>NC_044315.2:37372698-38797640 GCF_007474595.2 Lynx canadensis
ACAGATTAATTCTTCTTTCTCATGATTGCCTTGGCTATTCAGTGTCTTTTGTACAAAAGACAAGTTTCAGGATGATTTTTCTATTTTTGTGCAAAATGCTATTGGAATTTTGATAAGGATTGCATTGAATCTGTAAATGGCTTTGTTTATCACACTTTATCAACATTAATTCCATACTCTCTGACCACAGATTATTTTTCTCCTTATTTGTAGCTTCTTTTTCTTTCTGATAAGTTTATTGATTTTTTATCCTACAACTTTATTGAATTAGTTTATGAGTTCTAACAGTTTTCTTAATCTTTAGAATAAGTAGATAATTTGCATATGTACAAATCAGTATTACAGAACACATCTGTAGCAGAAAAAGGTGGTATTTATTTGGCTATTTGCTCAGGGTTCAGTGCAGAAGGAGCAGATAAAAACATCCATCTCTCACTATTTCCCTGGAAGTGGTTTATCTGCATATTTTAAAAGTTGCTGACTGAAAGGCTAGCCACAATCTTCCCTGAATACTGGATGACATCCTTTTCTCTCCAGCCAGCATGTGTGGAAGGAGCTTATACATATGTCTGCCACCAAAATTTTTCTCACTACCATCTGTGGGACCCCCAAATCACTGGCTTTGATAGCCAATAGGGTTTGTATTCACAAGTCCCATAGTACTGTAGAAAACCAAGAAGAAGTTCTAATAGGTGCAGGAGAACCATTTCTGTGGACTTATATTTGAGCAGGCAAAATTTCTTTCAGGGAGGGGGTTAGCTACATACTTTTCTAGCAGCTACATGATAGTCCAGCCTCTAATTAGCTTACAATAAGGTGCTGACTGTAATTCTTCCCTAATGCATACTGATAGCTCTTAACAAACCCTTACAACCTAGGAACCTCTAAGAACAAAGGAGTCAGATTGAACAATCACAAAAGTTTGAGAGAACTAGGAGGTAAAAGCTAGGCAGACTGACAAGTTTTATCTCCAACTCAAGACCATTCTTTCAAGACTGGAAGAAATGGATGTTTTATCTACTACACAGAAACCAAAGCAGATTTTTTATGGAAAATGAAGAAACAGAAGAATAAGATCCAAGCAAAGAACAAGAGAAAATTCCGAAGCAGATTTTAATAAAACAGATAAATGATTCACTTGAGACGGATTTCAAATTAATGACCATAAAGATGTTCACCAAGGCCAGCAAAGCCATGCATGAGCAAATTGATAATATCAACAGAGAGAAAATATTTAAAAGTACCAAAGAGAAATCACAGAGCAGAAGAATACAACAATTGGATTAAAAATATAATAGATTCAACAACAGTTTAGGTCAAAAGAATTAAAGGATATATGAACTTGAAGACAGGGCAGTAGAATTCATTCAGTCATAACAACAAAAAGACAAAGAATGAAAAAGAGTAAAGATAGCAAAAGAGTTTTATGGAACACTGTCAACTGATTCAATATACATTTTAAAAAGGTTACAAAAAGAGAAGAGAAAGAAAAAGAGCCAGAAAACCCATTCCAAGAAATAGTGGCTAAAAACTTTCCTAACCTAGGGAAAAAACAGGCATCTGTGTCCAGGAAGCAAAAAAAGACTTCCAGAAAAGATGAATCCAAAGAGATACAACCAAAGTACACTATAATTAAATTGTTAAAAGTTAAAGAGAGACTCTTAAAGGCAGCAAGAGAAAAAATCATGATCACATTCAAGTGAATCCTAATAAGGCCATCTGCAGCTTTCTCAGGAGAAACCTTGCAGGCCAGAAGAGAGTAGAATTATTTATTCAAAATGCTGAGCCAACCAGGAACTCTAATAAGCAATACTGTCCTTCAGAATTAAAGAAAGGAACAGTTTTCCAGAAAAACAACAGTTATAAGAGTTTATCACCATGAGCCAAGACCTACAAGAAATGTTAATGTCACCTCTTCAAGTGAAAACCAAAAGGTTCTCATTAGTAGTGTAACACGTATAAAAGTATGAAACTCACTGGTAAAGTGATAAATCTCTTATAAATCTAGTAGTAAGTTCAAAAGACAAAAGTATTAACTATAATTTCAATACTTTGTTAATAGATGCACCATTTGAAAAAGAGGTAGATTGTGACATCAAAAACCTAAAATGAGAATATGTACAGCTTTAGTATGTGTTCAAGGTTAAGTTGTTAACAGCTAAAATACAGTTATATCCATAATATGTTTTATGTAAGCCCCATGGTAACTACAAAGTAGAATCTATAGTGGATTAACAAAAGATAAAAAGAAGAATCCAAGCATACCACTAGAGAAAATCATCACATCACAAAGGAAGAAAGCAATACAGAAAGTAAAGAACAATACAACTATAGAAACAACTGGAAAACAATTAACAAAATGGCAATAGTAAGTACATATCTACCATTAACTACTTTAAATGTAAATAGACTAATTTCTCCAATCAGAGTGGCTGAAAGGATAAAAGAGACTTACTTAAACTTTAAGGATACAAGTAGACTGAAAGTGAAAATGTTGAAACGATACTTCATGCAAATAGAAAGAAGGGGTTCCTGTACTTATATTAGACAAAATAGACTTTATGCCAAAGAATATAACAGGAAGCATTGTAATTATTAGTGATAAAGAGGTTAATTCATCAAGAGGGTATAATGTGCAAATATTAATAGATCTGAAGGGAGAAATAGCAAAACAATAGTAGCAGACTTCAATACTCCAACTTCACTGATAGATCATCCAGAAGGAAAACCAACAAGATAACGTTGTATTTACACTATACTTTAGACTAGATGTACCTAATAGATATAGAACATTCTATCCAACAGCAGAAGAATGCACATTATTTTAAAAAAAACACATGGAACATTCTCCAGGACAGATCATCTTAAACCACCAAACAAGTCTTACTTAATAAATTTAGAAAGATTGAAATCATATCAAGCATATTTTCCAATCATAATAATATGACACTAATTCGATTTCATGGGTTGCCCAGGTGGCTTGGTTAAGCATCTGACTCCTGATTTTGGCTCAGGTCATGATCCCAGGTTTGTGGGATCAAGCCCTACATTGGGCTCCACTCTGACCATGGAGCCTGTTTAAGATTCTCTCTCCCTCTGCTCTTCTCTCTGAACACTGTCTCTCTCTAAAATAAAAAAAAAAAAAGGTAATTTAATAAAGAAAACAGAAACATTCACAAGTATATGGAGATTAAACAACCTGCTCCTGAACAGACATTGAGTCAAAAAATGTCAAAGGAGAAATAAAATAATACATTAAGAAAAATGAAAATGGAGACACACCCAGCTAAATCTTATGAGATGCAGCAAAAGCAGTTTAGTCATAAATGCCTACATCAATAAACAAGAGAAATCTCACATAAATAACCTAACTTTACACATCAGAGAGCTAGAAAAACAATAATAAATGAAGCCAAAAGTTACTAGTAGGAAGGTGCCCCTGGGTGGCTCAGTCGGTTAAGCGTCCGACTTCGGTTGGGGTCATGATCTCACGGTTTGTGGGTCTGAGCCCCACGTTGGGTTCTGCACTGACAGCTCAGAGCCTGGAGCCTGCTTCTGATTCTGTGTCTCCTTCTCTCTCTGCCTCTCCCCCACTTGTTCTCTGTCTCTATCAAAAATAAATAAACGGAATAAAAAAAAATTTAAAAAAAAGTTAGTAGTAGGAAGAAAACAACAAATATCAGAGAAAAACTGAATAAAGGCTAAAAAGGCTATAGAAGGGGCGCCTGGGTGGGCTCAGGTCATGATCTCACGGTTTGTGGGTTCAAGCCCCGCATCAGGCTCTGAGCTGACAGCTTGGAGCCTGGAACCTGGAACCTGGAGCCTGCTTCTGATTCTGTGTCTCCTTCTCTCTCTGCCCCTCCCCTGCTCATGCGTCTCTCTCTTTCTCTCAAAAATAAATAAATGTAAAACAATTTTTAAAATAAATAAATAAAAAGGCTATAGAAAAAAATCAATGAAACTGACACTGTTTTTTTTTTATGTAAATAAAAAATAGAACTTTTACTAGATTTACCAAGAACTGAGAGGATTCAGTTGTAAATAAATAAAATAAATAAATTTGTAAGTGCAAAAGGAGGCATTACAACTGATACCACAGAAATACAAAGGGTTATAAGAGTCTAGTATTACTGAAACATACAAACTACCAAAGCTGACTTTAATAACGTTTTTACATTTAAAAATATCTTGTGTTCAATAAGAAAAAAGTTGTAGCAACTCATATATAATCTTAAAAAATTCCTGGCATTTTGGATAGAATTAATAAGATTTGTAAACTTTAGCTAAGGCAAAACTGAAATGATTAACTAAATATAAAAACCTTTTCAAATACAGTTTTCAAGATTTGCAAGTCCCGTAATTACAAGCAATCTATGACTATTAGAGCCTTGTTATTATTAATAATAATAGACATGTGTGATCTTTAGAGCAACTATCAGCAAATTAGAATCAAATCATGAACATTATTTTTCCATAATGTAATTTGCTGTAAGTGGTTTCTACCCAGGAGTAAGCAGTTAAAAACAAAATAGAAGGCTATCATTGGTGGCAAAAGAAATTTCTAGCTTATATGTTAAGGGTAAGATTTTATCTAACTGAAAATTAGAATATGTATCTAAACTTAGTATGTTTACGATATAGTGGCATGCATTTCTAAATTAGGTAAACTTTTATTTCATATTTCTCGCCCTATAAACATTAAAGTATATTTGTTATTGGAACACCTGGGTGGCTCAGTTGTTTAAGCAACTGATTCTTGATCTTGGCTCAGGTCATAATCTCACAGTTTGTGAGATCAAGCCCGACGTGGGGCTCTCGACTGGCAGCATGGATCATGCTTGAGATTCTCTCTCTAACCTCTTTCTCTGCCCCTCCCTGGCTCATGCACACACACACACACACACACACACTCTCTCTCTCTCTCTCTCTCTCTTTAAAATAATAAAATGAGGGGCGCCTGGGTGGCGCAGTCAGTTAAGCGTCCGACTTCAGCCAGGTCACGATCTCGCGGTCCGGGAGTTCGAGCCCCGCGTCAGGCTCTGGGCTGATGGCTCGGAGCCTGGAGCCTGTTTCCGATTCTGTGTCTCCCTCTCTCTCTGCCCCTCCCCCGTTCATGCTCTGTCTCTCTCTGTCCCAAAAATAAATAAAAAACGTTGAAAAAAAAATTTAAAAAAAAAATAATAAAATGAATAAACTTAAAATATACTTGTTAATATTATATACATTTGGGAGGGAGGTATATTAATAGTTGACTTTCCTTTACAATTTGAGTTTCTTGAGGGGTACGGCCATACATTTTCCATTTGTATTTCTCTAATGTCACAGAGAATGAAGTGTTGATTCTCAAAAAAAAAAAAACCCTGCTAAGTAAATTTGATAAATAATAACAGCTACATGTTTTTACATCTTACTATGATCCAGGAGTCTCCTTTTTTTTAATGTGGCATAAAATTTGTTTCAACTTTTGCAAGCCACATGGTAATTATCTGTACAATGCATCTTCAGAAATAGATGATGTAAAAGACTGCCCAGTTATGTTTCAGAACCATGTATGTGAGCAGAGAAGCAATATCCACCCCTGAGTAAAATATTTTTCCTGACAAAACTTTTCACTTTATTGGTAACTTACAATTGTGAAAGCATATTCATATTCATTGTCTCATTAAATACCTAAACCAAACCTATGAGGTAGACTTTATTACTTACTGTTAGTTTGTGAATGACTGGGATTGAAAGATGCTTGGCTTGACCAAGGTTATCCACTAAGTAAGTAGAAGCTAATTAAATTGAATATTGTTAAGTTCAAGACCTTTTCCTTTGCTACTATATTAATTGCATTTCTTGTTTTGCTACTTTATTAATTGCATTTTCTGGTTTTGAATTCTATTTGCTTAAAATATTTTCTGTTGTCTTATACTTTCTTACATATTCTGGCTATGTCGTGTACATACAATTTATGTTTTTAATCAAAATTAAGTATCCTGTAAATAGGGACAATTTCTCTTTGTATATATGTGTGTATTTCCTGGTTTACTTCTAACATTGTTCTGCATATACTAGGTATCCAATAGAGGCTTGCTGGATTTATCTGATTAGTTTTACGCTTAAACAGTTTATTTTTGGGGGGGAATATTTTCATGAATTAAAGCACTTAAAGATATGAAAAAAAAAACAATTTCTCTTTTAAAAAAATCAGATGGGCCTATAGTTTCTTACTAGAGGTTGTTAAATTAATCTTGATGCAGCTCTGGTAGGACAAGCATTTTTGAACTAGTTGAGCTATTTCATTTGCTTTCACGGCCTGCAATTTGATAGGACCTTTTAGTCTTTTCAGGGATTTAATGGTATTCATGGAAAAGCAGACTGAATTTTTTAAAGCTAATGAGGTGTCAACTTACTCAGTGACTCATTTTCTCTTTTGTCCTTCGCTATTTTCCATGCTTTGCCTCTGAGACAATATAGAGTAACCAAAGCATGAGACTATTATCAAGAAAACATTAGGGAACTTCACTGAAACACTTACTAAAATCAGGACCAAGACTCAGCACTAATTTTAATAACTACTTAATATTTTCCTCCATTTCTAATTTACATCACAGAAAGTGTATATTTACAACCACATTCCTCTGATGATCTTTTAGCTCCTTCAACATTTTACCATTTTAGCTCTTCTAATGCTCTGGCAACAGATTGAGCCTCTGCCCACTAACATTAATTTGAAGTTTTCTAAATGTATCCTTATAAGCAATAGATCTCTTTGGCCAGCATTGTCTGAAGTTTTTATGTTTTATTCCTACTTCTTTGAGTAAGCTCTTTATTAAAATACAAGCATACTAACTCAAAATTAATATATAAATCCATTTATATATTAGCACATATTAACCAACAACACATAAGCAGTACCTGTGGAATGAATGCTGGTGACTTACATGATTTATCACCTAGCAAAGGTCCACTATGAGGCACAATACAGAAAGTAAAGATAATGGGGTGGTGTTGGAATAAGGAGTACCATGGGTCATAATCAGGCCTTCTCTTCACTCACATACTCAGGTGTAAATACAGGGGCATCCATTAGGTCCTAGGCATTGAGGATTTAAAAATTGGTATTGACCCTTTTAGCAATTGCAAAGGCTCATGATATAGAGAAATGTGTAATTTTTCTGAAGGACAACTTTAGCTGGTTTGTGAATGGTATGGGATAAGTGGAACACCTGTTTGTTAAAAGGTATCATTTGTCCAACCAAAGGATTATCTCCTATCATGAAAAATCCAGTTTCTTTCAGGTTATTTTGTAATTTCTATTTAAATGTATATATCCATTCAAGTTTTAGTTCATTTTGTATTTCTTAATTTCCAACGTTAGATTTTTAAAGGGCCAATTTTTGTTATGTTTTCTAATTTTATTTGAGAATGAGTAGAGAAAATGGCTGATAATGTTTCTAATCTGACACTTTATGCTCTCTTTCAACACAAACACACATAGAAACAATATGTTTTGAGTTTATTAATATTATTATTTAGGTCCTCTTTGTCATTATATTTTTGTCTACTGATTTGATCCATTTCTGTGAGACAATTATTTATATAATAATTCCAATTAAATTGTATTTTTAATCAAGCAAGCTCTTTTACTCTTTCTTTCTTTGCATTTATCTCTATTATCTATCTGTCTGTCTATCTATCTACCTATCTATCATCTATTTTCCCCTTATAGGCCTTTGAATATATAGATTTGGGATTTTTTCATCTTAAGAATAGATTATTTTGATACATTTTTACTTTTTGCATCTTCCACTTGATTCATTATCTCCTTACTATACAAGTGTTAGATCCTCTGGAGCTATCCTCCAATTTTGTTTTTGTTTTTGTTTTTTTGTTTTTTCCCTATTCATTGCAATTTTCCAATGTTTATATTTTTCTCTACTGCTTTAAGATATTTTCTGTACTTGATCTTTCATTCGGTACATACAGGTTTGTAGAATACTTAGCCCCTTCAATTCATCTACTGCATTGTTTTTGGGACCTTTTTTTTTAATATTTAGAAACCTTGTTTGAGCTACTTATATCTCCTAATTACTCTATTATCTTTAACCAGTTTTGTCCTGCATTAGCTCTAATTCTTTAGGGTTGTGCTCACTTTGTTCTAACTGACTTTTCTCTCTTTGGTTGATGAAGAAACATCAATGGTTCTACTGTACTTTTGTTTGCCCACCAACCCCGTTCAAAATCTGAGAAAGTTATTGAAAGACACTGTGTTTGGTAGAAGACAAAGTGGTCACTCATCCAAAAAATAAATTATCCCATTAATAAATGGGCAGAAGACAAGAACAGCCTTTTCCAAAAAGACATATAGATGACCAATAGATACATGAAAAGATGCTTAACATCATTCATCAACAGGGACATACACATCAAAACTACAATGAAATATTACCTCATACTTTTCAGAATGGCTAAAATCAAACAAAACAGCAAACTACACAAAACAGCAGGTGCTGCTGAGGATGTGGAGAAAGGAGAACCCTCTCACACAGTTGGTGGGAATGCAAATGGTACAGCCACTCTGGAAAGTACCAAGGAGTTTCCTTAAACAGTTAAAAATAAAACTACCCTATGACCCAGCAACTGCACTACTAGGTATTTATGCAAAATATATAAAAATACTCATCCTAAGGGGCATGCAGACTCTGATATTTATAGCAGCATTGTCAACAAATTATGGGAAGAGCCCAAATTTCCACTGACTGATGAATATATATTCCATATATACAATGGAATATTATTCAGCCATCAAAAAGAATGAAATCTTGCCACTACAGTGACATAGATGGAAGTACAGAGCATTATGCTAAGAAAAGTAAGTCAGTCAGAGAAAGAAAAATACCGTGATTTCACTCATATGTGGAATATAAGAAACAAAACAGATGAACATAGGGGAAGGGAAAAAAAGAAAGACAGGGAAGCCAAACATAAGAGACTCAAGCATAGAGAAAAAAAAAACACTGAGGGTTTATGGAGGGGAAGTGGGCAGAAAAAGGGCTAAATGGGTGATGAGTATTAAGGAGAGCACTTGTGATGAGCAACAGGTGTTATATGTAAGTAATTAATCACTAAATTCTACTCCTAAAACCAATATCACCCTAAATGTTAACTAGAATTTAAATAAAAACTTGAGACAACAACAACAACAAATGAAGTAAAATAAAACTCCTTGAAGAAAATGTGTGGAAGAAGCTCCTTGATGTGAGTCTCAGTAAGGACTTTTGAATATGACTCCAAAAATACAAATAATAGAAAAAAAGCAATAAATGGGATTTCATCAAACTTAGATGCTTCTACAAAGCAGAAGGAACAGCAAAAAGAAAAGACTACCTACAGAATCTATAGAGTTTTTTTGTAAGCCATATTTTCATAAGGTGTTAATTTCAAAAACATAATTCACATACTCAGTAACAATAAAAATATAAAATATAATTAAAATGGTGGAAGTAAAGAGATATTTTTTCAAGAATGACATCCATATGGTTAACAGGCACATGAAAAGGTGTTTAATATCACCTATCATCAAAGGCTGTCATCAAAAAAAAAAGTAGGATACAACAGGTGCTGACATGGATGTGGTGAAAAGGAAACCCTTGTACACTTTTGGTAAAAATGTAAATTGGTCCAACCACTGTGGAAAACAATATTCAGGCTCTTCAAAAAACAGAAATAAAAAATAGATCTATATGACAATTTCACAAAGAAAATGAAAACAGGATTTAAAAGAGACACATGTACAACCATGTTTATGGAATCATTAACAATAGTGGAGATATGGAATCAACCTAAATGCCCATCAACACCATTGGATGAAGGATAAAGAAGATAGAGTGTGTGTGTATTATACACACACACTATTATAATAAAGAATATTATTCAGCCATGACATAGGAGTACATCCTGTTATTTACAAGACCATACTTAGACCCTGAGCACATAATGACAGGTGAGATAAGTCAGACAAAGACAAGTACTGTATGATAAAAGTTATATGTGGAGTCTTATAAAGACAGAATAATAGTTAACATGGGATGGGGGATAAAGGGTAAGAGAGATGCTGTTTAAGAGTACAAACGTGCAATGGATAGTAAATAAGCCACAGGGATCTAATGAACAACAAAGATTTGACCTGCATGGGACCACTTATGTGGAATTTTTTTAAATAAATATAATACAGTACTATAATTGTATTTTCTTTTCCTTATGATTTTCTTAGATGTAAGATTATATCAGAGATATAAGAGATAGGGTGAAAGCAACAGAAGAATAATTAATAAGAAAATAGAATACATATAAAATATGTGTTAATTGTTTTTGGTAGTAGTAGGGCTTCTGGTCAACGGTAGGCTCTTGGCACTTAAGTTTTGGGGGAGTTGCATGTTATAAATGGATTTCTGACTGCGCATGGAGTCAGTGCCCCTAGCCCTTGCAGTGTCCAAGGGTCAACTGTATAATGAATATAGATAACAATATTGTACCATAATCATCAAAAATTTTGAAAGACTAGAACTTAATTATAAATTTTTAGAACTTAATTATTCCAACCACTAAAAAGAAAGGATAATTATGTAATGTAATAGAAGTGCTAAATATCCCAATGACGGCAATCATATTATAACATAAATGTATCAAATTAATATTGTACACCTTAAATTTACACAGTTATATGACAAATATATTCAAATAAAAATTGCTATAGTTTTTTAATGTGGATTCATTAATGAATGTGCAATATAAAAGCATGTCAATTATGACACACAAAACTTTATATGAGGGAATAAAAATGTTGAATTTTGATGCGACTGAAGTTAAATTACCAGGATAAAATACAGTGTTATATCTAGAATATATTTTATGTAAGGTTCATGAACTTACATAAGGAGATATATGAGATATGGTGAAGGCAATAGAAGAATACAACATCAGAAAATTATTAATTTATAAAAGAAGGCAGAAAGAGAGGAAGAAACAAGGGATGTATAAAGAGCCAACGAGATACCATTTTAAGGTTTTACCTGTCAATCAATAAATAATAAGATACCATTTTAAGGCTTTACCTATCAATAATTACTTTAAATACGAATGGAGTGAAATCTCCAAGCAAAATATATAGATTGGATGAATTAAAAAAAAAAATATATGGCCCTATCATATGCTGCCTACAAGAGACTCACTTCAGTTTTAAGGCTTAAAACATATAGACTCCAAGTGAAAAGATACTTCATGCAATGTAAACACAAAGAGAGTAGGAGGACCTATACTTACACAAGACAAAATGAGTTTAAAGAATCATAACAAATGATAAGGTTACTATATCATGATAAAGGGGCCAATTCAGCAAGAGGATATGACAACCATAGATATCATATGTACCCAACATTAGAGCATATAAATATATTAAACAAACAATCAGATCTTAGGGAGATAGAAACAACAAATAGAATGATAATAGGAAATTTCAACATACCACTTCCAACATAAACCATCCGAATAGAAAAACAACGAAGAATGTTATACTTGAAATACACTTTACCAAATGGAATTAACAGATATATACAGAACATTCCATCCAACAGCAGCAGAATACACATTTTTCTTGAGCATACATGGAATATTACCCAGGACAGATCTCATGATAGTTCACAAAACAAGTACTAGCAAATATAAAAAGATTAAAGTTATGCCGAGTATTTTTTTCTGTCACAGTGGTATGAAACTAGAAATCAATTACAAATATGTGGAAGGCAACACACTTCTGAACAACCAGTGTGTAGGGAACAAGTTTAGGAATTCCCAGGGCTTGCACCAATGGGTTAACAAGGCATAAAGAATTACAAAGCCATAGGATGCTCTCATCCAAGCTTGGGTAAACAAGATAAGACCCCCTCCCAAAAAAATAGGGAGGAGTCAAGGCTCCGGAATAGAGAGGACCCCCTCCCCCAATACAAAGGTATATGAGGTAAGCAAGATTAGGCATTCAGGGTAAAAATGCCCCCCAATTGGTACTATAGCAGAAAGCTTTTTTCATGGGAAGGAAGGACTAAGTTAGGTAAACTGGTAAATAGGGCTATAGACCACTGCTTGCAGGGCGAAGCTGCCCAGAGAACAGCTAATTAGCAAAAGAAAAGGTGCCTTGTTAACCCTGAGGTTATTTGCCGTTTTATCTCCTAGGCTAGCTAAAATAAACAGACATGGTGCCTCATGTCTTCCTTAAACAACCATCTCCCCATCTGCACAGTGCCAGGATTTTGTTTTATATTGACCCAAACCCCAAACACCATATATTTTCAAAACCCACTTTTCCCTCATGCCCATGAGTTAATGTTCACAGATTCATTGTCTCTTTGTGCACACCCACTACCTTTGTAAGCCTTCTGATCTTAATAAATACAGAGAAAGGACTCTTATTCAGGGCTCTTGTCTTTTCCCAGACATTAGTCATCTCTCGCTTTTAATCCTGCATCTGCTTTCTTGTTGGCCAAGAGAGAACTTTAGACTTAGAATCTATGACACCAGTGGGTTGAATAAGGAAGTAATGAAAAGGAAATCAAAAATATCAAATCAAATAAAAATGGAAACACTACAGATAAAAAATTATGAGATACTTCAAAGGAGCTCTAAGAGAGAAAGTTAAAGCAATTCACAGAGAAAAGAAAGATCTTAAATGAACAAGCTAACTTTACAGCTCAAGAAACTAGAAACACAAGAACAAACTAAACATAACATAAGTAGAAGGAAGGAAATAAAGATCAGAGAAGAAATGGGGGTGCCTGTGTGGTTGATTTTTCTCCCTCTCTATCTGCCCCTCCACCACTCTCTCTTTCTCAAAATAAATAATAAACATTAAAAAGAAGATAATAAATTAATGAAATAGGGATCATAAAAATGATATAAAAGATCATCAAAATTAAGACCTATTTATTTATTTTTATTTTTGTTAATGTTTACTTATTTTTAAGAGAGAGACAGAGCACGAGCATCGGAGGGGCAGAGAGAGGGAGGGAGACACAGAATCAGGAGCAGGCTCCAGGCTCCGAGCTGTCAGCAAAGAGCCCGACATGGGGCTCAAACTCACGAACCCTGAGATCATGACCTGAGCCGAAGTCGGATGCTCAACTGACTGACCCACCCAGGTGCCCCAAGACCTGTTTTTTTAAAAGAAAAATTAAATTGATAATTTTAGACTAAGAAAAAACATTTACATTTTAAAAAATGAGAGAGTCATTAAAACTGACAGTATAGAAATACAAAGGTTAATAAGAGACTATTATGAACAATAATACACTAAATTTGATTAACCTAGAAGAATACATGAAAAACCAGAAAATGTGAACAGACTTAATGAGTATGGAGATTGAATCAGTATTTAAAAGCCTCCCTACACAGAAAATCCCAGGACCACAAGGTTTTCCTGGTGATTTTACCAAATACTTAAAGAAAAATGAATACCAATCCTTCTCAAACTCTTTAAAAAAACTGAAGAGGTAGAATTGCTCCAACACTTAGTTTACTGGGGCAGTACTACCCATACAACATAGATATGTAAGGAGATTACAAAAAAATATATACCACAAATCAATACACTGTTTAATATAGATGTAAAATTCTCAACAAAATATTAGAAAACTAAATTGAATAGAACATTAATAGGAACATACACCGCAATCAAGTGAATTTATCCCTGAGATTCAATAAATGTGATACACCATGTCAATGCAATCGTGATAGATACAGAAAAGATTTTGACAAACCCCCCATAATTTTATGATAATTGTATGATAAATCAAGAAACAGTATAGAATCAACATACCTAAGCACTATACAGGTCCTATATGACAAGCCCACAACTAGCATCAAACTTAACAGTTAAAGGTTGAAAGCTTCTCCTCTAAGATCAGGAACAAGATAAGTATGCCCAGTCTTACCACTCCTGTAAGTATAGATAGTACTAGAAATGCTACCCAGAGCAATTAGGCAAGAAAAAGTTTCAAAAATTGAAATCAAAAAAGAAGAAACAAAATTGTATTTGTTTGCATATGACATATATAGAAAATACTAAACACTCCTCAAAAAAAAGAACTATTAGAACTGATGAACCAATTCAGTAAAATGGCAAAATACAAAATCAATATACAAAACTCAACTGCATTCCTACACACCAGGAAAGAAACATTCAAAAAGAAATAAAGATTGCCCTTCACAATAGCATCAAAATCAATAAAAATCCTTCAGAACAAATTTTATTAAGAAAATGAAAGATGTTCACACTGAAAACTATATGACTTTGATGAAAGAAATTAAAGAACACACAAATGAATGGAAAGATAGCCCATGTTCATGGATCAGAAAATAACAACAACAACAACGACAACAGCATTGTTTAAATATCTGTATTACCCACAGCCAGCTATAGATTCAGTTCAATCCTATTAAAATTACAGTATTGGGACACCTGGATGTTTCAGTGGACTAACCATCCAACTTTGGCTCAGGTCATGATCTCATGGTTTGTGAGTTCAAGCCCCACATCAGGCTTTATCCTGTCAGTGAAGAGCCTGCTTCAGATTCTCTCTCTCTCTCTCTCTCTCTCTCTTTCTCTCTCTCTATTTCTCTCTCTGTTCCTCCCCTTCTTGCACTCTTTCTCCCTCTCTCTCAAAAATAAACATTAAAATCTCAATGGTATTTTTCATAAAAATAAAAATAGCCTAAAATTTGTATGGAATTACAGGAGTCCAAACAGCCAAAGCAGTCCTGAGAAAGAACAAAGCAGGAGGTATCACACTTAGTTCAAACCATAGGACAAAACTATAGGAATAAAAAGAGTGTTGTTTGTAATAAAAATAGAAACAAACCAATAGAACAGAATCAAGAGCCCAGAAATAAAGCCATGTGTATACAATTGACTAACATTTTACAAGGGAGCCAAGAATACAAAATGAGGAAAGATAATCTCTTTAATAAATGATATTAGGAAATCTGAATAAACATGAATTGGACCTCTATCTTATTTCACTCACAAAATCTGACTTGAAATGGATTAAAGACTTAAACATAAGACCTGAAGCCATAAAACTCCTAGAAGAAAACATAGCAAAAATGATTTGTGACATTGGTATTGGAACTGATTTTGGGACACGATGCAAAAAGATCAAGTAATAAAACCAAAAAGTGTTAAATGGGACTATAACAAATTAAAAAGCCTGTGCATAGCAAAAGAAATAACCAATAAAATGAAGTCAACCTATGGAATGGATGAAAATATTTGAAAATCACTTATCTGATCAGGAGGTAATATCTGAAATATATAAAGAACCCATAAAACTCAATAGCAAAAAAATAAATAAAGAATACAATTTAAAAATAGAGGAAGTAAATAGATATTTCCCTAATAAGACATGCAAATGACCAACAGGTCATGCTCAACATCTCTAATCATCAGGGAAATAAGATGATTCCACCCCACACCTGTTAGAATGGCTAGCATCAAAAAGATGACATAACTAGTGTTAGGAGGATGTGGAGAAAAGGGATCTGTATACATGGATGGTGGGAATGTATATTGGTACAGCAACTATTTTAAATATGAAGGTTTTTAAAAAAATTAAAAAAAAAGAATTACCATATGATCCAGCAATCCTACTCTGCCTATGTATCCAAAGGAAATGAAACACGATATCAGGGGCGCCTGGGTGGCGCAGTCGGTTAAGCGTCCGACTTCAGCCAGGTCACGATCTCGCGGTCCGTGAGTTCGAGCCCCGCGTCGGGCTCTGGGCTGATGGCTCAGAGCCTGGAGCCTGTTTCCCATTCTGTGTCTCCCTCTCTCTCTGCCCCTCCCCCGTTCATGCTCTGTCTCTCTCTGTCCCAAAAATAAATAAACGTTGAAAAAAAAAAATTAAAAAAAAAAAAAAAAGAAACACGATATCAAAGAGTTATCCATACTCCCGTGTGTATTGTAATATTATTCACAGTAGCTGAGATATGGAAACAATCTGCATATCTGTCAATGGATGAATGAATAAAAAAAGATATGGTATAAATACGTAACAGAATATTATTCAGATATAAAAAAAGGAGATCCTATTTTCAACAGCATGGATCGACCTTGAGCACCTTATGCTAAGTGAAATAAATATCCAACAGAGAAAGACAAATACAATATCACTTATACTGTGTTATAAGAATCTTAAAAAATAGAACCCATAAAAACAGCTTAAAATCGTGTTTAGGTGGGGGTGGAGATAAGGAGAGACATTAAAGGATACAAACTTTCAGTTATAAGACAAATAAGATTGGAGATCTAATAAATAGCATGGTGATTTTAATTTATAATACTATAATACTTGAATATTGCAAAAAATGAAAATCTTACATGCCCTCCCCACAAAAGAGAAATGTAACTATGTAAGATATAAAGACATTAACTAACGCTAGTACAGTAATCATTTTGTGATATGTGTATCAAATAAATTTATTGTACACCTTGAGCTTACACAATGTCAGTTATATCTTGGGGCTCCAGGGTGGTTCAGTCAGTTGAATATCTGACTTCAGCTCAGGTCATGATCTCATGATCTGTGACTTCAAGTCCCACACTGGGCTCACTGCTGTCAGCACAGAGCCCACTTCAGATCCTCTGTCCCCCTCTTTCTCTTCCCCTCACCCCACTTACATTTGCACTCTCAAAATGAAACATAAAAAAATTATATCTCAATAAAGCTGAAAAACATTAAAAATAATAAATCACAAGTCCTGTGTTATCCTTATACAACCTCATCTATTCTCCAAAACTATTTGAGTACTACTTTCTTTTGCCCCCTTGAAAGCTCATGAAAACTTCTATAATAACTTTTGTAATATTTAAGTAAACTTAAACCCCATCCTCCTTTGTGGGAGTTTTCCTGCTTAAGGCATTTATCTATACTTAAATATTAATCCCAGTAACTGGCACATCGTATATGTTCAGTAGATGTTGGTAATGCATAAGGAAGAGAGAATTCCAATGAACATATGGAAAGGATAATCAAAGGGAAGTGAATAATGCCAAAATGTGTGGATTAAGTAAGGAAGCTGGACAGAAAAGGAAATTGAAATCTGGAAACTAACTTTATAATTTCAGCTTAGGTCAGGTCATGTACATCTGTTGGAAACTTTCATACTCAGGATGATGTCAAAATTGCATTGCTATTATCCAGTTCTATAAATCTATTGTAAATGTATTAATTGATGTGTGGAAAACCCAGAAAAATGTAACAATAAAGGAGTTTAAAGATGAGCATCAAGTGATCCTTTCATAGTCTTATAAACAGAATCAGCCAGCCTACAACAAAAAAGACTAAACATCTCTTTATAAGTATCGATCAGTCTACAGGAAAAAAAAAAAAAAACATCAAAAATAAGAGATATTTGATTGATTATGGTACATTTCTTATTCTCACTAGATCATGTTGTGTAGGATTCAGATTATTTCTATCTTGACTTACCCAATGAGGAAGTGGCAACCTAAGTTGACTATCTCTTTGAGTTTAGATTGCTCACAGGAAGTGGCTTTTGTTCAAATACTGTAAAACCCAAAGATCATTAAAATGCATCTCTTCTGGGTTAGATTTCAGGGAAAGCCTAAGTAACACAAGCACACAGCAGCTGTTTCATGAAGAAGAAGAAATACTTAACAGTGTTAGAAGTATAACCTTGAGAATGTAAGAAAAATCGAGTTTGCAGGAAAATTAATACACAAACAAATAGGTCCATGAAAGGCTGGCAATACGAGATGGAATAGCTAGGAAATGTGGCTATGATTGGATCCTGATGGATAGTGAAAAACCCTGAAGACATTATGTATTACTATGGCTACAGGTCAAGAAATTAAGTTCTCATGAGTACCATATCAAGAGTCTGATGTTTTTGTGTTAATAATGTTATACTTTTTTTTGTTTTGATCATGAGCAGTTCACTTGAATTAGCACAGTACATTGAAAAAAATATACTTCAATACTTCACTAAGTTTTAGTTGGTATGTGCATACCAAAAATCCTGTTAAACGGAAGTACTCTTTATTCCAATGTGACTAAAGGTTGAAACTTCAAAGCCAAATTTTGAAATAGTATTTTAGCAATGGAAGTCAGTGTCTCTTCATCCATATACATCATACTTTGTGACACTTTGAACAAGTACCTGAAATTCTTTAAGCCTCTGTATATATTTGTGAAACCTGGATAGTACTTCTAACATTGCATGGCTTCCAGCAGATTAAAAGGGATGTAGTACAGAAACGAATACATATGCATATTTAAATTATAGCTACAGCAGATACTCAGAAAACAAATTTTTCTTTATCTGATTTTAAAAACAGAGGCTGAGAAATGTACATGTTCTTATTTCTAGCATTACTATAGCTAGGAATAAACATTTGATACTGCTCTGGACAATAATATATACAAGAGTTTTGGGGGATGGACAAAGGCAAAGTGTTCCAGAAAATCTCTAATGAGAAGGATCAGAAGTGGTTTATGTCACTCCTCCTCTACCCTACCCCTCACATATCCATTTTACCTATGTTGAATTATATCCTTATATCTCAGAGTCGTGGCAGAATTCGATTAAAACAGAAGGGATAGTAGAATCACAGAGATACCAATCTATTCAGCCTTATCCACTACATTTCAGGTTGCAGTGCTGAATCTTTACTGCAAGGGGTGCTATAACCACCCTAAGCTCCATTCAGACCATCATTATCATGACCCATTATCAGGGTTGTGCATCGCCACCTACCAGGTTCCAGGTCACAGCTCTGAGTAGCCATTGACAGGGACACTGCTGCTACCTTGAACCCTACCCTCCATCCCAGTTCAAGACTCTGAGCTGTCACTACTGAGAAAGGTACTTGCTGTGCTAAACTCTTGCTAGTGGTGCTGCCATTACCCTGAGCTCCACCCCCCCCCCCCCATAGCATGTTGAGGCTCTAATGCATCATTGCTGGAACCAAAAGCCACAGCCATAAGTCCCTGGTCCCAGGCCATGGCTGACCCATTATTGTTGAGATTGTGCTGTTATTATCCTGAACCTGACTCCTCGAGTCCCAGGTCGTGGCTCTGAACTGTCATTGCCAGTGCTAATCTGTCACTCCTTTGGGCCCAGCTCCCTAGGTCTTGACACTTGGCTTTAACAGGCCATAAATGAATCACGTTGCTACTCTACTATCACTGCCTCGTGAGGCTGGAGTTGAGACATTGATCTACCCTCCTCATGCTGTGCTACTACTGCACCTTGCCCCACTGCTATATTCCCCTGCACCACTACCCACTGGAGTCACATCAGTAAGTCCCTGAGACCCATGTACCATGGGATTTCTGCACACATTCACACACTAGATACCAGTGTCACAATGCAGCAAGTATGCCTGTACCCAAGGACTCAGGTACTATGGGAATTCTACATGTACATGATCTTAGAATCTAGGCTCCAATACTATTCTGTGGGCTTTGAGTGTTAGCATGCTGGACCAGGCACCCAGAAGGATCTCCTTGGCTAGAGCTTCCTTCCATGGGCAAAAACAAAACAAAACAAAAAGGATAGGAGAGTCCCAGCAACTTCAGTCCCCCAAGATCTGAATAACCATACCTGCCATTATCACCTCCATGTCTTCTGGAGTCTTGATCACAGATTCAATTGAGCAGCACAGAGACTCTGCCACTGAGCCTTCCCAGGAGCCAAAGCACTGCATCCCACCCAGCCAGTGCCCTTATACTCCCCTCCAGGTATAAATGTCTTTCCCTGCTATAGTCAGTTTTAAAATGCTGAATGAAGTGACTGTGCCTACAAATGTACAGATTTTATTTAAACCACTACAAACCTGAAAAAGCAAGGACATGTGACAACACCAAAGAACTACAATAATACTACAGTAACTGACCCCCAAAATATGGAGATCTGAGTTATCTGGAAAAGAATTGAAAATAATTTTAAAGACATTTATGAAGATTCAAGATAACACAGGTAGACAAATGAGTGAATTAGGGAAATAAATGAATAGATTCAACAAAGAAACAAAATTCATGAAAAGAATAAACATTCTTGAGATAAAGAATACAGTGAATAAAATAAAAACTGCAATGGAGAGTTTCAAAGATAGTCTCAATCAGGCAGAAGAAAAAAACCTGTGAACTTGAATACAGATTTCTTGATATTATCCAGTCAATGGAGAATCAAGATATTAGTATGAAATAGAGAGAAGAAAGTCTACATGAACTGTGGGACTAGACCAAAAGAAATAATATCAACATTAGGAAATCTGAAAGGAGAAGAGAAGGATAAAGGGAAAGAAAACTTATTTAAAGAAATTATGGCTGAAAACTTCCCAAAGCTGGAAAGATATAGCCTTCCAGGTAGAGCAAGCTCAACCATTCCCAAACATATTCAATCCAAAGGGAAATGAACTAAGACACATTATAATCAAGCTCTCAAAATTTAAAAAGAAATATTTTTTTTTTTACTTTTTTTTTTAAATTTTGAGAGACACAGAGTACAAGTGGGAGAGGGACAGAGAGAGAAGGAGACACAGAATCCAAAGCAGGCTGCAGGCTCAGAGCTGCCAGCACAGAGCCTGACACGGGGCTCAAACTCACAAACTGTGAGATCATGACCTGAGCCAAAGTCAGATGCTTAACCTACTGAGCCACCTAGGCACCCCATCAAAAAGAAATAATCTTGAAAACAGCAAGAGTTAAAACAGTCTTCACATTCAAGAAACTCCTGGTAAAGCTATAAGCAGATTTCTTCGCAGAAACATTTCAAGCCACGAGAAAGTGATATATTCAAAGTGCTGAAAGAAAGAAAGAAAGAAAGAAAGAAAGAAAGAAAGAAAACAGTCCACCAAATGTCAAACTGTCAACATTACCCAGAAAAGCACTCACTTAGATATGAAGGAGAGATACAACACCAAAAGCTGAGGGAATTTATAGCAATGGACCTACCTTACAAGAAATGCTAAAGGGAGTTCTTCAATCTGAAACAAAAAGACGCTAATATGAAAATATATATAACATAAAAACTTATGAAAGTATAAAATTATTGGTAAAAGTTAATATGTAGCCAAGTTAAAAGTAGTATCAAACTGCCATGGTGTTGTCTAAATGTCTTTGAAAATGACCGTCTAGATTAAGACAAAAGTTTTGGAAATATACAGTATTATATATATTAATCTTATTATATGTCATATATAGTAAATAAAAAGATCAAAATTAGGGTTAAACATAAATTGTGACAGAACTAAATAAAAAGGTAAAAATTTTTAAGCAATTGAAATTGTTATCACCTTAAAATTAATGGTTTTAACTATAAGATATGTTATGAAAGACTCATGGTAACTACCAAGCAAAAACATAATAGAGAAACAAATTACAGGGAAAACAATCAAAACAAAACACATCAAAGTATCAACTACTTACAAAGAAAGCAAGAGAGGAAGAAAGAAACTAAGGAACTACAAAACATTAGAAAAGCAATTAACAAAAAATGACAGTAAGTCCTTGTCTATCAATAATTACTTTAAATGTAAATGATTTAAATTCTCTAATTAAAAGGTACAGAGTAGCTGAATAGATAAAAATACAAGATCAATATACATGTTGCCTACAAAAGACACACAAATTTTAACAGCAGTCATAGGCTGCAAGTAAAAGGATGGAAAAAGATAATTTGAGACAAATAAAAACCAAAAGAGAACAGGATAGCTCTATTTATATTGGACAAGTTAGACTAAATTAAAAAAAAATGTCAAAAAGACCATTATTATATAATGATAAAGGGGTCAATTCATGGAGAGAATATAACAATTATAAAGTATACATATTTATATTGGAAGATATATATTATTAACAGGTATTAAGGGAGAAATAAACAACAACACAATAATAGTAGGTAACATTGATAACCCACTTTCAATAATGGATAGATCATCCAGACAGAAAAATCAATAAAGAAATAATGGATTTGAATGATACTTTAGACCGAATACATGTAACAGATACATCTCTATCTATCTATCTATCTATCTATCTATCTATCTATCTATATCTATATCTATATCTATCTATATCTATCTATCTATCTATCTATCTATATTATTCCACACAACAGCAGCAGAATGCACTTTCTTCACAAAAACACATGGAACAGTTTTCAGGATTGATTATGTTAAGCCACAAAACAAGTCTTAATAAAGTTAATAAGATTGAAATGAGCCCAAGTCTTTTCTGGCCATAGTGATATAATACTAGAAATCAATTTCATGAATAAAACCACAAATAAATCAATAATATGTGGATATTAAACAACATGAACCTGAACAATCAATAATTCAAAGATGAAATTAATTCAAGAAATATTTTTGAACACACAAAAATGGAAGTACAACATATCAAAATTGAGGGGATGTTGCAAAAGCAGTTTTTAGAGAAAAGTTTAAACTGATAAACACCTACATTAAGAAAAATCTGAAATAAACTCAACATAAAGTTCAAGAGGGGCGCCTGGGTGGCGCAGTCGGTTAAGCGTCCGACTTCAGCCAGGTCACGATCTCACGGTCCTTGAGTTCGAGCCCCGCGTCGGGCTCTGGGCTGATGGCTCAGAGCCTGGAGCCTGTTTCCGATTCTGTGTCTGCCTGTCTCTCTGCCCCTCCCCCGTTCATGCTCTGTCTCTCTCTGTCCCAAAAATAAATAAACGTTGAAAAAAAATTAAAAAAAAAAAAAAAACATAAACTTCAAGAAACTAAGCCCAAAATTAGAAGGAAGGAAATAACAAAGATCAGAGTAGAAATAAGTGAGAGATCAGAAAATAAGTAGAAAAAGTCAATGACACTAAGAGCTGATTCTTTGAAAAGACAAATAGAATTGACAAATCTTTGGTCATATTTACTAAGAAAAGAAGAGAAAGGATCCAAATAAAATCAGGTATAAAAGAGATAAACATTACAATTGATATCACTGAAATACAAATATTCACGAGAGAATTACTATGAACAATTATATGCAATCAAACTGGGTAACCTAGAATAAATGGGTAAATTCCTAGAAACATACAACCTACCAAGAGTGAATCATGAAGAAAAATAAAATCTAAACTTATAATGAGTGGGGCGCCTGGGTGGCTCAGTTGGTTAAGCATTCAATTTTGACTCAGGTCATGATTTTGTGGTTCATGAGTTCACGCCCCACATTAGGTCTGTGTGGACAGCTCAGAGTCTGGAGCCTGCTTTGGATTCTGTGTCTCCCTCTCTTTCTACCCCTTCCCAACTCATGCTCTGTCTCTCTGTCTCCCCAAAATAAATAAATGTTAAGAAAAAGTTAAGCCAATAATGAGTAAGGGGAGTGGATCAGTAATCAAAAACCTCACAATACAGAAAACTCATTTTATTAGGCCATTATTACTCTGATGTTAAAGCCAAACAAAGATAATGTAAGAAAAGAAAGTTACAGACCAATATCCTTGATGAATATATTTGCAAATATTCTCAATACTTACCAACCTGAAATCTCACACACACTAAAAAGATCATTTAATATGATCAAGTAGGATTTATTCCTAGTGTGCAAGAATAATTCAATATATACAAATCAATAAATATGATATCCTCATTAATAGAATAAAATATAAAAATCATATGACTGTCTCAGTAGTTGCAGAAAAAGCATTTGATAAAATATAATATGCTTGCATAATAAAAACACTCACCAAAATGCACACAGAAGGAATGCTCCTCAGCATATAAAAGGCCATCTACAACAAGTCTGTAGCTAACATCATACTTAATGGTAAAAAGTTAAAATAATTTCCTTTAAGATCAAAAACACAACAAAGCTGCCCAACCTCATCATTTATTCTCAGAATAATACTGGGAATCCTAGCCAGCAGAGTTAGGAAGAAAAAAAAAAAAAGAAAAGAAAGCATCCATACTGGATAGGAAGAAGCAAAATTATCCCTGTTTGCAGATGACATGATCTTATATACAGAAAAGCTTAAATGATCTACTAAAAACTGTTAGAACTAATAAATTCAATAAACTTGAAGAATGCAAAATAAATATGCTTTTGCATACTGTTGATTTTCTTTTTTTTTAATTTCTTTTAAAATGTTTATTTTTGACAGACAGACAGAGTGCGAGCAGGGGAGGGTCAGAGAGAGAGGGAGACACAGAATCTGAAGCAGACTCCAGGCTCTGAGCTGTCACCCAGAGCCCAACACAGGGCTTGAACTCACAAACCACAAGATCATGACTTGATGACTTGAGCTAAATTCGGACACTTAACCAACTGAGCCCCCCAGGTGCCCCTCTGTTGATTTTCTTTATACTCATAACAAACTATCAGAAAGAGAAATTAAGAAAACAATCCCACTTTCAATTGTAACAATAGAACAAAATACCTAGCAATAATTTTAACTAAGGAGGTAAAGGACTTATATGTTGAATCTATAGGACCTTAATGAAAGGAACTGAAGAAGAAACAAATAAATGGAAAGATATCCCATGTTCCTGGATTTGAATAATTAATGTTGTGAATATTCCCATACTACTCAAACTGATCTACAGGCTTAATGCATTTCCAATAAAAATTTCAATGACCTCTTTTACAAGAATAAAAACAAACAAACAAACAAACAAAAAACTGCACTAAAATTTGTTTGAACCACAAAAATGCAATGCCAAAGCAGTTCTGAGAAAGAACAAATTGGAGGCATCACAATATCTGATTTCAAGCTATATTACAAAGGGATAGTAATGAAAACACTATGGTATTGACATAAAAACAGACACACAGATTAATGAAATAGAGCCCAGAAATAAACCCATGCATGTACGGTCAACTAATTTACTACAAAAGAGCCAAGAATACATAATGGGGAAAAGACAGTCTCTTAAATAAATGATGCTATGAAAAATGAACAGCCACATGCAGAAAATTGAAACTGGACCACTATCTAATACCATACAGAAAAATTAACTCAAAAGGAATTAGTGACTTGAATGTAAGTCTTGAAGCCATGAAACTTCTAGAAGGAACCATGGGAAGTAAGGTTCTTGACATCGGTGTTAGCAATGACTTTCTTTTTTTTTTTTCTTTTTCTTTTTTTTTTTTTTGATATGACACCAAAGCAGAAGTATCAAAACAGAAATAACCAGTGGAACTATATCAAACTAACATGCTTCTATACAACAAAGAAAAATATCAATGAAATTAAAAGGCAATCTACCAAATGAATGAAAATATTTGGAAATTATACACCTAATAAGGGATTAATATCAACAATATTTAAAAAACTACAACTCAATAGCCACAAACAAAACAAATAAACAATATGATTTAAAACTAGGGGGCACTTGGGTGGCTCAGTCACTTAGGCATCTGACTTCAGCTCAGGTCATGATCTCATGGTTCATGGGTTCAAGCCCTGCATCAGGCTCTATGCTAACAGCTCAGAGCCTGGAGCCTGACTGGTATTCTGTGTCTCCCTCTTCCTCTGTTCCTCCCCCATGCATGTTATCTCTCTCTCATCTCTGAAAAATAAATAAATGTTAAAAATGTTTAAAATAATAATAATAAAAATAGGCAGAGGAACATTTTTTTTTTCTAAAGAAGACATACAGATGGCCAACAGGACATTAAATATGCTCAAGATCACTAATTATCAGGGAAATGGATATGGAAACTACAATGAGATATCACTTCATAGATCTTAGGATGGCTTTTATTGAAAAGACAAGAAATAAGAAGTGTTGGCAAGTGCTGGTAGGGATGCAGAGAATTCTACAAACTTTTAAAGAGTTAACACCAGTTCACAAACTTCTCCCAAAAGTCAAAATGGAGGGGATACCCTCAAACCAATTTTATGAGACCATTACCACCCTGATACTAAAGCCAGACAGATAATGTAAGAAAACAAATTTACAAGGGGATCCTGGGTGGCTCAGTTGGTTAAGCATCCAACTCTTGACTTCAGTTCAGGTCATGACCCCAAGGTTGTGGATCAAGCCCCATGTTGGGCTCCACACTTAGCATGGAGCCTGCTTAAGAGTCTCTCTCTCTCTCTCTCTCTCTCTGTCTCTCTGTCTCTCTCTCTCTCTCCGCACCCCCCATCCCTCTCATGCTTGCTCATTCTCTCCTTCCTTCTCCCCACACACTTATCTTCATTCTTCCTATGTTAAATGATGTCTTATTTTTCAGAGTTGTAGCAGAATTTTACTGATAAAAATAGAAGGGATAATAGAATCACAGAAACATCAATCCAGTCATCAATAAGTCTACTGAAACTGATTATTCACAAACTTCTTTGTATATGTAAGAACATATTGGATAATTTCTATTTTTAATCACTTAAAGTAAGGTTTTCTGTCACATACAGCTAAATCTAACCCAAATTGAAGAAAAGACCAATTTTAGTATTACTTTACTAGGGAATTAAAACTTCTCTCTGTAGTAGTAACATCTTCACCTTCCTAAAAACATGAATTGTGTGCACAACACTTAGCAGAACCCTGTGTCAGATAAACAGCTGCATTTATGCATTCACTAAAAATGTAAGTAATGTTATAGGATTGTGTATGTTAAGTATCAGAAAAAGTGTACACAAAAGATGTTACTTATACTATGTATTTCTTGTTTCTCCATTATGTAGAAATGAAAACAGAATTTCCACTTTTATATACTATTTAAGTTATTAATTAAAATTATGAATATTTAATTTACACTAATTACAACATATTTATGTACTAGTAATATTTTATCTGTGACCATATCATATATCTAAGGCAGAAGAGACTATATTATTACAATTGCCTAGGTATTACTAAAAATTAAATAATTCAGTGGCTTAACAAAATAAACAACAAAATAAAAATGTTTCTTCCATGCAAAATCCACTGTGGGTCTAAGCAATTCTCTAAGTGAAGTATTATCATGCAGGTACTCAGTAATTCAGAATGCTTCAAGATTTGACTTTACCATTTTAAATCAAAGATTTCTTCATAATTTCTATGCTAGCACATGAGTGAGGTAAAGAGCCTCGTACTGAATATTAAATACTGTGGAGAAGGAAAACATATCACTTCCACTTGTCATATTGTCAAGAGCTAGTCAGAGGCCCACGTAAAACTACAAGTGTTCAAGTTAAGTGTATACTTGTATATGCCTCAACGCAGAAAATGATCAGATATTTATAAATTAGTAACTTCTATTCAAGGGCCTAATTATTAACCCCTAACCTAACCAAAAGAGCTAAGCAGTGTTCTTATAACAATTTAACTCTCAGTAATTGTTATCTTTTAAATTGGTTGTCCAGGGTCTAACCATCAAAGCAAGCCCAAATAATGAATAATTAAATATCCAACATCCCATCAAATACCTCCTGAAATTTTGTGTATCTTGTGTAATAAAGAACGGCATGTATCTTAATAAAAGGTATAATTACATAACACCTGGAGCTCTTTGATGTCTTTCCTTAACTAGTCTCAAACTCACCTACCAATTTGGAAAGTACAGTTTGAGCAACATTTGCATAATGAATTACTCAGTATTTTTAATTTAATCAGTTCTGGATCATGACAATATACTTTCAAAACTATCCTATTAGCTTAAAAAATGTTTTGCCCACTGATCTAATAACACTAACACCATTGCCTAATATGAGCTTTGATATTTTATTTCTGTACCTAAATATTTGTATATACTCATAGATGGTAGAAAGTAAATATGCAGGTTAAACTTGGATATACACAAACTGTACTTGGCAAGTTTTATAATATGGATAAAATTTCACTTAATTCACGGTGAGAATCTGAAATGACTGAATGTGCCATATCCTTGTAAATCTTTAGAATTAAAACCACTTAGATGGTAATTCTTTTTTCCAAAGATGTAATAAAAACAGGACTTGCTTATGCCTGAAATAACTAAAAAAAAGGGGGAAAACCAGATAGGATATATAAACAACAGTTTTAAAGATACTTAACATCAGACAATAATGAATAGTGATCCATAAAAGATATAGAACAAAGCCAGGGAAATGCGTTAACTGTCCCAGTTTACTGGCCCAAGAGACTTTCCAGCCTATAGCACAGGGTGAGGAAACCTAAAATGTAGCCTGGTGGATACTTTCAAATGAGAAAAGGGAGTTGAGAGTCCAGAGAGATCAGGATGGCTAGAGTTTACAAGAAGACTACTGAAGATAAAAGAGCTGAACAGAAAGAAAACCCAGGGCATATGCACAGATCAGGAGAGCAATACTGCATGAATATTCATGAGGAAACTACTAAAGTCCAGGAGAAAAACATCTGACAATCTTAGAGAGCAGTGTCAGGCACTCAAATAGAGCCAGAAATAGAGTCTGTTGCTATATGTCAAACTGGATAAATTCATAAGGAATTGGGTAGAATATGTGAGAATGACTTACCTTACACTGATAATTAATCCTAGACTGAGAGGTGCTTCAGATTGGCCTAAAATATCATAAAGTCAGGACCAAATAGGATAAATCTGTCTTAAGTAATGCAAGTGCACTTCAGAAAAAGGTCGAAGGGAGGTTAAGATGATGGAGTAGTAAGGAAACCCTTGGCTGGTCTTGTCCCTTGAACACAAGTAGATCAACATCAAACCATTTTGAACGCCTAGAAAATTGACCTGAGGATTAACAGAAAAATCCATTCTGTTGAAGGATACAATGCAGCAGGTGCATGGTGCAGAAAGGTGCACTGGGTGAGAGAAGAGCTGTGGTGCTGCAAAAGGAGGGAGCCATTTTCATAGAAGAAAGAAGGGAGAGAGCAGTGCATTGGGTTTGCACCAGAAAGCACTTCCCCTGAAGGCAGTTAGAGAAAAAAAAGTGAAAACTCACACAAGGGACTGCACAAGAAAACAGTTCCCCAAAACCACGGATAGGAGGAAAAGAAGAGGCTTAAAATACCACCAGTTTTTTTTTTTTGTTTGTTTGTTTTGTTTTGTTTTTTATAAACAGTGGAACACAGAATCTGAAGTTTCAGAGGTCTGCCCCTAGTGGCACTGGAAGAAATGATAGCCAGGGATTTAAAAGGTGTAGAAGTAAGTAAGATGTCTGAACTGGAATTTAAACTGATTACAAGGATACTGGCTGGACTCTAAAAAAAACATAGAAGACACCAGAGAATCCCTTTCTGTAGAGGTAAAATAACTAAAATCTAGTCAGGCTAAAATTAAAAATGCCATAACTGAGATGACCCAAATTCAGGTCATAAAAATGTGAATGGACAAGGCAGAGGACTGAATTAGCAATACAGAAGATAAAATCATGGAAAATAATGAGTTGAAAAGAAAAGGGAAATAAAGGTCAGGGATGACAAAGGCAGATTTAGGGAACTTAGTCATTTATGAAAATGTAATTACATTCATATCATAGGAGTCCCAGAAGATGGACAAGAGAAAAGGGAGCAGAAAGTTGATGTGAGCAAGTTATAGCTGAAAATTTCTCTAATCTGGGGAATGACAGACATCAAAATCCAAAAAGCACAGAGAACTCCCATTAAATTCAACCAAAGCTGGTCATTTCCAAGGCATATCGCAGTCAGATTCACAAAATACACAGACAAGGAAATAATCACGAAAGTAGAAAGCGGGGGGGGGGGGGGATGTCCTTAACCTACAATGGAAGACAGAGCGAGTTTGCAGCATATCTGTCCACAGAAACTTGGCAGGCCAGAAAAGAGTGGCAAGATATATCCAATTTGCTAAATGGTAAAAATATGCAGTCAAGATACTCTATCCAGCAAGGCTATCGTTCAAAATACAAAGAGTGATAAAGAGTTCCCAGGTAAACAAAGACTACAGGAGTTTGTGACCACTAAACCATCCTTACAAGAAATTTTAAGGGGGAGTCTTTGAGTGGGGAAAAAAAAGACCAAAAGCAACAAAGACTAGAAAGGACCAAGAGCATTACTAGAAACACCAACTCTACAGGTAACACAATAGCACTAAGTTAATATCTTTCAATAATCACTCTGAATGTAAATGGACTAAATGCTCCAACCAAAAGACATAGGGTAGTAGAATGGATAAAAAAAAAAACAAGACTCATCTATATGCTACCTATAAGAGATTCATTTAAGACCTAAAGACACCTGTAGATTAAAAGTGAGGGGATGGAGAACCATCTGTCATGCTAATGGATATCAAAAGAAAGCTTCTATCAGAGAAAATAGACTTTAAAACAAAGATGTAACGAGATGAAGAAGGGCATTATATAATTATTAAGGGGTCTATGCATCAAGAAGATCTAAAAATTGTAACTATTTATGGCCCCAACTTGAAATAACTCAAATATATAAATCAATTAATCATAAATATGAAGAAACTCATTGATAATAGTTCCATAATAGTAGGGGAATTCAACACCCCAAGTATGGGAATGGACAGATCATCTAAGTAGAAAATCAACAAGGAAACAATGGCTATTAATGACACACTGGACCAGATGAACTTAACACATACATTCTGAACATTTCATCCTAAAGCAGCAGATACACATTCTTCTCAAGTGCACATGGAACATTCTCCAGAATCGATCACATACTGGAACACAAATCAGCCCTCAACAAGTACAAAAAGATTGAGATCATACCATGCATATTTTCAGATCACAAAGCTATGGAAATTGAAGTCAACCACAAGAAAACATTTTGAAAGCCCTCAAATACATGGAGGTTAAAGAACATCCTACTAAAGAATAATGGGTTAAACAGGAAATTAAAGAAGAAATTAAAAAAAATACATGGAAGCAAATGAAAATGAAAACACAACAGTCCAAATCCTTTGGGATGCAGCAAAGGCAGTCCTAAAAGGGAAGTATATTACAATTCAGGCCTATCTCAAGAAGCAAGTAAAGGGCCCAAATACACAACCTAACCTTACAACTAAAGGAGCTGGAAAAGGAACAGCAAAAAAGCCTAAAGCCAGCACAAGGGAAATAATAAATATTAGGGCACAAATAAGTAATATAGAAACAAACAAACAGACAAACCAAAAACCCAATACAAGTTAATAAAACAAAGACCTGGTTCTTTGAAAGAATTAACAAAATTGATAAACAGCCAGACTTATTAAAAATAAAAGAGAGCATCCAAATAGATAAAATCATGAATGAAAGGAGAGATCACAACCAACACCACAGAAATACAAACAATTATAAGAGAATACAATGAAAAATTATATGCCAACAAACTGGGAAATCTGGAAGGAATGAACAAATGCGTAGAAGCTTACAAACTACCAAACTGAAACAGGAAGAAATAGAAAATTTGAACAGACCCATGACCAGCAAAGAAATTGTATCAATAATCAAAAATCTCCCAACAAATTAGATTCCTGGGCCAGATTGCTACCTAGGGAAATTCTACTAGACATTTAAAGAAGAGTTAATATCTATTCTCTCAAACTGTTCCAAAGGAAAAAAAAAAAAAAAAAAACAAACAAACAAACAAACAAAAAAACCCAGAAATGGAAGGAAAGTATCCAAACTCATTTTCTGAAGTCAGCATTACCTTGATTCTAAAAGCGAGATGCAGAAAAAGCATTTGACAAAAAAAAAAAAAAAAAACAGCATCCATGCTTGATAAAAACCCTCAACACAGTAGGGATAGATGGAACATTCCTCAACATCCTAAGGGCCATATAGGAAAGACCCACAGCTAATATCATCCTTAATGGGGAAAAACCAATAGTCTTTCTCCTATGGTCAGGAACAAGACAAGGATGTCCACTCTCAACACTGTTATTTAACATAGCACTAGAAGTCCTAGTCACAGCAATCACACAGCAAAAAGAAATAAAAGGCATCCAACTTGGCAAAGAAGAAGCCAAACATTCACTATTTGCAGGTGACATGACACTGTATGTACAAAAACTGAAAGACTCCACAAAAAAAACCAAAAAAACTGCTAGAACTAATACATGAATTTAGCAAAGTTGCAGAATATAAAATCAACATGAAGAAATTTGTTGCATTTTTATATACCAATAACAAAGTAGCAGAAAAAGAAATCAAGGAATTGATCCCATTTGCAATTGCACCTAAAACAATAAGATATTTAGTAATAAAAATAAATAAAGAGGTAAAAGATTTCCTTTCTTGGGGCACCTGGGTGGCTCTGTCGGTTGAATATCCAACTTCAGCTCAGGTCACAATCTCGTGGTTTGTGGGTTTGAGCCCCACATCGGTCTTTGTGCTGACAGCTCAGAACCTGGAGCCTGCTTCAGATCTTGTTTCTCCCTCTTTCTCTGCCCCTCCCCTGCTCATGCTCTCTCTCTGTCGCTCAAAAATAAATAAAAACTAATTTTTTTAATGAGAAAACAAAAGGTCTCCTTTCTTATGAAAGATATTGAAAAGGACACAAAGTAATGAAAAAGCATTCCATGTTCATGAATTGGAAGAACAAACATTGTGCAAATGTCTATACACCCAAAGTAATCTACATATTTCATGTAATCCCTATCAAATTACAGCAACATTTTCACAAAGCTCAAACAAATAATCCTAAAATTTGTATGGAACTACAAAAGATCCCGAATAGCCAAAACAATCTTGAAAGATAAAAACAAAACTGGAAGCTTCATGATTCCAGATTTCAAGCTGTGTTACAAAGCTGTAGTCATCAAGATAGTACTGTACTGACACAAAAACAGAGACGTAGATCAATGGAACAGTTAGAAAACCCAGAATGGACACTCAACTATTTGTTCAACTAATTTTTGTCAAAGCAGGAAAGAATATTCAATGGCAAATGGACAGTCTCTTTAAAAAAATGGGGTTGGGAAATCTGGACGACGACATGAAGAAGAGTAAAACTGAATCCTCTCTTACACCATACACAAAAATAAATTCAAAATGGATTTAACATGTGAGACAGGAAACAAGGAAAATCCTAGAGGAGAACACAGGCTGTAACCTCTTTGACCTCAGCTGATGCAACTTTTTACTTGACATGTCACAGAAGGCAAGGGTGAACTATTGGGACTTCATCAAGATACAAAGCTTTTGCACAACAAAGGAAATAATCAACAGAACTAAAATGCAACCGAAGGAATGGGAGAAGATATTTGCAAATGAAATTTCCAATAAGGGGTTAGTATCTAAAATCTATTAAGAACTTATCAAACTCAACACCCAAAAAGTAAATTATCCTGTTAATAAATGGGCAGAAGACACCAACAGCTTTTCCCAAAAAAGACATACAGATGACCAATAGATACATGAAAAGATTCTCAACAGCACTCATCAACAGGGAAATACCAATAAAAACCTTGCTGAGATATCACCTCACACCTGTCAGAATGGCTCAAATTAACAACACAAGAACAATAGTTGTTGGCAAGGATGCGGAGAAAGAGGAACCCACTTGCACTGTTGATGGAAAAGCATACTGGTGTAGCCACTCTGGAGAACAGTATGGAGGTTCTTCAAGAAACTGAAAATAGAACTATCATATGATCCAGAAATTGCACTATTAGATATTTACCCAAAAGATACAAAATTCCAGATTCTAATGGGTATGTACACCCCAATATTTATAGCAGCATTATCAACAATAGCTAAGCTATGGAGAGAGCCCAAATGTCCATCGACTGATGAATGGATAAAAAAGATACATACACACACACACAATGGAATGATACTTAGCCATTGATGATGAATGAATAAGGAAGATATTATATATATTATATATATATATATAATATATATATTCTATAATTTTAGCTGGATATATATTATATATAATATATATAAAGAAGATATTATATATATATGAATGAATAAAGAATATATTATATATAAAGAAGATATTATAAATATATATATATATATAATGGAATGATACTTAGTCATCAAAAAGAATGAAACCTTGCCATTTGCAATAACATGGATGAGCTACAATATATTATGCTAAGAAAAATATATTAATCAGAGAAAGAAAAATACTATATGATTTCATGCATATGTGGAATTTAAGAAACAAATGAACATAAAGGATATGACAGAAAAAGAGAAGAGAGGGAAACAAACCACAATAGACTCTTAATGATAAGAGAACAAACTATGAGTTGACAGAGGGAGGTGAGTGGGAGATGAATTAGATGGGTGATGGTTTCTAAAGAGGGTACTTGTTGTGATGAGCACTGACTCTTATACGTAAGTTTTAAATTACTGAATTCTACTACCGAAACCAATATTGCACTGTATACCAACCAAAATTTAAATTAAAAAAAGAAAAAAAGAATAAAATAAAGTAAAAAAAAAGAAAAAGGTTGAAGAATTTTATAAGAGTGCAGAAATATCCATTACCCAACTAGGTAAAATTCACAATGTTGATTATGTCAATGAAGCTTTATAGGATTTCAACAAAGCAAGGAAATATAGCCTTTTATAAGGAGAAAAATCTATGAACTTAAGCTACCTTAGCATTAATCTAGATGATAGAATTGGCAATAAAAGACATAGAGTTATTATAATTAAATTCCATATATCCAAAAATTAAGTAGGAACAGTGCTGATATAAAACAAAGATTAAAATTTCCAGTGGTAAGAACTGGAAGGTCTGAAATAAACATTATGTTAGATAGAGTTAATAGCAAATTAGAGGAATGTATTAGTAAAGTTGAAAATATAAAAATAAAAGTACCAAAAGACAAACACTGGTAAAAAGGAGAATTTTTTTTTTAATTTTTTTTTCAACGTTTTTTATTTATTTTTGGGACAGAGAGACAGAGCATGAACGGGGGAGGGGCAGAGAGAGAGGGAGACACAGAATCAGAAACAGGCTCCAGGCTCCGAGCCATCAGCCCAGAGCCTGACGCGGGGCTCGAACTCACGGAACGCGAGATCGTGACCTGGCTGAAGTCGGACGCTTAACCGACTGCGCCACCCAGGCGCCCCAAAAAGGAGAATTTTTAAAATGGGAAATTAAAAAAAAAAGAAAAATTTAAAAATGACCAAAAAAATCAGTGAGATGCAGAAAAACATCAAGCAGAGATCCTCAAGGAGAGAGGAGAAAAACTACTGACAAAATAATTTCCAAGTTGAATGAACACTGTAGTCTTATCAATCCACAGATCAACACATCCCAAACACAACAAATATGAAGACAACATCAAGACACATCAAAATCAGGGGCGCCTGGGTGGCTCAGTCAGTTGAGCTCCCGACTTCGGCTCAGGTCAGGATCTCGCGGTTTGTGAGTTCGAGCCCCGCGTTGGGTTCTGTACTGACAGCTCAGAGCCTGGAGCCTGTTTCAGATTCTGTGTCTCCCTCTCTCTGGCCCTTCCCCACTCATGCTCTGTCTCTCTCTGTCTCTCAAAAATGAATAAACATTAAAAGAATTTAGAAAAAAAAGACACATCAAAATCAAATTGCTTAAAGGGGGATAAAGAGAACAATATTAAACTCAGTTATAGAGAAAACATATTACGTATAGAAGAGCAAAAATAAGGATGACAGATTCCTCTCTTTCACCCCCATCCCCCCCCCCTGGAAAGTATGAGATCAATAAGATAGTGCAGCCACAGCTTTGATGTACTATGGGAGAATAATATTCAATCTACAATACCCAGGGAAAATATCTTCAAAAACAAAACTGAAAGACATTTTAACATACCGAATATCGGAAAGAAATCATTTCCTACAAATCTGCACTTGAAAAATATTTAAGGATGTCCTTCAGGAAGAAGTAAAATGAGAACAGATGGAACCATGGATCCACACAAAGGAACGAAGAGCATTGGAAACATTAACCTAATGAGTAAGTGAGGAAGACTTTATTATTATGTATATCTCTATAAAAGATAACTGCTTAAGCAAAACTAACAAAAAGGTGTTCTGGGGTTGGCAACATAAATAGAAATAGAATCTATCAGGAAAAACTGATAGGGACTGCAAGGATAAATAGAAAATTCTATAATTTTAGCTGGATATTCCCATAGCCCTCTCTCAATAAATGACAGAATAAGTAACATAGCATCAGCAAAGATACAGTAGACTTGAACGGCAGTATCCAACCAACTTAACTTACACGGCATTTATGGACAAGCCCACCCAGCAACAGAAGGATAGACATTCTTCTAAAGAGCACTTGAGGCATTTACTAAAATAGACAATACACTGAGCCATAAAACAAGCCTCAGTAAATTTCAAATAACTCAGTTGATACAAAATATCTTCTCAGGCCACATGCATTTAAATTAGAAGTCAATAAAAGACACATAACTAGGTGATTTCCCAAAATTTGAAAACTATGTCATACAATTCTGAATAACTCATGGGTCAAAGAACGAATCACAAAGCAAGTTAGAAAGTGTTTTGAACTAAATAGAAATAAACATGACTGTCAGGTGCTCAGCTGAGCTGGGAGAGAGAACTGAGCTTCTAGGTGTGTTAGAGTAGCAGATTAAAGCCACAAGTTATATATGAAAGAATTAACCCTTAATCACTGTGATGTTATAAGCAGAGTCTAAAGCCAGAGGAAGCACTGAGTCTCCCTGATCTATTTTTCACCATGGAATGGTGCACTTGTTAGGGTCAAGTAATCAAAGTAGATGTGGGGAGTGGGTCATCTTATGATTGAGGAAGCCCTGAACAAAGGCTCTACCAGTTTTATGTATTCAGGGGTTAGGCAGGGATAGGGGAATGGTTAGGAATGGATTATAGTGGGTAAAAGTGTCAAGATTTCCTCATAAGGATACCTTGGGAGGTAACTAAAGGAGACTTCAACCCAAAGCCTCAGATAAAAGGACCAAGAGGAGGGGCGCCTGGGTGGCTCAGTTGGTTGAGTGTCTGACTTCGGCTCAGGTCACAATCTCACGGTTTGTGAGTTCAGGCCCCGCGTGGGGCTCTGTGCTGACAGCTCGGAGCCTGCAGCCTGCTTCGAATTCTGTGTCTCCCTCTCTCTCTGCCCTTCCCCTGCTCATACTCTGCCTCTCTCTGTCTCTCAAAAATAAATGAATGTTAGAAAAAAAACAAAGACCAAAGTGAAGGTGCCTGCCTGGCTAGGGATATGGCATGTTTGGTCAGGGGAAGGAATTTCAACTTTGACTGCAATTCCCTTCTGAGACTGTAATACACTGGCTGTACATCAAATCTAGTGTAGGGAGGGCAGCTTTCCTCTGTGAGGCTTGCCAGGTACAGCCTTTGTAATTGCCTATGGTTGGGCCTGAAATATCACACACAGTTTTTGGGTTTTTTTTTCGTCTTTATTTTGGTATGATTGGTAAATAAAAACTATATACATTTAGGTATATGAGACAATTTTTTAAGGTATACAATGTGATACATATACATTGTGAAACGATCACCAAAATCAAGTTAATTAACACCTCCATCTCCTCACTTAGCTATAATTTTTATGTTTGTAGTGAGGAAATGGAAGATCTACACTCTTAGCAAGTTTCAAGTACACAATACACTATTATTAAATATATTCACCATGCTGTGCATTAGATTCCTAGATGTTGTTCATATCATAATAGAAAATCCATACACTTTGACCAATATGTCCCCATTTCCCTGACCCTCAGCCCCTTGAAACCACTGTTCTCCTCTTTGGCTACAGGGACTCAACTTTTTTAGATTCCATGTATAAATGACATTAGGATTTTAGCCAGCAGTTTGGATTCTCAACAGCATATCAAATTATAGAGATATCTCTGTGTATCCCTTATGCAGTATTTGGGAAGACACAGTATTAAATATATGTTGGAAAAGAAGAAATGTCTTAAATCAATAACCTCAGAATCCACCTTAAAAAACTAAAAAAGAAAGACAAGCTGAAATTTAATTGAGCATGAAAATAATACCAAGGATAAAATTTTAAAAAAGTGTAATAGAAAGTGATAGTGAAAATAAAAAAAGATTATTTTTTGATATGAACAATAAGCTTTTATATGTTCTGATAAAAAAAGAAGATTCAAAATATAAGTAGCAAAATAAGAAATGTGACATCACTGCAGATGCTAGAGACAGTAAAAGGAAAATTAAGAAACACTATTGCAACATTATGTCTATAAATCGAATACTTAGATGAAATAGGAAAGAAGATCCTTAGAAGACAAAAATTACCAGTTTATTTAAGAATAAATATGTAATCTGAATAACCATAAATTTCAAATCATGAAGATATACAACAAAAACATTCCCATGAAATAAACTGAAGGCTCTGAATGCTTTGCTGATGAATTCTTTGAAAAATTATGGAAGGAATTCTATACTATTTTTCTTCCAGAAAAATTGAATCAGAAAGAATACTTACCAAGAGATTCTCTGAGGTAAGATTTGCCTTGATAACAATTTTAGAAAAAATACTCCAAGTAGAGAAAACTACACACTAATATTTATAAATGCACAGATTCTATGCAAAATTGTAGAAAATTGAATCTAGCACCACATAGAAAGGATAATACATCGTAATCAACGTAATCAAGTGAGGTTTATACCAAAAATATATCTGTGCATTTAATATTAAAATAAATCAATGCCATTCACCATGTTAATACTGAACATTTGAATCCATGTATTATACTCATTAAAGTAAGAAAAAGCATTTGAAAAACTACACCAACAATTCCAAGCAAGTCTTTATAAAATAGGAATAGAAGATAATCACTTCACTTTAATGAAGGAAATCGATGAGACACCAATAGCTAACATCAGACTGTTGAAGGGCTGAATGCCTTCCACTTATGATCAGGAATGAGAAAAGACGGTCTGCAGTGGTTAAGTAAACCAGTTGAGGGTGCTGTCCATGGAGGCATTCCTTTACCAGTGACAGAACCAAAGCTATTCTCTCTATTGAGACTATCCATGTGGTCTAACCTTGGCTTTGTTCTCAAATAAATAACCTTTTAGCCTCCTGGATCTTCTATGATATTGGTTCCTTAGTCTTCCTATCTTGTTTCTGAACATGGGTTAGCCAGAGTTTGTGGCATTGGTGGCAACCAAGGAAATGAGAAGAACCTTGTATCCTTAGAAAGGGAATGTATTCATAATATTCTTTGCTCAGCAGCAAATTATCTATTAAAGCAGTAAAAAAATATATTTATTTAATAACAAATGATTTACAGAATAAATTGTGATTACTTCAAACATTTAAAAACAACATTATAGGTGATTGAATTTTGCATATGATATATTGTGATGTTTAGCAAGAGAAGAAGTCTAACATAAGCACTAAACATGATGAGATTTAAAAAAAATATTGAATTGTGGGTTATTTCCAACATAACTGGCTTGACATCTGGTTCTTCATGGTGGAGTGAGCACTGCCTAACCCATCTGAAACATCACTGCAATAATATTTAGAAATAAAAGAATGCCTATAATTTCAGAGAAACATAGAGGTTATTTGCACAAGAGAGTACACCTATTTCTGTATATTAGAAACTGGTATATATGCATCAATTGAGCAAATAGCAAGAAGAAAAAAGCTACTGCTCACATCCATCAGTGACCTCCAAAGAAGTGGGGCTGATATTATCAGTGGAACCCCAGAGGCATTAAGCCTGGTGTTCCATACAAAGTTAAGAATGAAAAAGTTGCTGAAAGGAAATTCGTTGAAGGTCTACTCAGCAGCTGCGTCATGGATACTTAACACTAATTTTCACCAAAGCATCTACAGAAACCTATGCTATGTCCTATTAGGACTAGGCTAGGTGTCAGTATCTGAATAGGTCAGGATTCATGTTTGTAAACAATAGAAACGATTTCTCACTGATTTTGTCAGAAAAGTAAATGTATTGAAGAGGATGTTGGTTAGCTGACAGAACTATCAGATAGGCTGTTGAATCAGACAGTGAGCTCCACAGCAACAAAGTACAGAATCTGGTTGTGTAACTAGTCCTTGGAGGAAACCAGTAGATACAATAGCTTGTTTTATTAGCGCATTTGCTCTGGGAACTTTAGTGTCACAAATTATATTGCCACAGCCACCAGAAAAATTGTTACTGTTGTAATCAGAAATATAATTTTGTTCCAATAACTGTTTCCACTAGATACAGACTCATCTCAATTAACCGTATTTTTGTGTCACTAACTCTGAGTCGGTCTGACATAGGAATGTCTTGCAGAAAGAAGTAAAAATAAAAGGAAAAAAATCAATCAATCCAGGAGATCTCATATGTGGACAAAAGAAGTTCCAGCAAAAAAGATCAGGAAAAGTAAAGAATGAAAATTATTTGCAATAGTTGAACAAATAGGTAAGTCGTTATTTTAAATTGTCTCATCAAGTGTTGATAAACATGAAAGAAGACTCACATGTAGACATCCCACTGAATTGCCCGGTTATCACAGGTAAAGAGGAGATTTTATTTTTTTTTTTATTTAATTTTTTTAATGTGTATTTATTTTTGAGACAGAGAGAGACAGAGCATGAACGGGGGAGGGGCAGAGAGAGAGGGAGACACAGAATCGGAAACAGGCTCCAGGCTCTGAGCCATCAGCCCAGAGCCCGACGCAGGGCTCGAACTCACGGACCGCGAGATCGTGACCTGAGCTGAAGTCGGGCACTCAACCGACTGAGCCACCCAGGCACCCCTAAAGAGGAGATTTTAAAAGCAAAGAGAGACAGACAGACAGATGAATAAATAGACTAATATATACCTATATCACAAAAGGAATTATTGAAATCAGCCTTTTCACCTACCACACTGGAAATTAGAAGACAGTACAAGAGATTATTAATTCTGAAAAAAAAAATTGAATCAAGATATTGCTACCGTTCAAACTCTCATACAACTGTGAAGGTAAAATTATAAAATTTTCATAATTGCAAAGATATTTAAAAAAAATACTTTGCAGTCTTTCCAGTAAAGTTGCTTGAATTAAATAAAAAAAAAAAAGGAAAATGAGAATGATTAGGAATTGTGAACTATGAATTGTTTTATCTATGTCCGAAAAATATAATAGAACCATGGGCCCGCTGGGTGGCCCAGGTGGTTAAGCGTCTGACTTCAGCTCAGGTCATGATCTCCCAGTCTGTGGGTTGGAGCCCGGTATAGGGCTCTGTGCTGACAGCTCAGAGCCTGAAGCCTGCTTCAGATTCTGTGTCTCCCTCTCTGTCTGCCCCTTCCCCACTCATGCTCTGTCTTTCTCCCTTTCTCAAAAATGAATAAATGTTAAAAAACTTTGTTTTGAAACAGAAAAATATAATAGAACTGAATTCCCAATGAGGTCTGTAAAACCACCAGTTCAATCCTGAGAAATAAGTTGGAAAGCTACAGGAAAGTCACCTTGGGAAATACAAAGAAGATGTATGAAACTTATAGCTTTTTTGGAAAAGATGGGTTAAGTTTTTGCATCACATGAAGAAATATTAATTACACTCAATAAGAAATGAGAACAAGATTAGAATATTCAGGAAAACCATAAAATAGTAAAAGAAAGCTATGTTTAAAGTACAAAGAGAACCAACACATAACATGGTATTAAGAATGGGTAGAGTATAAGAGAAAAACCAATGAAATTATAAGAACCTTGCATCTTTAGAAAGGGAATGCATTCATAATATTCTTTTCTCAGCAGCAAATTATCTATTAAAGCAATGAAAATTATATTTATAATAACAAATGATGACTGATTTTAGTTTTCAGTCACAAAAATCAAACAGAAGAAAAATACAGTGAAATACACAGAATAAATTGATTAACTTCAAAAATTTAAAAACAACATGCTAGGTGGTTGAATTTTGCAAATGATATATTATGATGTTTAGCAAGAGCGGAAGTCTAACAGAAGCACTAAACATGATGAGATTTTAAACAATTATTGACCTGTGGGTTGAATTAGCCACAATTTTTATAAAACACCTTTTTCACTTGAAAGAACAATTGAGACGCAAACTTTGCTAAGCAGATTTAGGTATTTGTCTTACAAGTATAAACATCTTTTACAATGGCTATTATCAAAATGAGCAGAGATAACAAGTGTCAGTGAGAATGCGGAAAAGAGAACCCTTGTGTACTATTAGAAATGTAACTTGGTGTAGCCAGTATGGTAGAGCCATATGGAGGTTCTTCAAAAAATTAAAAAAGGAAGTACCATATGATTTAGAAATTCTACTTCTGGGTATTTATCTAGAGAAAATGAAAACACTAATTCAAAAAGATATATGTACCCCCTTATTGACTGAAGTATTATTTACAAGAGCCAACACATAGAAACAACTCAAATATGAATGGATAAAAAAATTGTCACACACACACACACACACACACACACACACACACACACACACCGGACTATTATTTGGTCATAAAAAAGAATAAAATCTTGCCATCTGCTATTACATGGATGGACTCTGAGGCACTGGCCTAAGTGATATAAGTCAGGCAGAGAATTATCATATCTCATTATGATGTGGAATTAAAAAAACAAACATATATACAGGGAACAGTTTGGTGATGCTACATGTGGGGGAAAGGAGGTCACAATTTACATATTTTCAGGTATAAAAATAAATAAGTCATGGGGATATAAAATATAGCATAGTGACTATAGTTGATAATACTGTATTACACATTTGAAGGTTGCTAAGGTAATAGAACTTAACTCTTTTTATCACAAGAAAAAAAATTGTTATTATGTATGGTGTCAGACTTATTATGGTGATTATTTACAACATATACAAAAATTAAATCATTATGTTGTACATATGAAACTGATATAATGTTGCACATCAATTATACCTCAATAAAATAAGTTTATATTAAAATATTACTATTTGGCAAGTTTAGGTATGGTATCAGGGAATGAAACCCACAATTACCTAAAAGGTTGATAAAATACTTCGATTTCCAATTACATATCTCTGTGAGGCACCTTATTTCCAATAACCCCAAACAGAATAGCATATTGCAAGAGATTGCATGTGGAAATAGATAAGCCTGACATTGAAGTGATCTGGATAAAAATATAACATGACTCTTCTCATTTTGGTTTCATTATGAGAAAATGGTTCTTATTTATGAAATATATTATTTATTTTAAGATATAACAGGATTATTTTGCCATTTTATATCAATTAGTAAATATTTTAGATATTAATAATTTTAATGTTATAGTGTGTTAAATATTAATATAATCAACATAAAACTCTTTGGCATTCCTCAATTTTTAGGGAAGCCAAGGACTTCTTAGACCAAAATACTTAAGAATACCTGGTGTAGATCATTTATCGATGCAGTGTGGTATCACAATCATCAATGATGAAGTTTATTCAGAATAGCTTTAATAAAGTGATGCAAATGAGGACAAAGAACATTTTTTTAAGGACAGAAGAAATCTCTTTTTCCAGAAGAGGAGCATGATGTCTGTCAAGTCCAGAGTCTGTGGACAGACCTACATTTTGATTCGATTTGGGATGATGTTAATATTGAAAGGACAATTTTGGACTGGCTTTGTTGGGATATGGTTTATCAACTTCGTTTCGGTATAATGTGGAGACTATTTTTCAAAAGTGGATTTAGTTAGATTGAACACAAGTAGACTGTTAACAGGACTCAGCTTGAAAATACCATAATGGTAAGAACTTGGCATAAATCTCTTCAAGTATCAGGAATATAAAACTTGCATATATATATTGAAAAATAGCAACAGAATTTAGATTTAAAAGACTGAAATCAGAGTGTGAACTATACCACATCCATCTGTAGTTTGCAATTACAGCCCTAGAGCCACAGAGCAGGGTCTAGTGAAACATAACACCTCAAAATTATTTACTAGGTTAACAAGTTGTATCCTTAAGGAAAATTTTAGGAAGAAAGATTGCCTCAAAAATTTTTTGACAAAATAAAAAACAAACAAACAAACAAAAAAAACAAACAAAACCTAAGGTTTTGCATTCATGATATTTCTAGTCCTCCAGTCGGCCTCCTTTAGGGCTTGGGACTGTTGGCCTAGACAATATGATTGGACAGAAACCTGAAAAAGGCCAGGATGGCTAGACTAATGTGAATTAGAGGAGAATGACAACTGTAGCCTTTCTTATAAAATTACAGTTGACCCTTGGGCAGTGAGGGGGTCAGGGGTCCTGATCATTATATAGCCACAAGTCCATGAATACCTTTGATACTCTCAAAACTACTAACAGCCCACTGTTGACTAGAAGTCTTACCAATAACATAAGCAGTCAATAACACATATTTTGTATGTTACATGTATTGTATACTTTAGTTTTACAATAAAGTAAGCTAGAGAAACAAAATGTTATTAAGAAACCCAGAAGGAGGGGCGCCTGGGTGGCTCGGTCGGTTAAGCATCCGACTTCTGCTCAGGTCATGATCTCACAGTTTGTGGGTTCGAGCCCCGTGTCATGCTCTGTGCTGACAGCTCAGAGCCTGGAGCCTGTTTCAGATTCTGTGTCTCCCTCTCTCTCTGCCCCTCCTCATGCTCTGTCTCTCTCTGTCTCAAAAATAAATAAACGTTAAAAAAAAAAAAACTCAAAAGGAAAAGAAAATGCATTTGCAGTACTGCACTGTATTTACTGAAAGCAATCAGGGGGCCCTGGGTGGCTCAGTCGGTTAAGCATCTGACTTCTGCCCAGGTTATGATCTCGCAGTCCATGAGTTCGAGCCCTGCATCAGGCTCTGTGCTGACAGCTCAGAGCCTGGAGCCTTCTTCGGATACTGTGTGTGTCTCTCTCTCTGCCCCCTCCTCTACTCAAGCTCTCTCTCTCCCTCAAAAAATAAATAAAACATTACAAAATATTTAAAACATTACAAATTTACCTTAAAAAATATTTTTTAAAAAAGAAAACAATCTGCATATAAGTGGACCTGTGCAGCTCAAACCCTGTGTTGTTCAAGGGTCAATTGTACTTATTTTTTAAGATTGCACTGTAAAATAATCACTACACACACTTGATTTTTCTGTTCCCTGAGAAATCATGCCCTTTATACGTTATACATAAAAGAAACATTATTTTTGGGAGCACCTGGGTGGCTCTGTCAGTTAAGCGTCCGACTACGGCTCAGGTCATGATCTCACGGTTTGCGAGTTCGAACCCAGCCTCAGGTCTGTGCTGACAGCTCAGAGCCTGGAGCCTGCCTCAGATTCTGTGTCTCCCTCTCTCTCTCGTGGTCTGTCTCTCTCAAATAAATAAATAAATGTAAACAATTTAAAAAAGAAACATTTTTTATAATCTATAATATACATACAATTTATTTTTCCTAGATTTTTTTCCCAAGACTAGAGAATAGACAACTACTACCACATAAACTATGTGAGGAGAAATTAACAGTTCATTTAAATCATATTATTTCCTAGTCATGGTGTTTTTAAATAATAACTCACATGCAAATTTTAAAAGATTTGATTTTAACCATAAAGAAAACCAATTTTACCTTCACTAAGAAAAATCTGTCCAATTTTGGACTGTCAAACTCATGATGGCAGACTTTCCAAGTTTTTCTGTGTGTTATAAAAGGTGATGTAATTTCAAACTAATCATGTACATAGAAGTAGAAAAATTGGATATCCCAGAAGTTGAGCTTAATGCAAACGTGAGTTAGTAATCATTAAAATATACTTTATCAGACTTCAATAATTTTAAATATCTCTTAAGAATTTCCAACTGTTTCATTGATTTGGGGGACTTCTTTTTTCATGCATATATTTAAGCCTCTCAAATCCTGAGAATTGTTTTATTAGCTAAATCCCAAAACTGATATTATTATTTTATTTCGTGTCATTTTCTAATTAAACTTGTTATTGCTATTTTGGCACAATTGATCATTTACATGTATGTGGCCAAATATTTAAATTTAATTTTTTTAATACCCTGCTTGTTTGAATTAGGGTACAAACATGACCCTACAGTATGTTTTGTAGATGTGCCTTTTAAGTCTGTTTATTTTATGTATTTATTTTTTTAGGTACACTCCATGCCCAACATGGGGCTCGAGCTCGAGTCAGATCCAGAGTCACATGGTCTACCAACTGAGACAGCCAGGTGCCCCCAAATATTTTTTTTTTCTGAATGTCTTAAAGTTTTGCTCTCTAGTTACATTTCATTGGATTCCGAGAACATACACAATATAACTTCAGTCATTTTAAAGGCCCTAGCTACAGGTATTTTATGTATTGACATTTAGCTATTAACTCCTTGCATTATGTTTTTAGAGTTTGCTGAAACTGAAATATTAACCATTAACTTTTTATATACAAACTAGAATTTTGTATTACTTCATATAAAGTATAAGAAATTGGAAATACTACATGTCTTTTTATCCCTGATTATATGCAATAGTTAAGGAATTGTTAGACTATAGACCATGTGCCAAATTCTTCCCTGTGATATATTTTTGTGTAGCCTCAAGTTAAAAATGTTTTTATATTTTATGAAAGCATATATTTTTTAAACTGGAATAATATTGAGAAAGAGAAGAGGATAATGAAAATCGAACAAGCTATAAGTGACCTGTAAATACTAAAGTTGACAATGTGACCATTTATAAATACATATGTGATAATTTTCAATACAGTAATCATAATTTCTAAGTTACTATATACTTTAAAGTATAAAATAGAATGTTTTATACTTTTTTAAATTTTATTTACCACTTCTACAAAGAAAGAAGGGTAAAAAAAGAAAAAAAAACAAAGAAAGATATAGCATATACAGTCAGAGGAAGAAACAGGAAAATAAACAATCAGATTTATTCTGTCATATCTTTTATGATTAACATTCAATAAAATTCCAATCAAATTTTCAAACACAGTAAAGCAGTATGAAGTATCTGCATTGTTCTATACTTGCTGTTGTTCTATTCTTCATTTTCCTATAATCAGACATTTCATAGACTCATTTGATTGTTATTTTTTATCTTTTCTATGATCCATTTTGCTTCTTTAATAAGATCATGAACCTAAGGGTCAGAACTTCCTCTTGAGATGTTTTCTTTGTTTCAATACTACTATTGCTTCTGTTCCTTACTTATTATTTTTCTTTTGTGATAAGGAGTATAGGTCTTACTTTTTACAGTGCTCTTATAGCTCTTGTGTAATCAGATTTTTTTTTTATACTTGTCTTGGTCCCTGGCAAATAAACTCTAAGTTCTTGAAATTTACCAAGTAATAGAAGTATCTATGTTATTCACAATGAGCCATGATAGTTTATGATGACTAGAAGACTCATACGGGGCATACCATGCCAGAGGCCAACAGTGTAATTACAGGATTGGGACTTTGAGCCACAGGGTAACAGCCTAACTTCCAAGGATTTGAACACAATAGCACCATAAATCGACTGCTTACAATTGAAATGTATTTATCACTTGATCCAACTATGGCAGAATACACTTTCGACTCAAGTTTGCATGAAACATTCACTAAACTAAACTTAATTTTTGGCCATAAAGTATACCTTAAAAAATTTAAATATAGAAATCACACAATGTAGATCACAATTGAATTAAACTAGAAATCAATAACAAAAAGATTAATGGAAAGTTCCAAAATATGTGGAGATTAAACATGACACATCTCACTAACACATGGGTCAAAGAAAAAAATCTCAATTTAACAAATACTTTTATTTATTTATTTTTTTAAATCTTTATTTTTGAGAGACAGAGTGCAAGCAGGGGAAGAACAGAGAGGGAGACACAGATTCTGAAGCAGGCTCCAGGCTCCAAGCTGTCTGATGGGGGGCTTGAACTCACAAACTGTGAGACCATGACCTGAGCTGAAGTCAGATGCTTAACCAACTGAGCCACAAGGATGCACCCAAAACATACTTTTAATTAAGTGAAAATAAAAATACAACTTAACAAAATTGGTGGGATATAGCAAAAAAGGTGTACAGAATTTAATGTATATATTAGAAAAGAAAAATCTAAAATCAGTAACATAAGCCTTTACCATAGGAAATTAGAAACAGTAGAGTAAATTTAGTCCCAAAGTAATATCAAGAAAATAAGTAATAAAAATTAGAAGAGAAATCAATAAACTTGAAAATAGGAAATCAAGAGAAAATCCACAAAAGTAAAAGCTGATTACTTGAAAAGATGAATAATATTGATAAACCTCTAATCAACCTAAGAAAAGAAAAAAAGAGACAAATTACTGACATGAGGAATGAAAGAGGAGAATATCACTGCAGATACCACTACACTTTAAAAGGATAATAAAGGAATATCGTGTACAATTCTATAAACACAAATCTGATAGGCTAGATAAATGGAGCAATTCCTTGAAAGACATATTTACCAAAACTCACACAAAAAGAAATAGAGGTTTATTAGGCCTCTACCTTTTAAATAAATTGAATAGATAATTAATAATTTTCCAAAATATAAAGTATCAGCCTCAGATGGGTTCACTGGTAAGTCCTCCCAAATATTTAAGGAAGAAAATAAATCAATCATCTACAACCTCTTTTAGAAGATAGAAGTAGAGGGAATATTCCCTAAATCATTCAGTGAGTCCAGCATTACTCTAAGATGAAAAGAAGACAAAGACATTTCAAGAAAGGGAAACAACAGACCAGTATCTCTCATGAACAAAGGGATTTTTAAAAATCCTCAACAACACATTAGCAAATCAAATTCAATACTGTGTAAAAAGAACTATAGACTATGACCAAGTGGGATTTCTCACAGGTATGCAAAGCATTTTCAACATTTGAAAAAATTAATGTAATCCATCATATTAATAAGTTAAAGAAGAATCATGATGATATCAATGGAAGCAGCTATGCACTTGACAAAAATCTAATATTTACTCATGGTAAAAACTCTCAGTAAACTTAGAGAGGGAAATTTCTCAAACTGATAAAGAATATATAAATGAAATCTATCAATAATATCATTCTTATTGTTGAGAAACTTAAAAATTCCTACTGAGATTATGTACAAGGCAAACACGTCACTTTCCACCACTTATTTTCAACATAGTACTAGATGTCATAACTAATTCATTATGACAAGTAGAAGAAATAAATCAGTGATTGAGAAGCAATACATAAAACTCTCTTTGTTCATAGAAGACACGATCATCTATCTATAAAATTCACAAAAATTGACAAAAAAAAAACCCTGCCATGAAACCTCTATAAAATGATAGAAGTGAAGACAGCAGAGAAGAAAGACTTGAGTTCATCTTCTATGGACACACCAAGGCTGTAACCACATATAGTACAACTCACTGTGAAAGCAACCTGAAGAAGACTACGAATACACACACACACACACACACACACACACACACACACACTTTTTGATATGCTCACTCTCTGCCTGTGGGCAGAAATGTGGTTAGGAATGAACCCCCTAGAATGGTAACCCATAAGTAGGATGGATGTCACAGGGTCGAAAGTCATCCTGAGAAGGAAGGAACTTCATTGGATGGCTTTTGCTTTAGGGATCTGCCCTGGGAAAACAAGCCCCCTTAATATCTGACTTTGAAAATCAGTGGGGCTTAACTCAGGAAGAGCCAGATAGCTATAGGAAATTGAGATTCTTCTCTTGAAGGTCCAGCTCCCAATATCACTCACTCTGAGACCCAGAACAGTGGCAGCAGTTCAAAAAGCACCTGAGCCATATGTGAAGATTTACTGACTGAGTTTAGAGTGTGTGCTGGTGGGGCAGGGACCTGTAGAAACATTCTCCAGGAATTAAAGCACTGACAGGTGCCATTTTAATCACCGTCCTTCAGGCTTCCTTGCTGGGTGCTTGTGGGCACCAGTTCTGACACTCACCATTTACCTTGTCAGCATGGCTTGCCGCACTAGTGTTTCCCCAAAGACCTGCCTCTCCCAATCTGCCGTCCTTGGAAAGCGTGCTTCCAAAACGGTTCCCAATCATTCATGCTCAAAAGGTAGCCTTGGTTGGAACCAGTGCCCCCCACACCCAAGTAACTACAACCTCATCATACCCTGTGGGAAGCCTCAGCACAAACTGGAACCTCTCTAAAGCAACTCTTGCACCCCGGAAGGAGGGGTGCGGGCAGCCCTACTCACCAATATGCCTAATAGTTGTGGCTGAACCTCGAAGTCTGCAACGCTAGGGCTAAACTCATCCACCAGCATGATTGCAATAGTTGTAGCCAGCCTCACAGCCAGCCACACAGGGGCGAGCCCCACCAGACAGCATTCCCATAGCAATTACAACCCAGCCACAACAGGATGGCACAAGCAGCCTGCATAAGGGACACTCCTGGAGCACTAGGTCCTGGTAACCAGGTGGGATTGTGCTACTGGGCCCAATAGGATGCCTTCTACATAAGGCCACTATTTTCAAGATCAGGAGACATAGTTAACCTATGTAGAAATGAACCTAGAGAATCAGACAAAATGAGAAAACGAAAAATATGTTCCAACGAAAGAACAAGACAAAACCTCAGAAAAAGGATTAAACAAAACAGAGAAAACTAATCTTCCTGAAAAAGAGTTCAAAGAAACAGTCATAAAGATATTCACTGGATTTGGTGGAAGAGTGGGCAAACTCAGTTATAACTTCAAAAAAGAGATAGAAAATATGAAAAAGAACCAATGGAGCTAAAGAATACAAAAGCTGAAATGAAAAAAATACACCAGAGGGAATCAATAGTAGATTAGAAAATTCAAAAGAATGGATTAACTATTTAAAAGACAGGGTAGTGGGAATTATTCAAGCAGAATAGCACACACACACAAATGAATTTTATAAAATGAGGATGGGTTGAAAGAGTTCTGAGACACCATGAAACATACTAAAACTCACAATACAGGAATAATAGAAGGAGGAGAGAGAGAAAAAGTGGCAGAAAACTACTTGATGAAATAATATCTGAAAACTTCCCTAACCTGTGGAAGGAAAACACATCCAGGTCCAGAAAGCAAAGAGAACCCCAACAAGATGAACCAAAAGATATTCATACCAAAACACATAATAATTAAAATCTGAAAAAAATTAAAGAGAGTTTCTTAATAACAGCAAGAGAAAAGCAGCTAGTAACATACAGGGGAACACCCATAAGGTTATAAGCTTATTTTTCAGCAGAAACATTTCAGTCCAGAAGGCAGTCATGATATATTCAATGTGCTGAAAGAAAGAAAACAAACAAACAAACAAGCCTACAATCAAGAACACTCTGCCTGGCATAAAAAGTTTCCAAAACAAAAGTTATAGGAGTTCATCACCAGTAAACTAGCCTTACAAGAAATGTTAAAGGGGGCTTCCTCAAACAGAAAATACCATAACTAAAAGACAAAAAGGAAAGAAAAAAAAAGCTTCACTGATAAAGGCAAACAGTAAAAATTTTAGACCAATCACTTATAAAGCTAATATAAATGTTAAAAATCAAAAGTAGTAAAATCAATTATATTTACAATAAGTAGTTAAGGGATTAATAAAGTAAAAATATGTAAAATATGAGGTGAAGTCCATAAAACATGGGAAGCAGGGAGTAAACAATGTAGTGCTTTTAGAATGTGTTCAAGTTAAACAACCACCAACTTAAAATAGATGCAATATACATATAATGTTATATATGAATCTCATGGTAACCACAAACCAAAACCTTTAATTTATACATGAAAAAATAAAGACAAAATAATTTGAACATAACACTAAAGTCACCACATCACAAAGAAAGAGCAAAAGGAAACAGAAAAGAACTACAAAAACAACAAGAAAACAATGAACAAAATGGCAATAAGTACATATATATCAATAATTACTTTAAACATAAATGGATTCAATGATCCAATTAAAAGACAAGGTTAACTGAGTGGATAAAAAAGAACCATTTAGGGGCACCTGGGTGGCTCAGTCGGTTAAGTGTCCGACTTTGGCTCAAGTCATGATCTCACGGTTCGTGGGTTAGAGCCCCGCATCAGGCTCTGTGCTGACAGCTCAGAGACTGGAGCCTGCTTCAGATTCTGTGTCTCCCTCTCTCTCTGCCCCTCCCCTGATTATGCTGTCTCTCTTTGTCTCTCAAAACTAAATAAATGTAAAAAAAGAAAAAGAACCATTTATATGCTGCTTACAAGAGAATTACTTCAGACCTAAAGATACATATAAACTGAGAGTGAAAGGATAGAAAAAAAATATTCCATGCAAATATAAAAAAGTAAACAAACAAAAAGCAGGAGTAACAGTACTTATTTCAGACAAAATAGACTTTAAAAATAAAGGCTGTACAAGAGAGAAAGAAGGGCATTGCATAATGATAAAAGGATCAATCCAAAAGTGAATGGAATCATTGTAAATATCTCTGAACCCAACATAGAACACCTAAATATATAAAGCAAATGTTAATGGATACAAAAAGAGGAAAGAGAGTAACACAGTAATAACAGAGGATGTTAAAACCCCACTTAGATCAATGGATATATTATCTAGACAGAAAATCAATAAGTAAACAGTGAATTTCAATGACATATGAGAGTAAATGAATTTAACAGACATATACAGAATATTACATCCCCAAACAGTAGGACAAGTGCACATGGAACCAAGTGCACATGGAACATTCTCCAGAACAAATTACATATTAGACAACAAAAAAATGTCTGAATAAATATAAGAAAACTGCAATTGTATCAAGCATCTTTTTTTTTGAGACAACAGTTATAAAGCTAGAAATCAACTACAATTAAAAAAAAAACTGGGAGGGGCGCCTGGGTGGCGCAGTCGTTAAGCGTCCGACTTCAGCCAGGTCACGATCTCGCGGTCCGTGAGTTCGAGCCCCGCGTCGGGCTCTGGGCTGATGGCTCAGAACCTGGAGCCTGTTTCCGATTCTGTGTCTCCCTCTCTCTCTGCCCCTCCCCCGCTCATGCTCTGTCTCTCTCTGTCCCAAAAATAAATAAACGTTGAAAAAAAAAAAATTAAAAAAAAAAAACTGGGAAAAACATAAACACGTGGAGGCTAACCAATATGCTACTAAATAACCAATGGACCAATCAAGAAATCAAAACAAAATAAAAAAAATATCTTGAGGCAAATGAAATTAAAACACAATATTCCAAAATCTGTGGGATGTGGCAAAAACAGCCCTAAGAAGGACATTTATAATGATAAAGGTCTACCTCAAAACAAAACAAAACAGCTCAAGCAAACAATATAACCTTATATCCAAAGGAACTAGAAAGAGAAGAAACAAAACATAATTTATTGGAGGAAAAAATAATAAAGATATAATTGAAAATAAATGAAATAGAGAACAAAAAAATAGAAAAGATCAATGCAACTGAATAGTTGACTCTTTGAAAAGATAAACAGAATTGATAAACCTTTAGCCAGACTCATGAAGAATAAAAGAGAGAGGACTCAAATAAATAAAATCAGAAACAGAAGAGAAATTACAATAAATACCACAGATATACTAAGAATAACAGGGGATTACTACAAAACACTATATGTAAACAAATTGGAAAACCTAGAAAAAATGGATAAGTTCCTAGAAGCATACAATCCTCCAGGACTGAATCAGGAAAAAATAAAAAATCTGGACAAATAGATTACTAGCAACAGAATTGTACCAGTACATAATCAAAAACTACCAATAAACAAAAGTCCAGGACCAGATGGATTCTCTGAACAAGGTGAATTCTACCAAACATTTAAAGAAGAGTTAATACATATTCTCTTCACACTAGTCCACAAACAGGAAGGGAAAGAATGTTTCCAAATTCACTCTACGAGGCCAACATAACCCCAATACCAAAACCAATAACGCTACAAGAAAGAAAGAAAGAAAGAAAGAAAGAAAGAAAGAAAGAAAGAAAGAAGAAAGAAAGAAAGAAAGGGAAAGAAAATGACAGGCCAATCTCCCTTTGCATAAATGCAAAAATCCTCAACAAAATACTAACAAAACTAATTCAACAATACATTAAAAGAATTAATTGCTATGATCAAGTGGGATTTATCCTAGGGATGGAAGTATGTTTCAATATTCACAAATCATTCAACATGATACACCACATTAACAAGATGTAGGATTAAAAATCATATGACCATTTCAATAGATGCAGAAAAAACATTTGACAAAATTCAACACCCATTTATGTTAAAAACTTTCAACAAAGTGCATACAAAGGGAACAGACCTCAACATATAAAGGCCATATATTACAAACCTATAGCTAACATCAGGAATAAGACAAGGATTTCCCCTTTCCCAGTTTTATCAACACATTACTGGAAATCTTAACCATACTGATGAGAGAAGGAAAAGAAACAATAGGCATTCAAATCGGAAGGCAAGGAGTAAAACTATCACCATTAGCAGATGACATGATACTACATATAGAAACTTCTAAAGACTCAAACAAAAAACTGTTAGAACTATTCAAATACCAATAGCATTTTTTGCAAAACTAGAACAAATAACCGTAAAATTTGTATGGCAAAGACCCTGAACACCCAAAACAATCTTGATAAAGAATAAAGGTGAAGGATCACTCTCCCTGATTTTGAACTACACTACAAAACTTTAATAATAAAAATAGTATGGTCCAGGGACAAAAATAGGCACATAGGTCAATAGAAAAGAATAGAAAGCCCAGAAAGAACCCATGTTTATATGGTCAATTAATCTATGACAATGAGGCGAGAATATACAATGGGGAAAAGAGTCTCTTCCAACAGATGGTGTTGGGAAAACTGGAAAACCACATACAAAAGAATAAAACTGGAGCACTTATGCCATAAATAAATTCGAAATGGATTAAAAACCTAAATGTAACACCTGAAACTATAAAACTCCTAGAAGAAAACATAGGCAATAAGTTCTTAAACATTAGTCTTACCAATATTTTTGGGTATATTTCCTCAGGCAAGGGCAACAAAAGTAAAAATAAACAATTGGAGCTAAACTAAAAAGCTTTTGCAAAACAAAGCAAACCATCAACAGAAAGAAAAGGCAATCTTCTGAATGGGAGAATGTATCCAATAAGTTAATCAAAATATATAAAGAACTCCTACAACTCAACATCAACCCCTCCCCCAAAATCCAAATAAGAGGTATGAGGGGACCCGAATATTTTTTTTCTAAAAAATACATAATGATGAAAAATAGGCATGTGGCAAGATCCTCACTACTCATCAAATATATGTAAATCAAAACCACAATAAGAAATTACCTCACACCTGTCAGAATGGCTATTATTAAAAAGACAAGAGATTAACAAGTATTAGTGACAATCTGAAGAAAAGGGAACCCTCGCACAATGTTGGTGGGAATGTAAATTGGCGCAGCCACTGTGGAAAAAAAAATAAAAATAGAAATTTCATACCATCCAGTAATGTTACATTGGATATTTATCTGAAGAAAACAAAAACACTAATTTGAAAACAGATATGTACCCCCTTGTTCACTGAAGCATTATTTACCATAGTCAAGATATGGAAGCAACAGAATTGTCCACTGATAGACAAATGGATAAAGAGTATGTGGTGAAGTGTGTGTGTGCGTGTGTCTGCACACATGTGTGTACACTATGGATTATTAGCCACACAAAAGAGTTCAATATTGCCATTTGTCACGACATGGATGGATGGATATAGAGGGTATTTTGTTAAATGAATGAAATCAAACAGAAAAGGAAAAAATACCAGATGATTTAATGTATTTGTGGAAAAAAATGAAATAGAAACAAAGTCATAAGTACAGAGAACAAACTGATAGTTGCCAGGATGGTGGGGGTATGACTGAAATAGATGATGGGGATTAAGATTAAGTTTATAAGCCTCAAGTGATAAAATAAATAAGTCACAGGGATGTAAAGCACAACCTAGGGAATATAGTCAATGATATTTTAATAAGTTTGTACGGTGACTATACTTATCAAGATGAGCATTTCAAGACTGTATATAAATGTTGAGTCACAATGTTGTACACCTGAAACCAAAATAATATTGTATATAAGCTGTACTTCAATGGAAAATTAATTAAAAGGAAAAACAAAAGAAGACAAACTTCTATAACTGACAAAGCATTTATGAAGAGGTTGTAGGATACAGAGTTAATTTACAAAAGTCAATTGCTTTCCTATACACTAGCAATAAAAAAAAAATGGGATTCGAAATAAAAAATATAAGAGATTTTGGTCCAAAGTGGCTATGTTGGAAAACCTTAACTCACATCCTCCACAGACACACCAAATCAATACCTATTTATAGAGCTGTCCCTACTGAAGAACTGAGGACTAAATGAACAGCTTCTGCACAACAAAAGATAGAGAGACCACAGAGAGAAAAGCAGGAGAACAGACATTATAACAAGGGAAACCCAACCCTAATGCTGGGAACTGTGGTGGGGAGTGGTAGTATTGAGGGATTATGAGCAGACTTGACTCCCTGGGTCACAGAAAAAAAGCCGTTGTTTAAAAGGGCAACTAGAATGTAAAGGAACCAGTTCTAGAACCCTGCCAAATGTTGGGAGGGTTGCTGGAACTTATGGTCAAAGTGACTGTTCCACAGTTTATGTTCTCTCTGCACATTGATAGCACAGACAGGAGCAGGGTCTAGATGTCAGGGGTGGCCTGTTGCCTCAGTGAGCCCTGGGCCTTTAGCCCACCCAGCCTTGGATGCACTGGGGCACAGAAAAAAAAAGCTATGGTTCAAAAGAGCAGCTAAAGTATACAGATCCAGCCCTAGAACTCCACCAAATGGCAGAGGAGCACCTAGAATTCTCTCTGGGTTGGAGATGCTATTGAGTACCACAGTTTATGTTCCCCCTCCATCTTGAAAGCATAGATGGGAGCAGGGTCCAAATGTAATAGCCAGCCATGAGCACCAGCCATCCAACCAAGGCAGCCCCAGCACAGCACAAAATGGTACACCCTTGGTCAGTGCTTATTATAGTTTCAGGCACCTTGCCAAGGTGACACGGGCACAAAACACTCCATAACACTCCAGGCCCATACCAGTATGGCTCCAGATGACTTGCTAGGACACTCACATCAAGAGTAACCCAAGACTTTTCTGCATGAGCCTGCATTGGTTCCAGAAGACCCACAGGGCACCCCTTGCATAGAGTACCCCCAGTAACCCCCAGCCCATACTGGCCTTGGCTTCAGCCATCCTGCCAGTCACCTTCTGTGCAGAGTGACACATAATATCCTGGCTCACATCCCACCTCAGCTACAGCCACCCTGCCAGGGCACCCTCTGTACTGAGAACTGCAGGACATCTTGATAAGCACCAACTTCAGCTTCAGCTGTCTTCCCACGATGTCCTCTTTGTGGAGATCCCCAGGAACCCTCAGCTAGCACCCACTTCACCTGTAACTGTCTTCCAGGGTGGCATGGAGAACCCAGGACCACCAGATCACAACCCACCTTGGTTAGAGCCACCACACTGAGGTACCCCCTGCATGAGGAGATCTGGGACACCCCAGCTTTCCCCCACTTAAGCTTCATCTACTTTCTTAGGGTGCTCTCTGTGTGGAGAGACCCAGGACCCCCCCTGTCTTGTACCAATTTTATCTTCAGCTATCCTGCCATGGCACTTTCTGCACAGAGAACCCTAGGATTACCCTGGACCTCTTCCACTTTAGCTTTAGCTGTCCTGCCAGTGTGCCCTCTGTGCACAGAACCCTGGTACCACCAGGCTTGCTCCCACTTCAGCTTTAGCAATCCTACCTGGGTACTCTCTGCATGGAGAGCCCTGGTACCACCCTGACTCATACCCACTTCAGTTCTGGCCATCCCACCAAGGCAGCATAGTACATAATGCCCCAAACTCCCATCTCATACCAGCCTTGGCTTGATCCATCCAGCCAAAGTCACCAGGCATGCAAGGTCCACACAGGAGATGACCATACACAAGACCATTCCTTCAACTCAAGGAAAGTAGCTGTTCTGCCTAGTTAATCGAAACAAATATAGAAAGTGAAGTAAAATGAGAAGAAAGAGGAAAAGCCTCCATAAAAAAGCAAGACAAACGCTCAGAAAAATAATGATTATTCATAAAGAGTTTAAAGTAATGGTCATAAAGATGCTCACCAGACTGGAGAGAAGAGGAGAAGAACTCAGTGAGAACTTCAACAAAATAATAGAATATATAAAAAGAACCAATGACAGTTAAAGAATACAAGAACTGAAATAAAAAAATACAGTAGAGGTATAGTATATTAGAGATACTGAGAGATTAGAGGAGATTAGAGGAAGCAGAAGAGTGGATCAGGTATCTGAAGACAGGGAAATGGAAAGCACACAAACTGAAGAGCAACAAAGTGAAAATTTAAAAAAGAGGATAATTAAGGGATGTCTTGGGCAATATCAAGCAAACAAACATTCTCATTATAGGGATACCAGAGGAGAAGAGAAAGAAAAAGGGACAGACAATTATTTGAAGAAATAATAGTTGCAAATGTCCCTAACCTGAAAAAGGAAACAAACATTCATGTTCAAGAATGACAGAAGATCACAAACAGAATGATCCAAGGAGGTCCATACTACAACACACTATAATTAAAATGTCAAAGATTAACAATAAAGAGAAGTTTAAAAGCAGCAAGAAAGAAGAAAATAGTGACAAACAATGGAATCTGCATAAGACTCTCAGCTGATTCTTCAGGAGAAATTTTGCAGGACAGAAAGGAGTGTCATGATATATTCAAAATGCTGAAAGGAAAAAAAAAACTACAACCAAGAATACACTACTTGTCAAGGTTATCTTTCAGAATGAAGGGGAGATAAAAGGCTTCCTAGACAAACAAAACTTAAAAAGGAGTTCATCACTGCTAACCCAACCTTACAAGAAATGTTAAAGGGAGTATGAAAAGGCCATAACTCAAAATAATAAAATTATGAATGAAAAGATGTAAAATATGACAACATTTACGTTAAAAGAGAAAGGGAGAGTAGAAAAAGAAATTCTTGTAGAATGTGTTCAAATTTAAGTGACTCTCAACTTAATCTAAATTGCTATATATTAGGATGTTGTAAACCAACCTTATGGTAATAATAATAAAAAAACTGTAATAGATACATGAAAAATAAAAACAAAGTATTCCAATCATAACATTAAAGAGAGCCATCAAACAATGATAGAGCAAGGAAAGAAAAGAACAGAGAACTACAAAATCAACCAGAAAACATTTAACAAAATGGCAATTAGTACATACCTATCAATAATTACTTAAAATGAAAATCATCTAAATGTTCCAATCAAAAGACATAGGATGAGAGAATGGATACAAATCAAGACCCAACTATATACTGCTTACAACAGCATCATTTCATACCTAAAGACATACATAGACTGAAAGTGAAAGGATAGAAAAAAGTTACCATGAAAACAGAAGTGAAAAACAGCTGGGGTAGCAATACTTGTAACATATAAAATAGACTTTAAAACAAAGACCATGAAAGATACAAGAATGGCATTGTCTAATGATAAAGGATCAATCCAACAAGAGGACATAGCAGTTGTAAATATCTGTGTACTTAACATTGGAGCATCTAAATTTATAACATAGATGTTAACGAACATAAAAGAAAAACTGTCAGTAATAAAATATTAGTAGGGGACTTTAACACTGCACTTACATCAATGGGTAGATCATCCAGAAGGAAAATCATGAAGAAACAGTATTTTTAAATAATACATTGGACCAGATGAGCTTAACAGATATATTGAGAATATTCCATCCCAAAACAATAGAATATGCATTCTTTTTAAGCACACATGGAACACTTTCCAGGATAGATCACATGTGAAATTATAAAACAAATCTCAATAAATTTAGGAAGATTAAAGTCATATCATTTGTCTTTTCTGACCACAATAGTATGAAACTAGAGGTTAATCACAAGAAAAACCCTGGGGGAGAAAACGCAACACATAGAAATTGAACAACTTGCTACTAAGAAACCAATGGGCCAATAAAGATACCAAAGGGGAGTTATGAAAATACATGGAGACAAATGAAAATATAAACAATCCAAAATCTTGAAACATAGCAAAAGAAGTTCTAGAGGGAAATTTATAGCAACATAGGTCTACCTCAAACAACAAGAAGAATCTCAAACCATCTAACCTTATAATCTAAGAAACAACAAAAAGAACAAGAAAATCCCAAAGTTAGTAGAAGGAAATAAATAATAAATATCAGAGCAGAAATAAATTAGAGATTAAAAAATATATAAATAAATAAATAAATAAATAAATAAATAAGATCAATGAAACCAAGAACTGGTTCTGTGAAAAAAACAAACCTGATAAATCTATAGCCAGACTCATCAAGCAAAAAAGAGAGGGATTCAAATCAATAAAAGCAAAAGTGAAAGAAGAGAAATACAACTGACCGCACAGAAATGCAAAGAATTATAAGGACTATTGCAAGAAATTATAATAATATAATATATAATATAATATTATATAGCAACAACAACAACAACAACAATAATAATATAATGACAACAAAGTGGACAACCTAGAAGAAATGGATAAATTCCTAGAAACATACTATATTACAAAACTGAATCTGGAAGAAATAGAACATTGAAACAGACCCATTACTAGTAATGAAATTGAATTGGTAATCAAAAAACACCCCACTAACAAAAGTCTAGGACCAGATGGGTTCACCAAACCAGGTGAAATCTCTAAGCATTTAAAGAAGAGTTAATACATTTTTTTTCAAACTATTCTAAGAAATAGAAGGAAAGTTTCCAAATATATTCTCCAAGGCCAGCATTATCTTGATACCAAAACTGGACAAAGACACTACAAGAAAAGACTACAGGCCAATAACCCTGCTGAACATAGATGCAAAAATCCTCAACAAAATATTAGCAAACTATATCAATAATACATTGAAAGATGATTCACTGTGATCAAATGAGTTTTATTCCAGGGATGGATGCAAGGATGGTTGAGTAGTCACAAATCAATCAATGTGATATACCATGTTAATAAACAGAGGATAAAAAAATATACATGTGATCAGACACCTGCGTGGCTCAGTCAGTTAAGTGTCAAGCTCTTGATTTAAGCTCAGGTCTTTTTTTTTTTTTTAATTTTTTTTTCAACGTTTTATTTTATTTTTGGGACAGAGAGAGACAGAGCATGAACGGGGGAGGGGCAGAGAGAGAGGGAGACACAGAATCGGAAACAGGCTCCAGGCTCTGAGCCATCATCAGCCCAGAGCCCGAGGCGGGGCTCGAACTCACGGACCGCAAGATCGTGACCTGGCTGAAGTCGGACGCTTAACCGACTGCGCCACCCAGGCGCCCCTAAGCTCAGGTCTTGATCACACTGTTCATGAGATCAAGCCCCATGTTAGGCTCTGCACTGACAGTGCAGAACCTGCTTGGGATTCTCCCCCCGCCCTCTCTTTCTCTCTTTCTCTCTCTCTCTCTCTCTCTCTCTCTCTCTCTCTCCCTCCCCTGCTCATACTCTCTCTCTATCTCTCTTAAATCAATAAACATTAAAAAAATTGTGATCATCTCGATGCAGGGAAAGCATTTGACAAAATGCAATATCCATTCATGGTAAAAATTCTCCACATTGTGGGTGGAGAGGGAACATACCTCAGCCTAATAAGGACCATCTATGAAAAACCCACAGGTAACATCATACTCAATAGTGAATACCTGAGAGGTTTCCTTTAAGATCAGGAACAAGACAAGGATGTCCACCTTCACCACTTCTATCCAAACTAGTAGTAGAAATCCTAGGTGTAGCAGTCATAGAAGAAATCACCAGGTTACTAAGGAAGTAGTTATACTGTTAACTATTTGCAGATAACATGATAACGTACATGGGACACCCCAAATACTCTACCAAAAACTCTTAGAAATAATAAAGGATTTCAGTAAAGTTACATGATACCAACTTAATATGCAGAAATATGCTGCATTTCTATAAACTAATAACAAAGTAGCAGAAAGAGAAGTTAAGACAATAAATCCATTTACAATTACACCAAAAAAGAACAAGATACCTATGAATAAACTCAATCCAGGATGTGGTAAATCTATACTCTACAAACTATCAGACACTGATGAGAAAAGTTGAAGATGACACAAACGATTAGGAGAATTAATATTATAAAAAAATGTTCATATTACCAAAGCAATCTACAGATTCAGTGCAATCCCTAACAAAATACCAAGAGCATTTTCCACAGAATTAGAACAATAATACTAAAATTTGTACAGATCGCAAAAGACCTGGAGAGTCAATCTTGAGAAAGAACAAAACTGGAGGGATCAAAAACCCAGATTTCAAGACATACTACAAAGCTGTGTCAATCAAAACAGTATTACACTAGAACAAAAATAGAAATGTAGATCAATGGAACAAAATAGAGAGCCCAGATATAAACCTACAGATTTATGGTCAATTAGTTCACAACAAGGCAGGCAAGAATATACAATGGGGAAAAAATAATCTCTTCAATAAATGGCGCTAGAATAAATGGTCAGTTATATGCAAAAAAAAAAAAAAGAAAGAAAGAAAGAAACTGAACCACTGTCTTACACCTACATACACAAAAATAAACTCAAAATGGATTAAAGATGCAAATGTGAGACCTGAAATTATATTTTCTGGATATGTTTCCTCTGGCCAGAGAAACAAAAACAAGAACAAAGTATTGGCACTACACCAGAATAAAAAGGTTTTGCACAGCAAAATGAACAGGTAAGCTACTGATTGGGATAAGATATTTGCATGTGATATATCTAATAAGGGATTAACATCCAAAAAGGAACTCATAAAACTCCACCCCAAAACAAAACAAAACAATTAATAAACAGGCAGAAGCCCTGAATCAGCATTTTTCCAAGAAGACATCCAGATAGCCCACGGATACATGAAAAAATGCTCAACATCCCTAATCATCAAGGATATACAAATCAAAACCACAATGAGATATTTCACTCCTGTCAGAATGGCTAGAATCAAAAAGACATGAAATAACAAGTGTTAGCAAGGATGTGGAGACAAAAGAACCCTCGTGCACTATTGGAAATGTAAATGATGTAGCTACTATAGAAAACAGTATGGAAGTTTCTCAAAAAATTAAAAATAGAAATATCATATGATCCACTAAATTTTCTTCTGAGTACTTACTCATAAAAATGAAAACACTATTGGAAAATACACATGTGCCCCTAAGTTTATTATAGTATTAATTACAATAGCCAAGACATGTAAGCAACTCAAGTATCTATCAATAGATGAATGGATAAGAACAATGTGATACACACACACACACACACACACACACACACACTCACACAATGGAGTATTAATCAGCCAAAAATGAGAGTAAGCTCTTGCCATTTGTGACAACATGGATAGACTCAGATGGCATCATTCTAAGTAAAATAATTGACAGAGAAAGACAAATTCCATATTATTCCATCTATATGTGGAATCTAAAAAAACAAAACCAACCAAGCAGCCAACGGAATCAGACCCATAAATACAGAGAGCAAATTGATGGCTGCCAGAGGCATAGCGTAGGGGAATGGAAAAATGAGACAAGGAGAGTGGGAGATAAAGGCTTCCACTTATGGAATGAATAAGTCCTAAGGATAAAAGGTACAGTATAGGTCATTATTCAATAGTATTATAATAGTGTTGTATGTTGACAGATGGTAGCTACTCTCATGGTAAGCATAGACTAATGTATAGTCTTGCTGAATCATTATGTTGTACATTTGAAACTAATATAGCATTGTGTTTCAACCATACCTCAATTAGAAAATCCCACAATACTATTCAAAATGTCATTCTAAAAATGAAATTCTTACTATAAACGTAAAAGAAACATATGTGCAAAACCTAAAGGAGAAAAATTCCAAAGACTGATGAAAAGAATAAAAAATATATTGAGAAATATTACACATTAATGGATAGGAAGACTTAATATTGCCAAGATTTCAATACTTCCCAAATTGGTGTATAGATTCAATGTAACTTCAATCAAAATTCCAGCCAGTTATTTTATTAGTATTGACAAACTAATTATAAATTCTATAGGGAGGGCCAAGAGACCCATAAATAGCTAACACAATATAAAATAGAACAAAGTGGGGGGACTAAAACTGCCCAAATTCAAGACTTAGTGTAATGCTACTACAGTCATCAAAACAGTGTGGTATTGGCAAAAGAATAGACAGATAAATGGAATAATACAGACAGCCAAGAAACAGACTGACATAAATGTAGTTAATGGATCTTTGACCAAGGAGCATAGGCAATACAATAAAACAAAAATAGTCTCTTCAACAAATGGTGCTGGGACAACTAGACATGCATGTGCAAAAAAAATCAGTCTGGACACAGAAATTATATCCTTCACCAAAACAATTCAAAATGGATCCCAGATTTAAATTTAAAATGTAAAACTATAAAATTCCTAGAAGATAACAAAGAGGAAATAATTCCAGATTGATAGCGTTTGGTGTTGCCTTTTTAGATACAACACCAAAGGCAAGATCTGTGAAAGAAAGAATTGATAAGATTCCATTAAATGATAGATTCCATTAAAGTGAAAAGTGTCTGCTCTGAAAAAACACCGTGAAGGAAATAAAAAGAAAACCACAGACTGGAAATACATAGTTACAAAAGACATCTGATAAAGGACTATTATTCAAAATACATGAAGAATAAGAAAACAATTTAAAAAAATGTGCCAAATAACTGAAACGACATCTAGCCAAAGAAGATAATATAAATGAGAAACAAATAAAAAGATAGTCTACTGCATGTAATATACGGGAAAAACAAATTAAAACAAATATCACTACACACCTATCAGATTAGCCAAAATCCAAAACATGAACAATGCGAAACACAGGTGAGGATATGGAACGACAGGAATTTTCACTCCTTGCTGGTGGGAACGCAAAATGTATAGACACTTTGAAAAGCTGTTTGGCAGTTTCTCACAAAAATCAACGTATGTTCACCATATGATCCAGCAATCACTCCTACTGATATTTACTTAAAAGGACTGAAAACTTATTTCCATATAAAAGCCTGGGCATGGGTATTTATAGAAGCTTACTCCATAATCACCAATACTTGTTAGCAACCAAGATGTCTTTCTGTATATGAACCAATAAATAAACGGTGGTGTATCCAGATAATGGAATATTATTCAGTGCTAAAAAGAATTGACCTATGAAGTTATGAAAACAATGGAAGAAACCTAAATGTATATTACTACGTGAAAAAGCTAATCTGAGAAAGCTGCATACTGCATGTATGATGCTGACTCCACAACATTCTGAAAAATGCAAAACAATCGGCACAGTAAAAACGACAGTGTGTGCCAGAGGTCAGCGTGGAGAAAAGGATGAATAAGTGAAACACAGAAGATTTTTAGAATGGTGAAAACACTCTAAATGACACTGTAATGACGGATACATGCCATTATACATTTGTCCCAGCCTTTTGAATTACAACACCAAGAGTCAACCTTAAGGTAAACTATGGATGTTGGGCAATTATGATGTCTCGATGTAGTTTATCCTTGATAAAAAGAATATACCGTTCTAGTGAGTGATTTGATAATGAAGGAGGGTGTGCATGTGTGGGCGCAGAGGCCATATGGCAAATCTCTGTACCTTAATCTTAATTTTATAATAAGACTCTAACTGTGTTAAAACAACAAAGTCATTAAAAAAGGATCAGGGTTTCCAGAGGTAAGCAGACAGTGAGAGATGAATAAGCAGAGGACAGAATTTTTAGGGCAGTGAAACTACTCTGTACGATACTGTAATGGTGAAGACATATCACTATACATTTTAAGAGCCATATAATATACAATACCAAGTATGTACTCTAACATAAAGTAAGGAGTTTGGATGTTAATATTGTATCAATGTAGGTTCAACAATTCTAACAAATATACCACTCCAATGCGGGATGTTAACAGTGAGGAGGCTTTCCATATGTTGGAATCGGGAGTATATGACAAACCTGTATGCCTTTGATTCAATTTTGCTGTAAACTTGAAATTGCTTTAAAAATAAATCTATTTTTAAATTTTGATACTAAGTATAATGTTTTTTTGTGTGTTTGGTGAGTTTTTCTAGTGAATTGTCAAACCTGCACAGGTAGTGGGAATTCCTGAATTTATATAGACTGATGGTTATATGTGAGAGGGCGTGAGAACATGCAAACTTTCAGCTGGTGTCTGAAGTCTGCTTTAAGAGGGGAGTGTACCCCTAACCTGTGAAGTTTAACCTAACCCCAAGTAGTTTATTTCAAAAGTAATTGAGGATTGAAACAAGATAAAATAGGAGGTGATGGGAACTGAGCATGAGCCTTAAATAACTTCTTGAAGTTTGTCTTTATTTCAGATTCTCCTGAAATTCTATCCATTACTGACCTTTTTTTCAGAGGATCATTATGATTTTCTGACATCGACATGCTGAGAATTTTATTCTCCACAATTTTTAAGATCCCCAATGAATAATTTACCTTCATTTTTAGTTTAAAAAAAAGAAAAGAAAAAGTGCTAAGAAATAGAACATATATTACTTAAATTGTTTTTCAAAAATAATGTGATTATATCTTCCAGCATAGGTCCCTCTAAAGATTAAGCAAATTTCATATGCTTTTACATTTTTATAAAGGGCCTGAGAACTCAACTTGCTTTCTCCTTTGATAGCTAAGTGTTTGTTTCTGATCCATAAATCATTCAGTGTAGTTCAGTAGCACATTCAATTCAGAAGAAAAAAAAAATTCCAATTTATTATATTGGTGTATCATATTGTAACTTCTATATGTAAAAACTAAACTAAAATAAATTTACATTATAAATCATTAAGAACGGTAAAAATTAAAACAAATCTGAAAATTATTTTTTAAACTTTTTAATGTTTATTTATTTTTGAGGAAGAGAGAGAGACAGAATGTGGGAGGTGGGTGCAAAGAGAGAGGGAGACATGGAATCTGAAGCAGGCTCTAGGCTCTGAGCTGTCAGCACAGAGCCCGATGTGGGGCTCAAACCCACAAACAGTGAGATCATGACCAGAGCTGAAGTTGGACACTTAACTGACTGAGCCACCCAGGCGCCCCTATTTTGTTTTTTTTTAATGTTTATTTTTGAGACAGAGACAGAACACGAGTGGGGGTGGGGTGCGGGCAGAGACAGGGGGAGACAGAATCTGAAGCAGGCTGTAGGCTCTGAGCTGTCAGCACACAGCCAGACACGGGGCTCCCACTCATGAACCTTGAGATCATGACCTAACCTGAATTCAGATGCTTAACCAACTGACCCACCCAGGTGCCCCCAAATCTGCAAGTTAAATGAAAACTATAAATAAAGAAACTTTAAGTCTACAAAACTAATTTGGTAACACAATTGAGTTCATGCCTTGACACGTTTTTCATTCCTTCAGCAAAGTTTGTTTCAGAACTTGTGTGCTCCCTAGGGATACAACAGTGAGTACAAACAGCCATGATCTCCGACTTCTTCGAGCTTACATTTCAGTGGGATGAAACAGTCATCAATAATCTCAATAATTATCTAATTATAAACTTTGATAAATACTATGAAGTGAAGACACGTCGTTTCATAACAACTTACAATAGGAACTTGAGTTTGAGGAACTGGAGGCTGCAATAAGGAAACAGATTTGCTGTAAGAACTAAAAGATGAATCAAGTAAATTATCTATACAGAATTTAGGTAGCTTGCCATGATGTGAAGTTCATGTCACCTTTGCGGACCAGAAAGATGGTTTCCACGTCCTGTGCATGGGGAGAGATTTGTGACTCAGTGGGAATGAAGCTGAAGGAAAAGTCTATCTAAGACTTTGATCATAAGGGCATGAGAGACCATCTTAAGTTTTATGGCGTTTATCTCTAGAGCACGGAGAAGCTATTCAAGGTTCTTTTCCATGGGATCATGTAAAGAGTTTTCTATTTTGTAAAAGTCACCGTTGCTGGAATGTGGATACAAGTCTGTGGATCCAAAAGTGAATGGATGTAGAAATGCAAGAGGTCCTTACAGTTGACCAGCAGGAGGAGAGAGGCACGCTGCCAGCACGATGTTGATGCTGATAGGAAACATGGAAAGCAACAGATGAGAGGTACTTCAGAAGCGAAATAGACAGTCTTGGTCATGATTGGTTCACTGTTTCTGATGGCAATTCGCCAAAACAATGCAAAAATGGAACTAACTGCTTTGGAATGACATAGTTTGAGTTCACCTTTCCCATCATTAATCTACGGTGTGAATGCCTAATTCTCTCACGTTTTTCTTTATTCATTATTTAAAAATGTTTATTTATTTTTGAGACGGGGGAGAGAGAGCACAAGTGGAGGAGGGGAAAAGAGTGTGGGGGGGAGGGGGGAGAGAGAGAGAGAGAGAGAGAGAGAGAGAGAGAGAGAAAATCTCAAGCAGGCTCCACACTCTCAGCACAGAGCCCAATGCGGGGATTGATCTCAGGAACCAGGAGATCATGACCTGAGCCGAAATCGAGTCTGATGCTTAACTGACTGAGCCACCCAGGAGCCCTTCTTTATTCACTTTAGTGAAAAAATGGTTGATTGTAATTTTTTTCCTTCCTTAATATAAAGTCATCATTCATCTAACATCCCCCCCCCACACCTTCTCCAGTAATCTGAATATATTAGCACAATTAGGCTTCACTACAAACCAGAAGCACAAAGGCATATTTGAATTATTATAATCATGTGACACTATTTTAAGGGTTCTAATTATAACAAAAACACCAACAAAACTCATAGGTCATGCCTGAATAGCTGTTTGAGAAATAGTCTTGTAGTGATTTCTTACTTTTGATCCAAGTCTATTTGCTGAATGAGAGATTTGTCATTTCACTGATAAGTCACCTAAAAATTTGTACTATTTTGTTTTCTACTAAACACTCAAGAACAAACAAAGGTGGCAAACATGGATGTTACAAAGCTTAAGAAATCCAGTGGAAACAATCTGTTTTATAGCCTCAGGATACTTTGGGGATGGCAAATTAGGACCTTCTTAGTCTCTTGCTGTTATTTTTATGTCTTTAATTTTTTTAATGTTCATTTATTTTTGAGAGAGAGAGACAGAGAGAGAGAAAGAGCGCGAGCGCATGAGTGGGATGAGGGGCAGAGAGTGAGGGAGACACAGAATCTGAAGCAGGCTCCAGGCTCTGAGATGTCAGCACAGAGCTTGATGTGGGGTTTAAACCCACGAACTGCGAGATTATAACCTGAGCCCAGTCATTCGCTTAACTGACTGAGCCACCCAGGTGCCCCAGTTATTTTTATTTCTAGGAAACAAGGCTTCCATATGTCTTCCCTTCTCAAACCGCCTCCCTTCAAAGGGAAGACCAAGGGGCCCTATTTCCCCCAAAGTCTCTTCTGCTTAACCTGAAGGTGTTACTACAAAAGATATATTAAATAGACTTAAAAAATTACGTACTAGGATTAAATGAAAATGAAATTAAATTACATAAGTGATTTATTTCATAAAATAACCTATTTTTTATTTTCTTATATATTCTCTTGACTCGGGTTATGAAATAAAATAGTTAAAAAGAGTGATTTCCATTTTTTAAACGCTGCCCTTAAGTCATAGATCTTTTTCATTTCTTAATTCTAAGAAATAGATTTCATTAAGGATTTTTTTCAGTGCTTTTTATTTTGAGAGAGAGAGAGAGAGCACAAATACACATGCAAGCAGGGGAGGGGCAGAGGGTGAGGGAGGGAGAAAATCCCAAGCAGGCTCAGCTCTGCCAGCAAGGAGCCAGTCATGGGGGTGGGGGGGGGGGGGGGGGGGGGGGGGGGGTGGATCTCGATCCCACCAATGGGAGATCATGACCTGAGCCAGAATCAAGAGTTTGAGGCTTAACCAACTGAGCCACTGAGGCGCCTCAGAAATAGATTTTTTAATAAACTAAATGTAAGGTTAAAATATATAGGAAATTAAATTGCATCTATATATATATATTTTTTGTAGAAGGTTTATACACGTTTATCTTTCTTTCAAACTCTGGATTATGAAATAAAATCAGTAGATTTGTATACTCTACCTTTGAGCCCTATTAATTTTTTTTTTCATTTCTTGTTCTGAGGAATAAAATATGCATCTCCAAACTCTATGAAAGGCTACATATTTTTAGGAAGCTCTTTTAGCTATTTATACTATTCAGTGAATAGCATAAACAAAGCTTTATCAAATTACATACTCTAAAAGTGTATGCATGGAGTGAGGGTTAGAAGGACATCTATTTGAGGGCCAGTTTTCCATTTTTAAACTGGGCCAAACCTAACATATCCTTGAAGAATATCTGTCTCTTTTGAGGATAACATTTTTGAAACATCTCGGATACATTAGAGAAGAAAGGTCTTCTCTTTTATTAAAAATCAATACTACTTACTTCACAAAATACATGTAGCCTGGTTCCATTGAGAGACCTGCTAGTATCCCCCGAATTCATATGACAGAAGTTTAAATCTCTCTGTAGGGTGGGGCAGGAAGCAGGAGATAAACATTACCTGCTAAATCCCATTAGATTCCCAGACAATATACTGACTATGTGCCTTGCAGTGTACCCAATCATGGTGCATGAGGCAGTAAGTACCATGGGCTCCTGACCTGGAATTAACTGAAGAGTTTTGAAAAGTTAATGTGATTTACTCATAGTATGATTTAGAAGGGAAGTCGTTCCAAAATCCGTTAAGTATTGACTGCAAAAGCAATTCCACATTATGGGAGCTGTGCCAGATTGTAGAAGCGGATAAAAAGTCTGGCATCCACTACATTCCCTAACCTGTAATTTCTGACGTTTCAAAAAAAAAAAAAAACCAACAAACTTTGAAACAATTTCAGAAAGCCCATAGGGAGAAAAATACACTATGGGAAAGGCTGACTTAACAGTGAGATTTTGTATATGATATGCTTGGTGCTAAATATAGAAATAGCATCTTTGCAGTAATTAAGGACTTGGGAAACATCTAGCAGATTTCTGTATATTTTAATAATGTAATAAATAAAGGATTAGATATTCATTGTACAGCTCAAGAATTTCTGCAGGAGAAATAGATCAGTATTTAGATCTTTGCAACGCAATGACAATTATGAAGAACACCCATGCCCAAGACCAGTGCCTGATGGGGATTTGACCTTTAATTTTGTATTTTACTATTAGTGTTAGGATAAATTGGCCATTTCATTAAAGCAGGAATTATCCTGCCTGTATGCTGAAGTGTGCATAACTGAGCCCTTAATGCTATAAAAGCTTTGAGAAATAAATAGCTGTGAAGTGTCAATTTTTCCTTCTTTCAAGTATTGCTTGTAACAGTGAAAATCAACTTCCTTTTGGTTAGTCCATTCATAATCCAATTATAGCTTCAAAGTTGATGTTATGTGTACTAACAAGAAAATTCACAGCGAAGACATCTAATTTTCAAGTTAATAACTTAATATCGAAAGAAAACATTTGAAAATTGACTTTTATTTCCTACGGAATTACTGACATTTCGAAACATTAATGACATACAATATATGGAATTGCTTTTTGGTGACAGCCATATTGTATGCACCACTTGATAACTTGCTCTGAAGATCTTGTAGTGTCTTGAAGAGGTAAATACTTCTTGCTTTTACAAATTGATAAACTGAAAATCTTGACTGAATTTAACTGAAACCAGATCATGGTTCAATTTAATCACCATGTGGCCCTACTCTGTTCGGTCATTCAGACTTCTCCATTTCCCAATGTTTTCTTGCTACGGTGTATGATAATTTATTAAGGGGGTTTATTTCTGAAAAAGACAAACCCTGACACTCCCTTCTGCTGATCTCAATGTTTTTGGAAACCTTAGCCCTGTAACTAAATTAGAATGTCAAAATGTGCTGATGACCTCTGTATCGAAGAGAACTTTACAGAAGTTAATGGGAATGGGCTATTTAGACTGTAATTATCTTAACTCAAGCATGTGCTATAGCCAGCAAAAATGTATAGCAAACATTTTACTACCACAAGGAGTGGAAGAAGATTCACTTAGTTAAGCAGTCAGTGCACAAATATTTGCCCGTCCTTATCTTCAATATTGTCTAAACGAATTTGAAAAATAAAATATAGCAAAATAATAGAAATATACCATTACCATGGATTCAAAGTGCAGAAGGCGAATCGACGACTTTAACACCACACACACACACTCACACACACGCACACACACCCCAGATGTAAATTATTCTCTCTTCATTTTTCTCTTTCCCTTTTCCTCAGTTTCATTTGTTTATTGGACTCTACTAACCCTGTATTTACAAAAAATGTTAACTGCAAACATTTATTGTTGAAAATGAATGCTGTTAATAAAATATTCAATACAGCTAGATTTTAATTTCATAAGAGTATCTAATTTTATACCGTAAAAACAGCTAATTGTTCTTAAAGTATGTGTTAGGACTCCAAGGAAAGGAGGGCTTGGGAGATGTGGAAAGGAAAGAATTAAGAAATGACAGAGCAGATAAAGATAGAAAAGAGAAAAAAAAAAATAAAAAAAAAAAAAAAAAAAAAAAAAAAGATAGAAAAGAGAGACTCCAAGAGGAAGAAGTTGTGTGGGCACTAAATGTGCTTCAGTAGAGGAGGGAGGTGCAAATGGTTTACATGTGTGTACACACAGGAATTCCACGTAGAAAAACCATGTACATACAGAGAGAGCTGATTGCAGGAAACGTATAGGTCTCTTTGGCAAACCTCACATTTCTCCACTCCTCAAAACCTGATAATTATTAACCTGCTTCATATCTGATTCCATCTGATCAAGTACAATGTGGATTGGCTCCCTGCCTCTGGCTGTTTTTCCTGAATCAGATCAACATCCAAACTTACCAAGAAACTCCCAGATTACATCTAGAATCCTGATATTATTATTTTCAATGTTTATGTATATTTGAGAGAGAGAGAGAGAGAGAGAGAGAGAGAGACTGACTGAGTGCGAGTGGGGGAGGGTCAGAGAGAGAAGGAGACACAGAACCCGAGGCAGACTCCAGGCTCTGAGCTCTCAGCACAGAGCCCAATGCGAGTCTCGAACCCACGAACCCTGAGATCATGACCTGAGCCAAAGTCCTATGCTTAACCCGCTGAGCCAACCAGGTGCTTCCTGATGGTATTATTAACAGCATTCTCTTTTACTCTCACCCGTGGTCAGAAGTGGACAATAAATTATATGGTCATTTAAATATATTGTGTAAATAAGTGAAGACCAATCAAACAAGCAGAGACAGAAACGATTCAGAGTTTGCTATAACAAGGGAGTCAGGCTCTGCCGTTTGCATTTTGGGAGAGACGCAAAACCAGGCAGGTTAGTTGAAAAGCTTTACAGTGGAAAACAGGAGGGTTTCAGTAATGCTCTGATGGGAGGTTGCTCACATGGGAAAGCTGGAGGTACGTTAATCAGAAGCAGACATCCTATGTTGTAGGGTAGGGGAGCATATTTCCCTTTCTCCGACTGGCCCTAAAATGGAAGGAGGGTGAAAAATTAGGGAAGATAGTAATTATGAACTGAGTCCTGACCATTTTTAGTCTATAATTGCAAAAACTGTTTACTGCACATTGTGGGTTAGAGTTCTATTGCATATCCAGTTGGCCATTGTCAGTTTGTTTCTCTGGTCTCTCAGTAGCTGCTCAGATTAGAGCTTCTTTTCTCACACAATCATTTATGCTTTGCCTTGTAGTAGGATGCTGAGATACAACGGAACTGGGAAAGAATAACTATGCTGTAACTGCTTGTATCTAAGTTGCATCAAGTAAGATAGAATTACTGAGGGACAAACATGACCATGTTCATAAATTGCTTATCTAGATTTATGGTTAAACATCAAAGTTGCAATAAAACTCTTTTAGAAGTCTAGTACTAACACGGTAACTAACACAGGTTATTTTCTTGAACCTCAGTTTCCACATTTATGAGAAAAGTATGTGAAACACAGGATACCTGAGCCCCTGTCCAGCTCTCACATGCTATGCTTCTGTGAAATGTCTTGGTCAGCACAAAATGGCAAAGTTTCAGACACTTTGGAATTTTGTGGATGCCATTTAATTCAGAATTCCAATTCAATGATCGCTTTACCATTCAGTTCTCTATTTGCTTTTTGAGTGATAGGCTCCATCTGAATGAGCCCGCCCCATTCAACAATATCCAAGGACTGTATTTTTTTAAAAAAAGAATTACTTAATTGTTTCTAATTAATCTATGTTCTATCTTGCCTCTCTCCCTACACAGAAGTGCCTAAAATACTTACATTTTTTTCTTAAATTGGTTCTAAATTTAAATATGACATGAGGAAGGGTAATTAATCATAAAAACATAAAAGCTTTAAAAAGCTATTTAGGGAAAAGAAGAAAGCTAACTTCAGTTCACAGCTAATCAGTTCTCCTTATTAAATATTCAGAATTCCACTCTGTATGGATGGTACAAAACCTCAATTTAAAAAATACTGAATGCTGGGACCACTGTTAAAGCCCCTCAGGGAAATCCAAACACTTCCTCCATAGAGAAAAACCACAATTAGTGAATTGCTAAAAGTATCAATATGAAAAATAAATAGCATAATGCTTGCTTATCTCTTAATTATATACGTAAGGAAAAAGTATGAGAATAGGCTAATGCAGAAAACTAAAGAAAAACAGTAAGGTAGAATAGACGTAATCGAGGGAAGAAAGGAGAGTATTAAAAATTTGCCTTTTTGTGTTATACATTGTCAGAAAATAAATGTTCTCAGTTTTAACGTTCATTTTATTCATCAATGGTGAAACTCTCTAAAAGGTGACCTGCGCTATATGTGAAAAGATTTTCTGATTTTTCTGAGACAACATTAATTTGAAAGATTCACTTTTAAATGTAAAAGATTCACTTACAAAATATATAAAAATTGGGGCACCTGCGTGGCTTAGTCTGTTGAGCATCTGACTTTGGCTCAGGTCATGATCTCACAGTTCGTGAGTTCAAGCCCCGCGTTGGGCTTCAGGCTCTCTGTCTCTCTCTCTCTCTGTCTCTCTCTCTCTCTCTCTGTCTCTGTCTCTCTCTCTCTCTCTCTCTCTCTCTCTGCCCCTCCCTTGCTCATGCTCTGTCTCTCTCTCCAAAATAAATAAACATTAAAAATATAAATAAATAAATAAATAAATAAATAAAGCTTTTAGAACTTCAGGATTTAATCTTGTCATTTTTTTCAACATCACTGTTTTTAGTGATTGCATAATAGTCCATTTAAACTTTAAGTTTCCAATTTTATGCTATTATAAAAAAGCAGTCAATATATTTACTTCAATATATGATTCATGAAATCACTTATGCTTATTTCTACATTTTGTACTTTACAAAATAATTAATCAGAGTCTATGGATTTTATGGAGGCTCTTGACTCATATTTTCATGTTAATATTCACAAAATTTGGACCAATTTAGTTTCCAAGCAGGTTTACTAAAAAAAAAAAAAAAAAAAACAAAAAAAAAAACCTCACAAAACAATTGCAAACATGGCATATGATCAGTTACAGAGATATTTGACAATTTGGTAGGTGACAGATAATATCCCATTTATTATTTTTTTTAAAGGTAACTGTTAAAACTCATTTCATTAGTCACTAATATATCTGGAAGGTCCTAAAGATTTTACTTCTAAAATGCTATACTGAGCTGCATATTATACATTGAGATAAATAAAAACAATTTTATTGTAATGTTCCAAGTGTGTAGTAGCATTAATTGTTTGCATTCCAGCAATAATATTTCAAACCAGGAATATAATAACACTCAATTATACCATTCAGAAAATGTTTGGGGTTTCTTAATAGGGATTTAATGGTTTCAAATGTAATGGTTTCAAATTTGAGCTTGGATTTTAGCTTCCAAGTTCTGTCTCTATTTTTAGATTCTGCCTCTGAGTTCATTGAGAGAGTGTATTTGATTAGTCTTTATATTTACTGTGGTTTCACAATATATATCATGAACTTGGGTAGGCCATTTATCCCATTTGAGTTCTGCTTCCACAGTTTAACTATGTAGAATAATTATTAGAATTCTCTCATCAAGTTTCTTTATAGCAAATTGACAGATTTTAGAGCACTTTGCAACATTAATGTCCTGGTAGATGCTAAATGACTAATGACCACTTTCTTGTATGTAAAATTAATGATATTGCAGGATCTAGTGTTAAAATGTAACAGAAAAGTAAACTGGACCTGAAAACAAGATTTCAATTATGTTTCCAATTTTGTCACTTACTCCATGACACCTTACTACAACAAAACTTCAATAAGCTTAAAAGTCTTTCCTCAAAGTGAGTGGTATATCTTTTTTTTTTTTAAATTGCACTTACAACGGTACAAAAAGAATAACATACTTAGAAATTAACTTAACCAGGGTGTTGACAGATTTGTAAAATGAAAACTACAAAACAATGCTGAAAGAATTTAAAGAAAACAAAAATCAATGGAAAGCCATCCCATGTTCATTTGTCGGAAAACTCAGTACTATTGTCAATACTACTCTAAACGATCTACAGATTCATTGTAATCCCTATCAAAATCCCAAGCATGTTTTCTGCAGAAATAGAAAAAACAATTCTAGAATTTATATGGAATCTCAAGGAACCCCAAGTAGTCAAAACCATCTTGAAAAAGAGAACAGTTTTTCAACAATGGTTCTGAGGAAAGCTGAAAATCCACAACAAAAGAATGAAGTTGGATCTTTACATAACACCATACACAAAATTAATTTAAATCAGCACACACCTGGGATGCCTGCTTGGCTCAGTTGGTTGTGCATCCAACTCTTGATTTCAGTTAGGGTCATCTTCCCAGAGTTGTGGAATCGAGCCAGGCACTGGGCTCCATGCTGAGCATAGAGCCTGTGTAAGATTCTCTCTTTCTCTCCCCTCTGCCCCCCTCCCCTGGTTGTGTGCTCTCTAAAATAATACATACATATATACATATATACATACACACATACATAATCACAGACCTAAATTTAAGAGCTAAAACTATAAAATTCTTAGAAGAAAACAAAGGAAAAACATCATGACCTTGGTCTTGACAATGATTCCTTGGATATGATGCCAAATGCCTAGGCGACAAAAAAGACACATTGGACTCTATCAAAATTAAATCTTTTGTGCATTAAGGGATACTATCAACAGAATGAAAAGGCAAGCCACAAAATAGTAGAAATATTTGTGAGTTGCCTATCTGGATAGGGGTGACATCCCAAATAGAGTAAAACTCAACAATTAAAAAAAAAACATTTAATAAGTAACCAAAGATAAATAAACATTTCTTCAAAGACACAAATAGCAACACAAGAAAAAGTGCTCAACATCATTATTAGGGAAATGCAAATTGAAACCACAATGGAAAAAGAAAAACAACACAATGAGATACCACCTTATGCTCATTAGAACAACTATTATTTTCTTTATTATTTATTTGTTTGAGAAAGAGAGAGAGAGAAAGAGAGAGAGGGGGAGAGAATGCACATGCAGAGAGTGGAAACGCAGAGGGTGAGGGAGGGAGAGAATGAAGCAGGCTCTGTGCCCAGTGTGGAGCCCTACATGGGGCACAATCTCAGGACCTTGAGATCGTGACCTGAGCCAAAATCAAGTAACGGAGCCAGCCAGGTGCCCCACAGAAAAATTACTACTTTAAAAGGTAATAAATAACAAGTGTTAGTGATGATGTAGAGAAATTGGAACACTTGTGCACTGGTAGCGGGGATATAAAACAGTGTTGCAGCCACTCGAGAAAACAGTAAATTGTTTCCTCAAAGGCTTAAAAACAGAATGACCATATGATCCAGCAATCTCACTTCTGGGTATATACTTAAACTAACTGAAGCCAGGGACATGAATGGCTATCTTTACACCCATGTTTACATCAGCATTATCCACAAATGACAAAAGGTGGAAGCAACTGGAGCATACACTGACAGATGTATGTGTAAACAAAATATGGTGCACTCATCAAGTGGAAAATTATTCAACTTTGAAAAGGAATGCAATTCTGCCACATGGTAGCACACAGATGAACTTGCTAAGTGAAGCAAGCCAGTCAAAAGGTAAATACTGTATGATTCCATTTACATGAGGTACCTGGGGTAGTCAAATCCATTGGGAAGGAGAGGAGAATGGCGGTAACCATGGGCTGGGGGGAGGGGGCAAGGGGGATTTGCTTAATGGATACAGTTTGTGTTACACGTGAAAACAAGTCCTGAAGATGGACGGTAGAGATGGTTACCCACCAGGGTGAATATATATTCATGCCAGTGAAATGTACACTTATGAATGATTAAAACTATAAATTTTGTTATTCTTATTTTACCAAAATTGAAACAAAATCAAACAACACAAATCAAATGTTGCAAAAAGAAGCATCTTATAATGGCACAGGGTTCAACCTAGTGTAATACAGAGGGGTCAATGTTTTGAAGCTCCTCAAGTAGTTAGGTAATTAAAATAAAATTAAGAAGAGGAAGAGGTTCATTCCTTTCAAATCATCTCTCTTTTGGCTTTTTATGAAACCAAGTAACTGCTAAATGGCTGAGTCATCAGGACAATTACACATATTTACCACTTTGAAGCTTGCTTATAAGGTTTTCACTCGAAGCATTTATTTGATATTGCCAGCAGTGTGAACAAGTTCACTTTCCAATAAAATTCTCATGTTCCTTGTATTTCAAAAATATATTAACAAAGTGGAGGAACTCATAGACTTGTAAATACAGGCCATTCAAATTGTCACACTGGAATTTTGTTATTTTCTTATTAAATATAACTGTAGGAGTTACCTGTGAAAGCATTTTTAGATGCATGCTGGAAAAGGAAAACAATCACAAAACTAAATGTGTTGAAATAGTTAGAAAATATTTTAGAATGCATGTGTGTGGATTTATCTCCCTTAAGGTAGGGTTATATAATATAAGATAGGCTATATCATTTTTTTCCCTTCTTAAAAGTTAAGCTTGGGGTACCTGGGTGGCTCAGTCAGTTAAGCATCTGACTCTTGATTTCAGCTCAGGTCATGATCTCAGGATGTGTGCATTCAAGCCCCAGGTTGGGCCCTGGGATGACAGTATGGAGTCTGCTTGGTATTCCCTCTCTCTCCCCCTCCCCTGTTTGTTCTCTCTCTCTCAAAATTAAATAAACATTTAAAAAGTAAAGCTTATATCTTAATGTTGTAGAAGCAGTTGCTAAGTAGAATGATGTTGGATTTTTAGTTTCCAACATTGGAAACATCAATAAGTAGGTAATGAAAATATTAAAAGAGGTAAATTGCTCGACTGTTCAGAAAAATCAAAGAACCAACTTTGGGAGCTACATATTAGGACAAATGCTACAATAATGCCAAATCACCCTTGAATTCACTCTGGACAACTTAAACTCCTAGACACTGAGCTAGTCTTATCTCAGTACTTCTGCTACTATACCCTCTTGCAATTAGGTGTGGCTCCTGTTGCCATGCTTTCTAAGATTGGTTATGTCAATCCCCTGCCGTTCACCTAAATGGTGATTTCAATCATGAGTAGGCATAACTGACAAGAGCACTCAGAAAATAATAAGTCTTACAAACATGCAAGGCTAGGAGAGTGAAGAACTGTATTAACACCCTTGAACACAGGAGATGCAGAAATGGAGGTTGGATGTGAGGCAGTGAAAAAAAAATGAAAAAATGTCAACCACAGGAGTGAGCACTAAAAAAAATATTCAGAGGGCTATGTCAAAATTAAGGTTCTGTTATTAGCTTGTTGCGTGATACTTAACATCTGACCTAGATGGACTTAATGTTCTCCTTAGCTTGACTGAACTTTGGATAGGCTTCTTCCTGACTTTAGGTCCTTGAGAGTATTTGCTCTAGAAAACTGGTGAGTATAAATTATTTCTCTACCCTTCTGAGATATAAATCTTTTTTTTAGCCTCTTGCCAGTTTTGTATCCAAGGAACGTCTTTCTCAAGGACATGGGAGCCATTCCTTTGAAATGTAATCATCAAGAAAGTTAGAGCCTCTATCCCCTGCTCTCTGTGAAGGGGTAGGAGCTTAACTTCAATAAGCACTGATTAGCAAACACAGATGGGCTTAGTCACATGACCAAACTCCCCACTGACATCCATCATAATATTGTAGCTCAACCTCTCTTCCTACTGGAAGAGTTTTGATCCCTACTGCGATAATCTTGAATAAAATTTCCCTTACCCATTTAATCCCATGCAGTACAATGTTTCTCTGACACATATAACAAAATATGTATAATTATATCAATAAGTAGATACAGATATAATATGTATGATAAATGTACACACAAACATATACTACATGGAGTATCTATTTACCTATATTCTATTAAGATGTAATTTTTGTAAGAGGATAAAATCATTACACATGCAGATATAAAAGTGAACTGTACTGGAGGACCCGAGTGGCTCAGTCAATTAAAAGTCCAACTCGTGACTACAGCTCATGTCGTGATCTCGTGGTCTTCAGACTGAGCCCAGTGTCGGGCTCCGCACTGGGCACGGAGCCTGCTTAAGATTCTCTCTCTTTTCCTCTCTCTCTGCCCTTCCCTGCTCTCATGCTCTCATTCTGTCTCTACAGAAATAAATAAATAAACAAACAAACAAATAAATAAAGGCAAACTGTGTTGAAAAGTCACACATGACATTTACTCTTGGTTTTTAAAGGAGTGGTAAAAGGCTGAAACAACACACATGCTCAACAGCATAGGTGAGGCTAAAGAAATTGTGGTAGAGTTACACAATAATGTATCTTATAAATGATAAAGAATGTAGCAGATTATGCAATGTATAAAATGATCTCCAAAATATAATCCTAGGTGATAAAAATTAGATTCATATAATGTAAGTAGCTATAAATAAATGAATCTATTATTTCTTTTGCTTACAGAACAAGTGTCTTTTTCTGTTTGGCACCTGTGTAATTATGCCTTCTAAATATTTCGCATAGCTTTCTGCAAGATTGTGTCTTGACCAACCTCCTGGCAGTGCTGAGGACTTGCTAATTTCTGCTTCTAGCACATATGTTGCCTAGATTTTGTTGTTTCTGTTTTGTGGAATTGAGTAGGACAGAAGAATGGCATATTCCTCTGGGGAAATGGACTCCTTAGTAGAACCACAAAATGGCATAATGTTTTTTGGGTTTTGCTTTCTGAGGCTTGCAGTGGAAACCCCCTGAAGAACAATCTGAACGGATATTTCAAAGTCCATGAAAAAATGTACAAAATATTAAGAGAAATGACATTCAACAAAGGTATGGAGGATGTGTTCCTTACTGGGTGTATGAGTGCTATGGTGCAGTGCTGTGTGATATCTGTGTCCAATTTTGACCCAAGAGAATGAATGCAGTGCATTTCTAATTAGATTTTTTCCATGGCAGTGATGAATCATAATTTTAATCTTTGATATACGGCATTTTAGTATTCTGACCTTTCAGTAAAGGTACATGCTTGATTAGAAAACATTTGAAACACCCTTGCCATTGGAAGACAGAGTTGTAAATGGTAAAAGCAATGAAATAAGCCCCTGACTCCATATAGACTCTCCAAAGGTCAAGATGAAGCAGCCCATCTATTTAACTGCACAAATATATGAGGCATTCATTGAAGTGCAAGGCAGTTTCATGACAAAGATCATAAAACAGAATCAATGGCACTATATTGAGTTTATAGTCTATATTAATAAAACTCCATGTGTTTATAATCTAAATATATGTAATATTCTAGAAACTATAATTGTGTAGGTGGTTCTTCTTTTCCATCACATGATAGCAATTATTATTCTAAAATGTTTGATAGATATTTCATTAGACTAATTTAAGGAGACTCCTAATGAATTAAAAAATGTTTCATCAGCAAGACAGGTATTCCAAATAGCTTTTTTTTTAAAAAAATAATATTTTATTTTTGAGACAGAGAGACAGAGACAGAGTGTAAGTGGGGAAGGGGCAGAGAGAGGGAGACACAGAATCCCAAGCAGACTCCACTCTGTCAGCACAGAGCCTGACACGGGGCTCGAACCCACTAACCATGAGATCATGACCTGAGCTGAAGTCCGACACTTAACTGACTGAGTTACCCAGGAACCCCCCAAATGGCTTCTTAAAAAGAAAAACTTTCCTTATTCAGGTTTGTTGTTGATTTGCTTTTCTGTGAGAATTAATGGAGCGTTTTCTGTTCTCTTGAATTACCAAGATTCCTGACATACTTGCTTTAAGCCACTGTCTATAAAAGCCACCTTCCTGGTGTGCTTCTGCACAAATGAGTTTGAAAAAGAAAGCAAAAAACTGTTGGCTTAAAAAATATATACTTGAAAGAAAAAAATGGAAATAATGTTATCAATAGACTTTCAGTGTTTTATATTGGGTATTCTCAAATCATACATTGGAACCCCACCAAGATATTTATAGTTACCTGAAAGGAACTTTGTAAATTTCTGAAATATTTTTATTTACTTCAATTTATAAAATGGGAAAAACTAATAGAGTTTTTAAAAAGTATTAGGTATTTCAATAAAACAGAGAGGAGCTATAATTTCCTAAATCCTAGGATTTGTTGTTTGAACTGTTGAAATAAGAATTTGTTGGGTTTTAAAAATACAGTTTTCCAGGGCACCTCGGTGGCTTAGTGTCCAACTCTTGGTCTTGGATCAGGCCATGACCTATCTTTTTGAGATAGAGCCCAATGTAGGGCTCTGTGCTGACAGCACTGAGCCTGCTTGGGATTTTCTCCTTCCCTCTTTCTCTCTTTCTCTCTCCTTCTCTCCCTCTCACTCTTTCTCTCTTCCCAAGTAAATAAACTTTAAAAAAATACAGTTTTCCTTACACCAATTTGATATACACAAATGGACCAATGTTTCTATTCCTTTTCCCCATTTAATCATACTACTGAACAAAAGTTCTAAAAAATCTTTTGTCATCATTCACAAACATTTTTATATTTGAACTTCAATTACATGACTATTTTTCTGCATATCCTATGTATTTCTTATATAGAGCTAACTTTTCTCAATACTTAATTGTCCTTTTCTGGCTTTCATGGAATAGATTAACCTGATCCCATTATTTATGCTTTTGACCTATACGTAGGGCAATGGGATTTACATGTGATGTTCATTGGTACCTTTTTTTTTTTTTTTAACATTTTTAAAATGTGTGTTTATTTTTGGGAGAGAATGAGAGACAGAGCATGAATGGGGGAGGGCCAGAGAGAGGGAGACACAGAATCTGAAACAGGCTTCAGGCTGTCAGCACAGAGCCTGACCTGGGGCTCGAACTCACCACCGTGAGATCATGACCTGAGTCGAAGTCGGACGCTTAACCAAATGAGCCACCCAGGCGCCCCTCATTGGTACTCTTAGAGCAGGATGCTCATTTTGTTACATGAATAAGACATTTAAACACTTTTTCAGGTCTTATTGCTTTGTCATTCATGAGAACGGAGTATTATAATGTATTGTAGGAATAAATGGGAAAATTAGCAATAATTTACATTATAGTACAGTGACATATCTTCTGTGAAAAAAATGTAAATTGTGTATATTTGTGGAATAAAATAAAAAAATCAACATCAATATTATAGGATCTTTAACTGCTTCAAGACACTAATAATACTTTCTCCTGAAACTAAATACGAATGCTGGGGTAATAAAGGAAGACTACTGTGCCCATGTTAGCTATGAGCACACAGAGAAAAAAGAAGAAAAACTAAAAAAGGAATAAATGACTCACATGGATCTGAAAAGCGATTTGGCAACTGAAGGAATCATTACACAATGGCACTAAGTGCAAGAGGTTCAAAGGCATCATTTTCTCTCAAACTTTCAGATTGCTAAAGTGTAAACATTGCAGCAATAGAAGTCCATACAAGTTAAACTAAAGGGGACCCAGAAGGAGAATCTGGGGGAGTAAGGGCATAGGGTGGGTAAAGGGGTCAGTGATGGAAGTAGATGACTCAGATTTGTTCCCACTTAGAGGAAAAAAAAAACACAACATACTGTGATTCAGTCTGTAACTATCAAAACAACTGGGGTCGTTTTCGTTTTAGAGAGAGGTCTACATGTGTAAAAATCCTAACCCCTTCCTTGACACTTTACCCATGTTTCAGCATATCATTTAGGAATCAAGTTTGCTTTTTTTAATGAGACTGACCTTATCATAAAATAAGTCAGCAATTAGCAGAGGGAGTTTAGGCATCCTTAGCAAAGAAGGTTGAGTTATTAACCACTTCATTGAAAGCAAGATTAAAAAGATAGAATTTTTGACAGTATATCAGAAGAGGGAAGGACTGAGGAGTGAGTGAATGGGACAACCTGGTGTGCGGGCAAGATCCCAGATGTAGAAGGCTGGTTACTCACTGGATATTTGGAAACATGGAATGAATAAATGGAATTATAGTTTTGATTCTCAATACAATGGTTAAAGAATGTCTTTAAGAAGAATGTCATGTAGATGACAACAAAGGCCTAATTATTCCTTAGTGATGTTCTTTCATTTAGGCATATTTAAGTTTATCAGTTGTCTTTTTTAATGTATGGTTTTCTTTTTTTTAAATTTTTTTAACGTTTATTTATTTTTGAGACAGAGAGGGACAGAGCATGAATGGGGGAGGAACAGAGAGAGAGGGAGACACAGAATCGGAAGCAGACTCCAGGCTCTGAGCCATCAGCCCAGAGCCCAACGCGGGGCTCGAACTCACGGCCCGTGAGATCGTGACCTGAGCTGAACTCAGAGGCTTAACCGACTGAGCCACCCAGGCGCCCCTCAGGTAAGGTTTTCAGTCAGTTCTTTTCTATACTACTATATTTGCTGAACATGTTTCACTGGTTGTCCCCAGAGCACAAGAATAACCCCTACCCCACCCATAATTAATTTGGGTGTCAAGACTGATGATGCTGCATATGTACTAATGAGATACAAAAAGATCTCTTACTCCTATATTGAAGTTTTCTGAGGAAAGGAAGGTAGCCACCGAAACTGGTTTGAAATGGCTTGAGTAAAGGCTATGTTTCTGATTGTGGATGGGCAGAGGAGTGGGGGGGACGTTTTGTGGGCTCAGATTTCCGGGAATTAAACATGGTCACCAGGGAAGCAGCAAGCATGCAGTGTTATTTGTTTGTCCAAATGAAGGGCAAGAAGGGAAGAGAGAGAAGTGGTCAGCATTCAAATATCAAACCTTGAGTCCAACTATCCTTTCCAGATGGATACATGAAAATGAATACAATTTTATTTAGAGACAGAAACATCAGGAATACAAGTCAAGCTATCTTCTACTTCAGTTTTCTGTTTTAATCATGAGACCTAATGGAAACTTTCTTCTATAAAATGATGCCATCTCATGACCTATTTGAACTACACCTATTATCCTTCATAATCACTGTAAATGACAAATGTCTTCTATTCCACAAAACCCTACCTTGGGTTTCCAAATGGAGTTTAATTTCCCCCTCTGTGTTTCCATAGTGACTCACTTAGAGTTCTACTGTAACATTTCCCATTTTGTGTAATTATTTGTTACATGTTGTTGTATTATGTTTTCCTACTCTCTAGAATTTAGAGTGAAAATCTAAAGCTTAGAAAAAACTGTTATTGGGGCGCCTGGGTGGCGCAGTCGGTTAAGCGTCCGACTTCAGCCAGGTCACGATCTCGCGGTCCGTGAGTTCGAGCCCCGCGTCAGGCTCTGGGCTGATGGTTCAGAGCCTGGAGCCTGTTTCCGATTCTGTGTCTCCCTCTTTCTCTGCCCCTCCCCCGTTCGTGCTCTTTCTCTCTCTGTCCCAAAAATAAATAAACGTTGGAAAAAAAAAAAAAAAAAAGAAAAAACTGTTATTAAGGACCTTGAGCTATCGTTCATTTGCTCATCAAGATCTACTCCCTAACTTTCTCCATTCTTCTTCCTACCCCACATAAAAAACATTGGATTCTCTTGCCCCCCCCCCCCCGTTTACTTTTAGTCACTGAGGGACATTGGAAGATACAAAGAGTATAAGCAAGGTAGGTATGTGGTTAACCTTGGAGTGACTACAACCTCTATACTTACTTTCTTGTCTAGTTTAAGTTTGTTTGTTTATTTAATGAGAGAGAGACAGAGACAGAGACAGAGACAGAGAGACAGAGATAGAGTGCAGTGTATGGGCAGAGAGATGGGGAGAAAGGATCCCAAGCAGGTTCCATGCTGTCAGCACAGAGGAGCCCAACTTGGGGCTCAAACCCAAGAACCGTGAGATAATGACCTGAGGCAAAATCAAGAGCTGGATATTTAACTGACTGAGTCACTCAGGTGTTCCTGTTCTCTAATTTCTGATAAATGCTCCCTCCTCTTGTTTCATAAGGTTGTCATAGCCTGAGGGTGCTGCCCCATCCTTTTGATTCTCTTCACCCTGTCCATGCCTTTGTCAGTTGTACTATTATTAAACTCTGCTTGAAATATGTTTAATATGCCATTTAGTTGCTGCCAGAAACCTGATTTAAACATATTCCCAGATGATTGAGAAGCCCTGCACAAATCTTCAGGAATTTCCAAGGGATACAACAGATAGACTTAGAACCTTCGTTTTTATCACTCATACAAGTTTTTAAGAGGAGACCGGAGATTCAGAAAGAGATTCATTGATAAATTTTAAAAATGCTTTGATAATTCTCCTCTATTCCCTAAACTGTATATAGGGTGTTTATAAGAAGGAAAGCCAGGCACTTCAGTCTTGAGTTATAGAATCAGTGGCTGCAGAAATTATTGAACGCCTTCATACAGCTTCTTGAATGCGGTATGGCGTATTTGTTTTCTGTCGTTACTATAACAAACAACCACACTTAGTGGCTTAAAGCAACATACATTTATTATCTAATACTCCTCAAGTTCAGAATTCTGAAATGGGTCTTTATAGGGCTAAAATCAGGGTGCCATTAGAGCTATATTCCCTCTACAGCACTAGAGAGAATTGTTCTTTGTTTTTTTCAGCTTTTGGATGCAGCTGCATTCCTTGTCCACATCACTCCAATCTCTGCCCCCAATGTCACATCTGCTTCTCTTTCTCAGCCCTTCTGTTTCCATTTGCTTTGCCTTTGGTGACTACACTGGGCCAACCTAGATAATCCAGGATAATCTACTCCCATTTGAGATCCTTAAAATAATCACATATGCAAAACCCTTTCTGCCACTTAAGGTAACACATTGACAATACATTGACAAGTATTGGGACACAGATGTCTTTGGGGGGTCGTTATTCAACCTACCACATGTGGTGACTTTTGGGAATATGTAGACCTTAGAGATCGGGACATGCGTGAGCATAGACTCCAATTCTTGCTTACCAAGTAAGAAGATATGAAGACTAAATGCAAGCTGCAGAAGTTTGCAAACATAAGACGAAGAGACTTGTCATTTGGATAAATCGCACTTTCACCTTTTAGCAGAGCTGGATGTGTGGCATTCTACGGAACAAGTGAGCGTCATGGGAATAGATGGCTTGAGTCATTGTTGAGAAACCCAACCTAGAAGGCTCTTGCCAGGAAGGAGGAACATCAGCAGTAAGAAGTTGTGTGGCATACTGCCAAAGTATGTGAGGAGAGTGGTGTCAGAAGATCTGTGGAGGAAGACGTGTGCCATGTCAGAGCATTGTGCTGTGTGTCAATGTAGAGAGAAAAAATAAACATAAATGCAGTGAAGATATCATGTGAACATCTGCAACCATAGTGGCAAATATCATCTCAAGAAATAGTTAAAACAGCACGAGGCAAACAAGTGGGCTTCATCCTCTCTTAGCTATGACCCTAGAATATCAGAGAGGGAAGAAGGGATAAAAAGCAAGCACTGAGCAGTGGACCATGCTTCTCTTTGATATGGATGATTCCTGAACTGCAGGAAAGGACTGAGTTGAGGAAAGGGGAAATTCTTGGCATCTTATGAGAGATTTAGTTTTGATTTTTTCTCTTTTTAATATTAGACTGGATTGGATGTTTTAAACACAAAAATGTAAACACAAAATGTTTCATAATTATAGAAATCACCCTGATACTATGTTTGGGAATATGAACAGAAAAATCCAAGAGGGCACATTTAAAATTAATAAAATATAGGCATATTTTATTGCTAGCTTATCACATACAGTTCATTTAAAAAAAAGCTATGCAGATTAACATAGCTAATGTTAATTCCCTTTTGTCTACCTTTAGATTCTGAGTTCAAAGAGGAGGGTTTCCTTCTAATCATCTGAGTGTGATCTGGCTGTGCCTCTGTGTATCTCCCCCTTTTATTTATTTAATTCTGTTCTGGAGGAAAGGGGAGTCTTTTATTTTTATTTATTTTTATTTTATTTATTTATTTTTATTTATTTATGTATTTATGTATGTATGTATGTATGTATGTATGTATTTATTTATTTATTTATTTTGGAAGGAGGGAGAGAGCACAAGTGGGAGAGAGGGACAGAGAGATAGAGAAAATCGTAAACAGACTCCATGCTCAGCATGGAGCACAATGTGGGTCTCAATCTCACAGGTGGGAGATCATGACCTAAGTGGAAATCAAGAGTTGGACGCTCCTCTGACTGAGACACCCAAGTCTTTTAAATTAATAATACATTAATTTATGCTCTGATAAATGGTAATTATTATAAAGAGGAAAGCTATTTGTTTGTACATGTTTTTGTTTTTTGTTTTTCTAATGAATGTGAAAGACTTGAGACCTACAAAAGACTGCAAGAATTTCCCTGGACATTCAGGATGGGGTTTAGAAAATTAGTTTTTACGTGGTAACACAACTAGGTGGAATAAAGTTAGCAAGAGAAACAATAAAAACAATAACACAAACACATACACCAAGAAGCCCAACAAACAAACAAATGAAAAAAACCTTTGAGGCTGGCGAGAAGGTAAAGGAATAAAACTATGGGAAAGAAGGAAAATCAGGAATAACCTTTATAACTTAACCCAAACAATAGAAAAGAAGGTATCCATTTTATACCAATTTCCAGACACCCAATGTATTCCTCATCTTCAAATACAGCATAGCAAGTACTAAACAGAAGCTTTCAGACAGTATGAAAGCTTCCGCCATAAAAATGGTATTTCATGGATTTCTTCATTTTGTTTTCCATGGTTACCCACTATTTAACTTTCTAAAACAGATTGGTTTAGCAGCATGTTTAACATGAGAAAACCTTTAGAATAAAATTTAGGTTTAACTAAAGCAAAGTATAAAATCACTGTATCAGGGGCCCCTGGATGGCTCAGCTGGTTAAGCAATACTCTTGATTTATGCTCAGGTACTCTTGATTTATGCTCTATGACTTACAGTCATGAGATGGAGCCCTGTGTCACACACAGCGTTAAGGTTAGAGCCTGCCTGGGATTCTTTCCCTCCCTCTCTGCCCCTCCCCCACTTGTGCACACTCTTTCACACTCTCCCTCTCTCAAAATAAATAAATAAACATTAAAAAAATCATATCAAAATTCCAAGGAGTAAAACGATTTTTTTGATCTGTGTGAATATTATATATTAATATATAATTACAAAATAATTTGTATCAGTTATATTTAGTTGGAGTAATATTTTTTGTTTTTTCACAACTTTTTATGTTAGTCTGTCTTTTTTTTATATACCATCATCTACAAATCAGTATAACAATAGAAATTAGATATTAATCCCTAATCAGCAACCACAATTTCTCCATACTTATTCTCAAAAAAAAAAAGCCAAAAAAAACAACAAAATAAGAACAGAAAAATTTAAAAAAAGAAATTAAACAGGAATAGGACAGAGAAATTAAAAAGCATTCAATTATTATTATGCCTGCTTTCTGTTTTTTATGAAAAATAATGTCTATTATAGACCACATACTCTGTAATGCAATTATCCTTTTGGGTTCATGGAGAGCTACACAAATAGTTTAGGCATTTTTGAAACTAATTTTATCAAATGAATTGTCTGAACCATAGAAAAAAATCTCGATTTTTATATTTTACCATTAGGGTCAGAGTTACAGAAAATGAAATGTGCAATCTGTATATAACCATCGATTCATAAATTAAGTCCATTTATTGGAGTCTTGATATCAGTGGCATGAGCTTTAAAAAGTTAAGTTACTCCCAATTAGGTCTTCATTATATTGTAGCAATTATTGTATTGTTGCTTTGGATGTTCTAATTATTGGTTGGATTTGAAAATTTGGCAGAAAAAAATTTCACAAGAACAGCCCTTATTAGTGGCAAAATCACTTCTTTTAGAGATTTTACAGGTCATGTTATTGGTCAGTCTAGATTCCAATCTCTGTTAGGATTCACAGCATGGATTAATATGTGAATATGGAAGATATTTGTCATTAAAACTATTTGACACATCCATAAATTATTTTCTCCGTTGCCTCCAAAATACCGTACAATTCTACATATTTAAAATTAAAAATAGGAAAGAGTCCATAGGAGATTCTTAGGATATCCTAAAAGTAATTTTTTTTTTTTTGAGAGAGAGCACAAGTGAGCAAGGGGCAGAGAGAGAGAGAGAAGGAGAGGTATGGGGTGGGGCAGAGGGAGAATGGGAGAGACGGGGAGAGAGAGAGAGAGAGAGAGAGAGAGAGAGAGAGAGAGAGAGAATGGCAGTCTCCGTTTTTTTTGTTTTTTAAAAAATTGTTTGTTTTCTTTTAACCAGAAACGGGGCAGGAGCTCACCTGAAGTGAGGCTCAAGCTCACCCAATGTGGGACTCAAACTCACGAACTGTGAGATCATGACCTGAGTTGAATGAAGTTAGATGCTTAACGACTGAGCTACCCAGGTGCCACATCCGAAAAATATTTTTAAGCATCAAAACTCCATCTGTAATCTTAAGTATCAATGGGGAATTAGGGCAGGAAATAAACATTACTTACTTAAAGCGATCAGTTGTTGAGATAAATTACCTAATTTAGACAAGCCATTTAATTCTGTGGAAGAGATAACTTACCTTGCAAAGGGCCTTTATTTCCAAAGGGAAGAACTCTTTATTCTATCCATAACATGATGCTCACATCTGACAACAATTAAGAGAAATGGCACCACTTAGCCTCTTGAACTGCAACAACCTCAAGAGAGCAAAGAATTAGAGAAAGAAATGTTAAATGATTGAGTGCAAATCAACCATTGTATGAAGCTATTCAGATAAAGTATTTCAAGTCCAGAAATAATGTTTTCAGGGAGCAGTACTTTGACTACTTATTATGTAACTCATAACTTACAGTGCCAATGACCCTGACTTTTGAGATTCTGTGAGCCATTTTAATTTAGAGGTATATTGCCAGCAATCCACACAGTTTTCAGCAAGTCAATTAGAAACAAACAGGAAGTTCCCCTAATAGACTCACAAATTATAGTGTCTCTTCTTGGTACTTTTTGACTTAAGTAACATCTATTATAGGCTAAGCAAGCAACAGCATTGTTTAAATTTTTCTCAGTCCTTTTTTTTTTTTTTTAACTCTAGAGAACGAATACTGCCAAAGATGTCTCAGAACATGTGTCTGTAATTCCCTTACATGACTCCTGGGTCACTAGGAAACTGTTAACATTTAGTGAACTTTACACAATTAGCTGTGTCCTTTGGGTGTTCAAACACATTTCCTTTATCATTACACTGTGTATGGGAAAAGGAAAATTTACAGTGGAGATGTAGTCTTGCAGTCTTCTTCATTACAGTCTCCCAGGGCACTTTACAATCATTAAAAGTTATAATTAGCACTGAAGTACATTCAACTCCTAAAAGGATCATTTTTTAAACTAATAACTTTTTTAACATCTGTATTTTAAAATCTCAAAACAGTTTAAGAGCTCCCGACTTCAAAAGATAATGACTTCCTAAGCATAAAGGAAAGAGCCCAAAATGTTTTTAAATGCTCTGTAACATATATCCTGATCCCCTCTAGATGCTGCTCATTGAAAACAGTAAACTATTTATTTAATTTAAATAGGGTTTCTTTATTTTAAAAAGTGTCAGGTAAGGAGAGAAGTAAAACTATAGCAGTAGTTTATCTAAAGAGGCTCTGGTAAGTGTTATAAATTTTATTCTGTATCTTAAGCATATACTAAAATTTTAAAGCTTTTATGTTAACCTCTTCTATTAGGTTTTTCAGGAGTTTAGCTTTATATGGTAGACGTTCTTGGTTGGAAAGTCAAGCTATATACACAATCGTTTCTCCCTAGCTATCATCCAGGTAGGGTTATATATGTGACCCAATTCTAGCCAATATCATTGTCAACAACTCCAAAAGATCCGATATTTTAAACTATCCACAGCCTAACAAATGTGACTATCACAGTTTCATAGAGGCTGGTAGAAACAAGACTCTTCTGAATCAGAGATAACAAAGTATGGCTCACAACAGCAGTAGCTAAAGTATCATTTTCTTGTCCTAATTCCTTTTCAAGACAAGGATGAAAAATTTGGTCAGCAAATGGTGAGCCCTTTTTAGATTAAGCCTGTTTGGGGATGCCTGGGTGGCTCAGTTGGTTAAGCATCTGACTTCAGCTCAGGTAATGAGCTCATGATTTGTGGGTTTGGGCCCCATGTCGGGTTCTGTGCTGACAGCTTAGAGCCTGGAGCCTGCTTGGGATTCTGTGTCTGCCTCTCTCTCTGCCTCTCCCCTGCTTGCGCTCTGTCTCTCTCTCTCTCAAAAATAAATATACATTAAAAAAGGACTGTTCGCTGGGGCACCTGGGTGGCTCAGTCGGTTTGAGAATCCCACTCTTGTTTTGGCTTAGGTTATGATCCCAGGGTCATAGAATGGAGCCCTATGTGCTCAGTTCTGGGCATGGAGCCTATTTGGGATTCTCTCTTTCCTTCTCTCTCTGCCCCTCCCCCCTCAAAAAAAGGGACTGTTTATTACAAAGATAGCAAAAAGCAAGAAAAACAAATATGCCTGCTCCTGTGTCATTTGTCCCTAAGGACAGCATTGAAACAAACGGGGACAGATGCCATGACAATCCAGCCTGAGTGTTGGTAGACCCAGTGCCTAAGGAGCTGATGTCATGCTGCAGCTAAGCAATTTTAGAAACTGAAGCTCTACCCTAAGAAAGAAAGGCAGATAGCCTCACAGCTCATCGGAAACTGGAAAGCTATGAAAAAATGTCTTATGACAGCTTCCCAGGCGAAGTGGGAGGCAAGTGGAAAGAGGACCTGGTAACAAGTCTTCACAATCTTCCCATGATCTCAGGTGCCAGAAGATCACAGGGGTATCCCGCCAAGACTGAAATCGCCTTCAGTCAAGTCTTGTCCAAGTGGTCTAAGTAGAAATATACCAGGTTGCCAGGGTGCCATGGTGCAGTCATTCCCACAGACCCCAGAACCTCAGTCCCCACAGGCAATAAAGTAAGAGCCAGATGTACCCTGCACTCATAGTGGGTTGCATTACAGAAGAGGGACTCTCTCCTTAGGAAAGCCCAACCTTTTCTAATGACTGCAAGCTAGCATGCTTATGTTTTATCTTAGAAGAAGGCATTACTTTGAATTTATTTGCTGGACAGCACACAAACTTGCCCTCTACACTGGAGGGAGATTCTATCTCCAAGGCTGTTCACAGAAATGATTACAGAAACTGAAACACTGTCAGTGCCTTTGCATACATGCAAAAGCATTAGAGACTCGTGGAGAATTGTCTCCAAATAGTCATGGATTAAGAAGTAGCCGGTGACCTTTCTCAGAGAAACTTCTCAGAAAGATTTTGCTTGTCTGACTAAAACAAAACAAAAATAGAGCAGCAGCTCCAACCTTGGCTTCAAAGCCCTTGCACCTATTCTCTCCCTCAAATGGAAATATAATGTCTAATAATATAACGATCCCTCTATTGCAGGGACCAAGGAGCAATGGGCAAGAAGATTATACACAGTAAAGATGGCAGCATGGAAAAATACAGGCCTATTTCCACAAAATATTTTTCAACAGTTTAAATAGTCCTGATCTACCTTCCTTCTGTTGTTGTATGAATTGTGTGTGTGTGTGCGTGTGTGTGTGTGCGTGTGTGTGTGTGCATGCACGTGTGCACATGTGAACATGAGAAGAGAGAGAGAAGAAAAGCTGCTATTTGCTTAAGTAACTGTGAGCCAACCTGTTGCTTGGATTTGAAGACGTTCCTAATCAGAACACCTTGAATTCTGGGGAAAATGTCATGATTCCTTGATACTGAATATGATCCCAAATCTTCATCACTGAATGGAGCCAGACTCTTATTTGATACTATTATTCCTAAATTAATATCTCTGCCCTATGCTTAGTTGTAGGATTTTAGAAAATATACTTAATCCACACTGGGCTATTTCTTCTTCTGTCACATTTGGGATAACATTAGGGAAGATTAAGTTACAATCATTATAAATATATCACTTGAGGCCCATATAGATGCTTAATAAATATCAGTTTCCTTAGAGCAAAATGCTCCTGCTAACCTCCTGTGAAGATAATGGGGATTGAAATTTCCTTTATTCAGCTTCTCCTTCAAAAATCTTTTTACTAATTTCTAAGCACACAATGTAAATCAAAAGTTTAACAGGATTTTTTAGATGTATTTTGTCCCTAACTCATGTTCGGTAATAATTTATCTTCATGGATTTTTTTTTTCACCTGATTTATCATGGAACCAAAGGGAACAGAACTAATTTAGCTGACCTTTATTCTAATAGCAAATACATTTACTTAATTCCTCTAAAAAGCCTTACCGAAAAATTAGGTATTTTAATTTATTTCCAAAGAGGCAATATTTATTTTTTATTTTGTCATTTTGGTGTTTTACTAACCTTATAACATTATTTTAGGTAAACATGTTTACCTATAGAGGGAAAAACAAGAATGCTTTTGAAAACAAGTGATAATTTGGAGTTTGAGTGGAATAATAGATTTTTGCAACATTTGTCCATTTTGGATTGAACTTGCTAACGTTTTTTTTAAAGAATTTTTGAATCAATGTTCATAAGAGAAACTGGTTTGCAGTTTGCCTTTACTGTAATGTGTATCTGATTTTGTTTAGGGCAGTGGTGGCCTCATGAAAATAATTAGGAAGTGTTTCCTCTCCCCCTAATATCTGGAAAAGATTGTGGGGAAATAATATCATTCTTTCTTAAATGATTGGTACAGATATCTCAAAAATATTAATTATAACTGTAGGTTAACACATTCATGATAAATGTACAGAAGTTGAGAAAAAGAGATAACTACAAGCCAAAGCAGCTGAGCTATAAAAATGTGAGCAGTGACTATATCATCATAATAGCTATAATTATTATAATATTAATCATCACAAGAACTACAATTATTTTAACAATTATAATAGTTCTAAGAAAAGAATGGTATTAATCTGTCACACTAATCAAAGTGAACTGAGGCATAAAATTTTTCATGAATGACTGATTGGAAATAATATAAATAAGAGGGACTGAGTTCAGTGTTACCATCATTTGGCCTGGATGTGAGACGTAGCCAAATGGCAACACGGTGCACTAAAGGAATTTGCACCCAGTGATTAAAAGTTATTTGTAAGTACATCCCTAATATGACAACAATCTCATGAAGTAGTGGTACTCAAAGTCTCCATATTTTGCAAATGATAACGTGCTTAACGACAAAGCTAACAAGTTTGAGTTTCTTTCACTCAGGCAAGACACACTTAAGACACCATGCTGCTACTCCCATAGGACACCATATTGAGTCCCTAGATCAGACCCTGGAAAGGTATCAGATGATAGGATTTAGGAACTTTCTGCTAATTTATGATAAGCTTATCCCAGTCACTTATCATTAATACTAAACTTATCCTAGCATTAGTGATTGGAAGGCTGGATGAATGGATAGATGGATGGGTGGAATAATATAAGAAACAGGAGGTTTTCAAGATTGTCAGGAAAGTAGACCTATTTGTCATTTACTATCATTCTTGAGCATTAAACCCCATCCTCCTTGATCCTCAATATCTCAAATTTGATTCCTAGGGAGAAGGCACTACCATTAAAACCAAAAGGCAGATCTCTAAGATGTTGTAAACCTAAGGAGCTGTGGCATTGGGTCTCCTCATATAAATGAGGTTAGAACTCAGGTTGGGTAGAGGTATTTCTTCACTTAATCGGAATTGGTAGACCCTGGAAGTACTGGCATGGGGTCTCAGACATTAATGCTTCTGGTTCTAGAAATTTGGGCAAAGTCAATCATATTCAGTTATGCAGTATATTAATGTGAGACAAATCAGGTGCCTGTTAATGGTAAAATCACCATTAGCAGTAGTAGTAGCAGCCCTGAAAGTTGACTTCATTGAGAGTTGTAAAATGTATATATTGCTTTTAAAATACATGAAGAATTTAACTTCTATAACTTCTTTGAGATTGTGTAAGAGTTTCTACCCTATTCGTTGGTAGCAGGGGTAAGGAAAACTTGTGAAGACACTGAAATGGGCAAGAATAATTACTGCACCATTGAGTGTACCTTCCAAGGTTATCTTTGTCTTTCATTGACTTAGCCATTTAAATCTTTGAAAGTTGTATAAATAATGATGGGGCGCCTGGGTGGCGCAGTCGGTTAAGCGTCCGACTTCAGCCAGGTCACGATCTCGCGGTCCGTGAGTTCGAGCCCCGCATCAAGCTCTGGGCTGATGGCTCAGAGCCTGGAGCCTGTTTCCGATTCTGTGTCTCCCTCTCTGCCCCTCCCCCGTTCATGCTCTGTCTCTCTCTGTCCCAAAAATAAATAAAAATGTTGAAAAAAAAAATTAAAAAAAAAAAAAGAAAAAAAAAAAGAAAGTTGTATAAATAATGAAAAATGAAATATTTCTTGTCCATAAAAATACAAGTCATGCCTGGTGAAGACACACAAAAATTGCCTGCAGATATTGAACAATGTTTTATAAATTCTTTGTCAGGTGGCCACTTAGCTCAGCTGGTTAGAGTCTGGTGCTGATATATTCATTTCATCCTTCCTAACAGCCACTTACATGAGTGTTTTTAAAATTCTCCTTTGAACTGCTTTTAACACCTACTGGTTACCTCATTAATTAATGGCTTAATAAAATCTTTGAGACATGAGGGAAAAATGTTTTTTTTTCCCTGCCAGTAAATAATTTAGACATTGCACTTTTTTATGATGTTGTTAAATAATTATTTGAGTTCTTTAATAGATCCATCCATATTATCTATTTTTCCTCACATGACTTTTGGTAGTTTGTATCTCTTAAGAAGTTGATCTACTTCAGGGGCACCTGGTGGCTCAGTCAGTTGAACTTTCAATGCTTGAGCATCTGACTCTCAATTTCTGCTGAGGTCATGATCTATGGTATGTGAAACCAAGCCCCACTCAGGCTGCATGGACAGCTCAGAGTGTGCTTTGGATTCTCTCTCTCCCTCTCTCTGCCCTTCTCCAGCTTGCTTTCTCTCTCCAAAAATAAATAAATACACTTTTTAAAAATAAAGAAGTTGATCTACTTCATTCAAGTTATCAAATTTAAGGGCAAAGATTTACTCATACTATTCTTTGTTATTTTTTAATGTTTTATTTATTTTTGAGAGAGAGACAGACAGTATGTGAGTGGGAAAGGAGCAGAGAGAGAGGAAGATACAGAATCTGAAGCAGGCTCCAGGCTCTGAGCTGTCAGCACAGAGCCTGATGTGGGGCTCGAACCTACGAACTAGATCATAACCTGAGGTGAAGTCTGACTCTTAACCAACTGAGCCACACAGGCAACCCCTGTGTTATCTTTTAATGTCCACAACTCAGTAATGATAACTCTTTATTTCTGATATTGGTAATTTTGTGTCTCTATTTTTTCTTAATTAGCCTAGCTAGATGTATATCAACACTATTAATCCTGTCAAAGTATTTTGTTTTACTTTTCTCTGTTGTTTTCCTGTTTTCAATTTTATTGATTTCTGCTTTTTCCCCTTTTGCTTGCTTTCAGTTTTAATTGCTCTTCTTTTATCAGTTACCTAAAATGGAAAGTTTGGTTATTGAGTTTTTCATTCCTTACACATATATTCAATGTTATGTGTCCCCCTAAACACAGTTATCACTATGACTTACAAATTTTGATCAGTTCCATTTTTATGTTTATTTACTTCAAACTTTTTAATTTCTCTTGAGACATTCTTTGACCCAAGATTATTTAGAAGTACAACTTCATTCCTCCCAGCTTACCACTGTTTTACTTTCCTTCCTTTTAAAACAAAAATCCTTGAAAAAGTAATTTCTCTTTGTTTCTCCCAAGAATGTTGAATTCTCATTCTTTCCAAAGTCAGTTAAAGTGACCAAAATTTGTTACATTATGATTTGAATTGTCCCTATTTATAGATGGTATAATCATTATATAGAAAACCCTTAAGACCACACACACACACACACACACACACACACACACACACTTAAAGTAAATGGATTCAGTACAATGGCAGGATACAAAATCATCAACTAACAAAAATCAGTTATTTTTTATAAACTAACATGAAACTATCTGAAAAGGAAGCTAGGAAAACAATCCCATTCAGAGTAGTATCAAAAACAATAAAATACTTACAAACAAATTTAATGAATGAGGTGGAAGACTTGTTCACTGAAATCTATAAAGCACCAATGAAAGAAATTTTAAAAACACAAACAATGAAAAAAAAATCACACTTTCATGGATTGGAATACTTCATATTGTTAAGATGTCAACACTGCCCAGAGTGATTAAACATTCAATAAAATCTCTACCAAAATCCCAATGACATTTTTTTTACAAAAATAAAGAAAAAAAGCAATTCTCGAATTTATGCAGATTCAGACCCCTAATAGGGAAATCAATCTTGATAGAGGAAAACAAAGCTGGAGGCATCACATTTCTTGATTTCAAAATATATTACGAAGCTATAGTGCATAGTGGCATAATGACAGATCTATAGAAGAAGAGGACAGAATAGAGAACAATAATAAATACTCATATATAACCAATTGATCATTGTCAAGGGTGCCAAGAAAAAACAATGGGCAAATAAGCTTCTCTTCCACAGTGATGTTGGGAGAATTGGATATGCATAAGCAAAATAAAATTGGACTCATTTTACATCATTCACAAAAAACAAAAAACAAACAAAAAACCTAAAAATGAATTAAAGACTCAAGTGTAAGACCTAAATCATAAATTTTCTAGAAAAAAAAATGGGGAAAAGCTCCTTGACATTGGTATTGGTACTGGTTTAATGGAAATGAAACAATAAGGGTAAGAAACAAAAGCAAAAATATACAAGCAGAACAACATCAAACAACAAAACATTCTGTGCAGCAAAGGAAATAATCAGTGGAGTGAAAAACAATGTACAGAATGGGGGAAAATATTTGCAAACCATCTATCTGGTAAAGGATTAATTTTCAAAATATATAAGGAAGTGCTACAACTCAATAGCAAAACAACAACAAAAAAACAAATTTAAAATTGTAGACTTGAATAGATATTTCTCTAAAAAAGACATACAAATGGCTGCCAGGAACATGAAAAGATGCTCAATATCACTAATCATCAGGAAAATGCAAATCTATACCACAATGGGATAACACACCTGTTAGAATGGCAATTATAAAAGAAAATAAAAAGCAAGTATGGACATGTATGTGGAGAAACTAGAATCCTTATTTACCTGGTGGGAATGTAAAATGGTGCATCTGTTATAGAAAATAACAAGAAAATTCCTCAAAAATTAAAAATACAACTACCATATGATCTAGCAATCCCACATTTGGGTATGTATCCAAAATAAATGAAATCAGAATCTTGAAGAGATATCAGCACTCCAATGTTTATTCCAGTGGTATTCACAATATCCAGGCTCTATTCACAATAGCCAAAAAATGTAAATGTCCATTAATGGATGAATAGAAAAAGCAAATGTGATATATACTTACAATAGAATACTATTCAATTAAAAAAAAGAGGGAAATCCTGCAATGTACAACATAAACAGATATACGAAAACTACAGACAATACCTCTCATTAACAAAGATGAAAAAAATCCACCCCCAAATATTAGCAAACCAAATTTAACAATGGATGAAAAGAATTACACACCATGACTAACTGGGATTTTTCCCAGGTATACAAGGCTGATGTAACACTTGAAAATCAATTAATGTGATCTATCATATCAATAGGCTAAAGAAGAAAACATGACCAGATCAATAAATGCAGATCAAAAACTTAACAAAAATCCAACTCTCATTCATAATGCAAATTCTCAGTAAACTATGACAGAGGAAAATTTTCTCTATTTGATAAATAATATTTACAAAAATCATACAGTTAACATCACAGTGAATGATAAGCTCAAATCTTTCCTACTAAGATCAAGAAAAGACAAAAAAAAAAAAAGTCCTTCTCACCATGATTTTCAACATCATACTGGAAGTCCTAGCTAATGCAATGAGATGAGAAGAGAAAACAAAAAGTAAAGAGATGGGGAAAGGAGTAAAATTGCTTTGGTTTGCAAAGGACATGGTCATTTATGTAGAATATCTGAAGAAATCAATAAAGAAACTCCTGGAACTAACAAGTGATTTTAGCAGTATTGAGCATATGAGGTTAATACAGAAAAATTAAAATATGTATAAGTATACTTGCAGCATGCAGATAGTTAAAAGAAATAAACTGTTAAAAGTTGGATTATTTAATGTAGAAATAAAATATGCAATAGATATTTAAACCAGGACTTTACACAGGAGTCAGTTGAGGAGGAAACTTCAGTAAATTACATATAAGACTAAGGAAGGCACCTGCAATGTTGCACAGATAAAAGAGTAGTAAAAGATCTGGATATAACATGGAGAAGTTGATTATTCTGAGAACTATCCCAGGAAAAAAAATAATAAAGAGAATGGAGAATGTGAAAGAAAACAAGATTGGAAAAGATCATTTTGGAAATTTTTCTTGAATTGAGAGAAAATATTGATTTGTAGATACATATACTTCAAGTACCAAATGGGTCTAAAGCATAAATTCAAACCAAGATCTATTACAGTAGAATTGAGGATCAGAAAAGCTTGAGAGGTACCCTTAAGAGTCATATACTGGTGAGGAATGATGTCGGTTACCTTCAAACGAACAATGAAGAGTTTTCTTACTGGAAAAATATCTGTATATTACAGAGATACTATGCACATGCCGAAGGCAAATGACTACTAATTACCACTGTACATATTTAAACTATAATATATGAAGAAAGATAGAAAAATAAACTTTTATATATAAATGCTGAGAAAGTTACCATTCACTAGTCTATTTAAAATACATATTATGCAACATAGCTCTTCATGGTATTGACTGAAAAAAGAAGAAACGTTTGGGACTAAAGTAAACAAAGGAGCATATAAATTTATGAAATCTACACTAAAATTTATTTCATTCTTTACTATAATAGTAGCCACATATATTTTGTTAATGTATATACAATGAAACTTAAGAGAATGACAATTTGAAGAGGTGTTCAATGGGAAAATCAAGCAAATATTTTTAAATTCTAGTGAAAATAAGGATATCAATGCTCAAAAACTCTAGATTTTGTTAAAAAATACACCCCAACTTGAAACTTAGGGAAGCACTAAAACAATGAAGTGATAAATATAATCTATACTTTAAAAATCAAGAAAGGGAGGAAGAGGGATTAAAATTAAGTCTAATCAAAGCCAGAGAGGGAATAAGTCAAGAATCAAATAATAAGAAAGGTAAAGAAACATACAAAATTTTAAAATTACACATTAATCAAAATTAATTTAAAAATTAACCAAATTATTACACTAAGTGTAAAGTCACATGGAACCATTCAATAGTAGCCTACAAATCATTACTTAGTAAAATTAAAGAGCTAAAAAAGTAAAGGATATTCACTATTCAGACATTGGAAAATTAAATAATGTAAAATTGTAGATTTTACCTACAACAAACTGTATATATAATACAATCCCAATCTAAATCACAGTTGTCTGTGTGTGTGTGTGTGTGTGTGTAAGTGTGTGTGTGATCACAGATTTGTGAAGGTTTGGAGAGGGGTTGAAACGGATTCTAAAATTAATTTGGAAATTCAAAGGGTAAGAGTGTCATGGAAATCTGAAGAAGTAGTACAAAGCTGGACAATTTATACTACTACCAGATACCAAGAGCCATTATAAAACATATTAATCAGGAAGTGTAGTGTTTGCATTACAGGGAGCTATGCAAACTCATGACTAGAACATACTAAAGCTTTCTAAAATCTACCATACGTACATTTCACCTAATAATGAGAAGGACAGCACTACCATACGGAAGAGAAAGAATGTGTATTTCAATCAATAGTATTGTATCACCTGGATATTCAGTGGACAAAGAAAACTCTTGACCCCCACTCCCATTTTAAATGAAAATAAATTCAAAAGGAAGAAAAAATGTAAATATAAATTTTAAAACAGAAAGCTTGTAGGGGCGCCTGGGTGACTCAGTCAGTTAAGCATCCGACTCTGGCTCATGTCATGATCTAGCGGTCAGGGAGTTCAAGCCCCGCGTCGGGCTCTGTGCTGACAGCTCAGAGCCTGGAGCCTGCTTCAGATTCTGTGCCTCCCTCTCTCTCTGCTCCTCCCCCACTCATGCTGTCTCTGTCTCAAAAACAAACATTAAAAAAAAAAAAACAGTAAAGCTTGTAGAAGAAAACACAGGAATACATATTAATACCTTGTTTTGCAAGTATTTCTTAAAAATGGCACGAAAGGTCTTATGAATTTAAAAGTACCTCTTTAGGGGTGCCTGGGTTGCTCAGTCGGTTGTGCACCCGATTTTGGCTCATGTCATGAACTCAGGGTCATGGGATTCAGCTCTGTGTCAGGCTCTACACTGAGAGCAAAGCCTGCTTAAGATTCTCTCTCTTGCTCTCTCTCTCTCTCTGCCCCTCCCCCTCTCTAAAAAACTAAAAATGAAAGTACCTCCTTAGCAATATTAACTCTAAAAATATCTAGTCATCAACAGAAACTGGTGAGATAATTCATCCAATTTAGCGATTGAGGGTATTTGCAAATGCAACAATTATTATCATCTATATGAGACACTCATGAATAGCCACTTCACAAATCTAAATAGTCATTAAATATATGAAAATACATTCAGCTTCATTTATCATAAAAATGCAGATGTTTATGATAATACCACTACATGTCAACCAGTGAAGATAAAATGAAAAAGAGACAATAGCAAGTTTGGTGAGGATATGGACAAACTGGGTCTTCTACTTTGCAGTATCTGCCAAAACTGAACTAATGCAAACCTCATAAGTCAACTTCCATTCTTGTAAACAAAAATGTGTATGTCTGTTCACCAATATTTATGTACAAGAATGTTCATAGAAGCATGATTCATAACTATTAAATTTTGGAAACTACTACTGATATGTTCATCATCAAGGGAATAGGTAAATTGAGGCCTAATCACATAATGGAAAAATCTACAGCAATATTTTATATGAAAATACAGATTGTCTTAGTTAGTTTGGGATTCCATAAAAAAATGCCTTGTGGCTTAAACAACACAAACAAGGTTTCTTACATTTCTGGAGGCTGTTAAGTCCAAGATCAAGGTTATAACAGCGTTTAGTTTCTGGTGAGAAGGCTCTATGTGGCTTGCAAATGGCTGCCTTCTTGTGGTGTCCTCACTTGCAGAGAGAGCAAGTTCTCTGATTTCTCTTTTCAGAGGAAGGCTATCCTATTGGCAAGGACCCCCCAGCCTCATGGCCTCAATTTAATCGTCATTATCTCCTCAAGGCCCAATTTTAAATGGAGTCACATTGTGAGCTAAGGCTTCATCATACGAAGTTTGGGAAGACATTCAGCCCATAACATGGATGCATCTCACAAACATGAAACTGAGTAACAGAAGCCAAAGATGAAAGAGTATCTGTATGATTGTATTGACATAAAATGCAAAATATGAAAATATATGCAGTTAGAAGTCAGGGTAGTGGTTGCTCCTTGAGGAAGGGTCTGGTGTTGACTGGAAGGAAGCATGAAGCTATGTGTCTGTAGCTGGTAATATCTGGTGTCTTCATCTGGGTGCTGGTTGCACAGATGTGTTTGATTAGTGAAAATTCATCAAAGTATATAGTTATTATAAACGCATTTTTCATATATATATACTTCAATAAAATGCGTATAAAACTTACTTCAGTTTTTGCTGACAAAGATATATACATCTTCACTCTTTTTAAGCAAGGTGCCTAGAAGACTGCTACTGAATAAATACTTGTAATACATAAAAGAATGTAGAAAGTTTGAGAGTAGATGTAAATGAGTACATATGTATATAAAAATAAGCAATTTTAATATCAGAGGAGAATAAGTAGAAACATGAAGTTAACCATAAAAACAACACTGATAAAGCAAAAGAAAAAAATATATATATATATGTATTAAAAACCAGCCCCCGGGGCGCCTGGGTGGCGCAGTCAGTTAAGCGTCCGACTTCAGCCAGGTCACGATCTCGCGGTCCGTGAGTTCAAGCCCCGCGTCAGGCTCTGGGCTGATGGCTCAGAGCCTGGAGCCTGTTTCCGATTCTGTGTCTCCCTCTCTCTCTGCCCCTCCCCCGTTCATGTTCTGTCTCTCTCTGTCCCAAAAAAAATAAATAAACGTTGAAAAAAAAAATTAAAAAAAAAAATAAATAAAAACCAGCCCTTGTGTGTTGTCAATGATAGAGTCCTCAAATATAAAAATCAAGTGGCAAGATTATAAGGACTAGCAAATTCATGGCTATAGTGGGAGATGTTAACATGTCTATATCAGAACATGAGAGATCCTGCTGGCAAAACAACAACAACACTATGGAGATCACAGGAAGAAAATCAATTAGCTTTTCAAATGTAAAACAATAGCTACAAAGAACTTTGGACCAAGATATGGAGATCATCATTTTCAAATGGAAGTAGAATATTTGTAAAGCTGTCACCTAGTATTTCACAAAAAAAGCATAAATATAAAACATCATATAAACTATATTCTGTGGAAGACCGAAAAGGGGAGAAAATGGTTTAAAAACAGCATAAGTAATGAAATAGTAAACAAATTAATTAGAGTGTGAAAAAATCTAGCTCTCTGAAAAGAGTAATAAGTTACATGTTTGCTTTCAAATGGTTATTAAAAAATAAGAAAGGCAGAAAGGAAAAAAATTAGAAATAATTTCATAAGTGTCAGTGCTATCATTTACAAAGAAGCAACTAATTACATTGCTTAAAGTATTTATCAAAAATGCATAGTTCAAATTTTAAAAAGAAATGATTCTTCAAAGGCTGAGTTAAAGTTAATTGTTAGTGTGAGCCCATAAATGTTTTGTTATGTCTTTTCTAGCTCTAAGCACAGAAATGACCTATAATTAAGGTGTACCCTTCCTAAAAAAATTTTGCTTACTTGGGAGGAGCAGATCTCATGAATGGGGTAAGGAAGTTCAAGATACAGGCACAGCATCTTTTGAGAAAATATAGAGTCCAAATCCTGGGCCTCTCATTATCCAAACTGTGATTCCTGGATCAATAAATAAAAAATAAAAATTCTACCTAATAAAAACAATTTATATATGTGACTAAAACAGCCTCCTAATAATACTTATTAATTCTAATTATACTTATGTATAGTTTACTTTAAATCACAAGAATTCTATTCAGTATTACTATTTCAAACCATTATGGATATAGTTATGTTTAATAGATGCTTTCAACATGAATACAATATTACCCAAATATTTTCCTCAAAATCACCATCAGCAAAAAAGAAGGGATATTTCTGCTACAACACAGTGGCCATCAAATTATAAACATTTATAGATTAGCGATCACTGAATGAATTACACCATTTATAAAGTATGTTGCATTTTTTCATTACAGTTTCAATTGACTTTTCCATTAAATCCAAAAGAACATGTCAAAATTGCTGTCTGGATTAGAAATCTACATCAAGATTCAATCAGAACTATATCATTTTAGAGGTCAAGTGGAAAAGGACAGAAAATTTACTCCATTGTGTGACAATTAGTTCTCTCTCTAATCTCATCCAGCCTTTAGGATGTGTTCCATTCATCCCTCCTGTTACTAATTTGCCAACTTCGTCATGGTCAGTTTTAGGCTTTGGTCAACCAGAAATTTAATCCAAGTTTACATTCTTTATGTTTCAAGGCTACTATAATCACCTCTTCTCTAAAGGAAATTTTTTTTAAATGTTCATTTACTTTTGAGAGACAGAGTGACAGAGCATGAGCAAGGGAAGGGCAGAGAGAGAGGGGGGACACAGAATCTGAAGCAGGCTACAGGCTCTGAGCCATCAGCACAGAGCCCAATGAGGGGCTCAAACCCACGAACTGTGAGATTATGACCTGAGCTGAAGTAAGACACTAAACCTACTGAGCCACCCAGGCACCCCTAAAGGAAAATCTTTAATTTTTCCCTCACAGTAGAGAACACATAGGGCATAAAAAGTTCATTATTAAATCATCACTTCTTCATAAAATGTCACTTATTAAATAATAGTCTGTACAATTTTCTGTTTATATCAATGAACAATGGTCCTGATAGTATACAGAGTTACTGCCCAAATAAGAGATGTTCTTTACTTTCTACACATATAACAATTAGACAGTTAGAGAGGACTATTAACTTTCATAATCCCATTAAGGAACTAACATAATTATCTTAATAAAACAGCCAAACACATTGTAGATTAAGTAAGAACACAGCCAAATTATTTGGACTAAATTTATTAAATTACAAATTGCACCTATAATCCTCGGCTTGTTGAAGACTGAAAAATAATTATACAAGCAATTTTCATAATGCTTAATACTTTAATAAGATAATGCTTGCATAAAATTCTAAATATTGATTTAATGCTACAGAGGCAAATGTTGAAATAAAGGAATACCAAACACATCCTTAGAAATGGGGAGAAAACATTACATTCAATAAGAAAACAAAGGAAGAAAGGTTCTCGGGAAAAACTTGTAAAAAGGGAATGCTAAAGATAAATTTTATACGGAAGGCTAAGACCAGATAATTATCTTTAGGAGACAATTCTACTACAAATGTATTTATAAGTTTTTGGCTATAAAGAATAAAAACTTTTGGGTTTTGCTATTCTAAACTCAGTTAAGATAATTTTCAGATCACTTCATAGGTCACAAAGAGTGACAAATGTAAAAAAGTAAAAGTGACACAATTTTAAATTGTGACATTTGATAGAAATAATTTATCAACACATTTATGAATCTTTAGTAAAAAAATATATTCTATCAAAAATATATTCTATCAAAATGTGTATATTTTATATTTGTGTTGACTGAAGATGTGTATTTAGAATGTTAAAATTATTCACATGGCAGTATAATATCAAAAAATGTAAACACTATGCTAAGTTTTTTTAAAGTTGATAAATTCCATCTGCCATACCTACAAATACTTCACAAATATACTTACATGTATAATTTTTCCAAAGCATATTTCAAATTCTTTGAAACTTGCAATTATTGTTCAAGTTTGAGTTTAGCATGTTATCCTAAAAGATGTAATTATTATTTCTACCAAATTAACACACATACACACACATATTCCTTCTTATGTGCCAAGCATTATGCCATATGGCTCAGATTTGCATATTATGGCTTCATTCTGATCATTTTAATAAGATGGCATTACAGGTCACATGTATATATGCTGAGGTTCAGTTAGTGTTGGCGGTTCTATTTTTATCTTTAAGCACAATTAAATGCCTGCATAATGCTTCAATCTAAAATATAAAGCAGTGAAATAGCAATGTTATTTAGATTTAGGTAGATAAACACCAAAAGTGATAGGTCAAAGCCTACCTCTGCAAAATAACTATAGAAGGGAAGGAAACAAGGACAATGGGAGGGCTTCTGAAACAATTTGTGATTTGGGCACAAATAAAAGTTAAACTGAATAAACATGAGGGGACATAAATCCACATCAGTTATTAAATGAATCTTCTTTGTGACAGTAAAAAAACATTACTGTCTTTTTCTCCTGTGAACAAGAATACACAAAGAGTCTGATTTCTTTACCTCCCTAGCTTTTGTCTAGACAAATCAGGTCTGCCTTTCTTTTGCATCAGTGGCTGATAAACTTGAAAGCACCTGTCCCTTCCCTTTCTGTGCAGTGTATTTATTCAGATTAGATTCAACCTGGGCTTATTTAAAAGTCTCCCCTTTCCTATGACATGATTTTGCATTTAACAATCAGAAAGCAAAGATTGCAAACATTTTTAAAACACGGGCAGTTGCTCACGGAGCTTTATGGGACCATCAATATGTTGCAATCATTTCTTTTTCACAGTTGACTCTCAATATTGATTACCTTTCATCATTTTAACACAAATTTCACATCATGATTCACTATGGAGTATTTTTTTTTCAAACTTATCATGCCAGGCTTAATTTCAGTGGTTTTACTCTGTGTGAATTTAATCCTGGCTATGCCTTTTCTCTCTTTTTGTGTGAATATCGCTGAACGACATTTTAAGTGATTTCAAGCAAAACTCAACATTGTAAGCTCAGGTATCTCAGTCTCAGTGAAAGCTAAACTCATTAATTTTGGGGGAAGGGAAGACCACAGAAGAGATACATCACACGTGTGATGGGACACCTGTTCTTTTTAATTAACTTAACTCTAATATACATAATATATTCATTTCCTACCTCCTTCTCACATTTTTGTTCTTTTTTGCAGCACAAAAAAACCTTAGAATATATCTTGGATATCACAAGACTGAGCATGAACTATTTTTAAAATTTTCTCATCTCAAGTAACTTTAGGTGGTTAAAGTTTGTTAATTTTTTTTTTAATTTTTTTTTCAACGTTTTATTTATTTTTGGGACAGAGAGAGACAGAGCATGAACGGGGGAGGGGCAGAGAGAGAGGGAGACACAGAATCGGAAACAGGCTCCAGGCTCCGAGCCATCAGCCCAGAGCCCGACGCGGGGCTCGAACTCACGGACCGCGAGATCCTGACCTGGCTGAAGTCGGACGCTTAACCGACTGCGCCACCCAGGCGCCCCTATTTTGTTAATTTTTTAACTCTGTCAGTGAATATTCTGGGGTTCCTTCACCATGACATGTCTTATTGAAAACTTCCAGATCATGAGTGGATCAAATTTCATCCACAGAAATGAATGCTGTAGATTCACCATAGAAATATCACTTACATGTTCTAGAAAGTTGACTAAGGAGCTCTGTGAGTTCCTTGACACAGGGTTTCTTGGGAGTTAAATCTGAAATGAAAGATGCTTCACCAATGTACACATATATTTAAAAATATTGATAAGTCTTTTATGTGTACTGATGTTTTCCTCACACATGGGTCTGAGAGAGCCTGACCTCTTTCCCATCACCTTTCAAAGGGGATAACAGATGTTGGCAAATCAAAAGTACAAGGTTAAAATTTTTTAATCAGAAAATGCATTGGGCACAGAGGAACTTGGGAATAACATTTTGATGTCAATGTCTCACTAGCATGTATATTTGTTAGGAGAAATAATTTATATGATATTTGTAGGACGGTAAAGGTTATTTTAAGATTGAAAGCATCTCTGTCCTTGAACTGTGCTCTTTAAGACCATTGGGAATGTGATAATTTCACTTCAAGAATTTTTAAAAATCTAAAGTATCTGGATATTTATTTTAAGACCTATTGGACTTTTTCTAAGTGCATCCCACTTAAAGGCAATCACTCTGACATGGCGTGTCATGTGATTACACAACTTACACAAATAGTGCCAATAAACAGGTATGTATAATTAAAGTTCCAATAGAAATGCTAAGAAAGCTGTGAGGATGGAGAAGGAAAAGAAAAACCTGTTAACTATAATTTTGCAACTAAATAATAATATATGCCATAGTAATTTATGCCATGATAAATGTCAACCTTGCACTGAAAAATGGACATCAAATTCCGTAGTCCATATCCCCATTTATTTAAATGAAATCTAATGATAACACCTGCAACAAATATACACTTAAATATTTTCTTTTCAGACAAAAGCAAATGACACACCATTTTCTTTCTTTCATAGAGTCCTCCCAACTATAAATGTCAGGTGTTCTGAGAAATCACCTCTGGACCCCTCAGAATCTTTGCTAAAAAAGCATATACGTTTAAAAAGGAAATAATTACCAACTTTTTCATCCATATAAAAAAAGCAACCTCACATTAAAAAGGCACTGCTGAAAGCTCCATTGGATGGAGCAGATTACACTTTCACTTTGCCTAAATCCTCATCATAAATCTTGCCTTTGGATTATCAAGAGCCCTTAGTCAGAAAATAGATCAAACTTTCCACCCTGTGCATCTGGAATGTTGTGATTAATGGAAGAAAAGAAGACTGTGCGTAGGCCAGGACGAGAGAGGTAGATAGAGAGAATACTGTATTTGGATGAAGGAGGGGATTTTTATAAGATGCTCTGGATCTTTCTATGAAACAAATCAGTAAAAGATGATCACATTTTATTAAAGACCACATTCCAATCAGTCAGCTTACACATGCTTCTCTTTTGGGGAGCATGAGTTAACAAGATAGAATCTTAGTGGAAATTCCCTCTCTTGTTACAGAGCAAAAACCATCAACAGTCCTTCCAACCCTTAACACCCTTTTCCAGTATTTCTGTCCTATTAGATTATCTGCCTAACCATCTTGTTTGGTATTAGGAGAGCAAAGCACTTAATCAAAGTTTGTCTCAATGGTTCAATTTTCCTCTACTACTTTAGCATCTCCATTGGTCTTTAGGAAACCAGTCACTTTTAGGGGTGTCTGGGTGGCTTAGTTAAGTGTTTGACTTCGGCTCAGGTCATGATCTCACAGTTCGTGGGTTTGAGCCCCATGCTGAGCTCTGTGCTAACAGCTCAGAGCCTGGAGACTGCTTCAGATTCTGTGTCTCCCTCTCTCTACCTTTCCCCTGCTCACTCTTTGTCTCTCAAAATAAATAAACATTAAAAAGTTTTTTAAAAATCTTATTAGAAACCAGTCACTTTTATTTACTTATTTTTTCTGTACAGGAAGTCAGATTGCACATTTCAGTATTAGAGGAGAAATGAGGCACGAGGGCAACAGCGCAGGGCCCATAAAAAGATGGGATTGAGAGCCAGGGTTAGGTCTAAATCTCACAAGTGTGTAAGGAAACTTTGTTTCTCCATAAAACGAAACACCAAAGACTACCAGAGAGCTTGTATATACGGAATAGGGTGATGTTGCTCCCCTTGCAAACAGGTTTCTGACCAGACGGTGAAACAAGGCAGAGAGAGGGTCACAGGGAAGGGAATGAAGAGCGTTGTGTCTGCAAAGAGGGAGCAAAGACAGGGATAGGGGTCTTCTCTCAGCACAAATCTACACGCAGGAGCTGGGGACACACATAACAGGGACAGGGGAAAGGTCCCTATAGGCAGATGCAGAAAGCTAGTAGTGTTCACTTGCCCCAACCTCCTGGCTCCCTTCGGCCTTCAGCCTGGAGCCCGGTTCTGAGTGGGGCCAGGGGGCCAGGTGGACCAAGTGGCCCAGAGGGATGTGAAATTTAGACTTCCAAAGAAACGGCTTTTCTACTGTGTAAATAAGATTGGCAATATTTACATTTCTACCAAATTTTCTTTTCCTTATGTGCATTGCATGTGGAAGAGACTCTTATTTTAATACATGAACATTACCCAGAAATGCAAAACTCTGAACTTTCGGGACTGCGTTATGTCTTAAGAGGAAATAAAATGGCAGGACCACTATCTTCCTTTTCTATCAAATCATTTTGCACCTCTCACTATATATGTAGTTCTCAAACATATTCAAATGCTTAATAAGGAGAAAAAGAAAGTTCTGAGTCTTGGTCGTCTGGGCCCTCACTGCTATTTGTGTACATATTTTCATAAGATGTACAAAGTTTATGAACCCATACTGTAAGAGGCTTGGGATTGCCAAACTGTGCTCAGAAGTCAGCTGAACAAACTGAAGATCAACAACTCTTCTTTCTAAGAAGGAAGGACACAGAGCAAAGTTCTACCTAAAAAAGGACAGGTACATATAGAGAATCACAACTTACCAGAGAAGAAACCTCACCACAACCAATTCCAGGTAAGGGGACAAATTGCTGGAGGCTCAGAGTGGTACTTTAAGAGTTAAAAAACTTAGGGGCGCCTGGGTTAAGCATCTGACTTTGGCTCAGGTCATGGTTTGGCAAGTTTCAGCCCTGCTCCACGCTGACAGCAATGAGCCTGGAGCCTGCTTTGGATTCTAGGTCTCCTTCTCTCTCCACCCCAACCTTTCTTGTGCTCTGTCTCGCTCTGCCTCACACAAATGAATAAAGCTTTAAAAAAAAGTTTTAAAAAAGAGCTAAAAAATTTGAGGGGACCCCATAATTGGAGTTCTAACTAGATCCCCTCCTGTTTCCAACACGGAGAGGAAAAGAGACTGACTATTTGGAAACATACCAGGACATTTTATACCTCCTCAAGAGGTCACCCTTCGGGAGAAACTAATTACCCAGATCTTAATCAGCTGGAGTACTATCGGAGCTTAACTGATTTGGGGTAAAAGAAATAGGCAACTCTAGGTAGCCAGCCTTCCTGGTCGAGGAAAGAAAATACCAGTCCAGTGGATCCGGTCATCCTGCCCCACGAGGAGGGGGAAAGCTGATGAGCACATGTGAAGCCCACAGTATAGAGGCACAGACTCCCTAAAAGACTGAGGCTGAATCATAGGAGTAGTGAGTGTTTCCCCTCCCCCACCACCACATTACTAATGGCCTCTTGACAGCAGTTCCTCCACCTGGTTCCTCGCGTCCAGCTGTTAGAAAAAAATTGTAAGGCAAACCAAAAGGCAAAAAACACAATTGGGGGTGACAGGCCAAGCATCAGAACCAGGCATAGTAGGGTGTTAGAATCATAAGGACTGGGATTTGAAACAATTATGATGAATCAGCTAAAGTCTTTAATGGGTAAAATAGCATGTAAGCAGAGAGATGGACATCCTAAGAAAGAATCAAAAAGAAATGTTGGTAGGGTGCCTGGGTGTCTCAGCCGATGAAGTGTAGACTCTTGATTTCCAGTTGGGTCATGATCTTGTGGTTTCTGAGTCTGAGCCCCTCATCAGGGCCTGTGCTGATAGTGTGGAACCTGCTTGGGATTTTCTTTCTCCAACTCTCTCTCTCTTCTCTTTCTCTCTCTCTCTCTGTCTGCCCCTCCTCCTCTCAGTCTCTCTCTCTTTCAAGATAAATAAACAAATGAACAACAACAAAAAAAAATTGGAGATCAAAAGCACTGAGGAGCTGTAACAGAAATGAAGAGTGACTTTGCTGGGCTTATTAGTAGAGAGGTCACAGCAAAGCAAACAATTCCTGGCCTTGATCTTGAGTGCCTCTCTTTTTTTTTTTTTAACTTTTTTTCTTTTTTCAGAAAGAGAGAGAGCGTGAGCAGGGGAGAGGGGCAGAGGAAGAGGGAGAGGGAGAGAGAGAGAATCTTTAGCATGCTCCATGCTGAGCACGGAGCCCAATGTGGGGGTCAATCCCACAACCCTGGGAACATGACCTAAACTGGAATCAAGAGTCAGCCACTCAACCAACTGAGCCACTCAGGTGTCTGGAGCAATTCTCAATAGAAACCTCTAAAACTGAAAAGCAAACAGAGAAAATACATATATATTTAAAAATAGCAGAATATCCAAAAACAGTGGGATAATTACAGGTAAAAACATATGCAAAGTGGGAATACTGGGAGAAGAAAGAGTAAAAGGAAAAAAAAGAGAAATATTTAAAACAATAATGACTAAGAATTTCCTCAAATGAATGTCAAACACCAAACAACAGATCCAAGAAAGTTAGGGAAACCAAGCAGAATAAATGTTAAAAACACTATACCTAGGGGCGCCTGGGTGGCGCAGTCGGTTAAGCGTCCGACTTCAGCCAGGTCACGATCTCGCGGTCCGTGAGTTCGAGCCCCGCGTCGGGCTCTGGGCTGATGGCTCAGAGCCTGGAGCCTGTTTCCGATTCTGTGTCTCCCTCTCTCTCTGCCCCTCCCCCGTTCATGCTCTGTCTCTCTCTGTCCCAAAAATAAATAAACTTTGAAAAAAAAAATTAAAAAAAAAAAAAACACTATACCTAGGTGTATAATTTCCTTTCTTAAAAATGTTTATTTATTTTTCAGAGAGAGAGAGAGAGAGAGAGAGAGAGTGCAGGAGGGGCAGAGAGAGAGTGGGAGAGAATCCAAAGCAGTCTCCATGCTGCCAGTGCAGAGCCCCATTCAGGACTGTCTCACAAACCATGAAATCATGACCGGAGCCAAAAATCAAGGGTTGGATGCTCAACAGATTGAGCCACCCAGGTGCCGAGTGTATCATTTTCAAATTATTGAAAAACAAAGATAAAGAAAAAATTTTTGAAATAATACAAGGTGAGGGGAAATGGCTTGGCTTCTTTATAGAGAAACAAAGAAGAATTACATCCCACTTCTCAAGAAAAAAAATGTAAGCAATGAGAGAGTGGAGAGAAATAAAGTTTTAGAAGGGAAGAAAAAAAAACATGCGTGTAAAATTCTGTCTCCTATAAAATTATCAAAAGTGAAGAAAAAATGAACACTTTAGACAAATAGTAACTTAGAGAATTTGTTACAATAGTCTTGCCTTGAAGGAAATGTGCAAAAAAATTAGAAAAAAAATAAAATGATATTGGTCATACATAAATATACTTAAAGGAAAAACACTGGAAAATGAATACATGGAAGTGAAATAAAAACTTTATTTTTCTTATTATTACTTGATCTAACAGGTAACAGTTTATTCAAAACAATAGCCACAATATATTAAATTATGTATGTATGTATATATTTCTATATATTTATATATGTGTATATGTAAGTGAAATGAATGGCATTAATGATGCAAGGGACCAGAAGGAAGAATTTGTATTATTTTGTTATTATAAGGTATTTGTACTACTGGTGAAATAATATAGTGTTATTTGAAAGTGGATTTGGATTAGTTGTAAATGTGTGTCACACGCTCTAGGGCAACCATTAAAAAAGTAGAAAAAGTATAAAATATATGCTAAGAAAAGAGCAAATATGGAATCATATTAAATGCTCAGTTGAAACCAAACATGACAGGAAAACTTGGAAGACACATATAGGACAAAAGACCAAGGACAACAATAGAAAAATAACAAATATTGTAGATATGAATCCAACTATCTTAATAATTTATTTGACCATCAATAGTGTGAATTCAGCAATTAAAAGACTGATTGTTTAAGAGTGGATTTAAAAAAAGAAACCCAACTATAAGTTGTTTATAAGAAAACCACTTTGGAGGCAGAGCTGGGAAGATGGCGGCGTAGGAGGACGCGGGGCTCACCGCGTCCTGTGGATCACTTAGATTCCACCCACACCTGCCTAAATAACCCAGAAAACCGCCAGAAGACTAGCAGAATGGATTCTCCGGAGCCAAGCATAGACAAAAGGTCCATGGAAGAGGGTAGGAAGGGCAGAGAGGCGGTGCGCGCTACGTGGACTAGCGGGAGGGAGCCAGGGCAGAGGGGCGGCCCTGCAGCAAAGCAGAGCCCCCCCCGAGTCTGGCTGGCAAAAGCAGAGGGGCCGGACGGAGTGTGTTCTGACAGCAAGTGGGACATGACATCTGGAAGGTTATAAGCTAACAGCTCTTCTCGGAGAACGGGAGGGCTGGAGGAACACGGGAGGGAGAGTTGTGGATGCCCAGAGGACAGAGCTCAGCTTGGCCGGGAAAAAAGGCGCTCACCAGCACCATCTCCCTCGCCCATCCCCCAGCCAAAATCCCAAAGGGAACCAGTTCCTGACAGGGAACTTGCTGGCACCACACAAACACCCAACACTGTGCTTTTGCGGATCCATTCCTCTGGTGGGTCTGACTCCCTCCCGGTGATGCAGGGCCCCTCCCAAAGCGGATCTCCTAAGGAAAAGTGAGCTGAGCCTGCCCCTCCCTCCCCCGTGCACCTTACCGATCCACCACAGCTAATACACCAGATCCCTAGCACAACAAGCCTGGCAGTGTGCAAGTAGCCCAGATGGGCCACACCACCCCACAGTGAATCCTGCCCCTAGGAGAGGGAGAGGGTACACACCAGTCTGACTGTGGCCCCAGCGTTGGGCTCGGGGCAGACATCAGGTCTGACTGCTGCCCCGCCCACCAACGCAAGTTATTCAAGACAGCACATGGGAAGCGCCCCACAGTTTCGCACCCCTCCAGGACTATCCAAAATGGCAAACCAGAAGAATTCCCCTCATAAATACGTCCAGGAAATAACAACAGCTAATGAACTGATCAAAAATGATTTAAACAATATAACAGAAAGTGAATTTAGAATAATAGTCATAAAATTAATCGCTGGGCTTGAAAACAGTATAAAGGACAGCAGAGAATCTATTTCTACAGAGATCAAGGGACTAAGGAATAGCCAGGGGGAGCTAAAAAATGCTATCAATGAGCTGCAAAATAAAATGGAGACAACCACAGCTCAGATTGAAGAGGCAGAGGAGAGAATAGGTGAACTAGAAGATAAAATTATGGAAAAAGAAGAAGCTGAGAAAAAGAGAGATAAAAAAATGCAGGAGTATGAGGGGAAAATTAGAACACTAAGTGATGCACTAAAGAGAAATAATCTACGCATAATTGGTATTTCAGAGGAGGAAGAGAGAGGGAAAGGTGCTGAAGGTGTACTTGAAGAAATAATAGCTGAGAACTTCCCGGATCTGGGGAAGGAAAAAGGCATTGAAATCCAAGAGGCACAGAGAACTGCCTTCAGACATAACTTGAATCGATCTTCTGCAGGACAGACATATCATAGTGAAACTGGCAAAATACAAGGATAAAGAGAAAATTCTGAAAGCAGCTAGAGATAAACGTGCTCTAACATATAAAGCGAGACCTATAAGGCTCCTGACAGATCTCTCTACTGAAACTTGGCAGGCCAGAAAGGAATGGCAGGAGATCTTCAATGTGCTGAACAGAAAAAATATGCAGCCGAGAATCCTCTATCCAGCAAGTCTGTCATTTAGAATAGAAGGAGAGATAAAGGTCTTCCCAACCAAACAAAAACTGAAGGAATTTGTCACCACTAAACCAGCCCTACAAGAGATCCTAAGGGGGACCCTGTGAGACAAAGTACCAGAGACATCACTACAAGCATGAAACCTACGGACAAAACAATGACTCTAAACCCATATCTTTCTATAATAACACTGAATGTAAATGGACTAAATGTTCCAACCAAAAGACACAGGGTATCACAATGGATAAAAAAACAAGACCCATCTATTTGCTGTCTACAAGAGACTCACTTTAGACCTGAGGACACCTTCAGATTGAGAGTGAGGGGATGGAAAACTATTCATCATGCCACTGGAAGTCAAAAGAAAGCTGGAGAAGCCATACTTATATCAGACAAACTAGACTTTAAATTAAAGGCTGTAACAAGAGATGAAGAAGGGCATTATAAAATAATCACAGGGTCTATCCATCAGGAAGAGCTAACAATTATAAATGTCTATGTGCCGAATAAAGGAGTCCCCAAATATATAAAACAATTACTCACAAACATAAGCAATCTTATTGATATGAATGTGGTAATTGCAGGGGACTTTAACACTCCACTTACAGAAATGGATAGATCATCTAGACACATGGTCAACAAAGAAACAAGGGCCCTGAATGATACATTGGATGAGATGGACTTGACAGATATATTTAGAACTCTGCATGCCAAAGCAACAGAATATACTTTCTGCTCTAATGCACATGGAACATTCCCCAAGACAGATCACATACTCGGTCACAAAACAGACCTTAATAACTATAAAAGAATTGAGATCATACCATGCATACTTTCAGACCACAATGCTATGGAGCTTGAAATCAACCACAGGAAAAAGTCTGGAAAACCTCCAAAAGCATGCAGGTTAAAGAACACCCTACTTTAGAATGAATGGGTCAACCAGGCAATTAGAGAAGAAATTAAAAAATATATGGAAACAAACGAAAATGAAAATACAACAATCCAAACGCTTTGGGATGCAGCGAAGGCGTCCTGAGAGGAAAATACATTGCAATCCAGGCCTATCTCCAGAAACAAGAAAAATCCCAAATACAAAATCTAACAGCACACCTAAAGGAAATAGAAGCAGAACAGCAAAGGCAGCTAAACCCAGCAGCAGAAGAGAAATAATAAAGATCAGAGCAGAAATAAACAATATAGAATCTTAAAAAACTGTAGAGCAGATCAACGAAACCAAGAGTTGGTTTTTTGAAAAAAATTAACAAAATTGACAAACCTCTAGCCAGGCTTCTCAAAAAGAAAAGGGAGATGACCCAAATAGATAAAATCATGAATGAAAATGTAATTATTACAACCAATCCCTCAGAGATGCAAGCGATTATCAGGGAATACTATGAAAAATTATATGCCAACAAATTGGACAACCTGGAAGAAATGGACAAATTCCTAAACACCCACACTCTTCCAAAACTCAATCAGGAGGAAACAGAAAGCTTGAACAGACCCATAACCAGCGAAGAAATTGAATCGGTTATCAAAAATCTCCCAACAAATAAGAGTCCAGGACCAGATGGCTTGCCAGGGGAGTTCTACCAGACGTTTAAAACAGAGATAATACCTATTCTTCTCAAGCTATTCCAAGAAATAGAAAGGGAAGAAAAACTTCCAGACTCATTCTATGAAGCCAGTATTACTTTGATTCCTAAACCAGACAGAGACCCAGTAAAAAAAGAGAACCACAGGCCAATATCCCTGATGAATATGGATGCAAAAATTCTCAATAAGATACTAGCAAATCGAATTCAACAGCACATAAAAAGAATTATACACCGTGATCAAGTGGGATTCATTCCTGGGATGCAGGGCTGGTTCAACATTCGCAAATCAATCAACGTGATACATCAAATTAATAAAAGAAAAGATAAGAACCATATGATCCTGTCAATCGATGCAGAAAAGGCTTTGACAAAATTCAGCAAACTTTCTTAACAAAAACCCTTGAAAAACTTGGGATAGAAGGAAAATACTTAAAGATCATAAAAGCCATTTATGAAAAGCCCATAGCTAACATCATCCTCAATGGGGAAAAACTGAGAGCTTTTTCCCTGAGATCAGAAACACGACAGGGATATCCACTCTCACCGCTGTTGTTTAACATAGTGTTAGAAGTGCTAGCATCAGCAATCAGACAACAAAAGGAAATCAAAGGCATCAAATTTGGCAAAGATGAAATTAAGCTTTCACTTTTTGCAGATGACATGATAGTATACATGGAAAATCCGATAGGCTCCACCAAAAGTCTGCTAGAACTGATACATGAATTTAGCAAAGTTGCAGGATACAAAATCAATGTACAGAAATCAGTTGCATTCTTATACACTAATAATGAAGCAACAGAAAGACAAATAAAGAAACTGATCCCATTCACAATTGCACCAAGAAGCATAAAATACCTAGGAATAAATCTAACCAAAGATGTAAAAGATCTGTATGCTGAAAACTATAGAAAGCTTATGAAGGAAATTGACGAAGATATAAAGAAATGGAAAAACATTCCATGCTCGTGGATTGGAAGAATAAATATTGTCAAAATGTCAATACTACCCAAAGCTATCTACACATTCAATGCAATCCCAATCAAAATTGCACCAGCATTCTTCTCGAAACTAGAACAAGCAATCCTAAAATTCATATGGAACCACAAAAGGCCCCGAATAGCCAAAGGAATTTTGAAGAAGAAGACCAAAGCAGGAGGCATCACAATCCCAGACTTTAGCCTCTACTACAAAGCTGTAACCATCAAGACAGCATGGTATTGGCACAAAAACAGACACAAAGTCCAATGGAATAGAATACAAACCCCAGAACAAGACCCACAAACGTATGGCCAACTAATCTTTGACAAAGCAGGAAAGAACATCCAATGGAAAAAAGACAGTCTCTTTAACAAATGGTGCTGGGAGAACTGGACAGCAACATGCAGAAGGTTGAAACTAGACCACTTTCTCACATCATTCACAAAAATAAACTCAAAATGGATAAAGGATCTGAATGTGAGACAGGAAACCATCAAAACCCTAGAGGAGAAAGCAGGAAAAGACCTCTCCGACCTCACCGCAGCAATTTCTTACTTGACACATCCCCAAAGGCAAGGGAATTAAAAGCAAAAATGAACTACTGGGACCTTATGAAGATAAAAAGCTTCTGCACAGCAAAGGAAACAACCAACAAAACTAAAAGGCAACCAACAGAATGGGAAAAGATATTTGCAAATGACATATCGAACAAAGGGCTAGTATCCAAAATCTATAAAGAGCTCACCAAACTCCACACCTGAAAAACAAATAACCCAGTGAAGAAAAGAGCAGAAAATATGAATAGATACTTCTCTAAAGAAGACATCCAGATGGCCAACAGGCACATGAAAAGATGCTCAACGTCACTCCTCATCAGGGAAATACAAATCAAAACCACACTCAGATATCACCTCACGCCAGTCAGAGTGGCCAAAATGAACAAATCAGGAGACTATAGATGCTGGAGAGGATGTGGAGAAATGGGAACCCTCTTGCACTGTTGGTGGGAATGCAAATTGGTGCAGCCACTCTGGAAAACAGTGTGGAGGGTCCTCAAAAAATTAAAAATAGACCTACCCTATGACCCAGCAATAGCACTGCTAGGAATTTACCCAAGGGATACAGGAGTACTGATGTATAGGGGCACTTGTACCCCAATGTTTATAGCAGCACTCTCAACAATAGCCAAATTATGGAAAGAGCCTAAATGTCCATCAACTGATGAATGGATAAAGAAATTGTGGTTTATATACACAATGGAGTACTACGTGGCAATGAGAAAGAATGAAATATGGCCCTTTGTAGCAACATGGATGGAACTGGAGAGTGTGATGCTAAGTGAAATAAGCCATACAGAGAAAGACAGATACCATATGTTTTCACTCTTATGTGGACCCTAAGAAACTTAACAGAAACCCATGGGGGAGGGGAAGGGAAAAAAAAAAAGAGGTTAGAGTGGAAGAGAGCCAAAGTATAAGAGACTCTTAAAAACTGAGAACAAACTGAGGGTTGATGGGGGGTGGGAGGGAGGGGACTGTGGGTGATGGTTATTGAGGAGGGCACCTGTTGGGATGAGCACTGGGTGTTGTATGGAAACCCATTTGGCAATAAACTTCATATATTAAAAAAAAAAGAAAACCACTTTATTTATTTATGTATGTGTGTATGTATGTATGTATGTATGTATGTATTTATTTATTTTTAAGAAAACCACTTTAAATATAAAGACACATAGATTAAAAGAAGTGGATGGAGAATGATGTACCATGCTAACGCTAGTCAAAAGAAAGTGTCAGTAGCTAACTTAATTTCAAATAGAACAAATTTTAAAGGAAGAAAAATTAGCAGAGGACAAAAAGCAGCATTACATAATAAAAAAGGAGTCAAATTTCCAAAAACATTTAATAACTTCTGAAGTATCTGTGCTTAGCAACAGTGGTGAAAGATATGAGCCAAAATTTGACACATAGAACTGGGAGGAAGCAATGTATCTATTATTACAGTCGAGACTTTAACTTCCTCTATGAAATGGACAGATCCAGGACGCACAATATCGGTATGGATATAGTGGAACTCGACCACACCATCAATCAAAAGGATATAATGGAAATATATAGATTACTTTCCAATGGCAGCAGACAACATGTTATTCTCACGTTTGTATGAAACATTTATCAAGATAGATTACATTCTGGACCATTAAACATACCTTGTCTATTTTTTTATTCATATTTATGTTTATTTATAAATTAACACATTTACCAAGAGAAAAACATTTTGTAGAAAGGCTTGCTTATTTTTCATTTGTGCCCTAAGAAAAAATATCTTGCATATATCTGGGGTCTATCTTAATATTTTATCATTTTTATAACTTGGTACTTATTTCTGCTATTTTTCAACCCAATCAAAACAACTAAAAAGTCCTATAATTTTGTGTTAGGTCTATAAAATGAATGGATTTCATGAAAATAGCATAAATATGATTAATATAAGTAATATGTAGTGTCTACATTTTAAAATGAGCAAAACAGTACTGAATATTTTGAGCATACTATTCATAAGGAATTTAGTTCTTAAACAAGGCAAAGTAGGTGCTAATATATCATTTGACTTTCAGGTTGATGGGCAAAATCTCAAAGTAAAATATATTGAGCCATAAATGATGTGTCACCTCAAAAATACAATATTATTAACATATCAATATACATAGTAATGTTATTTTCCACTATCATATCAAATAAAAGTACATTTGAAAGTTTATTTAAATACACTCTTCCAAAATGAAACTTTTTCCTACCTGTTCTAATCAAGTAATTTTTTGGTGACCATACTTTCAGCAAAGTAACATTTACATTTTTTTCATGTTTATTTATTTATTTTGAGAGAGAGAGAGAGAGAGAGAGAGAGAGAGAGAGAGAGACCAAGCAGGGGAGGGGCAGAAGGAGAGAGAATCCCAAGCAGGCTCCACTCTGCCAGCTCAGAGCCTAACATGGGGCTCCATCTCACAAACCATGAGATCATGACCTGAGCCAAAATCAAGAATCAGACACTTAACCAAGTGAGCTACCTAGACACCCCTAGCAAGTTAACATTTAGTCTGTTATGTAGCAATATTGTTATCATTTTCCCATCTGCCTTTACATTTTACTGTGAGTTTTCATTCAGAAGTTTCTTTTTTTTTTCTCTTTTTTAATCTTTTTATTTTACCCATTTCTCCCACCCATGTCCTGCCTCTAGTAGCCATCAATCTGTTCTCTGTATCTATGAGCTTATTTTTTGTTAGTTCATTTGTTTATTTTGTTTGAAGATTCCACATATGAAAGAGATCATATGGTAGTTGTCATACCTAATTTACTTCTCTTCACCCAGTGCCCTCAAGATCCATGTTTTCACAAATGGTAAGATTTCATTCTTTTTATGGCTGAATAATATTCCATTCTATATGCATACCACAATTTATTTATCCATTCATACATTCATGGACACACAGTTGTTTCCACATCTTGGTTATTGTAAGTAGTGTTGCAATGAACGTGAAGGTGCATATATCTTTACAAGTTAAATACCTAAATAAATCCTCAAAAATGGAATTGCTGGATCGAATAAATACCCAGAAGTGAAATTGCTAAATTATGTGGCAATTCTAGTTCTAATTTTTTGAGGAACTTCCATACTGTTTTCCATTATGACTGCACAAATTTACATTCCCATGAAGAGCACACAAGGATTCCCTTCTCTCCACATCCTCACAAAGACTTCTTACTGCTTCTTTGGTAATAGCTATTCTAACAAGTGTAAGGTGACATCTCATTGTGGTTTTGGTTTATACTCCTCTGATGACTGATGATGTTGAGGATCTTTTCATGTACCAGTTGACCATCTGTATGTATCCTTGCAAATATTTTCTCCCAGTAAGTAAGTTTCCTTTTCATTTTGTTGATGGTTTGCTTTGCTGTGCAGAAATTTTTAGTTTGAGGTGGTCTCATTTGATTACTTTTTGTGTTTGTTGCTTGTTTTTGGCGTCAGAATGAAAAATCATCACCAAGACTTATGTCAAGTATCTCACCACTTATGTTTTATACTAGGAGTTTTATGGTTTCAGGTCTTACATTCAAGTCTTTAATTCATTTTGAGTTAATTTTTTAAATATGGTGCAAGATGGTGGTCAAGTTTCATTCTTTTACGTGTGGATGTCCAGTAACCCCAACACCATTTATTGAAGAGAATATTCTTTCCCTGTTGTATACTCTTGGTTCCTTTGCCATAAGCTAATTAACCATATATGCTTGGGTTTATTTCTGATCTCTCTACTCAGTTCTATCGATCTATGTGTTTGTTTTTTTATGCCAGTATAATTTTGGTTTTGTTTCTATAGATTTGAAATATTATTTGAAATCAGGGAGCATGAGGCCCCCAGTGTTGTTCTTTTCCAAGATTGCTTTGGATATTTGGGGTCTTTTGTTGTTCCAAACAAATTTTACGATTATTTGTTAACTTCTGTGACTAATGCTATTCCAATTCTGATAGGGATTGCATTGAATCTGCAGATTGCTTTGGATACTATGTACATTCTAACACTTGAAAACAACCAACATGTTTGTCAGTGGGTTAATGGGTGCATAAACTGTGGTACATCCAGAGAATGGAAAATTGTTCAGTGACTGCTAAAAAGAAATGCGCTATCAAGCCATGAAAAGAAGTGGAGTAACCTTGAACGCATATTACTAAGTGAAGGAAGCCAATCTGAAAAAACAAAATCCTGGATGATTCCACCTAAATGACATGCTGGAAAAGGCAAAACTATGAAGACAGTAAAATGTCAGTGTTTGCCAAGAGTTAGAGGGGAGGGAAGGAACACAAAAGATTTTTGGAACAGTGGAAATACTCTGCATTATACTATAATGATGGAAGCGTGTCATTACACATTTGTCCAAGTCTTTTGAATGTGTAATACCAGGAATGAACCCCAAGGTAAACTGTGGATTTGGGGTGATTAGGATGCATCAGTGTATGGTCATCAATTTTAACAAATGTACCACTCTGGTAGGGGATTTTAATAATGAGGAAGATATCCATGTGTGGGCACAGGAGGTATATACCTCGAAACCTACTGTTTAGTTTTTTGGTAAATCTAAAACTGCCCTAAAAAAGATTAAAGACCTAAAACAAACCTTAATAACTCACATGAAGACAGACGAAGAAAGCAGACACAGGCCAAAATAATGATCCTTATTATTTTCAAGAATAAAAAAAGACCGTACCAAGAATTTTGGATGAAAACAAATGTTAACTCTTAAAAATAGGTAGGGAAAATTATATATCTTACAATGTACTGGAGCTACAAACCTAATTAAAAAAATCTTTTTGTCACAGAATCAAAAACCTCAAACAGGATGAACACAAATAAACTGCACTGAGAAATGTCATATGACAATTGCTGGAAATAAAATACAAAGACCACAATCTGAAAAGAGGGGGAGTGGAGGCATTGGAAACAACGTGAAAGGAAGTCGATAAAGTGACAGCTGGCATCTCAAAAGAAAGAATGGGAACCAGAGCACAATAGAATTATATTCCCTATGCTTCAAGAAAATAACTGGCAAGATAAAATGAAGCCAAAATAAAGACACTTTCAGCCAAGCAAAATACAGAAAATTCACCAGCAACACACCTGCTCCAAATGGAACGGGAAAGAACATTCTTTACTTGAAGGAGATGTAACCTGGAGGGATATTTGTAGGGAAAGAACAAATCTGAGCAGAGAATTTTCATACAGCAGTAAATTTAACAAAATATTGACCAATAAAACAGTAATAAAAATATTGGTAGAGTTTACAACATGGAGACAAATAAAATGCAAGTTAAGAAAGGAGTGCTTAGTGTTAGAATGTTTCTAAGGTTCCTCATTATTTAGGAAATAGTAAAAGTATTATTTTAAATTCAGATTTAAAAAGATCATGTGATGTAATTTCTAGGAGATTTATTAAATGAAGAGTGAAAGCCTACATAAATCAAAACAAAGGGAAATAATAATTAAAATACTTGGAAGTTAAATAAAGACAGATAAAAGGTCATGTATAGAAAATAAAGAGAAAACTGATATATTTAAACCCAAATTATGTTGGTAGTTATACTAAAAGTGAAAGAACTAAACAAATCAGAATACGCTGTTTCCAGGAGCTTTTCCTTCCAAAGAAAAAGCTTTATTAATCCAAAGAATAATGAGGAGACATCAGCAAAAATATAGTTGAAAACATTATAAATATTATATATAATATATATATTATTATATATACGATATATGATATATATGATAGATAGATAGATAGATAGATAGATAGTTTTAAGGTTAATCCAGAAGTGGGAAGAATGGAAATGAATTACAGAGACTCTAGCAAAATTGTTATTTTGCATGCACACACACACACACACACACACACGCAAATGCCAACAAAAAGTAAACTCATTGACATCCACATGACAAATAATAAAACACTGAATACCAAAGAATAGAAAAGTCATAAACCAGGCAGTGGGAGTCTATGCAAGGAACAGTTTAAGCATCAGATAATATCGTAGTTTAAAAGTAATCATTATAGGGGCACCTGTGTGGCTCAGTCGGTTACGCGTCTGACTCCTAGTTATGGCACAGGTCATGATGTCATGTTTTGTGTGTTTGAGTCCCATGTCAGGCTCAGGACTGGCAGTGTGGAGCAGTGTGGAGCTTGCTTGGGATTCTCTCTCTCTCTCTGCCCCTCCTGCATGCTCTGTCTCTCTCTCAATAAATAAAATTTTTAAAAGTAACCATTAATAACAGAAGTAGAAGCATTTCAAATACCAAAATGCCTTTAGCAAGCAGTGAAAAAAATTAGGCCCTGTAGTAAAAAATGCAGAGTAAATATAACATACAGTATTTTTAACATAAAATTGTATAGGAGAGCTAACAACAAACATATAAATTCCATCAACAAATGTAATTGGCCTAACTCATCATTCAGAAGAAAAAATTTCATAATAGCTCACAAAGCAAAACACAACTCTACATTCTATGTGAAAATACACTATGAGCAAAGTACTAGGAATGGGTAAAAATTAAAGAATGAGCCAAATAGATCAATTTAAACAAAACTTATGCAAGTATTATAAACTTTAAATCTGACAAGGTGAGCTAACTATAAATAAAATAAAGTAGAATATTTTACAATAACCACAATTTACAACCAAGATATGAGAGCTATTGGTTGCTCTGCACTAAAAAAAAAAAAAAAAAAAAAAATCAGCCACCACCCTCAAAAGGCAGAGACGAGAGAACATGCAAGTAGAAAGATGTAGAGACTGCCCAGAGACTCATTCAGCCGTGAAAAACCTTTCCCCAAGCTGTTTGGAGTACTGTCAGATGCCAACTCCCAGTTGTTTGCTCTCTAAAAGTCATCTTTGCCAGAGGGAGGTGATTCTTTCAAGAAGCCTACTCTGGGGCACCTGGGTGGCTCAGTGGGTTAAGCGTCTGACTTCGGCTAAAGTTGTGCTCTCTTGGTTCATGGGTTCCAGCCTTGTGTCAGGCTCTGTGCTGACAGCTCAGGGCCTGGAGCCTGCTTCAGATTCTGTCTCCCTCTCTCTCTGACCCTCTCTTGAGGCTCTGCCTCTCTCTCTCCCTCTCTCTCTCATATAAATAAACATTAAAAAAAATAAAAAAAAAAAAAAAAACAGGACTCCTCTCTGTTGACAGACTTCATCCAGAAACCAGTCAATGTAAGATTATAAATGGCCGCTCCCATCAATGGAACATGGGACAACTCTGAAGGGCCATCCCAGCTTCAGTGTGTCCCTCTGAGTTTGCTGGCTGAGCTTTTGTGGAGACTGCATGATATCCCAACTACTTCCTCTGGCCCATTCTGGCTCTTTCCATTCCTATCTAGAAGTATTGATTTCAAGAGCACTTCTTAATGAACCTCCAGCACAGTATTTTGTCTCAGATCAAATGGACACAATATTGAGTAAAGATGAAAAAACACCTCAAGAGCAATCAACAGGAGGCTCTCATTGGTATAGCCAGTTGTGCACTCTGATACTAGAAAGTACAAATGCATTTTTATGTGCTCATGGAACTCACTTTTATTTAAAATTCAGAAGAAATTAAAGAAATGTATAAATATTGCAACCTAAAATTAAAAATAATAAAAATTGAATTATAGAAAAGGCGACAGCCAGGGAGAGAACTTGAACAAAATATTGTCTGCCGATATAATAGACAAAGCCTTAAAATGATTGTTATATAAAATGTTCGGAAATACAGAAACTAAAGAGCGAGTTGACCAAAAGAATTATAGGTGAAGGTGAATAGGGAAAAAAATAGGGAAGTAGCCCCTATGAACATGAAATTACATTTACCATAATAACCACAACACATAAAACTACACAGTGCTGCAATTTCTCTTTTATCAGGTTTAAAAAATCAGAAAGACTGACAATATACTCTGTTAACAAAGTTGTAGAAAATAGAAATGTTTATATGTTGTGGGGGATTTCAAAACGTTACAACCTCTACTGAGTGGAGCTTGATTCACTTCTACAAATATAAAACGGTATCACGGCGCAAGAGTATTGTTATACTGTGACTTATATCAACAAAATTTGGAAACAGCCCACAATTTTAGCACCACAACCAGTAACTGTATGCATACAGGGCTAGAACTAATTAGTAACTAATGATTACTAAAAAGAAATAAAATGTTCACCATGGATTTGTTTCTAGAACATATTGTTAGTTAAACCCGCAGGTTATAGATACATACTTTTAGTTTACTAAAATTGCATAAAATACAAGGAGAAATAAGCAAAATATATATCCTTGTGTTAAAGGATAAAGACAAAACATTGAAAATGATTTGTTATGTGGAGGGCAGAAAGAAAGAGTAGAAGAGATATACATTAAGAGGAGAGCAGAAAGAAAGAGTAGAAGAGATATACAGTAAGGTAATATTTCTCTGAATATGCCATTTTTAAAAGTTTTCATTTTTGACCTCTGTCACTAATTTACATAGTAAAAAATTAAACTTCAATTTTTAAGAAAAACATAAGCTTAAAATTAAACAAAATAAAAGAAAAAGTGAACAGAACTATATTTCAGATATTTAACTCAGCTACAAAGAGACAATAAGTGTTTTGTAATAAACTTGAATAAAGTTTTCTGACTATACGTCCTTTGTGGAACATATTCCAAGACAAAAGCATTGCCAAGAAATCTTGAGCTGCAATGGCGGTATTATAAGTTTAAAAAACTTTTCAGGGGCGCCTGGGTGGCTCAGTCGGTTGAGCTCAGGTCATGATCTCATGGTCCGTGAATTCGAGCCCCGCGTTGGGCTCTGTGCTGACAGCTCAGAGCCTGGAGCCTGCTTCGGATGGATTCTGTGTCTCCCTCTCTCTCTGCCCCTCCCCTACTCATGTTCTGTCTCTCTCTCTGTCAAAAATAAATAAACATTAAAAAAAATTTTAAAAACTTTTGAGAATATTATAGGATAACACAAATAAATAAATAAATAAATAAATAAATAAATAAATAAATAAATAATATTACTAATAAAAGAAATGTTCCATATTAGAGAAAGGATAAATATAAAATCAATAAAGATATGAAAAATATTGCAATACTGTATTCAAATTGGAAATATTAATTAAAATGTAGGTTTTAAGAAATACAAACCATGATTTTGATTTAAATGCTAACTTGTGCAGAACTTGGAAGTTTTATGCTCCTTCTTACAGTAAGAAACAGCTGAACAAACCGAAAATCAATGACCTATCTTGGACACATCAAAGAACTGAGTTTACAAGGGAAATGGCCACTTTGAACAAAAGTCAGAGAGATAGACAAATCCAAGAAGTCACAGCTGGGAGCCAGTTTCTAACCTGGAGAAGAAACAGCTGGAGTCCTAAGCTGGTAGGGAGAATGTATAAAAGGTAATTTTGGTGAATTGCCACAGGATGAACATAGACTATGTGGGTAAGTGTGAGAATCCCCTGGGGCCTCGAGTTTGGGGAGAGCACAAACTTCTGTGCTTTTCACCTCCAGAAAACCAGACAGATTCTTGTGAAGAGTTGCCAGGAAAACTCCCCTCATGAATCTGTCAGAGGAAGGAGAAAAGTAGCCATTGTAAAATAGGCTTAGAGCTTTCTCCCTAACAAGGACTGACTCTCCAGGAAAAAGACATCATCAAAGCCTTATTGGATCTTGGGAGTGGTTATTTCCCCAACATTAGCCCTCTCTGGCCTTTCTGTCTCATCTGAGAGGGAAAAAAAGCCAAGAAGTGCTTACAGGAGGGACACATCTCCACTAGAACACTGGGGTTTAATCATAATATTATAGAACCCTTCCCCTTCCCCTTCCCCTTCCCCATACCCAGCCACCACACCAGCAGAGACCCAGTATAGTGACAGGGATTAGAGTAAAGACCTCAGCCAAAGAGTAGTTCTTAGGAAAGCCCAAAGACAACACAGAAGACCAACACAAGACTGCTAGAGGAATTTGAATCTTCTGGTGCCTGCAACCATAGAAAACACCTGATTATAAACACCCCAACTCCTAGTCAGGGAGAAATAAATGTTCACAGTAAGGCCTATTTACCTCAGTTTCTATTTTCTGATGCATCATGTCTAACATCCAACACATTTTTTAAAAAATTAAATGGTATTCTAAAAGACAAGGAAAACACAGAGTCTGATGACACAAAGCAGGCATCAGGAACAAACTGATATGATGCAGAAGTTGGAATTATCAGGCAGGGAATTTAAAATAATTATGATTAATATGATGAAGAATCTAATGCAAAACCACTTTGGGTACAGTCTAGAAGTTTCTTACAAAGCTTAGCATGCTGTTACCATGTGATCCATTAATTACATTTGATAATAATTTCAGGAGCATCATTTAATTATAAGAGTATTTCATCGCAGTCAGAGAGGAAGAATGAATTTATTCATGTAAAGTACTTATAAATGTGTCTAATACTTGATATACATTTATATAATTAATATTTAATGGCAATCATAAAATCAAAATGGTTTGAAAGGATAGATACCTGCATGTAGTAATTCTTTTTCCTTAGTTCCTATTCTCTGGCTCAGTTGTTTCTAAATCATTTTTCCATAAGCATTACTGTACATAATACCATCGATAGCGTCTGTTGTAGAATATTGAAAAGACATACAGAGCTAATCTTCTACCTGAGTAATTTTCACCTTCATTTTGAATCTAGCACTCAAGAAATATGTGATTCCACAGTATACAGTATTTTTAAGAATGTTTCACTCTTTTCATTTCATTACATGATGTGGCACAGGTATTAATGTAGCTTATACTTTAGGCTTGTTTCAGCAGGTTAGAATTTAGAAAACGTAATTCACTTTTCCCTGCAATATAACATTACTGGGTACATAGAATTACATGTTCAATGAAACACTTCAGGCTCATTTTTATAAAAATGTTTGTTTAATACTCTTTTTCAAGTCATCTAGAGCAAAGCCAATGTAAACAGAGTTATTAGTGTTTATGTAAATCACCTACCAGTGGACATCGCCAATTGAATTTTGAATCTCTAAAATGTAAACAGTGATTATTTGTGTTTTAATAAGCCTTTATATGAGCAGCAAAGTTTTTTAATAAAATGAAAACATGATATATGTGCAATATAAAATAATATATTTATAGCATATCATGGTATATCCATAGCAATTTTGTTATTCACATTTTTGTTACTTAGAGTTTTTACTGTCATTATTGAAACTATGGTTCACACACTGGCCCTCGTACACGGAGGCCCGGGAGGGACTTAAGAGTCTGACCATTCAAGGTTGCTAGGTGGCAAGTTTATCAAGCAAGGGAACTTACTTACCAGGCTTGTCTCCGGCAACCGCAAGATAAGTAGTTGCCACGTGCTCCCACCGGAATCTTAAGGTTCATACAGAGGCTTTAACTGGGGTGAGTCACATACACCTTCCACATGATATAAACATACTACCATCTCAAGCTGTCCGTGGGCAGCTTCTAGCGTGTGGAAGGCAAGTGCAGTGCACATTCCAAGGACAGGGGAGAGAGTGAGGAGCCTCTGATTGCCAGGGTCCAGCTCACAGATCAGTTGGAGGTCATGTCCTCTCAATGACCTCCTTCAACAGAAATCTTTTGGAAATACAATTTTCTATTAGTTTTCACCATACACTATGGTGATCACTCTGAACGGAATGTAGATGTCAGATGTTTGACTTCTTATACGTGGAAATTTCCATGCATTACTTTGAAATTCTCGATATTGCAGACAGAGAGAAGAAAATTCCTTTCACATATTTCTGCTAATTTCCAAAATAATACTTATATTATCTGGGCCTCCTAGGAATCTAGGTCAGTGATTATCCATCCTGGCAGCCCAACAAAATCACTTTGCAGCAATTTAAATAATAGCCATATACAAGGCCCACTCCAGATTAATTGAACACAATCATTTAGGGTGAGTCCTAGGTATAGGGTACTTAATTAAAGCTCTGTAAGTAAAGCTAGTCTATAATAATGGTTGAGACTCACTCCAGCGTTGTGACTTGATTCTGCTGTCTTTATGCAGTAACACGGTGATTCCAACATGAAACTTAGGCAACTTTTCAGGTTCTGCAATGTATATTTAGTGTATATTATTCCATTTAGTATGTCTTACCAAACATTATTTATTACTGATTTAATTATATATTTGAAAATGAGATAATTTTTCAACAGTGACTTGGAAACAACAGTGTTATATTGTCTATTTTCTGTGTTCTTTTAGCATTTTGCATGTGGTTCTTAAAGAATGTGCCACCTTCCATTGTAATGATTTGTATAACTGTCATATATTGGGAAAATTATGCAGGCAGAGTTCTTTGTACATCTGGTTTGACTATGTTTCCAGAAAGGCTTAGTCACAGACATAAAAATATGCTTAATATATGCTGGATGAATAAATATATGAACAAATATATACAATATTGGGTGGATTTTACCTTCTTCCCAAATGATTTTTTCCCTAATATCCAAGTATGAACACAACTGAGAATCTTATACAATAGTTAAGTATATATTTGTAAGTGACAAAACCCCAACTTAAATGAACATGTAAGAATTGAAAATCCATCTGTTCTTGATTCCAAACAAAAGATTTGGGCTCCTACCAAGGATAAATAAAACCAAGAATATGAAGACTTACACACTGCTTTTCTCCTTCCCTCTCCTTCTTTCTCTCCCTACCAATTATCACTTCATCTTTAGGGGTGAGGTCTTCATTTTGTTGGATAGACTATGTTCACCCATTGCAAAAAGAGGGAAAATCTATAAAACAGACTCAACTACAAAGAACAAAATGAGGGTTGTGGAAGTGAGGTAGGCGGGGGATGGGTTAGAGGGTGATGGGTATTAAGGAGGGCACTTGTGATGAGCACTGGGTATTGATGAATCACTAAATTCTATACCTGAAACTAATATTACACTGTATGTTAACTAACTGGAATTTAAATAAAAACTTGGAAACACACACACACACACACACACACACACACGATGCTTACCCATCGCTACATTGCTAAAAGCAGTTCTGGATTATAGGCTTTCCATCAAAACAAAAAGAACACTTTCTTTGCCATATCTAGTAAGAAAAACACAATAAGTGATTACTCAGGTTGGTCCAGCTTAGCAAATGAGCTCAGCCTGGAATCAAGAGTTATTTTGATAGTCATGATTGTCTCATCCCAGTTCCTATGTTCAGCTTTATCCAAAGAGGCAAATCTGTCACCAGAAGGACAACAAAAGCACAGGCACAGCTACGAGGAAGTGGAAAGGTTGGTAGGAACTTCAAGTTTTCTCTATTGTATCTGATAAAACTGACATTCAAGGGCTAGAAGACCAGGGATAAACTAAGAGAAAACATAAAAGAAAGAAAAATATGGAGTTATAATGTTTTCATGTGGTAAAATTAAAAACATATCTGCTAATAATGTAAAGATTCTAGCTTTGCAAGGAGATGATTTAAACTTATGTGGCTATCACCATTCTACCTAATGTGATATTCTAACATATATTTGGACAGGATAAGTAATTTTTTCAATGTTACATTAATGATTCCTAATTTTATATCATGGATAAAAACTAAATTCTATTTTGCCTAGTTTCAATATCTATGAGATAAAAAATAATCAACCAATCATAATACTTCTACACCTGTACGTCAGTTTTTAAGGAGACATGACACACACCAAATGTCACGACTGTTATGCAGATGAACAAACAAAATACCTTTGGAATACATAGAGAAGGGAAATAAGCTCAAATTTGTTAAACACTTTTCCTGTTTTCATAGAAATTTTCAAATAAACAGAAAAAAGAATAGTGTAATGAATCACCATGACCTCAGTATCTAATTTCAACAAAACAACATTATACCTTTTTTTAATTTCATTAAATTAAATTTCATTTAATTAAATTAAATTAAATACAATTTATATACTATATATATAAATATATAGTGTGTATATATAGTATATAAAATATATATACTATGTATAGTGTTTAAAATATATAGTATAAAATACATATAAATATATAGTATATAAAAATGTATAGTATATATATATGTGTATGTAAAAAACACATATAAAAAACTCTACATGTTAGTGTATGTATATATATATACATATATATGTGTGTATTTGTATATATGTGTGTGTATATATATATATATACCATATACACAAACATGTAGAGTTTTTTAATAATAGTGTCAAAGTGATTAACACAAACAACAAAATCAGTGGTAATTTCTTATCAGTTATAGACATTCTCCACTAATGTTGCTGATAGTTTTATAAATATATTTAATTTAAGGTATTTGTTTTAGAATTTAAATCCAAATACAATCTTTACATTGTATTTGGCTTATATCTCTTTAGTCTGTTTCATTTTTCCCTGTGGTATTACTTTATTTAAGAAAACTTAAGAAGGATTCTGGGAAGATGGCGGCGTAGGAGGACGCTGGGCTCACCGCGCGTCCTGCTGATCACTTAGATTCCACCTACACCTGCCTAAATAACCCAGAAAACCGCCAGAGGATTAGCAGAACAGAGTCACCGGACCCAAGTGCAGACGAGAGGCCCACAGAAGAGGGTAGGAAGGGCGGCGAGGCGGTGCGCGCTCCACGGACTGGCGGGAGGGAGCCGGGGCGGAGGGGCGGCTCGCCGGCCAAGCAGAGCCCCCGAGTCCGGCTTGCAAAAGCGGAGGGGCCTGACGGACTGTGTTCCGACAGCAAGCGCAACTTAGCAAGCGCGACTTAGCGTCTGGGAGGTCATAAGTTAACAGCTCTGCTCGGAAAGCGGGAAGGCTGGAGGACAAAGGGAGGGTGAGCTGCGGAGCCCCCGGACGACAGAGCTCAGTTTGGCGGGGAACAAAGGCGCTAGCCAGCGCCATCTCCCCCGCCCATCCCCCAGCCAAAATCCCAAAGGGAACCGGCTCCGGCCAGGGAAATTGCTCGCTCCGCGCAAACACCCAACTCTGTGCTTCTGCGGAGCCAAACCTCCGGCAGCGATTTGACTCCCTCCGGCTGCCACAGGGCCCCTCCTGAAGTGGATCACCTAAGGAGAAGCGAGCTAAGCCTGCCCCCCCTCCCGCCGTGCACCTTGCCTTCCCACCCAAGCTAATACGCCAGATCCCCAGCATCACAAGCCTGGCAGTGTGCAAGTAGCCCAGACGGGCCACGCCACCCCACAGTGAATCCCGCCCCTAGGAGAGGGGAAGAGAAGGCACACACCAGTCTGACTGTGGCCCCAGCGGTGGGCTGGGGGCAGACATCAGGTCGGACTGCGGCCCCGCCCACCAACTCCAGTTATACACCACAGCACAGGGGAAGTGCCCTGCAAGCCCTCACCACACCAGGGACTATCCAAAATGACCAAGCGGAAGAATTCCCCTCAGAAGAATCTCCAGGAAATAACAACAGCCAATGAGCTGATCAAAAAGGATTTAAATAATATAACAGAAAGTGAATTTAGAATAATAGTCATAAAATTAATCGCTGGGCTGGAAAACAGCATACAGGACAGCAGAGAATCTCTTGCTACAGACATCAGGGGACTAAGGAACAGTCACGAGGAGCTGAAAAACGCTTTAAAGGAAATGGAAAACAAAATGCAAACCACCACGGCTCGGATGGAAGAGGCAGAGGAGAGAATAGGTGAACTAGAAGATAAAGTTATGGAAAAAGAGGAAGCTGAGAAAAAGAGAGATAAAAAAATCCAGGAGTATGAGGGGAAAATTAGAGAATTAAGTGATACACTAAAAAGAAATAATATACGCATAATTGGTATCCCAGAGGAGGAAGAGAGAGGGAAAGGTGCTGAAGGGGTACTTGAAGAAATAATAGCTGAGAACTTCCCTGAACTGGGGAAGGAAAAAGGCATTGAAATCCAAGAGGCACAGAGAACTCCCTTCAGACGTAACTTGAATCGATCTTCTGCACGACATATCATAGTGAAACTGGCAAAATACAAGGATAAAGAGAAAATTCTGAAAGCAGCAAGGGGTAAACGTGCCCTCACATATAAAGGGAGACCTATAAGACTCGTGACTGATCTCTCTTTTGAAACTTGGCAGGCCAGAAAGAATTGGCACGAGATTTTCAGGGTGCTAGATAGCAAAAATATGCAGCCGAGAATCCTTTATCCAGCAAGTCTGTCATTTAGAATAGAAGGAGAGATAAAGGTCTTCCCAAACAAACAAAAACTGAAGGAATTTGTCACCACTAAACCAGCCCTACAAGAGATCCTAAGGGGGACCCTGTGAGACAAAGTACCAGAGACATCACTACAAGCATAAAACATACAGACATCACAATGACTCTAAACCCGTATCTTTCTATAATAACACTGAATGTAAACGGATTAAATGCGCCAACCAAAAGACATAGGGTATCAGAATGGATAAAAAAACAAGACCCATCTATTTGCTGTCTACAAGAGACTCATTTTAGACCTGAGGACACCTTTAGATTCAGAGTGAGGGGATGGAGAACTATTTATCATGCTACTGGAAGCCAGAAGAAAGCTGGAGTAGCCATACTTATATCAGACAAACTAGACTTTAAATTAAAGGCTGTAACAAGAGATGAAGAAGGACATTATATAATAGTTACAGGGTCTATCCATCAGGAAGAGCTAACAATTATAAATGTCTATGCGCCGAATACCGGAGCCCCCAAATATATAAAACAATTACTCATAAACAGAAGCAACCTTATTGATAAGAATGTGGTAATTGCAGGGGACTTTAACACCCCACTTACAGAAATGGATAGATCATCTAGACACACAGTCAATAAAGAAACAAGGGCCCTGAATGAGACACTGGATCAGATGGACTTGACAGATATATTTAGAACTCTGCATCCCAAAGCAACAGAATATACTTTCTTCTCGAGTGCACATGGAACATTCTCCAAGATAGATCATATACTGGGTCACAAAACAGCCCTTCATAAGTTTACAAGAATTGAAATTATACCATGCATACTTTCAGACCACAATGCTATGAAGCTTGAAATCAACCACAGGAAAAAGTCTGGAAAACCTCCAAAAGCATGGAGGTTAAAGAACACCCTACTAACGAATGAGTGGGTCAACCAGGCAATTAGAGAAGAAATCAAAAAATATATGGAAACAAACGAAAATGAAAATACAACAATCCAAACGCTTTGGGATGCAGCGAAGGCAGTCCTGAGAGGAAAATACATTGCAATCCAGGCCTATCTCAAGAAACAAGAAAAATCCCAAATACAAAATCTAACAGCACACCTAAAGGAAATAGAAGCAGAACAGCAAAGGCAGCCTAAACCCAGCAGAAGAAGAGAAATAATAAAGATCAGAGCAGAAATAAACAATATAGAATCTAAAAAAACTGTAGAGCAGATCAACGAAACCAAGAGTTGGTTTTTTGAAAAAATAAACAAAATTGACAAACCTCTAGCCAGGCTTCTCAAAAAGAAAAGGGAGATGACCCAAATAGATAAAATCATGAATGAAAATGGAATTATTACAACCAATCCCTCAGAGATACAAACAATTATCAGGGAATACTATGAAAAATTATATGCCAACAAATTGGACAACCTGGAAGAAATGGACAAATTCCTAAACACCCACACTCTTCCAAAACTCAATCAGGAGGAAATAGAAAGCTTGAACAGACCCATAACCAGCGAAGAAATTGAATGGGTTATCAAAAATCTCCCAACAAATAAGAGTCCAGGACCAGATGGCTTCCCAGGGGAGTTCTACCAGACGTTTAAAGCAGAGATAATACCTATCCTTCTCAAGCTATTCCAAGAAATAGAAAGGGAAGGAAAACTTCCAGACTCATTCTATGAAGCCAGTATTACTTTGATTCCTAAACCAGACAGAGACCCAGTAAAAAAAGAGAACTACAGGCCAATATCCCTGATGAATATGGATGCAAAAATTCTCAATAAGATACTAGCAAATCGAATTCAACAGCATATAAAAAGAATTATTCACCATGATCAAGTGGGATTCATTCCTGGGATGCAGGGCTGGTTCAACATTCGCAAATCAATCAACGTGATACATCACATTAACAAAAAAAAAGAGAAGAACCATATGATCCTGTCAATCGATGCAGAAAAGGCCTTTGACAAAATCCAGCACCCTTTCTTAATAAAAACCCTTGAGAAAGTCGGGATAGAAGGAACATACTTAAAGATCATAAAAGCCATTTATGAAAAGCCCACAGCTAACATCATCCTCAACGGGGAAAAACTGAGAGCTTTTTCCCTGAGATCAGGAACACGACAGGGATGCCCGCTCTCACCGTTGTTGTTTAACATAGTGCTGGAAGTTCTAGCATCAGCAATCAGACAACAAAAGGAAATCAAAGGCATCAAAATTGGCAAAGATGAAGTCAAGCTTTCGCTTTTTGCAGATGACATGATATTATACATGGAAAATCCGATAGACTCCACCAAAAGTCTGCTAGAACTGATACATGAATTCAGCAAAGTTGCAGGATACAAAATCAATGTCCAGAAATCAGTTGCATTCTTATACACTAACAATGAAGCAACAGAAAGACAAATAAAGAAACTGATCCCATTTACAATTGCACCAAGAAGCATAAAATACCTAGGAATAAATCTAACCAAAGATGTAAAGGATCTGTATGCTGAAAACTATAGAAAGCTTATGAAGGCAATTGAAGAAGATTTAAAGAAATGGAAAGACATTCCCTGCTCATGGATTGGAAAAATAAATATTGTCAAAATGTCAATACTACCCAAAGCTATCTACACATTCAATGCAATCCCAATCAAAATTGCACCAGCATTCTTCTCGAAACTAGAACAAGCAATCCTAAAATTCATATGGAACCACAAAAGGCCCCGAATAGCCAAAGGAATTTTGAAGAAGAAGACCAAAGCAGGAGGCATCACAATCCCAGACTTTAGCCTCTACTACAAAGCTGTCATCATCAAGACAGCATGGTATTGGCACAAAAACAGACACACAGACCAATGGAATAGAATAGAAACCCCAGAACTAGACCCACAAACATATGGCCAACTCATCTTTGACAAAGCAGGAAAGAACATCCAATGGAAAAAAGACAGCCTCTTTAACAAATGGTGCTGGGAGAACTGGACAGCAACATGCAGAAGGTTGAAACTAGACCACTTTCTCACACCATTTACAAAAATAAACTCAAAATGGATAAAGGACCTAAATGTGAGACAGGAAACCATCAGAACCTTAGAGGAGAAAGCAGGAAAAGACCTCTCTGACCTCAGCCGTAGCAATCTCTTACTCGACACATCCCCAAAGGCAAGGGAATTAAAAGCAAAAGTGAATTACTGGGACCTTATGAAGATAAAAAGCTTCTGCACAGCAAAGGAAACAACCAACAAAACTAAAAGGCAACCAACGGAATGGGAAAAGATATTTGCAAATGACATATCGGACAAAGGGCTAGTATCTAAAATCTATAAAGAGCTCACCAAACTCCACACACGAAAAACAAATAACCCAGTGAAGAAATGGGCAGAAAACATGAATAGACACTTCTCTAAAGAAGACATCCAGATGGCCAACAGGCACATGAAAAGATGTTCAGCGTCGCTCCTTATCAGGGAAATACAAATCAAAACCACACTCAGGTATCACCTCACGCCAGTCAGAGTGGCCAAAATGAACAAATCAGGAGACTATAGATGCTGGAGAGGATGTGGAGAAACGGGAACCCTCTTGCACTGTTGGTGGGAATGCAAATTGGTGCAGCCGCTCTGGAAAGCAGTGTGGAGGTTCCTCAGAAAATTAAAAATAGACCTACCCTATGACCCAGCAATAGCACTGCTAGGAATCTACCCAAGGGATACAGGAGTACTGATGCATAGGGGCACTTGTACCCCAATGTTCATAGCAGCACTCTCAACAATAGCCAAATTATGGAAAGAGCCTAAATGTCCATCAACTGATGAATGGATAAAGAAATTGTGGTTTATATACACAATGGAATACTACGTGGCAATGAGAAAAAATGAAATATGGCCTTTTGTAGCAACGTGGATGGAACTGGAGAGTGTGATGCTAAGTGAAATAAGCCATACAGAGAAAGACAGATACCATATGGTTTCACTCTTATGTGGATCCTGAGAAACTTAACAGGAACCCATGGGGGAGGGGAAGGAAAAAAAAAAAAAAAAAAAAAAAAGGACGTTAGAGTGGGAGAGAGCCAAAGCATAAGAGACTGTTAAAAACTGAGAACAAACTGAGGGTTGATGGGGGGTGGGAGGGAGGGGAGGGTGGGTGATGGGTATTGAGGAGGGCACCTTTTGGGATGAGCACTGGGTGTTGTATGGAAACCAATTTGTCAATAAACTTCATAAAAAAAAAAAAAAAAAAAAAAAAAAAAAAAAAAGATACAGAGGGAGCCAAACCATAAGAGACTCGTAAAAACTGAGAATAAACTGAGGGTTAATGGGGGGTGGGAGTGTGGGGAAAGTGGGTGATGGGCATTGAGGAGGGCACCTGTTGAGATGAGCACTGGGTGTTGTATGGAAACCAATTTGACATCAAATTTCGTATTAAAAAATAAGTATTGGCAAAGATCTGGAGAAATTAGAATGCCTGTGCACTGTTGGTGGGAGTAAAATGGTGCAGGGAAAAAAAGAAAACTTATCACACGTTAAAAATAATTTTCCAGGGGCGCCTGGGTGGCGCAGTCGGTTAAGCGTCCGACTTCAGCCAGGTCACGATCTCACGGTCCGTGAGTTCGAGCCCCGCGTCAGGCTCTGGGCTGATGGCTCGGAGCCTGGAGCCTGTTTCCGATTCTGTGTCTCCCTCTCTCTCTGCCCCTTCCCCGTTCATGCTCTGTCTCTCTCTGTCCCAAAAATAAATAAAAAACGTTAAAAAAAAATTAAAAAAAAAATTTTCCATATTGGGGTGAGGGGGTTAAGCTGATTGTATCTTTCCAGTATCACTCAGCTTGTTTCTCTGTAAATTAATATAGTTAATAGTATGATTCATGCCCAGTGTTTGGAAAGAATATGTCATTGATAGTATTGTTACACTCATATTGTATCATATCAGAAAATACATCATGTTTGTTAGCCTGTTGTTTAATAATTTTAACACTGACGAAAAATTCAAGTGCATTAGTTTCATCTCGCTATCATAACACTCCACATCAACATCCCACAAAGGTTAGTAGCTGTGAGTTATTAGTATTTATTAGCTGTGATTCCTCTAGAAGGTTGATCTTTCCCTCAACATCTGGTAATCTTCAAATACTCTCCATATAGGAATGACAGGATAAGTACTTTATTTTATTAATAAATTATGATGTTATATATTTTATATCATGTACATAAAATACATATGATTCCATATATGACATGTATATAATAACACGATTGTTGGATATGAAGTTCAGAAAAAGTCATTGGAGACAATATTTTTAGTTTACCATGCTTTTTGTGAGAGTTGAAGCCATGGGATAAATGTAATTGACCAAAGACAGATAAATGAGAACAAAATAAATAGAAAGCCAACAAAAACATCTAAGAAATACTATATTCTTTTGTATGGAATGCTGCATAAATTGAGATGGCAAAGGAAATAGAAACCATTCAGCTTGCAAGGCAATGAGAATATATATTCGCTGCTTGAAAAGTAAAAGAAGAGAATATTTTCATTAGGAGAAGATTAATGGATAGCAGTTTCAAAATACTAAGTAGGACTAAAATTTGACATGAGGTAAACATTAACCTTTGAAAAATGGTATCAGTAGAATAGAAAACGTCTGCAGTCAGATTGGTTAGATTAGAAAAGTCTACAGTTGGGATTAGAAATGTTGGATGTGAGGCTGGAGACATTATATATATTAATTTTCATAGTTTTAAAATAAAAGTAATAAGATGCTGGATAATAATTTCAAAAGGAAGCATAAAATATAAGACTTGATCAAATTTTTAGTATAAGGAAATATTTTTTTTTAAGTATAGATGGAATATATGGTCAAAACTTGTCTAAGGAGAGAACAAAAATGCCCCTGAGACATGATGTTTACCTTTTTTGATTAACAGCTATGACTTTTACCAAAACTGAGTAACAGCCCATGGAAAAAGCATGCGTATATACACATACATCAATATCTCTCTATCTATAAGTATACATACATTCAGAAAAAGACAATGTGTGTGTGTGTGTGTGTGTGAAAAGATAAGTGGCTAAGTATTGTACTTCTCTCTATAAGTATACAAAAAACTAGTTGACAAACTTCCACTGAAAAATGCTGCACAGAGGAATGTATCCTCATATATTTGCTTGATTTTACTTATCCATTTTGCTAATACCACTAATGACTTAAAATACCCGGAGAAAATCATTTCAACAAAATCCATTACAGACTATTCCAAATCATATGTACTTATCTAATTATTATTACAGGCTGGAGGAAGCATAAAATGTTGTACATATGTTATTACAGATTTTGCCAATCATTTATGCCTTAATAGTATAATTTCATAAAAAAAAACACTCCTCAAGGACAGGTAATGTTATTGTCTGTGTTTTATGGAATAATTTTATGATTATAAATTTACTATAGGAAAATAGCCTTTATTATTTCACGTTTATTTTGTTCACATTATTTACTCTATCTCGTGTTTTCACTCGTTGAGCCTGAACCCAAAGATTGTTATCACCTACTTTCATATAAGAGCTGCTTTTCACATTTTAATTTTTAGCAAAATTAACCAAAGTCTCATCCATTTTCTGCCCTCTACGGTGCTTTAAACATATCCTATAAAGTCATTATTTCTCTCAAACTGACCTACTAAATACCCCTCATATGACAACATGTAGGGAATCTAGGAAAGCTGCAGGAAAACAAAATAAAAATTATCCTTGTTACTCAGTTGACCAGAAAGCTCAGATTTTAATGTAAAAACACTATTGCTTACATTAAAGTAAATCAATATATTATACAGAGAAATGCAAATTTCACATGAATTTATAAAGAAATTATTAAAGCTCAAGGAAAATTAAGGGTTGGATTGATTGCTTCTGGGTATGCCCTCTGAACCCCTATAGATGGTTGCTTACTTTCTTCTAATCTGATGATTTCTTCAGGAAGGAAGAAAGAAAAGAAATAAGATGTGAATAAAGATATGTGCATTATGGCTATATTTGTAGATTTCTTGTCCTTTAAATTATCCCTCAGATTTGCTTATTCGGGGTTCTGTAACTAAATTTACTTGTTTATGAAGTCCCAGGCCCTTGCTTAAAATGGTTTATTCACTATTCTCAACCTGATGTCCAATTTGTCTGCGTAATTTCTTGCTTATGTTGAAAAAATTATCATTGCAGATGAGCTTAAGAGAGAAGAAAGAGAACCTAAAGAGAGGAGAGGAAGGAAACGGAAGAAAAGGAAGATGAAGAGGAGGGGAAAAGCTATGTCTCATTCTGTCCTTGTCTTGCAAGACTCATGTTACATGAGATGCTAAAAAAAATGCAAAACTCTCAAATTTAGCTCACCCCCAAAAACGTTTTATTTTCTTTGTTTCTGTGGTTGCATCCATCCTTCTAGTTGAAATTACTGAACAATTTTCAACTTACTATACTCTCCCTATTTAAACTTTTTATATAGGTTTTTCAACCTACCATCTATCTGAATAGGCAATAATCATTGATAGTTACCTTTATGTAAGCTCAAATACCTTCCTAAGGTCGTGATCTCAACACAGGTGCAAATTTTGCCTAAAATTTCATCTCTCTCTTTTTAAGCAGGTTGTATGATTTTTAAGTACAGTTAATGATATACTTTATAAAATTTCCATCAGGGAATGTAGCCAAAATCTTGGCGTATTTTACATTGCAATCTGGGCATTTTGGAAACTTGAAAGAAGCATGGTTCTCGAATAATTTACAATAATTTTTCAGTAAGACTAAATATATTCCTTAATCCATAACACAACTTTAATATAAGAAATAATATATTGGTAGCAAGTAGTAAATTAGCTGTTTCTTTCATTATTCACTCAAAAACAAACAAAAAAAAAGCTTTATTCGTTAAGCGGTAATGTTTTTCACTGCTTGCCTGAGACTGAGCTAGGTGATAAAGCCAACAGAGGAAAAAGATAAAATACTCTCCCTACCTTAGAGAAGTTCACAGAGTGGTATCATGTACTGGGATAAATGATTTTTGGAAGTTCTCATCCCCTAGGTGTTCATGGCTACTTGTATTATTTATTTTTTGTGCTTAGTGTCTTGGAATTAATCATAGAAATGTCCTGTATGGGACAATGTTGGTGAAACTACTGTGCAATCATTCATACCTTAGAATCTCCTGGGTTGAGTAAATATGTGTGAGACAGTGACAAGGAAATTGCAAAGGTCTGATCAGGGAGGTATGAGAAGGGTCAGGAAATTGTCCAATAACAGATTGTAGGCAGACTGATTCATGAAGGACTGATTCCTTCTCTTTGCAGATAACCAGACAGTGTCTAAAGCAAAAGAGATTATCCCAACTATGATTTTCAGAAGCTAATTATCAAAGACATGACATGAATTTGCCAACTTAAGAGAATTTGGCAGCTGCAGTGGTGACTCTCCAGTGACAAGTGAATGAGGAGGCATTTCAATGTATCTGCAGTTTTTGTTCCATGTGTGTTCTGGAAGGGCCACAGTACTGAAGACTGCTGACTGGAGTGGTTTCCTAACCTTAGAGGAGCCGGGGTAAACTTTGAGAGGTTTTACCATATGATCAGTTTCAACACTGCACTCCCCATAAAAATATTTGGCTTTAAGAAACAGAGTGCCAAGAATACTTGAATTGAACAACTTTAAGGAATTATTGAGGGGAGAAAACATCAGAGGAAATAAGATTGTTAAGCTTCCCTTTTGGTATCAGAGGTGATGCAAATATTAAGAAATACTATTATCTGAAGTGAATGGCACAATATGTTAGGGAAGTTTGTGAATCACGTGAGGTAAGAGAAAGAACAATCAATGATGCCTTGGTATATCTGCCCTGTGTTCCATTTCCTCTGATATCCTTTTGTTCTACTTAGCCCGGATTATATACCACTACATCCATGAATTTGCCCCAATGAGTTTACCTAGAAAAGTACCATTACTTATTTCAAAGTTTTTTATATTTTGCACTTCCTTATTTATAGCACTTACCGCACTTGGCCATATATTGTAATATGTTTACCTAACAGAAAGATATAGGTGAGGTAGCTCGGAAAAACTGCTTTATAATTTCATATTGCTAATTTTATAATTGTGTTTTATCACGTACCTTCATTTTGTTTTTTCTTGCAATGGGCTTTTATGTCTATGTACTTTCTCGAGGGAAATAACTGCATAGTTTTGTCCTTACAACACAGATTTTGTCACGTATTTCGCAATAGTCTGATTGCTACCACCGAATCTTATCAAGAAACACTTAATTTTTTTCTGTTTTTCAGTTAGCCAGCTAATAAGGTAATTCATTCTAGAATAAGCATGAGAATGCCCATTATTAATAATATGTCAATAGAAAAATTGATATATTAATGTGACATCTAGCGTCTTAAATGCAATGATTTTTAAAACACTTAGAGAAGGCTAGGGTTTGTTCTGTAGAAGTACCTTGGAATCCTTGTAAAACACAGGAATGTGTGAAGTTTGGTGTGCAAACAAAAATAAAGGGACTACTCCTCACTCCAACTTCAACCAGTGAAGCTCAGTTTTGTTTCTTTTTTTTTTTTTAATTTCATTTACTTGGCCTTGTCAAATTCAATAAAAAAAATCAGCTGTTAAAAAGAGTTTGAAATTGAAGTCGCAGTTCTTTTTATCAAATCCAAGTCTTATATCCTCTATGATTTTTTAGTTAACAGATTTTTCCATGAATCAAATCAGGTTTTCAATATCACCCTTCCCAATGGATATTTTGTTACTTATTTGACTACTTGAAGTAACAGCTTCGTGTCTGCATTCACAAGGATATGTTTTTGGAAATGGTTCTATAAGATCTCTCACGGGAGTCAGGAATATAAGAAAATCAGTATCATAAGTGGATCAAGCATTTAGTTTTACATAGAAAGTAATAAATCAAGATAGACTCAGGATTTTGACATCTAGTCTGAAGGAAATCTCTATTCTATGTAAGTTAGTTTCAAATGGCAAACCTGATGGCATGTCTGTTCTTTATGACAGAAATAAAACATAGCTGAGCCTCAAACCATTGCTTTCAATCTGAAATATAGACAAATGCTGAAACATAACAATGTTTATGTTTAACTAAAGGGAAAAATTTTAGTTTAAAAAATATATACATATCTATATTTTGTGTTTAAGTCAGAATGAATGAAAGCTTCATTACTTCATGTTCAAAATATTTTGATATTAAATCCTATATTTAGGCCTTAGTAGTTCTTATGAATGCTGTCGGTGCAGAGGAAATGGTCATGCTGTAAAAAGGATGCTATTATGACAAGATGCTATTATAAATTTAATAAGTGAAAATTCATTTCTATCATATTGTGATGGAAATGCAATGAAATAAAAAAAATAGAAATAGAAATATTACTATAACCCATTAAGATCAGTTATTATTTAAATACCTACAAACACAGCAATGTTACATGTTGTATATTTCTAATAATACAGCAAAAGTATATTTGTTTCTAGTAGATACATGTCACACGTCAAGTACAACGTTCTAAAAATTCATGTTCCTTGCTCATACGTCATTTCCTCATTGTCTTACAGTTACCCAAGCACTTTTTCGTCACAATCTTTTTTATTTTTTTTAACATTTATTTATTTTTGAGAGGCAGAGACAGAGCATGAGCAGGGGAGGGGAAGAGAGAGAGGGAGACACAGAATCCCAAGCGGGCTCCAGGCTCTGTGCTGTTTGTTAGCACAGAGCCCAACCGGGAGACTATGACCTGAGCCGAAGTCGGACGCTCAACCGACTGAGCCACCCAGATGCCTCTCATAACAATTTTGAGCCAAATTACCTAAATTGTTAAAATGGTGTAGGCCCCATAACTTCTTATGTCAGACTTTATTGAAATCAAACCTACATGATCATTAATTGCTAGTAATAGCTTCTAATCCAGGTAAAATTGATTATAGTTCAAGCAATTTTTCTGTATTGTTTAAGAAGTTACTGATCCCAATCTACAGACTATGACATTGTTAATTTTGCTCTGCTGCTCTCGGGGTAATTAATAATCAATTTTGTTCGTGTTCCTTCTAATTTATGCCATAGCAAAGACAAAACTATCGGCTTTGTGTGTCAGAGAAGTAGACTGCAAATCAGAATCTTTAGTGTTAACGGAAATATTTTGTTTATGACTTTGTATTTTCAAAATTCCGAAGTAAGAATCATGCAGTTTTAAATCAGCTTTAAAATCAATTATGCAGGATGTGTCAAATGCCCTTTCTTTCGAAGGACACGTTCATAACAACTTTATTGATTGCATTTGTTAGAATCATCTATAAACCAAAGATACACCATCGTCTTACCTTCACATTTGACCCAGCAAGTCTGGAAAGTATAAGGATAATTTTCTGCAAGAAAGAGAAGACAAAGGCTATTTTTTTTCCTATTCTCTGGTTCAATTGCATTGAGAGTGGATTTAAGTCAAAATAGACTTAACTATATCATGTTTTCTTTAAGGCTTTAAAGACCCCATGAAGGCAAATGGCATATTGTCTCCATTTCCTTTGAAAGTCTACCCCTGACATTTCTGTTCAAAGCCATGTTATTGATAATATTTATAAACTGTTAAGTGACAAAAGTAGAAAATGATACTTTACTCTTAATTTCATTGTCTCATTCTGCATTAATGACATAAAACCATAACTTTTATGAAAGTTGGTAATAATCAAATAAACTCAAAATTTATATACTGGCAATTGGTGGGGATGGGAGGGGAAATATTGTGCTTCCCCCTGCTGCAAAGAGAGAAATTCAAAACATAAGCTATTTCTCTTGCACCTAAGGGATTTCATTCCCACTTTAATTCTTTAATTCTTTTCAACAAATATGTACTTACGAATGATTTCTTAAATTCAATTAACTGGTGCTAAACAGAGTCTTTAGTTGTATTTTTCTCCACCCAACTACTTTAGAGATAGGTATTACTGGACTGAAATATTAACTTTAACAGCAAATAAATTATACAATGGAAAAGAAATCTGTGCTACAGAGTATTTCTTTAAACACTTATTTAGCCCATTAAAAAGTAAGTTTTAAGAACTCCTTGTGCTAAGTACTGTGGAGATTTACATATATATATATATATATATATATATATATATAGTGGTAAGAACAATGGTAGATAAATACAAGGCACTATAAAGAACAGGTAAAAAAGCAAACATTTATGATTTGAACAGGGTAAGAATCATAGTGGGTATGCATGTGGAAAATTTATTAAACTCTCTCTGAATATTACTTTGATCTTGTTTTCTCTCTCTCTCTGAGACTCCAGCTCCTAGTATGTTAGACCTTTTCACTGTATCCCAATGTTTCTGACAATCTTTATCTCTCCTTTTTTCTGTTTTGCTCCGTACGATTCAAAATAAATATTTCTATTGACTTCTCTTTCATTCACTAATTCTCTTTTCTGATGACTCCATATACTATTATATACTGAATTTTTAATTGTCTATTTCTAAATTTTAGGGTTTTTTGTGTAATCCAATTCTCTGGTGAAGTTCTCCATCTTGTTGTGTCCTTTTGATATATTTATCACAAGTACATCAAAGCCAAGACTTGTAAATACAATTATTTGGGTCCTCTGTCAGTGGCTTTGTTTTGGTTCTGATTCTTGTTCAGTAGGGTAACGTTTGATACACTAGAATCATCTTTCAAGCACGCTGAATCCTATTCTCTCCTAGACAAATAGGATAGGACTAGAACATCTTAATCTGATTAGAGGCTGAGCTGACAAGATGCTGGCCTGGAGTTTTGTTAAGCTTTGCCTACCCCTGTGTAGTACCCCAAGGGTCCCACCTGAAGAGTCTAGGGAGTTTGTTGAGGCTTCTCTTCCTTGGAAGGTTCTGAATTCCAATATTTGCCTCCTCATCGCTGTAAGCCGGTTAGAAAGTACCATCTATTTCAGCACCATTCTGCTTAGTTTGGCAGAATTCCCAATTCAGGAAAAGTCTCCTGGGAAAAGCTACTGAGTGCAGGGCTCACTTCCTCTTTATCTCCCTTTTCACTGGACAATTATTGACTCCCTCCAGTGAGAGCCAAATTCCTTTCTTTGCTTCTGCAGCTTTCTGAGACTGCCAAGACTGCTCATTTGTCAGACACACAACTATAACCACTGGAATTCTCAGTATCTTTCCTGATAAATGGCAAGAAGGAAGTCAGTCTGCTTGCAGAATTTCAACTCACACTGTTATTCTTTTCTTTCTGCAATTTTGACCCCAAAACGTTTTTGTCTCAGCAGCTCTCTAGTGGCATCAGAGATGTGTTTTCTACTCTCCCTTGACAGGATCATTAGCCCAATAGAAGCTATTCATTATTTACAGAAGCAAACTAAACAGCTCATTTGGATATTATGATTATGACACTTGGGGAGAGACTGGATAATAAAGTAAGAAAAGCCAAATTGAAATGGATCATACATGCCATATTCAAACATGTGATCTTTATAGTGATATCCTGTCAAAGATATTTAATCAAGAGAGGGTTAGGGAATTTACATTTAAAAAAAGACAAAGCTGCCAACATGGTATTGGCTGGAAGAGTTTGAGCGTAGAATCTTTCCATGAAAGACAATCTATTAGATTAAAAAAGGGGAGCCACACGAGGGTATCAAAATCATTTTTGAGGCTTGTTTTGTTGTATTGAGTTTTTAATGGAAACAGAATTTAAGAGAGACCAGGAGAATCAATTGTTTGGGAATTTTTGTAGAGAGAGAGGAATGTTTGTTTAGAAGATATATTTCTTTTTGAGAAAACACAGTTTTCTCAAAAGGGTTATTCTAAAATGTTAATCTGCCATCCTGAAAAGATAGATAAAAATGATAAAAGAAAGTGATAAGTAATATCTGGAGGTGGATAAGCACTAGCATTTTATTAAACTGTATCTTTTACTGGAGTCCTTAAAACTGCAATTTTCCCATATTTCTTACTCAGATTTGTAAAATGAAGTAAACTCATTCCACTTTTGAAAATAAATTGCTAGACATAAACCTTGGTTTCATTATAGAAATATCACAAAAATTTAATATTGCACAATAAAAGAAATGCATATCTCTAGTAAAATGTAATTTTTATATTCACAAATGATAGAAGCCCTTTGAAAATGCAAGAATCCATGTATCCTTAACTTAAATCTTTAATTTGAATCATTTAAACAAAACTTCATAGATTTCACAATTTCAATTCAGAACCCATTCCCTTCTTTCTTCTAATAAATTGATGAAACATTTTTATGATTGTATTCCCAGTTAAGAAACATTTGGGTGATACAAAAACTTAATTGTTATAGATTAATAGGAATATAAAATGGAATCAATATTTGGACTATTAAGAAACCACCAGTATTATTGTCAAATAATCAACACACACAATCGCTAAACATAGCAGCATATTGTATCAAACCACTTTTCGTAAAAGACAATAACTTATAGGTAGTAAATCCTTTGTATATAGTCACACTAATAAAATACTTAAGAACACGTGATGGAAAAAAAATATTTTACTCTCGGAAAGATACTGCATAACTCTTAGGAATTTGGATAACGTGGCAAGAAACTCCAGGAATAAAAAGGTTGAAGCCTCCCCTAGAAAGATCAATTAATAATTTTTTCTCCTATTTTGGGCTGGCCCAAGAAAGATTTAGATGCGTAGTAATCATAACTGTGCCATTTTCTTTGTGTATTTTAGTTGTGATAACATTTGTTTTGTTATAAATTCAGCTGTCATCTGCTTTATGTTATTAAATTTCTTAGAAATGTTTCTTTCATAAAGTTATAAAAATGGAAATGCAGAAAAGGAAAAGAAAAAAAAATGTCAGCACATATGGTGTTTAAATTTTCAAGAAGTCCAAAATGGATTGAATAAAATAATATGATAGTGAAATTTTACATTATTACATATTTCTGTCTAGTTTTATCAATCCTCTAAAGTCAGCTGGTTGTGAAATTATTTGATAAAATCATTGATGTTAAAAACAAATGAACAACTGTTATCAGTTCTATGGTTATATCCTAAAACTTAAAATATGAAATAATATTTAACTATCAGTTGCTAATATTGGGTGGCAATAATCAGTTTAACAATTTTTGGAGAGGCAGGACATAATAAAATGAAGTTAAAATTGAAAATATACACAAATGATTTGTTACATTTAATATTCAGAATGCACATAAGGATCTTTCAGTCCATTGCTATCACCATTATCACATTAGCAAGTTCTTCTTTAAACATATAAAATACGACTTATCAGTTCTTTTCAATTTAACTCAGTATAAAAGCAAATTTACAACTTCATTGAAACTCTACATTTCTATTGTTTTGATAACTTTACACAAATTGATTCCAATGATTGCCTTCTAAGAATTTTTCCTCAACTTTAGAGATTGTACTGTCAATTTATTTACTAATATCAAATGCCAACAATGTGAACATTAACATATAAATCATCTTTAAAAAGCTCTGATTTTATTTTTTGTAATCAATCACATGAGAAAATATGGCTTTGTTTAATCCAGCCCTGAATGTTTTCCAAAAATGATTTTATTATGACCTTTAGACAGTAATTTCAGTACTGTAATTCTGAGAATTACATGAGGGTTGAAAATTACTTTACATTAAGCTGTATTAATTATGCTGCATATTAGACAGTTTACTAATTACCTGAACCCAGGCAATCATAAGCAACCAAATCTAGCAGTAAGAAATTTTAATATCTCATATACTATAAAATATGTGATTGAAGAGTGTAAATTTAATTTATTTTTTTTTTTAATTAAGAGACGAAATGATTGCTTTTCTTTGGGAGGGAGAGAGTAGCTCTTTAAACAATAGTGCTTTGTAAAGTAGAAGTTATTTTTTTATTATTATTCTGTGGTCATACTGTATTAATAGAAATATTCAGATAAAAATGAATTACAAGGCATAATTGCTTTTTTAATGTTTTTTTAAATTTGATTTGAGAGAGAGAGCACGTGCACACGAATGCGTGCACACATGCAGGCACACGCATGTGCCAGCGAGAGCAGGGGAGGGACAGAGAGAATCCCAAGCAGGCCCCACACTGTCAGCATTGAGCCTGAGAGCATGACCTGAGCTGAAATCAAGAGTCAAATGCTTAACTGACTGAACACCCAGGCGCTCTGAAGTCATCATATTTGAAAGTCTTTGTCAGTGGCAAAACACTCTTGTTTTACAATGATAAAACTACGTTTGATCCAAAATTCTCTCATTTTCTACTTTGTAAAATTGAGAAAGTTCATTAATGTCTGTAAGAATAAATTGCTCAACTATAAAGTGAGTAAAGTATCCATCTACTGTGATTAAGTAATGTTTGAAAACAATGAAATATTATATGTGGCATAAAACAAAAAATTAGTCATACAGAAATAAATACAAGCAAAACATAAGCTGAACTGAGAGGAATGCTTTATTGTTTAATTGAAAAATTTCAACCAGCACCTCTTGTCTCAAATTCACTTAAACATTTGGTCAATTTGTGTCAAATATGGGAAAATAAAATAATATCTTTATATGAACTCATTAGGGTCAGGACCCTCTAAAATAACATGGCGAGCATGGGACCTCAGAATCAGAAGCAGGAATATTCTTTGTTTCTTCAGAATTTTATTGAATTATAATACACATATTAGAAAAGGTGAAATTGAAATTAGTGGAATCATACTGTAGGTACTTATTTGTGTTTGCCCAGTTTTCCCCAATATTTTGTGAGATACATGTAGTTTTCTGTGGTGTGAATATACCATAGTTAAACAGTATACCTACCAATAATGGCATCTTAGGTTATTTTCACTATATAGATAGATGATAGATAGATAGATAGATAGATAGATAGATGATAGATAGATACACACACATACATATAGTCTGAGTGAAGTCTGGTTAGGTGTTTAAGAATGGAATTGTTAGGTTATTCTTCCAAACATTTTATCTGGGTTATTTGTACAAACTTACTCGTCCTGGCAATTATAATTCAATTTTTCCCACATCTTATTAATATTGTCTGCTTTAAAAATTTAGTCATTCTGTTGAGTACATAACCATTTACATTGCAGTTTTAATTTTCATTTCCCTGATAACTAATAGAGTTCCATTTCAAAAGGTTTATCATTTTTGTTTTCTGTTATGTGAAGTGCCTGTTGAGATTTCCTGTTCATTATTTTATTAGTTGTCTGCTTAACTGATTGATGTGAAGTGTTTTTAAATATTTTATGGATTTGAGTCTTTTGATATGTATGTATCAATGTATATCGATATGTATATATTTATAATTGACAAGTTTGGGGTATGAATCTTTTCTGTCTTTTCTTTGTTTAAAAAGCAGAATTTTGTAATTTTAATCTAATCTAATCTAAGTTTTCCTTTGATTATTTTCTATCCTGTTTAAGAAAGCTTTACCTACACCAAAGTTATGAAAATAATCTGTTTTCCTATAGAAGCTTTAATACCTTTCATTTTCAGAATATAATTAATGTTTGTTTATGTTGTTAATGATTATTTATGGTGTTAGATATGGTAAAGATTAATATTTTCCAGAAAAGAATCCAATGAAATTAGCACATATTATTTAAAAAGGCCACCTTTATTCCAGTTCACTATGATGTTACATTAGCTGTAAATAAGTGACCATGTGTGCACTGTTTATTTCTGGATAATCTATTATGTTCCATTTATCTATTTTTCCATCATCAAACCAATAACAAATACCAGTCTTATTCCCTATCTTTATATGTGCAAATATTGATATCTAGTATTATAAATTCTCAGACTTTGTTCTTGCCCATAACGATTGGTGTTATGTAATAAATATATCCTGGAATCAAGTTGATAATTTCATTTTTTTAAGATTGTTTTTTTTTTTTTAACTTTGAGAAAGAGAGAGTGAGTGGGGAAGAGAGAGAGGGAGAAAGAGAGAATCCCAAGCAGGTTCTGCACTGTTAGCTCTGCCTGAGGCAGAGCTCCATCCCATAAACTGTGAGATTATGACCTGAGCCGAAACCAAGAGTCAGACACTTAACTGACTCAGTCACCCAGGTGCCCCATAATTGATAATTTCTACAGAACAAATGGGTATATTGATAGAAATTGACATGGATCTGTAGGCAATGTTAGTGATTTGGAGTTAATTTTTTTTTTTAATTTTTCTTTGGTGTTTATTTTTGAGAGACAGAGAGAGACAAGGCATGAGCAGGGGAGGGGCAGAGAAAGAGATAAAGAGACACAGTATCTGAAGCAGGTTCCAGGACTGAGCTGTCAGCACAGAGCCTGACACAGGGCTGGAACCCAGGGACCACAAGATCATGACCTGAGCTGAAGCTGGACACTTAACCAACTGAGCCACCCAGGAGCCCCTGATTTGGAGTTCAATTTTGGAGGCAATTTTAATAATTTGGACTTCTGACAATATATTTTTGGCTTTATACCTAGACATTAATATTTGTACAGGGTATAAAACTTTTAAAGAGTGTATGTTCACTTTATTTGTGGCTGATTGTTTCTATTACTAATCTCTACATAACAAAAAGCCCTAAACAAAATGGCTTACGACAAAGGCAATTGTTATTTTCTTCACAAATCTTTATGTGCAAGCACAAGAAGGAAAGACAACCTTGGCTCCTCTAGATGTTAGCTGGGCTGGCTTGAAGACACTTCATTCTAGCTATCAGCCTTCCTGCCTACCAGAGGAAAAATGCACACTCTATGAGGAGAAATTACATCTTTGGGGGATTTATATTTTTAAGATATAAAAAACAGTATTTTTTAAAACTCAAAACGCCAAAATACTGGAACTAAAACCAGCACATTAAAACAAACAATAGGTATACACTTAGATTTTATATAGAATCTGGCGTTAGCTGCCAATGTCTTTAAATTAACAGTGTTGTCTTCCAGAAAATAAAAAGATGGAATATCTCATCAGAGACCTAGAATGATTTTTTTAAAATAAAATGCAACTATTTTAATTGTAATATATACAGAGAGCTACTTAAAAGGCACATTAATTTCTTGAAAAGTGAAAATAATATATACCTGAATTTTTTATAGAAAGATGACTAAGATACACTGGGATAATTTATCTCAAAACTATTCTTGCAAAAATCAGATTTAAATTCCTAATACGACCCAATTCTATAGGTTCTTTTGAAGCAAAGTTATCACTGAAGACAATTGCAATATTGTTTTGGTAAGGTTCAGAATCAGGCAACTGCTTTAAGGCATAAACTTTGCTCATGAACTATAACAATATGTAAAACATCACAATTAAAAAATTGTAAATGATGTTCTTCCTTGTTTACCTCTGCTCATGGCAAGATTTATTAGAATTATATAGAATTCCTTACTGTAATAGGGAGTTCACTGTGTCATAATTATCATTAGAAGCTTTAATGGCACTGTATGAAGAAAAGGTAATACATATTATGAAACAAATGTAAAACTTTTCCCAAATCAGAAGAATGAGATACACTGAAAAATTAGACCCATAACTTCTTTTTTTTTTTTAATTTTTTTCTTAATGTTTTTATTTATTTTTGAGACAGAGAGAGACAGAGCATGAGCAGGGTAGGGGCAGAGAGAGAGGGAGACACAGAATCAGAGGCAGGCTCAAGGCTCTGAGCCGTCGGCACAGAGCCCGATGCGGGGCTCGAACTCACAGACTGTGATATCATGACCTGAGCCGAGGTCGGACGCTCAACCTACTGAGCCACCCAGGCGCCCCAAGACTGACCCATAACTTCTATTTCTTCGCACATTTATTAACAAAATTCTTTTAGAGTAACTTTCATCTTATTATTTGAATAAAATAATGATAACAGTTATCAATCTTACATTTTATAGCTACTTACAAGCTTATAAGATAGTTTTACCTAACTGCAATTTATTGAATTCCTGACATGTATCATGCTGTTTCATAAAACAACAATCTTCAATGACACAGTTATAATTATTCTTATTTTTCCAATGGAAAATGAAGCTCTGAGGTCTTGGCAAGATCACACCTGTCGTAAGGGCCAGAAGTGAGGTTTGGTTTCTTTCGGTCTGTGATTCCAAGGCACCATAAAATACCACCACATACAGTATCCCTTTGATCCTCACAACACTGGACAATAGTTTAGGATTTTTTTCTGCTCATTTCATAGGCATGAAACTGAATCATGGAAACCATAAGTGGTAATTAAGTTATGTTGGGGAGAAAATGTTTGCTCAAGTCAATTAACGGCAAATCTAATTTTCTCCTTTTTTCCTAAAAACAATTATATATTTTTTAAATATTAAGTTCTACTTAGCCTTGTGGACTTTAGCTGCATTATATCTGAACCTCACACAGTAGTGTGTCACACACTAGTTTGTTTTAGTTCAATGCTTGTGGTCAGAATCATAAAGTTAAAACTTACATTCAATATCAGAATTGTGAAAAAGTACTTGTTTAAACTGGATCTCTGCAATTGAATTGCAAGAAGCATATTTTTCTAAGGTAGAAGAAAGAAAATTTTCTTTGCTTAAAAAAGCTTAGGAACAAAAACCAATAAAATCAAAAAATAAATATATTTGCTATTACCAATGACTAGAAGTGCTTCAAAATTTTTTGAGATGAGGAGAAAAGAAATACACAAGTAATACACAAGTAAGGAAGTTTAATTTAGAAATCAACAGGAGCTTTCCTAATTGACATAAAAGGGAATAACACTTTTTAAGGGAGGAAATTAATTTGTTCTTATTGTAAGGAGAACATCGACAGCTACTTTTCTAGGGTAAATTTAATTGTAGTTTTGTCAAAAATCCAAGTATTGATGAGAATATCATTCAAAGTCATATTCAGGCATAGTTCTTTATAAATTCTTTATAAAATAGAAATATGAATATTTTGATATTTCATTTTCAATAAAACAAAATTGGAATTATCTACATACTCCAGATTATGATAGTTACCAAGTAAACATAAAAAAAGAAGATGATTGGCTTGTTCCATAGAAACAAAGTCATAAGAAATTTCCTAAAAATACCCTACACCATTAGAATAAAATATGGTAAACTATTTTTATACTATTCAAACTCCATACTTTAAAAATTTTTTTTAACATTTATTTATTTTTGAGACAGAGAGAGACAGAGCATGAACGGGGGAGGGTCAGAGAGAGAGGGAGACACAGAATCTGAAACAGGCTCCAGGCTCTGAGCGGTCAGCACAGAGCCCGACGTGGGGCTCGAACTCACGGACCACGAGATCATGACCTGAGTTGTAGTTGGACGCTTAAACTACTGAGCCACCCAGGCGCCCCCAAACTCCATACTTAAGGTTCTACATCAAAATTAAAAACATGATATACCTAGTATATTTTAAAAATAAAATTTTACTTAAATTTTTGTATATTGTAGTACTTGATTGGCCAGGATTTCAATTCCAACAATTATTAGCCATACTAGCCTGGGCAATTTGTTGAGGATCAACCATCACATTTTATTTTATTTTATTTTATTTTATTTTATTTTATTTTATTTTATTTTATTTCATTTCATTTCATTTCATTTTCATTTCATTTCATTTCATTTTACTTTTTTATTTTATTTTATTTTAAGACATTTTTATTATTTTTAATGTTTATTTATTTATTTTGAGAGAGAGAGAGTGAGCACAAGCAGGGCAGGACTAGAGAGAGGGAGAGAGAGAATCCCAAGCAGGCTCTGCACCATCAGCTCAGAGTCCGATGCAGGTCTCAAACTCATAAACAGTGAGATCATGAACTGAGCTGAAATCAAGAGTTGGATACTTAATCTACTGTGTCAACCAAGTGCCCCACAACTGTCACAACTTCCTTTAAAGGAAGATACCCGGGGTGCCTCTGTGGCTCAGTCAGTTGAGCATCTAGCTTTGGCTCAAGCCATGATCTCACAGCTTGTGAGTTCAAGCCCCGTGTCAGGCTCTGTGCTGACAGCTCAGAGCCTGGAGCCTGCTTTGGATTCTGTGCATCCCTCTCTCTCTGCCCCTGACCCACTGGCATTCTGTCTCTGTCTCTCTCAAAAATAAATAAATATAAAAAAAATTTTTTTAAAAAAGGAAGATACCAATTAGACTAGTGGGAGATCAGTGTCAGTTATTCTTTTTAGAGCTAATTAGCAAGAATTTGATTGACTCAAATAGACCCTGAAGTGGTCCATCTGATGTTTAGATTTGGATTGTGCACTGGGTTTCGTGGCTGATTACAGTTGTTTTGGGCTGTTAACAGACAGTGAAATCTGCTTAATAACTAAGGAAATGCTCAAGATACAGATAGTCCTCCACCTGCTGTAGGATAAATAGATTGGAGATATGTAGGAATATTTTTACAGAAGTGATAACAGTTTTTCTAGTTTGAATTCCATACTAAACCCTTGGGAATCAAAAAAAGATCAAGAAGGGAGTCAAGCATAGAATAAATGCTACCACAAAAATTGGAAATGGAATAGTGAAAAAAAAGTATTCACTTTCTATAACAGTGAGAAAATATTTGTTTCATACACTTGGAGGACAGGAAAAGAAAGGTTAGGGTTTCAAAATCTGGAAGGTAAGATTAAAAAGGTCAGGGAGGTCAGCTTTCCTGATAGAAGGGATAGAAATAGAAGGGCTCCTGGGAAAGAGGAAGTCAGCCAAGCTACTTTGGTGGCAAATTAACCAGTGCCAGGCATTTGGGGAAAGGTAAGCCAATCCTACTCTGACTAGATTAAGTGAGATAAGGTCCAAGTCCTGCAGTACCCCAGATCAGTTAGACAAAGGCATCTGGAAAATATTTTAAGTGAAATGGAATATTACTAGAGAGTGTAAGCAGAGAAGTGATGTGATGTGATTTACTTTGTGGGAGACCACTCTGGTTGCTTGGCAAAGATTGAGTAGTAGGAGTAAATCGGAAACTAGTCAGGAAGCTTTTATTGTGACCTTGGCAGAGATGGGGATACTGATTAGAATGGTACTTGTGTAAAAGTTGAGCATTGAGGTAATTTATAACTTAATTTTAGAGGCGAAATCAAGAATCAGGAAGAATAAGGAATGAGTTACAGAGTTTTGTGTTAAGCAACAGGATAAGTAGAATTGCTAAGTATTAAAATGGAAAATATTGAAAGATTTGACAAAGGAAGAGAAGAGCAGGAAAAAAATCAACATTTCTGTTGCATTTAAGTCACCTGCTGGGTATCCAGCTGAAGTTGATGTCTAGCAGCAGTTGAATACATAGAAGTGGGAGTTCAGGAAAGAGAGGATACACACACACACACACACAAACATATGCTATGAATAATTACAGAATTGCATTATTAGAATATATATTAGATTAATATATTATTAGATTATATCATAAATATATAATGTTTCTATAAAATCTCCTCTGAATATAAATGTATAATTTGAATAATACACATATAGTAGATATATGATGTAAATGTGTGTGTGTATGTGTGTGTGTGAATGCAGACTAAATGTCATTCTTTGTTTTGTTGTTATTTAATTAATTTTTTAAAATTTACATCCAAGTTAGTTAGCATATAGTACAACAATGATTTCAGGAGTAGATTCCTTAATGCCCCTTACCTATTTAGCCCATCCCCCCTCTCACAACCCCTCCTGTAAACCTTTGTTTGTTCTCCATATTTAAGAGTCTCTTATGTTTTCTTCCCCTCCCTGTTTTTATATTATTTTTCCTTCCTTTCTATTATGTTCATCTGTTTTGTATCTCAAAGACCTCATATGAGTGAAGTCATAATATTTCTCTTTCTCTGACTGATTTTGCTTAGCATAATACCCTCTAGTTCCATCCAGGTAGTTGCAAATTGCAAGATTTCATTCTTTTTGGTTGCCGAGTAATACTCCATTGTATATACATACCACATCTTTTTTATTCATTTATCCATCAATGGGCATTTTGGCTCTTTCTATACTTTGGCTATTGTTGATAGTGCTGCTATAAACGTTGGGGTGCATGTGTCCTGTCAAAACAGCATACCTGTATCCCTTGGATAAATACCTAGTAGTGCAATTGCTGGGTCATTGGGTAGTTCTTTTTTTAATTATTTGATATGGCGTTTGCAAATATCTTCTCCCATTCTGTCAGTTGCCTTTTAGTTTTGCTGATTGTTTCCTTCGCTGTGCAGAAGATTTTTGTTTTGATGTTGTCCCAATAGTTCATTTTTGCCTTTGTTTTCCTTGCCTCTGGAGATGTGCTGAGTAAGAAGTTGCTGCGGCCAAGGTCAAAGTTTTTGCCTGCTTTCTCCTCAAGGATTTTTGAGGGCTTCCTGTCTTACATTTAGGTCTTTCATCTGTTTTGAGTTTATTTTTGTAAATGGTGTAAGAAAGTGATCCGGGTTGATTTTTCTGCATGTTGCTGTCCAGTTTTCCTAGCACCACTTGCTGAAGAGATTGTCTAAATTCCATTGGATTCCTGCTTTGTCAAGATTAGTTGGCCATATGTTTGTGGGTCCATTTCTGGGTTCTCTATTCTGTTCCATTGATCTGAGTGTCTGTTTTTGTAACAGTACCATACTGTCTTGATGATTACAGCTTTGTAATACAGCTTGAAGTGTGAGATTGTGATGCTTCCTGCTTTAGTTTTCTTTTTCAAGATTGCTTTGGCTATTCAGGATCTTTTGTGTTTTCAATAAAAATTTCAGGATTGTTTGTTCTAGCTCTGTGAAAAATGCTGGTGTTATTTTGATAGGGATTGCATTTAATATGTAGATTGCTTTGGGTAGTATTGACATTTTAACAATATTTATTCTTCCTGTCCATGAGCATGGAATACTTTTCCATTTTTTATGTTTTCTTCAATTTCTTTTATAAGCTTTCTGTAGTTTTCAGTGTATAGATTTTTCACCTCTTTGGTTAGATTTTTTCCTAGGTATTTTATGGTTTTCTGTGCAACTGTAAATGGGATCGATTCCTTGATTTCTCTTTCTGTTGATTCATTATTGGTGCATAGAAATGCAACCAATTTCTGTGCATTGATTTTATATCCTGCAATTTGCTGAATTCATGAATTAGTTCTAGCAGTTTTTTGGTGGAATCTTTTGGGTTTGCCATAGAGAGTATCATGTCATCTGTGAAGAGTGAAAGTTTGACCTCCTCCTGCCTGATTTGGATGCCTTTTATTTCTTTGTGTTGTCTGATTGCTGAGGCTAAGACTTCCAATACTATGTTGAATTACAGTGTTGAGGGTGGATATCCCTGTCTTGTTCCTGACCTTAAGGGGAAAGCTCTCAGTTTCTCCCCATTGAGGATGATATTAGCATTGGGTATTTCATATATGGCTTTTATGATCTCACGGTATGATCCTTCTATCCCTACTTTCTTAAGGGTTGTTATCAAGAAACGAGGCTATATTTTGTCAAATGCCTTCTCTGCATCTATTGAGAGGATCAGGTGGTTGTCTTTTCTTTTATTGATGTGATGAATCACATTGACTGTTGTGGATATTGAACCAGCCCTATATCCCAAGTATAAATCCCACTTGGTCATGGTGAATAATTTTTTTTAATGTATTGTTGAATCCAGTTGACTAATATCTTGTTGAGTATTTTTGCATCCATGTTCATCAGGGAAATTGGTCTATAGTTCTCCTTCTTAGTGGGGTCTTTGTCTCGTTTGTTTCCATTTCAATTTTTTTGGAACAGCTTCAAGAGAATAGGTGTTAACTCTTCCTTAAATGTTTGGTAGAACCCCCTGGAAAGCCATCTGTCTCTGGACTCTTGTCTTTGGGAGATTTTTGATTACTAATTCGATTTGTTTACTGGTTATGGGTCAGTTCAAATTTTCTATTTCTTCCTGTTTTAGTTTTAGTAGTTTATATGTTTCTAGGAATTTGTCCATTCCTTCCAGATTTCCCATTTTATTGGTATATAATTGCTCATAATGTTTTTATTATTGTTTGTATTTTCGCTCTGTTGGTTGTTATCTCTCCTCCTTCATTCATGATTTTATTTATCTGGGTCCTTTTCTTTTTCTTTTTGATCAAATTGGCTAGTGGTTTATCAACTTTGTTAGTTCTTCCAAAGAACCAGCTTCTCGTTTCTTTGATCATTTGTACTGTTTTTTGTTTGGTTTTAATTTTGGCTTTTTTTCTGGAGGGTTTTCAGTTGCATTGATTTATCCTCTAATCTTTATTATTTCCTGTGTTCTGCTGGTTTGGGTTTTTATTTGCTGTTCTTTTTCCAGCTCCTTAAGGTGTAATGTTAGGTTGTGTCTCTGTGACCTTTCTTCCTTCTTTAGGAAAGCCTGGATTGCTGTATACTTCCCTCTTATGACCACCTTTGCTGTGTCCCAGAGGTTTTGGGCTGTGGTGTTATCATTTTCACTGGCTCCCGTGAACTTTTTAATTTCCTCTTTAACTTCTTGGTTAGCCCATTCATTCTTTAGTAGGATGTTATTTAGTATCCAAGTATTTGTTATCTTCCCAAATATTTTTTTTGTGGTTGATTTCTAGTTTCATAACGTTGTGGTCTGAAAATATGCAGAGTATGATCTCGATCTTTCTGTATTTGATGAAGGCTGATTTGTGTTCTAGTATGTGATCTATTCTGGAAAACATTCCATGTGCTCTGGAGAAGAATGTGTATTCCAATGTTTTAGGATGAAATGTTCTGAATATATCTGTTAAGTCCATCTGGTCCAGTGTGTCATTCTAAGCCACTGTGTCCTTGTTGATTTTCGGTTTAGATGATCTGCCCATTGGTGTAAGTGGGTGTTGAAGTCCCCTACTATTATGGCATTATTATCAATGAGTTTCTTTATGTTTGTGATTAATTGATTAATATATTTGGGTGCCTCTACATTTGGAGCATAAATGTCTACAATTGTTAGGTATTCTTGGTGGATAGACCACTTAATTAAAATATAATTCCCTTTTTCATCTCTTATTAGTCTTTATTTTAAAGTCTAGATTGTCTGATATAAATATGGATATTCTGGCTTCTTTTTTCTGACCATTTGCATGATAGATAGTTCTGCATCTCCTTACTTTCAATTTGAAGGTGTCTTTAGGTCTAAAGTGGGTATCCTGTAAACAGCCTATAGATGGATCTTGTTTTCTTATCCATTCTGTTACCCTATGTATTTTGATTGGAGCATTTAGTCCACTGACATTTAGAGTCAGTATTGAAAGATATGAGTTTATTGCCATTATGTTTCTTGTAGAGTTGGAGTTTCTGATGGTGTTCTCTGGTGCTTTCTAGTCTTTGTTGTTTTTGGTCTTTTTTTTCACCTTTTCTCCCCACAGAAAGTCCCCCTTAAAATTTCTTGCAGGGCTGGTTTAGTGGTCATTAACTCCTTTAATTTTTGTTTGTCTGGGAAACTTAATATCTCCTTCTACTTTGAATGACAGCCTTGCTGGATGAAGAATTCTTGGCTACATATTTTTCCCAATTCAGCACATTTAATATATCCTGCCACTCCTTTCTAGCCTGCCAAGTTTTTGTGGATAGATCTGCTACAAACCTGATCTGTCTTCCCTTGTAGGTTAAGGACTTTTTTCTCCTTGCTGCTTTCATGATTCTTTCCTTGCCCGAGTATTTTGTGTATTTGACTATGATATGCCTTGTTGATGGTTGGTTTTTGTTGAATCTTATGGGAGTCCTCTGTTCTTCCTGGATGTTAATGCCCGTGTCTTTCCCCAGGTTAAGGGGGAATTTTTTTATTTGCTCACATAACCCTTCTACTCCTTTTTCTCTTTCTTCATCTTCTGGGACCCCTATAATTCTGATGTTTTTGCTTTTTAATGAGTTACTGATTTCTCTAATTCTTAAACCATGCTCTTTTGCCTTAGTCTCCTTCTTTTTTTCTGCTTCATTATTCTCCATAAGTTTGTCCTCTATATCACTGATTTGCTGCTCTGGCTCATCCATTCTTGCTTTCATGGCAGCCATTTGAGATTGCAGCTCAGTTATAGCATTTTTTATTTCATTCTGACTAGCTTTTACTTCTTTTATCTCTAAGTGTCATTCTTAACAGTGTAGGTGCTCTAAAACAATAGGCCTAGATTTTAAATTCAATTACCCTACTCTATTCTACATCACACATTAGCCAGGGAATTCATAAGAGAAAATATTCAATTTATCAGTGGTCATGTTGTATGACATAATCTAGTCTCTAGTCCATGGTATAGTTTAGATAGATTAAAAAGTGAGGGGAAAGTAAGTTGTAATATTTTTAGTGACTATGCTAGCCATTATATAAATGTAATTTAATTTAGAACACTATAGACTTATTATTATTTTTAAATATGGGACCTAGTTAATCATAAAGAAACTTCATATATTAGACTATACTGAATTTAATTGGAATTAAATTAATTGTAATTAAATTCATATCTCTAAGTATCCATGCCCATAACATAAAAACTACTACATATCTATTTTAGAGATAAGTTAATCCAACAGTAAGATGGAGAAAAGGCTTAGACAGAAATTTCAGAAATGATGATATGAAAGTAATCAATAAAATATGAAAGGAACTCAATTTTGACATGCAGAGTGAAACACAAATTAGTGCCACAATATGATATCACTCTTCACTTGGCAAATTGGCTAATATAAAAAGAAAATGCAGATAATATCAATATTGACTATGGCATGGAGCAAACAAAACTCTTGTTACTATTGGTGTGAGTATAAATTGATAAAAACATTTTGGAAAATGGTCTGAAAAAAATCCACTGAATCTAAATAAACACATGTCCTATGGTCCTGATATTCCTACACACAAAAACATGATTGGTTCTCACCAACCCTATCAGTGAGTAAAAGAGGCCGGGCACAAAAGAGAATGCATTTTTTAGTATAACTACATAAGTTATACTAAACTAAAAACTGTTTAAAAACTAAAGTTTAAAAACTAAAAACTAACTGCATAGGAAAAGAAAAGAGGGGACTTCTAAGGTGCTGGTACCAGCATGTTTTGATCTAGGTGCTGGTGTTCCCTCTGTGGAAGTTAATCAATGCAAAAATATTTTAATACTTATTACATTAAACATAAATATATTTATGAATATATGATATGTGTATAAGACATACTGATTTCACATATGACACATATGCCAAAATATTCAGAAGAAAAGATATCAAATCTCATTATATAGAAGAAAATCTGAGTGTCATAGTTTTTTTGGTCTTTCAAATTTGGAAGGTCCTCAGGTGCCTAGTAATTTATCTAAACACAATAGTACCCATTTATTCTCGGATCAAATTTTATTTGCAAGTACATACTCAAATGCTTTACCAACGCATCTTTGAAAACACAGAATCGGTATTCTTTATATGAAAGGAGTAAATATACTTACAGGATAGTGAAATATTTCAGCATTAACGAAAAATCCACTCATCACAGTTTCTTGGTTATGAATATGTTATAAAGACCGAACTGTCATCACCTCCAGCTTAGGCCTGCTTCACCTCCCCATGAAGTTCACAGTTGTAGGTTGTTAGAAATAAATAGCATGAAGGACATTCAGTCTCAATGTGACTAAAACCTTATCACCTCAATCACGAGGGAACTCTTTCCATCTTTATTATTATTTTGATGGACTTTTCCTACACCTATAATTACCTTTTTTTTCCATTTTGAATAAATATTATTTTACCAGGCATTTAGTTTTTCCATGCAACCACAAATAAACACAGCATAAATCTAGTGCACATGCCAATATATAATAAATATAATAAAATAATTTGCAAGTTATGTTTCTGATAAAGTTTCACTTAATGCAAAGAAAGTACAAAAGAGATTATGCCCTACCAAAATATTAGACTATTGACATTCATACATTTACCTTTGGTAGTTATTTACTGTTATCCACCGTATATAAAGAATTAGAGCTTTAGTCATGTTTTGCATAGGAAAATATATTTTTGAGATTTCAAAGTATTTTTCCTTAAATATGTGCAACAAATCCCTTTTCCAAAAACCAGGCAATAGAAAAATAGAAAAGGTTCTTATCAGCAAAAATAACATTTGTGCTAAGTTATTCATGGAGAATCAAATTCAATCAAACATGTTATAAATCACCTTGCAATTCCCCAATCCAGTTATGCAGTAAGTCAAGCCAGGAACTCTGTAAAATAAAAATCTCAACCCAGGCTTTACTATAATAATGGCAACATTAGACACAGAGAGTTTTTACCCAGACTTGTTTTTATTTCTCAATATTCTAAAAACTTTTTTTTTCTTTAAAAGGCAGTTTACAAATAAAGAACCTCTCAGCCCTTGTCTCCTTACACATACAGCACAAAGTAGTAACTAAAAGCTACAAGTGGTGTTTTTGAAATAGAGAATACCACACAGGGTGCAAAGTCTGTAATGGAGTAAATCATTCTGCTATATTAAGTGGGTACTTCAATTTCTAGTCCCCATTTTACTCATATGTAGACATGCACAAGATGACAATAATCCTAACCTCCTATGTTTTTTGACAGTACAAAATTATATAAAATCAAATACTTTAAGCACAGTTCCTGTCACAAACCATTTCATAAATATTAGTATTAATACAGCATTAGGATATACATCTGTAACATTTTAGTATTAAGTTTAGAATTTCTTGTCACTATCCCATTCATGGAAACCATAATATCTTCTCTCTTCTTTACAAATCTCTAACATGTTATTTCCCATTATCACTGCCACTAGATTCTCATTAAAATGTAAATTATTCTTTAATTTATTTTTACCTGTTATGGTTTGTAGGTTCCCATTTTATTCAACGGGTTAAAATCATTTGAAGGTTTACTTTGCTGCTCAAACTGCCCAAAATTTGGCCAGCGAAAGCACTTAAAAACGCATTCTGGTGTCTTTTTGACATGTCTCCCATTATTTTTTGAGCACTTCATTGCTGTCTGGCAAAAAAGATGTTGCAGGTTCATTTTTTACTTATCCTTCCCAGCCATAGAGTCAGCCATTTTTTCAGAATTCTTTGTCCCTTTTAACGGTCTTGATAAGCCAAGATTTAGCGGCTAGACATTCCCATTACTATGGTGGTGTTGCTGCTTCTATGTTCCATCAGTGGACAGAACTATTTATAGATGCACAGACATTTACATGTATATTTATTTCCGTATATAGCTACACCATGAGTCCATTTTTAGAACCTACACCTCCAATTACAGTCTAGCGTCATAGGTGTTAGTCTAATTTTCTCCCCTTTTATAATTGTAGCATCTTTCTTTGAAAATAATATACCTAGATCCTATTATCCTTAATACATGTACTCATTTGATCAGTCTTCATGAATATCTCTTCTCCATTACCAGTTCCATTGCTTCATCACCCTGTTTAGGCTACATTCACCCTATCACATGGATTTCCTCTTCAATCTGCTTGGGCTGTGACACCTGTTACGGACCATTCTTATACATGCTCTGATTCTGTATGCTGAGTAGTCCTCTAAGTGATCTCATCCGACTTGGGCTCTCACTGCCTGTTCTGAGTCATCGGGTCTCTCATCCACATCTCTGGCACAGATTCTTATTTTGATCTGTCCCATGTAAGGGGTTTATGTCTGAATTGTTCAGACAAAGAAGAGAAGATAAATGAATTAAGAAGAATAGAAAGAAGGGAAAAAAGAAGTGACCACTACTATAGTTTGGATAATGAATAGACATTGGAAACATTTCTAATGTAATATATATACAAAGAAACTGTTTATATTTATTTTGTCATCAACAAACTTTCAAGCTTATTATCTAAATACATGTCATCAACTACCACAGGTACTACACAAAATGTCATTTTGTGTTCTCAGTCTGACACTCTGAAATGTTATGTCTCATTAACTTGCTTTATAGAGATTTGAATCTTCGGCTGAATTAGCAATTAATAAATATAGGTTGATATTGATGATGCTTTTTGAGAATGGTTTGACAGCTTGCTGAAGAAAGTGATGAACTAATTTTTAATAAAGGACAGGAAGGGTGTGGCTTAGAGTGAGAACATAGGTTGCATCTTGGTCGACGACAAGTTCAGAGATGTTGCAACACATGTCAAACACTGAAGATGAAAGTGTGTAGATCATCATTCAGAATCAATTTTAATGAGTCCCCAGGAGATTTAGTTTTAGGAATTACCACTCACCTAAAAAATCATGGAGTTCTCTTTAGCCCGAAACACCCTCGGTTGATTTCCATCACAGACAGTCCTTAACTTACAAAGGTTTCACTTAAGATTGTTTTGACCTTACAATGGTGTAGGTAAGTGGGTGGGCCTTACAATGGTGGGTTCTACTTTCAGTAGAAACTGTACTTCAAATGTTGAATTTAGATATTTTCCTGGACCAGCAATATATTTTAGAATCCTTTCTCATGTTCCTGGGTAGTAACAAACCTCAGCTCCCTGTCAGGCACGTGATCATAAGGGTAAGCAACTGATACATTGAACAACCATCCATACAACTATTCCTTTTTAAACTTTCAGTACACTATTCAATAAATTACATATGATATTCAATATCTTATTATAAAATAGGCTTTGCGTTCAATGAATTACCCAACTATAGGCTAACGTAAGTGTTCTGAGCATGTTTAAGGTAGGCTAGGCTAAGTTATGATGTTTGATAGGTTAAGTATATTAAACACTTTCATGAATTATAATATATTCAATTTACAATAAGTTTATTGGGATATATCCCAATCATGAATTTAGGAAGATCTGTTTTATAATATACAAAGGGTTTCTTATTTCTTTCTAGATTGATATTTACTGTGAAAACAGAACATTTTAAAGAGTTCACTAATGTGAAATCAAATCTTTCCAGCTGACAGGTTTATACTACTTATATATTAAAAAGAAAAATTATTTCTGCACCTAACTTGGCCTGAGATCTATAATTATCTAAAGTTCTTGAAATAAATTGATTTTTTGTACTTTAACATAGCAACTAACCTTTTGAAAACTCTAATTATCTGGCTCAAATTACTTAATTTCTTGATGACACTCTATACCTCAAGTTTCATAGTACGTCTTACAAGAAAGTAGCTGCAATTAATGCCATTTTTTTTTACTTCTCATATCAAACAATCTGACTCTACTATAAAATATGTTTCTTCTTTTACTTTAAAGTATATAATAACAATGTATAGGCACATCTTTTAATAAAACAACAAAATGATCCCCTTAGGTTAAAAGTTATTAAAATAATAAAATATATTTCCTATTTTAATTTGTGTAGTAGAGATAAAATGGAAATATAGAGGTGCCTGGTTGGCTGTCAGAAGAACATGCAACTCTTGTTCTCCAGGTCATGAGTTCAAGTCCTACACTGGGTGTAGAGATTGAAAAAAAAAAATGGAAATATACAGCTCAATCACACCGGCTAGCCCATATTTTGAAAAAAAAAACATTTATTTTATAATATTAATAAGTATTGTCTAAATATCAATAATTAAAGAAAATATTTTAAAAATATTTAAATACTAAAATTCCCAGGTAGCAAAAGAGGAAAATGAAATGTCAAATAAACTTATAAAATTGCTTCCTCACCAATATTCAGCAGGGAAATGAAAATCAAACCCACAATGAAATACCACCACACTCTTAACAGAATGACTACGATTTTTAAAATCAGTATTATTAATTCTCGATACTCATGTGAAACAACTATAACTACCATATAATTCCGATAGGTGTATGCATCGATGTAACTTTTTTTGAGAAACCATTTGTAGTTTCTACTAAAACTTTAATTATGATCTAAAATCATTCCTATTAGAATATATATGGAGAAAATTCTCAGCAATATCCTTCATAACAGCTCAAACTAGCAACAACCCTCATTGTCAATAAATATGGAAAAATGCAAATATATATTATATATATAATATACATATACATGAAAAATATATAAATGATGTGTATATATACATACACATGAATATATACACACACATATTTTCTAGTTACTATATACCATTCCGTGATTTATAGAAATAAATCTATGATCAATGAATACCACATAGCAAGGAGAATTAAAAAAATAATCTTAAAAGGAAAAAAAAAAAGCAAACATCAAAAACTTCATGTTAAGTGAAAAAGAACCAACCATATTACAATTTTAAAAAGCAAATATATGATGATAAAAGTCACCGTAGTAATTTGGCTTTGGGCTGTAGTGAGTTTATGGAATAATAGAAGAATTTTGAAGATACTGAAAATATTCTATATCTTGATCTAGTAGCTGGTTAAATAGATTTGGTAATTGGTCCATAGTAACGCTGGGAAAAAATCTAAAAGTTTAAACTCAAATTCAAGCTTCCTAGTTTCTGAACTCATTCTACTTCATAGGGCATTTATTCATTCAATATTCTTTTTCATTTAATACACTTACCTCTAATATATACCAAGATTCTTGTATTTTCCCACTACACATTGTCAATTGTCTAAAGACAGTTTATTAATCTATTCTGTGAAATATATGATATGGATTACATATATGTCAACCCAGCCTGTAACATTGCAATAGTTCTTCATGATCATACAAATAGAACACATGAATTATGTGTTATTATGAACATTATGAAGAGCATGATGAATCTCTACATAGGTTATTTATCTTCCAGGTACTGTGTGATAATTAAACTCAATACTCCTCTCTCTGAATGCTTCTGAGTACAGTGACATGAGCAAGCCAAAAAGAAGAAATAGGACCAAATGATAATTCCAAATATTATGTTAGCTTATGCTATGGACTAAATATCTGTGTTCCCCAAAATTCATATCTTGAAACTCCCACCCCCAACACGCACACAATGTGGTGGTTTAGAAGGTGAGGTTTGAGGAAAGTAATTAGGATTAGATGCAGTCATTACGGTGGAGCCCCCCTGATAAGATCAGTGCTCTTCTAAAAAAGAAACAAAAGAAGGTTTGCTTCTTCTCTCTGGTCTCAGCCATGTAAAGATACAAGGAGAAAAAGGCCATCTAGAAACTACAAGGATGTCCTTCCCAGACACTAGATCTGATGGCACCTTGTTCTTGAACATCCAAGCCTCCAGAACAGTGAGAAATAAATGTGTTTTGTTGTTGGTGGTGGTGGTAAATTTGGTATAGCAGCCTAAACTGACCCTTTCTCGTCTGAAGCAAATTCTATCAACTTTTATTTCATAAGTTGAACATAGCCTGAACTTGTTCTAAACATAAAACCACATACTGTCTTCAGAGTTTGCTGAACTTACTACAAACGATATCATTTACTTAAAAAAAATTATTTCCCAACGTTCTTATCCATAGAATTCCTTGGGCATATGGGCACCATTAAAATAGTTTGATTGACATTAGCCACAGCCGTATAGGCATTCTGAAACCTTATATGGTTATAGAAAATGGCCACTTGCATTCTAGGAGTGACAGGTAAAAGAATAAATTCTGAGTTGTTAGGGAAACTGTACAAAAGGTTTGAAAACACATTGCTTTCTATCCAGAGGAAGAGAATTATTTCCAGAGTGGTGTTCTTGTCAGTGATGAATCAAATAAGTGATTTGCCCTACTGAAGTCAGAAGAAAAAATATTCTTAAAAATATATACATGAACCTAGTATTTAGTTAGATAAATAATAAAAATACTGTACCTTCTTCCTTAATTCTGTTTCAATAATGAGAATACCATTCAATTTGTAACTCTTTTGACTTGATGTGTTTATAAAATGCACATGAATGCATGAAGGTGGAAAATAACCTTGAAAACCATGCTTCAATTTATAAATCCACTCTCAGACTGATAAGCAGAAACACGACTGAAGTCAATGTTAGGAATAGGTGCTCCCTTGAGTGTGTGCACTCTTTTTCTCCTCTCTACCCCATTCTGTTTAACACTTTGTAAGAGTTTGAACTTTTTATTTACTGAATTATATTAGGAGTTTTCATTTAGTGTCTTAGTTTCTCTTAGAAACTAAAGCTGTTTTTAACAATTCTCCTAAAAAAATGTGCTAGCATGGGAAACAAACAAAAATAACATAAACCTTCATTTATAAATGCACTGAGTATCTAGTGACTGTCTAAAATCAAGCTTATATTTTATAATTTGATACATTAGCATTGATCAAGGAGCTATGAGAATGTAATCCCCTTTGGAAAAACATGTCAAAATATACAGGTTGCTTAATAAAAACAAAATAATTAAAACAAGCTTTTGTTTTATGACTATTCTTCCAACTTGACAACTATACTTTCTGAAAGTTGTTTGGAAATTAGAGAAAGCGGGGTAAACTATTTTATGGGGGAGAATCAAATACACTAAAAGCTTTGTCCCCTGATTGAGATAATTATCAGATATTGATAATCAATAACACATCATCTAAAAGTCACTAGATTTCCATAAAATTACTTCACAGATACTTTGATTAATATTCTAAGAATCATTCCTTAGAATTATTTTAATACTCAATTAAAACATATCCAGACAATGACATTTATATATTCCTAATTTTACCAGGTCTCCTCTCCTCTCCACATCAAAAAATTTAGCTAATTATTGATACATTTTCTCTTTTTAAGCACTATGATCTTCAAAGAAAGGAAGCATTTTTTCTTTTTAAATTTTTTATTTAAATTCCAGTTAGCTATCATACAGTGTAATACTGTTTTCAGATGTATAGTATAGTCATTCCACATTTCCATACATCACCTGGTGCTCCTCAAAAGTGCACTCCTAGTCCCCATCACCTGTTTCCCCGATCCCCTGACCCACCTCCCCTCTGGTAACCATCAGTTTGTTGTCTTTTGGTTAAGAGTCTGTATCTTGATTTGCCTCTCTCTTTTTCCCCATGATCATTTGTTTTGTTTCTTTAATTCCACATATAAGTGAAATCATATGGTATTTGTCTTTCTATGACTGACTTATTTTGCTTAGCATAATATTCTCTAGCTCCATCCATGTTATTATAAATGGCAAGATTTCGTTCTTTTTTATGGCTCAATAATAGGCTATTGTGTGGGTGTGTGTGTGTGTGTATGTGCGTGTGTGTGTGTGTGTGTGTATGCCACATCTTTATTCATTCATCACTCAATGGACATTTGGGATCTTTCTAAAATTTGGCTATTGATGATGCTGGTATAAACATCAGGATGCATGTAATCCTTTGAATTAATATTTTTCCATCCTTTTGGTAAATGCCTAGTAGTGCAATTGCTGGTTCATAGGATAGTTCTATTTTTAACTTTTTGAGGAAATTCCATACTGTTTTCCAGAGTGCCTGCACCAGTTTACATTCCCACCAATAGTGTAAGAGGCTTCCCTGGAAAGGAAGCATTTTTAAAAATGTGTGAACCCCTAACATATTCTGGTGTGATGGAGATTTCAGTATACTCATCGCAAATTGAGTTGAGTTGTGGAAAACTTAAAATAAGTACTATTCTTAAATATATGCACACATATATGTAAATTACATTATATGATAATCTTCAATTATATATTATATGTGTGCATAATATACATACACCCTTTGTGTATGTGTTAAATGTATATCAATTTTTTAATATTATAACACCATATAATGAGCAATCTGTTACATCTTTTTTTCAATCTGTCACATCTAATACATAGAGATACAACTCATTGTTTAATAAACTGCATAATGTTCCTGACAATAGATACACTAATTTATTTGGTCATTGTTCTGTTTGATGTTTTTTTTTTAGTTTTCATAAGTGAATATACTTTTAAATATACTCTTTAATCAATCCATGAGTATCTATTGAGTAAATCCATAAAAGCTGAATGGAAATTTGTTATTTGAATAGGCATAAACAAACTGCCTTCTGGAAAGTCTGCACCAATACATATACCCTTGAATTTGAGGCTTAAAAGTAACACATTTTAGTATGGGTAGGATGGGAGAGGGGTCAGGGAAAGAAAAAATACATTTTATCTCCTTTTAATATTTATTCACCTTAATCTATTTTTGCCCTATCATGTAGGTTATGATGAGAAAGCATTAAAATTGTGCCAATGATTGTAGGTTTCAATATCTTGTTCCTAATATAGATAGAAATATTTTTAAGAGTTTCCATATTAGGGGGCACCTGGGTGGTTCAGTCGGTTGAGCGTCCGACTTCAGCTCAGGTCATGATCTCATGGTTCCTGCGTTCCAACTCATCAGGCTCTGTGCTGACAGCTTAGAACCTGGAGCCTGCTTTGGATTCTGTGTCTCCCTCTCTCTCTCTGCCCCTGCCCCGCTCATGTTCTGTGTCTCAAAAATAAATATAAACCTTTAAAAAAATTAAGAGTTTCTGTATTTGGTATCATGTTTGTTATTTATTTCTAACAGATATCTTTTTTGTCTTGGTAAGAAGTTTTTCTCTAATTTTAGATTCATAAAAGTTTTGTTATTTAATCAAGAATGAGTGTAGCTGTCTTTTTAAGGTGTCTTAATGTAAGGTGATTACATTAATCTATTAATGTAAAGAAATGCATAAGTGGTTTTTCCCATCTTCAATCATCCTTTCAGTCCTAGATTAAAAAATTCTAAATCATATCACGGAAATCTTTTAATATAATACTATATTAAATTGTTTATATTTCATTTATAATATTTTCTATGTTTGTATGTCCATTTGGTTTATTGTGTCCTGTCATATTCAATATTTTACTAGTTGTGTGTCAGAGTTATTGTAATGTAATATGATAAATTTAATTACTTATCTGCTCTGTAAGACTCTCAAAAACTTCCTCAATGCTGTTTTCTTCTCAACCTTCATGATTTAGAAAGAACTATAGTTAGTGAGAGATTTTTTTCACACTGACATTTTGGAGTCAAGAAAAAAATTTTAGAATAGCTTGCATAACAGCTTTTTTCTTCCCCTATTAGAGATGTGATTCACTTCAAGTGGGTGCTCACCACAAGGTACCAACCAAAGGCTTAGATGTTAATGACACTGTGGTTAATATCCTATGACAGGATAGAGATACTCTGTTCAGGGTCAGAATAAAAGGTATAGAGAGAACTTAAATGAAAGGAAGAGTCTTATATGTTTCCTCTTTCTGTACATAATCCAGTATCTTTTTTTTGAACATATCCACATTTCTTACTTTGTTTATTCATTATTTCTTTTAACCCTGTTGATCACATCAAGCGGGATTTGTTTCTCTAATTTTGTAAAAATTAAAATTGAGGTCAAATTGGTTAAATACCGACTCAAGGTCGAAATGAGAGGGGCAAAAGTTATCATGGTGTTTCTGACTCTATAAACTGTACTATCCATGCTAAAGTATGGTTTTTACTTTAAAAAGTACTCACTATATTTTTTTATTTTAATTTTTTTGTCTTTCAGGCTAGATTGAAAATTTCAAGGATAGGGCAATGCCTATTTTGTTTACTGGTATAATCCTGAAAGATTTTTTTTCAATTATGAAAACAAAGTATGCGTTCATCATTTTCTTAATTAATTTTAATTCAATTGCTTCCACAAAATATCTTAGTCTACAACTGCTCAGGATTATACAAAGATAGAAGGGGTTCATTTCAACAAATGTTTACTGAGGGTATGACTATGAGCCAGACCCTTAGCTTGGTACTATGCAATCTCCAGTTTGATAAGAAACTTGTGTTTATAATCTTGTGGGAGAGACTTGTAACAACCAACTCCCATAAAAGGTAGAATTTTAAAAGTGTTAAATGTTGGCTTAAAGAGTATTCTGTTAAAGGGAAGAATAGAGATTAGATTAGTTATTTTATAGCAGGGTAAGTGTACAAAGAAATACCTGTTTGGTGTACTTTTCCTTTTTCTTTTTTTCATTTCTTTTTATTCTTTTTATTTTTTTAATATGAAATTTATTGTCAAATTGGTTTCCATACAACACCCAGTGCTCATCCCAACAGGTGCCCTCCTCAATACCCATCACCCACCCTCCCCACCCTCCCACCCCCCATTAACCCTCAGAATTTTTTCAGTTTTTAAGAGTCTCTTATAGTTTCTCTCCCTCCCTCTCTAACTTTTTTTTTTTTGGATCCTTTTTCCTTTTTATAAAGTAAGATTTGGAGCCCTATTGGGGCTTCAACTCATGACCCTGAGATCAAGACCTGAGCTGAGATCAAGAGTCAGATGCTTCACTGAGCTACCCAGGCATCCTTCCTTTTTTGTTCTTAATCCTGCCTATTTAACATTTACCCTCAGTTAGTTTACAGAAAGTAAAAAAAATAATAATAAAGAAATTACAACACCAACAACTGCAATTACATCAGCAACAATGGCTGTTCTGGGTATGGCAATAATGATTTGAAGAGGAAAAGAGGTGAATTTCCTGAGCTGAGAGGTCAGATATGTAAAGGATCATCTTGTATTCAGGTAAAAATTGGTAATTGGAAGATCAAAGAAGTATCTCATCAACAGTTACTAAAAACAGGAAAAAATGACTCAGAGACTGCCAAATAATGGCAATACTGGTCATTTTAACTTTTCACTTTCTTGACAATGTGTGATTAAATTATGGAGTGATGATATGTTGCAAGAACAAGCAGTTGTACAAATAAAGAACATTCAATAATTTATAATATGGCTAATTTAACCTCACTTGTGAATAGATTTCTAGAAAACAAAGGGACATGTCAACTTCAAAATGTCTCCCATAACTCTAAACCATGACAAGCAGAAATTCATGTCCAATCTTCCTGAAGATGCCATATAATCTTTTTTCTTAGTCTTAATAAGCAAATTGTCCTACTCTCTAAATTATCTTCCAGACCTAGCCATTTATGAATTTAATTAATTCTGCCTTTTGTAAATAGGGATCAACAAACTTAAGATAAATTAGGAGCATGATTTTCTGTATATATTTATTTAAAAAGCTAGTAATAATTATTAAATCGTATTAATGGATTATACATCTCAAAGATTATCATTTGCTAAGTATTTTATACATGTTCTCTCCCTATAACCTTAACCATTAAAGCAAACAGGTCATGAAATTCATTTTATAAATTAAGAATTTAGGTGCATGTGTTAAATGGATTGACCAACATCATACAGTTAAGCAGCCAAAGCTCAGCTCTCCAAGGACCTTAGCCCTCAGCCCTCAGGGTCCATTTAGAAAAACAAAACAAAACAAAACTTGACTCACATTATCATTCTGATTTTTAATCATTATTTGATCATTGATGACATTAATCTCTATCATTACACAATGCTATAGAATGGATAACAAAGAAAGCAACTTTTCGATAATTATCTTCTTTCTCCAAAAGGAATATTCCTAAAGCTTTTTGATTTAAAAAAGTGCATTTTTCCTACTTTCTTAGCAAGTGTCAGTGGAAGTGTTAAAACAGTCAAATTTAAGTCTCCTAAAATAGCCAAACCATGAAATGATACATAGTCTGTTAATTGGTACCAAGACTGAAAAATAAAATTAATTCAAAGGGTAGGAATTCATTTGTTGTGTGAAATTGGTAATACATGGATGTAGCCTTATAAGATATTTTAAAGCCAAATCTTCCTTTCTTATTGACTGATCTAAATGTTACATATTGGAAATATAAAAACAAGACTTTTTTTTTTTTTTTGCCAGTTGAAGTAAGGGAATTGTTGTGTTTCTCACCTGCTATATTGGTATTACAGCATATAACTGGATCAATTTTAAAATATGTTTTATTGGGGCATAAGAGTTTCTACTTAGATATTATAATTATGCATTATTATAGTTGTAGTATATTAGTTATTAATCAAAGCTCTCAGTTCAGTGAAGTGTGATGATATTATTTCCTCACATATTAAAATATATTAATTACTTTATTATTGTGAATCAAAAGGATAATTTAAATGTAACTTTATAGAAAACACAGATTGAAAACCTTAACTCTCCACCTCCATAATATGGAGGTTTCACTAAGTAGATGAAAGCAATTGGACAACTTGCATAATTGACATTTTATAATGATAGAAACTAATGCCACCATGTCCAGATGATTAAGTGGATCTCAGAATGCACAATGGAATCTGTCTCTTGTTGCCCCTAATGGCCTTCTGTTCATTCAAAGAGCATACACTACTGCAGGAGGTTTTAATCGAGTTTACTTGTGGGCTCAGACACTGTGATTATGCTCAGGATTAAACTTTCACACTGGCTATGACATTTATTTTAGTCAGAAAGAGCTAAAGAACAAAAGACAACATTCCCCATCATACCTCGTGTTTGTAAGCCTGTTGGTTTTAGGAAATATAACTCACCAAAGAGTTCACAGGGCAGAGATCCTTTGATGCACCAGAAGCTACAATGGATCCACTGTCTTCACCCTTGACCTTGCAATGGGTTGACAGAAGCTCTTGAGATTGGCACAAATCAATCAGAAGCTGTGCGCAAAAAAGAGTAACAGCACAAAATAGAAGACACAAATTTCAAGCCACTCCTCTAGCTAAACTGTAAATGAGATTGATATGAAACATTAGCACTATGTTCTTTTAATGACTGTCTAAATGTTTTTATCAGAGATTAAGTGGCAACAGAGCATATTAAACTATAGCAAACATCTGGAAGACTCTCTTTAGCAGTTGTTCACAGCACTTCCCAAAGTCTGCTCACACCAGTTGTTTCAGACATATTTCAGAATAAGCACATCATGGACTTTATGCAAGAGGCTGAATATCTGCACTGACTGAAACATGCTCACTATCAAAGGGACTCCTTGTTTCCCACTAGCAAATGTGAAAACTTTTATTTCTGAGAGTAAGAAGACAGGAAAATAGAGTATCTAAACACCTTTCTAAAAGCCCAATTAGTACCCATCCTATATACCGTCAGATTACTTCCTTTTGAGCATAGCTGGTACAATTTATAGCCCTGCTTATAAAATTCAACCTCTTCTGAATTCCTCACTCATCTCCCGTTTAAAAATATCCTCGCTCAATACTACCTCATCCTAGCATTCACAATTCTCTATATTCTGGATCGAACCTTTCTTTTATTGCTTTCACTTCTCTCTACATATACCAGCCACTGCTTCCAAACATGCTTTGCACTATCCCTTTACTGCCTTATGGTAGGAATGTACACATTCGTGTTCAGCTCGTAGAGACTCAGTTAACCAGATCAAATAGGATTTCTTTCGCAAAACATCCATTCTAGATATTTCCAGCCGAATGCTGTCTCTTCCTTCTCTGAATTTCCATAGCATCTACAAATCATGAATCTAAAATTAACAAGGCAGGAGAGAATAGGATGAATTTTTTTCCTGTTTTTTTTTCTCTTTTGTTTGATTGTTTTAAATTTGGATTCATATAAGCTTTGCACATTCTTATAGAATATCCTAATATTATACATATTATTTCCAGAATTTTATTTCTTCTTTATTTTTACATGTTAATGTTAATTTTTGAAAGAGATAGAGTGTGAGTGGAAGAGGGGCATAGAGGGAGGGAGACAGGATCTGAAGCGGGCTCTGCACGGACAGCAGAAAGACCCATGCAGGGTTCGAGCTCACAAACTGTGAGATCATGACCTGAGCTGAGGTAGGATGCCTAAGCAAGTCACCCAGTCATCCCTATTATTTCCAGAATTTTAAATCCTTGAATTTCTAAAACAATTCACTTTAAACATTGCTGAAATCATACGATTTTGTCATTTAGCTATCATTAAATAAATATTAATTATAGCTAAAATATATAATAATAGGTACCAAGAAATTATTTAATCTTCATGACCTTATGAGATACAGATGTATATTTACATGCAGAAAGGGAAAAAAGAGACTTGGAGAAATATGAAACTCAATCAAGGTCAGAAAAGTAGCAAGAGCTAGAGAAGATTTAAGATCCTTACTCAGATCTGTACTTTTAACCACTTTAACTAAACTGCCAAACCTTGATAGTACAGTGGTGATGAGTATTATCCTAGGGTCTGACCTAGTGAAAAAAAAATTATAAGTAACAAGAAATTATTCCATAGTCTGATAAATTTTACAATTAAGGATATAGTTAATAATAATGGAGTGCAATTCAGGAGCAACTAACCTAGTCAAAGAAAGTAATATATATTTCACTTATTTTAAAGTGGAGGTATGTGGGTGAGGAGGGGAGCTTGGCATTTTTTTTACAGTAGGAAATTACAAATCACAAAAAGTGTTAAACATTACTATAGACTATAATCTCCTTAAGGTAATGGACATGTTTATATTTTAGATTCTAAGGCTTAGAGAATCCATCATAAAACATAGCATAATAAAATAATTTGTTGATTGTTTTGAGAGGAGTGATGAATAAATGAATGAAGCAATGAACTAATCATTGACCCATAGAAAAAGAGACATGCCCTAAAGATAGGATCTTTGCAAAGGATCCTCAAGTATATCAAAGATGAATATAGCTGGAACCAAGTTTTCTCCAGGTATGTCTCACACATTCAACTTGACCATCATCATGTATTTTTCAATGAGTCATTTTTCTGTCACTTTTTGAGATTCAATTAACTATTGAAAGAAAGAAAAAGAAAGAGAGAAAGAAAGAAAGGAAGGAAGAAAGAAAGACAGAGAAAGAGAGAAAAAGAAAACGAGAAAAATTAAAAGTCCTTAAATGCAGGAATACTGCCTATCTTTTGCCATTTAATTTGTAATCACACAAAATGGAGGCACAGCCCAGTCATCTGTACTTTCAATCAGGTGCCAAACACAGGGTTATGATTCTGTTCTACTTGGAATATTTTCCAGTATTCAATGTATTTAATAAACTGTCACATGAAAGTGGGTCTGATTGGCTTTTTCACAATGAATCAAAGCAATGCTTTGCCTTCTTCCTTTATTATGCATGCTACATTTGAAGCTAATGAAGCATAACCTCTGAGCTGATACGTTAATAGATGAAAGAGACATCATGTCACATCTTCTATTTATTTCATCAGCTACACATAGCCAACACAAAACACACTGATTACCTGGCACTTCATTTTTGACAGATGATGGGCATCTTGTTGCTATCTTATCTAATCACTTCCTACCATATGCATAGTTTAGTTATTAACTATGAATGAAAGTACTAAGAAAAATAATCTGTGATATTAGTGGAACATTTAATTGATGAAATATAGTGGGGAAAAACCTGATTATTCTGTTTTACAAAATTCAATATGCTGTCCCCCTGGAGCAAATATGGACTTGAAAGAGTTATTTTTAACAAGCGTAATATCACCTAATGTTGTTTCATGAGGCTTTTGTTATTAATGAAAAAAAATCTGCAAGTCAGACTGCTTAACTATTAGAGAGCATAAGAAGGAATAATTCATCACTAAAAAAATACTACCATTACAATAACACTCTTCAATGTCACTAATTGACTAATATTAGTCACTTCAATGTGTAATAAAGTTCAGGCATGAACTATATTCTATCAATAACATGGCATAAGAAATAGTCTTTACTAATTATAAAAGCATGTGATTATGTGATACAAAAGAGGTTGTTATATATAATATTTAGTAGCTTTTCAAACTTTAAAAAATGCTAATGTGGAATACAACTTTTAAAAGTTGGCTCCACAACTGTATAAAACTCAGAGTATAAAGTCATTTTCAAAATAATAAAGTTGTACTTTTATGAATAGAAATACAGTTTTCACTCATAATAATAGGAAAGTTTTGCCTATATGCATGTACTCACACAGATTACTGGACAAATAGAGTCTTCATTTTATTATATAACTTGCATCTTTAGGGCTGATTGCTAGCTTATTTACTCAGTAAATCTTACTTGTCCAAGCACAGCGATACATTTGATAGTGAAGAAAAGTATTTGAAGTAGGATTATAATATACTCTAAGACATTACACGTACATTATTACAGGGAAATTGTACCATGAGTTATCAATCAAAACAGAAGTGGAAAAGCTACAGTAAGTCTAAAGCAACTAATTGGAAAGCTGTACAGCAGGTGCATAATAACAAAGTTATTAAAAACATGCATAACAACATTATTATAAGTCAGTGACATCAAAATGAATACAGAACAACCCTTGTGTACAAAACCTATGTAAAAGCTCTTTTATTAAACACAACTATCAAGGACCTTTACATTAAAATGACTACACAGAAAGGAATGAAAATGAGAATTTGCAATTAAATGAACAATTAAGAATTGGACACCAAATTTGGGGTTTTCACATATATGTAGTTTTAAAATGTATTTAAAGGAAAGTAACATACAAGTAAAAATTATTTTTCAACAAAATAAATATTATCCAACTAACTGAAAATTAACATTGTATTCTTTCATCTCTTCAACTATTTTAATCAATCTAAATTGTATAAGTCACTGATTCAGGATCCATTACAGCTAAGGTCTTATTAACTGTGTAGTATACAACCGAATTAATTCTCGCCTTTCAGTCCCCAAGAGACAATCTTTTCCTGTCTTTGCATGAAACCAGTCTGTCCCTAAACATAGTGTTGCTGAATGTACTACATTAGAAATCAGGGGGCATCTGGGTGGCATCCGTTAAGTGTCCGACTTTGGGTCAGGTCATGATCTCATAGCGCATGAGTTCGAGCCCCGTGTTGGGCTCTGTGCTGACAGGTCAGAGCCTGCAGCCTGCTTCACATTCTGTGTCTCCCTCTCTCTCTTCCCCTCCCTGCTCATGCTCTGTTGGTCTCTGTCCCTCTCTCAAAAATAAACATTAAAAAAAAATTAAAAAAAAAAAGAAATCAGAAGAAGCCCATTATATTCTTGGTTCACCCACTCTGGGTCAGTTTCCTCATTTGTATAAAAAAAAAAAAAAAAAAGTATTAAACCAACATGAGAGCTCCAAAAATTGAGTAATTACAACTCGTCCAATACTAAACATTCTATTATTCATTTTTTTAAGATTTTTAAAAATATTTATTTATTTTTGAGAGACAGAGAGAGACAGAGCATGAGCAAGGGGGAGGGGCACAGAGAGAGAGAGGGAAACACGGAATCCAAAGTAGTCTCCAGGTTGTGAGATGTCAGCACAGAGCCGGACGTGGGGCTTGAACTCACAACCCACGAGATCATGACACTAGCTGAAGTCAGACGTTTAATCAACTGAGCCACCCAGGCTCCCCTCTACTATTCCTTTTTAGAACATACTGGATCAGAAATCCAAATATTCAAAATACGAGTATGTGAATGTTTTCTGTATTAAACTGTCATACCAAATACAGCTCTTGTTATATGTAGTCTAAGTGTTTATTGATGAAATAATTCTAGTTATTCTTAATATGATAGCATGTAATTGAAAATATATCTACATTTGTCCTTTATATGTTTTCTAAATCAAAGAAAGCTATTTCATTCTTTAACCTTCACTAAAATAAATAATTGCATTCTAGTAAAATTTTATGTCAAGCATCAATTTCAATTCCTCTTTAGGAATCCCATTGTTAACCCATTTTGACTAATAAAATTCCTGGGAAACTTAATCTCATCGAAAGTATTATTTTCCAAATTGTTCATATCATATTACCTTGCTATATTCAACATCATATCCAATAGCTATCTACAAAGATTATAGCATTGATTACATGTCTATGGATTATGTAATACCTAAATTCAGTCTTTTATAATCATTTCACAGCATCCTTGATTGTCTAGCTATCACCCTATAAAAAGTGTATTTGTCCATTTTTTTTAGAATATATATTCCAACGATTCATTAACATGATGAGAATTAAGTAGGTACGTTCCTAGGTTCAAGAACAAAGCGAAAATTTGGTTGGACTACTTATTACTCTGCATTTATACATATTTATAGACCTTATCTTCCTGGGATGTAAAATCATAGGACTAGAATATACTCCACATTGTATTCATGAGAATCATATATATTAAAAAATATGAAGTACTTAGAATAGTGTCTATGTACATGATTACTGTTCTGTAAGTAGACATTGCTATATTTCATTATATAAATATTATATCAAATGTATATAAATTATATTTGGTCACCATTGCATACTAGGCTTATCTTACTGATATTCCTTCATTATATAATATATAACACATAGTTATTATAGGTACCATAATATAGATTAAATTACTTTTATAATAGGTAATAGAAATAATATAATCCTGATTTTAAAAATCTATATATCTAACAGATCCCATTTGTTATGTGAACATGTGATCAAGCCTTATCTTACATTTCCAAGATTTATAAACTTTTTCAAGTTTTTACTGTATTCATATGGAAAATTTCATCAAGCACAAATACAAATTTTCTATATATAAGAGTGAATGAAAGGGTAAATTTTTCATTTATGGTATAAAAATAAAAATATAAATATCTGTAGCTAATATAAATCTTTATTATTCAAATACTTTGAATCACAAATGGTATTCCTTTCAAGTTTGACCATCATTGTCTTGGTTTATCAACAAGTTACATATCTGCTGTGCTATTTAAAAACACACTTCATTGTTTCTGCATTTTTTTTGCAATTAGAAACAATATAAATAGGATTTGACATAAAGAAGCATGTGCCAATCCTATATCTGTAACAAATCAATGCAATATGCAAGTCAACAAACATGTATTAAATATCTACTCTATACCAGGTACTTTCCTAAGTGCAAGGACAGAGATGTGGCACATAAAAGATTTCAAAGTTTGTTAAAATAAGCTAAAGAGGGGGACATTAAATTTTGTATATGATACAGAGATGGGGATCTTATTGATGAAATCTTTGTGATGGTGTGTTTTTGGATCTATAAACAATTTTGTTCTGCTGGATCATAAAAATAACTAGTGGTTCTTATAAAATCCTACAAGGCTTCATTGAGTTTGGCTTTTGGAAAATCCATTGGAAGTGATGTTCTGGCCTAAAAGAGAAAAGCCATTGAAATAAAAGAAGGTAAGCAATATGGGAATAGTCTGAGACAGAGATTAGACTGGCTTTAAAGATATTCCTTTTTTCTGTCATAGAATATGGAATGAAGGGAAGAGACATATAAATGGTGGCTTCCTACAAGTTTGGAAGAGATGATCTAGAAACTGTGATAAAATTTGACAATGATTCCAAGTGAAAAGCCAAGCGGATTATATATGGCATACAAAAATCAAGATTACAGCCTACTTTAATATATCAAATGTCATCCTGGGAGAAGTATTATTGATCAATGATTTTTTTTTCGACAATGTAGAAATCCCAGGATTTTTTAATTTTTAAATGTTCAAAGAGCTCATGATTGTCACTTGGCATTAGGAGACAAATGGCTTTTTTTTTGAGATTATGTATTTCTATCCTCTGATAATCTCTGGAAATCTCTCCCTGAGCCTACACTTAGAATCAACCCTACTTTCTACTATGCACTTTCTTTGGTCAAAAACTGAATGTCACACAGATGCAAAACACTTCCGTCCAACTCCATTCTTTTGTCTGCTGATATATCATTCAACAATGGATTTTTTTTTTATAGTACCAAGAAGTGTCAGCTTTAAGCCTTTTATTTCCTGTGAAAATCTGTCATCGTTTAAGGCTTGGTTGGTGAGATCTAAGCCTTCACTTTTTAAAAATGTTTCATATTCATATAATACGCTTGGTTGCCGTGTGAATATGTAGATATTGCTCTTATGTATGACTGAAGTTGAAGAATGCGGGTATCAGTGTACTGCACATTCTTGGGTGACTGTCTCAGTAGCTTTAGGTGATTCTCATTATCTTTTGAATTAGGACGTGGGAATTAGCTATGCTTGATAAAGCTGCTTAGCTTTGAAAAAAGAAAAACAAAACAAACAGTATGTGATATTTATGCCTTAAAAATGTGCAGAGCAAAAAACCGTTAAAGAGAATAGCTGAACCATGAAGGTCAGTTTAGTATTTTATATAAGTAAAACATGAAGCTTCTTGATAGTTTTTTTTAATCTGATTGTAACACATGTAATTTCTCGCTAAAGCTTAAAGGATCTGAATGAAGATCTATTAGATGCGTAAATCAATAGCCTGAACATATTTTTTTCTATTATCTGGTTCAAAACGATTACAAAATGATAAATGTGTATTTGTACTGTATATTATATCAAAAGAGATGCTTCCTAATCCACTTGCAGTAGTGGTCAGAATAATAAGGGTTTCAACCAATAATGAAAAGATGGGTGTTTGCTTATTTGTTGATGTGGATAGTGCTAAGAAAGAATTAAAGAGGGAAGAGTAATATTTCCAGCGGTTTCTCTAGTTCAAATAAAGAGGTAATAAGTGAGAGGGGGATCTATTACTAATATAATTTTTAGAATGTTTTTGTTTTAAAGATTCCAACCTTTTTCAAAGAAGAGGTTAAACTGTGGCAAGGTGTTGGTAGTTGCTCACTCTCTCTACCTTTGTAAATGTTTGTAAACATTCATAAATAAAATGATTAAAAAAGAAAATGTGGGGGACGCCAGTTTCCTACCCATTAGAAGTCTTCCACAATGACACTATTTTGGAAATTCACTGTTGACCTCTCCAATTCTTTCTCCTCCATTCCTCTAGACTATTTACAACTGCTTCATAGTTGTTGTTTGTTGGCTTCTGTTATGAAAGAAAATAATCTTGATTTTCCATTTACCTCTGTGTTCACTTCTGCCCAGTTTCCTTGCTAAACTCTTCTTCATGACTGTATACATCTATGTAAATATTATTCAAGTTGTTACCCTTTGCCCTGTTATCAGAATCTTTGAGAAATGTCATCTGCCTCATACTTTCAAGTATCATTTTTATGTTGATGGTTCCCAAATCAGTATCTCCATATCCGCCCTGAGTCCTGAGGACCAGGACCGAATGTTCAACAAGAGGGAGACTATAACACACAAATATCCATCACCACCAGAAACCTTGATCAAGATCAAACGCTTGCTCTTATTCTCCAATTATTCCTCTTTTTTTTTTCCTTCTATCGATTCCCTGGATTATACACCAAAGTTGTCTGTGATTCATCCATCGCCCCTCATATGCACCACTGGTCATTAAGTGCTTCCAATATCCTTGTTGATTCTCTCATGCCCACATCAAAAGGTGACTTACCATCTGCTGCCGTAGCTGTTTCAAATCTTGCTATTTCACCTAAACTGTTATCTCAATCTAATTGCTCTCTCCCTCCTGTCTCTCAGTTCCCTTCACTACTCACATGTTGTCAGAGCCATGAGAATATCTTATGGTTTCTAAGGGCTAAGTAGGAGAAACCCCAAACTCTAGTCTTGACCAAATTCTGCAAAATCTGATTCCAGTCCACTCTCCCATCCCTTCTCTGCCTGCCCTTTCTCTAACCTCTCACCTCCAATCATTGAGGCATTCAATATTTTTTTCATAATAAAGGTGTTATTTTATTCACGTTAGAGGTAATGAACTGAGAATGAGGGAGTTTATGTAGATAACGCAACATTGCATAATTTGAGCGGTGAAATCAACCATCATTTCAAGGTCTTCTGATGTCAAGTGTAAATCAAAACTTCTCTACTTAGACTGAAGAAATCCAAGTAAAACAAATATTTTTCCTTCAAAATAAAAAAAAAAGTAGATTTTTTTAAAAGTGGAGATTATTTTCTGAAGATATTTAATTTCACATGTATGACATTTGATATTTATATGCATTAGCTTTGGGATTGAATCTGGTGATTCAGTTTTACCGTTATTCAATGCTAATTCTGAAGCATTAAAAAGTTGTTTAATCATTTTAAACACCACTTGCCTCAGAATGAAAGAGAGGTAACGAAGGATTTAACTGAGAACATTACTAACTACAATCAATGAATAAATTATCTCCTGAGATATTTTTTCTTGTCTGAAGGATGTGGAATATCCAAACGAATTTCCAAATGTTTCCCCAAATTCTTATTTATGTTTTCAAGAAAGTGTTTCCTTTAAAAAAAAAATGTTTATTTATTTATTTTTTGAGAGACAGGGAGGGAGAGAGACAGAGAGAGAGAACAGCGGTGGGGCAGAGAGAGAGAGAGGGAGACAGAAAATCCCAAACAGGCTTCACACTGTCAGCACAGAGCCTGATGAGGGGCTCAAACTCACAGATCGTGAGATCATGACTTGAGCTGAAATCAAGAATCAGTTGTTTAACTAGCTGAGTCACCCAGGCTCAAATGTTTTCACCATTTTTAAAAATAAATTGTCAAATATAACCAAAGATAAGTAAAAAGAGTCTTAATATCTTGTATGTTTATCAGCAGCATGCTATTGTGAGAACACATGCAGAGTGTATAATAACACATTTTTTGCACTGATAGTAAGAGGTACCATTGTTCACCAGCTGCGGGATTTTTAAAGGGCACGTTTAACTCTTACAAGGAGTAGGGATTATTTTCCCCATGTTCATTCAGAGAATACATGCTAAGGGTCACATATAAGGAAGGAACCAGGAGTCAAATTTAGATAAATTGGCTTCCAGTCCACTGTTCTCTTTCAATGTCATCCTACTTAATACTTTCAAGAGAATTATTGAAAACCCCTGTCTCAACCATCTCTGGAGGATTCTTTCTTTGTAAGGAATACTTTAGTTTAGAAACATTTAAAGCCCATAATTTGAATATGTTTTAAGATAATTTTATTTTAAAATAACTCGGCCAAACGAGTATAATCTTATACAGACGGCACTTGAACTGCTTGACCAATTCCCATGTTTTAACTATTTCTGAAGTAAAAGAATTTAATACAGAGATAAATATTTTGAACAACCACAGTCGGGTTACTCCAAACGCTGGGAAATGTAAATAAGTATATCAAGAGCCAAAGCATGATTTTCACTAAACATTACCTGGTATGAATCGTGCCCCACAGAGTAGTTTCAGGATAATTCGTTTCATCTATAATGAGAACCAAAGGGCTAAATCTGCAAGCACTGAAGACACATAAATGGTGCTACCAGTTACCCAGTGCCATCACAATATGCTTCTTCCTTCTGACAAAACAGTGAGTAAAATTACAATAAGCACAGTCTAGAGACACACAGCAACTACCGAAGAAATAGTTTGCCTAATCTTCGTAATTATGCCCTAAGTGCATTCCTTTCAACACTTTCATTCAGATTTAAGTATTTTTTTTTCCTCTGTGTCTTTGAATACCGTGAAAGAAAAACGGTGTGTTTCAGCCTGGAGGTATCTGTGGTTCATTGGCAGAAGTCTTTTCTTCAAAAACTTTTAGAAACTTACGAACTGCTTTGCTCATGCTGCATTCTGGGCAGGTATCAAACTAAATCTCGCTTGACGTTTTCTGAGATCATGGGCCTACACTGGTGAATTGTTTCAGTATGGTGAGGAGGTCAACTGGTGGCTTATAAAGAGGCGGTCCTGAGTCCAAAGAGCCAAATCAAATTTAATTCTACACTTATCCACAATAGAACCATGTTCCTTTGGAATGCTGTTTTACTGTTCCTAGGAACAAGTAGGAGGGAAAGCCCCACCAATTGTGACTCAATAACCTAATTTTGACTTCTGACAAAAATCACATGTCTAGTGCAAATAGATATGGCTTTTAAGAAACTTGTTATGCAATCCTACCTATCACAAGGACTAGTTGTGTGACTTAAACCAGGTGATGTCATATGTCTGAACCCAATAACATCCATCTGTGAAATGAGTGGGTTTCAGCCTAGCACAAATAAGATATGATTCTCTTCATGTGGGAAGACACTGAGGCACATTCGATTTTATAACACCTCTCTTCATCATACTCTGTAATGATAGATTTGGGTGAAAGACTTTCCAAGTGATTTACAATGACTGTATTGCTTTATTGTGCTAAAAATTTCTCTATTCTAAATTTCACAGGGTGTGCCACAAAACATGCATTGAACATTCATTAACTGCCACTAAGTGCTAAGCAGTATGTTGAGGGCTGAGTGTAGAAGAAAAAATATAATATAGACTATGTCTTAAAGATGCTATAGAGAAAATAAATCAAAATATTCACTATTTCTTGTGTGCTTACCATGTACTAGACTATGAACTGGTGCCACAGTTAGTAGATGAGCAGAGCAATTTGGGCTTTGTTTGTTTGTTTGTTTAAGTTTATTTTGAGAGAAACAGAGAGTGTGAGTGGGAGAGGGGCAGAGAGAGGGAGAGAGAGAATCCCAAGCAGGCTCTGCACTGTCAGCACAGAGCCTGATGCGGGGCTTAATTTCATGAAACCGTGAGGTCATGACCTGAGTCAAAATCAAAGAGTCAGGCACTTTACCGACCGAGCCACCCAGGAGCACCAAGCAGAGCAATCTGTACTCAAACCTAGATATTCTTGATTTCAAATTCTCTGTGTTGTCACTGATACTACACTACCACAAGGAGGAAAAGGGTTTAGCAAATATTTATGTAGGCTGTTTGAATTCCAAGCCATGCTTAGTACACTCCCAATGCCTATCACCCATAGGCACATCCTGCCAAATTTCCTGAACCAATCCTGATCAACACAGACAGCTTATTCTAGGTCCCTGTTCCTTCCATTTGGGTGACTGAGGAGTTAGTCATATGACCACACACTGTACATAGTGTCACAGGAAATTCTCATCAATGGCCTTTTAGCTCCCTAACAAGGCTGTGTCCACTTGCTTTGCCTACGCCAATCCTCTCCTCCAAGACAGTGGAATGGACACTGCAACCAGAACCATTATCTGGAATTTAGACAATTCCTCACAACAAAGATATATATGAAACACAATCCTGTCAATTACCAGCCAGAAGATATTACCTTCTTTGAATTTGATGCCTGACCTTAGGATGGTAAAAATTGTCCCAGCTTTGGGTCTAATGACTACTAATCTTGGGGCTGGCCATAGCTGGACTTTCTCTTGGCCTCAGCCCCACCTGCTCCTGAATTTCCATCATTATCCTTCATCCAACTGAGGGCCTGAAGAATTCTTAGTATTGTTTTCCTATTTAAGCATCTTGTCACTATTCAATTTATAATAATTACATAAACCTGATGAGCAGCCCACCAATATGTTTTGCTTCAATTAAATAAACCTATCTTGCTTACATTAAATAAGTATAATGAGCTTTTACAATGTTTATCCATTTGTCTTTATAGATTGAAATATAAATGATAACCCTTCATTGAATAGGTTCTCTGGTTTTCTTCTACTTAGAATCAATAGAGAAACTGTGATGACCATGCCCTATGGATGCCAAGCTGCTCTGGTGAAAGTGTCTTTTTCTTATTCTCTGTTATCTAAATGCTTTGTGGTTTTATGGGCAATGCCATCCATTACTCAGGAATTAACTTAAAAATGTCTGGGTCACTGGGAAGCTGACAACACCCTGTGCTATGCAGGGTGCCATGTTTTGATGATTTAATTAGCCTTCATCTCTAGGAGCATGTACAGTTTTAATTGATATGCAGATTTAATTGTTTTGCAGATGCTACATTTGTAAAACCAATGTCTTAACTAAGTGTACGGTGAGTGTTCTGTATGCCACTATTTGAAAACAGGAATTGGCTTCTTTTAAATGTAATCACATTCGATGTTTCCTTATCATAAAAGATCATTTTGTATAAAAATGCATATTTATTATAATTTTGACAGAAATTATTAAAATTGATACAATTCCTTAGAGATTTTCTTTTAAAAAAGAGATTCATTTTAAATATTACCAATTAGATAATGGCTATATTCACCCAAATTCCATAATTAAGGAGTAACAACACCAATCATAATAATAGGATTTTGATAATAATATTTCACATGCAGTATATTAAACTTTACAGAGTTCCATAAAAGTGGGCTTTGTAACATAACTGACTTAGATAGGAAGCCTAGTTTATTATTTACTAATCTTGTACCTTATAGAATAATCACAGCCTCTCAGAACAGTTTCCTATCTTTAAAATGAGACAAATATTCTTATCTTATTTAGGTGGCTTAAAGCTTTATCTCAGTTAATGTTAGTAAAAGACAACAAATATTAACAACAAATACTTAACAAGTATTCATTTGTATTAGAACAGATTTCAGACAGGGGCGCCTGGGTGGCTCAGTTGGTTGAGCAACTGACTTTGGCTCAGGTCATGATCTCACGGTTTGTGAGTTCAAGCCCCGTGTCAGGCTCTGTGGTGGCAGCTCAGAGCCTGGAGCCTGCTTCCAATTCTGTGTCTCCCTCTCTCTCTCTCTCTGCCCCTCCCCCACTCATGCTCTGTCTCTCTCTGTCTCAGAAATAAATAAACATTAAAATTGTTTTTAAATAAAAAAAATAAAAAAAGAACAGATTTTAGACAAAAAAACAAAAACAAAAAACTCTGTGACATCCCCATCCACTTGAGAAACTCATCAGAAAAAGGAACAATTTTAGACATGGATATAATGATCATAAGAAAATAGTGTTAATCAATTAGTCCTTTAGTATTTTGAGAAGTAATGGTGACACATACTTTACTGGAACAGCATATATTACATGAGAATATGAAGGAAAGCACTTGAAGAGAATGGAAATTATGTCAATTTTCTGAAAGACAAAATTTTCAGTATGTTAAATAATCATATTAAAAGATGATGTCAGTGAGTAAAAATGCCACTGATTTTTGAACATTAATTTTTCATCTTGCAACTATGCTAAATTTATACACTTATTTATTTCTGTAAAGTTTGGGATTTTCTTCATATAAGATTACATCATCTGCAAAGGGATGTAATTTTACTTCTTGCTTTCTAATTCGGATGTCCTTTATTTCCTTTCCTCACCTAATTGTTTTGGCTAGGACTCACAGTACTCTGTTGAATACAAGCTGAAGTAGGTACCCTCCTCCAGATGTTAAAGAAACAATTTTCATTTTACCATTTAGTATGATGTTCGCTGTGGGCTTTGTATACATGACCTATATTAATATTAAGTTCCTTCCATAACTAATATATAGAGCCTTTATCATAAAAAGGTGTTTAACTTTGTCACATGCTTTTTCTGAAGCTATTGAGATTATAATGTGATTTTTAGCCTACATTCTCTAAATGTGGTATATCATATTGATTGATATGTATATGTTGAACCATTCTTACACCCAATGAACAAATCTCACTTGGCCTTTGTGTATAATCCTCTTAATATGCCCTTAGATTCAGTCTGTTAATATTTTGTTAAGAATTTTTTATCCATGCTCTTCAGCAATATTGCCTATAGTTTTTTGTCTTGTTTTGTTGTGTGTGTGTGTGTGTGCGTGTGTGTGTGTGTGTGTGTGTGTGTTCACGTGTGTGTCTGTGTGTATTTGCGTGTTTTGTTTTGTTTTGTTTTTGTTCCCTTTGCTGACTTGTATGTCAGGGTAACTCTGATTCAGAGGATAACTTTCAGTGTTCCCTCTTCTATTTTTTTGGAAGATTTGGAGAAGGACTGAATTATCTGAAAAGGAAATTAAATAAATAAATAAATTTAATTATGGCAAATAGAATAAAATTCTCAGAAATAAAATTTAGGGAAATCTGTTGAGCACCCAACTCTTGATTTCACCTCAGGTCATGATCCCAGGATCATGGGATCCAGTCCCACTTGTGGTTCCATGCTGAGCATGGAGTCTGCTTAATATTCTCTTTCTTTCCCTCTGCCCGTCTACCTCACTCACACTCTCTGTAAAAAATTTAAAAAAAGAAAAAGATTAAAATTTACAAAGGAGGTAAAAAAATGTAAGCACTGAAAAATATAAAACATTGATGAAACAAATTAAAACAGACACACATAAATGGAAAGACACCCTGTGTTCACAGGTTGGAGTAATTGACATTGTTAAAATACTTCTTGAATTTACAGTCATTTTATTTGGTAATTTCACTCTGCTATTATTTATTCATTTTTTTAAATATTATTTGTCTCTTTAAATCTGTAATTACTCCCATTGCCTTAAATTTTTGTCCATTCACTCAACATTTATCCTCACGCGCTACACCTCTTCTCCTCCACTCTCAGCTGAAGTTGCTCTAATAAATTTTCTAGGATTTCCTTGTTACAACATTCATTTGCCTTGACTCATTTTTTATCTGAATCTAATGCTCAGTGACTTTATTCAATTGACCACTGGTTGATTTAATAATTCCTGAATAGATATCATATTAATTTAAATATCAGAACATTGAAGATGAACATCAAACCCAGTTGAATATAATTTATTAATTGAACAAGTCATGAATGAGAGAATAGATGGGTGAATAAACCCCCAATAGAAATTTACAGAGTATTATTGTACTCTTTTCTATGTATTTCTCTGACTGCCTCTGTTATTTTCTAGTTTTCTTATTGCCTCATTACCAGCTTTTCCACCTCAGCTGTGAACTTCACTTTATTAGTATATACGTATTTTTTGTCCCTTACGTTGCTAAATTCATCAACTTCAGTTTTTCAACATCACCTCTGTGCTGAAGACTCTCAAAGCTGCTTGAGTCCTGAACTTTGTTGTTTTCCAGTTTCAAATCTCTAATTGTCTCCTAGTCGATCCCTTTGGATATTCTCTTTTTCCCTCAAATATCCCTTGGCTAAGCTGGACTGATTGATTTATTACACTGCCTTTAACTTTTTTGTATAGGACACAAACACCAAGGTTGACACTTGACAAAATAAAATTAATAACACATTTTTGTTATATACCTCCATTTCAAATCTCAGTACCCACTACCCGTAAGCATCTGGGATCACTTTGTTCCTTACTATTAGCCAAGGGCAAGCCCACAGAGCATCCTCACATGTCCCCACCTCCACGCCTCCAACAGCACTCGATTTCCCCTTCTCTCTTGCTTTTCCCGATAGGAGATATAAAGATCTGTAATTTCCCCCCATAATATACAACAGTAGTTGTCAGGACTGATCACACAACAGAATTACCTTGGGAAATGTTAACAGATAATCATGCTTAGACTACACCCCCCAGTAGTCTTTTGTGAGTAGTAAGAAGTAATATTTGAGCATGTGAATCATGACAATCTCCCTGGATAATTCTAATGTGTATCCAGACATTCTAACAACTGAATTACGAGATGGCATCTGGATGATTTTGTTTAATAATAAACATTGTCTAGATGCTGCTTCTTTCCCTCTCCAAATTCACCTTCCCTTAGTACTTGGCACTTCAGCAGTATGGCATTACATGTGTTCGCATGTTCTTCTCGTGTTTTTCTACCTCCAAATTATCCTTCAAATCTCAGCTCACACATTGTCTCCCTCTGGGAACCTCCTTGGAACTGACATCTCTTTACCTCTGCCTATACCCACAACTCTGTTCATTTGTAATAGATATGACAATACAGAGTTACATCTTCCCAATTCTAGAAAGTCAGATTCACACAGCTCTATCAGTCTTATGTTCCCAGATGTCACTGATGAAGGAGTTGGGCTGCTTACCTGAAAATACAGTGCAAATTTTGTTAAGTCTGACCACACCAAGAGCCCAGAGTTATCATTGCTATTTTAGTATATTGATCCAAACTTGTGGTATATGTACCATTATCTTCCCATTTATGGAGGTGGAGAGTAACAAATAAGGGAATGGGGAGAAAAACTAAACCAATTTTGCACTAAAATAGAGCAGGAGCTTTAAAATAGAGTATAGCATCTCTTTATAGAAAGGTAAACATGATGTAATAAGAAATATCCTAATAGAGTCAAGTCTCTCATATCAGCTGTGTCACCTGAAATTAAATCATTTAATCTCAGTATTCATTACTATATTTTGCAAAATTCCTTCCTCTGTTTCTCTTAAACATTTTTAATATTTATTATTTATTTATTTTTAATTAATTAACTAATTTATTTATTTATTTTTTGAGAGAGAGAGAGAGCGCGGCAAGGGGCAGAGAGAGAGAGACACACACACTGAATCTTAGGCAGGCTCCAGGCTTTGAGCTGTCAGCACAGAGCCCCATGTGGGGCTCAAACTCCTTAGGGTGGTTCTCAACTCCATAACTGGTGGGTTTGATCATCACAAGAAGCTTGCAACCTCAGCAAGACCAGGTTCCTGAAGCCCACTCCAGCCCTGGTCATATAAGTGTACAGAAAAATAACTACAATTTAAAAGGCACAAAGAGGGGTGCCTGGTGGCTCAGTCAGCTGAGACTCCAACTCTTGACTTTAGTTCAGGTGATGATCTCACAGTTCATGAGTTCAAGCCCCACGTTGGCTCTGTGCTGACAGTGGGGAGACTGCTTGTGATTCTCTCTCTCCCTCATTCTCTGCCCCTCCCCCCCAAAATAAATAAATTAAAAATTAAAATAAAATAAAATAAAATAAAAGGGACAAATAACTGCAGGAACATTCTCTCCCCATCGACCTTAAAAGCCCAGACTGGAGCAAAGTCCAGCTCACAGTGACTTTGTGATCTCAGTGAGCCCAGAATCCACAAGCCCACATCAACCAAACTATGTGCTAGGGCACAGAAAACAAGCTGCGGTTTTGTGTGTGTGTGTGTATGTATGTGTGTGTGTGTGTGTGTGTGTGTGTGTGTTTTATTGCTGTTTGATTTTTTTAACTTTTTTAAATGTCTTTCTTTTGCTTTTATTTTTTCTTTTTTGTTTTGTTCTTTTCTTTCTTCTCTTTTTTCTGTTCTTTTTTTCCTTGTTTTTATTTTCTTTTCTGTTTTCTTTTCTTTATTTTATTATTTTATTTTTTCTTGCATTATTGTTATTATTATTTTCTTATTCTCTCTGTAAAAAGCCATGGTTTATAAGAGTAACTAGCATACATAGCCAATTTCCAGCTAGCCAGCAAAACTCATCAAGCACACAGAATCTACATAGGGGTCACTATCACAAGACCATTTCTCCAACTTAAGGAGAAATAGCCATTTCACCTAATCCATAGAAACACACAAAGAAAGTCAAGCAAAATGAGGAGACAGAGGAATATGCTCTAAATTAAAGAACAAGAAAAAAGTCAGTGAAATAACTAAATGAAACAGAGAAAGAAAGAAAGAAAGAAAGAAAGAAAGAAAGAAAGAAAAACCAGCAATATGCCTGGTAAGGAATTTAAAGTAATTATTGTAAAGATTCTCACTGGGCTGGATAAAGGAATGGAGGAACTCAGTGAGACCTTCAATAAAGAAATAAAAAATATTAAAAAAAAATCAGAGCTGAAGATACAATAACTGCAATAAAGAGCACACAGGAGAAAATCAACGTAGATTAGAAGATGCAGAATGTATTAGTGATCTGGAAGACAGGATAATGGAAAACAGACTGAACAGCAAAAAAGAGAAAAGAATTTTTAAAAATGAGGATAGATTAAGAGATTTCTTCAACAGAATTAAGTGAACAAACATTCAAATTGTAGGGTCCCAGAAGAAGAAGAGAGAGAAAGAGATGTAGAAAACTTATTTGAAGAAATAATAACTGGAAACATCCCTAACCTAAGGAAGGAAATAAACATAGCACAGAGAGTTCCAAACAAGATGAACCCAAAGAAGTTCACACCACAGCACATAACTAAAATGTTAGAGCTTTGAGATCAAAGAGAGAATCCTAAAAGCAGCGAGAGAGAAACAGTTACCTACAAGGGAAAACTTATAAAACTATTAGCTGATTTTTCACAGAAACATTGCAAGCCAGAAGGGAGTGGTATGATATATTCAATTCCTAAAAGGAAACAACAACAACAACAACAAAACTACATGAAGAATACTCTACCTAGCAAGGTTATCATTTACATTTGAAGGAGAGATAATGAGTTTCCCAGACAAACAAAAAATAAAAGAATTTATCACCAATAATCAGTCTTACAAGAATTGTTAAAGGAATTCTTTAAGGGGAAAAGAAATGGCATAATTGGAAATAAGAAAAATATGAATAAAAAGATATAAAATATGATAACATATAAATAAAATGTGGAGAAAAGAGTATAAAGGGAAGATAATGGGAAAAAGAAAAAGAAAAATATTTTTGTTTTTAATGAGTTTTAATTTAAATGACCATCAAATTAATATGGACTGCTATCTACTTAGGATGCTATATATGAACCTCAGGGTAGCCACTTATGATATATACATTAAAAAATAATGAAAAAGAAAGCCAAACAAAACACTATTGATACACATCAATCACAAAGAAAGAGAACAAGAGAAGAAACAAGGAACTACAAAAATAATCAGAAAGTAATTTTTTTAAGTGGCAGTAAGTATATACCTATCAATTATTTTAAATGTAAAATGTAAATAGCCCAAATGTTCCAAACAAAAGACATAGAGTGGTGGAATGAATTAAAAGAAACAAACAAACAGCAACAACAATTAAAAAAAAAAAAAAACACTTAAGAACCTTCTAAATGTTGCTTACAAAAGACTTAAATCAGACCTTTGGGCACCTAAAGATGAAAGTGAAGGGATGGAAAAACATTAGCTATATAAATGGAAGAGAAAAAAATCCAGTGTAGCAATACTTAGATGAAATAGATGTTTGAAACAAAGACTCCAACAAGAGACAAATAAGGGTATTACAGAATGATAAAGGGATCAATTCAACAAGAGGATCTAACAATTGAAAATACCTACACACCCAACACTGAAGCATCTTAATACATAAAGCAAATATTAACAGACATAAAGAATAAAATTGATGGTAATACAATAGTAGAAGACTTTAACACTATTTATGTCAATGGATAGATCATCAAGACAGAAAATCAATAAGGAAACAATGTCTTTGAATGATATTTCAGATCAAATGGATATAACAGGTATATGTACAGAACATTTTGTCCATAAACAACAGACTACACATTCTTTTCAAGTGCACATGGAATATTCTCCAGAATAGATGACAAAATAGGCCATAAAATAAGTCTCAATAAATTTAAGAAGACTGAAATCATACCGTGCATTTTTTCTAAGCACAACAGTATGAAACTAGAAATAAATTATACACACACACACACACACACACACACTTGGGGAAAAAAACATGAACACGTAGAGATTAAACAATATAGTAAACAACAAATAGATCAAGAAAACAATTGAAGAAAAAGTAAAAAAAAATACATAGAGACAAATGAAAATGAAAAAACAATGGTCCAAAATCTCTGGTACACAGTGAAAGTCGTTCTAAGAGAGAAGTAGATAGCAATACTGTCCTACTCAAGAAACAAGAAAAAAACCTCAAATAAACAATCTAACCCTATGCCTAAAAGAACTAGAAAAAGAATTAAAAAATGCCAGATGAGAAGAAGAAAGGAAATAATAATGATCAGAGCAGAAATAAATGAGGCAGAGACTAAAAAAGCAATAGAAAAATCAATAAAACCAAGAGTTGGTTCTTTGAAAAGATTTGAAAATATGAACCCTTATCCAGGTTCTCCAAGAAAAAAAGAGAAAAGACTTAAATAATTAAAATCAGAAACAGAGAGAAGTAACAACAGATACCACAGATATACACAGGATTATTAGAAAATACTAAGAAAAATTATATGCCAACAGACTAGACAGCCTACAAGAAATGGATAAATTCCTAGAAACATGCCATTATCCAAAACTGAACCAGGAAGAAAAATTAAATCTGAATAGACCAATTATAAGTAACAAAATTAAATCAGTAATCAAAAAAACTACCAAAATAAAATATAAAATTCCAGGACTAAATGAATTCACAAGTGAATTCATCCTACTAGGCAATTAAAGAAGAGTTAATACATACCCTTCTCAAACTATTCCATAAAATATAAGAGGAAAGAAAGCTTCCAAATACTTCATGTGAAGCCAGCATTGTGTTGATATCACAACCAGACAAAAACATAACAAAAAAACGAAAAGTACAGGCCAATATGCCTGATGAACATATATGCAAAAATCCTCAACAAGAGATTAGCAAAGCACCTACAACAATGCATTAAGAGACCATTCACCATGATATGGTGGGATTTATTCCTGAGATGCACAGATGGTTCAATATTTGCAAATCAATGTCACCATGTCCACAAATAAACAATAAAAATCATATGATTGCTTCAATATGCAGGAAAAGCATTTGAAAAGATTTAGCATCCATTCCTGATAAAAGCTTTCAATAAAATTGGGTTAGAAGAAACATATCTTAACATAATAAAGATCATATATGAATAACCCACTGCTAACATCATCTTCAATGGTGAAAAACTGAGCATTTTTCCTCTAAGGTCAAGAACAAGACAAAGAAGAAGACACCTCTTTTTATTCAATATAGTACTGGAAGTAATAGCCACAGTAATCAGGCAAGAAAAATAGATAAAAGACATCCACAATAGTAAAGAAGTTGTCACTATTCTCAGACAACATGATACTATACATAGAAAAATCCTGAAGAGTCCACCAAAGCAATCCTGAAAAGAAAGAACAAAGCTGGGTATGTCACAATTTCAGATTTCAAGTTCTACTTCAAAGCTTTAGTAATCAAAACAGTAAGCACTGGCACAAGAATAGACATATATACCCATAGAACAGTATAGAGAGCCCAGAGACATACATATCATTAGTTAATCTATGACAAAGGAGACAAGAATATAAAATGTGGAAAAGACAGTCTATTCAATAAATTTTTCTGGGAAAACTGGACAGCTACATGTGAAAGAATGAAACTGGACTACTTTGTAACATTGTACACACACACAAAAAAAACCTCAAAATGGATTAAAGTCTTAAATGTGAGACTTGAAACAAAAATATACTATAAAAGGATACAAGCAGTAATTTCTCTGACAACAGACACAGCAATATTTTGCTAGATATGCCTCCTAAGGCAAGGGAGGGGGAAAACAAAATAAACTTTTGGGACTTAATAAAAAAAAAGAAAAGCTTCTGCATAGCAAAAGTAATCATCAATAAAACAAAAAAGACAATTTACTGAATGGGAGAAGATATTTGCAAATGATATATCTGATAAGAAGTTAATATATGAAATATATGAAGAACCCCCTACAACTCAATACAAAAAAAAAGATTTAATTTAAAAAATGGGCAGAAAACATGAATTCCCCAAAAATGACATACAGATGGCCAAAAGACAAATGAAAAGATGCTCAGCATCACTAATCATCAGTGAAATGCAAAGCAATATCACATTGATATACCTTGTGCCCGTCAGAATGACTAAAATCAAGAAGACAAGGAATAACAAGTGTTGACAAAGAGGTGGAGAAAAGGAACCCTCATGTACTGTTGGTTGGAATGTAAATTGGTACAGCCCCTGTGGAAAACAATATGGAAGTTTCTCAAAAAATTAAACATAGAAATGTCAGTTTACCTGGGTGGCTCAGTCTGTTAAGCTTCTGACTTTGCCTCGGGTCATGATCTCACAGTTCATGAGTTTGAGCCCGTGTTGGTCTCTGTGGTGACAGCATGGAGCTTGCTGTCTCCCTCTCTTTGTGCCCCTCATCTGCTTTCACTATCTCTCTTTCCCAAAATTAAATAAATAAATATTTAAAAAATAGAAATACCATACGGTTCCATAATTCCTGTGTATTTACCCAGGGAAACAATACTAGTAACTTGAAAAGATATATGCTTGTTGTAGCATCATTTACAATAGCCAAGACATAGAAGCAACATAAGTTTCCATCAGTAGATGAATGGATAAGGAAAATATGGTATATATATGCAATGGAACATTACACAGTCATAAAAAAGATTAAATATGCCATTTGAGACAACATGGATGGACCTACAGAGTATTAGGCTAAGTGAAATAAGTCAAACTGAGAAAGACAAATACCATATGATTCTACTCATAAATGAAACCTTAAAAAATGAATGAATACACACAAAGCAGAATCATAACTATGAATACTGAGAACAACTAATGGCTGTTAAAACAGAGAGGGGTGGGGAGTTGAACAAAATGGGTAAAGGGAAGAGGGAGATACGGATTTCAAGTTATAAAAATCAGAACATAAGGAATACAGTTACTGATATTATAACAGCAATGGAATGGAACAGATAGTAGTTGTACTTGTGATGAACATAGCATAATGTATAAACTTGCCAAGTTACTAAGTTGTACACCTTAGACTAATGTAACATTGTATAACTGTACTCAAAAAAAAAAAAAAAAGAAAAGGAAAAAAAGGAAAGGAAAGGAAAGGAAAGGAAAGGAAAGGAAAGGAAAGGAAAGAAAGGAAAAGGAAAGAAAAGGAAAGAAAGATGAACTCTGGCCAAATTTACATGAAGAAAAAATTTGCATTTTGCTACAAAAATAATAAGCTGCATCAATGAGATCATATTTTTGTTGGACCTTCTAAATCATTATTGAGTATATATATATATATACATATATATACATATATATATTAATTTCTCTTAGACAATTTTATCTTCTTCTATCCTCTACTATCCATGATCGATGATAACTACAAATTCAGTTGCTTGTAAAGTTTCCAATGTATGTCCATAGGAGTTTACAAGGAGCTAGAAAACTGGGAGGAGCCATATCCTTTGTCAATTCCAGTCATTATTATTGTCATTACCAACACTCATTCTATGACTCTACATTGTCTCTGAGTAACAATCCCCTGATACTTTTCAAGAACTGTAGGGCAGGTCTCCTACAGATCTACTGTATACACCATAAGCTCACACGACTTTTGAAGAGATGCATCTGGGAATGTTCCATATCTTCTGCCACATGCAGAAGCCCCCAAACAACCAAACACCTTAATTTTTAGAAATATCATGGGGCGCCTGGGTGGCGCAGTCGGTTAAGCGTCCGACTTCAGCCAGGTCACGATCTTGCGGTCCGTGAGTTCGAGCCCCGCGTCAGGCTCTGGGCTGATGGCTCAGAGCCTGGAGCCTGCTTCCGATTCTGTGTCTCCCTCTCTCTCTGCCCCTCCCCCGTTCATGCTCTGTCTCTCTCTGTCCCAAAAATAAATAAACGTTGAAAAAAAAAATTAAAAAAAAAAAAAAGAAATATCAAACCATTTAAGGTGGCTCTATTTACTTGACATTTTCCTTAACAACAACAAAAGCCCACTGGGTGAAGATTGTTGTCTAAGTACTTGAAAATGTCTATTTATTTATCCTAAAATACACAGGCCAATAAATACCACCCCTACTTCCTCTGACATCACGCAATGAACTAAAACTGAGAACTGATCTTAATTACTTTCTTAAAAAGGGAATAGAAAAATACCAATAACAAAGAATGGAAGAAAAAGAAAGAAGAAAGAAGAAAGAAAGAAAGAAAGAAAGAAAGAAAGAAAGAAAGAAAGAAAGAAAGAAAGAAAGAGAAAGGGAGGGAGGAAGGAAGAAAATCTCAAACTGTTATTCCTATAAACTATCCAATGTAGAATTTAATTTTCCATAGCTATAGAATTTCGGAGAAGGTATTCAAAGGAACATTGCTAAAGCAATGTTAAAATACTAAGAGGGGCACCTAGGTGACTGAGTCGGTTAAGTGTCTGGCTTTGGCTCAGGTCCTGATTTCACAGCTTGTGAGTTCGAGCCCCGCATCGGGCTCTGTGCTGACAGCTCAGAGCCTGGAGTCTGCTTCAAATTCTTGTCTCCCTCTCTCTCTGCCCCCTGCCCCTCTCTCAAAAATACATAAGCATTAAAATTTTTTTAAATACTAAGAAGAAAAAATAATTTTTATCCACCAATTAAACCTGATTATTCTAAAAGTGAAAGCAGTTCTGTAACTCTGAGAGCTTTGGTTTTATCTACCTTTGCATGTGGTGATAGAGCTAATTCCCAGGACAGTGATGGAATATAGGGTCTATATTGTTTTTTTCTTTTAGTCATTTCCATTAGAGGTGTGTCATATATGGAAGAAGAATGAGGGCATCATGGAAACAGTTAAAAAGGCTGAAGATGTTCTTAGACAAATAGAATTGAAATCATAGAGAGTATTACTACGCACCTAGGACTTCTGAGCAGCTGTGTCTAATAAAACTAATTCCATCACAATTAAATTCAGAAAGATACTACAAATTCACAGTAACAAAATTATGCAAACATTTCATGCTTCAAATGTCCTATATGTTCTAATATTAAAAACAGTAAGACACAATTTTCTAATTTTTAAAAATTCTCAGAACCTCAGCAATTTTTACATTTGAGCTTTTATTTACATGTACTGTACATCCTGTGCTCCTTAGGTAGGTGAAAAAAATAATAAAATGCTACCTATTTTTTTAATAGTTACATTAGGTTAGAGTAGTATAGGATGCAATAGTTAACTTGGAAAAAAAGACAAAGCCTTGGGTTGTTTTTCCCCCTTACTTTGTTCCAGAAACCACTTGACAAGTCTGCCAACACGTTAACCTTTATTCTCCCTCCCAAGAGTCTCTAGTAATAGAGCAAATGTGATGCTTCCTATTAAAGATGAACGGTGTGTCTGTGGGCTAGGGGGTTTGAACTTCACCTTCACCTTGATTAGTCTTGACTGCTTGGATCCACACATGAGAAAACATGTACGATCTCAAGTCACTTTTCTTTCCGAAAGATGGTAAAATAAGGGAGGTGAATAGAATATTGTGTGCGTGTGTATGTGTACAATGAGTCAGGAGCTATTCAAAACTAGTTTTATTTATTTATTTTTAAATGTTTTTATTTACTTTTGAGACAGAGAGAGACAGAGCATGAGTAGGGGAGGGGCAGAGAGAGAGAGAGACACAGAATCTGAAGCAGGCTCCAGGCTCTGAGCTGTCAGCACAGAGCCTGACGCGGGGCTCGAACTCACGGACCGTTAGATCATGATCTGAGCCGAAGTCGGAAGCCCAACCAACCGAGCCACCCAGGCGCCCCAGTATTCAAAACTAGTTTTAAACTGTCGTGTAATCACGACAAAACACTGCAAGTGGGAGTTCCAGGAGACCCTTAGGACACCTTTGTTATTTACAACTTAATAATCTTTATTTCATTTAAAAAAATTAAATTATAATAATTGTATTCTCCATCTGCCCCTATGATCCATGTTCCATCTCTCTTGATCCTACACTATCCTTCAGGAGATTATCTACGGACCGCATTACTCAGGGTCCATCACCATCTGGCTTTCCCTTGGGTTTGGCCTATTGAAGGTGCTGGCAGGATATCAAAGATGAGGAAAAGAGTAATCCTGGGTGTTTTTCCCAACTTTCTTTCTCTGAAGTGGTTCCGACAGAGGTTTGTCCGTCTGTGAGGACAGATTCTGTGTGGGAGCTCCACTTGTGTGATCCCTAAACTTAGCGAGGCTTCAATTCCACCCTTAGAAACCCCAACCTCAGACTAATATAGGCTATTGCTATCACCAGGGTAGCTCAACATCCTTAGCTGATTCCAATAACCTAGCCCATATATCTATGAATAGTCCCTTTATTACGAAAAGCTCTAAAAAATCACCACTCAATAAACTGATTCTTCTGGGAGCTAACTGACAATGTTATTACAAGGTTCTGAAGGTTGAACCCTGAAAGAAAATTATTCAAGTTACAACAAAAGAATAAATATGAATTGATCTAAACAGACAAGTCAACAAACAAAACATCTATATATTTCCAGTTCTTCTGTCCAAAGAAATTATATGTGTTGACTACATTGTGATATTTCTATTAAAAAAAATAGAGGAAGCCACCTTTCAATTACCCAAGTGCAAAAAGGAAAAAAAAAATAATCAGACATTATCACTGGCATCCATTTAGATAAGTGATTTTCAAATCATAGGTTATCATTTTTAGTGCATCATTAAATCAAAGCAATCAGTCAAGACCAGCAAATTTTTTTAAAGGTACAATAGATTAGACAAGTCAGGGATTTAATTAGAATAGAATATAAATAATCGCAGTGATTTGCACATAGAAAGGATCTTTCTCATGAATTTTGATTTATTAAAAACACATGTTTATGAATTTGTCACAATATAACATATAGGCTTCACCATGATTTACACTTTTAAAAGTCTGAAATTTTCTATTATAAAATAAGGATCTGATCATTCCTTCTTTTGGAAGCATTTATAGGGATGTGTCCACAGAAATTGACTCTGAATGGACTACGATATATCTATGCCTTCTAAGATTGAAGGAGTCATCATTCTTCAGCATTTTGACACAAACTAGAGAAAACAGCTGAGGATTGGGGGAGTGGTTAGATAAGGAGCTCATTTTTACTTAATAAAAATAAGGTTTTGTTTAACTGCAAAGTTCTGAATATCTTGCTCACTGCTGAAAGGAAAAATGTACATACTTATAGTTTTGTACATATGTTCCTTTCATAGACAAAGAGCAGGAGATTTAAGACTTGGCAAACACAAAATCCCTCAGCTCGCTAGCAAGGATTGCCTTTACAAAGTAGGAACAATTATTCGAGTTTGAGAGAAGAAATAATGTAGACTCAGTTGGCAAAAAGTAATCTGTACACCAAAACAAAACCAATTTGAAAGACATTGCCCTTTAAGTGAAGGTGTAACTTCACTTATAGATTTATAAGATATGATTTATAGATTTATAGAATAGGCCCTAGAGAAGACTTCGTGGGTTTATAGCCTCACTCTGCCATGGTTTAGCTATGTGATCTTGTATATGTTTTTAATCTCTAATTCCTCAGTTTTTCTTCTTAAAATTAGGAGACAATATAATTATCCACCACTTTAAATTGTTTAGAGAATTATAGAAGTTAAACAAGTACTTAGTGACTATCATATCGCAGGCACCCAATAAAGGTTAGCTACTACTCTAATTTCTTTTACTCAGAATCTCCATTTCTTGGTTCTTTCCTCTATGATAACATTGGTGCATAATGATTAAAATCTCCGTAGTTTTACACAGGACTATGTTAAGCATACATAAATGTTTACTATATATATATGTGTGTATATATATATATATATATATGTGTGTGTGTGTGTATACATATATATACATATATATATCCTTTTATTTCTTGTATATTTGACAGAAATTAGAAAGATTATTTTCTGATTTACTGAGATTCCATATTACATAGAATATGTAGTAATATATACTACAGAACCTATGAAGAATATAACACGTAACATATAGTCCCCTTTTCTCTAATTTGAAAATCTCTGCAATAAGAGAATTGTCATATCCAATTTGTACAACAATATCCTATTAGTAAATTATTCAAATAATTTTAAATTCTTCAATGAATTTTGACAGAAATCTTTAGAAAAGTGTGTGTGTGTGTGTGTGTGTGTGTGTGTGTGTGTGTATTGTTTCAAACAGCAAATAGCACTGTATTGGAAATTGTAACTGATTTCAGTTCTAACATAGAACTTACAATGACCCTCTAGTAAGTTGCTTAACCATACTGGACTTTGATTTACTCATCTGTAGAATGATATTTTAGAATTGCTGTGATATCTAAGGTCTCTGAGTTAGTATACTCATTATGAATATAATTTACTAGCACTATTCTAATGCATTAATTCTCTTAGGGACTGTTCAGAACAGTAGGACTGCTTCCCTCACACCAAAAATCCCCAGTCTTTGGTTTTCTCTGCTTCTATGGGGTAAAATTTTTCTCTCTTCCTTAATGGTATAAATATATTCTACTGCTTTTCACTACTTCAGTGTCCTTGCATTTAATTTCATCAAACTAAAATACAGTGCAGTGGTTAAAGAGTATTAATGTACTTTCTTTTGCTTATGACTTACATAACCTTGGGTAATTTACTTGAACCTCTTAAGTCTTAGTTTTCTTATTTGTACAAAAGAGATGTTAATAACAGTAGTTATTCCACTCTGTGGGAAATAAAATAATTTAGGTGATCAGCAAGTCATTGACTGAGTTCTTGCTATAGACTAGCACTGTTCTAGGTGTTCCTGAGCAGCAGTTTACATGTGTAGGGGTTTGGGCCAGGTTGTCCCAAAATATGCCGCTTTTGCCTGTAGAGTATTTTGAGCTGAAGGCAATCGAGACACAGCAGGCTCGAGAGAAACTTTTGCCCTTCCCTTAACCATGGAGAAGAATCTAAATTGTGTGTCTTTCCCAGAAGAAGGGTTATTACCAGAGATAAATTTTATCCCAGTGATCCATCTACATGGCAGGCAAACATCTACTTACTAAACATCTGCTCTTATTCTTTTCCTGTGAAGTGCATCCCTTTCCTTTGCAGCCCCTTACCCCTTTCTTAGTTCAGAGCGACATGTATACCTCATTTTGCCTGTCTTTGGAATTTCATGTCTGTGTGGATTCCCGGTATTTATGACATTAAATTTGCTTTCTCCTGTTAATCTGCCTCATGTCAATTTGTTTCTTAGTCCAGCTAGAGAGACCTTGAAAGGGGAGAAACCTTCCGCTCCAGACACATGACAAATGACAAACATAATGCTCTCATGGATCTTGCTGCTAAAAAGAGATACAAACAACAAACAAGCAAACTGATATAATGTCAGAGGATAGTTACTAAGGTAGAAACATGGAGTGGGGTAAATGTTTAGAAAGTGGTGGACAGGAAAGGTAAGGGTGTGATGGGAGCTATGGGTAATTAACACCAACAGATACAAGAAATACCCCCCAAATCTCAAATACTTGACGTTCTTTAGATTTACATCCTGCATATATCTTGGTCCAGTTTGGGTCAGACTAACTCACAGATAGCTCTATATTAAGTGTGACTCAGCTATTCGGGTTCTGTTTGCATTGAGGCATCACCCTGCCATTGTTTTTGTAGTTGTGAAAGGGAGGGATGGAAAAATCATGAAAAGTGTTTCTCAGCCAGCCTCATTCTGTAACACCCACCAGTTCCATCCACATCGTATTTGTCAGAACCCAGTCAGATGACCCAAACTTAATTATAAAGATTGTGAAACGCAGCCTTCTTTGGTACCCATAACAAAGGAAGTGAACACAGATTTGATGGACACTCTGAGAGGGACTTTTAGCCCCTCATTGTGGAGTATACTATAGGGGCTTTCTTTATTGCAGAAGAGGCATTATGATATCCTGCTTCCAGCTTTTCCAGTTTAGGGGAGCAGAATTTGCCACCCCAAAGTATGCCTCTTTGGCATAGGATTATCTCGAGCTGGTTATTTTCAAGAAACTGCATACACAGAGAAAGCTCTGCAAATCAATTATCCTTTAGTAAAAGAAATTTACTTTTACAGCAAAATCTCCATTTGTAAGGGTGTCTCTCTCCAGGTGTTTGGAAGAGGGAGATGACGAAATCTAGTTATTTATCAGTGGAGAAGGCAAGGACTTAAATCTGTATATCAACCATGCCGTTGTTTACTCTGCTTTGCCTAATAACCTCCAATAACTGTCTCTCCTACGCCAACGAAAGAAGATTCTTTTGTCTTTAGCTAAAGACATTCCATAAGGTAGTGTCACTTGGGCTACTTGAGGGAGTCAGTTTTCCTGGATATCTCTGATATATAAAGGAGGGATACATGTTATTAAACTTCTGTTTCTTTTTCTCCTCTTGATCTGTCTTTTCACAGGGATTGGTTTCAGCCAAGAACCCAAAAGCATATAGGAAAAATAATTTTTCCTCCTCTACATACTGAATAGAAAAAAATGTTTATGGCTGGTCTATCTAATAGAGGTAAATCAACCAGTTTTGAAACAATTCTTACTATTTGATCCCCGAACCATGTATTCCCTTTTCCTATATTCCAAAACCTATCTATGTGTGTGTGTGTGTGTGTGTATGTATATTATATAAGAATGTATACACGTATATATACATCATTTTATTCCTTCTGTGATTCATCAACTATTCTTTGTTTCACTATTGCATCATATTTTAATCATTTATGGATTTTTGAAATAATTTTTAAAATCAGTAAATTTTCATAATCAGTAATATCAGCAAATATCAACAAATAAAATAATTCATAGACTTTTTTTGAATTTTATTTAAAAAAATAACAATTTTCCAGAAATTAAAGGTGCCTATATATTTGAGTGCCTGCCACACTTACACACACCCACGCAAAATGTGAGTTTAAGGGGCGCCTGGGTGGCGCAGTCGGTTAAGCGTCCGACTTCAGCCAGGTCACGATCTCGCGGTCCGTGAGTTCGAGCCCCGCGTCGGGCTCTGGGCTGATGGCTCAGAGCCTGGAGCCTGCTTCCGATTCTGTGTCTCCCTCTCTCTCTGCCCCTCCCCCGTTCATGCTCTGTCTCTGTCCCAAAAATAAATAAACGTTAAAAAAAAAAAATTAAAAAAAAAAAAAATGTGAGTTTAAGTGCACTTAAATTCAAGACTGTTTTTATCCTTTTCTTCTCAATGGAATTACTCAACCAGAAAAGATCCATTGGTTTCCAAGGGAGAAATTTTGTAAGTAGAAGCCTATTGCTTAAAGTAATTCCCTACGGGAATACTACCATCTGGCAAAGAAATATGCACATCAAAGTAGAGAGAAAACAGCACCTCTTAAAAGTAATTTTCTCTAAGGGTTTGCCTCCTGGTATCCTGCCAACAGTAATCTTTAAACCCTTAGCTTGCTACACAGTGAGAAGCTTCCAGATTAGGGCAGCCCTGTTTCCTGCTTCTGATTCAGAATAAAATAAATAATAACATTTAGGGGAAACAAAATATAAACAAAGACCCTTAATTTTATGGCAGGCTTATCACTGAGTTATTTCTTTCCCTTCACTAATCACAGATTAGTGATTTTGGATATTGAGACAACTCTAATTATGGGTAAAAAAAAAATACCATGCTGATGGTCTCAGAATATGTATAATGCAAATTTACCTAAGTATAGGAGTGAAAATAACAGTGATAGGGAATGATAATACAAAGACAATAATGATAACTATACTAGTAACTTTCATTTTGTATTTACCATATGCCAGGAATTGTGAAAAGAACTCCCATGAGTTATTTACTCAAATGAGATAACAATTCTGCGATAGCTCTTATAACTACATTTTATAGATATGCAAATTGAGACTCAAGACTAAATCATTTTTCCAAGACTGCCTAAGCAGATTTTTGATGTCACATTTGCTCTTCACCCCTTGGCCAATCATCTTTTATTCAAATAGACCTATGATGCATTCAAACACCTTTCTTCTTTAACCACTTTGTCTTTTCTCTCTTAACTGTACTTTCGTTCTTTTCTTCATTTTGCCCTATGTGTTTTCACTACATCAACCTGCTTAAACTTCATTCAGTTGGGCATCTGACTCTTGATTTCAGCTCAGGTCATGATACCAGGGTCTACAATTGACCCCACGTTGGATTCTGCGCTGAGTGTGGAGCCTGCTTAAGATTTTCTTCCCTCTCTCTCTCTGTCTTTTCTCTCTCTCTCTGCCCCTCTCCCCTGCTCATGTGCTCCCTATCTAGAAAAAAAAAAGATAGAAAGCTTAATATAGACTCTTTTTGAAGTATAATTGACACACAATTTTACATGAGTTTTAGGTGTATAACAGTAATTAAGCAACCCTATATATTATGCTATGATCACCATAAGTGTAGCTACTACCTGTCACCATATGACACTATAATAATACCAGTGACTATATTCCCTATGCTGTACCTTTCAACTGTGCCTTATTAATTTCATAACTGAAAGTCTGTACCTCCCACTTCCTTTTACCCATTTTGCTCACACCTCCAACCCACCTCCCCTATATTTTGATGAAAGAGGACTGAAAGAATCAGTTTAACTGGAAGGAAATTTACTCTTCCTTATTTCTGATGCTGTAAACACAATCATCTGAAATTCTTTTGGAAGTATTTCTGCAAGTATGACACTTTTTGAAAAAGTTAATACAGTTGTTCCACACAAGTCCACATTCTTGACTTAGAGATGCTTACATAGGAACATTATTTTTTAACCTCAGCTAGCAATTTTGATCACACAGATATTGGCTAGTGAACAGCCTGATCTCATGTATCAGCAACAAAATATTTGGCCATACTTTATTAGTGACGGTGGTATAAGGGGTAAAAGAACATAGTTTGTGTCACACATTCATTCTGGATTGAGTTTGTCACCCTAAACGGCTAGAGGTGAAGAAAAAAATCCTACACTTCTAAGTTCTTTGGCTGGCCTAATAGTTACAATGACAGGAGACAGATTAACTGGAGAAAAACAAATTTAATTCCTTATGTGTGGTAGCCCCATAAAAATAAGAGATCCAAGGACAAGTCAGGCAGGTGAGGCTTATATGGCATCCTAAGCTAAGGAATGAGATAGGGGAAGGTGATAATTTACAGGACAATGAGAACAGCACACGTTTGGTCATTCAATGTTTGCCTTGCCATACAGATAGGTCATTGAGCCAAAATTTTATTTCTGGTAATAGCTCTCTTTCTGGGTCAGATCACCAGTCTAGATTCTTTTAGCTAGTTGAGGGAGACGTAAACGTTTTCTTAAATCTGCTAGGTCTCGATAGTCTTGGGCTCACATTAATCCATATACCATAGTGTGGCACAAGCATATTACATCCCTTTTCACTGCAAATAAACAGATTTTCAAACACCATCAGATTTTATGGAAGATACTGATGGAGGACAAATACAAAATGCACAAGATTTTGATTCTTTTTTCTGGCTATAAGGCTAATTTAGAGCAAGAAACTATTTTTTAATAAAATAAACAAGTAATAAAAATCAAAACCTTGCTTCAGATTCTGTGTCTCCCTCTCTCTCTGCTACTCCCCTGCTCACACTCTGTCTCTCTCAAAAACAAATAAACATTAAAAACAATTTTTTTAACAAATAAATAATAAAAATCAAAGGACTACCACTCGATGTAGGCCTGAGGCACATCTTCGTGTACTTTTTCTTTGTACATTAGACTACAGTTCTCAAAATTGTCTATTTTCTCTAAAATTTCTCTCCATAAAAAAAATAGTCCTCTAATCACTTGTTTCCATGAAATAAAAATCATAATAAAACTATATAGAATTTGGTGCTCAATTTTTGAATATTTCCAAAACCAAATTAAAAAATTCACTTTCAGAATGCATCTTTTTATAGACTTAATTTGTTCTGGTTCCATGAAAATTTTAAAATAGAATTTGGCTTTATTGCATTTAACTTTAAAATCCATAGTCTTAGACTTTCTTTCCCTATGGTTTTAAACTATTGATCTTCTCTTAGTAAATTATGTTTCAGTTATTTTTGGCTAATTTTCATGTAACTTAAATTCATATTAAATGAACTTAAAGACATATCTAGGTACAGAATTCCCTGTGGAGCAAATTATCCATCATAACTTTCTTTACTTATACGTCATTCAAAAAGATAAATGTTTTTCATTGTAATAGAAGTTAAATTTTATCTAAAATAAGTGATTAAAAACTATTAAATCGGGGGTGCCTGGGTGGCTCAGTCGGTTGAGCGTCCGACTTCGGCTCAGGTCATGATCTCACAGCTCGTGAGTTCGAGCCCCGCATCTGGCTCTGTGCTGACAGCTCGGAGCCCGGAGTCTGCTTCGCTTCGGATTCTGTGTCTCCCTCTCTCTGCCCCTAACTCACTTGCATTCTGTCTCTGTCTCTCTCAAAAATAAATAAGCATTAAAAAGAAACTATTAAATCGGAAATATACTAGCAAGATAGTATACTTTAGTGGAGGGGCCATCACATTTAGAATAAAAAAAAAAAAAACAAAACTAACTTCCACTTGGAGCCACAACACATGTTAGTTTTGTAATTTTGATTGATCTATTTGACTTCTTGGTTTCACTTGACTTGTGTCTGCAAAGCAGATTATAAGACACCTACTTCTCCTGGAGGAGAGAGTTTCTAATAATTTATAGGAATGGATGTGAAGACAATATTTTGGAACCACAAGTTACTATTTCCTAGTTTTTGGAATTAATGTTTTCTTGTTGTAGTTCCTAACAAATCGTCGTTTGTAGGTCTTTCAACCTCTTTCTATAGATCAAAGTAAAGATGTTAGCTTTGGGTATATAGCATATTGGTAAAAGCTGAATCATATTAAAACATTTTCTTCTTCCTCATTGCTTTATAAATCCTTTCACCCTGTTCAGTGCACTCCCCAATATTCCACACAAGGCTCATTGTGGACAATGAAGTATCCCTGTCATTTGCATGCCATTTGGAGAAAATGTCTTGTCACCAAACACTCTAAATTCTTCATATGTATGCTAGAAAAGCCACATGATTTTCATACTAAACTATAAAAGAATGCAACTATTTTTTTTTTTACTTTTTTTTTAAATTTTAGAGAGAGAGCATGAGCCCAACTGGAGGAGCAGAAAGAGAGACAGAGAGAGACAGAGAGAGACAGAGAATATCTCATGGGGCTTTTTCCCATGACCTTAGGATCATGACCTGAGCCAAAATCAAGAGTTGGATGCTCAACGTACTAACCCACCCAGGCACCACTATGTTTGAACTTTAAAAAGACTTAAATAAACTATGAGCATTATGGCAATCATGAAACAGCAAACATCTTCGACTGGCTTTACTTAAGGCTTACCTAGGATTCATTTAAATGGTGTGCTGCTGGATAGTTACAATGTATCTCTAATTCTATCTAGGCGATTTTTGTTTTTCAGTTTCTTGACTACTCTCGTTTATCTTCTACATGGTCTCAATATTTGCATAATCCTTGAGTTTTTACTTAATGAAAATCTCAATGTTTTCTAGAAGATAAATATAAGTTAAAGGTAATAAAATGTATTCTGTGAACTAATCCCTGTAAATAGATATCATATTTAGTTCTGGGCTATAAAAAGATTCAGAAAAAGTAAGGAAGCTATTATAACATATCTAATTAATTTCTCACTTCCATATCAATTTTAAATAGTGAGTGTAAAAAGTCTGATATGGTAAGAAATTATATTTTATTGGATTAATTTTATGTAGATAGCAAATGCATGTGGGGTGAAGTCTTAAAATTTAAAATGTAATTTGGGTTTCTTTTCCTCATTAAAAAACTTAGAATTGGAATTTTATTATATATTATACTCTATTATGAGTGATATTTTATGCCTAATATAAGAAAAGTTTCTAATAACTCTATCTTATTTCATAAACTAAATTAATGCCATAGAAAGAAAGCAACGTGGAGACAAAGAGTTAATTATCAACTTGGAGTTTTACTTTGCAAATACCACTGAAATTAAACAGCAAAGATACATGAGCAAATATAGAACCTGTCAATGATAATATGTGAGACAAACTTTAGACAGCAAATATTTAGATATGTAATGTTTATAAAAGGCAACAAAAAATACTATACAAAATAATTTAAGATACAATTTTTTAAAGGTTGACCAAAATAAAGTAACACTAATGAATGCTAAAACATCTTTTAATTAAGACATTGAAGTTCAAGCACAAAGGAAAAAAAAATCTATAAACATCCAAGAAGACTCAAATTGGCTAAATAGAAAAAAGAAACAATAGCTTCACTTGACCAACAGACTTCTGGTAAACACTCAAGGCAAAATCACCAAAGGATGATTCTAAATGCAGATGGTAAAAAACTGTAATCAGTTTCAGTTATGCTTCAACAATGTTGTCCATGAGCATGAGCAACAGAACAATCTCAGATGTGCTTGGCTTGGCTAACAAACATATATAAGAACAAAACCCCGATCCTGAATCCTAGGGTCTAAAGGATCACTACGAGAGAGTGAAGTATAATGTTGGGAAGTGAAACAACAGGTAAAGGTTTAACAGGAAAACATACAAAAGGCAGAGAAGAGATAAATGTAGTGATATCATTTAAAGCTAAATACAGAGAAAGCAGCATTCAATAACATTACAAACACCAATTATATCAAATATGAGAATAGTGGGTACTGCATGATGGACGGAAAATGCATGAGTGCATGTTTTTCCTAGTGAAATAATGTAACATGTATAAAACTTAGGAAAAATGCCAAAACAAACTGGAAGACATAAAATAGTAATGGAAGAGAGTTACATCGTGTTGTAAATTAATAAAACTGATAAGAAAAATTAAATATATAGAATATCGTCTATCTACCCATTTACTCACCAAAATCCATACTTACACTGGCAAAATCTTCATAAGAAGATAGTAATTATAACTTTTGGCTTGGAGTATCAGAAGCAAGCCTAAACCTAAGGAACAGTTCCATTTTTCTACAGTTTAATATGCATTTAGGGTTTGCTATTAATTTACAAGTAAATAATCTAAAATTAAGATGTTGGCTGGCAGAAAAGGAAAGGGAGTTACCTTGAAAACTACCTGCATGTTTCTTTTTTTTTTATATGAAATTTATTGACAAATTGGTTTCCATACAACACCCAGTGCTCATCCCAAAAGGTGCCCTCTTCAATACCCATCACCCACCCTCCCCTCCCTCCCACCCCCCATCAACCCTCAGTTTGTTCTCAGTTTTTAACAGTCTCTTATGCTTTGGCTCTCTCCCACTCTAACCTCTTTTTTTTTTTTCCTTCCCCTTCCCCATGGGTTCCCGTTAAGTCTCTCAGGATCCACATAAGAGTGAAACCATATGGTATCTATCTTTCTCTGTATGGCTTATTTCACTTAGCATTACACTCTCCAGTTCCATCCACGTTGCTACAAAAGGCCATATTTCATTTTAAGTTTGGTCGTCCCAAAACAATTGCATGCTTTATGTGAACCTGATTCAGACCCTGAAGAAGGGATCTGGATGTGAGTTATTTTACAAGGATCCACCCTAAAAAAAAAAAAAACAAAAAAAAAAACAACAAAAAAAAACGCATTGAGATCACTAGACCACTAGAAGACAGAGACTGTAAAGAAGAGATCATAAGGTAAAGATGAGGAGGCATTGGCCTTATCAGGGAAGTATAGTCCAAAGTGCTCAGAAAAGAGATTTATGAGGAACCCAAAACAGTACCTTGTGAGAGAAAGCATCATCTTTGGTGCCCATGATCTGCCAGTCTGCATCTCCTCTAGTCTTAATAGAGACTTTCCCATTAGGCCTAACCCCAGAGGCGCTACAGACAGCAGCTTTCAAGAGGGAAGGAAGCAAAGAGGACAAGAGAAGAGACCATTCTTTCTTCTGCACTCACTTCCACCTTCGAGCCTAAAGTAGCATTAACTTGGGTGAGGGATGACAGTAAATGATTTTGAGAGTAAGCTGGATTTGTTTATTACTTGAGACTTATTGCAAAAGCTCAAGATTTCATCCAGATGTTAAAAAGAAGGAAAAAAGCAAGTTAAAGAAGCAAGTTAAAAGGATCAACTGTAAAACTGAATAAATTTGCTTTAGCTCATATTTTATCAAGACCAGCTTATTCAGTGCACTATTAAAAAAAATAGAATAAATATTGGCCAAAAAAACAAAGGTTTCGATATTTTTCTAGGAATACACAAAACATGGAAGAAGTAATTTTCTTTTAACTCATTTCCATAGTGTTTAGAAATGGAACATCTATAACTGTAATTAGCATTAATACCTGTTAATAAATATCCTCTGTCAGAGCAAAATGGAAGCAAAGACTTTACTCAAAAGTATTATAATACGGCAGAGAATCCAGAATACCAGTTGACTTGAACTCTATTGAAACGAAAGCCTGGAATTTTTTTTTTTTTTTTTTTTTTTTTTTTGAGAGAGAGAGAGAGATTGAGAACAGGGGAGCTGGGTAGAGGGAAAGAGAGAAATAATCTCAAGCAGGCTCCATGCTTAGTGCAGAGCCCAACACAGGACTTGATCCCAAAACCCTGGGATCATGACCTGAGCTGAAATCAAGAGTGGAACACTCAGGGGTATCTTCATGACTCAGTTAACCTCGGACTCTTGATTTTGGCTCAAGTCACGATCTCACAGTTCTGTGAGTTCAAGCCCCATGCTGACAGCGTGGAGCCTGCTTGGGATTCTCTCTTTCCCTATCTCTCTCTCTCTGCCCCTCCTGCACGTGCTCTCTCTTTCACTCAAAAATAAATAAATAAACAAACAAACAAATAAATAAATTTAAAATAAAAAAGTGGGATGCTCAACTTATTGAACCACCCCAGTGCCTTGTGGGATATTTTTAATAGCTGGAGCAGGACGATCCTAGGCCACCTGTGTTTGTCAATTGGTCTTTCCCAAAAGACCAGCAAACTTCACAATTGGAGATCAGTTTATAGCCTGTAACAAGGCATCCACCGAAGTTAGGATCCTACCCTCCCATCAAGACCCTGAGATAGGGGCACTATCTCCTTTGTTTATTACATTTCAAAGAGACATCTCTCAGTACTTGAGAAAGGCAATCCCGGGTTGTAATACTGGAAGGAGGCTTTTAAAATGATTTCTATCTCAAAGGGACAGAGAAAAAAAAATTACAATTAATTTTTTAAAAAGTAAATCCTCTAAGAAAAGGAAAGAGATTGTATATTAATACATAAACTGGCTTTTATGCATTAATATGAGATGGACTGGCATCTTTCTACAAGTGAATCAATCTTAATACTCAAATTTCACTTTGCTACACTTTTCATTCAATTAGCTATCACGCACTTGGAGATGAAAGGATCAAACCGAACAACTCCAATGCATTTACTTAAATAAATCCAATATTAAATAATTTGAAAAGCAGAAAAAAAATGTGTTCTTAATGCAATATTTTAGTAGCAAACCTCCAGATCTAAAATAGTCTCTACCGAGATTCAAATAAGTGACATGGAAGATCAAATGCCAGAATCATCTCAACCGTAAGACAAAAATATAAATGCCTGAAAAATGAGCAATAATTATTTCACTTTTTCTGTGAATAAATTTGAGGTTTACCAGGTTTTTTTTAAATGTTTATTTATTTTTGAGACAGAGAGAGAGCAGAAAAGTACACACACATGTTAGGGAAGGGCAGAGAGAGAGAGAGAGAGAGAGAGGGACAGAAGATTCAAAGCTTGCTGACACAGCAATTCCAATGTGGGGCTTGAACTCACAAACCACAAGGTCATGACACAAACTGAAGTCAGATGCTCAGCCACCTGAGCCACCCAGGTTTCCCAAGATCTACCAGTTTTAATTCAATTTATAGCTTCTGTCCTTTCTCTAACGTTTTTAATCAGATGTATAGAGTTTTATTTTTATTGTAAGCAATATTTCAACTATTTCCCTCACAAGATACATTTTTCTCCATCCATTGCCATTGAATTCCTCCCCCTTGTCTTCCTCTAATGAATTAAAATATTTTGTAAATATTTATTTTTTTAGTCTTCCTTTTTCCAAATTTATCTCCCATGAGTCTGTACCATTGCAAAAGCAAACAATCAAACAAAAACAAAAATAACTTTTTGCATGTTTAAGGATATGGGATTTAATTCAGGGAAGTAGGTTTAAGGAAAAGGGTTGGATAGGAGTGGGGCTCAGGAGACTATGCATGATGCTGTTGCCTTTTGCAACTGACTTAGGTGATACCATCTTTGGGTCTAGCTGCTCTTGACATTGAAGGTGTTCTGCCAACAGACAAGTTTCCCCAACCTTTGCAAGAACACAAATAGAGAAAGCACCATAAAGCAAAGCCTGTTGCACAAATTTGGCAAGTGAATGCATTTAATGGACATTTATTTGCATTCAAATATGTTGCAAAGGAGGATGAGACATTTTGTTTTACCTATTCAGTCTCTGGTCTACATGAAAACTTATGAGAAAGAAGTAGAAATGGGTACTAAATGTTAATTGATTGTTTGAATTATAGTAAAGCCATTGTCTACTCAACATTTAAATATACTAACCTACTTACCCCAAAATTTTAACATGAGAATAACAATAGAAACAACATAATGCATCTTTTGCTCAAGAAAAAGAAATTGCTCAATCTCTCCCCAAAATGGATGAGCAAAGTTATATCAACCTTTGTTATTCTTTCTGCATGAGGGTTATTCTTCTGGCTAACTACAACCCCCCACTACATATTCTATAATTTAAAAGATAAGTTATATAATTAGTCACCAATAACAATCTTTATATAAATTAACTGGTGAAAGGAATAACAGGAGAAAAAGATAATTGCTTTATATACAAAATATATACAAACACAGCAAAGTAAAAATACACACACAACACACACATATGGATAACTATTATATTCTTTATTTTTGTATTTTGTCATAATCTTATTTATAATGGTCTCTTACCGCTTATTTCATGTGCCCTAAGTTCTGAAATAGCTCCTTCAGTCAATCAGTGATTTTTAACTGATGGTGCAACTCAAATGATTATATATGAAATATCTGAATGTTGAGTATCAATTTGAGTTGAGTGTAGTTACTTATTAATTTTTACCACTGGTTATGGCAGTACTCAGAGTTATCACAAATAGTTCCCTAGACTCCAGATATATTCCTACTCCCAAAACCCCTTCCCTTGATAGTCATTCATTATCCCAGATAATGTAGTAACCTTCATTGTGCCCTGTTTGTTTAATGACATGAGGTATCTATATTTGGGAGGAGCAGACCTCAACCTTCAGTTCTGTGGAACCATTGTTTTGTCTACTAATTAAACATCTTCCTGAGTATAAAGGCCTCTGGATGAACAAAGTCTAAAGATTCATGAGGAGAAGAAACAATGTAGAAATGGGTCATTAGCTGTAATGGTGAAAAAAGCCAATTCTACTTCTATCCCTTGGCTTTCAGGTCCAAGCATATTGGCCATGAGGTAAATAATCCCATCTATAACTTTCTGGTTTAGAACACAAACTATAACCTTCAAAAAAGTACCCAAACTTTATGATACGTGGCTCTGTCTCATATTTTATGGAGTCTTTGAAAAGAAAGCATACCAATATTCTTAGTAGGCCAACTCCTTCTCAGTGAATTAATTATATCAAAAATAAAGGAGAGGAAAAAAATCATTGCATCGTAAGAATATGTGATAAAATTCAACAGAGCAGTCTAAAACAAACGCCTAAATATCGCTGGACCAGAAGGCAATTAGGCAAGTATAACAAAGACAGGCACCAATAGCCCAAAGGAAGTAATATGCACAATGGTTACACAATAAACTGCTTTGTTTAAAATAATTATCCAGGCCAGTATGCCTACTATCATCTTTATGGTTTAACACGTCCTTGGAGAATTTGGCAAATAAAAGTTGAAACAAAGTGACCGATATCAACTTCAGAAAATATAAAATCTCTGTTTTGCTAAATTAAAAGATGAAAACCTAGAAAATTCCCAGGTTAGGGTTGCTAGAATGAAGAAAATTTGCCTAAATTTTAACCTAAATATTAGGAATGAAATGGATAAAAATATTCCACTAGCAACAACGAAATAATACAATAAAATACTTGAAAATACTTAAGAAGTGGGGTGCCTGGCTGACTCAGTTGGTTAAGTGTCTGACTTAGGCTCTGGTCATGATCTCATGGCTTGTGGGCTTTAGCCCCGCATCTGGCTCTATGCTAACAGCTTGGAGCTTGGAGCCTGCTTGGGATCCTGTCTCCCTGACTCTTGCTCTGTCACTCTGTCTGTCAAAAATAAGTAAATGTTAAAAAAAAAAAAAAAAAAAAAACTTACAGAAAAAAAAAACAAAGAAAATACTTAAGAAGAGATACTCAGATAAGACAGTATCTATATGCAACAATTATAAAGCCATTGGTAGATATAAAATAATACCTGAAACCAAATGTAAAGTTATTTATAGAAAATACTTAGATATCATCATAAAAATGTAAGTTCTCAATTAATATAAGCATTTGATGGTATTTGATAGTATTTTGGTAGTATAAAACTATCTATTTCCTTATTCTTTATGTATAAAACCATCTTTAATCTTTGAGTAAACCTTCTTTATTCTATATAAAACCCTATTTTTTGAGTATTAAACCATCTTTATTCCCTTAATCTTTGAGGATGGATCTGAGGGACACAATTTCAGGACTGCACAGAACTTGAGTCAAATAGGCTGTGGGTGTTGCAAAACACCAGGAGATGAAAATGGAAAAACCTTGGACAAGACCTTGACTTTGTCTAGGGTCTGACAGTGACAGGTAAGTTTAAATTCCCAAGGATTATCTAATGTAGATGCTGCTGGAATTAAAGTTGGGCCAAAGGAAAGTGATAGAGTGTAGCAGAAGTATCCACAACAAAAATTGGGGATTAAATAAATTTAAACGACAATGCTACTAAACCGTTCAGTGGACAATTTCCTTAAAAAGATATTAAATATAGGAGCACCTGGATGGCTCAGCCAGTAGAGCATGTGACTCTTGATCTCAGGGTTGTGAGTTCAAGACCCATATTGGACATGGAGCCTACTTATAAAAAAATATTTTTAAGAAGAAGATATTAAAATATAGAGAGTGGACACTAATCCAATTAAGTTAGGACTCATGTAGGAATATACAAATCAATGAAACTGAATAGAGAAGCCAGAACTAAATTTCCAAATATGACATATTAATATAGAGGAATACGGCAAGTTTGATTCAGCAGAGATTATGGACATTTTCATAAATGATAGCGGACACATGATATTCAACAGGAAGGAAGAAAAATGAATTCCTTGTCTTCATCATAGTGAAAATTAAAATCCAGGTGAATAAAATATTTAAATATTCTTAAAGAGCATGAAGATGTTACAAGGAAATCAGACACCGTGTGAATTATTTTGAGTATAGAAAGCCTTTTCTAATCAAGACTAAAAATCAAGAAGCTATTAAAAAATAGATATTGATGAGAATAGATATAAATAATGTCAATGAGCAAAAACAGAACAAAAATATTGTATCACAGCAGACTAAATTTCTATATTATCCAAATTACTTAAGAAACTTATAACATAAACGAATAAAAATGACAGAGATGAATTGATATTACAAAAAGGAAAATATTTTTAAAATTGATAAGAAATGAATAGATGCTCCATTGAAAGAGTAATCAAAGATAATTAGAGTTACTTTGCAATATCTTGAAAATGGAAATATATTTCAAAAGTAGAGATCATTCAATTACAAAGTAGTTAAATAAATTCATATTTATTGTTACATTGTTCCAAGAAATGGAAACAAAATGGACAAGAGAGAAATAAATTTGAAGCAAACTGCAAAAAGGTACCTTAGCCAAATTAGGAAAGGAATTTAAAAATGTAAATGATGTTGTTAACTAACTAGAATTTAGATAAAAATTTAAAAAGAAAAAAAGAAAGAAAGAAGGATGTACAGTAAGATTTATCTACAAGGATACTTACTGCAGTGTTGTTTATACTAGTGAAAAACTGAACATAAACAAAACCAAATTGAAATGTTTAAAAAGACAAGAATGGTGAAAGATTTTGTTAATCTGTAAATGGAATACTGGTACCGGTCAGACATTAAACTGTGGTTGTAAGTGAATAAAAAAAGGTAAGCTATTCACTTTCTAGAAAATTTATGATGACAATTATGTAGATAGTTTTGAGAAAAGACAAACATTTTTGGTAATTATCATGGCTCATCTGTGTGTAGAGATGTGAGGCTGTGTTGACATGACTGGAGTAGGTGCAGGTGGATGATGTAACCACTGAGAAAAACAGTGTATATATGATATGAATTCAGTTAACTAAAGAGTAAGATTGGAATGAGATTATATATGATTGTATGAATAATTAACTTTTCTCATGTTAAGTTTTTCTTGCTAAGAACTGAGCGTGGTTCAGTCAGTTAAACATCAGCTCTTGATTTCAGCTCAGGTCATGATCTCACTGTTCATGAGATCAGCTGCACATGGGGCCCTGGGTTGATAAAGTGTAGTTTGGTTGAGATTCTCTCTCTCCCTCTCTCTCTCTGACCCTGGGCCCCCCACTCACACTCTCTCCTAAAAAAAAAAAAAAAATTCATATGTAGGTGGATAGATAGATAGATCATACAAACTTTAGAACATGTATGCTGGAATATAATATAATAATTGTTATTGGTATTTTTCTGATTATATAAGCTAAATATATTATTAAAATTAATAAAGATTTTTTAAAAAAGTGATTCCAAATTTTATTTGAAATATTACATTTAATAGAATAACAAAATCTGAACCAAAAAAGGTGATAATGAGTAAATTAAATACTCCAAATATGTAAATATTACATATTTATATTGAAAGGAATATGACAATCTTTCAGAAACAGAAAGGAAGATCAATGAAATGGAATACGAAGCAAAAAAAGGAAGTTATTGGTATATATAATGTAAAGTATAATAAATGTGGCAGTTTAAATCATTTGAGAAAAGATGCACTATTGTAGGTAATATTGAGACTTTTTGTTGGTTGTTTGAATCATAAAGCTCGACTTTTCTCATTATACTACAGAAAGTGAGTTATATTTTTTTGGAAATATAAATTATACATTGGGAAATATATATTATATATTGGCATATAATATATATATATATGTTATATATAATTGGAAAGTCCTTTTATTATTGTACAAATATCAATAAATTGCAAAGGAAATTATTAATAAACTTGACTACTACAAACATGTTAAACATACAAAACATATATAAAACTAAAGAAAATGTTAACAATGATAGATAAATGCTACAGTTCCCTCTGGATTTTGCAATTTCAGTTATTTTTAATTTTCTTTATTATGTTTGGTAGATTCTCCTTCTATACTATATTAGTTAAAAGGCAGTATATTAGTTTCCATGGGTTTCTATAACAATATCCCACAAACTAGATGGCTTCACACAACAGAAATCTATTCTCTCACAGTTCTGGAGACCAGAAAATTTCAATCAAGGTGTTCGCTCTGAAGGAGAATCCGTTTCATTTCTCCTAGCATTTGGTAGTTGCTGGCAATAGTTGACATTCCTTGGCTTAAAGACACATCACCACATTCTCTGTTTACCTTCACATGTGTGCCTGTATCTCTGGGTCTCTTACATGGATACTATGGTTGGATTTAGGGCCCACACTAGTGCAACATGGCCTCATCTTAACTTGATTACAACTGCAAATACCCTATTTCCAAGTAAAGGCATTTTCATAGATGCAGAGATTAGGATTGCAACATATCATTTTATTTATTATATGTGTATGTATGTATGTATGTATTTTGAGAGAGCACAACTAGGGGAGGAGCAGAAAGAGAAGGAGAGAGAGAAAGAGTCCCACGCAGGCTCATCACTGTCAGTGAAAAGCCCGAGGTGGGGCTGGAACTCACCAACCATGAGATCATGACCGGAGCAGAAATCAGGAGTCAGATGTGTGACTGAGCCATTCAGGCACCCTTCAACATATCATTTTAAAGGACACAATTCAACTCAACACACAAAATAACAGAAATATAGGTAATTTATATGGTAATTTATTCCCCAAAAAGCAATGTTAGTCTTCTGTTTCTGTCATCATCACACTCAGAGTTTATGGAACACGAGTAATTAATAAAAGTAAATACTGATATCTTTACCCATTAAGGCACCTTTTGAAACCATTCATCTTGACTTTTGTCCCTCAGTTTATTATGTGTTGAAGTTATCAATACATTAGGTACACTGGATAGGTAAATTATTTTATAGATACATGGAATGGCCGTGCACTGTGTGCGTACATGTTCATATGCAAGAAAAGAGTATACCTAAAATACCCGCCATGTATCTAAAAATTGCTTTCAGGGTGAAAGGAAACTTTTGGAGTTGATGGATATGTTTATGACGTAAATTGCGGTGATGGTTTCACAGATCAGCTCTTGCTCTAAACTCTTGCTCTAAACTCATCAAGTTGTGCACATTAAATATAAACAGCTTTTTGTATGTTAATTATACCTCAATAAAGGGGTTTTGAAAAATTGCTTTGAGGGGCCCTTGGGTAGCTCTTGATTTCAGCTCAGGTCATGATCCCAGGGTCATGGGATTGAGCCCTGTTTTGGGCTCCACACTCAGCGTGGAGCTCACTTGAGATTCTTTCCCTTAAATAAAAAAGAAAAAATGCTTTGAGGTATTCGTTCTTTCATGTGGTGTTTTCTTTAAAAAATAATCTAGAGTCTCTAAAAAAAAGACACTGTTTTGTTTTTTGTTTTTTGTTTTTTTTATATTATATTTTTTCATCTTCAAAAATGCTCTTAACGCCCCCATCTCTGTAGTGCACTTACTTTCACACATTCTCAGTTTCTAAGTGGCCTGTGGCACGTTTACATGTACAGCTTCAGGTGTTTTTCTGTATCACAATAAATAAATATCAATATGCCCTGTAAGAGGTTACATAAATATTTTTAACCTTTTGAAACCTGAGTTACTAATTCCATATTCTAGAGATTTTTCTCACTGGTATTTGCCGCAGTGGAACCATGAATATTAGAATACAATGTTCACAGATAAGTTATTTTTAAATATTCTTTTAATTATTTTCCCTTTTTGTATTTTGAGAGAGAGACCTGAGAGGGTGCGTGTGAACCAGGCGCCAGGTGTCCAGCGTGGGGCCGCACTCCAGGTTCCATGTCACAACTGTGAGATCATGACCTGAGCAGAAGTCAACTGTTGGTCGCTCAACTGACTGAGCCACCCGGGTGCCCCCTGTGAAAATTCTTTTTTTTTTTTAATTTTTTTTAACGTTTATTTATTTTTGAGACAGAGAGAGACAGAGCATGAATGGGGAGGGTCAGAGAGAGAGGGAGACACGGAACCGAAACAGGCTTCAGGCTCTGAGCTGTCAGCACAGAGCCCAACGCGCAGGGCTCGAACTCATGGACCCTGAGATCATGACCTGAGCCGAAGTCGGCCGCTTAACCAACTGAACCACCCAGGTGCCCCGTAAATTCTTTTTTTCTTTTTTTAATTTTTTTTTTCAACGTTTATTTATTTTTGGGACAGAGAGAGACAGAGCATGAACGGGGGAGGGACAGAGAGAGAGGGAGACACAGAATTGGAAACAGGCTCCAGGCTCTGAGCCATCAGCCCAGAGCCTGACGCGGGGCTCGAACTCCCGGACCGCGAGATCGTGACCTGGCTGAAGTCGGACGCTTAACCGACTGCGCCACCCAGGCGCCCCGCCCCGTAAATTCTTAATAAGAAAACTTAATACGAAAATTCTTCACAAGAATAATGGAAGATGATGCTTGTTTATTGTTAACTGTACATAAATTAATTTTCTGGAATAATGAAGGGGAATAGTTACCAAGAGCATCATTTTTTACCAAGATTTTTAGCATTGCAGAGCCAACTGTGGACTCACTGAGGCGTCCTAAAAATCCTTGCTGAGGGAACGCTGCCCAGAAAACCCACAGAGGGCCTTGCTTCAGGGTGTGCCTGATGCCAGAGAACAGAGGGGATGTGGGAGCCCCTGTCAATCACCCAGAGGTCTGTGTTCGATCTGAATAGAGAGCTCTCCTTGCTGAGAGCTCCAGTCCCTTTGTCCCTCACAGGCATGCTTTTATCGCCAAACCTCATGACAGAGGAAAAAAAAAAAGTGCAGGGGGACCCCTCTTTGGAATTCGGTTTTTAGTGCAGCTGTGCACAGATTTAAAAATCATTCTTTGATTTTTCAATTTACTCTCTTCTAAGACTGATAATGCTTGAGGGCTGTGCGGAAGAGAGATTAGAGACAGGTAATAGAAACGACAACAGGAGAAGCGACACTTGTTTTCTGCTATGGTCAACATGAAAAATTGTCCTACTTTGATGAATGGAAACCCGATGTGCTGAGAAACACAGAAATGTGAAAAAATGTAAATTAAATGGCCCTTTTATATTCAAAAGAAAATTCAAGTTAGGTTTAGAACTGGGTTCTCTCCAGATGCAACTGAACGCCAAACACTGTGTATCCCCAAAGAAACATTTTCTATAGACAGAAAAAAGGAATGAGGTCTATATCTTTCTTTCTTTCTTTTTTAATGCTGTGCAGCAAAACTTTTGGAAGCTGATTGTTTTTATGTACCATAACTGCTAGAAGAGCATTTCCCACAGTGTACTTTGAGAAACTCTTGCTTTCTGAGAAATATTGCAAGGAGCTTCTAGCCACCTTGCCAATTAAGACAAATGTTAGCAACATATTTTTCTAATAATTTGTTTTTTTAACATATATGTGATTACTTTTATGCTTATCCTCTAGTTACCTGGAAAACAGCCCTCTGGAAATTCCAGAGCATAAAGGAAACATGGAGAGACAGCCTGCTGATTTGAAGTCAGATGTTTTGAGAGACTAGCACATAAAGTGCATTCACTACATGCTAGCCCCTGATCAGAAGTTCTTCGCATGTATTAATTCCTTTGATCCTCACAATGTAAGGTACATGTTAAATCAATTAAACATGGAGATCACTACACTGAGATGCCTCTAATGCCATAGCAGCCTATGGAAGCAAATAAAATCTAAACCGGTCAATGCTTCTTGGTTATGAAGTTAAAACCTAATGATAGATAACCAGTCACAATCAGCCAACTAGGCTTTAAGCTGCAGCCAATCAAATAATTTCCTTGCTTTGGTTTTTGCCTCTTCCCTACAAAAGTCTTTCTCCAGCTCCTTGGGGTGGACCATTGCTAACTACTTCTGCTTTGGTGCTGCCTGATTTGAATTCATTTTTGCTCAAATAAACTCTCAAAACTTTGAATACGCTTCAGTTTCTATTTTAACATAGGTAATTTAACGATCACCATTTCACAAAAATAAATAAATAAATAATAAATAAATAAATTAATTAATTAATAATAAAAGGAAGCAATCCACCCCTTAGTGGAAAGAACAGAAATTTCGATAAATGGATCAGAATAAAGAGGCCAAAAGTAAACCCCTGCAAATACTCATTGTATAATTTATTGTATTTAATTATTCATTTACAATGAAGGCACAAAGTGGCTAGATTTAATTAGAAAATGATAGTCTTTTCAACAAAAGGGGTAGAAACAATTGAACCTCCAGATGCAAACCTGAATCTCAATGTGGAAGAATTAAACATAAAAGAAAATATGTGTGCCTTTAGATTTAGCAAAGAGTATCTAATTATGTCACCAAAAACATGATGCATGAAAGAAAAAAAATGATAATTTGAATCTTATCAAAATTAAAAACTTTTGTATCACCACACAGTTAAGAGAATGAAGAGATAAAGTGAAGACGAGGAGAAAATATATATAAATCACATATATGACTAAGCCTATAAATCCAGAGTATGTAAATAACTGTTGAAATCAACAGTAAGATGATATAAACAGATAAATTACAAAAAATAGGAAAAGACATTTTGACAAAGAGGATATACATTATGGGTGGCCAATAAACATATGAAAATGTTCTTAACATCATGTCTTACTAAGGAAATGCAAATTGAAAGAAAAATGAGATACTGGTACCTACCTACTCATTAGAATATTTAAAAAATACGATAAAACTGATAATAACCAGTGCTGACAAGGAGGTGGACAAACTGAAAGCTATACATGGTTGGTGACAAGGTCAAGGATTATAGGCATTTGAAAGAGAGTTTGGCTGTTTCCTGATTTATTTTTAAGCTTTGTTCTTTAATAACTATTTTAAAAATGGTATTATATTTTGAAATATATTTTTTGCACAAAGGAATTTACATAAGACTTGTTTTCACTAAGAAATATAACCTCATGATGCTTCATTTCACAAGCTCCTCTTGTGGGTGCATAATGTCATCTTAAAAGTTTCCTTGGATTAAATAATTTTAAGAAAAGCTAGCAAGGAATAACAAGAAGAGAAAGAAATATAATCTGAGCCATGAGCAGGAAGGAATGGGCTTTTGTATATGGAATGACATACGAAACGAGCAATGATGTTCACAGTGTGTCACCATAGATTTATGCTAAAATTACCAAGAGATATATTCAGAAGTTGCCTTTCCCTTGTTCAATTTTCCCACTTGCCTTGTACTTCTCAAGTGCTCTGGGAGTATCGAAGACAATCTGAGTTCAAGTTGAGGTACAAAAGCACAAAGGACTCCATTTTAACTTTTTTTTATTGTTTATTTATTTTTGAGAGAGAGAGGCAGAATGTGAGCTGCAGATGGGCAGAGAGAGAGGGAAACACAGAATCGGAAGCAAGTTCCAGGCTCCAAGCTGTCAGCACAGAGCCCTGTGTGGGGCTCGATCTCACAAACCCTAAGATCGTGACCTGAGCAGGGGTTGGACTCTTAACCTACTGAGTTACCCAGGTGCCCCTACATTCACTGCTTTTTGATACTTATGTTATATTAACTACTTTTAGATATCCAAAATTATTTTGACATATTTGATTTTCAAATTCAAAAAGTAATGGAGAACTCATAAGCATGTAAATGTAGAAACAAAAATATTTTCCTGGTATTGGGTAGATGTATAGTGTAAAGCAATGTCAGTAAATCATTTGTAGATGGATAATGTCGTTGGGATTTAAAGATGGGATCTATAATTTACCTGCTTTGCAGGTAATTATGGTAAATAAAGAAGAATATAGTTCTGTGGTAGCAAAAGACTGACATTGAAATTTCAAAACAGACATCATTTCTAATATATTGTTTTTAAAGCACCCTGCTTTAGTTGTTCATCCATGTTTTGATTTCTGCTCTCTGTTGGGAATGTAAAAAACGTTTGAAAATGTTGATTTTTTTTCATGAAGATAGCAGGGTGCCATTTATAACTCCCCAATAAATACAATTTATGTAAAATAGCTAATATGAGAGACAAGGCAGCAAATAGCTGATTCAATTGCCTCACAAGATCCTTCATCCTTGTGTAAAATAACACAAGCCAAGAAGGAAACTCCCTGTGGCGTAACATAAGTATCAATTATTCATTTGATTAGTGCAAACCGGCATGAATGACATTATTTGACAAAAAGCTTTTGTTTATATGAGTGAAAGAAAATGAAAAAAGAAATCAAATAACTTGAATAGAAAGTCTTTATTTACATAAGAAGCTTATGAAATCCATCCATGTTTTCAGTCAAAGTAAAGCTTCCATCAATGTATATTTATGGTTATTTAGATTTCCTTTCTCTAGATGCATTTCCTGGAAAGAAGACACCTCAGCTTGCTGATTCCAAGAGCTATTTTTGCTTGAGATACAAAGGCTTTTGATTCTATTTTTTAAAAAATAGTTCCTGCATTATAGTGGATATATAGAAATAAAATAAAAGCCATAAATTACAAAATAATCCAGAAATCAAACAAAATGAAATACAACAAGGGGAATTTCTTTTGCTGTATTTCATTTTTAATATTTTTTGTGGATAAGATGTTATATGTTTTCATTTTAAAAAATCCTAAAAAAGCAGAATAAAATTAAACTTATGATATTCCAAGTAATTAGACATTAATTGCATTTAAATTTGTATGTCTGCAGTTTCTATTAGTCTAAATAGTCTCATTAAATTGGGAATTTTTTTTTCTCTTTTCTCTTCTCTCTCTCCCTTTCTATTCAAAAATCACTTTCCTGGGGCACCTGGGTGTCTCAGTCGGTTAAGCATCCGACTTCGGCTCAGGTCATGATCTCACGGTTCGTGGGTTTGGGCCCCACGTTGGGCTCTGTGCTGACAGCTCAGAGCCTGGAGCCTGCTTTGGATTCTGTGTCTCCTTCTCTCTCTGCCCCTCCCCTGCTCCCATTCTCTCTCTCTCTCTCTCACTCTGTCTCTCAAAAGTAAATAAATATTAAAAAAATTAAAAAAAAAATCACTTCCTTGGGTGCCTGGCTGGCTCAGTCATTGAGCATCCAACTCTTGATTTCAGTTCAGGTCATGATACCATGGTCATGGGGTTGAGGCCCACATCAGGCTCCATGCTGAGTGTGGAGCCTGCTTAAGATTCTCTTTCTCTCACTCTCTCCCTCTGTCCCCTCCCCTGTGTGTACATGCTCTCTAAAAAACAAACACACACACACACACAAAACATTTCCTCACATCTTCAAAAACTCTTACAAAAAGCATAGCTTAATTGACCTCTATTCATTACTTCCTAGTTTTATAAGTTACCTATTTAACATGTCTATTTCCAAATTTTCACTTTTACAAATAGTACAAAATATTTTAGTCATCATTTATTATGCTTATAGAATTAATTACTAAAATTTAATTATTAATAAACATATGAATGTTGTTATCACTTATTTTATATTGGCAGAGTAAGCTCAAAAACTTATGAAAATGTATAATTACAGGTTTCTTATAATTGCCGATTTCTTGATGTATGATTATAAATTATATACATAGAAAGATAAATAATCTTTGTTTCCTCAATAGGGAAATGTAATTTATCTATTTAAAAAAATTTTAATGTTTATTTTTGAGAGAGAGAGAGAGAGGGAGAGGGAGGGAAAGTCAGAGAGAGAGAGGGAGAGGGAGATACAGAATCCAGAGCAGGTTCTAGGCTCTGAGATGTCAGCACAGAGCCTGATGTGGGGCTCCGACCCATGAACCACAAGATCACGACCTGAGCTGAAGTTGGAAGCTCAACTGACTGAACCACCCAGGTGCTCCAGGAAAATGTAATTTATAATTACTTTAATTTTTAAACAAATTATCACTTTTGAATTTTAACATTTTTAAATTTATTATTGGAAAATTTTATCTTATCAAGAGTTTGTTGATACATTTTTATGAGTATTCTCCTTTCTTTTTTATGATTTGCAAGTTCTTGTCTTTGTTTTTTTAACATTTTTTAAGTTTATTTATTTATTTTGAGAGAGAGAGAGAGAGAGAGACAGTGTGAGTGGGGGAGGAGCAGATCAAGAGGGAGAGGGACTCCCCAGCAAGCTGCACACCAAACTCATGAAACCGTGAGATCGTGACCTGAGCTGAAACCAAGATTCAGATGGTTAACCGACTGAGCCATCCAGGCGCCCCGTGATTTGTAATCTCTGAATTTACAGATGTCAGTTTGGAGTCACAGACGTTACAAACATTTTGTTTTCAATAAGCCACCATTTTATTTGTACTTTAATTTTTTTTATCATACTGTATAGTAATGTTTATGTGTTTACTGAGTTGTTTTTTTGGACCCAGAGACAAGTTTTTGCTTGTTTGTTTGTTTTGTTGTGTGTTTTAAGAGAAAAGGCTTTTGTGGTTTGTCATATAATGTATACTGATGTAATGTTTGGCAAAGCTGATTCAGATATTCTATTATGTTCACCACCTATATTCTTTTTTTTAATTTTTTAAATGTTTGTTTGTTTATTTATTTACTTATTGTTTGAGAGAAAGAGGGAGAGAGAACATGACTGGGGGAGGAACAGAGAGAGAAGAAGACAGAAAATCCAAGCAGGCTCTGCGCTGTCAGCACAAAGCACGATGTGGGGACTGGAACATTCGAGCTGTGAACTCATGAGCTAAGCCAAAGTTGGACGTTCCCATCACCTATATTCCTTATCTAAAACTTACCTATTTGATATAACAAAATTCAAAGAGATGTGCTGAAAACAATTAATATTTTGTTTTCTATATCTAAATTGTATTTTGCATACTTGAAAATCTTTTAGTTTCATAGAAAAACAAAAACAAGTCAAAATTATTATAACTCAATAGTAACTTAATAGGAATAGTAATAGTATGTTTTACCTATACACATAATAAAAAAATCTTAAATTATAAGTTACAGTTAATCAAATCTTATATGATAGAAGAAATATAATTTATTGGAATTCATGATTTGCAACAGAAAATCCATCACTGATATTCAAGAAAAAAAATTATGATCATTTTCACTGATGGAGAAAAGCAATTTGATGAGTTTTCACACATCTTGTTTGTAGGTATCTTCATTTGGATTCCTCAAATGCTGAGCCTGAGGCAGGGACTTGGGGACAGGACATTAATTTAGGAGGTGATCCCAGGAAGATAGAATGAGAGAGTGGGAAGTGAAGCACAAAGGATAAAAAAATTGATAAAGAATGTGTAATGGAGCTGATTAATGCCATCTGCAACTAGACATTGCAGGCCTTTTGTGAGGAATTTTATGAAATATGACTTCAAATAGTTCTTCCAAAGGATGAGAGACGATGATAGAAGATGAATTCTTAGAGTCTAACAATTTCCCACGCTCCTAATGTATGAAAAATATCCTATCATCAGGTTGATACTAATGAAACTAAAAATGAAATCTATTCCTGAATGATATAGCACATCAAAATATGGTAAGTCAACAATTCCAGGTGATCTCTGACCATAAGAAGAATCCTTTCATTGTAAAGTTCTCACCTTCTCAAGAAAAAAAAAATACATATCATGCTTCTTTCATATTGAATTGATTATAAAATCAAAATCCTCTGCTTTTTGCGATATTATGCCAGTTAGTTATCATCAGTAGTTAAAATGAGATTATTTCAATGCAATTAATGCAATTATTTTCAAAGAGAACATATTGGCATAATTATCTAAATGAACAAACTATCTTGTTCTCAGCTGAATTTTGTGAAAGCAAAAAGATCATTTAAATGGCCATGAAGCCTACATGAAAATGAATATGGATTGTTTTTTCTTCTTACCAAGAGCAGTGGTGGCTTATTTTCTTCATTTTTCGTCACAGTTTTCATGGCATTTGAAAGCTGAGTGTGCATTCTGTGTAATCAATCACCGGAGTAGAGGCTGCAATGGTGGAAACAAAGCAAAAGCAAATGAAGTGCCAGCAGTTACAAGAAAAGGTCGTAACCGCTAAAGAATGAAAAAGAGGAAAAAGGAGGTACAGGAAAAAGGAAACTCGCGGGAGGAGAATTTGTTACTTCCTCACAATAGGCCTTAAATACTTCAAACTATTATTTACAAAAACAAGCATATTAACATGTTAAATATGCCATACCTTGTTTGATAGGTTTTTAATGATATATGCCTGTGGTCTCAATACTTGTTCATTTGAACTGAAGATCTTTCATATGGCATAAATATTTTTTCTGAAAATAATTTTGAGTTTTCTCTGCCCATTTTCATCTCCCTGTCCATTATCAGTTTTTTTTTTCTAGAAGATATTATCACCTTAGAATTGCTCTTCTCTCTTATGACTCCAATCTTGTTCCTCCAATTTCCCTAAATCTGATTTAATGAATTAATACATTCTCAAATTTTGTGAAAATGCCTCATAAGGTAATTCCAAAAGTGATTTTTAAAAAATTTACAGGTCTAATGTGTACATAGGAAATCCAATAGAATCTGTAGATAAACTCTCACAATTAGTAAGTAATTTTGCCAAAGACTTCTTAGGCATAAGGTTAATTTTCAAAAGTCAATTTTACCAGAGAGGAAATATAACAAATAAAAATTTTAAATACTATTTTATGATAGCATAAAAATATTTTGCACTTTGAAGTAAATGTAACAAAATCACATTCTATTTTCACTATGGACTGTGGTTTCTTGGGTATATTCACATTTTGAAAATGTAGCCACCAGTACACTTATGAATTGTGTGCTTTCAATAAAAATGTTTTTCTTTAAAAATTGCATGTGAACCGCCCACAGGTTAGATGGAATTATGATTTATGATTATAGTAGAAATGGTAAATCTTTGTTGGAAATCAAAGAAATAGCATAATATATAATGTGGTTATAGTACATTTTGATAATGTGAAAATACATTAAAAATAAAAATTCACGGCCATATTTCTTATTTATGCTGTCCTAAATATTTCCCAGTTTGTATTTAGCATCGGCAGGTATACAACCACTATATTCACTTATTTCAAAAGGTATAATTGAATAATTTATTTTACATATGCATTTCATAGTTAAATTTTGAAGTATCTTGGTAGCAATTATTTTGATCAGTTGCAGATTTTGTTCATATTGTATTGCTAAGACCTGATTATTTTGTAAAATGTATAGCATTTTAAACGTTGATATGAAGCTTTATGTTGCATAATATCCCATCATAGGATTTATATTTTTACAGGTGGAAAATTAAATTTAAAGCATCTGTACATTTGCTGGCATACTGTGAGTATAAGTAAGGTTGGGTGATTATTATTAGTCTTTAGTATGAAAGAGCATTAACTTAAGTTCATTTTAAATGAAATTTAAACAACCTGTTCCGTGAATTCTAAAGCAATTGAGATTTCTCACTTTCTAACATCTCTTCCAAATAAAGTCAGTATAAAAAAAGTATTCTGTGAAGTAGGTGTCACCTGATGTGATAAAATAAACAGCACTAACAGAAGTGAAATTCATTAAAAAAGCATCAGCCATCCATTTTAAGAGAGAAAATTAGGGCATTAAAGTGTTATAGTAGTGTTTTATAAAAGCAGTAATAGCTAAGGAAGAGGAAAAAGACAAAGTTTTCTCCAAAAAATTTTTGAATGCCTTACAAAACATAAATTTTCTAAATCAATAAGACCATTAGTCTGAAGGGAAACCTTTTTTCTCTCCTTGTGGTTGGATTTTTTAAATCTATTAGCAGCTAGATAGCGTAAACAAAGTTTGTGCTTTAGATTTATCACCCTTGCCACTCCCTCTAACTGACAGCCAGGCACATGTAATATGGCACGCACATGTATGTGCAGACACAGACACTTGGAGTTTGACACTGAGAATCAGAAGAATTGGCATTTATGTGAGTTACAATTGTAGAACCGAATTGTTGAATGACGGGACAATCACTGGATAGGACAGAGGCCCTGAGAAAACGTTTCATCTGCTATAGCTCATTGAGGGTTCCTACCTCATGCTATAAGTCAAAAGAAGAAGGAAGAGAAAGAAAGGAGGACGTATACATTTATATATCTAATTATATATAATTAGAAAAAGATAACTATATATAATATATATTTTAACACACACACACAATATTAGAAAAAGAAAGGAGGAAAAGAGAGAGAAGAATGTTATTTTTAATGTACCACCTCCACTGCAATGTAACATGTGGTCTGATCATTTGAAGACAGATTTACATTTTTCACAATTCGGGTTATTCTTTCATTCTGCAAAGAGGTAAACAGTAAAACTAAAAATTGCTATTTTTATACTAATAGAGTTTCACGAAGGGCACAGGAGAAAATGAATTTCACTCTAAATATGTTACCAAACATGTCACAGACAAATTTTGAGGATTGCATTGTTTCAATAAAAGAGAAAGAAAGAAAACAAGCACACATAAAAACCCTACCTATGCCTGTCATGATGATTTACAGTATGCCTAGTGTCTTCTATAATTACTAATTGTCTAGTCAAATACAGTGAAGTTAAATTTAACTGGAGAAACTAAATAAGAAATTGCAATGTATTGCAGCCTAACTTTTTAAACAAAAGAACTAGGTAAGTTGTAAAACTGTTTATTCTTAATTGAGAAGGGAATAACTTTGAAAATGTAATTATGTGTAGATATTACATATTTCATATAATTATGCCCACATAATCAAATTAAGCATTCTATAGCCCTTTAAAGTTTTTAAAACTTAACTTTTTCTAATGCTTATCTCACAAGACCCAGTAAAATAAGTATAATTCTACATGGCTATTTAGGATGAGAGAATGAGGTCTTAATGAGTTTATGTAACTTACCTAAAATCAAATAGAAATAATGTTTTAGAATATGACCCCACATTTTATGAGTTTCTTCTCTTTCATTGATTAGAGAGAGGAAAAAGGGAAATGGGAAAGAGAGAGGAGAGAGAGAGAGAGAGATTGCATACGTGCATACACACATGCCTATGCTGGTATATAGAAAAGAGAGATAAATGGATTTTGGTGAGAACTGGGAAAATTTAAGAATAGTGATATGGGCGAGGTGATGACAAGCAGGAGACTGCGGTTAAAATACAATGTAAATAAATCAAAGTGAATATGCCCAGGATAGTTGAGCAATATATTCTCAGGTAAGAAACTTATAATGATGCTACTCATTCCAACTAACAGGATAGAAACACCTTCTATGTAAATAAAACAAGATAGTATATAAAGACAGTAGGTAAAAAAAAGGGAATAACTTATTTTTAGGTTTATTCATTCATTTTGAGAAAGAAAGACAGCAGGGGAGGAGAGAGAGCAGAAAGAAAGGGAGAGAGAGAGAGAGAGAGAGAGAATCCCAAGCAGGCTCCACACCATCAGCACAGAACCCCATGTGAGACTCGAACCCACGAACCGTAAGATCACGACCTGTGCTGAAATCAAGAGTCAGATTGCTTAACCCAGGTCTCCCAGAAATAACTTTGATCTGTGGAATACAATGTGCATTAAGAATAAAGATGTGGGGCACCTGGGTGGCTCAGTCGGTTAAGCGGCCGACTTCGGCTCAGGTCATGATCTCGCAGTCCGTAAGTTCGAGCCCCGAGTCGGGTTCTGTGCTGACAGCTGGGAGCCTGGAGCCTGTTTCGGATTCTGTGTCTCCCTCTCTCTGACCCTCCCCCATTCATGCTCTGTCTCTCCCTGTCTCAAGAAATAAATGAAAAAAAACGTTAAAAAAAAAAGAATAAAGATGTATAATTGAACAGTCAGAGACAAATAGGCCTTGATGGGAGTACTATTTAAAATAAGCAACCATTATCTTGCAGAAAATATAGAAGCACACCAGGTGACAGCTAGTGTGCTATTCCTAGACATGGAAATAAGGCCATATCGAACTTTCCAGTCCAGCAAATCCTCCAGCTTAATACACCTGTATAAATGAACCCTGGTGAAATCAGCAAAGAAACCACTCAACCAACACACACAATAATAAAAAACAATAAATTTTGTTGTTCACAGCAAGTAAGCTTTGGACTCCTTCATTTTGTAGCAATTGAAAAATTCATACGCTAACTGAGCCAGGCATAGAATAAAAATAAAATAATTTGTGGAGGTTTACCTTTGATAAATCTACGTTGGTCACCTACATTCACTGTGACAATCACTGATTACAACGATATAGAAGACAGAGTGTTTTGCCATTGTAGAACTACCATATGATCCAGCAATTCCACTTCTGGAGATATATCCAAAGGAAATGAAAACACTGTGTTGAAAAGATATCTGTATCCCCATGTATATCACAGCATTATTTACAATAGCCAAAACATGGAAACGACATAAGCATCCATCAATGGACGAATGGGTTAAGAAGCTGTTCATATGTACAATGGAATATCCTTCAGCCATAAAAAAAAAGAAGGAAATCCTGCCATTTGGGCCAACATGGTTGGGACTTGTAGGTTTTATGCAAAGTGAAATAAAACCGAGAAAGAAAGGCAAATACTGTATTATCTCACTTTTATGTGGAATATAAACAAATAAAAAACTTACAAAAAGATCAGATTTGTAGTTATCAGAGGCAGGGAGATGGGGGTATTACAGGAAGGTGGCCAACAGATACAAAATTCGAGTTATAAGATCAGTAAGTAGTAAGGATGCAATGTACCGCATAATGACTATAGCTAATATTGCTGTATGGAGTATGTGAAAGCCGTAAAGAGAGTATATTCTAGGAGTTCTCATCACAAGAACTGTATGACATGATGCCTGTTAACTAATTTCATTGTGGCGATCATTTTATAATATACGCAAGTCAAATCATTATGCTGTACACAAGCTTATACATGCTGTATGACAATTACATCTCAATAAAACTGAAAAAAAATAAAAAGAGACTGGGAAGATGGCAGAGTAGGAGCTTACCTACTCTCAGATTTACCTACTTTAGGCTCTACTCTCAGAGCTTACCTCATCCCACGATACAACTAGATAACACTCACATCAGCGTAAATAACCCAGAAAATGACCTGAAGACTGCCAGAACAAACTCCACAATGAAAGGTACAGGAGAAGCCACACTGAAGAGGGTAAAAGAGGAAAGACATGGTGGGAAAGCCTGGAGGGTGATAGGAAACTGAGTCCTCCCACTTAAAGAGACAGCACAACAAATAGCCTGAGGAGATACAGCACAGAAGTCCAGTTTGAAAAACACCTGAGGCATACAGGAAGGAGGGTGTTTACTCTTCTCAGAGCATATCCCAGAGGGACAGAGATCACCGGAAGAGTCTTCTAGGGGCAAAGGAGCCAGCAGGCACCATTTCCTTCTCCTACCTCCACCACATGAACACAGGGCTACCTATGGGAGCTAGCTTAGCCCCCACCCTCACTACCTAACTTACTTAAACCAAACCCTGCTCCCAGACTGCCCCCTGCTTCAGTGGAGTCGCCCTTTCCAGTCATGCTTGCCTCAGTCCTCACACTGCAGGTCCCCTCCCCAGAAGACCAGCATAAACCTTGCCAACCCACCTCTCCTGACCCATGTGCTTTCCAGGGCCTCGTTCCAAGCATCAGTGGCAGGGCCCTCCCGTGGAAGTCCAGCCTGCACCTTGTTAACACTGGACACCCCTCTGCACGCACTTTGCAGATCGGCCCTGGCCGGCCCTGATTCTGGAAGCAGCAGCACAAGGTCTCCTTTTGCAGAGGAGGCAGGCACCTTGTTAAAATTGTGTGACTGGTCCTGACCAGCCTGGTCCCTGCAATGACCGCATGTCCCCTCTCACCAGTGTGCAGATCCTGCAGGCACTCTACGTCCCACCCCCTCCAAAATGCTTTTTGGCTGGAGGCCATCCAAACCCTGGCCACAAGCCTGGCAGTGTGCAATGAAGCCAACAGGGGCCAACACCACTCCAGAGTGACTCCTGCCTTGGCGAGAGGGGAAGATACTCACACACAGCAGTCAGACTGAAACCCAGCAGTGGGCTGGGGACTAGTTGGTAGACTTGTAGGCCCTGCCCACCAATGAAAACTTCTGAAAGGACAACACAAGGAAAGCACCCTGCAATTTGGTGCTACTGGATCTCCAGCAAAAGCCTAGTCAGACTAATCTCAAGCCCAGGGTGGCCCCAGAATGGTCCACTAACAACAAGAGGACCAACAGATAGCCACAATAAGCAAAGAGAATCTCTGCAGATGACTGGACTGAAGGAAGAAACAGCCAAGACACAACAGCAGGCTGCATGCAACACACACAGGAGACGCCCCTGAGGCATCAGGTTCTGGTGAATAGGGATATTGCACTGCAGGGCACTGAGGGGCTCTTCTTCATAAGGCCATTATTTTCAAGAGCAGGAGATGAAGTTGACTTTCCTAACACACAGCAACAGACTCAGAGAGGTAGACAAAATGAGGAGACAGAGGAATGTGGCTCAAATAAAAGGACAGGGCAAAACCACAGCAAGAAAACTAAGTCAAATGGATACGAATTCTTGAGGGAGAATTTAAATAAACAAAATCACAAATGAAAGAGGAAAACCAACAACACCACAGAAATATGAACAAGTGTAGGAGAATATTATAAAATTATATGCCAACAAATTGGACAACCTAAAAGAAATGGATAAATTCCTAGAAGCATACACCTTCCCAAAACTGAATCAGGAAGAAACAGAAAATTTGAACAGACTGATAACCAGCAATGAAATTATATCACTAATCAAAAAATTCCAACAAATGAAAGTCCAGGGCCAGATGGCTTCACAGGTGAATTCTACCAAACATTTGAAGGTTAATACGTATTCTCAATATTTTGCAGAAAACAGAAGAAGAATGAAAACTTCTAAATTCATCCTATGAGGCCAACGTTACCCTCATACTAAAACCAGATAAAGATACCACAAAAAAGGAGAACAAGCCAATGTCTCTGATGAACAAATATGTAAAAATCCTCAACAAAATATTGGCAAACTTAATCCAACAATACATTAAAAAAAATCATTCACTACCATCAAGGAGGATTTATTCCCAGAATGCAAGGATAGTTCAATATCCATAAATCAATCAATATGATACATCACATCAATAAGAAAAGGATAAAAACCATATGATCAGGGTGCCTGCGTGACTCAGTCAGTTAAGCATCCGACTTCAGCTCAGGTTTTGATCTCACAGTTCAGGGGTTTGAGCCTCCCATTGGTCTCTGTGCTGACAGCTCAGAGCCTGGAGTCTGCTTCAGATTCTGTGTCTCCCTGTCTCTCTCTCCCTCCCCCACTCACACACTATATCTCTCTCAAAAATAAAACAAGATTAAAAAAATTAGGGGCACCTTGGTGGCTCAGTCAGTTAAGTGTCCAACTTCCGCTCAGGTCATGATCTCACAGTCCGGGAGTTTGAGCCCCGCCTCAGGCTCTGTGCTAACAGCTCAGAGGCTGGAGCTTACTTCGGATTCTGTATCTCCCTCTCTCTCTCTGCCCCTCCCCTGCTCATGCTCTGTCTCTCCCTGTCTCAAAAAGAAATAAAAACATTAAAAAATAAATAAATAAAATAAACTTGAATTTAAAAAAAAACAAACATATGATCATTCAGTAGATGCAGAAAAAGCATTTGACAAAGTACAACATCCATTCATGATAAAATCTCTCAACCAAGTTCTCTTTAGAGCGAACATAATTCACATAATAAAGACCTTATATGAAAAACCCACAGCGAATACCTTCTTCAATGGGGAAAAAACTGGGAACTTTTCCCCTAAGAACAGGGTCAGACAAGGATGTCCAGTCTCTCTATGTTTAATCAAAATAGTATTAAAAGTCCTAGCCACAGCAATCAGACAAGATAAAGGAATAAAAGGCATCCAAACTGGTAAGGAGGAAGTACAACGTTTAATATTTACAGATGACTTAATAGTATATATATAGAAATCCCCCCCAAAAAGAAAGATAGAAAACCCTGAAGAAGTCACCAAAATACTACTAGAACAGATAAATGAATTCAGGAAGGTACAGGATACAAATTAAATGTACAGAATTGATTTCATTTTTTACACTAATAATAAAGCAGAAGAAAGAGAAATTTAAAAGATCCCATTTATAATTGAACTCAAAATAATAAAATAGCTAGGAATAAACTTAATTAAAATACCTGTATTCTGAAAATTATGTTGATGAAAGAAATTGAAGATGACCAAAGAACTAAAGGCATTCTATGCTCATGGACTGAAAGAACAAATATTGTTAAAATGCTAATTACCCAAAGCAATCTACAGATACAATGCAATCCCTATCAAAATACCAAAAGCATTTTTCACAGAACTAGAATAAACAATTCTCACATGTATATGGAACCACAAAGACCATGAATGTCCAAAGCAATCTTGAAAAAGAAAGGCAAAGATGTAGGCAACACAATTCCAGACTTCAAGTTCTATTACAAAGCTGTAGTAATCAAAACAGTACAGTATGGTCACAAAAATAGACATTCAGATCCATAGAACAGAATAGAAAGCCCCAAAATAAACCCACAATTATATAATTAATCTTTGAGAAAGAAAACCATAATATGCAATAGAAAAAAGGCAGTATCTTCAATAAATCATGTTGGGAAAACTGGATGGTGATACGCAATGAGTGAAACTGGGCCACTTTCTTATGTCATACATAAAAATAAATTCAAAATGGCTTATGGACCTCAATGTGAGACCTAAAGCCATAAAAATCCTATAAAAGAACACAGACAATAGTTTTTCTGACACTAGTCATGATAACATCTTTCTAGATACGTCTTTAAGGCAAGGGAAACAAAAGCAAAAGAAACTATTGGAGCAACATAAAAATAAAAGCTGCACAGCAATGGAAACAACCAACGCAACTAAAAGACAACCTACTGAATGTAGAAGGCATTTTCAAATGACATAGCTGATGAATAGTAAGTATCCAAAATATATAAAAAAAACCTGTAAATCTCAATACCCAAAAAACAATTAAGCCAATTAAAAACTGGACAGAAGACACGAACAGACATTTCTCCAAAGAAGACATACAAGATGGTCAACAAACACATGAAAAGATGTTCATTATTACTCAGCACCAGGGAAATGCAAATATAAAGCACAGTGACGTGTCACTGAGTACCAGCCAGAATGGCTAAAATTAAAAACTTGAGAAACAAGAAGTGTTGGCGAAGATGTGGAGAAAAAATGAACCCTTGTGCAATGTTGGCCAAATGCAAACTGGAGCAGCCAGTATGGAAAATAGTATGGAGGTGCCTCAAAAATTGAAAAATAGAACTACCCTATCACCCAGTAATAGCACTACTGGGTATTTACACAAAGAATACACAACCACTAATTTGAAGTGATAGGTGCACCTCTGTATTTATTGCGGCACTATTTTCAATAGTCAAACCATGGAAGCTGCCCAAGTGGCCACTGGTAGAGGAATGGATAAAGAAAATGTGGTAGATATATACAGTGAGGTATTCTTCAGCCATAAAACTGAATGAGATCTTGCTGTTTGCAACAGTACGGATGGATCTAATGAGTAAAATGCTAAGCAGAATAAGTCAGAGAAAGACGAATAGCATACGATTTTACCCATATGTGGAATTTAAGAAGCAAAACAAATGACCAAAGGGAAAACAAAGAGAAAGAGACAAACCAAAAAACAGACCCTTAAAGATGGACAACAAACTGACGATTACCAGAGTGGAGGTGGGTGGAGGGATGGGTGAAATAAGTAAAGGGATTAAAAGTACACTTATCTTGATGAGCACTAGTAATATGAAATTTTTGAATCAGTATATTGTACGCCTGAAATTATTATAACATTATACACTGGAAAAAATAATAACTAAAATAAATAATAAATAAAAATTTAGAGAAGACAAAAAAAAACTGAAAAGAAAAAATGAAGGAAATCTTATTGCCAATGAAGCAAATGTCTCTCCCTTGTCCCACATTTCCAGCTTTATCCCAATTATGTTTTGACAGATGGTACAAGACAACACCTCTTGTTCCAAAGCAGAATGAAATTTTTCCTACCAGTGTTGTAGAGGAATAGATTTAGTTTCTTCCTTTCACCATTAGTAATGTTATAGAGACCAAACAATGAATTTGGGGTAAGGGAGCCAAGTGGCCGTGTGGGAACTCCAAAGTAACATCAAGACAGATAAAATATCTACCTTGTTTCCAGCTGACCTTTTCATATTCACGAGCATTAAACTAGGAAATGTTAAATTCCTCAGGGTGTCAGTTAGTAAGGAGAGTAGACATAGGATCCTGTCTGTTGTGAGACTGGAATATATTTATGAGCTCCCAGCTTAGCACATTTGAAAATAAAGCTTCTAAAAGACAGATACCAACTGAAAGGACAGTAAGTAGCCTGACCGGGGTTTAGTCAAGACAAGACAAAGGGTAAGAACTGGGCAGTTGTGAACGTGTTGTCAGGAGTCTTAGAGTAAAGGAGATAGAAGGGGTGGTGACTGGTAATTCTTCTATTTTTGGGGAAAAAAAAGGTTCATGGAAAGGGGAAAAGGGATTGATAGTCTCACCCAAATATGATTTGCTTGAAACAATTATAACCGAATGAATAAAGGGAGAGAGATGGGAGGGCAGATGAGAGATTTAGAAGCATAGCAATCTAAGTGGTCTGGAGAAGAATTGTGATTGTTCGTTTTATTTTACGTAGTACATCCATCCTTCTTTTTACCTATCAAAACTTCCATTTAGGATTCAAACTCAATGAATTTCTAAACTAACATTTAGAAATATAAACTTATTTCATCTGGAAGACATTCCCTGCATCCAAGGTTTAGCTCTTTTCCCTTTCTCAAAACATTTGTTAATTCTGAATAACTTGATGAAAGCATTTAAAAAATATATTTTGGATTAACTGGTTTAGATTCTTTTTTTTTCTTTTTCTCAATATATTGGTTTCCTTGGTATCACAAATTATTATTTTTGTAATAATAATTTATTATTATATAATAACATTATATAATAGCTAAATATGGCTGATCCATTGATATTCAACATATGTCATTTTTGTTGTTGTTATTGATATGCCTTACATTGTCGTCTTCACAGGGCTCTGAGAAAAACGTATTTTTATTGAAAAGTATTTGTACAGAGGAGCACTACCAACATTGTAGTTTCTATTATATATTGTTAAATAAAAAATAAATACACCTTTTAGAATGTGACCTTAATAAGGAATAATTCTATTTGTTTACATATTAAAAATCCACTTGGGCAATTAACTTTTACTTTCCACTATTATTGAACTGAAGTAAGCAGTGTAATTAATGAATTATTTTTGTCACTAAAACAAAAAAGCTTTGGCAGAAATAACATAGTCTCTGCTCTACTCTAGCTTGATGACATTCACAGAACGCTTGGTTATTTGCAGATGGGTGAACCAGAAGAATGCAAGAGTTATGCAGGTTTTAGCAGTCCTACAGAGGTCATTTCTAATCTAAGACTTTGTCCCCTTACAGGGAGTTTCAAGGATGCTTGACCCCATGCCTGTGATCCTAGCTATATGCACAAGGCCAAGCACAAAATATAACTCCAATAAATAGGTTACAATCTGAAGAAATGATTGCAATTCTATTACTTATTCTTAAGAAAGTTAAGTCTATTCCCAGGTATTTATATTTCACACAGGGAGCAAATTATTATAAATGGTGTTTGGTAAATTAAAGCCTAGTGATCCCTCAAGATTTTATATATTTTTTATCCTTATATTATGCCTAAATAATAGGCATATCAGGGATATCACTAATTAATATGGATTATTAATTTCAGATAAAAATAAAATGAAATCCCTTAGGTCCCATGTCGCATAAATGTAGAATGTGGAACCATGTCTTTAAATGTTATTTCTCTATTAGGCCTTTGCCATGAGATTTGCTTCTCTAACCTTTTTTTTTGTTTCCTACCTATTTCTCTTCCTCAAAGGAACACTTTGAAAATTAGTTGTACTTCTGTAAATATGATTTAGATTCCTTAGAGAGAAAGCACTCAGAATATGGAATATGAAATACATTTATTCAGTAAATTGTTACATCAAATCATAATCTAGAAAGATGTTTATTGAGTTTGTAAAGTGCAGAAACCATAAATATATCAACTTAAAACGAAATCTTATAAAAGCAATTTAAAAGGAAATCGGCCCCATTAATATTGTCTTTTTAAAGCCTTAACATTACCTTTAGCAGCTGGTGTCCATTTATATTTGTAATTTCAATTACATAATGTAGGCTAAATTGATTATATTTTAATTTTGTTGTATTAGTGATTTTCCATAAGAATCTTATATAGTGATATTCCTTTCCTTTCACAAACACAATTATTACAACTTTCTCCAGTTTTATAAACATTTCCAATTTATGACGCCTGGCTAAATAGAGAGCTGTGCTCCTCCTCAGACTTAAATTAGAAAAGAAATTTAATAATTCACTATAGTGCCAAAGAATTGTGAAGATTATTATGAGAACTTTAGGCATGAGAATTTCTCCATGCATAAAAAACTCGAGAAATCAGATTGAATGTAAAATTCAATAAAACTGATTAATTAACAGCCCTGTGTCAGCCAAAGAAAAGACCTCAGAATAAAGTAGTTTACAGCCTAAACAGTGGCCAGAATAAGTCAAGGTCTAAGGTAGGAAATGAGCACTGGAGTAGTGGTACAATTAGTTAATTGAATGAAAGGCTGTGTGTGGCATAACCGATACTGTCTCTCCTCTCAGGACGGCTAGTGCCCAGTGTTTTCTAAAGGGATAAAGCTACAAGCCGCTTCCAAAAAGTGTCAATTTTGAAATGGGAGAAGTGCAATGCCTTAAGCAATAAAAACCACTGTTAGAGCAAAGAAACTCCACACCCAGAATATAACCTACTAATAGAAAATTTGCTTTGCCACACGCCCAGCAATGGATATCAAGTTTTCATAGGAATCTGCATTTTTTTGTCAGGGGAACAGAGATTATCATCTGTGAATGAACAAATACATTTAAATTATCAATACTAATTAAACTAGTCATTTATAAACATGAATAACCAATGTAGCTAGAAAAATACATATATAAATATATAAAATGCAAATATACTTGGAAAGTATATGTGAGTGTGTGCATGTGTGTGTGTGTGTGTGTGTATTGCAAATATCCATATTATATCTGATTCATTTAATTAGGATTAGCCTAAAGTGCCTGGGTGGCTCAGTCGGTTGAGTGTCTGACTCTTGATTTCTGTTCAGATCATGATTCCAGGGTCTTGAGATCAAGCCCTATGTCAGGCTCCCCACTGAGCTTAGAGCCTGCTTGGGATTCTCTCTCTCTCCCTCTGACCCTCTCTCCTGTTTGCTCTCTCTCTCTCTCCCAAATAAATAAATAAATAGGATTAGACTATCAACATCTTTTTATATATGAAAAATACATAATCACAAATTTTCATCGTTTTTGTCTCTTTCCATGAAAAAGAAAAAAGTGTCAGTCATCTACTTCTGATTTAAAAAAACAAATCTCATAACTTCTTAAATTGCTCATGAAATAGAGATTTTAATTTTTAATAGGGCAACATATTACTAAGTAAACCAAGACAAATTATAGGCTTCTTGGGAGGAATTAAAAATTACCCATGAAACAAAGGTATAATCTTTATATTTTGGGTGTGTCAGGAGACTGTTGTTAGAAATAACTTCTACAAGAATAGTTTTATGATATCAAATCAACTTTCTGCATCTATATGGGGAGAAGAGGTAATTTCTCATTTTTATCTTATGAGATTTCTTTCACAGGTAGATAGGAAAGCCTGTGGCTTTTAAAACCTCAAGGGTTGGGATTCCATTAATTAGCCATGAGACTCAAACAAAACATGACTAAAAAACTGGAAGCCTAAAATGTGGAGAGAAAAAGAGCAGAATCAGTCTATGAACAAATGGATTATAGAAAATGGAATATTTTACAAGCATAGCCTTTGAAAATGTTGCTAAAAACTTAAATAGGTGGATGGTATTTTTATAAGAATTAATTTTAAGCTTCAGCCTAGTTAATGAATATTAAAACAGAGATTTTTACAACTAAGTTTGATAGTACAAAATAGAGAAAGCTGAGTTTCTCTACCTAATACTTTGGGACAACATTTTTAGGGGGTGTTTTTTACTTTTATTCCCGATAAAAAGGAGTTAGAAATTAGAGATGGGAAAGAATCAGAGAAGGAAGAGGGAGCTTCAGATAGCTGAGAAACAGGACAGGAAGCTTGAAACTGACAGTAGACATTGCCAAAAGGATTTCAAAAATCTAGGATACTTAACAGTAAAATTCAGTTGCTTCTTGCCTACAGATCATTCTGGTGGTAATTTGACCAACCTAGTTTCAAATCCCAGCTCTGCTGTCTAGCTGGAAAGCCACTCAAACTCTCTCTTCTCATCTCTCATTTGTAAAATGGCGATAATCTTGGGACCTACTTCATAGAGTTGTTGTTAGGACTCATGGACCTAACACATTTAAAAATGTTACAACCGTGCCTCTAAACATTTGGAACATATCCAGACTGCTTTTAATTCTGTATATTCTCTTGCAGCTGAGATTGCACAGTAAGCATACTGTACCCTAAATGGTAGATTTGGGGATATTTTGTAGTAGGTGAGGTGTAAGCCAATGCCATATAATCCCCCCTTTGACATCAGTGCTGGGTCTTCAGCCTTTGGCTACTTCTGAAGTAGCCTTTGGCTACTTGTTTCGCGGCTCTTTTTCTTAGATTCTAATACATACCTTGTATCTCTGTGCTAACCTTTTCCTGAGCTAGTTATGTGGTCTGTGTTCTTGACTTAAAAAATACCATGACTAAAACAGTTACCCTCCATGACAAGAATGAGTGCAGCCATGTTGGCCTCTTTCAAAGATCTCGGCCTGAAAACTAAGTTACCATACATTAATTTAAGCGATTTGATATACGTATACAGGTAATTCATAAGTCTGATCATTTTTTTCTGTATATTCAAGGATATTTCAATAGGAGAATGAGAAAATATAGCATTTTGCAATACAGATGTTTCCAAGGTTTGCTTTTCTGTTGATTTCTGTTTATGTATAGAAACATGACCCATCAGCAGTTTTGTATTGATTGCCTAGTTTTCTGCCAACAATGTCTGTGACTGAGCCAAAATGACTAAGCTATGTCATGCAGTATAGACAGATAATATGCATTTAGATGTTTTGAAGATCCTGCTGAAGTTCTATCTGTTCCTTAACTAATTTGAAGATGGATGGAGGACTGAGTATGGAATTGATAGTAATACTAATAACTACAACACTGGTTTTGTTTTTGGCAATCAAACATTGGGACTTGGGAGAATAATTCTTATGTACTGGTTAATACCACCAAGTACTCCTAGAAAAAAATAGGAGAGCAAAAGTTACCCTATGCAGTGTTGCTTTTCATCGTGTGAAGAATTTGTATGTTCACTTAGCTATGGTCAATTTTAATATATAAAAGAAACAATGTTTTAAATGAGGCATTTAGGATGAAAAGGAAAATATGATGACTTTAGAAGACAAGGTTAAAGAAAATATTATATGAGAAGATTTACCCATATACAATAATTCAACTTCAAAGTTTAAAGTTTTGTATAATACTTCAGGGGTTCACAGATGCTCTTGCTCCTAGAGCCTTTCCATGGATCCCCTTGGGATAACCTCCATAATATTGCATCTCCTGCATCCAAATCCAAATAAGTTTGACAAGTATTTAATTGTGGTCATCATACAGCCTGACAAACCTTTGTTCTAATACTATCTTATCACTGAGTAGTGATTATGGTGCTGTGAACATGGTCACATAAAATATGTGGGGCCCAAATAGGGAAAGTACCTGAATTAAGACCACTTCATAAAGAAGCAAACTGAGGAATTTCAGGCTCAAAACCAAAACTTCATGATTTTTTCTTCTTCCATGATGTACAGTTGAATTAATTATCAAGTTTTATCTCAGAATACAACTAGAATCATGTCAGCCTGGAAAACATTTGTAGGATATATAATCAAATGACCTGAAGTAATATCAACACACCTACTGGGTGTCTAACCTTGACCAATTTAACTAACATATTGACCATCTAAGGTAGGGTGATTTTAATGTGTGCCTAGATAAATTAAGATTTTGCTTTACATAACTATATGTTATAAACCAGTTACAAATTAGGACACAAAGCCATGCTGGAAAACAGTTTGATCTAAAACCCTGGAGTTATTACAGTGAAGAAAAATGGGAACTACCTCCTGCCCTCCTGGGGCTTACATCCGTACAGAGTAGGGTATACAGGCAAGCAAACAAACAAAATCAGTAAGCAAAATACGTGATGCACTTGATAATGATAGGTGTTAAGGAGAAAGGCAACACAGGGGAAGAAACGAGGAATGTAGTAAGGGTAGACATTTTAAATTGGTAGTCAGGGATGTCTTCACTGAGATTGTCACATTTGAATGAAAACCTGAAGGAAATGAGGGAAAAGAGCAAGTGCACAGTCCAGACCCACAGGAATTGCTTTCCAGGCTTGTGGCCCAGGAACTGGCAGGGGATCAGGATGACTGGAGCAGAGCAGGTAAGGGGAAGATGAAAAGAGAGGTAACAGTGGACCAGACCCTGTGCATCCTTGCGCCTGTTGGTTGAAAGAAGACAACTCTTTGAGAGATACCTATAGAGTACTGAAACAAGCTCAGTACACTGCTCATGTGCTATGGTTGTTAGAATGATAAAAGTCACTTGAGAATGGCTAATACATGATCATAATTTTGCTGCAGGTTATTACTTAGAGAAAACCAGTGAGGAGATACCTGAATGTAGTAATCATTGCCTGGAAGTATAGTGAGGAACAAGAATTCCTTAGCTTTGTCTCCATGGGCCATGAATTGCCTGGGGGTGAAAAAAAAGTTATCAAATCCACTGGCATTTTGTTTTTATACATATGAGTTGACGTTCCATTATAAGGATGACTGAAAAAAAATGAAGGGAGATTTTCTTTAGCGAAAAGATAGCATTTTCTCTTCCATAGGTACTTTTCATTACAGATAAAAAGATAAGTATGACAAGATTCATGGCCCAAAAGAATTTTCAATCTAATGGACTGATTCTTTTGGCCAAATAGGCACTAAATAGGGAATTACTCTATGGAGAATTTTAGTTGTCACAGTTTAGAAGTCAGGAACATTTCCTATCTGGTCAATTAATTCATGGAGTACTTTATATATTTCAACTTATTATTTCATTTTTTAAAAATGCCTTGCCAATTTATAACTTATATGGCTAACAAGTGGCGTAGATAAAGCATGAATTTCATTATGCATGACCCCAAAATCCTTGTTATTGTTCTACACTAAAATCCCTTCAGGCTACAGGTATGAAAAGGATCAGACTTCAATCACTGTCACTCCCATTAAGAACCAAATCTGACTCAACTGACTTACTGAATGGCAGCCATCCTCCTCTCACCTCATGATTGCATAGTGTTTCTACTGAAATTTTAACAAGAGATTGATCTTTCTAGTTGGTAGGGAGTAGGAATTGTGGAGTCAGTGGCATATGAGTAACTCCAAAAGGGAAAGAGGGACATAGTAGACACAATGGGTAGGTCATTTTCCTTGGCATTATTTAACAATTTTTACCAGGCTTCTGAACCAAAAAATTGGAACATAAAATCTAACAAATCGGAGTCTATTTTTAGCACAACAAATGAATATTATAAATGAGAACTGAAGAATTTTTTAGTAAAATTTAAGCTGTATGGTGTGTGTATTTTAATATGGGAATAAACTTAATCAAAAGGGAACGTTAGTTACATTGGGACACCTGCCAGGCTACAAAGAGAAGAATCAAACCAATGGCTTTCCTCATTAAAGGATCTTATAAGGGTAAGATAAACCATCTGCCATTTTTAGACAGAGTTCAACAAATGCATAGGCAGGTCTACAAAATGAAATGATGGCAGGTTTGTATCAGTGATAACTCCCAATTTCATAAGCTAAGAATATTTTGATGTAGTTTGGATTATTATATCTATGAACTGTAGAGTGACATAATTTTTAATTCCAAAAATCACTAATACCACAGCTTATAAGTTATTTTTTATATCATGTGTCATCTTGAGGAAACTTAATACTTTGAATATGTTAAATATTATTTTTAAATATATTTCCTTTGACAGCTAAAATGGAATGGACTTTTTTCTCGATAAATAAAAGATTTGTGATATCAGACTTTTTAATTCTAAATGTCATCAAATCAAGTTTTAACACCTATTGTGCATCAGAAATTCATGAATATACCCTGTTCCAAACACATATGGCTAAATGCTTAAATGCAGAAGTTTAAGTGTATAATAAGTTGTGATTGCTTGCCAAATTAAAAGCCTGCTAATGACAGTGACAAAAGCTCTTTGTAAAAGTTAAAAATTATAGTTTGACTTTGTTTTATTTGCATTTGAACACACTGAAAATGTGCCTATCTGTAAAATAAGAAGAAAACTTTAAACTACAAGGGAGAAATAGTTTGTGCTTAAAAGACCATACTAATTACATGTTGTGTAATTATAGTTAGGATATTTTTGTAGTATTATAATAGTTGTCCTAATCCACACTCATTCAGAAACAAATCAATTATAGTTTATGACATTTTACATTATATTTTAAAAATATTAGTTACCAAAACAAGTTCTGCACCTTAAAGTTCATATTGCACTTTAAAATAAAAAATGGTACAACAACTTTAAGAAGTTGAATGACATTTTTATCAGATAGAACTTTTTTCCTCTGAGTAGAATTTGTAATAGTTTATTCTGAGGAATCTGGGAATTCCACTTTGCGGTAATAGTAATAATTTATATTGCCTGACATTTTGCCTACTGCTTCAAGTTCATCAAATCACATTTTGGGCCTTTAGGTAGACAAATTCATCCTTTTCTTTGGGTGAGCCAAAGAAAAAGGTAAAATGTTCTAAAATGAGTATTTTGAAATTATTTGTATTATATAAAAAGTTAAAAGTAAATATTTTACATGATTTTCTTAAAATAGTCAAAGAACAATGATCCATCTCCAAAACTATGAACATACTGAAATAGCCTACTATAGTTCATATATCCTCAGATGATCCCCTAAACTTTTGTATACATATACAGTATACTTAGTTCTCCAATAGACATAGGGTTTTAAAACATGGACTGTCCTTCCTCCTTCTTTACATATTTGTTATTTCTTAGCAAAGTTGACAAATGCACTTTTTGGTGCATAAGATTTTTGCTTTTTAGATTACAGAAGTTAGTACTGTTTCTAGAAAACAACTATTTCAAAGTATATTCGATCATTGGATTTCAAATGTATTGCTTTCTCATGTTTTTGCAGCAAAAATAACTGAAGTTGTCAAATTTGTGTGTATAGCCCATTGTAAATAACAGTTAAAATTAATTCCTTTTATTTATGAAGCAATTAAATTTCCCACATAATCTTTTCATGCGCAAATGTTCTAACTTTCATTATATAGAATAGGAAACAAATTAAAATAGGTTACATTTTTGTTCAAAGATGTTCCTCACCTTTCACCATTCATACCACTACACACATAATAGCTAGGCTAAAAATATATATATATATATATATATATATATATATATACACATATATATATGTATATATATATGTAACAAAAATATATATTTTACACACACACATATATACAAAATATATATTATATAGAGAGACACACACACAAACACACTGACAATATAAACTCCTAGCAAAACTACAGAGCTCTGATACATTGCTGCCGGAAATACAAAAGAGTATATCACTCTGTAAAGTAGTATGGCATTTCCTAGAAAGTTAAACACTGATAGTATGGCCCATAAATCCCGTGCCTAGTTATTTACCCCAGAGAAATAAAAGGTAATGTTCACACAAATACTTGTATACATATGTTTATACCATCTTTATTCATTTGGAACATTTGGATTTTATTTAAGCAATAACCCAAATGTCCTTAACTGATTAAATAGAATTTAAAAACTATAGTACATCATACAATACTATTACTCAGCAAAACAAAACAAAACAAAACCTATTGATACATACTACTTGAATCAACCTCAAGGTGTTATGCTGAATGCAGGAAGCCAGTCTCAAAGGATTACCTAGTGTGTAGTGCCAGTTATATGACAATCTCCAAGAGACAAACTATAGTGTTGGAGTGCAAGTCAGTGACAGAGAGGGGTTAGATGTTGGTGGAGGGTATGCTGTTATAGGATCACAATTTAGAGTGATGGTACTGTTCTGTGAATTGCGGTAGTTACACAAATCTAGACATGTGGACACCTAAAGAAAAACTGTTCAAAATTACAATGTGGAAAAATAAAAAATAAAACTAAATATATACGCACATATTGTGTATCCACATATATACATATACGCTTTTGTACAAAGATTATAATGCTAGTAAGTAGTGTACTCATTAAAAATTGTTCTTTAATTCTGTATATAACCCAAATTTCATGTAGGAAATTATTTGTGAATGTTACGCTTATATACATATCATATATATATGTTATATAAAAGTTATATGTAATGTGGCATATATATATATATGTTATATAAAAGTTATATGTAATGTGGCATATATATATATATATATATATATATATATGAAAGATCTCTAAAGAGAAGAAGAACATACCAAAGGTAATGCAATATATTGGGTTTCTATACAGGGACATGAAATTTGTCAGTTATGTTAAAAGGTAAAGACCATGCACACCCATAAATAAGAACAATATTTTGGAACCCTAAGACCTTAAACAAATCATTAAATTATTTTTCCATTTATTTCCTCCTCCAGAAACTAGACAAGACGAAGAGAATAGATTGTATCAGTCATTGCCATAATGATTATATGAATTACAATATTGTTTTACCTGAGCAAAGAACAACTCAAATAGTACAAGGATCAAAAACAGGAGAATGGGTCAGAAAAATTAAAATTAATATTTCAAATTAATTGTATAGAGACATTTTGTTCTTATAGAAAATACATACGTATATATGTATGAAAAACTCTCCAATCATTCCCAAAGTATTACAACTTTTAAAGAAACTGTCTACAAGCCACCAAATAAATTTCTCAAAGCTCTATCACTTTATTCTCTATTAATATGATGTTACGTGTGGCTATGAATTTTATCTATGTGTCATATTAATGGGAAATATATATTTAAGAGAGTCAATTGGATAAAAATACTTGTTTAGAAACTGATTACTAGGCTTCTTTCAATTAATACAGAATATAGTTGGCTGTTGGAACTGACTTAAATGTTCAGAAAAGAATTGTTTCTGATTCCACTGACTTTTCTACTGCATTCAATCTTTACTCAAATCAAAAGGACATTGTGGAATGAGGGGGGAAATAAGAAGGATGCAGGCCCAGTATTTGACTATTACTATCTAAAATTCAATTTACATCGCAGAAATAACATCATGTAACTATCCAGGTCAAGGCAGATGAGTGACTTAACAATTTTGTAGCTCAATTTGCTCGTCTGTACAAAGGGACACAGAGTAACAATTATCATTTCAGTGCCTACCATATGCTGGCTGCTAGGCTAAAAAGAGAAGTAGTTCTAGAGTTTGAAAAGATGGCAGGAAAAGTATGACATTCATATGGCATATCCGAAGTAGAAACCTGAAATCCTAGCTGATGTAAACAGCAATGAGTTGGACTAGGGCATTATGTCCAGTCTTCTATCTGTCACTCTGTAAATTATGGTTATTACTAGAACCTCTGACTAAAAAACTATTTAAGTTTTTCAATGGGCTAATTTATCTGTCCTTGCTTTGGGGAATAGAGATTAAGTTGATATCTGGAATTTCCAGGAAAATATCACCATCAACACTATCCCAACTCACACACGTATGCATAATTATCAGAAGACTCAAATACTTTTCTTGTGGATGCTGTGTCAGAAAAAGGTTTCACCTGCATATGACTGCTCATCTATATGGATAAGAACTTCCCCAGATGAGAGCTAGAGACATACTATGTGGAGAAGACCAGGATAAACAGATTACTTCCTATATGATACATGCATATTAACCAAAATATTATCTTTTTCAAATTGTACTCTTTTCAATTATATTTCTCAAAGTATTACTTGAAAACAAGAGTAGGGAGAAAGAGAGAACTAACATTAATGAAATGCCTGCTGCTTACCTGAAACTCTACTAGGCATGTTTATTATGTTATCACAATAACACCATTGTATCAGATTTGCATTGGTATTCTCATTTTATATATGAAGCAAAGTGAGATAGAGTAAATTGCCTAAGAATTTTATTAAAGACATAAATAGAAATGTAGAAGTTTGAGTCAATTTCTCTTTGATTATAAATTAAGTGCACTGTACTGAACAATAACACCTGTAACTCTTTGAGAGTATATCATTGTTGAAACTATGGAAAATAAATTACATTTTATACTTTCAAGACAACAACAAATAACAAGGTGAGAAGAAAGGGTAGGATATGAGCATACGAGTGATCCAAGTGACAGAAGCAAGGAGAGTTTGATGCAGAATGTCATGGATATTTGTATACATAATGTGTCTACCATTTAGTGATTCTGTGTCATTTTAGATACATCACAGAATCTAAGTGCCATTTCTTCCCTTAACATGAGGAAATAATAGTAAGCCTTATCTCACAATGTTGTTAAGAGGATCAGAGATAATTATTGGGAAAGCGCTATCAATTATAAATAAAATATAGAGGTTTAGAGGAGCTAAGATGGTGGACTAGTAAGAGGACCTTAGGCCTGCCCCATCCCTTGAACACAGGTAGATAAATATGAAAGCATTCTGAATGTCTAAGAAATCAATCTGAGGACTGACAGAACAAACTGCACAAATAGAGAGAGGGAAGACCCACATGAGGTGCAGAGACATGATTTAGAAGAGAAAGGGAAACAGTGCTGAGGAGGGAAGGGAACCCTGGTCACAGAGAGAGAGGAGAGAGAGAGAGGAGGGACACAAGGAAAAAGCACAAGGAAAACACTTCCCCAAAGCCATTGACTGGGAAAACAAGAGGGACTATTTTTTGTGAGTTTTTACAAGCAGGGAGGCTCAAAGACTGGAATTTTAGAGGTTCATGGCATGGCTGGTGTGGAGCCTTGAGGGTGCTGCAGTGCTTCTGTGCAGAAGGAAGGAAGCAGATATAGCAGATGGTGAGATCTGAGGATCCCCTGGGACACACTGAGAGAGATGTTTCTCCTTTCTTCAAGGGCCATGCCAGGACAGCGGTGGGCACAAACGACCCTCTCTGAGGACAAGAAGGGGGTGGAAGCCATTTCTCCCCCACACTCTTCCACATAAACTAACCTCAGTAAGCAACACAGCACCAACAGTGGTGGCATAAGTCACTTGCATCAAGCATAATGGCATTTGCATTATAGGGATCCCAAAAGAAGAAGAAAGGGAAAAGGGGGCAGAAAGTTTATTTGAGGAAATTATAGCTGAAACTTTATTATCTGGGAGAGAAAACAAATATCCAAATCCAGGAGTCACAGAGAACTCTGACAAAAATCAGCAAAAACAGACCAACACTAAGAAATATCGTGGTTAAATTTGAAACATATAAAGGTACAGAAGATATCCTAGAAGCAACAAGACAAAAGAAGTCCCTAACTTAGAAAGGAAGGCAAATAAGGTTAGTAGGTCTCTCCACAGAAACTTGGCAGGGCAGAAAGGAGTGGCATGATATTTTCAACACGCTGAATGGCAAAAATCTGCAGCCAAGAATACTCTATCCAGCAAGGCTGTTATTCAGAATAGAAGGAGAGGTAAAAGGTTTCCCAGACAAACAAAAACTAAAGGAGTTCATAGCTACCAAACCAGCCTTGCAAGAAATATTAAAGGAGACTTTTTGAGTGGGAAAGAAAGACCAAAAGCAACAAAGACTAGAAAGGAACAGAGAAAATCTGCAGAAACAATGATAAAAGTAGTAATAAAATGGCACTAGTGACATATCTATCAATAATTCCTCTGAATGTAAGTGGACTAAATGTCCTAATCAAAAGACATAGGGTGATGGAATGAATTAAAAAACAAGACCCCTCTATATGCTGCCCACAAGAGACACGTTTTCGATCTAAAGTCACCTGTAGATTGAAAGTAAGGGGACAGATTATCATTTACCACACAGATGGACATCAAAAGAAAGCCAACATAGCAATACTTACATCAGACAAACTAGATTTTAAAACGAAAACTGTATCAAAAGATGAAGAACCGTGATATATCAAAATAAATGGGCCTATCCAACAAGAAGATCTAACAATTGTCAGTATTTATGACCCCATCCTGACTGTACTCAAATATACAAAACAATAACAAACATGAAGGAACTCATTGATAATAATGTAATTATTGTTGGGGACTTTAACACCCACTTACATTGATGGACAGATCATCTAAACAGAATATCAGCAAAGAAACAATGGTTTTGAATGACACACTGGACCAGATGGACTTAACAGATACAGTAAAACAGATATTTTACTCTAAAGCAGCAGAATACACATTCTTTTTGAGTGCACATGGTATGTTCTCCAGAATTGATCACATACTGGGTCACAAATCAGGCACCAACAAGTACAAAAAGATTGTGATCACATCATGCATCATATCTGACAACAACACTATGAAGCTCGAAGTCAACCACAAGAAAATATTTGAAAAGACCACAAATACATGGAGGTTTAACAACTTGGTATTAAACAATGACTGGATCAGCCAAGAAATTAAAGAAGAGGCTTTTTTAAATGCAAGGAAATGATACTGACAACACAATGGCCCCAAACCCTTGGGATACAGCAAAAGTGGTCATAAGAGGGAAGTAAGTATACAGCATTACAGGCCTACATCTTGCTTTTCAAGCCAGATGGCTTCCCAGGGGAATTCTACCAAACTTTTACAGAAGAGTTAATACTTATTCTTCTCAAACTGTTCCAAAAATTTGAAAAGGACATAAAATTTTCAAATTCATTCTATGAAGCCAGCATTACCTTGATTCCAAAACCAGACAAAGGCTCCATTAAAAAAAGAATTACAGGCCAATATCCCTGATAAGCATGTATGCAAAAGTTTTTAATAAAATACTAGAAAATCAAATTTAACAGTACATTAAAAGAATCATTTGCCACAATCAAGTGGGATTTATTCCTTGGCTGCAGATATGGTTAAATTTTCACAAATGAATCAACATGATACACCACATTAATAAAAGAAAGGATAAGAACTATACGATCCTCTCAATGAATGCAGACAAAGTACAACATCCATTCTTGTTAAAAGTCCTCCAGAAAGTAGGGGTAGAGGGAACACACCTCAACATCACGAGAATCATATACAAAAGACCCATAGCTAATATCATCTTCAAGGAGGAAACACTGAGAGCTTCTTCTCTATGGTCAGAAACAAGACAGGAATGTCCACTCACACCATTGTTATTTAACACAGTGCTGGATGTCCTAGCCTAAGCAATTAGACAACAAAAAGAAATTCGGCATTCAATTTAGCAAGGAAGAACGCAAACTTTAACTATTCACAGATGACATTATACTATATGCAGAAAACCTGAAAGACTCCACCAAAAAAATTGCTAGAAATGATACATGATTTTAGCAGTGGCAGGATACAATGTCAATACACAGAAATCAGCTGCATTTCTATACACCAATAATAAAGCAGCAGAAAGAGAAATCAAAGAATTGATCCCATTTACAGTTGTACCAAAAACCATAACATACCTAGGAAAAAACCTAACCAAAGAGGAAAAATCTATATTCTGAAAACTACAGAACTTTTATGAAAAAAAAAATTGAAGAAGACACAGAGAAATGGAAAAACATTCCATCCTCATGGAATGATAGAACAAATATTATTAAAATGTACATATTACCCAAACCAATCTACATGTAATGCAATCCCTATCAAAATACCACCAGCATTTTTCACAAAGCTAGAACAAATAATCCTGAAATTGTTTTTGAAAACACAAAAGATCCGGAATAGCCAAAGCAATCTTGAAAAAGAAAAGCAAAGCTGGAGGCAACACAAATCCAGACTTAGAGCTTTATTAAAAAGCTGTAATCCTCAAGACAGTATGGCATTGGCACAAAAACAAACACATAGATTAATGGAACAGAATAGAAAACCCAGAAATGGACCCACAACTATCGGGTCAACTAGTCTTTGACAAAGCAGGAAAGAATATCCAAAGGAAAAGACAGTCTCTTCAGCAAATAGCTTTGGGAAAACAGCACAGAAACATGCAGAAGAATGAACCTGGACCACTTTCTTACACCATACACAAAAATAAATTCAAAATTAGTGAAATACCTAAATGTGAGACAGGAGACCATCAAAATTCTAGAGAAAAACACAAGAAATATATATTTTTTTTAATTTTTTAACATTTATTTATTTTTGAGAGAAAGACACACAAAGTATGAGTGGGGGAGGGGCAGAGAGAGAGGGAGGCACAGAATCCTAAGCAGGCCCCAGACTCTGAGCTGTCAGCATAGAGCCCAATGTGGGGCTCAAACTCATGAACGTCGAGATCGTGACCTGAGCTGATGTCATATGCTCAACTGACTGGGCCACTCAGGTGCCTCACACAGTAAACTTTTTGACCTGGGCCATACCAACTTCTTATTAGACACGTCTCTGGAGGCAAGCGAAACAACAGCAAAAATGAACTATTGGGACTTGATCAAGATTAAAAGATTCTGCACAGCAAAGGAAACAGTTAACAAAATTAAAAGGAAACCTTTGAAATGAAAGATGTTTGCAAATAATATATCAGATAAAGGGTTAGTCTCAAAAATCTATAAAGAACTTATCAAACTCAACATCTAAAAAACAAATAATCCAGTTAAGAAATGGAAAGAAGACATGAATAGACATTTTTCCAAAGAAGACAAACAGGTGGCTAACAAATATGAAAAGATGCTCAACATCACTGATAGGGAAATACAAAACAAAACCACAATGAGGTATCACCTTACACTTGTCAGAATGGCTAAAATCCACAACAGATAGAAATGACAGATGTTGGAGAGGATGTGGAGAAAAGGAAACCCTCTTGCACAGTTGGTGGGGATGAAAACCGGTGCAGCCACTCTGGAAAACACTATGGGGGTTCCTCAAACACAATAGAACTACCCTTTGATCCAGCAATTGCACTGCTAGGTATTCACCCAAAGCATACAAAAGTACTGATTTGAAGGTACACATGCACCCGGATGTTTATAGCAGCATTATCAACAATAGCCAAATTATGGAAAGAGCCAAATGTCAAATGACTGATGATGAGTGGATAAAGAAGATGCGGTGTGTATACACAATGGAATATTACTCAGCCATAAAAAGGAATGGAATCTTGCCATTTGCAATGACATGGATGGAGCTAGAGTGTATTTCGCTAAAGGAAATAAATCAGTCAGAGAAATACAAATACCATATGATTTCACTCATATGTGGAATTTAAGAAACAAAACAGATGAAAATAGGTGTGAAAAACAGAGAGAGGCAAACCAGAAAAGAGACTCTTAATACAGAGAACAAATTGAAGGTTACTGGGGGGAGGGGTTGGGGGGGGTCAGGGGGATGGACTAAATGAGTGATGGGTATTAAGGAGGGCACTTGTTGTGATGGGCAGTAGGTGTTGTATGTAAGTGATGAATCACTAAATCCTACAACTCAAACTAATATTACACCGTATGTTAACTAACTGGAATTTAAATAAACACTTGAAAAAAAATTAAAAAATTTAAAAAAAGAGAAAAAAAGAGACATGGATACTATATACATTCAATAGGAATTCTGCTTATAATAATAGAGAATATTAAAAAATACAACAATAGAGAATAAAGAAACTTTCTCTCTTTAATTATATATCAGTGTACATAATCTATATTAAGCAAAGAGTTGGAATTAGTGCTTTAGGTGAAAATAATTAACATTTTGAGACTTCACTTGAATCTTTAGGATTTTACAACTAATTAGCTTATCCCAAAGACAAAATGATAAAGTAACATCTCCTTTCAAAAACTGACACTAACTATTGAGACAATTAAGAAAGTATTCATGAAAATTGTGATTTATCTTCCTACATTTCATTAAATGCCAAGTAAACAAAGTGAGAAAAACATTTTAGAAATGGTTAGCTGATTTGGCCGCACCTTCTGATGTTATTCACAAATTTAGTCTTCATTTTTCTCTTAAATCCTATTTGGTAATGATTAAGATTTAGTTTCTTAGCTCACTTAATAATGATACCAAATACACAACCAGCCATACTCTTCCAATCAAATCCGTTAACCAAATCCAATATTATTTTCATTAGCAGCAACATGAAATCAACTAGTATTTACTGAGCACTCATATAAGGAGGACCAGGTGTCCAGGGGGGTAAATAAAAGCAATCAGTTATGAATTCTTTTCTCAAAGAGCAATATGAGTGTGGACTATAATCTGAAAATAAGCTAAGAAGATTTTATAAGGAAAATTACGAAACTCGGTATTTAGAATATAGATAAGCAGAGACTATGGTGAACATATTATCAATTTGAGTGAATGGCATAAACAGATCTCAAATGCAGAAACAGACAGGATTTAGAGAGAATGAGTTAGGCTCAATTAAGCACCTGAGAAAGGCAATAATGAGAGTTATATCACCACAGGTTTCTTGAGACAAGATTGTCTCAAAGTCTGAAGACTTTGAAATGCTAGGTTAGGTGTTATGACTTAGTGTTATTCTCAAATGGAAGTCACATACAATTTCTGAGAAGGATAAGAGTTTTATCAGAGTAATAATGAAAAATAAAAGTGAAAATGTCAGGTAAATTGAGGGGATTTTTTTCTTCTTTTTTAATGTGGGCAAAAGACACCTGATGTTTTAACTACAGTGGTATTAGAAGGAAGGGAAGAGAATAAGCTTGTGAGAAATCCTGAGGAAATAGAGCCATTGGGATTAGGAGTTCAGGAGTTAGAAGGGAAGACAGAACATCGAGGTCAGAAAGCTTTCGACTTCACAACAGCTTTGAGAATTGAAATATTAAGAAGATGAACTTGTCTCAGTATGGTGGGGGGAGTTTTTGAAAAGCCTGTTGAATCTGAAGAAGCAGATCATTTAAGGAGAAACATCTGGGGAATTACTGAAAATTGGGAAATACAGACTAAAACTCCAGAAAGAAGTAAGACTGCAAAGAATAATTTAAGGGTCAGGGAACAGCAGTGAACATTGAGGCTGAAGGCCTGAGCGAGGTCCCTGTTGGAAAGCTAATGAAGAGAACGCTCCCCAAGAGAAACTTGGGGAATGTCTGTACATTATGCACAAGGATTTCAAGAAAAAGCATCAAGGAGAGCTGTATGTTATGAAATTGAGGGAAAGGAGTATTTTTCATAGAAATGAAACCACTGATTGCGGTGCTCTCCGCAGTAAGGTCAAAGAAGGTGGGACAAAGAGGAAAACCAGATTGACATTTAGAAAGACTCTGTTTAGAGATGGAGCTCAGAGAAGTGGGAATGACAACCAGATTAAAAGGAGGTAAAAAATGAGTAGCTGATGAGCAACTGGAGGCAGCAAATAGTGCACTATGCTGTCTAGAATGTTTGCATTTCACACTTTTAATTAATCAGGCAGTTGTTGGAGGAGTTCTATCTAGCAGGAAGTTGGACACATCATTGAGGTCTAGATTACATGTAGACAACATGAAGGAGCGTGTGCTCTGGCTGCTGGAGGCACGTCAGGGAGGAGAACCAGGGAGTTGTGAGGGCCTGTGGGCCCTGCCACTGAGTCTTATGAAGGACAGGTTAGGCCTCTCTGAGGAGGCAGCCTGGTCACCAAAATGCTGCTTCCAAAAGAATGATGAGGCACTCGCCTGGACAAGCGGACATGGAGATGGAAAAGGAGGATACTCTATCAAGTGGGTATCTCAGGGCAGGAGACAGAGTGTCAAACAGTTGGGAAGCTGTTCACAGCAGGGTAACTAGAAAGTATAATACTGTGAGAGTTTGCTGAGAAATGATGAGAGTGGCACGAAGTGAGGCTAGAAAGAAACTCATGACCTTATACGCATTGCCGAGAAATTACAACCCTCCCTTGAGTACAAGGGATAATAGGATTCTAAGCAGGAGAGTGACATTTATCTCAGTCAACCACAAGATTAGCCTCGCTATTTCCTTAGTTTATGAAAAAAGGAGAAAGGCAGAGAAAATGAGTGCAATCAATTTGCAATCGCGGGACAACAATTTATGTCTGTTTCTTCTAGTTTTGAAATGTCTGATGCCTCCTCGCGTGGGAATTATGGAATTATGCTGAATGTTAGGTATATGCTATCATCTACCTCTGATTCAAAAAAGAAAAAAAAAAGTTTGGGTGGTCTCTGAAGTGAAAAAGTCAGTAACTTTAAAACTGCTGGGAATGATTATTCCTCATATGAGGAACTTTATTTGGATCTGAGGCCCAAGCCAGTAGGACTCTGAGCAAGCCAACGGAAATAAAAAGGAGAATTGCTCAACAGAAAGGTTAGCACCTGATGATAGCTTCCAATCACCTACATGCTAAGATGAACTCTTGCCTCCACTGGAGAGATCAAATTTTTTCTCCATAGCAGTAGAAAAAAAAAAAGTTCCTATCACTGGAATATATCACAAGTAAACAGTGAGGGTCTATGGGTCAAAGTAACCAGTCGCCTGGGAATCACTTGTATATACCACTAGGTAACAACAATAGAAGAAATAAAATATAGTTTCCACACATTTATTTTGTTTGTTAGTGCTTCAGAGTCCTGAACCAGAATCTTTAAATCTTGGAACCAGGAATAAATATATCAGTATAGCCATGATATACATTTTCTTGAATCCTAGTTGATGTACCAACACCTATAATTTTCAAGATTTACCGCTCAGGGGGAAAAAATCATCAGCTGTAAAAACAAACATAACAAACAAACAAATTTTAAAATTACTATGGGCAGGTTATTAGGGACAAGATTTCCTGAGATGAATTATCACATTTAAAATTTGTGACCGACAACCGTTGTTCTTCTCAGCTGTGAGACTGGCACCCACAAGCAGGGTGTGTGTTCAGAAAAAGATGTTTTTTTTAAAAGATCTGTTAATTTAACTCATGTAAATTAATTGGCTGAAAGATGAAGAGTGTAGAATTTTACCATTTGGATGCCTTTATTAACTGAAAATTCAGGTGTTGAATACGTTTAAAGCTCTGTTATTCTGTTCTCCGCTGGTGTAATGTGGGCAGATTCTCACTTGTTAATTATGTTGTGTGTAAGAAGTAGAAAACCTAAATTGAAAGAAATAAAAATATCCCATATCAGTACTTTTTTGCATGCAAGCTTATGCCCACAAAGAAATAGGGCACTTGCTGTTACAAAAACCAGGTTTGTCCTAATCACAAATTATTATGACAAAATTATTTCCTTTTTCAGGATAGTGATCTCTGTTGTAAACAAAATCACTCATTACTCTACCACCATTCATTCACCATTATGCAATAGCTATTTAAGGATATCTACCCAGAGGGGGCCCTGGGTGGCTCAGTCAGGTGAGCATCCGACTTTGGCTCCCATCATGATTTCACAATGCGTGGGTTTGAGCCCCACGTCGGGCTCTGTGCTGACAGCCCAGAGTCTGGAGGCTGCTTCGGATTCTGTGTTTCCCTCTCTGTCTCTCTCCCTCTCTGCCCCTCCCCTACTTACGCTCTCTGTCAAAAATAAATAAGTGAACATTAAAGAAAAAGATATCTACCCAGAAACTTTCTAGAAAATCATGACATACCTGGATTTGTGTCATTTCAGAGGGTGACTTTCCAAAATAGGGCACTGACACCACTTAATGAACAATTCATAATTTCTGATTTTTCAGACTCCACATGTCTATAAATTCTTAAAGCTACCCTCTTCACTTCACGTTAGAATGTTAAATTGAAAGTTTAGATTCCAACTCACCAGCTACTCCTAAAATTTATAATGACGTTTACTAGTGAGAAATGGTGGTTTCACAACTAATATTTTCATAGACCTGATTCTGCAAACATATTAGACAGATAGCAGTTTGCACCTCATCGAAACACATGAGCCTACATCTTTCCTATGGATTTTAAACACCACAAGATACTTCTAAAATTCCTGTCCTGATTTAGACTTAGCAAATTAAGCGTTGAATAATTTATTTAATATATATATAACAGTTATCAAAATGGATATATCTTTTTATACCTCTTTATTTCCAGATTCTAATGTTCTTAAGAAACTTTTGGACGTATGTAAAAATGGATATAAAGTTTGCTTGGATATGTAGTTTCTCAAAAGGTAAAATGAGGATAATGATTCTTATTTCACATGGCAGCAATTGGAAAATTGGAGATGATGTTTCCAAAGCAAATAAGTATGATTCAGCATTTTAATTAAACAATATAAATGAGGATAAGGAAACATAGCATCACTGTAAGGTAGAGAACATATTCTGATTTAAATTGATATGGAGGGTCTTCAGGAAATATTTAAGAATTGAAGGAAACACATTCAATGAAAATGTAAGAACTCGTCACATAGAAATTAAGTGAGAGAGGAAAAGCAGGGAATAAAAGCCAGCGATCAGTTTGTATCTGAGCTACTGCTGTTGAGTGTTAGTGACTCGACTCAATTTTCAACAAGGCAGGCTACTAGGTGCATGCCTGAAATAGAGGCCAAGTACAATCAAGACAAATAAAACATCCATCATGTTTCCGATACCCAGAGACCCTGTGCTCTAAGTTACCTCTGTCTCAAGCTGAAATGATAAAAGGCTTAACCGCCCTAGGAGAAAATGTTGCCACATGTGGTAATGGTTCAGGAAGCAGTCTTCTCTTGCTAGAGGCAGGAAATGCTTGCAACTCATGCAGATGCAGAATGAGGAAAAGGCAAAAGAGTCTTAAAAATGGACACAGTAGAAGATAGTTCAGGATAATGTGTTAGAAAATAGAGGGGTCATCTTTTGATTAAAATCATGAACTCTGCACACAAAAGGAGGCTCCTGGGACCCTGCAAATGAGCCCAGGGACCCCTGTGCCTGGCAACCTTGACTTGCTAACACTGTCTGTCCACCAGCCTCAGTTTTATGAGTAAGTGAATTAGTTAGTAGCCAATGAAGTGGAACGTGAAGAATGATTTCCCTAAGGTTTCTCTCATACGCCATGTTAACATATCAGAAAGCTCTACAGATGGGGGTAGAATTGTAAGCTAGGGATTATTAAATGAGTTGTAGTATAACTTATATTTGTTTTTTTCCTTATAGAAGATGTCTGCACATTCCATATTATTTAATCCTCATCTCTGAAAACCCATTTTATTTATTTTTTGTTTTTTAACTTTTTTAAAGTTTCTTTATTTTAAGAGACAGCACAGGCATGTGTGAGTGGGGGAGGGTCAGAGACAGAGAGGGAGAGATAATCTTAAGCAAGCTTTATGCTGTTAGCACTGAGCATGATGTGGGACTGGAACCCACAAACCGTGAGATCAGGACCTGAGCAGAAATCGAGTCGGACACTTAACTGACTGAGCCACCCAGGTGCCCAACACCCATTTTAGAGATCAAGATATTGTGTACAAAAGTTCATTTAATAAATAGCGATTTCCATGTGTCAGACACTATACAAAGCCTTGGACAAAAAATTGAGTCAAAGAAACAGGGAGCCTATCTTGCTGAAGTTTATGAGCATGACAGATATTTACTAATCAACACATATGGAATAGTACAACTAGAATTTTCAATTTCTTTTGAGTCAATGGCTAGGAAGGTATGAGGGCTGAAAGAAAGGGATCTGGTCAAATCTCAGGGCATATCGCATTTAACTAGAGAAATGGTACTGAATAGGAGTTAAATTGATAAAGGGACGAAGTAGGGTGAATTTCCAGGCAGAGGGGTAAGACCAAATACACGGAGACTGGAGGGAACATGCTGGGTTTACTCTAGTGCAGGTAGTACATGTAGGAAGGGGAAGAGTATGTGCGGATGACACTGGCACATCCCACAGGGATTTGAAGGTCAAGAAGTCTAGGATCTTTGAGCTTTAGTGAAACAACTAACAAATGGTTTTAAATGAAAATGGAACATTACTCACTATAGCTACCTTTAGGAAGATCGTTCTGATTACAGATGTGAATGGATTAGATAAGGATAGCTGGGGTTGGAGAGGACACATTATAATATTCTCAGAGGAATGCTTAGGAGTTTGTTAGAGTAGAGTGACAATCTTGGCTATCCGTACTCTTTCCTTCATTTCTCCAAGCACTGAACACTGAATGCCTCAGGCCTCGTGGTCTCTTCTCTTCTTTATGTACGCTTACTATCCAGATGCACTCTCAAGTCTCAGGGTTTAAAAATCATTTAGATCTGGATTTCTCCCAAATTCAAATCCATATCTCTACCATGGCCCCAACACTTGAACTCCACAAACTTAGTTCCATTTTAATTTCCAATAAGCACTTCAAATTTAACATGTTCAACTGAATTTTTTTTATTTGAAAGCCTCCACAATCTGTTCTTATAGTTACCCCAATTTCAGTAATTGAGAGCTTTATTTTCCAGGTTGTTCCAATTTGGTGATCAAGCATTGGACTACTATCTTTTTCTCAAATCTACATCTAGATCATCAGCAAATGCTGTTCACAGTAAATGCACAATTCAGCCTTGTTTTGCTATCTCCACTCTTAACATCATGGTCCATGCCACTAATTCATCTCACTTCCATTGTTTTGATAGATTCTTAATAAATTCAATTTTCTACAAGTATGTTTGAAAGGTACTAGAAGTTTTTTGAGACGAGAAAAGATATGATGACTGAGTTTTTTGTTGTTGTTGTTATGGCTGTGCAAATGTGAGATTCCAGACACTTGACTCCCTGCCTGAACAGCCCCTGCCCCCTCCTACTGAGCTGGAGAGCCCGTTTTGTTGTCATTTCAGTCATCTACAGCTGTGAGTACAGCATACCAGCCTAGGCTGTCAGGTTGACCCCCACCACCATGCCTCTTTTTGGAGCTAGACCCTCCATCTATGCACCTGCACACTCCCATCCCAATCCTTGTCACCAGCTTCCATTGTAGTATGCATGCCCAGAGAAAGAGTAGGCAGCCAAAGGAGAACACACTGACAGTCAGGCTCCCTGCAACTGCCAATGAGACCATAGTTGACCCTGGTCATTGCTATCTGCCCTAGCCCCTATCACTATGAATATGTCTAAAACTAGCCCCTTCCACTACATGGCACCTGCAGTTGGCCCCTACAGCTGACTGTATAGACACCACCAGATCCAGCTACCACTGCTACCTTGTCCCAATGCTTTATTTACAGACTTGGATGTACCACACAGGATCCCAGCTGCCCTTGCAACCACTCTGGGCCCCCACAGTGTATACTCAAGGACTATACAGTTGTTGATGCTATGGACTAGAGTCGGTTGAGCTAAAGAGACATTATGACCCCTTGGACCCAGTGTTACCACACACCCTTGCACACGGTGCCCTACACCACTAGATTAGAGTCATAGCATGATCCAGCATGTCTCCACCCATAGGTAAAAGGCCTCCCTTACCAAAGTCAGTGTATAAACTCAGGAAGAGGTGACTGCTTCTTCAAATGCACAGATATCTGTGCACAGCTACAGGGGTCAGAAAGAGTCAGGAAACATGTCTCAACCAAAACACACACACACACACACACACACACACACACACACACAGTAAATCTCCAGGAAACGGCCCCAAATAAATGAAGAACCAAAAATTGCCTGATGAAGAACTCAAAATAATTGCTCTACAATGCTTAAAGAGTTATAAGAGAACACATATAAATAATCAACAAAAGAACAAATTAAGAAGTTCAACAAAGAGAGAAAATATAAAGAACCAAACAAATTTTGGAGCTGAGAATACAATATGTTAAACAAAAAAATTAATAGAGACCTTCAACAGAAGACTTGAACATGCAGAAGAGAGAATCAGTGAGCTTGAAGACAGATCAACTGAAATTATCCAATCAATGGAGCAAAGGAAAAAATAATGAAAAGGAATGAAGAAAGCCTATATATTAATGAGATGTCATCAAAAGAAATAATGTATGCATCTTCGGAGTCCCAGAAGGAGAAGCAAACAGAAAGAGGTATAAAAGTCTACTTATAGAAGTAATGGCTGAGAACTTTCTAAACCTGGAGAGAGATGTGGAAAGTTCATGAATAAGGGGCACCTGGGTGGCTTAGTCAGTTGAGCTTCCGACTTCATCTCAGGTCAGAATCTCACATTCCTGAGGGGTAAGTTCAAACCCCACATCAGGACTTGCGCTGACAGCTCAGAGCCTGGAGCCTGCTTCTGATTCTGTGTCTCCCTCTCTCTCTGCCCCTCCCCTGTTCGCACTCTGTCTGTCTTTGTCTCTCAAAAATAAATAAACATTAAAAAAAACATAAGAATAAAACTCTCTAAAACAAAAGATGATGAACTTTAATAGCTGCAAGAGAAACAAAAACAAACCATAAAAACACATCTCTTTCCTAAAAAAGAATCTCTGTAAGCCTATCAATGTATTTCTCAACAGAGACCTTATAAAACAGGAGAGAATAAGATGATATAATCAAAGTATTAAAACAAAGAGGGGCCCTTGGGTGGCTCAGTCAGTTAAGCTTCTGACTTCAACTCAGGTCATGAACTCGCGGTTTGTGAGTTGGAGCCCCGTATTGGGCTCTGTGATGACAGCTCAAAGCCTGGAGCCTGATTTGGATTGTGTGTCTCCTCCTGTCTCTGCCCCTCTCCTGCTCATGCTCTGTCTCTGTCTCAAAAATAAATAAAACATTTAAAAAAATTAAAAGAATTCTGCCTTAAATCATCTTAAAAAACAACAACAAAAGAGAAAGTGCTATTAAGACAGAACCCAGAACCACTTTTTTTTTTTAATTTTTGCTGCTATATACCTCACAGCTAAAATAATAGCTGGCAAATCAATACTTGTTTTTTAATTGGTAAGTTAATGAATTAATGGATGATGGGTGGATGGATGGATGGATGGATGGATAGGTGGATGGATGGATTAGTAAATAAATGAGTGAAAATGAAAGCTATAAGAAAGGAAAATACCAAAATTTCTCTTTTGCCCATCTGCATTATAAGAAGAAACTATTAATATAGAGATTACAAAAGAAGAATCTCGGGTGTGAGAAAAGGAAGAAAAGTTTATTCCCATATGTGTTAAATGTAATAAGATTTTAGGACATCAAGTTGTAATTTAGCAATTGAAAATAAGAGTCTCACAAAAGCCTTATTCTTGAGAGTAAAATGTAGGCTTTCATGTACATTTACAGAACATAGATATGGTGATTTAAGGCATTGCTATGGATGACGTTTCTGAGGAAGGTACCTTAGTCTATCCAGACTGCAATAACAAAACTGTTATACACTGGGTAGTTTATTAACAACAGATATTTATATCTTACATTTCTGGAAGCTGGGGTTCTAAGAACAAGACACCAAAGGATTTAGTGTCCAGTGAAGGTTCAGTATCATGAACCTTTCATGATATGTCCTCATATGGGAGAAAGGATGAGGCAGTGCTCCAAGGTCTCTTTTACAAGGGCAAAAATCCCATTGATAAGCACCCTGCTGCCCTCATGACTCAATCACCTCCCAAAGGCCCACCTCCAAACACCACCACATGGGTGATTAGGTTTCAACATATTAATTTTGGGGAGACACAAACATTCAGTCATGGCAGGAGGAAAATAAAGTGTTAAAAGAAGACCTAGAATGGAATATGGAGAGGAAAAATGTTTAAATTATGGTAGAATATTAAGAGCGAAAAATTAAAGAATGAGGGGGGGAAAAGGCATTGAAAACAAGTAAAATCATGAAAAGTTACATGAGTTAATCAAAAGTCAAATAACAAATGTTAGCATTTTGAGGTCCAGGGATCCTGACTCCATACCTTATATTCTTTTCATAAATACCTGTTTCTCTAGCCAAATCTATAACCACAGTGACATTTAATAAACTAATATAATGACACTTGCAAAGAGCAAGGTTTGGCATAACCTACGACTTAGAGGGGTATTTGTTCATAGGAGAGAGAGAGAGTATAAGGGAATGTTAATACAAGTGTCATCAGCTTTCCAGAAGCCTACTTCAAATTAGTCATTGGACAAGGAAGAAAAAAAAAAAAAAGACAAAAAAAACCCCTAAGTGAGCAGACAGCAAAATGAAGTAATTGGATATTGGTTGGGAGGTACAAGGAAGGTTTCAAAACAATTGGAAGGGATCGCAAAATAGTAAAAATATATTCTGAATGGGTAAACCATTATATTTAGAAAGATTAATGGAAATAGTAGATCATTTCTATGTATAGAATTAGATCCCATATCCAGAGCTCAAAAGATTTAATTTACCTTCACATGCCTCCAATGCCAGGCAATTAGTTGAAACCAAAATCAATTTGCTGAGAGCTGGGCTTTGTCTCAAAAACCCACTCCTTCTGGCTTGGCAATTGTTAACTGCATTCACTGTGTTGCGAGGAAAACCAGGAATAACAAAAAGTGATGCAAGATGCTTCCAAGGTTTTGTCCTTACAATTGCCTTACAAAAACAAACAGTCCTCATTCTTTTGTTGCTGTTATTGTTTTTGGTTCAGTCAGCATTGTGCTCCTAGGCTTAGGGAACTCCTCATTCTCTTAAAAAGCCAAAACAAATGTTTCCAAAAGGTGTTATTTTAGATTTGTTTCTTTTTTCTGTTGTATGTCATAATGGTCTATTTTGCGATAATTTTTTTTCTTATAGTATCTTTTGACTTTTAGTATTCTGGGGATTTTAAGAAAGAAGCAAAATATAGAGTATAAAATGATGTTACCAAGGCTAAAAAAATTACCAAGGATAGTTCTTACTGCCACATATCGTAAATGGTTTATTGCCTTGTGAACTTTTGAGGTTGGTGTGATTTTTTGTTGGCTTTAGTTCAAAACTTAACCTTAAGGAGTCAGAAAATAATGTCTAGAGTTGTATATATTGTTCTTGATCAGATTCTTTTAAAGTCCTTTATCCTCTTTAGTGCCATTGGCACTTAGTACTTAGATACTAAAAGTGTTTTTAGTACCAATTACAATGTGCGTGCAGGTATGGGTTTCCCTATACCAAGCAATGTTCAGACACCTACTGGGTGTCCCATACATTTATTTACCCTGAGATAGCAGCAGATTCCACAGTTCAAGGGCTCAGCCCCACAAGACTGTTCTCTAATTCTATTCCCAATCACAAGCCCAGCACTTCTGACTGCTTGGATATAAATCAGAGGTTCCCATGATCTCTTCCTTGGATTTGATTAATTTGCTAGAGCAGTTTAGGGAACTCAGGAAATCCATTTGCTCACTAGATTATTGGTTTATTACAATGGATATTAAAGAATACAAATGGAGAGATAAATACAGATGAAGAGATAAATAGGGTGAGTTCCTAACAAAAGGAGCTTCTGTCCTTTGGAGCCTGGGGCCCTGCACGGTAGCACATGGAAGCATTCTGGTTCACCATCTAGAAGCTCTCCAAAATCAGATATAACTCAGAAATAGTCAAAATGGGAGAAATGTATAGGGCAAGACATGGGAAAATGGCAGAGAGTTTCCTCTTCTTCTCCAGGAAGGTTGATTCTCTTTGCTTCTCCAAGTGTTCACTAACCCCAGAGCTCTCTGAACCCCATTCTTCTGGGTTTTTACAGAGGCTTCATTTTATAGGCATGATTGAGGGTTTTTATTAAGAAAGGATGCTGTATTTTGTCACATGCTTTTTCTACATCTATTGACAGGATCATATGGTTCTTATCCTTTCTTTTATTAATGTGATGTATCACATTGATTGATTTGCGAATATTGAACCAGCCCTGCAGCCAGGAATGAATCCCACTTGATCATGGTGAATAATTCTTTTTGTATGATGTTGAATTCGATTTGCTAGTATCTTGTTGATAATTTTTTAGTCCATATTCATCAGGGATATTGGCCTGTAATTCTCCTTTTTTGTGGGGTTTCTGTCTGGTTTGGGAATCAAGGTAATGCTGTCCTCATAGAATGAGTCTGGAAGCTTTCCATCCATTTCTATTTTTTGGGACAGGTTGAGAAAGGTAGTTATTAACTCTACTTTAAATGTCTGGCAGAATTCCCCAGGGAAATCATTGGGCCTAAGACTAAATGTTGGGAGATTTTTGACAACTGATTCAATGTCTTCACTAGTTACTGATCTGTTCAAATTTTCTATTTCTTCCCATTTGAGTTTTGGTAGTGTATGGGTGTCTAGCAATTTGTCTATTTCTTCTAGGTTGTCCAGTTTGTTGGCATATAATTTGCCATAGTATTCTCGAATAATTATTTGTATTTCTGAAGAGTTGGTTGTGATGAATCCAATTTCATTAATCATTTTATCTATTTGAGTCCTCTCTCTTTTCTTTTTGAGAAGTCTGGCTAGGGGTTTATCAATTTTGTTTATTTTTTCAAAAAACAGCTTTTAGTTTCATTAATATGTTCTACTGTTTTTTTTATCTTATATTGTTTATTTCTTCCCTAATCTTCATTATTTCTCTTTTTCTGCTGGCTTTGGGGTTTCTTTGCTGTTCTGCTTCTAGTTCTTTAGGTGTGCTGTTAGATTTTGAATTTGGGAATTTTCTTGTTTCTTCAGATAGACCTGGATTACAATGTATTTTCCTCTTAGGACTGCCTTTGCTGCATCCCAAAGGGTTTGGACTGTTGAGCTTTCATTTTCATTTGTTTCCATATATATACTTTTTTAATTTCTTCTTTAATTGCCTGTTTGACCCATTCATTCTTTAGTAGGATGTTCTTTAACTTTTCCAAACTTTTTCCTGTGGTTAATTTCAAGTTTCATAGCATTGTGATCTGAAATTGTGCAAGTTATGATCTTATTTCTTTTATATTTATTGATGGCTGTTTTGTGACCCAGTATATGATCCATCTTGGAGAACATTACATGTGCACTCGAGGAGAATGTGTATTCCGCTGCTTTTGGGTGAAAAGTTCTGAATATATCCCTCAAGTCCATCTGGTCCAGTGTACATTCAGGACCATTGTTTCTTTATTGATTTTCTGTCTAGATGATCTTTCCATTGTTGTAAGTGAAGTATTAAAGTCCCCTGAAATTACTGCATTTTTATCAATAAGATTGCTTATGTTTGTGAATAACTGTTTTTATATATTGGGGTGTCTCCAAATTGGGTACATAAACATTTATAATTGTTAGCTCTTCTTGATGGTAGACCCCATAATTATGATGTAATGCCCTGTTCCATCTCTTGATACAGCCTTTAGTTTAAAATCTAGTTTGTCTGATCTATATATGGCTACTTCAGCTTTCTTTTGACTTCCAGTAGCATGACAGATAGTTCTCCATCTCCTCACTTTCGATCTGAAGATGTCCTCAGGTCTAAAATGGGTCTCCTGTAGGCAGCAAATAGATGGGTCTTGTTTTTTTTATTCATTCTTATACCCTATGTCTTTTGATTTCACCATTTAGTCTGTTTAAATTCAGCGTTATCATTGAAAGATATAGATTTAGTGTCTTGTTATCTACAGGATTCATGCTTGTGGTGATGTCTCTGGTCCTTGCTAGTCTTTGCAGCATGCCACTTCACAGAGTCCCCCTTAGGATCTCCTAGTGTTATGAACTCCCTCAGTGTTTGTTTGTCTGGGAAAACCTTTATCTCTCCTTTTTTATTCTGAATGACAACCTTGTTGGAAAAAGATTCTTGGCAGCATATTTTTTTTTTCCTGTTCAGCATATTGAATATTTCCTGCCACCCCCTTCTGGCCTGCCAAGTTTCAGTGGATAGGTCTGCTACTACCCTTATGTGTCTACCATTGTAGGTTAAGGCTCATTTGTCCCTCACTGCTTTCAGAATTCTCTCTTTATCTTTGTATTTTGCCAGTTTCACCATGTTATGTTGTGCAGAATGATTCCCATTATGTCTGAAGGGAGTTCTCTTGTGCCTTCTGGATTTCAATGTCTGTTTCCTTCTCCAGATCAGGGAAGTTCTCAGCTATTTGTTCAAGTATACCTTCCGCCCCTTTCTCTCTTTTCTTCTTCCACTGGAACTCCTATGATATGGATATTATCACAATTCATTGAATCACTTAGCTCTCTAATTCTATCCTCATGGTCTAGAATTTTTTTTATCTCTATTTTTCTCAGCTTCATCTTTTTCCATAATTTTATCTTGTATTTCACTTATTCTCCCTTCTGCCTCTTCGATCCTTGCTGTCACCACCTCTAGTTTATTTTGCACCTCATTTACAACATTTTTACTTCATCATGACTATCTTTTAGTTCCTTGATCTCTTCAGCAGTAGATTCTTCACTGTCTTCTATTATTTTTTAAAGCCCAATGATTCATCTTATGACTGTTATTCTAAATTCTTGATCAGATATATTTGTCTATTTCTGTTTTGATCAATTCTTTAGCTGTATTTCTTCCTGGAATTTCTTTTGAAGAGAATTCTTTTGTTTCATCATTTTGGCTATTTTTCTGTCCCTTATGTTATGTTTTAAAACCTTGCTATGTGTCCTGCACCTGCTAGCACTGTTATATTAAAGAAGGGTCATATACTGTTCAGGGCCTGGCACCTTAGGAGGTGTTTTATGGAGTGTGTTACATGCTCTCTGTTGTTGTGACTCTGGTTGTTTTATCTCTGTACTCATGATGATGTTTTGGACCCTCCACCAGGTGTGTTTGGGTTTGTTCATTGAAGTAACCCTGGAAAAAATTTTTTTTAAAAAGGGGGCGGTGGTGGTAGTGGTGGAAGAGGTCTCAACCCATACAAAGAGAGAAATGACAGGGGTGGGGGGAAAGCAAAGCAAAGCAAAGCAAAGAAAGTTGACCAGGCAAAGGAACTATACAGCTTAGTCCAGAGAGAGAGAGGAAAATAAAGAATGAGATATAGAACAAGTGCAAAGAGAATGGATTAAATATGTCTGCTTAAACAAACCAACAACCAGAATAACCAGACTAGACAAGGGAAGAAATAAGAAGGAGAAAAGGAAGGGGGGATGGTGGAATATATATACATATATGCGTATATGTATATACATATATACAAATATATACATATATATTTAATAAGAATTGTCCAAGAATTAATTCTGAAAATGCAAAAACACTGGGTGCCTTGGAATTGATGGGAGTGCTGCTCTGGAAGAGAGGCTGTTTGGTTCCTCAGCGTCAATTCTGCTCCAGTAGATAGGCAGTTACCAGAGGCAGAGGAGCATGGTTGGTTTCCTGCCTCCGCATGGAGATGTCCTACCCTGAAGCTCCACCCACCTTGTTGGTGATGGGCAGAAAAATGGCGGACACCCCAGTCTCTCCTCCCTGGACCAGGTACCCCAAACCACTCTATGCAGGCTGTCCTCACAGTGCTGAGCAGGCATGAGCCAGCTAGTTTTGTTTGTTTGTCTGTTTCATCCACTCCACAGTCTCCCACACCTCCCTGGGGCTGGTCTGGGATTCAAACCAGATTCAAACTCCACCTGCCCTGGTTCCTGGGACGTGCCACTCCACCCCACCGATGAATGGCTTCTTCACAGTGTCCCACGGGCGCAAACAAGGTAGTTTGTCCCTCTCCACCTACTCCCACACTGCACTGATGCTCAGCTGGGATTCAAACCTGGATGTTTTAAAGGGTCCCACTCTGCATGCCCCAGTTCCAGGGAAGTGCCATTCCTCCCCACTGATAAGTGGCCTCTGGTGGGCGCAGACAGGGTCCCTTGTCCTTTGAAGGACTATATACCTTCCTCCCCACAGCACTCCAGGGAGAGGATTGCTTTCTCCCACTGTGCACTGTGCCTCTGAACTAGCTACTGGGCCAGAGCTGGCTCCCCTCCTCCCCTGGTGTGTGAACAGGGCAGCCAGCCCAAGTTTGGAGAAAGCCCCACAGTTAGAAATTGTATCTGTTTCTGCTTTTTTTCTGATCCCAGATCTGTGGTTTTTCTCTTCTTTAAATACAGTCCTACACTTCCACAGCCTCTCTTTTGCTTCCCTTTGTCTCTCCACAGAAGGGGATCCCTCCCCTCTACACCTTCACTGCCTGTTTTCTCTCTCCTAGTTCACAATCACACACCTATGGCCTGCCAGGTTGTCCCATGTGCCCATGGAGACATCTCTGTTACTCTGCAGCCTGGACTCTTGGAATTCAAAGTCCCGTGGCTCAACACTGCTGTGTTTGAGGGATGAGGGAACATCAGGTCCCCCTACTTCTCCACCATGTTGGATCTGTCCCCTTTATAGGTATGACTGATCAAATCAACCTGCAGCACCTCTCTCCTCCTGAGAGGTCTGGGCATGGGATCCAAAAGCCACTCATTTACATCAGAAAAGGCACCTTATCACTCTCTCACTTAGGAAATTTAAAGTGTTTTAGAAGCTGGGGGAAGACCAAATATATTTGAGAAATACATTTTGGTCATTCGAATCATCAAAATATGCATTTCTTAGGAATCACAAATGCCAAATAATTTGTATTGCTTTGTGTAGTAGCTAATGTCTAGACAACAAAATATAGGGAGATAACACAGATTTAGGAATTAGACCTGAATTAGCAGCTCATATCCACCCCATACTAGCTACATTGCCTTGACACTGTTAACTTCAAATTGTTTTTCATTTGTAAAATGGAGATAACATCTTGTATCCTAGAATCCTTAAGATTAATAACAACATGTCAAATGTTTAGCACAGTACTTGCCACATAGTGCTTATTATGTGTAAAAATTGTGTTTCAGCATACTATTCATGTTTATGACTCCAAATAACCATTCATACTTATTTTGCTGCAATGCCTTGTTTGTTTCTTAAAACCTTCAAAGTATTGCTTTTATATGCAAGGACATGAACATTTGCATTAAAATGAGAGTCGGTGAAGCATACATTTTTCTCTGAAAGAAGAAGGTCATAGGTTTTTAGCACAGATTCAGGGGACACAGCTCTAAGCCAGAAAGGATTCCACTGGTTTCCTCTCCACTTTGAGGTTCAAGGAAATCAGGCAGACGTATGTGCACCACAGGGTTGGCTTGGCAGGCAAGCCTTTTGCTATTTCTGAAGCATATACGTTGCTTTCCATTTCTAACATACCAGAGGCTTTTCTCATTGCCAAAATTTCTCCTTTGTGAAACTCTGTAGGAACCTGATGTAGTCTATGCTCAAAAGATATCCAATGCAAGGCTATGAAGCTTCCATTGACTTCACATCTTCACTGGAAGGGGAAAAAAAGAAGTTATAGGATGTCAGGCCAGTCTTAAAAAGAGATGCTTATACTATTACAAAAGGTAAAATTTCAACTTTTAAAATTCCCCCTGAGTATGGTAGGTCTGTGAGAGAACAGAAGATGCCATTGACAAAAGGCTAGTGGTCCTTTCTTGTTTTTCTTATCCCTTTACACTTTTCCTGACACATAACATCATGCTGTTGTGAGAACTTCTGGCTGTGTGTGGATTTCACTTAGTGGTTTCCCATCAACCATCTCATTGGCAAGAAATAAGAAGAGCTGATGGGCTTCCATTCTTTCATTAGAAATAACAAAGAACCAGAAACACATTCATTTTTTGCTATCCTACTTATGAAAGCCTTGAAAGGAACATAAACTCGAGGAAATTATTAGAGGTTTCTTGCGAAGAAATTTTAGAAATCATAAGCCTGCTCTTATGAAAGTGATGGGGTCCTGGAGTGGTGGGGGTACAGAACCGATGGCCACATAAGAATTCTTGAGATGTCTTTGGTGCAAAAATGTGATTTTATTGAAGCATGGGGACAGGACCTATGGGGAGAAAGGTCTGCACTGGGGTTCTGAAGAGTGACTGGTTAGACTGGTTATATATTATAGAGTTGCAGGGGTAAAGGCAAAAGGGAGGCCTCCAGAAGGACTATGATATGCTAAAGAGGAGGCCTACCTGAGTCTTTGCTATTGTCAAACTAAGATTGTTTTTCCTCTAGTAAGGCATTAACATTAGGACAGTAGGGGGTTCCTGGAGAAATGTTCTACTCTGTATTTGCCTCAAGTATTTGTCAATGGTCTGCAGATTATAAAGAAATTTAATTTTCCCTGCCATTTAGTTCTTGTTCCCCACATCACTATGGAGGGGAGAGTGATGTTGGGGCTTCAGGAAACTGATTGTATAGTTTTCTGGAGAATAAATAGGCTGTTGATAAGATTGTCTTTTTCTTGTAATTTACTAAGACATTTGTAAACTGATGAAGACTTGTGCTCTGCATGACTATGATCTCTATCAGTTAGCCATTGTTTTGTTTTGTTTTGTTTTGTTTTGTTTTGTTTTGTTTTTTTCTTCTCTTAGCTTTAGGGCAGTTAGGAGTGCCTGAGGAAGATCACACTTACCCTCCACTTGGTGGAGGGAGGGTCATTTGCAGGGGGGGTCAGTCGCCTGCCTTATGTTCCCTCATCAAAAGCATTATGTAAAAGTTTAGCAGTCATTCACTCTGGCCTGCTACTTCAATTAACAGCACACTATGTAAATGTATTTTGTGTTAGTTAAGGTACAGGAAAAGCTGCTACAATAAAAATGGCACCAACATGTTGAGCTTTAAAAGCTTTAAAACTCCAAAGAGATTGGAGTTTATTTTTCTCTCCTAAAAGAATCTGTGGATGAGTAGGCTACAATGGCCAAGGGGTTTGGATATTTGAAGTCATTCAGGGACTGAGAGCCCTTCTATTTTCCTCCTCTGCCATTGCTCAAGATGTTAGATGTGTCTGTGGAGTTAAAGCCAGCAGCCTCCAGAATTGGCTCCCATTCAGGGACTAGGGAGGAAATATTGCATTACTTAAAAAAAAAAAAAAAAAAAAAAGAGGGACACCTGGGTGGCTCAGTAGGATTATTGATTTCAGCTCTGGTCATGATTTCACTGTTTGTGAGTCCGAGTCCTGCATTCTGTCTCTTCTCTCTCTGCCCCTCCCCCCTTGCTCTCTATCTCTGTCTCAAAATATAAATATGTAAAAGGAAGACAATAGATATTGGGGATATTTGGCAATATTCACTGTAATTATGGTCTGAACATTTCCCCTAGGAAATTTAATTGCAGGAATATTCCCATAGGAATATTTCTCTAGGAATAGTTAGTTGTGGAATAACAGGTTGCAATAGTCTGGAATGTTTAAAGAGACAAACTTTTAAATTAGTAGGCTGACAGATTATATGGGCTTGATAGGCTTCTTCCCAAGTTTCCTCCTAAACACACAGAAAGGAAAAGGTTTAGTGTAATTAAAGAAAAAGGACATATGAAGGACATATGTAAAATTTTATTCCGAATTTAAACAAATGGTATTGTTGATAGAGATGAAATTAAAAGTATATTCTTGAACCACATATCACATGCAACTACAGTCTTAAGAAGCAGAACAGACATCCAAAACTAAAACAGGAAAAAACTTCTGATGCCAATAGTATACCACATTCGACTGCAATTGCAACAAGCCAGAATAGTTGCAAAGAACAGAAGAAAGTAGGAAAAGACGATGACGATACATCTGACTTTACCAAACTGTGAGAACTAGGAGCTAAAATTTAAAAAAAAAAAAAAAAAAAAAAAAAAAAAAACCAGGCAATTTCCCTCAAATGCACAGAAGTTCCCATGTATCCCATCAGTGCTAAAAGTTCTGTCTCCAACCTTTGTCAACAGCTCTTTTCTCACTGGCACTGGGAGGCTGCCAGCGTGCATCACTGCAGGAAGTAGGCATATGCAGTGCTGCCTTGCTCCCTGAAATGCTTACATATTGTAGGGAAAATACCATGAAAAGTGCTGAGATGAAGCCTAGCATGCTGAGATTCTGGCACTCACGAACTGTAGTGTTGAAATGACAACTTCAGACTGCGTCTGACTCCCTCCCTCAATCACTCATCTAAGGAGAAAATGAGACCTACCTGCAGGCCAGTGAAACACTTCAAATGACTCTGAACACAATTTCCAAATTTTGACCTGCAAATAGGGACTTTATACATCAACTTGACCATCTTATTGAAATGTGAGAGGAGTAAGTTGCTACCATGTAGATGGTGGTAACTATGCACTGGGAATGACATCAGGACTGTACTGATTCCCTGAACTCGGACCTATGAGCAGAAACTAGAGAAAAGGAGTCAATGCCTTGATGATTTTGAGGATGCTCATATTTTTTTAAAAAAATTCTCTCTCTACATGACTAGGGAACTATAAAAAAGAATTCTTGAAATAAAAGCAGAGATGTTTTCGGGAGCTGGAATTTGGGAGGAGAGGAAAAAAAAAGGAAGAAAAATAGAGAAGAAAGGCTGAAACACAAAATAAACATTAAAAATGTCTTTGGAGATAATAAATTTTGAGGTAAATAAAATGATTGAAGAACACATTTAATAATTTCACTCACAATGAACAAGAAAGTTAAAAATAAGGAGAAAATAACAGGTGAATGATAAAAAGTGATAGGCATTCTAACAAGATGATAGAAATCCTAAGAATTACATGTTTTCAGTGTAAGAACCTGTGAGTAATGGAAACAAAGCTGATAATCACAAATAATAACTACTACCATGTATGAATCATTTATGATTTGCATCTACCATTATCTCATTTAATACCCAGGAAACGTCTATAACATAAAATCTTACATCTATTTGACAATGATGAGAGGAAGCTTGCAGAGAATTTTAAATAACTTGCCACAGAATTAGTAACGAGCAGATTCTGTAGATCCAGCTGGTCCACTTCTAGAGGTGATGTAGTTTATAGCCACCATCAGGGAGCTGAAGGAAAAATATGAGTTTAAAGTTTGAAAGGGTTTGGCGTTTTACGGGAGAAAAAATTACAAAAGCATTTCCCTCTCTAGATATATCCTGAGGAGGAAAAATGTTTGACTTTCAACGAGTTAAAACAAACAACAGAAACAAACCCAGAATAATCTATAAAGAAAAAGTGTTTTTGCTACAAAAATAATAATAAGTAATCAGATAAATAAAAAGAGAAACTGGATTTAGAATTCTATTTCTTGACACAGAGCAGAAGAAAACACTGGACTTTTGCGAGAGAAAGTTTAGGATCTAAGAGATCCATACCTGACAAATCGTCTTTCACGTGTAAACACCTCAGACAAAAATGCTCAGTTTTGGAAGAACTTTGGCAATACCATGGCCTATGTAAGATTACTCAAAGAACTAATCTAATCAAACAAATGTCAATCAAAATAAGGCATCAGCATGGAAAAGCTGTTATGATAGATTAGCATTAAGGATTTTTTTTTTAAAGTAATGGCTACACCCAATGTGGGGCTCAAACTTACAACCCCAAGATGAAGAGTTGCATTCTCTGTAAACTGAGCCAGCCAGGCATCCTTGATAGAGCAAGCTTAAAAAAACAATAGATTCAGAACATGAATTAATTTGAATTATCTCTCCTACTTTAAAAAGCAGAGACATGCAGTCAAGCTGCTTCGGCGTTTAGGCCTGTTTCTGGTTTTCCCAATTAATATTTTCATGGTTTTCTCTTGTTCTATGATAGTTCAGCAACAGGCTCAAAGTAAGAGTTCAATAAATATGTTTGATAGGTTATTATCAATGCACTGCATTTCTGAGTATGAATCTCTTAAATACCAATGTGAATTCCCCCTGCCCTTTGAATGTTTGTAAGGAAAACTCTGGAGTTCTCCTATGTATGCCTCATTTAGTAACTATGGTTTCAAATCATCAAGATGTGTCGATTCAGAAGGGGACTTTTCAGTACTGTTTGATTGATATCTATCAGGGCCCTTGAAATCAGTGGCTGAGACTTCTGAAAAAACACCTTGCTTCAAATAACTATCTTTGACTGGGATTTTGTATTCTCCATTAGTCCTTCCTGATCATGTTCACCACACCTGCCATGAGATGTATGTTATAGTTTGGTGAGGCACGAGGTGTGACAATTACTGGGAGGAAACTGAAATGGAGGAGGATTGAGCAACGTATGTATAGTATAAGGTAAACGTGTGTGTGTGTGTGTGTGTGTGTGTGTCTAAAATCATGCTCCTTGGTATTGAGCATGAGAATTGTACTGGTCCTATGCCACTGACAGACACTCTGAGAACAATAAAGTTCTTAAGATTCTGTAGCCATATTGATCTCCGTGTTTCTATCATTTACTAAAATGCAGAAGACATCATGACTCTTAGGGTAGATATGAATGAATGCTTGGCATTGGGTACGGGTGAGAAGAGATCACAACAGACAAACAGTACAAGAAGATCGACAATGAGCACTGAAATTAAATGTACAAATAACTATAATTATTTGTACATGCTATATATGGATTATTAACTGAATGGAAAATTATCTTAAAGACTTCATGTAGTAAATGAAATATTGGAGTACGAATTAATATTTTTTTTGTCTAGGCCTATAATTGAATATATGTTAACTTAGAAATAAGGAAAGTACTAGCAAAAGAAAGTAGGCCCACTATATTACCTTGAAAGTGATAACTTTACACTGTCTTTATTCATTAGAGGTCTATAGATATGTTTGTATTTTATATATTGAAAGGCAGCTATAGTTTTGAAAATAACATTTATGATGTTCACACTACCTAGATACAGCAAAGAACCATCTTTTCCCATATGACTTAGATGACACTCCTTTGTAGCCCCTTGTTTACGACAAGGCAGGGCACAGATGCTTCAAATTCCAATTCTCTGTCTCACAAATGATTAGCTGAACTATCTGTCCCTCTGAAACTAGCCAGATACAGAGATAAATATTTCCTGGTTGACTGAGACTGCCTAAGTATAAAGCAATCCCAGCTGTAAAATCACCCAACAAATGATTTTCTACACCTCCCTATAAATGTCTAAGGCAAAAACCATCCTCTGAGACACTCTAATCTTCAGACCTGAGGTTCTATTCTTATTGTAAGGAGTCCAAATGAAATTAATTTCCCTAGCTGTTTGTTTTTGTTTCTGACAGTTCCGTGTCACAATGTGCCTGGGACTGGAAGTCCCATCGACTTATGTATCCCTATCTTTTCTATTCAGGTACGAAGGCCTCTGGAGCCCCTTGTGATCGACATATTGGGCATCCCGCAGTGAGTTCACCTCCTGACCCCTGTGTTCCAGACACTTGCCCATGGCAACATGGTAAGGATTTAATTTTAATTCTTGTTTTTTTCAGTGCTCTTTTGGTTTTATTTTTGTTGCCATTTTTTTTAACCTTGTAACTGAGGGAAACTCCAATTCACTTTTCAACCCCCTTCAGAATCCCTGTGAATTAAATATTTCACCACTACAGCAACAGCTGACTTCATTAACTCCATTTGGCAGAATTTTACTCAGGATTTTGTCTCACAACCCCAGTGGGCTCCTCCTTCACCTTCAGCAAACTCATACCTTCTCTTTCCTAAAAACTCCTTACACATACTATCTCCAGCCCTTTTCTCACGAAGTATTCCTACTCATTCTCCTTTCTCTTGTTTGCTTTCACCTGTATTCCTCCTCATTACTCTTCCCTGGCTCCACTAAATCCCTCTGCTTTCCAATGTTCCATCCTAACTTGCCTTACGGCTTTTCCCCACTTGTGATGAAAGATTAATGACCTGAGCACCCATCTGAACACCTTATGCCTTGGTCTCACTTAGATTTGCATAATATTGTCAAAGACTTCCCAGAACCCTGTAAGAATGGAAAAGAATTTTGTAATCAATCCAGGCGGGTCCACAGGACATATTTTCCCAGGCTCCATAATTTATATCCACTTGTGCAGCTGCTAGTGGGCTCAGGAGATAGACCATTAAAGAAATTAGAGCACGCCTAAAGCTTATATACAGGCTACAACCGCAGGGGAGAATGAAAATTTATTGGATGCAAGATAACAGACAATAAAGAGATGAGTCCAACTCTAGTTATAGATTAGAATGCATTTGAAAGAACTACTGTGGGTTTGCTCCCCATAACTGAATCACTTCTACCATTGACATTAGTTTTATTAAGAGCTTACAACAAAAATTAGAGATATTATTCCCCCCCCCCGAAAAAAAAGGTAAATTGATGGAATATTCCTATCTCTGAAATACATACACTACCTCAACACTGTGGGGACTCCATTTCAGAAAAAGCTGAACAACACAATGCAAATTTGTGCCTTTATTTTCAATTTAAATGTTTAGAAGGAAACAAACCAGGGAAATCTCCCTACAAAATCACTTGCAGATGTTGTGAAAAAAGGGGAGAGGGAATGTAATAGGACCTGGTCTTAAAATGCAAAAGGGAACAGGAATCCAAAAATCTACCTCCCCAATGATCTTTCTTTGGGCAACCATCGCCCTTGTTCCAGCTAATCCTCAAGAGGCAAGGAGAGAGAATCATCCCTATAAATGATTCCCCTCCATGATATCCCTCCATATTCCTAGTGGACACAAGAACAGCACATTACTCTTGTTCTCCCACAAGTGTCTCTTGGAATTGGCAAACCATATCTGTGGTGGGACTTGATAGTCAATCTGCCTTGTGACTTGACTTTATCTAAACATGCTTATGTCTCATTAGGACTTCTCACTATCTTGGATAGTTTTGTGCTTAACCCTACTGTCCCAGTAACCTGGGAAAGTATGCACTTTCCGAATGGAATATCTGTATTCTTCACTCTTCTCAGTATCTCTAACTCCACATCTACACACGTTTACCCTTTAATGTCTTTGACCACAAGACAATTGCTCATGGCAACCCTATAGAGCAAACAAATGGGGTTAATGACAGCTGAAGGGGTATCTATTGAAAATAAACTGGAGTTACTAACCTATTGCAGGCTTTATCTAAGGAATTAGCAATTATTCCCACAGCTAAAGGGAACTCTGACAAAGGTACTAAGATAATCACTTCCCAAGAACATTCATCTTCAGTCACCAGCATGCATTCCTTTACTTAACCTTCTTTACAGTCAGAACCTCTGCTTAAGGAATTTAAGATAATTAATGAAATTTAAAGTAACAGCTGTTACCATCTGAAGCTGAAAAACATAATCAGAAGTAAACTGGACAGTTTTTTTGTTTGTCTTTTCTATTCAGATCCTCTTTGGATATTCAGATGGCCCCTGATCTCTCCTTGGATCCTCACCTAAAATATAGTCCACAGTCTACATAATATTACATATAATAACAGAAATCCTTAAAGCTCCCTTTCACAAATATTGGTGGAGCTTCAGCTCTCATTTTAATGTCATAATCTCAATTGTCCCATCTGTCAGAAACATAACCGTGCTAAAAATATAAAGGTAGCTAAATACAAGAGACAGCTTCTATATGAACTTAAATTTCAAATTGAAACTATAAGCTGTATATTTGTGTCTGTCTGTATATTTATGTGTGTGTATGTATATATATATATATATATATGTAATATACGTGTAATATTATCCTCCTTCCAATGATAATATCAAACTAAATGATAAAATCCCTTAATGGATTTCTATTCTGATTAGCTTAAAAATAAAATAAACACTTAACTAAACTGAATATTTTTAAATTTTTCAGAAATTAAGGAAATTTAACTAATATCTTTAAGGTACAAAGAAAGTATTCTTAGAGAAACCAACAAAATGTTTTAAGAATTCAAGTTCACATAATTTTAGGTATGTCTCTGTCCGACAAGATTCATTTAATATTGTTTTAATGAAAACAGTCATGTTTTCTGAGTTACCAGTGTTAAATACAAGTATAAAGTTTTATTGTACTTGGACATGTTCTTCAAACAAAAACAAAGGCATTTGTACAGGTTTACTAATAACATAAGCTAGGATTACTCATACTAAATGTTTAAGATGATGCAAAATATAAATTTGTGTTAAATCAAATTGAATCATTCATCTGACAAACTTTAATTCAGCAGTAATTAAGTTTTGTAGTATGTCACCTTGAAGATAGTTCCCAAGACCTGTGGGTAACTTAAAATCTTAGAGTTATGCTACATTAAATTAATTAATGAATAGTCATTAGATACCTAGATTATTTCCAGTAGGATAAAATACTGAAGCATAATTTTAAGTTTATACATTTCCCCCCTTATTTTTATGGTACAAAAAGGCTGTGTATATTGGATCTGAAGCAAGTGTATGGCTGTAAAAAATTGTGTGATGCATATTCATGATCTCTGCTAGTCTGCTACAAAATTCTTGTGTGTCCCAAAAGTTTATAATTATCCCCCTCATAATTTTGTCAGGAAAATAGAAATTACTGTGGTTAAAAGTGATAATCATAAATGACAGAGTCTACTAGAAGCAATGGTGGTAGAGAGGAACAATTTTGTATGCAAGCTATACAGGATGTCTTTTTGTCAGGGAAAAAGACGATAGTTTTGTTTTAAAGGAAAATGTCTGTTTTGTTTTTTTTTTCCCAGAATGAGAAAAAGGTAAATGTGTGACAAGAATATATAAAAGAACATATAAAGTTTTAGCTGGTTCATGGAAAGGGAATTTCATTTGTCATGGTCAAGGCTAGCTGAAATTTGGTGGATTTATTAAGATGGTCTAAAAAAGAGCTTTAGTTTAAAAATTATACTGATGCAAAAATTAAGATTTGGTTTTCTCCCTGTAAAAATAGCAAAATTTTCTTGGATTATTGGCATTTTCTTAATGAGAGGTTTAAAAAGGTTTTTCTTTACTTTTTGAAAAATTGGCCCAAAAGGCAATGATACTGTGATGCCAGAATAATGAACTGTGCTTTAATATTGACTTTATCAAGTCCTTAATATTTAAGAGAACAAAGGCTTCTCACTTTTGAAAAATATGCTTCTGTATAATCATGTTTCTATATCTATTTTTTTTTAAATATTTTTTCCTCACATTAGTTAAATAGCCAGCTGTGTATGGTTACTCACTAACCCAGGATCCTATTTAATCAAGTGTTCAAACTTCCTAACAACCTTTGACAGTTTGCCATCTCAAAGGTCATATTTTGAACTTAAAACTGTCTTTGAGATCTCCCAGGGCCTTCAATCTCTTACTATGTTAAAAAAAAAAAAAAAGGAAAGAAAGAAATGCTACAAATAATTTTATTTTCTATGCTCTGAGTTCCATAGAAAATATTTTCAAATCAGAAGAGATTCTTAGCCTTCCCTATGTTAAATCTGTATGGATAAAATTGTATTAATATAAAAATTCCAGAAATTGTATGTTGTATAAGATGTTCCTAGGGAATCATCAATGTCCTTGCTGTCCACGATGTTCCCATTTATAAGAGCCCTGATGCTGTTTTGCCTGATTTTTTATAAAAATATAGCATTTTTAGAAATGGATTCAGTTATTCCTTAGAATACTAAGTAGGTTGCAATTTTATTTCTTTAATTTGACTCCAGTATATTCCAGGCCAATGAATTTCACTTAGGGATTCACGTCACTTATCTATGAAGTTTTATTGATTTACAAGTATTTAGGATCCTCCTCTGACTTACTAAATCTCTTGACTTGATAATCTTGATCTATTCTAAGTATAAATGTTTGCAATATTCATAGCATATTATGACTCAAGACTGTTAGATGTTATATCTGAAGATTGTTTTCTCTGTAAAGATTATGTTTATCCATTTCTATAATATAGATGTAATCATTGTTCTTTGAAAATAGGCTTCATTATTATGTCTATAGTTATTTTGTCTAACTTCTTTGCATTGACTATTTTCTTTTGCATGCTACAGAAAAGACCAAATTTCCTGCCAGCTGAATAATTTGTGTAAAGAACTTGCATCAGATCTTTTGCTTTTCAAAATTATTAGTAATAAGTTGACTGGAGCCATTTTAAGTCTTTTGTCAACTACAAATAGACTCTTGTTTATTCTGATGCTTCCCTGAAAGTGTTTGCTAATCTGTCAAACAGACTCAGGGCAGCAGGTCTATGCCAGGTACTCTTGGCCTCTCTTGTTTATTGCCATCGCCTTAAATAAAGTCATTCTTGTTTGTTTAAATGTGGTGCAATTTTTGCTTCAACAAGAGTTAAGATTTATTATGGAGGCAAAGCTTACAAAGTCCTGTTGGGAAACTATCATGGTTCCTAAGTACGAGAGTTCTAACTTAATAGGTGAGTAAGGAAGGTTTTTCTTGGCAGGCTCAGGAAATTTAGGATGTTTGGGGGCCTCAAAAACAGAAATGTACTCGATCTCGATCTCTAAGTACTGCAAGTGAAATATAGATAGTTTTAGGGTCAGCTTCCTCAAGTCCAATCTGAGATTTCCTATGAAAACTTGTAGCAAAGCAAACTTTAAAAGACCTATGTGGTAAATCATCATGCTTGCTTCACCTGTATAAATAATCAGGCCAAACCTAATGAGATTAGCTTTATTTTATGGTCAAGAAAAATATTTCTTTGAGACTCTGATGAAAATGAGGGGAGACTGTAAATTGAAAAAAATATTAAAAACTGTGACACATCCTTTTAGTTAATCGGATTCTGACACTGTTCATAGTCTTTGTGCTATTTCATACTTCTCTATAAATTTCAGGTAACTGATGGATATGCAAATGGACTTCCTCTCTGACTGTGGACACTCAGTTGTTGTTTCTTTTTAATTCATCATTTAAAAAATTCATCTATTTATTTATTCATTGTAAGAACACATACATTCTACTTTCAGCAAACTTCAATCAAACAAATCATACAATATTATCAACTATAGACACCATATTATACATTCAATCCTCAGAACTTATTCATTTTATCGCTGAAAGGCTGTACCCTTTTACTAGCCTCTGCCTGTTTCTCCAACCCCACAGTTCCTAGAAACCACTATTGTACTTTAGAAGATCAACGTTTTTTTTTTTTCTTTTTAGATTACACATATAAATGATATCATGAAGCATTTATCTTTCTTTGTCTGGCTTATTTTACTTAGAATAATGCCCTCCAGATTAATCTGTATTGCACATGATAGGATTTCCTTCTTTTTAAAGTCCTGGACATAAGTTGTTTCCAAAGATTGACTATTGTGAATAATTCTACAAAGAACTTGGGAGTGCAGATATCCCTTCAAGATCCTGATTTCAATTCCTTTGGGTTTAGACCCAGACGTAGAATTCCTAGATCATATGGAAGTTGTATTTTTAAAAAAATGTTTATTTATTTATTTTAAGAAAGAGAGAGCATGAGCAGGGGTGAGGCAGAGTGAGAGGGAGAGAGAGAATCTTAAGCAGGTTCCACACCCAGTGCAGAGCCCAACACAGGGCCTGATCTCATGACCCTGAGATCATGACCTGAGCCTAATCAAGAGTCCCATGCTTAACTGACCTGAGCCATCCAGGTGCACCGGTTCTGTTTTTAATTTATTAAGAAATCTACATATTGTTTTCCATAGCGATTATACCACTTTACATTCCCACTAACTGTGTACAAGTATTCCCTTCATTCTACATTCTTACAAGCATGTGTTCTCTCTTGCATTTTTGATAATAGACATCCTAACAGGTGAGAGGTAATATCTTATTGTAGTTTTTACTTGCATTTCCATAATGAGGACAGATGTTGAATAACTTTTCATGTACAAGTTGGCCATCTGTATATTTTCTTTCTTTGGAAAGCTGTCTTTTCAGGTCCTTTATTCATTTTTTATTGAGTTTTTTTTTCTATTGAGTTATATGACCTTTTACATAATTTGGATATTAATCCCTTGTTGGTTACATCATTTGCAAATATTTTCTCACATTCTATATGTGGTGTTTTCATTTTGTTGATGGTTTTCTTTCCTATGCAGAAGCGTTTTAGTTTTAGCCCAACTGGTTAATTTTTGCTTTCATTGCCATTGTTTTTTGTGTCAAATCAAAGAAATCATTGCCAGGATCAATATCAATATCAAGGAGTTTACCTCCTATGCTTGCATCTAGGAGTTTTATGGTTTCAGGTCTTACCTTTAAGTTTTAAATCATTTTTAGTTGATGTTTTGTGTATGGTGTAAGACAGGGGTCTAGTTTTATTCTTTTGCAAGTGGATATCCTGTTTTCCTAACTTTCCCAGTTTTATCCATTGTATGTTCTTGACTCCTCTCTTTAAAACTAATTGATCATTTATACATGGGTTTATTTCTGGGATCCCTATTGTGTTCAATTTATCTATGTGTCTTTTTATGCAAGTATCATACTGTTTAGATTAGTATAGCTTTATAGAATAGTTTGAAAGCAGGAAATGTGATGCCTTCAACTTTGCTCTTCTCTCTCAAGATTGCTTTAGCTATTTGGGGTGTTTTGTGATCTCACATAAATTTTAGTATTCTTTTTTTACTATTTCTATGAAAAATGCCATAGGAATTTTGTTAGAAACTCCATTGATTCTGTAGATTTTATTATGGACATTTAAACGAAATTAAATCTTCCAATCCATTAACACAGAATGTCTTTTGATTTATTTATGTCTTCTTCAATTTATTTCATTACTGTCCTATAGTTTACAGTATACAGATCTTCACCTCCATGGTTAAATTATATCCAAAGTATTTTATTGTTTTGATGCTATTTTAAAAGGGATTGTTTCATTAATTTCTTTTTCATATATTTCATCATTAGTTTGAAGAAACACACCTTATTTTTAATATTCATTTTGTATCCTGTAACTTCACCGAATTTTTTGTTTAGATCAACTTTTTTTTTTTTTTTGGTGGCATCTTTTGCGTTTTCTATATGCATGATCATATCATCTGAAAACAGAGACGTTTACTTTTTTCTTTCTTATTTGGAAGTTTTTTAGTACTTTATCCAATTGCCCTGCCTAAGATTTCTAGTACTATTTTGAATAAAAGTGGCTATGGTGGGCATCCTTGATCACTCCTGAACATAGAGAAAAAATTTTTGACTATTTATTCTTGAGTATGATGTTAGATATGGGCTTGTCATACATGGCTTTTGTGGTGTTCGAGTCTGTTCCTTCTTTACACATTTTGTTAAGTTTTTTTTTGGTTTTTGGTTTTTGGGTTTGTTTTTTTTTTTTTTTTATCATAAAGGACATTGCATTTTGTCAAACGCTTCTTCTGCATTTGTTTAGATGATGCCATGATTTTGATCCTTTATCTTGTCAGTGGTGTATCACATTTATTGATTTGTAAATGTTGAACTATTTTTGCCTCCATAGAATGAATTCCGCTTGCGTTTGATCCTTTTAATGTACTGTTGAATTTGGTTTGCTAATGGATTTGGCATCTATGCTCATTTATGGTCATGTTCATCTGTAATAATATTTTTGTATGTCCTTATCTGGTTTGGTATCAGAGTAGTTCTGGCCCTTGAAAAATGTATTTAGAATTTATCTATCCTCTTGTATTATTTTGGGAGAGTCTGAGAAGGACTGATGTTAATTCTAACTTAAATGCTAGTAGAATTCAACTGTGAAGCCATTTAGTCCTGAACTTTTGTTTATTGGGAGGAATTTACTAATTCAATCTCCTTACCAGTCATTGTCCTGTCAGATTTATCATCTACAGTGTACTACAAACCTACCTAGACATAGAGATATTTCTTGTTAACTGAGTGGCTCAGACTCCCCCTGATCACAAAACAACCTCAACTATAAATGTACCTCAACTATAATTTGCCTACTCTTCTTTACAAATGCCTAACGTGAAACTACACTACTAAGATAGTCTGACTTTTAAATTTGGGATGGATGCTCTTAATGCAACAGGATGGATAAAACCAATTTCTATTTGTTTGGTTTGTGTCTTTAATGGGGTTAACTATATCATCAAAGACAAACAGTTTCAGATTCTGGGGATGTTTTAATCAAACCATAAGATATTGTCATCAGGTCATTAAGCATTCACCATTTATTATATTACTTGTAGGATTTTTGTAAATGCCTTTTATCAAAATGAGGGAGCCTCATTCTGTGAGTTTTGCATAGTTTTTAACCATGAATAATGTTGAATATTGTCCATTTTTTTGAGTTCATTAAAATGACCATGTTCATTTTCAAATGTTAAGCCATGCTTGCAATGAGAATAAAACATCATTGATAAGAAACATAACCTTTTTTTGTATATTGCTAGATGTTCACATTAATATTTATGAAGAATATTGGTTTTTGGTTATGTTTGCTTGTAATGCCTTTGATATGTTTTGGTACAAGATTGATGCTGACCTCTAAAATGACTTGGGAGTATTCCCTTCTATTCAATTAAAAAAATCAGTTTAAAGCCATATATTTCTTAAATGTTTGATATAATTTACCATGATAGTCATCTAAGCCTTGAGTTTCCTTTCTGTGTGAAAGCTTTTAATTACAAACTACTCAATATTTAACAGCTATTAGTTTATCTATGTTTCTCTTATTTCAAAAGTGATTTGTATCTTCAAGGAATTCATCTACTCTAACCTGTGATTGTTAAAAAAATTTACTGGCATAAATTTGTTATAATATTCCCTTAAAATGTGTTTAGCATCTGCCAGACTATAGATAATATTCCTTTAATTCCTAATATTGTAATTTGTGTATTTGTGTTCTCTCTTCCTCTCTCTCACTCATTCCATGTAGATGGGTCTTCATTTCATTAATTTTTAAAATAGTAATTTGGGTTTCATTGATTTTTGCAATTAGCTTTATTTTCTTCCTTGTACTTACTTTGTTCTTGTTGATAGCTTCTTAAAGGGGAAGCTTACCTAATAAGTGTTAACCTCTCTTTTTATAAATATAAAATTTACAATTTCTAAGCACTGCTTTATCTACATTTTATAAATTTTTACCTTGTGTTTTTATATTGTCAATTACTTTAAAATATTTTCAATTTTTCATTTTGATTTACTCAACCTATTAGCTATTTATAAGTGCTCTGTTTAATTTCTAAAAGCTATTTGTTACTGATTTCTGATTTAATTCCACTGTGGTCAGAAAAAAATACTGTTGTGACTTTGTCTCTGTAACTTGTTCAGACATGTTTTATGGTCTGTGTTGGTCAAAATCCCATGCTATTTTAAAATTTAGCATTCTGTTGTTATTGGTCATTATGTAATTAATATCAATGAAGTTAAATTTGTGATTGTATTCAAATTTTCTGTTTAAAGATTTTTTTTTCAAATAATAAAAAAGATTGCTAAAATTTCTTATTGTTGGTTTTCTTTCTTCACTTCTTTAGATCTGGCAGTTTTTGCCTTATATATTTTGATACTATTAGGTGCCTAAACACTTGAGAATATTTTAAATTATTTAATAAATTTGTTCTTTTATTAGTAGGGAATAACTTTTTGTACCTCTAATATTACTATTTTTCTTGAAATATACTTTTTCTAGCATTGATACAGCCATTCTCACATTCTAATGCTGAGTGTTTATACATATTTTCTAATTTATTTTCTTTTAAACTAGTTGTGCCTTTATGTTGGCAGTGCACTTCTTATTGGCAGAATATATTTGCATCTTGATTCTTTACTCAGACTGACGATAGCTTGTTTTGAATTAGGTTATACTGGCCTTTTTTGGGGTGGGGGGAGCAGAGGGAGAGGGAGAGAGAGAATCTTAAGCAGGCTCCATACACAGAGCAGACCCCAATACAGGGCTTGATCTCATAACCATGAGATCATAACCTGAGCTAAAGTAAAAAGTTGGATACTTAATTGAGCCACCCAGGTACCCCTACACTGGCCATTTTTAATATAATTATTGATTTTATTGATTTTTAAGTCATCTATCTGTTTTCTATTTGTTTCACCTGTTCTTTATTTCTTTTTTCTTGATTTCTACCTCTTTTTTGAAAACAACAAGTATATTTTGAATTCCATTCCTCTGTACTTTTGTCTGTTTAGCTATAGTCACTATTTTAGGTTGTTTTACATATATAATTATTTATTTCATTGCTTTCACTTAGATTACAATATCCACTCTGTACTTATCACAATATTTTTTACATTTATATTATACAATTTTATGTATAGGGTAAAAATCAAGCAACAATATACAACATATACCTGATAGTCAAAGTGTAGAAAAAAATAAATTGGGTTCAGAAAAGAATACATTTATGATACAATGACAAGAGTGAGTACTAAATTATCAAGAGAAACAATGAAAGGGAAAAAAGGTAAACATCATTAATGTGCTTAAAGAAAAAATTAAAAAATTGTTATATTCTAATTTAATAGCTATTTTAAAATGATTTTTAACATAAAAGCATTTAGATAATAAAGCTGAAATAATTATTCACCCACAGAAGTGATCTATAGAATATTTTTTGCTGTTATTGGGAAATATGACCAGGAAGAACCTGGAAGCTATTTAAAAAAATGACCATTCATAATGCTTACTATGTGAGTTAATGTACAATATGTTTTATTGCTTTCTTATTTATACTAAACACAGTGACTTTTCATGTAATAGTAATAATATATGGGTAGAGTAAAATTTGGTTTGAATAAAATTTTCTTGTTTCTGAACATGTCTAGTGATTTTTATTGTGTGATGGACATTGTAGATGCTACTGTTAGAATTATGTTCCTATCTGCCTTTCAAGAGTTTTAAGTTTGTCCTGGTTGACAGATAATTTACTGGTAGATTCAGCTTTCCAATATTTATTTTTAAGCTTTCAGGAAACCTTAGCTCTGACTATAAGACTACGTTAGCTCTACTTTTGAGATTTTGCTTTTCTAGGGCTCAACTGAATGCACATGTTATTCATGAGGATTTCCTCACTCTGTAGAGGCAGAAATTAAATGTCTTATTTCTATCTGCTCTCCAGAAACTCTACCCTGCACATATTTAGCTAATTATTCTGCAGAAATTCCAAATTCTATTTGTATATGCACAGATTTTCCTTTCTGTGTGGGTTTCTCAGTTCTGCTAACTTGCAAATGAATTCTATCTCAGTTACCCTAAACTCTAATCAGTTTTCTCTGCCTAAGTAATACATATAGCTCTTTGTCTGGGCCCCACATCTCTGTATTTTTTAAAATGCCTTTAGGCAGAAAGTTGGGATTAATGCAGAGCTCACTTTGTGTGTTTCCTTTCCTTCAAGAACCAGGGAGCCATGCCATTTATTGTAAAATAGTTGATTCATATATATTTTTCAGTTAAAAAGTGTTTGCAAAAAGTGAGTCGGTCTGAAATACATTATTCTCTGATGACTAGAAAAAGTCCCTGCTGAAACAGTATTTCAATTAGGCTAAAATAGTTTAGAGCAAATATGATTGTAAATACAGAGTGACCTATTCAATCTTCCTGGAACAATTTATGTAATTCAATATATATTAAAGGAAAGGAAACCACTTCTAGAAATTAAAAGTTCAACATATTCTCTGAAGTAAAATTCAAAGTAACTGCCAAAATTTCAAATAAAAACATTATTTTTTTCAAACAAAAACCCTCTTGATAGAGATTTAAAAACTCTAATATGTGTGTTATATATCAAACCTAGAAAGAAGAAAATCTAATTAGGATTAAAAAAGAGAGTATTTCAAATAAATACATAAACTAAAAGAAAGGAAACTATTTCAAATGTATGATTTATTTTTTCCAAGTGAAATGAGTTAGAAGGAAACTTAAATATCAGTTACTTGTGATATGATAAAAATGCCAGATGATCTCAGTGAGAAGTTAACTATTTAATGAAATTCAAATTTTTAAAAAGCTTTTTATGATTTTTCCCATGCTTCTCCAAATTTTTATTATATATCTTCCTTTTTGGGGAAGCAGAATTATGACATAGAATTATACAAACATCCCAAGCTCATTATTCTACTTTGGGAGTAAATAATATTTATAACCATAATTTTGGCTTAAAATTGGTATTAACTTAGGAAAATATCATGGAAGATTTGATTTTTACTTACCAGAGTACAAATTCTATGAATTTTTCAATATAGAAAAATAGTATAGTGGGTATACAGGGGGAAAAAGAAATGTTTGGAAACGGATATATTGACCTCCTCATGTTAGCAGATAGAAAGTTGGGATACTGTCTAAAAGCAACAGGTCATGGGGCATCTGGGTGGCTCAGTTGGCTAGGTGTCTGACTCTTGATTTTGGCTCAGGTCGTGATCTCAGTATTTGTGAGTTTGAACCCTGCCTGGGCTCTGTGCCAACAGCACAGAGACTGGGATTCTCTCTTTCCTCACTCTCTTCCCTTCTCATGCTCTTTCTCTCTTGCTCTCTCTCAAAAATAAATAAACTTAAAAAAAATAAAGTAACATGACATAACATATAGTGATATATAAATATATAAATAGTAGTAAATAAATAAACTTTGTTTATAATTAATGAATCAAAAACTAAATATGTAATTATAACTGTATTATTTAATTACAGAGATAACCACCAACACTAAAAGCAGATAGTGAAATCCTTATTTCCACCACTATCCCAGAACCCACTTTATAAAGTCAGAGAAAAGAGACAGAGAGAAAAGAAAAACACATCCCTAGATTTTAAGAGTTTGGTTGATATCAGGCTTCTAAGTATTAATCTCAAAGCCTAAAAGACAATGGAGCAATGTTTCAATATAAAGAATAAGAATAATTTTATAGTATGTTATAGTCTTGAATTCACTAATCAAGGGGCATTTATTGGGAAATATATTTTTTTAACTGCAAGTTTACTTAGGAAGGAAAAAAGTCATTTTATATTGAAGAATATTTTTCTAGTTAATCAAAAGCAATTACTGAATAAATTACATTGGCAAGAGAAAAAATATGGGGAACCAGAAAAGGGCTGGAATGTTTATATTACAACAAGGAAAATTAGTAAGGCTGTAAAACAAGAATTTAAGAGCAATCCAACAACATCGTGCTGGAACCAGCATGGCAAGAAAGAACTGTTCAAAGATTAATGCATATATGAGCATAAGAAACAGCATCCAGGAAACAAGAATTATAATTTATTCAATGTAGCTCTGAGGCTCAAAGGTATTCACTCACATTTTTCTAAATTCCAACCTCCATAGTGAGCAGCAGAAAAAATAAAAATTATTCTATCAATATGTGCTTGTATAAAAATTCCACTGAAATATATGTGAAATCTAAAGTACCCTTGAGAATTGCCACAAAAAGTGCACATTTAGCTACATACACTTTTAAATTTAAAATATATTTTTCACAAAGTGATTTTATTCTCAAACTCTATTGCACCCTAGACATGAATATCATATCCTTCTACCCACTACATCTTTTCTCTGGCAGTCAATTACCTATTTTAGAGAAATAAATAATAAATGGTGAACTAAGCGACTTAATATGTTGGCAGATATACCATGTATAATTTCCAAATGTTTAAGCTCCTTTCTTCTGAAATATGTTTAATACCAGAAATACTTCTTATATTGTTCTAATTAAATCTTTATAACTGTGAATGCAAGAAATGTTTTTAGACATATTTGAGTTTATTAGTAATGTTAATTTTCCACTCCTATTATTGAGAAAGGCTGAATGCATATGTAGCTGACCTCTCTTAGAAACATATGTATAAATCGGTTTACCACAGAGCTGAAGATCCAAGAAAAATACCCTAGGAATTAAACTCTTTTATATATATTTTATCATGAGTTTGAACAGATTTCAGTATCAATCAATCTCTTCTAAAAATTTTTAACAATGTCAGAAGCAGATGTAGTAAGATCAATTGGTCAACTTAAGCAATGTATTGGAAATGTATTATTAAGCCAAAAACACATCCTGTGTTGCTGAATTCTGACTGCACACTTAAAACTTTGGCTGACACTGATAAAATAAGTAATCTTAGAAATAGTTTTGTTACCTATTCCTGCTCTTATACTTTATTTAAAGAATTAACTGAAAACAACAGAGTTACTTTCTCAACTACACAATGTTACATACATTGTGCTCTCATTTACATTTATTATGTTTACAATACATGTAGCTCTCATATTAAGTCATGGAAGGACAAGGCATTACATTATTGAATTTAAGCAATACTATTATCAGTGAAACATATAATATCACAATGCAGGGAAGAGAAAAAATGCATATAGGAAAACAGTTTTGATATTGCTTTTTGTTTTGTTTTGTTGATGTATGGGTGTGTATGTTGAGTGTATCTATTGCAAAAGGACAACCTAGAAATTCTTGCCAACAGGAATGAAGGTAACTATAACATTTCAGTTTGTCATTTTCTGATATCTTCCTCTTTACTCATCTTCTTTTTGGGGCAGGCAACAACACAAATGTGTTCCCAGGAGACCCCAGCATGTTTATTTACAGAGACTATAGAGATGAAAATGTCTCCACCATTGGGGCAGAGATTGTCAGATATTTACTGAAGCCTGTTTTCCTTCTGGGTATGCAGCTAGACAGCATTTTCCATATCCCTGTGGATAGAGAAGTCTGAGTTATAATTAAAGTAGTGATATCATGTGAGTGGTAGGTGAATTTGTTTTCTTTTTTACTGCCTTGCCTGGACTATAAAATCCTCCAAATTTCTCTGTCCCTTTCTCTTCCTTGAAGGGACATGATGGCAAGGTGCTAAGAGATGCTACTATCCTAGAGGTAAGGAGTCAAGGTCTCTGAATGGCACCTTTTAAAGGAACTGCCACCTGCTGCTATTACCTGAGAAAATTATGAACGTAAACTTGTTAATGAATACTAGAGTCCCAATACAACTTTACATGCCACACAATATACTTCACCACACAGAACTGAACAAACATAGCTATAGAAACAGCTAAGAAAGATTATAATTTTGAGACTGACCTTTGAACAAATATAGACAAATTGCCTATGTGATTATTATTATATCTGTCCAGATATTGTTAAATAAACACTGTGATGGATGCTGACATGACTATATCAGCCTCCAGTGAGCAAAAACTCCAGAAGAGAAGTGATAATCCAGATATGGAAGATAATAAGTGCAATTAGGAGAAAGACATTTTTCATAGGCCATTTACCATAGACATTTCAGTGTGTGTGTGTGTGGGGGGGGTGTGTACTAAAGTACTATATTATTTTGTAAAATGTGTTGAAGTTAAAAACAGTGAATATTTATTCCTTTGTTTACAAAAAAAGTCTGCATTAAAGTAATACTAGCATATACTGAAAATATAGAGTAATAGTGACCTAAATAATTCAGCTCAACTCTCTCATTGAGAATGACTAGACAGATATGAAACTCTTGTTTGTTTGCTTGCTTGTTTGTTTTTTTTTTTAAATCTGCAAAGGGGTAAAATAGGCAGTAAACCATTATAGGACCAAGATTCTAGGTAATTAGGAATCAAAAGGAGGTAACGTTAGCAGTAGTAGCTGCTTTTCTCTTCTAAGCATCTGGTAATTCGAGATGAAGCAGACGAGATATGGAAAAGTTGAACAGAAGTTTTTGCAGTTTTATGAGGATGAGGAACAACAACAATAACAATAGCAACAAATAAGCCCTAGGAGTGGGCAAGCTTTTAAGCCCATTATGCTTTGTCTTGAGACCACAAAATGCTAAAATCTAGCAGTAAGAGTGAATCGGAAATATACTGGAAGTTTTAAGAACCGCAGCTTTGCTTCAAATATTCTAAACTCCCATGAGAAGATTAAGGTTATCTAGGGTTGCTATTGTTCTTGACACCTGACAAGAGTAAATAAAAGTCCTCTTTAGAAAGACGTAAACTAATTGCAGTGTTTAACTATTTCTACGATTTTTATATATTATATTCAGCACTATTTTACCCCTTAACTGACAAAAGTGAACAAGATGATATTAATACAAAGCAAAAATACAATAAACTATAAAAACAGATGCAAAAGAGATCCATATGATGTAATTATCCAGATAATGTTCAACATAGTCAAGAATATAAAACACAAGATAGAAAACTTGGCAGAGAGCTGGAAAGTATGAAACCCAGTAAAAATCTAATCCATTTAACAGGAGAATAGATTAAGCTGAAGAGAAAATAATGAGTTGGAAGATAGTTTGAAAATATTCAGACTGGAGGCAGGCAATGAAAATAGTAAATACTGAAGAAAGGATAATATATAGGCACAGTAATGGAGTCTAATCTGAATAAGTGAAGAGTCAGAAAGATAGAAGAAAGAAAATAAGCCTAAAGTAATACGTGCAGAAACAATGCCTGAGAATTTTTCAAAAGTGATGCAAGATATTCAGCTACAGATTTAGAATTCAGTAAAACCTAAAAAATCCTAGAAGAGAACACAGGCAGTAACTTCTTTGACATTGACCACAGCAACTTCTTCTAGTATGTCTCTTGAGGCAAGGGAAACAAAAGCAAAAATAAACTACCAGGACTACATCAAAATAAACTGCTTCTGCACAGCAAAGAAAACCAACAAAACTAAAAGGCAACCTACAGAATGGGAGAAAAGATTTGCAAATGACATATCTGATTAAAGGGTGAGTATCCAAAATATATAAAGAACTAATACAACTCAAGACCCCCAAACAAGTAATCCAAAGGTAAAATGGGTAGAAGATATGAATACACATTTCTCCAAAAAAGACATCTCAATAGCCAAGAGACACAGATAAAAGATAATCATCATCACTTACCATCAGGAAAATGCAAATCAAAACTATAATGAAATATCACCTCACACTTGTCAGAATGGCTAAAATCAAACACACACACACACACACACACACACACACACACAAACAGGTGTTGGTGAGGATATGGAGAAAAAGGAGCACTCCTACACTGTTAGTGGGAATTCAAACTAATGCAGTCACTGTGGAAAAGTGTATGGAGTTTCCTCAAAAAGTTAAAAATAGAACTACCCTATGATCCAGCAATCACACTACTGGGTATTTACCCAAAGAATACAAAAATACTAATTCAAAAGGATACATGCACCTCTATGTTTATGGCAGCATTATTTATAATAGCCAAGATTTGGAAGCAGTCCAAGGGTCCATCGATAGATGAATGGATAAAGAAGAGATGATATATAATACAATGGGATATTCTTCAACCATAAAAAAGAATAAAATCTTTCCATTTGCAACAACTTGGATGCAGCTACGTAGTAAATGCTAAGGGAAATAAGTCAGTCAGAGAAAGACAAATAGCATATGATTTCACTCTTACATGGAATGTAAGAAACAAAACAATGAGCAAAGGGAAAAAAGAGAAACCAAGAAATAGGCTGTTAACTATAGATAATAAATTGATAGTTACCAGAGGGGAGGTGAGTGGGAGAGTGGGGGAAGTGGGAAGGAGTGCATTTGTTGTAATGAGTACATGATGTATAGAATTGTTGAATCACTATATTGTATACTTGAAACTAATATATAGCACTGTTTGTAAACTAACTGGAATTAATTAAAATAAAAACTAAAAAAAAAAAGAATTAGGGGAGAAAACAAAGATAGGTTTATCATAGTTAAGCGACAAAATAAAGGCATATAAGAATGTGCAGGGTAACCTGGAATTGAAAGGCCAATATACCAGGAAGAAGAAAGCTTTTCTGAAATAAGCTCAACATTTTGCAAAGCATTCTTCCTCCAAGTTTGAGTCACTTCTTAAGAGTGGACTGAGTGGGGCGCCTGGGTGGCCCAGTCGGTTAAGCGTCCGACTTCAGCCAGGTCACGATCTCGCAGTCCGTGAGTTCGAGCCCCGAGTCAGGCTGTGGGCTGATGGCTCAGAGCCTGGAGCCTGTTTCCGATTCTGTGTCTCCCTCTCTCTCTGCCCCTCCCCGTTCATGCCCTGTCTCTCTCTGTCCCAAAAATAAATAAACGTTAAAAAAAAAATTAAAAAAAAAAAAAAAAAGAGTGGACTGAGCAACCAAACAGTACTCTTAAACCCAGAGTCTCTAGGAGAGTCATAAGACTAGGAATAGAAAGCTGAAGTTCAAGGCTAGTAAGGCAATCAAAACTTGAGGGACAAGATCCTATAGAAAAAAAGAACTGCAGAGAAGTGAGGCCAAACCTGTCCTAGCCCCCCACCCCAGTCTTCCCAAAGTGTTTTCAGTTTTCTTAGACTATACCTGAGGCTTTTAGGACATAAGTAAAATGTACCAGCTAAAAAGCAGTAAAAATAATAAAGACTTTCCACAATTCCAGTGCTGGGAATACAAAATCAAAGTTAAGAGACCACCGGGTTACTACTAGAGACCTCATATGGGACACATCCTAGGAGTAAACGCAAACCAAAAATGATATGCCTTAAGAAAATTAAATGCAAGGCACTTGGATGGCTAAGTCGGTTGAGCATCCGACTTTGGCTAAGGTCATGATCTCGCTGTGAGTTTGAGCCCTGCATAGGGCTCACTGCTGTCAGCCTGTCAGTTCAGAGCCTGCATTGGATCCTCTGTCCCCATCTCTCTGCACCTCCCCATTTGCACAGGCTCTCTCCCTCTCTCTCTTTCTGAAAATAAAAAAAATAAATAAATTAAATAAAACATTAATAAATACACTTAAAATTTTAAAAAAAGAAATAAAAAGAGAAAATTAAATGTAACTTCTAGATATTGCTTTCCCTAATTGGAATAATGATCAGACTACATAGAAACCCTTATTGTAGGAAGATGATATCAACCAAAGTCGCTAGAATAGCCCTTTCCAACGAAATGTTCTGTCATTGTGAAAGCTGTATTGCCTCAAAGTGTAGCCACTAGTCACAGAAAGCTATTGAACACTTGAAAGTTGGCTGCTCTGACTTAGGAGCTTAGTTTTAAATTCTATTTCATTTCAATTACTTAAATTTAATTTTAAATAGACACATGTCCTTCATGGATATTTCACTGGGCAGCACAATTTTGGCAATTCCCAACACTGATTCAAAAGTTATCGTATATAACAAGAGATTGGAATAAATTATAGTAACTGAGAGGTGAAGGAACATTATTAAAAGCAACCTACCAGATGCTACACTTTCTGGAGTTTTCAGGTATATGTATACATGTATACTTTTGCCTTTCCCCCACCCCCCATCAACCCTCAGTTTGTTCTCAGTATTTAAGAGTCTCTTATGAGTGAAAACATATAGTATTTGTCTTTCTCTGTATGATTTATTTCACTTAGCATAACACTCTCCAGTTCCATCCCCATTGCTGCAAATGGCCAGATTTCATTCTTTCTCATTGCCAAGTAGTATTCCATTGTATATATAAACCACATCTTCTTTATCCATTCATCAGTTGATGGACATTTAGGCTCTGTCCATAATTTGGCTATTGTTGAAAGGGCTGCTATAAACATTGGGGCACAAGTGCCCTTATGCATCAGCACTCCTGTATCCCTTGGGTAAATCCCTAGTAGTGCTATTGCTAGGTCATAGGGTGGATGTATTTTTAATTTTTTGAGGAACCACACTGTTTTCCAAAGCAGCTGCACCAGTTTGCATTTCCACCAACACTGCAAGAGGGTTCCCTTTTCTCCACATCCTTGCCAGCATCTATAGTCTCCTGATTTGTTCATTTTAGCCACTCTGACTGGCATGAGGTGATATCTCAGTGTGGTTTTGATTTGTATATCCCTGATGAGGAGTGACATTAAGCATCTTTTCATGTGTCTGTTGGCCATCTGGATGTATTCTTCAGAAAAGTGTCCATTCATGTCTTCTGCCCATTTCTTTACCGGATTATTTGTTTTTTGGGTGTGGAGTTTGGTGAGTTCTTTATAGATTTTGGATACTAGCCCTTTGTCCGATATGTCATTTGCAAATACCTTTTCCCATTCTGTTGGTTGCCTTTTAGTTTTGTTGGTTGTTTGCAGTGCAGAATCTTTTTATCTTCATGAGGTCCCAATAGTTCATTTTTGCTTTTAATTCCCTTGCCTTTGGAGATGTGTCAAGTAAGAAATTGTTGTTGCTGAGGTCAGAGAGGTTTTTTCCTGCTTTCTCATCTGGGGTTTTGATAGTTTCCTGTCTCACATTCAATTCCTTTATCCATTTTGAGTTTATTTTTGTGAATGGTGTAAGAAAGTGGTCTAGTTTCATTCTTCTGCATGTTGCTGTCCAGTTCTCCCAGCACCATTTATTAAAGAGACTTTTTCCATTGGATATTCTTTCCTGTTTTGTCAAAGATTAGTTGTTCATAAATTTGTGGGTCTAGTTCTGGGGTCTCTATTCTATTCCATTGGCCTATGTGTATGTTTTTGTGCCGATACCATACTGCCTTGATGATTACACCTTTGTAGTAGAGGCTAAAGTGTGGATTATGATGCCTCCCGCTTTGGTTTTCTTCTTCAATATTACTTTGGCAATTCGGGGTCTTTTGTAGTTCCATAAAATTTTTAGGACTTTTCATTCTAGCTTTGAGAAGAATGCTGATGCAATTTTTATTGGGATTGCATTGAATGTGTAGATAGCTTTGTGTCGTATAGACATTTTAACAATATTTATTCTTCCAATCCATGAGCACAGAATGTTTTTCCATTTTTTTTTGTATCTTCTTCAATTTCCTTCATAAGCTTTCTATAGTTTTCAGCATACATATCTATTACATCTTTGGTTAGGTTTACTCCTTGGTATTTTATGATTCTTGGTGCAATTGTGAATGGGATCAGTTTATTTCTCTTTCTGTTGCTTCGTTATTGGTGTATAAAAATGCAACCGATTTCTGTACAATAATTTTGTACCCTACGACTTTGCTGAATTCATGTATCAGTTTTAGCAGACATTTGGTGGATCTGGCAGGTTTCCCATGTAAATTATCATGTCGTCTGTGTAAAATGAAAGTTTGACTTCATCTTTGCCAATTTTGATGACTTTTATTTCATTTTGTTGTCTGATTGCTAATGCTAGGATTTCCAACAGTAAGTTAAACAACAGCAGTGAGAGTGGACATTCCTGTCATGTTCCTGAGGTCAGGGGGAAAGATCTCAGTTTCTCTCCATTGAAGATATTAGCTGTGGGCTTTTCATAAATGGTTTTTATGATGTTTAAGTATGTTCCTTCTATCCCAACATTCTCGGGGGGGGGGGGTTTATTAAGAAAGGATGCTATATTTTGTCACATTCTTTTTCTACATCTATTCACAGGATCATATGGTTCTTATCCTTTCTTTTATTAATGTGATGTATCACATTGATTGATTTGTGAATATTGAACCAACCCTGCAACCCAGGAATGAATCCCACTTAAAAATGGTGAATAATTATCTTCTTAAGCTGTTGAATTCGATTTGCTAGTACCTTGTTGAGAATTTTTGCATCCATATTCATCAGGGATATTGGCCTGTAATTCTTCTTTTTTGTGGAGTCTCTATCTGGTTTGGGAATCAAGTAATGCTGGCCTCATAGAATGAGTCTGGAAGCTTTGCTTCCATTTCTATTTTTTGGGGTAGCGTGAGAAAGATAGTTATTAACTCTAAATGTCTGGTAGAATCCCTGTTGGAACCATTGGGCCCAGGACTCTTATTTGTTGGGATATTTTTGATAACTGATTCAATTTCTTCACTGTTTATGGGTCTGTTCAAATTTTCTATTTCTTCCCATTTGAGTTTTGGTAGTGTGTGGGTGTTTAGGAATTTGCCCATGTCTTCCAAGTCATGCATTTTGTTGGCATATAATTCTTCATATATTCCCTGATAATTGCTTGTATTTCTGAGAGATTGGTTGTAATAAATCCATTTTCATTCATGATTTTATCTACCTGGGTCCTCTATCTTTTCTTTCTTCTGGCTAGAGATTTATCAATTTTGTTTATTTTTTCAAAAAAACAACTCTTGTTTCCGTTGATATGCTCTACTGTGTTTTTGGATTGTATATTGTTTATTTATGCTCTGATCTTTTTTATTTCTCTGCTTCTGCTGGGTGTCTTTGCTGTTCTGCTCCCAGTTCCTTTAGGTGTGCTGTTAGATTTTGTATTTGGGATTTTTCTTGTTTCTTGAGATAGGCCTGGATTGCAATGTATTTTCTTCTTAGGACTGCCTTTACTGCATCCCAAAGGGTTTGGATTGTTGTATTTTCATTTTCATTTGTTTCCATATATTATTTAATTTCTTCTCTAATTGCCTGGTTGACCCATTCATTCTTTAGTAGGATGTTCTTTAACCTCAATACTTTTGGAGGCTTTCCAGACATTTTCCTGTGGTTGCTTTCAAGTTTCATGGCATTGTGATCCGAAAGCGTGCATGATATGATCTCAATTCTTTTGTATTTATTGAGGGCTGTTTTGTGACCCAGAATGTGATATATATTGTAGAATGTTCCATGTGCACTCAAGAAGAAAGAATATTCTGTTGCTTTGGGATGCAGAGTTCTAAGTATATCTGTTAAGTCCATCTGGTCCAGTGTATCATTTGGGATCATTGTTTCTTTACTGATTCTCTGTCTAGATGATCTATCCATTGTTGTAAGTGGAATGTTAAAGTCCCCTGCAATTACCACATTTTTATCAATAAGGTTGCTTATATTTGTGATTAATTATTTTATATATTTAGGTGCCTCTCAATTCGGCACATAGAGATTTATAATTGTTACCTCTTCCTGATGGATAGATCCTGTAATTATTATGTAATGCCCTTCTTCATCTCTTGTTACAGTCTTTAATTTAAAGTCTAGTCTGTCTGATATAAGTATGGCTACTCCAGCTTTCTTTTGATTTCCAGGAGCATGATAGATAGTTCTCCATCCCCTTACTTTCAATCTGAAGGTGTCCTCAGGTCTAAAATGAGTCTCTTGTAGACAGCAAATAGAGGGATCTTATTTTTTTTTTTTATCCAGTCTTATACCCTATGTCTTTTTATTGGAGCATTTAGTACATTTACATTCAGTGTTATTATTAAAAGATATGGGTTTAGAGTCATTGTGTTATCTGTAGGTTTCATGCCTGTAGTGATGTGTCTGGTACTTTGTGGTCCTTGCAACATTTTACTCACAGAGTCCACCTCAGGATCTCTTGTAGGGCTGGTTTAGTGGTGATGAATTCTTTCAGTTTTTGTTTGGGAAAAACTTTACCTCTCCTTCTATTCTGAATGGCAGGCTTGCTGGATAAAGGATTCTTGGCTGCATATTTTTCTTCATCATCACATTGAAGATTTCCTGCCATTCCTTTCTGGCCTGCCAAGTTTCAGTAGATGGGTCTGCTACTACCCCTGTGTGTCTACCCTTGTAGGTTAAGGCTCATTTGTCCATAGCTGCTTTAAGAATTCTCTCTTTATCTTTATATTTTGCCAGTTTCACTATGATATGTAGCACAGAAGATTGATTCAACTTACGTCTGAAGGGAGTTCTCTGTGCCACTTGGATTTCAATTCCTGTTTCCTTCCCCAGATCGGGGAAGTTCTCAGGTATGATTTGTTCAAGTACACCTTCAGCACCTTTCTCTTCTTCTTCTGGAATTCCTATGATATGGATATTGTTCTGTTTTATCGAATCACTTAGTTCTCTAATTCTTCCCTACTGATCCTGGATTTTTTTTATCTCTTTTTCTCAGCTTCCTCTTTTTCCATAATTATATCTTCTAATTCACCTATTCTCCCTTCTGCCTCTTCAGTCAGTGCTGTAACCACCTCAATTTTATTTTGCATTTCATTTATAACATTTTTTAACTCATCATGACTATTTTTTGTCCCTTGATATCTGCAGCAATAGATTCTCTGCTGTTCTCTATGCTTTTTTTCAAGCCTACAATTAATTTTATGACTATTATTCTAAATTCTTGTTCAGTTATATTGCTTAAATCTATTTTATCAATTCATTAGCTGTCATTTCTTCCTGGAATTTCTTTTGAGGGGAATTCTTCTATTTCCTCACTTTGGCCAGTTTTCTGTCCCTTATGCATCTTAAAATCTTGTTGTGTGCTCTGCACTTGCAAGCACTGCTCTATTAAAGGAGGGTCATACACTGTCCGGGGCCTGGTGCCACAGTCCAGCTCCAGCAGGTGCAGGGGTTCCCGAAGGAAAAACGGCGTCGGTGAAAATAAAACAAAACTAACATTAAAAACTGGAAAATAAAGAACTAAAATAAAAAACTAAAACTAAAATAAAAATGGACACAGACAACAGCAGTGTGTTGAACTGGCCGATTTATTGTAGCAAACGTGGCATTATATATGCTAGTGATTTCCCTGTAGCATACGTCAACTATGTTTTTCTAACATTACCTAATTTTGAAAATGTTCCTATATATAAACAACCTTTAAAAAATAACATGGTGATTTTCCCCTAACTTTCCCACATACCCTTTGATTATAGATTAATTTCTTACATTATTCCATTATGCATCTGCGTTTATCTATAATCTACAAAGCATTTGCTTTGGTCTTCTCGTGAAAGGCCCTCCATTTCTCAACACTTCAAGTGGAACAGTTACAGGGACATGACCTCCTAACCACATGAGGCCAGAAGAACAATGTGTTTGCCTCGGTCCAAGGTGCCAGAAAGGGGCTGAAAAAACCTTAGAAACCCATGTCTCATACATTCTGAGAGAGACAATGCACCTAGGAACCAATGAACCATTCTGTAGCTAAACTAATTAGGTTCAGTCATCATCTGGAATGCCTCCGTGGGGCCAGGTGGGCCTAGGGGTTGACGTCACCTGTGCCCAGAGATACACTCCTTAGTTGCCGGAGTGAGGCTTTCAAATCCGTATGTCTGTCCTTTACAGGCCCTCTTTGCTGGCAAAGGTAGGAGGCTATCCTTCCTGTAAGTAGAGGAGTCTCCATAGGGGATGGCAAGAGCTAAACATGAGGCCACACAATTTCTTGAGGAACCTTATTTTCATCCCTAATTGTTCTTTTCCCAGGAGACCTGCTGAGGGCAATTCCCCAACAGACAACACCCCAGGTAGTTTTAAGGCCGTATTACCTAAAAGCTGGAGTACAAGAAGCTTCACTGTTGGCAGGCCGCCCTGCAGTCACCAATCCATCCACAGCCCGGGCCCTGCCACTCAGGCTGGGTTAGCTCGGCTTCCAACAACCTGGCCCTTCAGGAGGTGTTTTTTCAGAGTTTGTTACTCGCTCTCTGTTGTTGTGACTTTGGTTATTTTATTACCCTACTCGTAGTGATATTTTGGACCCTCTACCAGGTGTGTTTTGATTTGTTCCTTGGAGTATCCCTGTAAACGAAAACAGACAAGCAGGAGACAAAATCAGGCAAACATACAAACAAACAACACAAACAAACAAGTAAACAAAAACAAAACAAACAAAAAAACTAAAAACAATCCAGAAGCAAAAAAACAAAAAACACCACTACAAGTAAAGAACAGGGTGGTGTGGTGCTGATGGAAAAGCACATACAAAGGGAGAAATGACAGGAGCGGGGGCTGGGCGGGGGAGGAAAAATAAACATTGATTAGGCAGAGAGACTAAAAGGCTTAATCCAGAGAGAGAGAGAAAGGAAAATAAAAAGAAACAAAGATAAAGTTATCCAGACAGAGAAACTATATGTGTCGATTATTCCAGAGAGAAAGGAGTATAAAGAAGGAGGTGTAGAACATGTATCAAGAGAATGGATTAAATATGTCTGTTTAGACAAACCAATAACCAGAGATACCAGCCCAGAGGAGGGAAGAGTTAAGGAGGAGAAATGGTGGGAGAATATATCTACATATCCAGGACTGACCTAGAGTTAATCCAGACAATGCTGCAGTGCTGGTCTAGAAGAGCCATCCATCTCCTTAAACAAATTCTGTCTCGCTCCAGTAGATACACCTTTATCTGGTGCAGAGGGGCGTGGTTTGGTGTAGGCTGGTCCTGCCTCCACTGTCGCCAGTGGACAGATCCCTGAAGCCCCACCTTGGGGGGGGGGAGGAAAATGGAGATCCCCCAGTTTCTTCACAGAGCCGGACCAATGGACTCCATTTGAATCGTCCTCACTATGCCGTGGGCACAGATGGGGCAGTCCTTCTCGCTTCACCAACTCCCATGACCTTGCGGTTGTCTAGGATTCAAAATCCCGCTCTGTGTGCTCTGGCCCTGGGGAAGCGCCTCTCAGTGTGGCCCCATATGTGGTCCTGGCTGGCTTTGTCTGTGCCTCCGCACTTCAGTGAGGACCGCCTGCTCCTACTGCGGACTGTGCCACCGAGCTCGCCACGGAGCCCCAGGGGTGGCAGACGCAGGCAGGCTTTGGCTTTTTCCACAAGACTCCAGGGAGGCGGCCTCTTTCTCCTACTGCGGACTGCACCCCTGGTCTACCACCAAACCCAGGGCTGGCTCCCCTCCTCCCCAGGTGGGTGAATAGGGAGCCATCCCCAGTCGGAAGAAAGACCTGGAGTTAGAGATAGGATCCCTCTCAGTCCCAGTCTGAGCGCTTTCTCTAGTCCAGATATAGTCTTACACTTCCCCAGCCCCTCTTTCTCTTCCCTTTGTCTATCTGCAGAAGGGGATCCTTCCCCCCATGCCTACACAGCCTGTTTGATCTCCCCTACTTCACAATCACCCACCTATCTTTTCTCCAGTTGACCCATTTTCTTCATGGTAGATTCAGTCTCTTTTCCACCCAGACTCTTGGGGTTCAAAGTCCTTTGGCCTCAGCACCTCGCAGGAAGTCTCTCCCCCTACTTCTCCGCCATGTTGGCCCTGCTCCTCTGGTCTTTTATCTCTATCCAGTCTTATTTTAACTATTATTTTAAAACCTATGATAGGGAATTCCATTATCTGAAGCTCCCATGAATCTCTCTCTCTATGGTCTTTTTTTCCTTCATTCATTATCATCTGCATTAATGTGTTCCCTTATGTGCTAAGTTCCTTTTAATTCAGTGCTGAATTTTTGACATCTTATTATTTTTATTTTTCTCTGTCTCACTTAGGATTTATCATTTATACATGAACCACTCCATGTATTTCAAGTAAGAATTTGAGCTTAAACTACAATTAGAAGGGCTGGGAGAACAAAGGTTAATGAGGATATCTCTGTTTTTCAGAAAATTGGAAAGTTCAAAAGTCTCAAGAGAAGTTGATGGCAGCTTCGGGAGCAGCAGAGGGTATGATTCTGAGGGAGATGCGTGAAGAGCCCGGGCAAATCCCCACATTTCTCGCATACATGTGCCACATGCTTGCTTTAAGCTTTTACCAAAGAATAATAGCTTATTTTTCTTACTCCACTTTTCATCTATGAGAGTTCTTTCATCAGCTAAGTGTAACTGAAACCCTGCTGGCAGAAATGCTAGGAAAAGTAATCTCTAGTCTTTCAAATCTTTTGACACAGAGGAAATTTTAGAATGTTGGAATGAAACTATGTATCAAATGAAGTATCTGGACACATCTTGTTTGCTTCCCCTCCCCCCCCCCCCCCCCCCCCCCCCCCACCATCTGGTAACCTAAATGCTTTTCTTTTCAGGACACATAACGTAAATGTAGGTTTGAAAATAAATAATATACCTTTTTAACTTCCCCTAACAAATATAAACCTTAGTTGAGGAGGATTTTAAAGAGACAGACATATTGTTGAAGTATAGTACTGTGATTAGAAATATTTAGAAAAAAATTCCAGCTTTGTTTGGATTATTAGTCATTAGTCATGTCACATAGGACAGATTCCTTCATTTCTTTAACATGCTGCCTTGTACATTGATACATCTCTAAAATTGTTATTATAGGGGCGCCTGAGTGGCTCAGTCAGTTAAGGGTCTGACTCTTGATTTCAGTTCAGGTCATGATCTAGTTGTGACATCAAGCTCCACGTTGGGCTCTGCATTGACAGTGTAGAGCTTGCTTGGGATTCTCTCTCCCTCTCTCTCTGCCCCTCCCCCACTCATGTTTCTCTCTCTCTCTCACTCCCTCCCCCTCTCTCTCTCTGTCTGAATAAATAAATATTTTACTATATTTCTGTCATCATCTTCATCAAAAGCTCAAGTATGCCTACTGTGCAAAACAGAACCCTGATATTAATAGGCAGATTGGTCCCATTTAGTTCAAATCGTTCTATTTAACAGCACACAATTTTTTTTTGGAAGCCAGAACTTTATAAAGATAACGAAGATTTGTTGAGAATAACTGAGCCTATACTCTAAAAAGAGCTATAAATATTTTACATTACATGGTGTTGGCCTTTAGATAAAAGAATACAGTTTTCTTCTGCACAGATACATTTCTCCTTCACTCTATTTCCAGTGACAAGTCAGTAAAAATTTATTTCTCTTCAGTCCCAAGAAAAAGACCTGTTATGGTTCATCAAGTCAATAACATTTCATGAAGCCAGGATTGTTTCCATTTCCCCTGCTATTCCAAATAATCTAAATCCAGAGGACACACTTTTGTGTGTATTTATAAGTACATTTGGAAATTGCCCATACCCTCCTGCACCAAAATGTTTATTTTCGACAAAATGTGTGAAGTGACCTAGAATTGTCTTGACCGAGTCTTATTTGCCATCTTTTGTGACATATGGTAATCAACTAAGAGATCAGTGAAAAATGCAAGCACTTTAATCTACTTTGGTTTCTTTTTAGCCTAGGCTAAAGAAGTTGTCCTGATGATCTATTTTGCTTTACTGGATCTTACTCTGATCTTTGAGGCCAACATTTATTAATAAAAACCAAGTACTTTTGTAAATTTTCATTCTATCTTTAGGTATTTTTCTTAAACACATGCAGGAAAGGGGTAACACTTTGACAAGACTCAGGTATCTGTGATGGCCTTTGTCCAAATACCTGTTCAGTTTCCTAGGGCTGAACAAAGTGTTATAAACTAGATAACTTAAAATAACAGAAAAGTATTATCTCACAGATCTGGAGGCTACAGGTATGGATTCAAGGTGTCAATATCATGGGTTCTTTCTGAGGACTGTGAGAGAGAATCTGTTCCACGCCTCTCTCCTTGCATCTGGTGGTTTGCTGTCAATCTTTGGCGCTCTTTGACTTACAATTATATCACATTCATCTGTCCTTCATCATCTCATGACTTAGTCCCTGTGTTTGTTTTTGTGTCCAAGTTTCCCCTTTTTATAGAGACACAGTCATATTGGATTAGGACTCAGTCTAGTAACCTCATCTTAATTTGATCACAAAGACCAAAGCTTTTAGGATAGATACCTGATTGAATATGATTGCACTACGACCTTTCAGTTTAAGTCTTCTATGCATAATATAATATAGGCTGAAATGCAAACATCTATTTTATTTTTGGTTGACGATACTTTGTTCAACGAAAAAAATCTTCAAACAGATGTAATACGACAATGCTTAAATAGCTTTATTCAGAACAGAAAGGTAAATCTTCCCTCACCTTTCTGTAGCTGAGAACTTGAGTTCTAGTGCTGTTAACAGAGACAATAAATGTGGTCATGAGCCTGTGTAAGCCAGGGAACTAACTAGAGATGAGATCCCTCTGGAAAACAGAAAGAGCTGCCCTTCCATTAAAGAAGATAGGAAAATCTCTATACATGATTCACACTTATGCCAGTGCAGGAAATAATGTCTCCTTATTTATTTATTTATTTATTTATTTATTTAGAGCAGGAGAGAGAAAGAGAGAATGAGTGGAGGAGGAGCAGAGAGAGAGAGAGGGAGAGAATCCCAAGCAGACTCCGTGCTATCAGTTCAGAGCCCCACACAGGGCTATATCTCACTAATTGTGAGATTGTGACCTGAGCCAAAATCAAGAGTTGGATGCTTAACTGACTGAGCCATCCAAACACCCTGATCTAATGATCTGTGTGTGGAAAACAATTGATGGTTCCCCAGTACAGAAAACCTGGCTGCAAATTAATATAAAATTATCATAATCATAAGATTAAGAATCATATGAGGATCAATAATGGAGGTATCAAACCCAACAAAAAGGAGATACAATTCTACAAGAAATGGAAACAATAGGGGTGCCTGGGTGGCTCAGTCGGTTAAGCGTCCAACTTCGGCTCAGGTCACGATCTCATAGCTTGTGAGTTCGAGCCCCGCTTCGGGCTCTGTGCTGGCAGCTCAGAGCCTGGAGCCTGCTTCCGATTCTGTGTCTCCCTCTCTCTCTGCCCCTCCCCCGTTCATGCTCTGTCTCTGTCTCAAAAATAAATAAACATTAAACAAAATTTTTAAAAGAAATGGAAACAATAAAACATTCTATAAAATCTAAAAATAAAAAAATACATGCAATAAAAATGCCTAGAAAATGGGCAGAAGAAATCAAAACCATGTTAAAATAGCACACACCAGGAAATAATCTGAAGACCACTGCCTGGGTTTAACTCCCAATTCTACTTTTTGTATAATATTTGATACTCTTCTTCTCTGCTATGTCCTTCAGTTTACCCATTTACAAAGTGGGGATAATTACAGTATCTACCTCATTAGGTTGTTGTCAACAAACACTAAAGATCTCATAATGTGTAGCCCATAGTTTTTTCCCATAAAGTAGTAAACTTAGAAATGAGTAAAAGAGTATTTTTTTAAGGGTGTGTGGGTGGCTCAGTTGGTTAAACGTCCAACTCTTGATTTCAGCTCAGGCCGTGATCTCACAGTTCATGAGATTGAGTTCCTCAGTGCTGTCCACACAGACTCTGCTTGGGATTCTCTCTCACTGCCCCTTCCCCACTCATGTGTGCACGCACTCTCTCTCTCTATGAAAAAATAAGTAAACTTAAAAAAAAGAAATATAATCCATAATATAAAATCAAACTAAAAATCACAATTAAGCTAAAGTCAATAAACTGAATAAGCTTCCAGAACCAAATAATAATACTAATAATACTAATAATAATTAATGTAGAAAGAAAAAAATTAAAAAAAAATTCTTTCTTACATATTCTTCCAGAAACTAATAGAAAGGGGAACATATATAAGTCCATTTAATAAAGTAATCTTATCCAATTGAAAACTAGACAAGGACAATACAACAATACAAAAGAAGAAAATTAAATTTGTTTATGTTGAGAGATTAAAAGAAAATCATAAATAAGATACAAGAGACAGTTAAAATACATTTTAATCCATTATGGAGTTGTTCAAGGAATGCAAAAAATGTTTTACTATTGGAAAGCTCTTTAATGCAATTTACCACATTAACATTAAAGAAGTTATTGCGTGTAAAATTTTATTGGGATACAAAAAACACATTTGATATTAAGCCATAAACTCATAACAAAAAATAAACTCTCCAACAGCTTAGGGATAGATGGTAATTTCCAAAACCAAATGAAAGGGATCTAGGAAAATTCTAATACCAACAGAACACTTAAAAGTGAAATATTAGAATATCTTTTCTGAAATCCAGACATTATATGTCTGTCTGATGCCAGGGCTTATAATCAGTATATATTGGAGATATTATCCAGTAGAATAAAATAAAAAATAAGTTGTAGCTATAAGAATAATAAAGAGGAAAACATTTGCAGACAATATGACCATCAATAAAAAAAATCCATTAAGGTACAAAGATTTAATGTATGAACTTTTGAAAAAATTTGTTAGATGCAACATCAAGATGAAAAAAAATGAGAATATTGTTATTGGTATTTTATGATTTTATCAGCATCAAGATACACCAGTGGATATAAGATTAAAATATTCATTTTGTGGAAATTAGAAATCAGAACATATAAATAGAAATTCCTAGTAACAGCTAATAAATGATTTAATTATTTCAGTCATTTGATAGCCTTTAGTCATTTTTGCCTTTTTTAAACACAGCTGTCATATAACTCACCATAAAATTACCTCTTCTAAATTTTACACGAGTGGTTGTTAGTAATATTTACAAGGTTCTACAACCACCATCACTCCTATATAATTCCAGAACATTTTCCTCACCCCCCCCAAGAAACCCCTATTAATTAGCAATCACCCGCAATCCCTTCTTTTCCTAGTTCCTGATAGCCACGAATTTTTCTATTATTATGAATTAGCCTATTCTGGATATTTCATTTAAATGGAATCAGACAATTTGTGACCTTTTGTGTTGGCCTTCTTTTGCTTAGCACAATGTTTAGAAGGATATAGAAAAATTTGAACCCTCATACTCTGCTAGTGGAAATGTAAAACAGTGCAGCCATTTGGAAAACAGTTTAGTGGTTCCCCAAAAGGTTAAAGTTACATTTGACCTAGACTTCTTACCTTTTTGCAGTTCAATTTCCAAATAATCAACCTGACCTGTCAACTCGCTACCCTGCAGTTACCCTACAAGCCCACAAGAGGCGGTATAGTGTAGTATTTCAATACCAAAACTCTGAAATCAGGAAAAGCTAGATTTGCATCTATTTCACCCCATTTACTTGGTGTTCACCACTGTAAAAGGTCAATAATATTGCCATCTTCACTAGGTTGATATGAGGACCAAATAGTTAATTTGTATAGACTGTCTAGAACAGTGCCTGAGAGCCAATGATGACTTCATTATTCACTCGGCAAATACTTTAGAGCTTCAGCTATTTGTTTCACATTATCCTAAGTGCTAGAGATGTAATGACAAGAGAAAAGGCTCTAGCTCACACAGTTACAATTCTATTGGAAAAAAAAATGTATGTTTTAATGTTACTATATTTATTTTTCTTACATAAAATATGTTAATATGTTAAAGATATTATATATCTTTATAATATTTACATATAATAAAATCAGATGGTGATAACGTTCATGAAGAAAAATAAAGGCAAAAGCAATAGAGACCATGTGTGTGACATGTGCAAGTTGCATAATCACAGGTGGTACCTTTGTGAAGGTGACATTACTGCACAGACCTGAATGAAATCACAGAGAGAGTCAAGCAGATATTTATAGGTACAGGATTAGAGCATTAGAGGAAAAATAAAGAAAAGTGGAAATACCTTCACAGTATTAGTTCCAGTGGTACAGGAACAGCATGGTGGCCTAGGACAGCAGCAGGACAAGGAGCATGAGTGTGGTTCCTCGGGTCAAGTAAAGAAAATAGTTCAAAAAGAGGTTAGAGAGGGAGGGAGCCAAAACATAAGAGACTCTTAAAAACTGAGAACAAACTGAAGGTTGATGGGGGGTGGGAGGGAGGGGAGGGTGGGTGATGGGCATTGAGAAGGGCATCTGTTGGAATGAGCACTGGGTATTATATGGAAACCAATTTGACGATAAATTTCATATTTAAGAAAAAAACAAAAATAAATAAAATAAATAAAATTTAAAAAAAGAAAATAGTTCAAAAAGGAGAAGGTGACCACCTGTCCCAATTTACTCAGAAAAGCCTTGGTTTTACTACTGACACTGAGACATTTGGTCACTCACTAATGAAGATGAAAAACTGACACTAGGATTGGCAACGTGGAAACCTTTCTTGACCTAAGAGTATGAGTAAAATGGTGGGCAAACGTCTGATTTTCTTCTGCATTCAAGAGAATATAGGAGGAAATACCAAAATTAGATTCATGAAGAATACACAAATCTTTCAGAGTTTTTATAAGGAGAACAGAAAATAGGAAGGTAGATCAAGCGTTTTCAGTTTGTTTTCTTTGTTTTTATTAAAAATATTGATCCCCACCCCGATCCTTCCATTCAGTAATTTTCTTAATTCAACAGTTTGGTGTATATACTACCTTTTGTCAATCCTTCTGCTATAGGTTAAATGTATCCCTCCAAAATTCATGTTAAATCCTAATGCCTAATGTGATGGTATTTGGAAGTGGGGTCCTTGGGAATTTGGTTAGGTTACAAGGACAGAGACTTCATGATTGGGATTAGTGCCCTTATAAAAGAAACCCCCTATGGGGCGCCTGGGTGGCTCAGTCAGTTGAACGTCCAACTTTGGCTCGGGTCATGATCTCACACCTCGAGAGTTTGAGCCCCGCATCGGGCTCTGTGCTGACAGCTGGGAGCCTGGAGCCTGCTTTGGATTCTGTGCGTCCCCCTCTCTCTGCCCCAACCCACTCGCGTTCTGTCTCTCTCCAAAATAAATAAACATTAAAAAAATTTTTTAAATAAAAAAAGAAACCCCCTTTCCCCTTTGTGAGGTTACAATAAAAAAGGGCCCTCTATGAACAAGAAATCAGGGCCTCTCCAGACACTGAATTTGATGGCACCTTGATCTTGAACTTCCCAGCCTACAGAAGTGTGAGAAATAAATTTGTTTTATAAGATACCCAGTTTCTGATATTCTGTCATAGCACCCTGAACTAATTCAAATATAATTAGAATTAAGGAATTTTGGAGAAGTCACTAATATTTAATAATCTCATTCCAAAGTCCTTCCTTCTTCTTTTGAACAATTTCAATCCTATTATTTTCCTCAAGACCCGTTTAAAATGTTATTTTTTCCATAGATGAGGCTCAATCGTATCCTCTACTTTTTTGTTTGTTTGTTTTTGTGGTACCTTTAATTGGCTTTCACATATATCATGTTCCTGGACCCCTAGTAGACTTTAAACATCTGAGTAGTGGGTAATGGCACATTTCTATTTCTTCTGACTCCTCTTTTGTACTCAGTGTGTGTGTGTGTGTGTATGTGTGTGTATATATGTGTGTGTGTGTGTGTGTGTGCAGTACCTAGTCAGAGTACTTCGCAAGGAGAATCTGGGCATGTCGATTAGAGGATTTTATGTTGTAAATTCACCCAAAAAATCCCCTAATGGACATACTCAGATTTCCCTGCAAAGTACTCTGACTAGATACTGCATACAGGTTCCGTGCACTGCTTTAGCTAAAAGACGCTTTGCTTCCAATACCCACTTCATTATTATTCATCTCAAGGTAATAGAAATACATTCTTCTCTCCTTTCTGCACTGATGTCCAAACAGTCAAGCACAATCGTCGTGTTCTCTTCTTCTCCTAGAGGTGTAATTTAAATTCCGAGATACTCAGAGTGAGGAATTAGAATGCCTTTTGCTTCATTTATAAAACCTGACAGCTTAATTCCAAATACTTTGGAGATTTAATTAATGAGAAGTGAATCAACCCTTCAACATTAAAAAGAAAATCTATAATTTGGCCTCTTCTAGTGAGCAGAGTAAAATGTCAAATTATTTTAGGCCAATGGACAGGATTTTTCATAACTTTTATGATGTAAATGTTTCATAATAATGTCAAAACTTCTGCTCTATTAAGCCAGCATGTAACTGATCCAATACAAATTGCCCATGACACAAAATTGTATTGATGTCTTCTTACCACAGAGATAAACTTGGCTCTGGAAAGTGGGCCATGCCCCCTCTGCAGCAAAAGAACGATATTTGGGAAATCAAGTGACCAAGCTCCTTACTCCTCCTGGAATTGCTTGCCAGTAGCAGCAGCTCTAAGGTGTACCTGCTTAACCTTGAGTAATAAGAGTGGAAAGATCTAAAATGGAACTGACAGTCGGGTTTTATATGGTAATTTTCTATTTGCTCTGGCTTCTCTTTTTACTCAGCCTTTAGGTATATACAGGGTACCTATTAAAAGCACTCTAAGCTACAAATTCTGAAGGATCAAATGCTTGGCCCAGACAGCAAATGAAAATGTTGACAAATGTGATTTCCACAAGTTGCTGCATTTATACCACTTTATATCACTTTTCAGGGTATATAATTTATTCTTCAATTATCAGAACTGATTAAGAGCTACAAATAATTTGATAATAACTCATAATACTATGTGCATGTATTTGCAATTACAAAAGATCTTGATAGCTATCACAAAGCCTTTAGTTGTAAAGCATGGTAACCTGTACTACAGTTATATATTTATGGAATAAAGAAAAGCAAGACATGGGAATATTTTGTTCTTATAAATGGCCAAATGAAATACAAACACTTAACCAAAGTAAGACAATGTTGAAGATAACTTTTCAAATAAAAAAGTAAGGTGAAGTATAAGGATGAGGCACATTGTTTAATGCTTAAAAGACAGTGTAAGAAGGATAGAGATGATAGGAAGGTATATTTCAACTCAACAAAAGAAGTGTGTTCCTATATTTATTTAGAATTAGTTCAACATTGAGTTAGTTGGTTGGGGTAGGCAGTGAATTTTCCATTTCTGGATGTTTAAGCAAAGCATATATCAATCTTCTTTTCACTATGCCTCGTGTTATAAAATACCTTTACCATTGCCCTTAATAAACACATGTAAGCTTTATAAAACATTGTTTATCATTTATACCTATGATGTATTCTGATACTATCTGTATATATTTAAGAAAAAGTCCTGTTATGACCCTTAACATTGATTTTTGCATGTTACTAATATTTCATAACAATTTGAAAATCACTGAAATAAATATTCTTTTAAATCTCTTTCAGTCTTATGATTCTATCAAAATAAAATGATGATGCCCAACAAAATGATGCAAAGCACAGCAACAACAACTTCACATCTCTATTGTTTGAATCAGCTAAATTTGACTTATAACTGACTCGGAACTGGAAGAGATTGTTTCTCAGTCATATGGTAGAGGTCTTAATCGTTTCTAGAATCATGTCAGAATCTTTTGGAGGCCCAGTGTCTTCGTCCATTCAGACTATTATTTTGAAATATTACAGGGGAGCCTGGGTGGCTCAGTTGGTTAAGAACCTGATTTTGTCTCAGGTCATGACCTTGCCATTTGTGAGTTCGAGCCCCGCGTCGGGTTCTGTACTGACAGCTCAGAGGCTGAAGCCTGCTTTGGATTCTGTGTCTCCCTCTCTCTCTGCCCCTCCCCGCTTGTGTTCTCTTTCTCCCTCTCCCTCTCTCTCTCAAAAATAAATAAACATTAACAAACTTTTGAAATATTACAGGCTAGGTAGCTTATAAAATAGAGAAATTTGTTTCTCACCATTCTAAAGGCTGGGAAGTCCAAGATCAAGGTGCCAGTATGGTCTTGTTCCAATGGAAACTCTCTTCCTAGTTCATAGCCAGTACCTTTTCTTTGTGTCCTTTCATGGTAGGAAGAGAAAGGGATCTCTGTGGATTCTCTTTTTTAAAGCACTAATTCCATTCATGAGGGCTTCACCCTAATGACTAAGCAGCTCCCAAAGACCCACCTCCTAATATCATCATTTTTGAAGATTAGAATTTAAATATATGAATTTGGAGGGCATATAAATATTTCTCCCATAGCATTCAGAAATTTAGAAGAAGGTAACAGAGAACCCTAGTCACCAGTGTCAGAGTCACCCTTAAAGTGTTCATTGCCCAAGATCCTGTCATCTTCTTGAGAGAGACAGCCCCATTAACTCTAGACTAAGAATACACAGGGGATCTTCAATTTCAGTACTATGGCCATGGTTATGGATGTCTAGTTCCCTTGACAAGAGAAGCTGGAAATCTCAGTGTCTATGCAACAAACCATTAAAATCTTAGATGCATAATATGTATATTATGTTAAATACGTAATCGAAATGTTTCAAAAATGTGGCAACCGATGACTCTAGTTTTGCATATAGCTTTATATTGTGCTTTTTTTTGGAAGATTATATGCGGTTCAATATTCCTTCATTGTGTTAAGTCTTAGCTAGTTTTGGTAAAATTATATACATAAAAGTGACCGAGATATAGTATAAAATAATTGATAACAAAATCTGATAGACCTGAATTAAACTCCCATGTCTTCTTATTTAATGTGCCTAAAAGGCATGGTTTTTCTCACTTGTAAAATGAGTCTCAAACCTGTAGGGTTATTTGAAGATTAAACCAAAAAAGAGTGCCTAGAAATTGCCAGTGCCAAGAGGAACTTATGGAGACATGAGAGTGTAATGTGATATCCTATCACTGGAACAGCAAAAGGACATTAGATAAAAGTTAAGGAAATCGTAATAGAGAATGGACTATAGCTAATGATAATGTATCAATATTTGTTCATGAATTGTGACAGAGGTACCATACTAATTTAAGATGTTAAAAATAGGGAAAGCAGGGTATAGGTATATGGAAACTCTCCAAACTATCTTTGTAATGTCCTTGCAAATATAAAAACATTATAAAATTAAAAGTGTATTAAAAAGAATGCCTTGAACAAATTACACAATTGCTTAATACACATATACAAAGAGTTCGTGTATGTATATATGTGGATATGTAGACACATTATACATATTTGTATAGCTATGAGTAGTTGATTGAATATATATGTATATATGCATATATGCTCAATAGATGAGTATTTACACATATATATGTATATACTCAATATATGCGTATATAAATATGTGTCAAAACTCATAAGAATATACATATATACATAATATGCTTATATACACATGCAAATATAGGGTCATGAATTTCTAAAAAGTTACCTCAACTTTTGAAAGTTCTCAAAATTTTTGCAAGTTACATGAAATAGAACAGAATGAAGAGACATTTAATATTTTTCTTTAGTTTTAATTTTTAAATTTTATAACATTCCGTGAGGTCTTCTTAAGTTGCTGAGCCTTCACTAATTAGACAGATGTGGTTTACATAAATCTGTATTAAAGAAGTGACTAAATAATCTTCTGAAGGTGATAACCAGTTTGTATTCTAATAAGGATACAGTTTAGTAACAGGAGACCAAAAGACTCAACTGCAGGCCAGTCTCTATAACTCTGCTTAAGTGACAATTAGAAGGTTTCATCCTGTTGGCATTATTAGTTCAGAATCATCCATTCTCTTATGTAACAGTTAATTGCCATTCAACATTAAGACAAATGTTATATCAATTTCTTCTCCTTGGGCCTCAAATTATTACTTTAAATTGTTAGGTTTGCATTTACAGATATCATTAATATAGATAAATCCACAATAATTATGTGACTTAAAAATACTGTTTAATAATATAGCCTAACATCTATATAGCCCTTTTGTAAGATTAAAAAAAAAGACAGTCTCTTTAGCAAATGGTGCTGGGAGACCTGGACAACAACATGCAGAAGAATGAAACTGGACCACTTTCATACACCATATGCAAAAATAAATCCAAAATGGATGAAAGACCTAAGTATGAGTGAGGAAACTATCAAAATCCTGGAGGAGAACACAGGTAGCAACCTCTTTGACTTCTTACTTGACACATCTCCGGAGGCAAGGAAAATAAAGCAGAAATGAACTACTGGGATCTCATCAAGATAAAAAGCTTCCACACAACAAATGAAACAATCAATAAAACTAAAAGGCAACTAATGGAATGGGAGAAGATATTTGCAAATGACATATCCGATAAAAGGTTAGTATCCAAAATCTATGAAGAACTTACCAAACTCAGCACCCAAAAAAACAAATAATCCAATGGAGAAATGGGCAGAAAACATGAATAGACACTTTTTCAAAGAAGACACCCAGATGGCAAACAGACACATGAAAAGATTTCTCAACATTGCTCATCATCAGGGAAATACAAATCAAAACCACAATGAAATAACATCTCACACTGGTCAGAATGGCTAAAATTAACAACTCAGGAAACAACAGATGTTGGCAAGGATGTGGAGAAAGCCTATTGTGGGATGTGGAGAACCCTATTGCGCTGTTAGTGGGAATCAGAACTGGTGCAGCTATTCTGGAAAATAGGGTAGAGGTTCTTTAAAAAATTTAAAATTGAACTATCCTACGACCCAGCAATAACACTACTAACTATTTATCCAAAGGACACAAAAATGACGATTCAATGGGGTACATGCACCCCGGTGTTTATAGCAGCACTATCAGCAATACAATAGCCAAATTATGGAGAAAGCCCAAATGTCCATCAACTAATGAATGGACAAAGAAGATGTGGCATACACACACACACAGAAACACACACACACACACACACACACACACACACACAAAGGAGTACTACTTGGCGATGAAAAAGAGTGAAATCTTGTCATTTGCAACAATGTGGATGGAACCAGAGGGTATTATGATAAGCAAAATTAGTCAGAGAAAGACAGATATCATATGATTTCACTCATATGTGGAATCTGAGAAATTTAACAGATGAAAAGAGTGTAAGGGAAGGAAAAATAAGATAAAAACAAAGAGGGAGGCAAATGATGAGACAAATACAGAGAACAAGTTGAGGGTTGATGGACGGAGTGGGGCGGTGGGTTAAATGGGTGACAGGCATTAAGGAGGGCATTTTTTAGGATGAGCACTGGGAGTCATATATAAGAGATGAATCATTGGGTTGTACGCCTAAAACCAAAACTACACCGTATGTTAACTAACTTGAGAATAAAAAATAAATAAAAATGAAAACATCCAAACTGCAAAATAGCTTCTTCACATTCATCACTCTTCTTCCAACACAGGCAGTCAACAGATGTCACAATATTAGGAATATGTGTTTTAGAATTAGAATTTAACTGAAATATTGGCCCTACTATATTGTTTGTGCAGGTTACGATTTTCTCACCTGAAATTAAGCAATGGTGTGATATCCAAAATATCTGAAATTATTAAATTTCCGAGATAATGTGGCCATCAGCTCAGGTGCCTCTCTAACTGTCTCCAACACCTTCCCGTAACCATTGTATGACTGATTTCTAGTTGTTTTTTTTTCTCCATGTATTCAAATTTATTTTCAACCAGAATTAACTTCATGACTACCTTATTTTAATACTTCTTTGTGAACTTTGAAAACTACTAGGCTTAATGCTTTACCACCATTTACTTTGGAGATTCTTTACCTGAAGTAGTATTATGACTTTCACTACAAGACTTTATGGTATCTATAATTATATAATACTGTGTTATTTAAAATCTCACCTACAAAAAATTATGCCATAGGACATGTAAATTTCACCAGATAAAATGTGATGGTGTTAGAATAAATTAACAATCCCTTTGTACTTGTTATAATAAATAGTATTTTAGTCTGTTTTAAATCTGTGTAAAATAAGTAAATTTCTTAAAGATGATTTTGTTACTATAAAAAAGTACTAAAAATGTTCTATAAAAACAGCAAGCAAAAGTCCATTTAAAGCTTAGTTATTTTTCATAAAAAACAAAAGTATTTAAAATATATCATACAAAGTCTAAGGAATGATGCTTTTATCTCCTGCACTTATTTTGTAATAACTTGAAACCCCCCTTTCTCTTTGTATCCTTGAAGTCAGTTTGCCTGTAGAAAATCTAGACTGATTTGCATTATGTAAACATAAATACAAGCACCAAAAAAGGAAATCAAAGAAGTGATAATAAATTAGAATTTTTGGATAAAAGAAGATTAGGAAAAAATAAAGTTAGGATAAAATAAGTTAAGATGAAATAATATTAAAATATATGCTATTCAAAAGAAGGCAAGGAGGTGAGAATACAATGAACAAAAAGCATATACAATAATAGAACATAAACATCCAGGACACACACTTAAACCAACCCGTACTGATAATTATAATAAATTTACACTGTTTTTAAAAGTCAAATACTAGACACAGATAATCAAAATGGATAAAGCATGACTCAACAATATTGTGTCTATATGTAATATATAAAATAATTTGTAGGTTCAGAGTAAAAAAGATGGGAAAAGATATGACATGCAAAAACTGATCAGTAAGCTGGAGTAACAGCATGTATATCAAACAGAATAGATTTGAGGATAAAAAAATGTATTACCAGTAAAAGGGATCCAGGACCCATTTCCCAGTGTTGAGGAGGGGAGGTTTTTCCACACACTACCAAGCAATCTGTAGACACAAACTGAGAGTCCTACAATTCAACTAAATTCTATCAACTGACACTACCCAAGTCAGCATCAGATCCCACAGGTTAAGGACTCAGTCCTACAAAACATGCCCCTCCCCAGAGCCTTCAGATGCCAGTTGAAAGCACAGGTTATCTATCACCTGTGCTTGTGACCAAAAAGCTATAGATTAGAGGTTCTAATGACCTCTTTGGGTTCCATTAATTAGCTAGAGCAACTCACAGAACTCAGAGAAACAATATAGATTCCTAGATTACTAGAAATACTAGATTATGGGTTCATTATTAAAAGATGTTATTTAGAAAAGTTCAGATGGAAGAAATGCATAGGGCAAAGTAAGGGGAAAAATGGGCAAAGGAGGCATAGTTTGTATACCCTCTTGTAGCAGGCCATTCTCCCCAAGTCTCTACCAAATTGAAAGGTCTCCCAAACATCTCCTTTTCATTTTTTTATTGAAACTTCATTGCATAGGTAGGATTGATTAAATACTTGGTCACTGGTGATTGGACTCGATCTCCAGACCCTCTCCTTTCCCAGAAGGTCAAGGGATGGGACAGAAAATTTCAACACTCTACTCACAGGATTGGCTCCCAAGGAAACCAATTCCCACCTTCAGGGGATTTCTAAAAGTCATCTTATTAACATAAGCCAAGTGGTCGAAAGGGGTTGTTCTGTATGGAGGTTCCTTAAAAAATTAAAAATAGAATTACCCTACAACCCAGCAATAGCACTACTAGGAATTCATCCAAAGAATATTGGAGTGCTGACTCATAGGAGCACATGCACCCCCAATGTCTATAGCGGCGCTTTCAACAATAGCCAAATTATGGAAAAAGCCCAAATGTCCATCAGCCAATGAAAGGATAAAGAAGATATGGTATACGCATGCACACGCTCACACACACACACACACACACACACACACACACACACAAAGGAATACTACTCGGCAGTGAGAAAGAATGAAATCTTGCCATTTGCAACAATGTGGATAGAACCAGAGGGTATTATGCTAAGTTAAATAAGCCAGAGAAAGACAGATATGTATTTTCACTCATTTGTGGAATTTAAGAAACTTAACAGAAGCTCATGAGGGAAGGGAAAGAAAAAAAAATTGTTACAAACCAAGAGGACAGCCAAATCATAAGAGACTCTTAAATTTGGAGAACAAACTGAGGGTGGGTGGTGGGGGGGAGAGAGAGGGGAAAATGGGTGATGGGCATTGAGGAGAGCACTTGTTGGGATGAGTACTGGTTATTGTATGTAAGTGATGAATCATGGGAATCTAATCCCAAAGCCAAAAACACACTGTATACACTGTATGTTAGCTAACTTGAGAATAAATTATATATATAATTAGATAACAATATATAATAATAGAATATATAATATAATAATACATATAATAATAATATATTATATATACATATATAGGGGTTTGTTACATATAGCAAGACACATATTTCATCATTAAGGCTCTGAAGCTATTGCAGGAACTAAGGACAAGAAAACAAATATTATAATATTATTATATTTAATATAAATATTTTAAAATATATATTAAAAATATTATAATTTAACAAATATATATAAATATTATAAAAGATGCTCCTGTTGCTCGTATCACACAGGGAATTCCAAGGGTTTGGGGAGCTCTGTGTTAGAAACAAGACAAAGACCAAATACATTTATCTTTTTGGCATATATAATTATTTATTTATTTATTTATTTAAATATAATTTATTGTCAAGTTAGCTAACATATAGTGTATACAGTGTGCTCTTGGCTTTAGGAGTAGATTCCCATGATTCATCACTTACATAAAACACCCACTGATCATCTCAACAAGTGCTCTCCTCAATGCTCATCACCCATTTTTCCCTTTCCTCCACCCCTGCATCAACCCTTAATTTGTTCTCTGTGTTTAAGGTTCCTTTATGGCTTGCCTTCCTCTCTGTTAGTAACTATTTTTTCCCCTTCCCTTCCCCAATGGTCTTCTAAGTTTATCAAATTCCACATATGAGTGAAAACGTATGATATCTGTCCTTGACTTATTTCGCTTAGCATAATACCCTCCAGTTCCATCCATGTTGTTGCAAACGGCAAGATTTCACTCTTTCTTATTGCTGAGTAAGTATATATATATATATATATATATATATATATAATATCACATCTTCTTTTTCCATTCATCAGTTGGTTTGGGCTTTTTCCATAATTTGGCTATTGTTGATAGCACTGCTATAAACATTGGGGTACAAGTGCCTCTATGAATCAGCACTCCTATATCCTTGAGATAAATTCCTTGAGATAAATTGCTGGGTCATAGGGTAATTCTATTTTTAATTATTTGAGGAAACTCTAGTTTCCTCAAATAAGTCAGTTTTCCCGAGTGGCTGGTCCAGTTTGCATTCCCACCAAGAGTGCAGTAATGTTCCCCTTTCTCCACACTCTCACCAACATTTGTTGTTTCCTGAGTTGTTAATTTTAGCCACTCTGTGTTTGAGGTATTATCTCGTGGTTTTGATTTGTATTTCACTGATGATGAGCAATGTTGAGTATCTTTTCATGTGTCTCTTAATTGTCTGGATATCTTCTTTGAAAAATTGTCTATTCATGTTTTCTGCCCATTTCTTTTTTTAAATTTTTATTATTTTTTTAAAATGTTTATTTATTTTTGAGAGAGACAGACAGACAGAACATGAGCAGGGGAGGGGAAAAGAGAGAGGGAGACTCAGAATCCTAAGTATGCTCCAGGCTCTAAGCTGTCAGCACAGAGCTGGATGCTGGGCTTGAACTCAGGAATGGCGAGATCATGACCTGAGCCAAAGTTGGACATTCACCCTACTGAGCCACCCAGGCATCCCAGTATTCTGCCCATTTTTTCACCGGATTATTTGTTTTTCAGGTGTTGAGTTTGGTAAATTCTTTATTGATTTTCGATACTAACCATTAATCTGATACGTCATTTGCAAATATCTTCTCCCATTCCATCAGTCGCCTTTTAGTTTTGTTGATTGTTTCATTTGTTGTGTGGAAGTTTTTTTTTTTTTATCTTGATGAGGTCCCAATGGTTCATTTCTGCTTTGATTTCCCTTGCCTCCGGAGACATGTCAAGTAAGAAGTTGCTGCAGCCAAGGTCAAAGAGGTTGCTGCCTCTGTTCTCCTCTAGGATTTTGATGGTTCCCTGTCTCACATTTAGGTCTTTCATCCATTTTATTTTTGTGTATGGTGTACAAAAGTGGTCCAGTTTCATTCTTCTGCATGTTGCTGTCCAGTTCTCTCAACATCATTTGTTGAAGAGACTATCTTTTTCCCATTGGATATTCTTTCCTGTTTTGTCAAAGATTAGTTGACTATACAGTTGTGGGTCAATTTCCCAGTTTTCAATTCTGTTCCATTGATTTCTGTGTCTGTTTTTGTGCCAGTACCAAATACATGTTTCTCATTATAAATCACAATATCACTACCAGTGATAAAAAAATTTGATAAAATTTGATAAAAAAATAAGGATAAAAGGATCAATTATGAATATATAAAAAATTTTAAAGTGTCTACATCTAAGAAGTAAATTTTTAAACATATGAAAAGCCATATATCCCCCTCAACCTTTCATCTCTGTCATCTCTCTCTCTCTCTGTCTCTCCATAAAAAGAAAAATAGATATATGAATTCCATTTGTTCCTGAGTGATTTTATAGTGCTGGTGAAAATGACCTTCTATTTATTTGTGTATATTTACCTTACAGGGTAAATCAAATTTCCTAAGAAGAGCTTAACTCTTCTTTCAGATGCAATCTATGTACACTTAGTATTTTTATTTTAGTGTATTTAGAACAGCAATGCATTAATTTTTTTCAGCATACAGACTAGAATAGTCCATTAAAACAAATTGTGTTTTTTTCCCCTCTAAGTCATTATATAATCCATTTATTTTTTTCATTTAAAAAATAAAATAATAAGAAAACCTCATTTTCCAAAGCAGTGTAAATTCTCCTGGGATTTTTTTTTCTATTCTTTTTTTTTTTTTTTTTTTTTTTTTTTTTGCAGAGAGAGGGAGAGAGAGAGAGAGAACATGCATGCACGCAAGAGCATGAGCGTGGGAGGAGCAGAAAGAATCTTAAACTACATGCTCAGCACAGAGCACAACACAGGGCTCAATCCCACAACCTTGGGATCATGTCCTGAGCTGAACTCAAGAGTCAGATACTTAACTGACAGAACCACCCAGGTGGCCCTGTTCTGGGATTCTTTATATAGGCTAGGCATCAGACTGCCTGCAGCCTGAAAGGGTGAGTGGACTCGAAATTTATTTGATTAGAGTAAACAGGGGCACATGGGTGGCTCAGTTGGTTAAATGTCGGACTCTGACTCAGGTCCTGATCTTACAGTTTGTGAGTTTGAGCCTCGTATTGGACTCTCTGCTGTTGACAAAGCCTACTCCAGTTCTTCTCTCCACCTCCCACCCCCAATCTCTGCCCCTCCCCACTGGTTCCCTCTCTCTCTCTTTCTCTCTCTCTCTCTCTCTCTCTCTCTCTCTCAAAAATAAACTTTAAAAAATCAGAGGAATCAGAATTGTCACATGCAGGACTTTTCAAGGGGAACAGAATTTGGGACCCAAAAATAAGCCTCTGGAATCCAGATTTATCTGGAGCATGTATTTTTGAGAAATAGCAGACACAGGATTAACTGAAAACATAATCGATGTTACCCTTTTGTAAGAAACATTTACATTTGTAAGGGAAAGCTCCATTTGTAGGAGAGTCTTCCTCTGTACCAGGAAAAGGAGGATGGCTAAATCTCTAGAAATGCTCTTCAGTGGAGAAGGCAGGAACGTAAATCTGCATGATAACCATATAGTTTACTGTGCTTTGTCTGATAATCTCCCATAATTAGCTCTTCACCTTCCAACATCTTTTGTCTTCAGATGAAAAAGGTATTTAAGGTGAGGGCTTAGGGAGTTTTGCTGGGTATCTCCCTTGTATAAGGGAGGTATATACATGTTATTAAACTTCTGTTTGTTTTTCTCCTGTTACTCTTGCACACTAGAACTGCAATAGGTGACAGATGTCAGCCTTTTGTGACCCTCTCAAGTGACCTGAAGGAAACGTGAAAAACAGGAAGAACTGGAAAACCAATTAAGCAGAGGCATGCAGGAAATATTTTCAGATAATCAAATATGATAGAAACATAATATATTAAGATGACCTAAAGGTCTTTCTCATGTGTAAGTGTAAATCAGAAAACCCTAATTTTTACAAACATCACAAATTATACTGGGGACACACATGTATCTGGAAAACCCTTTTCCCCTTTTGTATATATAATGCCCTACAGCTAACAAGCTTCAGAGCTGTTCTTGAGAGCAATCTGAAAACTCTCCCAGGCTATAATCCTCAGTAGGAAAATGAATAAAGCATTTACTAACCTACTTCGTGGTTGGCTTTCTTTTAGCCCACAATCTGTCTTTCATTACATAATGGGTCCCAGCCAAGAACCTAGAAGGGCAGGGAAAATTATTTTGCCTCCTCTCTACCACCATAAGTGATGCTGATGCACTTTTATGAGGATCAAAAACCGCTGATTCCTAGAAATGTAATCAAACTAATGTGAGTTTGCTCCTTGGTGAGTTACAGCTAGAGATTTCATCAGGTGGAGTTGTCACCAAAAGGAAACTTTATTTGCTACAAATAAGGAGGTCATGGGGAATAACTGCCAAAGCCATGACTTCCTGAGCGGGATTGAGTGGGTTCTTTATTTAGGGTTTAGAATATTCATTCATTCTAAAGAGGAGTTTTGTCATGGCAGGTAAAGGTGGGCTGAAGACGGTGCCCATGTGTTTAGAAATCATGCCTATAAAGGCATCCCGTGTTATGTTAATGAAGCTTACGCCCCCCCTTTGGGTGGAGACATTATAATGAGGCAGAGGTAACTGTTGGACAAGGAGAAGGGACTTTGGGCATGCTTCTGTGAGCCAGTATAAACCAGATGCCATCTTTGGCTTATCTCATGTAAGCAATGTAACACCTTGCTTCCTTTTGAACAGCACTGGGAGTTTACCACTTATATGTTGTCTCTGATATGGTTAGGCTATTTCCTGGCCTGGTAGAGACTCTTACATTTTTGTATTCATTTAAAATCCATAACTACTGAGGCTTTTGCATTTTTTTGTGCTTCTGACAACTCCTATTTTCCGTGATCTATGACCTACAATCTATGACCTGGGGTCCTAACGTGACGTCTCCTATGTCACAAAACCAAAGTCTCACCTTTCTTTTTCTGGGCATTCCCAACTCTTTCTGCTTACAGAAACACAATCTAAAATCATTTTTAAATTCTGATTCAGACATATGTTGTATTGTACACCGAAGTATAGGTGTAGCAGAACAGGGTCAGCTTACTTCTGCTCTTACTAATACTACCTGTTTTATAAGTGAGATTGAGGATTTTTTTTATGTATTAATAGTTCTCTCATTGTGACTCAATGAAATGAAACATATTTGAAGATCTAAAATTCTAATTTTTTGCATACAAACATTATTTCCAAATAAGTAAACCTGAGCCTCACACTCTATTTTGTAAATATTCATACCATTCACCTGAGAAGTATATTCTAAATGTCTCAGCTCAAAAAAACAGCCATTGATCCATATTAAATCTAAGTGAATATTTGGCTTCTCTTATTTAAAAAAAAAATAAACCTCAAGCATCTTGTATTTGTTGGATAAATTGTGCTTGCAGTTTTCATATTCATGAATATAAATTTCAACTTCAACCACATGTTTTATCACAATAGATTTACGTCCTATTGAGAAGGAACAGAATAGGCTATTCCAAAATGTACTACTTCGGCATGAGGATGGTTTTGAGATAGAGATCATTAAGAACGAACAGGTTCAGGAAAAGCTTTGTATCTCTCCTTAACTGTCTAAAAGACTTTAGATAGGAGGCCTGTACCAGGAAGAGAGCTATTACCAGAGATAAGTTTTTATATAAGAAAGATTTACTTGCATGGCATGGCAAACAATTGTTAACAAAACATTTGCTCTTTTCATCTTCCTGTGATTTATCGTCCTGTTCTTTAAAGCTCCAGACCCCTCCTAGCATCTCTTTTAGTCTGGTGTATGAGCCTCAATGGCCTGACGACATTGGTTTGTGAGACTCCAGTAAGTATGTAGTTAATTTTTTTTTCTCGTTAATCTGTCTTATGTCAATATAATTAATTATTAGGCCAACTGAAGAATCTAGAAGGGAAGAAGGGAAAATTTTTCTTCTCCTAGATTATTTTTGGCTAATAGAATCTAGATTATTCTAATGGGTTAAGTACAGATATATATCTAGATTACAAAAAAAAATGTGGACTTCATTGTAAAAAGTAGTATTAGGATATAATATGTATCCTAGTTGTTAAAAACAAGACAAGGCCAAAATAGAGTCACTTATGCTAAGCCCCACATCACCAAAACAAGACTTAAGTATTTTTAGTATTCTCAGAAATAGAATCTTAAACCAATTGCAGGCGAGGAAGAATTTCCTGACCCCTTCAAGGTTTCTCTAACTGTTCTAATAATCAAATTGACACAAGGCAGATTAGCAAACAGAAGAAAAGCAAATTTAATTTACTACATATGGGGAATTAAAATGAAACTCCAAGGACAGTCAAGGAAAATGAGGTATATATGTCATTCTAAACTAAGGATACAGGGTAGGAGTCTAATACTTCAAAGAGAAGACATGCAATTCATAGGACAATGAGAAGAATTGCAGATGTTTGATAATGAGTTATTTGTCTTACCATAACAATAGGTCACTCAGATAAAATTTATCTCTGGTAACAACCATCCTTTTGGGAAGGACTCCTCAATTTAGATTCTTCTATGTAGTTAAGTGAGAGGCAAAAGTTTCTCTTGAGTCCCTAGGGCCTTGATTGCCTTCAGCTTAATATAGTTTTCATGCTTAAGTGGCACATCGGGGGTACCTGTTCCAAACTCCTTCACAGTCAGGAATCATGTGATCAGCACTAAGTAGGTAATCTCCCTGATAACTCCTGCTATCCCCTCAAGGAGAGTTACTCTGCCATAACCAATCTGCTTTGTTGCCTGGTATAACTTCTTTGTTCCTGTTCCCTTCTGCCTATAAACGTGTCATTTTGTACAGCTCCCTGAAGCTTCTTTTCAGTGTGCTAGATTGGATGCTGCCCAATTCACAAATCATTGAATAAAGCCAGTAAGATTTTTTAAATTTACTCAGTTGAATTTTTTTACACTGTTAATATTGCTCTGTAGAAGTTTTGTTTATACTATTGAAAATTCAGTGCTTTATACATTAGTTCATTTTTTTTTTTCATTCAGAGGATATTATGTTTGTATTGTGGGATAAAGAACAAGACTAATTTATATGATATCTTTTAAAAAGTATATTTTCTACACTGAACAAAGGGTAGAGAAATACAAGTTAAATAAGTTTAAGTAACAATCTTTACATAATGAATTTGATTTGGAAGTATTAGTATGAACCCCTCACAATGCCATTTAAAAAAAGTTTTTTGTTTTTAATTCTTTGTTCCTTAAAAGTATCAAGAAAGAAAATAGTCAACTTAGTGACCAAATTGTGGTCTCTAAAACTCTTTTCAACTAAATTAAACCACCATTTCTCAGAGATGGCTGATTCCAGGTCTAGAACAGGAAATACACTAGACCAGCCAGGAATGTCTTATATAATAAAGCAAAAAATTTTTCCCACACTCCCTGATATCATATAAATGATTTCAAGAGTGAACTGAAAGGTACTCTCATTTACTGAATAATAAAAAAAAACTTGATCATCAAGAAGAAAAATAATTATATTAGTTGAGATGCATCACATTTATTTAAATCCATGAGATCATACTGGCATTAAAGAAAATAATAAAAATAATTTACTAACATTATAAAATTCTAAAAAAAAAACAAAGACCCCACTAAAATCTACAGACCAATATCCCTGATGAATATGGATGCAAAAATTCTCAACAAGATACTAGGAAACAGGATCCAACAATATATTAAAAGATTCATAGGGGCACATGTACCCCAATGTTTATAGCAGCACTTTCAACAATAGCCAAATTATGGAAAGAGCCTAAATGTCCATTAACTAATGACTATATAAAGAAGAGTGGTATATATATATATATATATATATATATATATATATATATATAATGGAATATTACTCAGCCATCAAAAACAATGAAATCTTGCCATCTGCAATGATGTGGATGGAACTAGAGTGCATTAGGCTAAGTGAAATCAGACAGAAAAAGACAAATATATGATTTCACTCATACGTGGAATTTCAGAAAGAAAACAAATGAACATAGAAAAAGAGAAGAAAAAATAAGATAAAAACAGAAAGGGAAACAAATCATGAGAGACTCTTAAACACATATAACAAACTGAGGGTTGCTGGAGGGGTGCTGGGTGGCAAGGATGGGCTAAATGGGTGATGGACATTAAGGAGGGCACTTGTTGGGATGAACACTGGGTGTTATATGTAAGTGATGAATCACTAAATTCTGCTCCTGAAACCATTCTTACACTATATGTTAACTAACTTGGATTTAAATAAATTGGAAAAAAATTCTAAAGAACCCAGTTACTATTTTGAAAACTGAAAAGAAGCATAAGAACCAAGAATTTATATCACCTTGCTGTTCAAAGTACCTTTCTGGATAACTAAATAATTGAGAAAGGCATTTCTCTTTATCAGAGCATTCTAGTTTTAATGAAAAGAAAGAACAGAATTAGAATATCATCATTTGTAACCACAAATGAAATTATGGATCTAGGCAATGATCACTAAAAGGAAGCAATTAGACACAGAGGCTTCCTAATGGAAGAATACAATAGCGACTAACTACACCATGTTCTTGTAGAAAATCAATCTTAAATTGATCAGACTTTCAGATCTGAGTTTCAGTTTACAGAAAATATATGAGACAGAGGAAGAAATCAAATGCCATCTCAAAAATATAGCCAACAGTTCCAGACTAATATGTATGGGATAACATATAGACAAAAAACATCTAATACTTTTAACAGACACAGGGTAAGTAAAAGACAAAAGACAGAGAGTCATTTCTTTGGTCTTTACTTTCCAATTCCGCAGTCACTTGCCGCATGTGGCTATTTTAATTTACATCAATAAAAATTAGATTAAAAATTCAGTTCATCCAAGTGTACTTCAAGGGCAAAATAACCACACATAGAGACCATACGTACAGAAGATTTCCATGTTCACAGCAAGTTCTATTAAACAGAAATGCTATAAACTGAAAGGAAATTCAGAGCTGTATTAACCAAATATAATGTGTGTATTTTATTTGGATCCGATTGCAACAAGCAGGGGTGCCTGGGTGACTCAGTCGGTAAGCATCTGACTCTTGGTTTTGGCTGAGGTCATAATCTCACAGTTTCTGGGTTTGAGTCCAGAGTCAGGCTCCACACTGACTTGGGATTCTCTCTTTCCCTTCCTCTCTGCCCCTCCCTCGCTTGTGTATGTGCGGGTTCTCTCTCTCTCTCTCTCTCTCTCTCAGCTTTATCAAGGCCTAATTGACAGATAAGATTATATATGTTTAAATTGCACATGTGATGATGTGGTACATATATACATTGTGAAGAAGTTACCACAATTAAATTAATTAATACATCAATCATCACACTATAGTTAAAAACACTGTATTGCATATTTGATATTTTCTGAGAGTAAACCTTTAGCATTTTCATCACAAAAATGTTAAATTTTTTGAAGGAAACATTAAATGTGAAAGAATATATGTTTTAAAATTTCTTTTAAGAGTAACGTGAGCAAAAGTTTGAAGACCATTATTAAAACACTCAAGTGCATAAAAATCATTGTTAAAAATGCAGATTTTCCATTCTGCCACCTGGGATTCTAATTCAATGGGTTTGTGCCTGGAGTTTAGAAAGCTTCTAACTTTGGAAGTTAGTTTCTTTTCATAAAACTGTGAGAAATGCTGCTTCTGTAAGCATTGGCATGGCCCTCCCCAACTATCTCTTGCAACAAATGTGATACAAACAGAAATCACTCACTCAACTTAGCCGGTGTTGCAGCCCAAATCCTCAACACCCATTGACCCAACCTCAGAGAACTGAAGTCTATTAGGATATCAATGATGATTTTCTCTCAACCCTAACTTACTCCATTTACTCTACCTAACTAAATCTTAAAATTTCAGGATATGACTGAAAAACGGCTCTATTCATGATGCCTCTGACAGATTTCTTTCTAAATGGCAAGGATTTAGGGAAGCTTAACGTACATCGATCCAAATATTATAGAATGTAGTTATTTTGATCACTGTAAAATAGGCTTAAATCTCTACAAATCTTCATATAATGTGCCAAAACACAAGCCACCCATCAACTACTTCTGCATTAACATGATATCTGGAAAATATTACATTTGTCTTGTTTTGGTTTGGCTGATGAGCCAGTAAAGTAAAAAAGTGCAACTGGATTCATAGCTAAAGTTGGTTTTTGTTTTTGGTTTTTTTTTTTTACATAGCATAAAATGCCAGTATTTAAGCCTAATTAGAAAGTTCTATTTTACCATTTTCATGAAACTCCTAAGTGTTTCACTACTTTGAACAAGACTGTGATCTAATTAGCCATCCTCTCATCTTCCTGAAAGACAATGTCAGGCTTATAAAGGATGATCATCATCACTGTTAATCTTTGTTAAGCCACCCACTTATTGACTGAAGACTCAAAAGAAGATGTCACTGTCTCATGGTCTATTGACTGGGGGAGTAGAGGTCAAATCAGAAGGAGAGAGTGCTCTACTAGTGAGAAGCAAGATAATCTGGAAAATAAACTGTCAATTGTAGATCCTAATGGAACAGCTTCTGTATTTGTAGAACTCAGACAAAATAAATGTAGAGTAGCTACCATGAAGAATCATGTTTCCGCCTCCAAAAAAAGGGCCATAGTTAGTTTGATGTTATAGGTAAGTTATACATCACTTCCATTTCCAGTTGCTCACATCTTGCTTTTAATAACTTCCTTGCTGGCTTTCCTGTCTTTTTTTTTTTTTCTTGTCGTATTCATCCTATATGTCAAAGATAAAGTAATCTTTTGAAAACTATTTCTTTGTTGACATCATCATCATCATAAAAATCTCCAGCACATTCTCAATTAGCTATTAATTGAAACCCCAACCGCTTGCATTAACAAGCAAGACTCCTCATTAGATGATGAGTCCTAGCCAGTTCATCAGCATTCTTCCATATCAGTCTGCAACGAAAGCCTTTTGCTTTAGCCAAGCTGAGATATGCTTTTCAAACTTGACATCGTTCATGTGGAATGGAATGTCTTTTTATCATTTGTTATCAGAATGAAGTTCAATGCAATGTCTTCTCTGATGCTTTCTCAGGTCACATCATCCTGAAAAGACTCATCTCCCAGATGATCTCTTAAGCCACTTTATTGTACCAGTGATATAACACTTGTCACATAGTATCTTTTACTGTAGCTTTCTGTGTGTGAATGCGCTGACACATCCTCCTGGTATGTTTGGGAAGAATCTTGACAGTGATCTTGTCCTCAAAGGAAAATTTGTAATTTGGCAGATAAATAGGACATAAGGAAGCTCAGAAAGGATGCAGAGGTATAAAAGGCAAAGGCATGTATATTCAGCCGTGTACAGGGCCCATTGTTTTCATGACACAATTGGCAGTAAAAAGAAAACTAAATCAAGTCAGATATCATCTTTGAGCTCTAGTATCTTCAATACTATGATTATGAAATGTGAGACTATAGTACAAAGAGCAGAGTATGCTTACTAACATCTAGGAAGTACCCATTAGCTTCTGGTTTCCTTTGTTTTCCTCCATCATCTTCCCTAACTCTGTTTCCTTAACTGGATCAATTTGCATGATTCAATAGTACTAAGCATAAAAATAATTCTAGAGTGTTCTCTTCTTTCTTTCTTTCTTTCTTTCTTTCTCTTTCTTTCTTTCTTTTTTTTTTCTACAGTAAAAGGTAACTATATTGAAATTAGGCAAAACCTGCATTCTGGTCCTCTTTTAGGTAGAATTAGGATCAGGGCGGCTGGGTGGCTCAGTCAATAAGCGTAAGACTCTTGGTTTCAGCTCAGGCCATGATTTCACGGTTCATGGGCTCAAGCACCACATCAGGCTCCGTGCTGCCAGTGTGGAGCCTTCTTGGGAATCTCTCCCTTCCTCTCTCTCTGCCTCTCCCCCACTTGTACTATCTCTGTCTCTCTCAAGATAAATAAATAAACTTAAAAAAATTTTTTAGAATTATAATCTTAGGCAAGTTAGTTCACTTCTCTGTGACTCATTTTCTTCATCTCTAAAGTAAGACTATTAGATTAGATACATTTCAACCTTCCAGCTGTGGCATTTCATGAAATTCTCACAGGTATTTTCCAAAAGCAAAATTATTCCATTAGGAAACCTATGTGGTCTCTTGGAGGTCAAAGTCCTTTTTGCTGCATTTATCATGCTTCTGGGTTCAGTCCATTTCCTCCTATCCTGCAGGTAGACAGAAGACAATGATAAGTAGTCCTTGATACACATATGAGCAGATTTTCTGTGAAGCCAAGAAAGCTCAGACTCAAAGATGATCGCTCACTTGTATGGATTGCAATCAAGTCCCCAGGAGTTTTTGATGCTTGTGGAAATCAACGGATTCCAAAATTCACTGTGTATTTTTTCTTATTTCTAGATACATAGTAACATTTGTACCTCATTTTTTTTTTTTTTTGGTAATTTCTTATCCTCTTTCCTAAAAAGAATCACACACATTTTAAAATATCTAGGCCCACCAGAACTTGGGTCTGCCCTGATGAGGCCCCTGCTAATTTGGGATTCTTTCTTGAAATGTACCATTAAGAACATAAATAACTAGAGAAGATAAAATTCCATGGCCTATGAATATATTCAAATTCATACTGAACTTTAAGAGTTAAAATAAAATCAACATATTGGATATTAAAACTAAAGAATTTTTGGGGCGCCTGAGTGGCTCAGTCGGTTAAGCGGCCGACTTCGGCTCGGGTCATGATTTTGGGGTCCGCGAGTTCGAGCCCTACGACGGGCTCTGTGCTGACAGCTCAGAGCCTGGAGCCTGTTTCGGATTCTGTGTCTCCCTCTCTCTGACCCTCCCCCATTCGTGCTCTGTCTCTCTCTGTCTCAAAAATAAATAAACGTTAAAAAAATTAAAAAAAAAAAGTAAAGAATTTTTGCATGAAGTGGTATGGTTTAGGGCGAATTAAGCCTAATTAGGATAATTTGTTATAAATATTTATTATTTTTTTCATATTTTCAAAAAACGATTTAATCTTTATTTTTGAGAGACAGAAAGAGAGACAAACACACAGTGTAAGCAGGGGAGGAACAGAGAGAGATGCACAGAAACTGAAGCAGGCTCCAGTCTCTGAGCGGTCGGCACAGGGTCAGACATGGGGCTCAAACTCACCAACTGCGAGATTATGACCTGAGCAGAAATCAGATGACTGACTGAGCCACGCAGGTGCCCCATCATATTTTCACAGTAATAGTTATTAAGCATTAGTTACTTTCAAATCCTTACTAAACAAAAAACTAAAAGTCACCTTACATACATTTAAATAAAGGATGATGTTTAGAACTTCTTATTGCATTAATTCTGAGAGACATGTTTTTATATCCAATTTAACATTTCTTAACTGATGGCCAGTTGTCAGTCATAACGTTGTTGCCTCTATGACACATCTCAAGACTTGATTAGTGTTCCTGATGGGAACAATAACTCTGAATTTTCAGTAAACAAATCTTTTAAGAACCATTTGAGGAAGAACTATAGCTTCAGGTGTTGTTTCAAAATTTTCTGTGATACTTTCTGGCATGACTTTAAGAATGTGAGTGTCCACCCATTGCTGGTGGTAATGTAAAATGGTCCCACTACTGTGGAAAACAGTTTGGTGGTGTCTCAGAAAGTTGAACACAGAATTACCACATGATCCAGCAATTCCAATTCTACGTATATATCCAAATTAATTGCAAACAGGTGCTTAACCAATAGTCAAAAGATGGAAACAATCCAAATATCCAACTGATTAATAGATAAGCAAATAATGGAATAGGCATACAATATAATATCAATCAGCCATAAAAAAGAGTAAAACTCCTGATCCATACTACAACCTTAATAAACCTCAAAAACATTATGCTAAGTTAAGGAAGACAGATACAACAAGTCACATATTATATGATTTCACATACATGAAATATCCCGAAGGGGTAAATCCATAGAGACAGAGGGCAGATTGGTGGGTGTCAGGGACTAAGGGGGAAAAGGATGGGGAGTAACTGCTTGATGGATACACTGGAAATGGAAGAGCAGAAACTTTGAAATCGAAATCTTGGTGCAGGTGGGGCCCAAAGTAAAAGCGTCAGAAAGAAGTTGCGTGCACTACATTTTAACTCCTGTGAAGATACCTAATGGTCTGGGCAGTGCTGATCACACTCTAGTTTCCTCCCTCTTTCCATCTTAACCCTCAATCAGTGGTCCAGTCTAATATAAGTAAATGGCACATTAGTCAAGGAAAGTTTAGTAATACCAATAAATGAAGTCAAATATTAATTTACTTGTGAGGATTCACAATGAAAATTTTTGGTCTCCCCTGAATGCCAGTTACTTACTATTTAATTAGATTTTCACATGTAAACAAAAATACTTTAATATAAGCTACTAATTACCTATTTTTGGATTTAACTAGAAAGCCTATATGCAAACAAAACAGCCAACTTAAATAGCATAGGGGTGATAATTTGATTAGTCGCTAATTAGCCTGAGTCTGCCTGAAATATCAGTTTTGATTACACTACTGATATTATATCCGTGGCTGGATAATGATAATACAGCTAAGTCAATATCATACATGGGCGCCTGGGTGGCTCAGTTGGTTAAATGTTCAACTCTTGATTTTGCCTCATGTTGTTATCTCGCAGTTCATGAGATCAAGCCCCATGTGGGACACTGTGCTAAAAGCACAGAGCCTGCTTGGGATTCTTTCTCTTTCCCTCTCTCTCTGCCCCTCTCCCACTTGCACTGGCACATGCTCTCTCTCTCAAGATAAATAAATAAGAACTTTATATATATAAATATATATACATATAACATAGAAACTTAATATCTATCTATCTTTATGTATATCGCTCAATATATATCAATATATATCATAGAAACTTACTCAATTTCTTGAAAATGTAAGAACAGATAGGGTAGCTGAATATAGCAAGCAATGATTTTCAAATAGGTAGTATCTGACTATTGCCATTTATATATACAAGGCTTATTTTGAGAAAGTGGTTTAAAGTGTCAGCGTCTTATACTGACAAGATATAGCACACATCAAAATCAGAAGTCTGAATACAATTTACTTACGACTATTGATTAATTCTGTGGAGTCTCACAGATAGGTCTTGGATATAACTGAAATATGTAAGAATCTCTGTACAAAATAATTTTAAGTTTAAAATGAATATGGCTAATAGCTTGTGTCCTTTCCTCCAAGTTCTTCTCAGATTGTGTATTTCAGAGAAAATGGGGACGTGATAACTCTTGAGAAGACACATTGTTTTTTCTCCTCAAATATCGGAAAAGATGAAATGTTTGCATTTATTTTACAGAACACTTTCTCTACTTTGACCTATTTCTGCTCTTTCCACACCTATGATCTGTCTGATAATTCAACTGTATGTTACATTTAGACAAGATAATTTTAACTTTGTTGATTGTAGCTGTACATGTGGGAAATGGACTTCTTGATTATTTAAGAAACAAAGTTTTAAAAAATATGTTTCAAGGTTCCAATGGGCATATTTTCTTCATAAATAGATAATAGATTACAGGAATATTTACTAATAAGTTTAAATCCTTATTTGGCTTATTTGTTTAACATAGATGTCATAATATAGTCAAATCAAGTATAGTCACTTCTGTAATAATGGTAATTAGATCATACATAATAAGTAAATAATAAATTCTTATGTGATAGAAATTAATTAGATTAGAATGAATGTAAAATTTATTCTAAAATAAGTGTGAAATCTATTGAATGATGGGATAGTTGTCTTAAACTACATGTTACTATTTTAAAAATATTTATTTTAGTTAGAAAATAACATAGTTATAAAACTTCATTTCTGAAGTTACCAATAAACTCTGTTCTCTTTGATTCCGAGGCCTAGAATTATTGAAGGAACAGTTTAGTGATATAGAAACATAGAAAATATTATCCAGATAATATAAAAAGGTTTGCCAAATCATGAAGTCAACAGGTCTATTCTTATATTTGCTTTCCAGTGAATTGGCTGTTACAGCATTTAAAATTCAGTGGTGTTTTGTAGTCTTTATATTTCCATGTTCTTCTTTATTCATAGTGAAATTTATAATACACGGGGAAACAATTTTGTTGAAATACATATCCTGGTTACTACCAAATACCAAATTTGTGACTCAGATATCATGAAATTTTTCACACAGCAAAATTATCTATGTAAGTCAAACCTTGTTAATAGAAATTAAATAAAATTTTAAAATGGAATGATTTTTAGAAAATGATTAAAACTTTACTCTCAAATGAGAACGTATATTTTTCCTGAAGATACTTAGAGGCTGTAAGCTTCAATGCTTTGGAATGAGTTCTAATATCAAACTTATTTCTCCTCACCGTACACAGGAGGATGAATTATAAAGAGTGTGGTCAAGAATAGATTTCTGCTTTGGCCTGATTTTTTTTTTCCAGAACATTCTCAAAACCTAGCAGGATATTCCGTGTTGCTTTTTCCCTTTACCTTTGTATCTTATACGCACAAAATAAAAGAAAAAAAAAACCTTAATTTTTACATAAAAAACACCTAGTCTTTTTAAATGATATTATTATCTACTGAAATATAAGAAAGACTTGTTTTCCTCCAAATTATTATTTGAAATGTTTGTTTCTTGTGTTACTTGTTAATGGGAATGATAGTAGGATTTATAGTAACTTATTCATATTTCCATTCTCTCTCTCTCTCTCTCTCTCTCTCTCTCCCTCTCCCCCCCACCTCCACTGCATGCTTTGTCTCTATATTTCTATGTGGTTTTACAATTTTATTTTCTCTTCAACCATCCCTTTTCCGCGTGAACTATATATATTTTTTCTCTCTATGGCAGTAAAGGGAAGGGCATTTTAACCTCTTTGGGATCAAAGAGTCCTTTTTTCCTTTGAATTCATATGAAAACTGATTCCCTGCTGTGCAGTGTTATGAAGCTTCCAGTGAAAATCCATTAAACATCTCCTTAGGAGCTAGGAAAGCGATGAGTTTGCCATTTAGATTATTTCATATCCATATTCCCTTGGGCCATATTATACTTGAACTTCTACTACTGTACTTTTTCTTTCAAATCTAAGTAAAACTAGAAATCTTTAAGAAACTTCAAAAAAGAGAGAAAGATAACTCAAACAGTTCATTTATTCTTGCTCTTCTAGTATTTTCCTGATAATCTTTAAAACTTGAAAGGTCTTATCAGTTCAAGATGATTCCTCTTTAGATGGGTAGATAAATGGAAAGATGGCTGGCTGCTATTTCTCACTTCCTTAGTAGAAATTTTATTGATTCTAAGGCTGTATGAGCTATGATGGAAAATTAGTGTGACAAGAGAAGAAATGAGGTTTTTTTGAACAGATGTGAAAACTAGAGATTAATTTACCATTAATATATCTTAAATTATAAATTTTCTTAATCTGGCCCTAACCCATATATATTTATTTCTATAGCCTCGAACTCTTACATTATTCTGCTTGTCCCACAAAAATTATTTAAAATTATTTTTACATAAGAATTGTTACAGACCAAATAAAAGTTAAATAGAACATTCTACTTTAAAGGGAATTTGTTTTTTAATTGATGGATACTAAGTACATAGTTGTGCAACTTCAAAATTTATTTTTATTTTTTTTAATTATTTTTATTTTTTTTTAATTTATTTATTTTTGAGAGGGATCCTGCTTGTCTGCACGCAAATACGTGTGTGAGGAAGGGAGGGACAGAGAGAGAGGTGAACAGAGGGTCTGAAGCAGGCTCTCCACTGATAAGCACAGAGCCTGATGCTGGTGTTGAACTCACGAACAGTGAGATCCTGACCTGAGCTGAAGTCAGAAGCTTAACCAACTGGGCCACTCAGGCACCCATCAAAAAAATTTTTTAATGTATTATTTTTAGAACTCCATTGGGTTGTAAAGCCTGGCTGCTAACCATTGCTAAAATGGTCTACCAATATCTTTTTGCAAAGTAAATATGAGCATGGTAAGTAGAGGACCTGTGGTTCAGTTCCATCTTCTAAAGACTTTGGAAGTTATCACTTACATCCTTACAGCAAGAAAAAGCTGGACAAACTGAAATTTAAGGACATTTTGAGACTTCTCAAAGAACTAAGTTACAGGCCAAACTTCTACTTCAAAATCTGGAAACGGAGGTATATCCAGAGGCACAGCCAAAATGTGCAGGTCTGGAGCAGAAATTGCTGAGGCAAAATAAAGGAAAGGGATATTTAAATAATATTATGATTATTAATATTATGATAATTTTGATAAGTCATTGAAAGCTGACTGTTGATTAGCATCAGAGTAAGAAATTCCTTTGGACCAAAACCACAGATTCGTGGGGTTTACACATTCAAGAAGCCTACCAGGTTCTCACTCAGAAGATTTGAAAAAGGGCCTTCCTAGCTCATTCATTGTAAAATACTGCAAGAGCCTTCTCTGTGACAGAGGTCCATTTCTCAGGACAAAAGACTTTACCAGAGCCTAATCTCAGCTGGGACATGGGCATTTCTCCTATCCCAGCCTGCTCAGGATTTCTGGTTTTACCAAATGGGGGTCAACTATTGTCAAGATTTCAAAGAAGAGAGTATGGGTAGGTGGGAAGGGATACTATACCATTGGAGAAACACTGATGAGGGTCACAGGCCCCAGACCCAGTCTTATTAAAACATTGAAATTTACCTGAAGTTTATAGAGCACTTCCCTTTCTCTGCACCATACCGTACAACAAATAGGGTCCAGTGTAATAATGGTGGATTATAATGAATCGAGCTGCAGGACAGACTCTCCGAGGTGGAGAGCTCAGTCTAGCCAGGGTCAAGAGATAAGACACAAATAAGTAATACTAGAAGAATTTAAAGACTGTCACCTATAACTACTTTAAACATTAAAATGAACCCAAATCCTAGAAGTCTATTTCACACAAAGCTTATCTTATCAGTAATTGATACAACAGGTCTATTTTTTGTTTCGACAGAAAATTACAAAGCATGCCATCTACCCAGAATAAAACCACGATCTAAAGAGCAAAGCATTCATGAAAACTGTATTCATGTATGATATAGATCTTGGAATTATCAAAAAGGAGATTTAAAATAAGGGATTAATATATTAAAAAATTCTAAGGAAAAAGACTGCACATAACGGTAGATGGATAATATGGGGCGCCTATTTGGCTCAGCGCCCAACTTGGGCTCAGGTCATGATCTCGCAGTTCATGAGTTATCGGGCTTTGTGCTGACAGCTCGGAGCCTGGAGCCTGTTTCGGATTCTGTGTGTGTGTTTCTCTCTGCCCTCGCTTACTTGCGCTCTGTCTCTCTCTCTCTCAAAATAAATAAGTATTAAAAAAAAAGAATAGAATGGGCAATGTAAACAGATATCAAAACTCTAATAAGGAGTCGAAAACAAATGTTAGAAAGCAAAAGCAACAGAAATGAAGAGTGTTTCAATGTACTCATCAGGAGGCTCAGCGTGGTCAAAGAATGTTCAGAGATGTTGTAGACTAAGTGAACAGCTACTTTCCAAACTGAAATATGAGGAGAAAAAAGAAGAAAAGAACAGAGCAAAACATCCAAGAGCTATGGAGCAATTACAAAAGATGTTACATATACATAATTGGAATGATTTGAAGGAGAAAAGAAAGAGCAGCAAAAATACTTCAAGTAATAATGATTGTGAACTTCCCAAAATTAAGGACAGACACGAAACCACAGATTTAGGAGCTCAGAGAATACCATTCAGGATAAATGCTAAAGAAGTGTTTTTGTTTTTTTTTTTTTCTTTTACTTAAAAAAAAGCCCTCATACCTATGCAGATTATATTCAAACTCTAAGATACCAAAGACAAAGGGAAATTCTTGAAAAGAGACAGAAAGAAAAACTTCATCAGTGAAGAACAAAGGTAATAATTATAGCCAACATCTATTCAGAAATCATTCAAGCAAGAAGATAATAAAGTGAAACACTTTAAAGTATTGAAAAGAACAACTATAAACCTCAAAGTCTGTATCCAGTGAAATTACCTTTCAAAAATAAAGGACAAAAAGACTTTCTCAGACAAACAAAACTGAAGGAGGTCATTGTCAGCAGACGTTGCAAGAAATGTCAAACTGAGTTCTTCAGGCAGAAAAAAAGGATTATAGGTCAGAAACTTGAATCTATGTGAATAAAAAAAGAGCATTAGCAAGGCATGAATGAAGGCAAATAAAATATTTTATTTTTCTCATTCTTATTGAATTAAAACAAACAAATATTTGTTAAAAGTAATAATAGTAATACAGTGGATGATACTAGCATATGCATAAATAAAAATAATAAAACAGTATCGTGAGTAGTGTGAGGGGCGAATTGTGAAATCTGTTATAAGGCACCTGCACACAGATACTATTAGTTGAATGTGGACTTCCAATGGCTTAAGAGATATATTTTAAACTCTCGGACAGTTTCTAAAAATCTTTAAAAATATAGATATGACAGAAAATATATTTTAAAAAGATATCAGGGTTTGAAGGCCCACATTCACCCCAATGTTTATAGCAGCATTATCAACAGTAGCCAAATTATGGAAAGAGCCCAGATGCTGATCAACACATGAATGGATAAAAAAGATGTGATATATATCTATACAGATATATTGATGTTTCGATATATATAGTTGGATGTTATTCAGCCATTAAAAAGAATGAAATCTTGGGGCGCCTGGGTGGTTCAGTTGGTTAAGTGACTTTGGCTCAGGTCATGATCTCACAGTTTGTGGGTTCGAGCCCCGTGTCGGGTTCTGTGCTGGCAGCTACAGCCTGAAGCCTGCTTCAGATTCTGTGTCTCCCTCTCTCTCTGCCCCTCCCCCGCTCATGTTCTGCCTCTCTCTGTCTCAAAAACCAATAAAACATTGAAAAAAAAGAATGAAATCTTGCCATTTGCAATGACACGAAGCTAGGTTGTATTATGCTAAGCAAAATAAGTCAGTCAGAGAAAGACAAATACCGTATGATTTCACTCCTGTGTGGAATTTAAGACACAAAACATGAACATATGAGGAGGGGTAAAAAAAGAGAGAGAGAAGCGAACCATAAGAGACTCTTCACTATAGAGAACAAACTGAGGTTTGATGGAGGAGAGAGATGGGTGGGGGAATGAGCTAGAAGAGAGATGGGAATTAAGCCGGGCCCTTGTCTTGTGCACTGGGTGTTTGTTATACGTAAGCAATGAATCACTCAATCCTACACCTGAAACTGATAGTACATTATATGTTAACTAACTAGAGTTTAAATAAAAAATTGAAAAATACAAAATAAAATAAAATAGATACCAGGAACACAAATGCAGCAAGTAGAAAACAGTTACAGACATTGTGGAAATTAGCCTAACCGAGCCAATAATCAGTTTAAATGTAAATAATACAAATGCAATTAAACTTAAGGATTCTAAGAATAGATTTAAAAGCATCCAACTTGTTTTAACTATTTTAATTTTAAATATATATACATATATGTATGTACATATACTCAAAATGTTAAAGGAATGGAGAAAGATAGACCATGCTAATAGGAACTGAAAGGACGTTGGCGTGTAATAATATAGTAATACTGTTGTATGGTAACAAATGGTAGCTACACTTATTGTGGGTGAGCATAGTCAAATTCATAATTGTTGAGTCACTAATGACAACTATACTTCAATAAAAAAAAAAGGAAGCTGGAGTGGCTATATTACTTTCACACAAAGCCGACCTCAGTATAAGGGAGATTACAGGAATATAAGAAACATTAAACAATAATAAATTTGTCACTTCTCCGGGAAGACATAACAATCGTAAATGTGTACACGCTTAACAACAGACCATCACAATAAGAGACAAAAACTGAGAGGATTTTAAGAAAAAAAGAAAAAAAGAAAAATCTACTATTATACTGGAATACCACCTCACCCTTCTGTAATTGACAAATCAAACAGAAAGAAAATAAATATTTAGATGACCCGAACAATTCTAACAATTATGTTTGAACTGACAATTACAGAATAATCCATCCAACAAGAGCAGAATATACATTCTTCCCAAGTTCTCTTGGAACAATCACCAAACTAAGCCAACGGAGTGAAACTATATACCACTAATGGAAATCCAGAAAATCATCAAATACTTGGAAATTAAATAAAAATATTATTTTTAAAAACATGGATCAGAGAAAAGTCCCAAGATATGTTTTTTAATTTTGAATCGATAGAAATATAACTTATGAAAGTTTGTGGGGTACAGTGAAAACAATGCATAAAAAAAATCATAGCCTTAAAGGTATCTATACTAGATCTAACATAAATAACTTAAGATTCCACTTTAGGGAAACTAGAGAAAGAAGAACAATTTAAACCTAAAGCAAGCAAAAAAAAGCATAATAAAAATTAGGACAGAATTCAATAAAATTGAAAACAGTGGGAAAAATTAAAGAAACCAAAAACTGTTTCATTTTTAAAAATCAATAAAATTGATATGCTTCTACTCAGGCTAAATAAGAAGAAGGAGAAGATAAAAATTACCAATATCATAAAAGAAAGAACGGTCATTATTTGTGATCCCACAGACATTAAAAGGGTATTAAAAATACTATGAAAAACTAAATGCTCACAAATTTTATAACTTGTTTGAAATGGACCAACTGCTAGAAAGACAAAACTACCAAAAACACAAACAAAAAAGGAATAGATAATCCTAACAGACCCATAATTATTAAACAAACTGAATTAACAATTAATCACCTAAATAAGAAAGCAACCAAGCTAATGGTTTCACTGATGAATTCTGCCAAATATTTAAGGAAAAAATTAGAGCAATTTTCTGGATTTTTTTTTTAGAAATTAGAAACAGAAGAAATACTTCCTAACTCATTGAAAAGAAAGCTGAAGTAGCTTTGTTAGGTTCATACAAAACTAACTTCAGAACAAAGATTTTCAAGGATAAAAGGGCATTATATAATGATAAGTGTATCAATTCTCCAAGAAGGTATTCTAGGGCAGCATTTCCCTAAAATTAAAAATAGCTAAATATGTTACAAAAGAAACTACAGCCCAGTATCTCTTAGGAATAGTACATGCAAAATTCCTCAACAGAATATTAGAAAATTTAATCCAACAATGCATGGAAAGAGTCACATACCACAGGCAAACATGTTGTATGACAGGTATGCAAAGCTGGTTTCACATTTGAAAATCACTCAGTGTAAGCCAACGCATCATCAAGCTAAAGAAGAAAAATCATATGATCATAATAACTGATGCAACAAATATTGGACAAAACCCAACATCCTTTTGTGATAAAAAAAATGTCAGCAAACTAGGAATATAAAAGAACTTCCTCAATTTCGTAAAGAACATCTACAGAAAGCCTTACAGTTGACATCGTATTTTATGATGAGAAACTGTTTCCCCCCTGAGATGAAGAACAAAAAAAATGTGTCTGCTCTTACCACTTTCATTTCAACAATATAGTGGAATCCTAGCTAGTGCAATAAATAAGAAAAAGAAATACAGTATACAGTTTGGAAGTGGATAAATAAATCAATAAATAAAACTATTTATTTGCAGATAGCATGCTTGTATATGTAAAAATCCTTAAGAATCTATTAAAAAAACATGCCTGGAGCTATCAAATCAAATGAGTATAGCAAGGTCCCCAGGTCCCAGGATACAAGGCCAACATACAAAAGTTACTTCTTTTCCTATTCACCAGTGTATTAGCCAGCTTAGGCTGCCCTAACAAAATATCACAGACTGGATGCCTTAAACAACAGAAATTTATTTCTCACAGTTCTGGAGGCTAGAAGTCTGAGATCAGCATGGGCAGGTTCTGCTGAGAGCTTCATTTCTGGTTTGCAGATGTCTCTCTTCTTGCTGTGTCCTTACATGGAAGAGATGGAGAGACAGAGAGAGAGAAAGAACACTCCCTAGTATCTTTCCCCTGCTTTTTTTTTAAAATGTAATTTCAGTTGACATACAGTACAAGTTTGATTTCAGGAGTAGAATTCAGTGATTCATCACTTAATACAACATCCAGTGCTAGTCAAAAGTGCCCTCCTTAGTGCCCTTCACCCATCTACCCCATCTCCCTCCATCAACCTGCAATTTGTTCTCTATCATTAAAGAATGTCTCATGGTTTGTTTCCCTCTCTTCTCTTCCCCCCTTTCTCATATATTCATCTGTTTTGTTTCTTAAATTCCACATATGAGTGAAATCATATGGTATTTGTCTTTCTCTGACTTATTTCACTTAACATAGTACATTCTACCTCCATCCACATTATTGTAGATGGCAAGATTTCATTCTTTTTTTAAGGCTGGGTAATATTCCATTGTATATTTATACCACAACTTTTGTATCCATTAATCAGTCAATGGACATTTGGGCTCTGTCCATAGTTTAGCTATTGTTGATAATGCTGCTGCTATAAACATTGGGGTGCATGTACCCCTTCAAATCTGTATTTTTGTATCCTTTGGGTAAATACCTAATAGTGCAATTGCTGGATTGTAAGTAGTTCTATTTTTAGTTTCTTGAGGAATCTCCATACTGTTCTTCAGAGTGGCTGCACCAGTTTGCATTCCCACCAACAAGGCAAGAGGGTTCCCTTTTCTCTACATTCTCTCCAACACCTGTCGTTTCTTGTGTTGTTAGTCTCAGCCATTCTAAGGGTGCCACGGTGTCTCCGTCAGTTAAGCATCTGACTTCACTTCAGGTCAGGATCTCAGGGTTTGTGAGTTCACCTCAGGTCATGATCTCAGGGTTTGTGAGTTTGAGTCCAGCCTCAGGCTCTATGAGGAGAGCTCAGAGCCTGGAGCCTGCTTCAGATTCTGTGTCTCCCTCTCTTTCTCTCCCTCCATGACTGATTCTCTCTTTCTCTCTCTTTCTCTCTCTCTCTCTCAAAATAAATAAATATTAAAGAAAAAATTTTAATTTCAGCCGTTCTGACAGGTGTGAGGTGATATCTCATAGTGGGTTTGATTTGTATTTCTCTGATAATGAGTGATGTTGAGCATCTTTTCATGTATCTGTTAGCCATCTGGATATCTTCTTTGGGAAAAAAAAATGTCTATTCATGCCTTCTACCCATTTCTTAACTAGGTTATTTGTTTTTTTGTGTGTTGAGTTTGATAAATCCCTTATAGATTTTGGATCCTAACCTTTTATTAGATATGTTGTTTGTAAATATCCCCTGCCATTCCCCAGGCTGCCTTTTAGTTTTATTGACCTAATATCTCTTTTTCAAGGACACTAATCCTATTAGGTTAGGGTTCCACCCTTCTGACCTCATTTAACCTTAATTGTCTTCATAAAGGTCATATCTTCAAATAAAATCACGTTGAGGATTGGGGCATCTACATATGAATTATTAGAAAAACACATTCTACTCATAACAATCATCAGTGAAAGACAAATGTTTGAAATTCTAAAATATAATTTGTAATAGAACCAAAATAACAAGATACAAAGGTATAAATCTAACAAAATATGTATAGAATATGTATATAGAAAACTAAAATATTGATGAAAGGAATCAAAGAATATCTAAATGATAAGTAGATAGTCTATGTTCATGGATTAGAAGACTCACTTTTGTTAAGATAATGGTTCTTTCTAATTTTATTTTATTTTTTTAATGTTTATTTATTTATTTTGAGACAGTGGGGAGAGAGTGTGTGAGCGAGCATGGGGCAGAGAGAGAGGCTCTGTGCCGATAGCAGAAAGTGGGGCTGAATCCCACAAACCTTGAGATCATGACCTGACCCAAAATGAAGAGCTGAACACTTAGTCAAAGGAACCACCCAGGCACCCCCCTAATTTTATCTATAGATCCAATGCTATAGTAATTAAACTGATTTATTCCTAGTTTGGAAGGTAGATTTCATATCTGAAAATTATTCTCTGTAAACTGCAACAAGAGGCTAAGGAATAATATAAATTGATGGTAAAAATGTATTTGGTAAAACTCAATACGCACTTGTGGTTAAAAAACAAACAACAAACCAAAACCTTAACACACTATTTTGCAGATATTAAAACAAAACAGATAACAACAACAATAACAAAACTGGTTCTAAAGTTCATATGGAAAAGCAAAGACCTAGAATGAAGGTTGAAGAACTTACACTAATTAATTTTCACACCTATGATAGTAAAACTATAGTAACCAATAAATAATCCCACTCAAATACTGCCAACTAGTCTTTGACAAAGGCACAAATGAAATGTTGCTGGAACAACTGGACATCCATGTGCAAAAAAGGAACCTAGACAGAGACCACAGACTTTCATAAAAATGAATTAAAAATGGGTGATACAGGAGCGCCTGGGTGGCTCAGTCAGTTAAGTGTCCAGTTAAGTGTCGGCTCAGGTCATGATCTCGTGGTTCGTGAGTTCAAGCCCCGAGTCAGGCTCTGTGCTGACAGCTCAGAGCCTGGAGCCTGTTTCAGATTCTGTGTCTCCCTCTCTCTCTCTGCCCCTCCCCCACTCATGCTCTGTCTCTCTCTCTGGCTCTCTCAAAAATAAACATTAAAAAAATTTTTTTAATTGGATGATACATTAAATGTAACATCAAAACTGTCAAATTTTTAAACAAAACAAAACAAAAACAAGAGAATTTGTAACTTGGGGTTTGGTGTTGTGTTCTCAGATATGACACCAAAAGCAAGATCCAATAAAACATAATAAGTTGGACTTGGTAAAATTAAATACTTCTGCTCTATTAAACACACTGTTAAAAGAATGAAGGATGAGCCAAGACTGGGAGAAAATATTTGCAAACACATATTTCATAAAAGACATGAATCAAAAATATTACAAAGAACTCTTAAAACTCAGCAAGAAAACAAACACCCCAATTTAAAAAATGGGCCAAAGAGCTGAATAAACACCTCATCAAAGAAGATATAAATAGCAAATAAGCAGAGGAACAGATGCTAACCATCAATGTCTTTAGAGAAATGCAAAGCAATACAACAATGTGATACCACTGCACATTTGATAGATGGTTTAAAAGAAGAAGAAGAAAAAGAAGAATACTATTCACTTTTAAGAATACCAAGCAACAGTAACTCTCATTTATTGTTGGTGGAAATGCAAAAAAGTGCAACTTCTTTGGAAGACAGTTGGAAATTGCTTATAAAGTTAAACATAACACTATCATACAATCTGATGGTTGTACTCCTAGATACTTTTCCGAATGGTTTGAATACTTAAATGTACAGTAAAACATGCACACAAATATTTATAGCAGCTCTATTCAAAATTGCCAAGCATGGAAGCAATCACTATTTGTTTCAATAAGTGAATGGGTAAACAGGTATGGTATATTCACAAATAGAATATTATTCAGCAATAAAACAGGAATGACTTAATAAGACACACAAGATGGATGAATCTTAAATGCACATTGCTTAGTGAAAGCAGCCAATCAGAAATGCTACTTAATGCATAAGTCCCTTTTTTCTAACCTTCTGGAAAAGTCGAAACTATAGAGCTGGTAAACATATCCAAGTTTGCCATGGATTTGGGATGGGAGGTATTGACTAGGCGAAGCATACTATAATTTTATGGCATTTAAATTGTTGTGAATGATACTGTAATGGTAGTAGACATGGCACCATGTATTTGCTAAAAGTCATAAAACTTTACAGCACAAGGATTAGACCTTAATGTATACAAATTAAAAAAAATCATTTCAGAGGTGAGGGGGTCACAGGATGGAATGTAGGATGTAGCCGAAGATTTAACTGGATAATAAATGTATGAAACACCCTCACTGAAGGAGATGGGGGAAAAGAAGCTGACCTAAGTAATTTTGGAAATAAGTGAAGTGTGTAAGGTTACAAACAAAGGGAATACTATATAAACGCTGTACTCTAGGTGAGTTGATAAAATGGTTTCCCATGGAGGTCAGCATTGACAATTCTGAAATCACTAAACATGCATAATGGAATTGAACCATTAAGTAAAAAGATCAGCTAGTTTTCTTGATTTGAGGGGTTAGAGCAAGAGGATGATGAAATTATCTATGTGATAATGGATTTGATTCAGATGAATCAGTATGAGCTCGTGATTAACTTAATATAGACATGGATGAATACATATAGAAATATTTATAGATATGTGTATATTGATGGGTTAGCATACACACATGTATTTCTTTGCTCTAGCATCTGAGATTATCTATAAGCAACAATAATCCTAATACCTGCATCTTGGTTTCTAATATTATTCTTCAATAAAAGGAACTTGGGTTTCTTGGAGAAATGACTGATTCTAGAACTGAGGCAGTAAATATGTAAAATGAGCCTGGTGCACCTTTGTAGTGCCAGAAACTAAGCCAGCATTTGTAAAAACCACAGGGGAATGTCAAGAAGACACAAGGGTCAACTAAATGAGCTTGTGGTTGGTAAAGTTTCGGTTAAACATCTGAATTTAATCTAAATAGGTGTTAATATAGTTGAAATTTGAATATAAAATAAAAAGTGGAATCTTCCAGTGAAATATATGCTACCATAATGATAATTTATTAGTAGTAATAATAAATAGTAGTATTATAACCATTTACTAATGGAAGTTATTGAATTACCAGAAAACAATAACGGATGAAAATAAAGAGCTTAGGCACAGCCATAAAATATGAAGAATTCACTTAGTAAAATTTAAAATAGCAAATATATCTTTTGAAACATGTATTTCTCTCAAACATCACTTACACAAAGCTAACATAGAAATAGATACATAGACAGATGATAGATCTAGATGGATAAATAGTATATTTTCTGAAATTTCTGTGTAGTGGAGTGAAGAAAGAAATGTGGAGTGAACAAAGAAATGCGGCTAACATTTTTCACATGCCTCTTCTCCCAGCCTGAACTCTTTATCTTCCCTTATTGATGGCTCTTAGTATTTTGGAATAACATACCATAAAGCAGAAATTATTTAACTGATAGATTCTTAAGACAGAAACTCTCATTTGGAACACAGGGAATGAGGGAGAAAGACATTTAGGTTTTGTTTGCATTTAAACATGAAATTGTCAGATAATAATAAATTTGATCAAGTTGTTCTTGAACTGGCTGGATAAGTTTTCAGCTACTTCTCAGAAATAATGTCTTGAAGTGAAAAATAAATAAAGTTGTTTCAGGACAATAAACGTATATTATTTTTCTGCCAAGTTTGAGGATTCAGCTATATAAAAATGATAGACCATAGCTTTATATTTTACTCAGGTGAGTAACATAGCAGAAAACAAAGTTTAATTCCTGGGATCTGTGAGATTACTTTTTCTCTTTAATATGGATGCATACATATTTGTTAGCGAATTTTGACAAGTAACGCATTCATCTATTTTTGAAAACTAGAGCTTTGAGATTCTTTTCTATTCTGGTTGTTCTTTCTAGATGTTCTGTACTGTTCTCTACGCAGTGCATTGTATTTCCCTTAAAAAATGCCAGACTTAGGAGTGTGGCTATGATTCTTAGTCCTTACACCAGTATTTTACCATTTTTGCTTTGCTTTGTTCCATTTTGTTTTACTGCAGCCATGAAACTGTAGTAGCTCACAAGCAAAGCCATTATGTTTCATCTTTTCTACCTTAAATTTGTGCCATTTTAAAAATGCCATGCTTGAAATTAATTTATAAACTTGTGTTTTTTATGGCTGAATAGGTGAAAATATTTTTCCAAGCTTAAGGCTGGTAGAGAAAAGTACATTAAGAAAACATTGAATAGCTGTATTCCATGAATAGAGGTAGAGTAGACGTTTGATTCCTCCTTCCAATTGTTCTCAGAGGAGGAACACTGACCTTCGACACTCTGTAATTTACTCTCAATAGACTATTTAGCAACATAAACATCTACACTTGTTGTTGATTTTTTTCCTGTCAGAAGTTGTTTAGAGTGTCCTTCCTCCCTTTGGACATAAAGTGCTCATTCATTATATGTGTTTCCATTTCTGAACAAAATTCAACATTTGGTTAAAGCACTTCTGGGACTCATACTACTAAGTTTCTTGAATTAGGTGTACTAAAAAAAAAAAGTACATAGTTGTCATGTTTTCTTTCCCTATAAACATAGACTTTATTTTGCTATTTGTAGCAATGCGCTTTTTTCCATCTAAGACAAAAACAAATGTAAGAGGCAATGGAGTGAAGGGCATATTTAAGAAATGTGAAGTTTTAATAGTTATTTTTTTAAATGCCATGAGATTTGTGATTGTTTTTATGATAGTATATTTTTATATCTTTATGGAAACTCTTTATTTCACTGTGCTGTGTCCTTCTTACTGATACGTGTTCAGAAAAAATCTGACAAGTATACATGAAATAGGTTATATAACAAGACAGAAAATACAGAAATTCGCCAGAAAATTATAAAGAAAGAAAAAAACAGTATAAGGCATCAAATAACTCTAGATTCCATCCTAGAAAGCCTGACAGAAGTTAATCTGTCAAGTTTCTGTTTTAAAAGTTTATTTTAATATAAAGTGAAGCTAGAATTCTAGTCAAACTAAACTAGCAAATACATATTTTGAAATAAAAATATCTGTCAAACTCTGGGTACAAGGTGTAAAGAAAACAATTCAGTGAGAAAATCAAAATGAACTCAATTTCTAGATGTGAAAAGCTAGTTATGTGCTATTGAAAAGATACATGATAATTGTGCTATTGAAAAAGAATTCCATTTCTTTCTAAAATCAATAGCTTTACAATCATGATTGTTTTATAAGATTTTAAATCATAACTTTGAATAAACATGATTACAACCAAATTTAATTAAGATTTTTCAGCATCTTTGCTACTATCTGTATAATAGAAAAATAAAGAAGTGCTTAAGTAGTTGATTGGAGCAAATTTTAAATGTTGCTGTGGTGTCCAACTCAAACTGAATGTGTGATTGCTGTGATTTGAATAAGTAATAGGCTCATAGGAAAAAAAATTCCAAAATTTCTAGATTAGATGGGTAGACTTTTGATAATTTTGGTTATTCACCAAAATAAGCAATGGTGGTGACAGAAGTCTAGTTTTTGACAGAGGTGGAAATATGATGAGTGAATTTAATAAGATTTGGGTAGTTTTTATACAACCAGATGGAAAACTTCAATAGACATTTCAAGAAAGTTGTCTGTACTGGAGAAGGGGCTATTGTATTTATGGATAAGAATAAGTAGGCCAAACTGAGTAGAGGTTAAGAAATGGAAATGTACATTGAAGGGCTCTATAGGAAATGCTAGTGATGTTTAAATAGAAATGGGAAAATTGGGGCACCTGGGTGGCTCAATCGGTTGAGCATCTGACTTTAGCTCAGGTCATGATCTTACTGTTCATGGGTTTGAGCCCTACATTGGGCTCTGTGCTGACAGCTCAGAGCTTGAAGCCTTCTTCAGGTTCTGTGTCTCCCTCTCTGTCTACCCTTCCCCAACTCATTTTCTCTCTCTCTCAAAAATAAATAAACATTAACAAATATTAAATAGAAATGGGAAAAGAATATGGTTTGGGAGGCCAAGGAAGGAAAAGAATAATTTAAAAATATTTTCAATAATGTTAAATGCTGGAAAAATCAACCAAGACTTTATGCTACTCACAATATAATATAATGAATAATGACTAATAGATCTTGTTTTTAGATAACCTTAGCAAGAGGTGATGTCTGAGAAGTGAAAACACACAATATATGAGGCATAATAGGAAGATAACGACATAAAAGCAAGTACTAAAAGCAGACATTATTTTTAGAACATTGGCTATGAAAGAAAGGAGTGTGTGATTTCTGAGTTCATGAATGGATTTTTAAGATGGAATTTACACAAATCTTCATGATAGTCTATTGATACATTAATCCATGTTAGTTTGATTATAAAATCAGTTTAAATGTTAAAATGTTGGATAAACATAAATTTCCTTAATGTTTTCTCTTTCCTACATTAAACCATAATAATAATAATAATAATATGAAGAAGAAGAAGAAGAAGAAGAAGAAGAAGAAGGAGGAGGAAGAGGAGGAGGAGGGGAAGGAGGAGAAGGAGGAGAAGGAGATAGCAGAAAGGTATAGAGGACTGGAAATGACATGACCAACAATTATCCTTATTGAGCAATACACTTCTATAAGCCAACTTTATCCTATCACTATACAACTCCAGAAAGTCAATTTTTCTCAATGTGTGGTCAACTGACTACTGTCATCAAGAACATTTGGAAACTTGTTACAAACATATATCCCTGGGTATCCATTAAAGGAATATAAAATATCTCTTTTTAAAAGAAACCCAAAGTTGTCCTAAAGTTACATTTCATTCTAAGTTAAAAAAAAAAAAAAAGACAAGAAAAAGAAAAAAGAAACCCAAAGTAATATTTATGGTCAGGAAGGTAAGGTGAATAATATATCATGGAATAAGAGTTTGAAGCAGTGGGGCTAAGGAATCTCTATTTGAATCAGTAACACAGAAGTTTTAGAAGTTTTGATGTTTTTGTCAGTATCAATTTTCTTCTCACAATACTGGTTGGTGCAGGGGAAGTGGTAAATCTTTAAATGTCTATTCTAGTTCTAAAATCTTAAGCTGATGCAAAATACATGAAAAACAGACTTAAATTTCAGAATCACGATTATAGGAATAATTATTTTAGATTAGATCTGAAAATGTCTTATTCCTACTTCCTTGCCATTTCTTGTTCTCCTCTCATTATCATGATTGTTTTTATTTTAAAAACAACATCTTAGGAGGGATTCTGAGAAGATGGCAGCGTAAGAGGACGCTGGGCTCACCGCGCGTCCTGCTGATCACTTAGATTCCACTTACCTGCCTAACTAACCCAGAAAACCACCAAAAGACTAGCAGAATGGAGTCTCTGGAGCCAAGTGCAGACGAGAGGCCCACGGAAGAGGGTATGAAGGACGGAGAGGCGGTGCGTGCTGCACGGACTGGCGGGAGGGAGCCGGGGCGGAGGGGCGGCCCGCCGGCCAAGCAGAGCCCCCCGAGTCTGGCTTGCAAAAGCGGAGGGGCCAGACGGAGTGTGTTCCGACAGCAAGCGCGACTTAGCATCTGGGAGGTCATAAGTTAACAGCTCTGCTCGGAAAGCCGGAAGGCCAGAGGACAAAGGGAGGGAGAGTTGCTGAGCCCCCGGAAACAGAGCTCAGTTTGTTGGGGAACAAAGGCGCTTGCCAGCGCCACCTCCCTCGCCCATCCCCCAGCCAAAATCCCAAAGGGAACCAGTTCCTGCCAGGGAACTTGCTTGCTCCACACAAATACCGCTGTGCTTCTGCGGAGCCATCCCTGGCAGCAGGTCTGACTCCCTACCGCTGCCACAGGGCCCCTCCTGAGTGGATCACCTAAGGAGAAGCGAGCTAAGCCTGCCCCTCCCTGCCCCCGTGCACCTTGCCTACCCACCCCAGCTAATACGTCAGATCCCCAGCACCACAAGCCTGGCAGTGTACAAGTAGCCTAGATGGGCCACGCCACCTCACAGTGAATCCCACCCCTAGGAGAGGGGAAGAGAAGGCACACACCAGTCTGACTGTGGCCCCAGCGGTGGGCTGGGGGCAGACATCAGGGCTGACTGCAGCTCCGCCCACCAACTCCAGTTATACACCACAGCACAGGGGAAGTGCCCTGCAGGCCCTCACCACACCAGGGACTATCCAAAATGACCAAGCGGAAGAATTCCCCTCAGAAGAATCTCCAGGAAATAACAACAGCTAATGAACTGATCAAAAAGGATTTAAATAATATAACAGAAAGTGAATTTAGAATAATAGTCATAAAATTAATCGCTGGGCTTGAAAACAGTATAGAGGACAGCAGAGAATCTCTTGCTACAGAGATCAAGGGACTAAGGAACAGTCAGGAGGAGCTGAAAAACGCTTTAAACGAAATGCAAAACAAAATGGAAAAAACGACAGCTCGGATTGAAGAGGCAGAGGAGAGAATAGGTGAACTAGAAGATAAAGTTACGGAAAAGAGGAAGCTGAGAAAAAGAGAGATAAAAAAAATCCAGGAGTATGAGGGGAAAATTAGAGAACTGAGTGACACACTAAAAAGAAATAATATACGCATAATTGGTATCCCAGAGGAGGAAGAGAGAGGGAAAGGTGCTGAAGGGGTACTTGAAGAAATTATAGCTGAGAACTTCCCTGAACTGGGGAAGGAAAAAGGCATTGAAATCCAAGAGGCACAGAGAACTCCCTTCAGATGTAACTTGAATCGATCTTCTGCATGATATATCATAGTGAAACTGGTAAAATACAAGGATAAAGAGAAAATTCTGAAAGCAGCAAGGGGTAAACGTGCCCTCACATATAAAGGGAGACCTATAAGACTCGTGACTGACCTCTCTTTTGAAACTTGGCAGGCCAGAAAGGATTGGCACGAGATCTTTAATGTGCTGAACAGGAAAAATATGCAGCTGAGAATCCTTTATCCAGCAAGTCTGTCATTTAGAATAGAAGGAGAGATAAAGGTCTTCCCAAACAAACAAAAACTGAAGGAATTCGTCACCACTAAACCAGCCCTACAAGAGATCCTAAGGGGGATCCTGTGAGACAAAGTACCAGAGACATCACTACAAGCATAAATCATACAGACATCACAATGACTCTAAACCCGTGTCTTTCTATAATAACACTGAATGTAAATGGATTAAATGCGCCAACCAAAAGACATAGGGTATCAGAATGGATAAAAAAACAAGACCCATCTATTTGCTGTCTACAAGAGACTCATTTTAGATCTGAGGACACCTTTAGATTGAGAGTGAGGGGATGGAGAACTATTCATCATGCTACTGGAAGCCAAAAGAAAGCTGGAGTAGCCATACTTATATCAGACCAACTAGACTTTAAATTAGAGGTTGTAACAAGAGATGAAGAAGGGCATTATTTAATAATTACAGGGTCTATCCACCAGGAAGAGCTAACAATTATAAATGTCTATGCGCCGAATACAGGAGCCCCCAAGTATATAAAACAATTACTCATAAACATAAGCAACCTTATTGATAAGAATGTGGTAATTGCAGGGGACTTTAACACTCCACTTACAGAAATGGATAGATCATCTAGACACATGGTCAATAAAGAAACAAGGGCCCTGAATGACACATTGGATTATATGGACTTGACAGATATATTTAGAACTCTGCATCCCAAAGCAACAGAATATACTTTCTTCTCGAGTGCACATGGAACATTCTCCAAGATAGATCATATACTGGGTCACAAAACATCCCTTCATAAATATACAAGAATTGAAATTATACCATGCATACTTTCAGACCACAATGCTATGAAGCTTGAAATCAACCCCAGGAAAAAGTCTGGAAAACCTCCAAAAGCATGGAGGTTAAAGGACACCCTACTAAAGAATGAGTGGGTCAACCAGGCAATTAGAGAAGAAATTAAAAAATATATGGAAACAGACAAAAATGAAAATACAACAATCCAAACGCTTTGGGATGCAGCAAAGGCAGTCCTGAGAGGAAAATACATCGCAATCCAGGCCTATCTCCAGAAACAAGAAAAATCCCAAATACAAAATCTAACAGCACACCTAAAGGAAATAGAAGCAGAACAGCAAAGGCAGCCTAAACCCAGCAGAAGAAGAGAAATAATAAAGATCAGAGCAGAAATAAACAATATAGAATCTAAAAAAACTGTAGAGCAGATCAATGAAACCAAGAGTTGGTTTTTTGAAAAAAATTAACAAAATTGACAAACCTCTAGCCAGGCTTCTCAAAAAGGAAAGGGAGATGACCCAAATAGATAAAATCATGAATGAAAATGGAATTATTACAACCAATCCCTCAGAGAAGCAAGCAATTATCAGGGAATACTATGAAAAATTATATGCCAAAAAATTGGACAACCTGGAAGAAATGGAAAAATTCCTAAACACCCACACTCTTCCAAAACTCAATCAGGAGGAAATAGAAAGCTTGAACAGACCCATAACTAGCGAAGAAATTGAATCAGTCATCAAAAATCTCCCAACAAATAGGAGTCCAGGACCAGAGGGCTTGCCAGGGGAGTTCTACCAGATGTTTAAAGCAGAGATAATACCTATTCTTCCCAAGCTATTCCAAGAAATAGAAAGGGAAGGAAAACTTCCAGACTCATTCTATGAAGCCAGTATTACTTTGATTCCTAAACCAGACAGAGACCCAGTAAAAAAAAGAGAACTACAGGCCAATATCCCTGATGAATATGGATGCAAAAATTCTCAATAAGATACTAGCAAATCGAATTCAACAGCATCTAAAAAGAATTATTCACCCTGATCAAGTGGGATTCATTCCTGGGATGAAGGGCTGGTTCAACATTCGCAAATCAATCAATGTGATACATCACATTAATAAAAGTAAAGATAAGAACCATATGATCCTGTCAATCGATGCAGAAAAGGCCTTTGACAAAATCCAGCACCCTTTCTTAATAAAAACCCTTGAGAAAGTCAGGATAGAAGGAACATACTTAAAGATCATAAAAGCCATTTATGAAAAGCCCACAGCTAACATCATCGTCAACGGGGAAAAACTGAGAGCTTTTTCCCTGAGATCAGGAACACGACAGGGATACCCACTCTCACCGCTGTTGTTTAACATAGTGCTGGAAGTTCTAGCATCAGTAATCAGACAACAAAAGGAAATCAAAGGCATCCAAATTGGCAAAGATGAAGTCAAGCTTTCGCTTTTTGCAGAGGGCATGATATTATACATGGAAAATCTGATAGACTCCACCACAAGTCTGCTAGAACTGATACATGAATTCAGCAAAGTTGCAGGATACAAAATCAATGTACAGAAATCAGTTGCATTCTTATACACTAATAATGAAGCAACAGAAAGACAAATAAAGAAACTGATCCCATTCACAACTGCACCAAGAAGCATAAAATACCTAGGAATAAATCTAACCAAAGATGTAAAAGATCTGTATGCTGAAAACAATAGAAAGCTTATGAAGGTAATTGAAGAAGATATAAAGAAATGGAAAGACATTCCCTGCTCATGGATTGGAAGAATAAATATTGTCAAAATGTCAATACTACCCAAAGCTATCTACACATTCAATGCAATCCCAATCAAAACTGCACCAGCATTCTTCTCGAAACTAGAACAAGCAATTCTAAAATTCATATGGAACCACAAAAGGCCCCGAATAGCCAAAGTAATTTTGAAGAAGACCAAAGCAGGAGGCATCACAATCCCAGACTTTCGCCTCTACTACAAAGCTGTAACCATCAAGACAGCATGGTATTGGCACAAAAACAGACACAGAGACCAATGGAATAGAATAGAAACCCCAGAACTAGACCCACAAACGTATGGCCAACTCATCTTTGACAAAGCAGGAAAGAACATCCAATGGAAAAAAGACAGTCTCTTTAACAAATGGTGCTGGGAGAACTGGACAGCAACATGCAGAAGGTTGAAACTAGACCACTTTCTCACACCATTCACAAAAATAAACTCAAAATGGATAAAGGACCTGAATGTGAGACAGGAAACCATCAAAACCCTAGAGGAGAAAGCAGGAAAAGACCTCTGTGACCTCAGCCGTAGCAATCTCTTACTCGACACATCCCCAAAGGCAAGGGAATTAAAAGCAAAAATGAATTACTGGGACCTTATGAAGATAAAAAGCTTCTGCACAGCAAAGGAAACAACAAACAAAACTAAAAGGCAACCAACGGAATGGGAAAAGATATTTGCAAATGACATATCGAACAAAGGGCTAGTATCCAAAATCTATAAAGAGCTCACCAAACTCCACACCTGAAAAACAAATAACCCAGTGAAGAAATGGGCAGAAAACATGAATAGACACTTCTCTAAAGAAGACATCCGGATGGCCAACAGGCACATGAAAAGATGCTCAATGTCACTCCTCATCAGGGAAATACAAATCAAAACCACACTCAGATATCACCTCATGCCAGTCAGAGTGGCCAAAATGAACAAATCAGGAGACTATAGATGCTGGCGAGGATGTGGAGAAACGGGAACCCTCTTGCACTGTTGGTGGGAATGCAAATTGGTGCAGCCACTCTGGAAAGCAGTGTGGAGGTTCCTCAGAAAATTAAAAATAGACCTACCCTATGACCCAGCAATAGAACTGCTAGGAATTTACCCAAGGGATACAGGAGTACTGATGCATAGGGGCACTTGTACCCCAATGTTTATAGCAGCACTCTCAACAATAGCCAAATTATGGAAAGAGCCTAAATGTCCATCAACTGATGAATGGATAAAGAAATTGTGGTTTATATACACAATGGAGTACTACATGGCAATGAGAAAGAATGAAATATGGCCCTTTGTAGCAACGTGGATGGAACTGGAGAGTGTGATGCTAAGTGAAATAAGCCATACAGAGAAAGACAGATACCATATGGTTTCACTCTTATGTGGATCCTGAGAAACTTAACAGAAACCCATGGAGGAGGGGAAGGAAAAAAAAAAAAAAAGACGTTAGAGTGGAAGAGAGCCAAAGCATAAGAGACTCTTCAAAACTGAGAACAAACTGAGGGTTGATGGGGGGGTCGGAGGGAGGGGAGGGTGGGTGATGGGTATTGAGGAGGGCACCTTTTGGGATGAGCACTGGGTGTTGTATGGAAACCAATTTGACAATAAATTTCATATATTGAAAAAAAAGGATAAAATTAAAAAAAATCTTAGAAAAACAAGTTTTATATTCTAGACTTAACTGAAAACATTACATGTTTCCGAAACAACAAATACTCTTTTTTTTTATTGTAACCCCTCTCTGAAAATTTCAGAAGTCTTTAAGCAACTAAATGTTTCCTAAGTTTTGTTGGTGTCTTACTGCTATTGAAATAATAGCATGTTAAGATAAAAGGGACTTTGGGGATTTCCTATCCCCAATGCTCACTTTAGACTTCTTTTTGGGATAAAAAATGAGGCAACATAAACCAGATTTACCATTCCCACCTGAAAAAATAAATAACCAGATAAAATATAGGAAACAATGTTCTTACAAGATGCTGAACTTCAGCTAATGATGAACAGTGACTCCAAGATGTGGGAAATAAATTAAAGTGACTTCGATCATTGCCCCAGCTTACTGCCTACAAAGAATTTCCAGGCAACAGGATATGTTGGGGCTTGGAGGGGAAGACTGAAATCAAGAGCTCCCTGAGTTGAAGAGAGCACTAGGTTTCCAAGGGAAGAGAAAGAGCCTGGAATTTTCAGGACAGAGAATCAGCAAGGAGGGACACAGGACACACAAAGAGTTTCAAAGATCTGGATAGGACAGACCTCATGTTTTTAGCTCACTACTGATCAAATCATGGAGGAAACCACCTAGTGTCCTTATAGGAAATGAGAAGTGGATGACAAAGGAGAAAAAAAAAAAAAAAAACGCCTAAAAGGACAACATCCCCACTGTCTCCAAAAAATCTTCACTTTCACAGAGTAGTAATTTCTGTTCTTATCCATTATAGTGGAAATACCTCATAATTCTTATGGCATTATGTAGAATATTAACAAGGGTTTTGCTGCAAGAGTTGGGCAGTTAGTCCTAAATTAAATGGCGCTCTGGTACCACCTAATGAAACTTAAAAGCAAGACCAGAAAGGATGACATTCTTTTTAAATAACCCCACTACAACCCAGAATAAAGATAAAAAATATTCGTGTCTGGCTTATGTTAACCACTGCATAGTTTAGTAAATGACAAGTAGATGACTTGACATCCTATTTAATTTTCCTGTTTTCCCTTTTGAATGTTATATTTTTTTATAAATTTCTACCTCATTTCCCTTGTTGCCTTTCATGCATCATTTTGTTTTAAAAATTATTTTACTATAGAAATTATATGATGGGTATTGAGGAGGGCACCTTTTGGGATAAGCACTGGGTGTTGTATGGAAACCAATTTGTCAATAAATTTCATATATATATAAAAAAAATAATAAATAAAAAAAAGAAATTATTAGTATAGAAAATTGAGAAAACACAATCTTATTTTTGCAAGACCAATCCATTCCATATAGAGTGTGATCCATATGCCTTTTCTTTTTTTGATCATGATTTATTTATATTTTAATATGAAATTTATTGTCAAATTGGTTTCCATACAACACCCAGTGCTCACCCCAACAGGTGACCTCCTCAATGCCCATCACCCACCTCCCCTCCCTCCAACCCCCCCATCAACCTCAGTTTATTCTCAGTTTTTAAGAGTCTCTTATGGTTTGCCTCTCTTCCTCTTTAACTTTTCTTTTCCTTATGGAAAGAGTCTAAATGTCCATCAACTGATGATTGGATAAAGAAATTGTGGTTTATATACACAATGGAATACTACGTGGCAATGAGAAAGAATGAAATATGGCCTTTTGTAGCAATGTGGGTGGAACTGGAGAGTGTTATGCTAAGTGATATAAGTCATACAGAGAAAGACAGATACCATATGTTTTCACTCTTATGTGAATCCTGAGAAACTGAACAGAAGATCATCATGCCTTTTCAAGTGGCATTTTATTATGAGTATTTTGTATATCAAATATTTAAATTTATTTTGTGATAATTATTAATATTACCTCTCTTTTTTGAGAGTTTTCTACTATAAATAACGCTGTAATAAATGCCCTTATGAATTCTTCACACAGCTCTCTTGTTTGGCTTAAAGGCCTTTTTTTCTACTTTGGCTCACTCTGACTTCAGCAACGCCTCCACCTCTATATTCCAGGCCCCTCATTCCTCAATAAACCTCCTTTCTTTCTAGTATCTAAGTGAAGATACTCTTTCACCTAGATAGTAGTTGTCACCTACTATCTCAAAATAATTGCCAATGTCTGCTGCTTGTTCTTCATTATTCACCTACTTCACAGAGTCTTACACAGATTCTTAAGACCTTCCTGTGATCAAGGCTAGTCTAGTAAAACTATACTGTTAAAACATCATGAATACAGTGTTGATGACATTTTCAACTGTGTAGCACAGAAAATTGCTGCTTAGAACCCTATCACCTCTCTCCAGAAATGGTTTCCTTAGCTTTATGACTTTCTTAAAAATGATTTTTTTGCTTGTCAGTAATTGAAATCTACTGAAGATGGTTTGCCTAAAAAGTGACATGTATCTGTGCATAGAGCTTCCACATCGAGACTGTACAACTTCAGGTATTGTTGAACACAGGGCTCAAGTGCTAATAGGACTCTTCCTCCCACTTGTTAAGTTTTTATTTTAACTCCAGTTAGTTAACATACAATATGATATTAGTTTCAGGTATATAATATAGTGATCCAACTATTCCACATATCACCCTGTGCTCATCAGACAGTGCACACCTTAATCCCCATCACCCATTTCACCCATCCCTCCCACCCCCACACCCACCTGTCTGGTAACAGCGTGTTCTCTATAGTTAAGAGTCTGCTTCTTGGCTTGTCTCTATCTTTCTTTCTTTTCCCCTTACTTGTATTTTTTTCTTAAATTCCACATATGAGTGAAATCGTGGTATTTGTCGTTCTTTGACTTCTTTTTCTTGGCATTTTGCTGTCTAGCTCTATCCGTGTTGTTGCAAATGCCGTCTCATTTTTCATGTTGGCTCCATTCAGGTGAGATCTTTTTTGTGGTGGTAAATTGCCAAGCAGCTGCTCCACACTTATACTTTATCCACATAGCAATTCCAGAACAAAAGGGCCTCTCTCCCTTTTACTCCACCAAATTTCCATAAGGGTCTCATTGGCCTGCTTTCCTTCACATGCATATTATGAAAGCAATTGTGATGCCTAGGGCTATTGATCCCCAAGTTTTGATGAATACATATATTGATCAAGATACATACCATATATAGACTGTATATAATAGTATATGAAATATAAATTATATATAGAATTATATAGAAATATGCATTATATATATACAGTTATATATGTTATACATTTTATACAGAATATACATAGTTATTATATACATTATATATAGAATATATTGCTTTTATTCCATTCCCATTATTCTACTCCAGGTTCAATAACCCTCAACAGGAACATTATACTATTTTCTTGATTGGTCTTCTTGATACCTTGGCCTGTCATACATTTCTGATATTATACTCTTCATAAAGCACCATTTTAAACATGTCATTCTCACTGCTAATAAATTTTCATAGATTTCTTGTTGACTATTAAAATCTATCCAATTTAGGTGGGCAATTAGAACCCTTCATAATATGGCCATAAGTAACTGTCCAGTATTTTATTACAACCTTTAGCTTCCTACTTGTGACTTTTCTGTGAAGTTGCCTTTCTTCTAATCCAAATTAAAACAAAGATCATCCATGTGACTTTTAACAAGCCACTTGACCTTTCAGCGCTTTTGTTGTGAGTACCAATAAAAATGTGTTTCTGCATACTGTCTGATAGATTGCATTGTTGAATTTCTCAGGGCAAAAACCTTTGGGCTCCTAAGGTTACACTTTGTGAGTGCAGAGTTTGTGTCCACTGAACAAAAATAACTATAGATTATTAACTACTATAGATTTCTGATTGAAAAATCTGAGTGCCATGTAGCAGACAGATTATTATTGTGTTTTAATTTCTACATGGAGTTAAATTTTTATTCTTTATTTTTGAAGTATCTTTACAACTTTAACAATACCATATTTTGCTACCCATTTAAATAAGTAGATTTGCATTAAAAACCATGTAGTTTAATCGGTCCTCTTCAGCAAGCCCTGAGTTGTCTTATAGTATTGATCACAATGTGTCTAAACAAATCCCTTGGGAGAGGACAGAAAACCAACTGGGGTTCATGTGTTTTTCCAATTCTAAAGAAGCTCTATTTTTTTCAGCTTTGCTTTTTGATTAAGTTTGGAAGGTGTTTACAGCTCACATTCTGAAATAAATTACAGCAGAAACCCCAAAACAATATCTTTGATTGATAAAGAAATCTTTTTTATTTCATTATGTTTAGTTTTAAAGAATATCTCTCTTGGACTTGAGAAGGTGGGTTGTGCCTTCCCAGGGGACATTCTTGTTCACAGATAATGATGTTTAACTGCCTATAAGGCCAACACTGTTGTCAGTCAACTTTGTTACCTCTTTAGCACTGTAGAAACTCACATTACTATAACCAGTCCTCTCAGTGCTCACTCTGAGCTTCTTGGCTAATATACATTGGAATAAGACTTCCGCAGACTTCTGATGTTTTCCCAGATAACTCTGACTCATGTACCAGGAGCCTTTCTTTGTATCTGTATTTCTTATACTTCTAGAATACTTTATCTGTCCAAAGCAGATTGATCTCACCTGTCTAAACATCCCTCCCTCTTTAGATAATTCAAAATTAACATTTTAAAATTATTACTGCAATAATGAGAATAACATTTGTTATTGTCACTTTTATTATTATTGTTGTTGTCAGGTCACATACCATGAGACAATAGTTAACAGCCAGGCTATGAAAATAAACCACCTCGAGTGAAGGCTGGCTCCACCAAGTATTTGCTATATAATACTGATAATGTTACTTAAACTTTCGAAGCCGATCCCTATTCATGACTGAAATATGTATGCTGCAAACTGCCTACAGTGCTTCTAGATGATAGCTTTTAGCAGTTACACTTTTCCCAAAATGGCCCTTGACTTGAGAGAGCTGTCTAGCTTTATGTTATACCCTATGGCCCCAGGAAAGCTAGTATCCCATAACTAATCAGCTATAATGTATAAGACACAGAATAACTTTCATGAGCCAGCCTAGCTTCACAGCTTCTGCATCTCAGGCTAACCTCTCACTCTGCCCACTCTGATTCCCCTTCTCTGCCTTCCCATGAACACACTGGGAGAACCCAACCTACAAGAGTAATGGTTACTATTTTTTAGCACTGTTCAAAGTACTAAGTGATCAGACAAAATAAGTAAGAGCATCTTTTTCCCCTTCAAAGAGTATAGAGATGTGTTTTCAAAATTATGGAAAATGAAATCATTTTAACTGGTCATTACTTTTTAAAAGTGTATATTTATTTATTTTGAAAGAAAGGAGAAGACATGAGCAGGGGAGGGGCAGAGAGACAGGGAGAGAGAGAATCCCAAGCACACTCTGTGTGGTCAGTGCAGAGCTCGATGGAGGGTTCAATCTCATGACCTGACTCAAGACCTGAGTCAAAATCAAAAATCAGAAATTTAACCAACTGAACAACCTAAGTGCTTCTTTAGTTGGTCATTATTGACTTTTTCTTAAAGTAACAAGAAAATTAAGGGGCGCCTGGGTGTCTCAGTAAGTTGAGTGTCTGACTCTTGATTTTGTCTCAGGTCATGACACCAAGGTCATGGAACTGAGCCCAATATGGGGCTCCATGTGGAGCATGGAGTCTGCTTAAGATTCTCTCTCTCCCTCTGCTCCTCTCTCCCACTCTCTGTCTAAAAAAATAAATAAATAAAAATAAAATAAAATAATAAAATAAAATAAAATAAAAAAGTAACAAGAAAATTAAGTATGTCAATGGATGGCCTTCCCAAGCAGTAAGGACAAGAATTCTTTTGTGATATATTGTCATGGCTTCATAGATTGGTTTATCCAGGAAATCTAAGAAAAATACAAAATCAACTGTCTAGCCTTTATTCAGGAAAAACGGATTAAGCATTCATAGGGCAATAATCAATGAGACATCTTAGACATTATAACATTTTTATAAATTGCCATTCCCATTGTCAAAAGTCTATGCCAAAATTTCTTTAAGTTTTTTAAAGAAAGGGATTTTGTCATTTGTCCCTCCTGTTACAGAGGTTTATTAAGGACCTTTCTTGTGCTAGGCACCAGGCTTGGCACAGTTTTTATATATTACTGTAGAGTAAACCTCCCAGAGTCAGCCTAGTGCCTGGAAGATCACAGACCACTGAAAACTGGTTTTTCATGCAAAAATGAGTAATGAAAGCACTTGAGATAATGACATCTGAACTTAATTGCTAGTTCTGTCATGCATATGAGTTGTAGAAATTTCCCTTAACCCTTCTGCTCTCAAGGATAGTTAAATATAATCATCAAAGAAGATGGCACCTGTCCCCCAGTCTCTGTGGGAGGGTCAGAACCCACAACTGAGATGGGTGTCTTGCTCGAAGTTGTAAAACCGTCTCTTGTCATGATCATAGAAGTAACTTTACTTTTCTTTGGGTAAAGCTAATTAACAAATGCAGATAGCCCTTGATCTGTCCCTCTCTCCCCAGTGTTTAGAAAGCGTCCCACCTTTGTTCAGTAGAGGTGAGTACAGATTCCTGGCCTCTTCAACTGCAGCAGCTTTGAATAAAGTTTTTCTTTCCTGTTTGACTTTGTCTATTGCAATATTTGCTTTGACAAGCCCAAGTGAAATTTATTACCAAGATCTATCCTTTCTGAAATGTTTTAATATGTATAAGGAAGAGAAGCAGAAGAATAAAGTACGTCGTGGAGGAGTCAAGTAAGAGCCTTAAAAGCAGGTAGAAGCTAGTTGAAAAATATTTTCATTAAACACTGGCTGTTACCCATGAAGTTACGGAGACAGAGAGGTGAAAGCACTCTCAGAAATTATTGTACCTTAGGATACTACAATTTTTTGCTAAGAGGTTCAGGCTGAGAACAGACATGCTCCACGTTCCGATGGTCATATTTTCCCCCAGACATATTTAGAAAAATAAATAATGAAAAGGAAGTAGTATTCTCCCCAAATTGTACAAATGTCAAAAAATATAGCCACCCTCCTGAGTGTTATTGTGCCTTGCTGTCTCACCCAGGTGGAATCATCATTCCTTTTGTCAAAACACACCGAAAATAATGTGTGAGGAATTGGAGGAACTCTCATTTTTCTAGTGATAAATTAACACCATGATGGTCCCCGAACTCAGCTACCTATTCTCAGCAAAGTCAAGTCAATTGAAGGATTATATAGAGGGTGCCAAGAATTAATAACTTCTAGAAAGGGTAGCTACTTTTAAGTCATGCTACAAAGTTCCTACACTTTGCAAGAAGGCTGACTAAGAAGAATCTTCTCACTATAAATATTCATGTATATAATTATTTCTTGCATCGCAAACACTGGCACTCAGTGTTTGAGAAATTGACATTACGATGCTTATTTAAAATGCTTCGTTATACTTTCTGCAAAATAAACGTCTATTATGCAGCAGAAAATTTAGAACGTATAAAATAAGAAGTTGGAATCTAAAATTGTCTGTAAACCCATAATTTCTTGATAGCCACAATTAACATTTTAGGTATAGCTTAATGTTTAGTTTGTACTACAAAGCAGGCATTACTCTATGTCAATGTTAGTATATTTAATTCTCACAACAGCCCCGCATGATGAGCACTGTTCCTATCCATATTTTACAAGCAAGGAAATAAATACAGAAATGTTAAGTGACCTGTCCAAGATCACAGATAAGAAGTGATCAAGCCCGATTTGGGTTAAGTTCTTTGACTTCATCACCCACGCTCTGATACAACATAATGCTTAAAACCAAACCTTTATTTTGAGAAATTTGGTTTGCCAAAAGATTTTCAAATATATACACAATTTAATGGTGAACTTATTATAGCTACATTTTCGTGCATATTTTTCTACTCATCTCTTTAGATTAAAATTCTAGAATGAGACTGCTTAGACCAAGAGAATGCCCATTTTAAAAACTTTGATGCATACCGTCAAATTGTCAACATAGATTTTAGCAGTTTTATTCCATTTGTACTGTAAAAAAAAAAAAGAAAGACCCTTGATTTTTGTCCTCTCATAATCAATTTTTTAAGTTTACTTATTTATTTTGAAGGAGAGAGAGAAAGAGAGAGAGAGAACGTGCAAGTGCATGAGTGGAGGAGGGGCAGAGAGAGAAGGAGAGAGAGAATCCCAAACGGGCTCCGTGCTGACAGCTGAAGTGAGGCTCCATCTCATGACCTATCAGAGCACTACCTGAGCCAAAATCAAGAGTGAGATGCTTAACCGGGTGATCCACCCAAGAGGCCCACAATAGATTACTTTCTATTCCACCCCGACCACCACTGTATCTGAAAATTTGGATTAAGGCAAGACCTAATGTAAATATAAATTGTATTAGAATTTTCCTTATTTATCAGAAGACACTATATAGAAACACTTGTTCATTGTCTAGTATTTTTATAGCACTTTGAAAAAAACTCTTAAATTCACCTTCGTTGACTTTCATTAATTTTACTACTTCAGGACATAGCATGTATAGGCTACTTTCCTAGGTGTAGTCAATAATGCAAAGATAAATAATGTTGTTCCTTTTCTTAATTAGCTTGCTAAGTAAGAGGGAAGTTTTCCAAGCAAATAGTTGAAGCAATAAGCAGAGTAGAGGTCTTGCTAGCTACAATTCAAGCAATGTATTATTATATTCCAGAGGGGTGAAGAGAAAACCATGTCAATAATGATTCAGGTGGCACAGTAGGCTTCCTACAGAGTTACCTTTAGAGTTGAGGTCTAAATGAGAAAGAACACTTGGGTAAAGGTAGAGAAGTTTGAAGAATATACTAAGCCGTGATAAAGCAGGCTACGAAACAACTGTATGTTTTCTGAAAGTGATCAAATGGAATTATGGGAATATATCTTTTCTTTTTTATGAATTGGGGGTGTTTAGTGGAAGACGGACTTGACTTTTTCCGGCTATGAGAAGAAATCTTATCTTGTTGTGTAAACACGCTGTTCTATTGGCTTTTTAATCAACACTGCCCTCAAGAGGGCTAGGTATTTCCAGTGATAAAATTTGTGCCGCACAAAATAATCATAAAATAGTCATCAAAAAAAGTATATTCATCACTTCCTTTGTGCCCAACACTGTCCTACTCACGGGTGAGAGAGTGATCTGCCTAAGATCCTTTTTTTCAGGGAGATTATATTCCAGGGGAGGGAGATAAAATAAATAAATAAACAGATGTGTAAAAAAGAGATTAGTAGTGAGAGCTGAATGATGGAAACAAAACGAGAAGCTGAGATAGACAAGATACAGCCAGCCAGGCAAAGACCTAGGGAGCACATTGCAAGCCCAACTGAAGGAACCCATGGTCGGGAGGAAACTCAGAAAAGGAGAAGGCTAAGTGATTTTGACAGTAATGACTGCTACCTTCAGTCTGTTATAAAAATTAACTTTACCCTTAGCTTCTTGCCCAAGAGTATTTTATAATTCTTCATTCATTTTTATTTCTGCCTGCTTGGGGAGTGTATGTAGCAAGCTTTAAAAAGTATCATTTTATATTTTACTTATCCACATGTGCTGAGGCGTTACCGAAAATTCTTCCCCAGTCACTAAATTCCTTCTTTCCTATCCCTAGATGCCCAGTAACCCATACCTATAGTCCCAACCAGCCACATATTCGAGATCACAGATCATCAAAGTAGTCAGATCATCAAAGAGTTCTTGAACTCTTTAAATATTCTACTGAAAGCAATTTGATAAATCAACTCCAGATGATGTTTGTTTCATGATTTTTTTCGCTTTGAGAAATGATTATAGAATGAAGCTTCCCATCAAAATCTGCCTTTCATTTTTGACCAAATTGGGCTTGCTCTCTTCCACATAATTTCATTTTAATTTGATTACTAGTAACATTTATCAGTAGCTTGATGCTTTATTTTCATTTATTTTTCTCTTTTCTGAGGTATTTTACATTTTTTTTGGAATGTACATTGTAGAATAATACTATCACTATAAAACTATATTTTTAAAATGTTCTTTAATCTATTTTATTTATCTTAATATGGTAATAGTTATAGCACATAAGATTTACATGTATTGTTATAACTATTAACCATTTGATAAGAAATGTTTTTTTTTCTTTTTCTTTTTCTTTTTTAAATCCTAATAAGCCCTAAGCTATACAGTGGAATCATCACTGAACAGGATCATGGAATAAGTCTAGTAATGAAAATTTTAAGAATTGTGGTGGGGATTTGTACTCAATTTAGGCGAACATCAACCTTAAGGCAAAAAAAAGACAAATGAGTTGTTTCTCAAATAACTCACTGAGTATGAGGCTTGGCCATTTGAAACTATGTTTCCTAAATTTTTGAAATTTTCTTGCTCACACTGTAAAATGAACACTAACTGTACTTGTCTAGCTTAGGAAAGGAAGTTCTTTGGGATTTTCAAGTTGTTTGGAGATTGTCACTTGATATATTGCTTTAATCATTTTGCTGTTTTAATCAATGCGCACATGTGCTCAGCGAGATCTGACAAGCATCATATAATGCACGCCAAAAATAACAAGCAGGAAAACCTCTGGGTCCTCTCCAATTCCAAAATATAATGTAATCTCTGAACCAAATGAAAGTGTCCCCAGTCCAATTTGTTCAAGGCAACATGATCAATTTATATCCTCCCGAAGAGAAATAAAGGAAAGCAAAATGTAAAGGCAGTTGGAGCCTCAAATATATTCAGAGATCCTCTGAACACGTCAAACAAGTGTCATTTTCACCTGAGGAAAAGAACTTTAGAAACAAATGTTTCAGAGTTACACAGCAAGTCCTTTTAGTTAGCACTGTCATGGAAAACAAAACAAGTTTAAGCATGCCAAAGTGAATCAGCAATAGTGGAATCAAATTCATTAAGGTTTTATTCAAATCCCATATACACTTATTCTAATAGTTACATCAGTTAACATTTATTGTATGTTTGCTAAGTGGGAGACGGATCATTAAAAATGTATTCCGTTTTAATCCACACAAGAATCTAAGAGGGGAGGTACTTATTATCTCTGTTTTTAAAAGGAGCAATTTGAGGCTGAGGGGTTGTGAGCATCACAGACAGGATTAAAATGGCATAAATAGGGGCACCTGGGTGGCTCAGCTGGTTAAATGTCTGACTTTTGACTTCAGCTCAGGTCATAATCTCACAATTCATGAGTTTGAGCCTCCCACCGGGCTCTGTGCTGACAACATGGAGCCTGCTTGGGATTCTGTTGCACGTTCTCTGTCCATCCCCAGCTTGGTCTACATACACACGTATATACATACATACATACATACATACATACTTAAAAAATAAAAACAATAAAAAGGCATAAAAATAAATGAATGGTTTTCTTTCTTATTGCTTTACTGAATCTCTCGAAAGAAAATCTATTAGTGCATCTGGATGTCTTCTCTGGAGAAATGTCTGTTCATGTCTTCTGCCCATTTTTTAAATTGGATTATTTGGTTTTGGTGTTGATTGTATAAATTATTTATATATTTTGTATACTAACCCTTTATTGGATATGTCATTTGCATATATCTTCTCCCATTCCATATGTTGCCTTTTAGTTTTGCTGATTGTTTCCTTCACTGTGCAGAAGCTTTTTACTTTGATGTAGCCCCAATAGTTTATTTTTGCTTTTGTTCCCCTTGCCTCAGAAGACACACATCTAGAAAAATGTTGCTACGGCCAATGTCAAAGAGGTTACCGCCTGTGTTCTCTTTTAGGATTTTTGTGGTTTCGGGTATGACACTTAGGTCTTTAATCCATTTAGAATATTTTTTCGTATGGTGTAAGAAAGTGGTGCAGTTTCTTCTTTTTTTTTTTTTTTTGCATGTTTCTGTCCAGTTTCCCCAACTCATTTGTTGAAGAGACTGTCCTTTTCCCATTGAATATTCTTTCCTGCTTTGTCAAAAATGAATTGACTATATAGTTGTGGATTTATGTCTGGGTTTTCTATCCTATTCCATTGATCTTTATCTCTTTTTTTTTTTTTTTTTTGTGACAGCACCATATAGTTTGATTACTATAGCTTTGTAGTATATCTTGAAGTCCAGAATTGTGATGTCTCCAGTTTTGCTTTCCTTTTTCAAGATTGCCTGGCTATTCAGGGTCTTTTGTGGTTTCATATAAATTTTAGTTCTGTAAAAAAAACACTGCTTTGGGTAGTATAGACATTTTAATAATATTTGTTCTTCTAACCCTTGGGCATGGAATATCTTCCCATTTTTTTGTATCGTCTTCAATTTTTTTAATCAGTGTTTTATAGTTTTCAGAGTACGGGAGACATCCAGATGGCCAACAGACATATGAAAAGATGCTCATCATCATTTACCTGCGGGGAAATACAAATCAAAACTACAATGAGATATCACTTCACACCTGTCAGAATAGCTAAAATCAAGAACGCAGGAAACGACAGGTACTGGCGACGATGTGGAGAAAAAGGAACACTTGTGCACTCTTGGTGGAAATGCAAACTGATGCTGCCACTCTGAAAAACAGTTGGAAGTTCAAGAAGTTAAAAACAGAACTACCCTACCATCAAGCAATCCTACTATTGGGTATTTATCCAAAGAATTCAAAGCACTACATACACTCTCATGTTTATAGCAGCATTATTTACAATAGCCAAGATATGGAAGCAGCCCAAGTGTTCATCAATTGATGAATGGATAAAGAAGATGTGACGTTGTGTGTGTGTGTGTGTGTGTGTGTATAATGGAATATATATATTGGAATATTATTCAGCCACAAAAAATGATGAAATCTTTCTGTTTACAATGGCATGGATAGAGCTAGAGAGCATAATGCTAAGGGAAAGAAGTCAGACAGAAAAAGACAAACTGCATGTTTCCACTCATATGTGGAATTTAAGAAACAAACAAATGAGCAAAGGAAAAAAAAGAGAGAGAGACAAACCAAGAAACAGACTCTTAATTATAGAGAACAAACTGAAGGTTACCAGAGGGGAGGTCGGTGGGGAGTTGGGTTAAATAGGTGATGGGAATTCACTTATTTAACTTCCTGATGTACATGTGTGATGAGCACTGGATGTTGTATGGAAATGTTGAATCACTATATTGTACATCTGAAACTAATGTGCCATATATGTAAATGAACTGGAATTAAAATGAAAACGTAAACAAAATTAAATAAAACTGAAAAATGAAAAAAAAATCTATTTGGGCAAAATGGTATAAAAAAGGAAATAAATTTCTATCACTAATAAAAATTCATTATGCTTGCTTTTGTCTCTAAAGCAATGGATATTCTAGGATTTGCAGCAGATCTTAATTGAAATGTTATTTTCACTTATTTAAAAATTGCATGAGTAGAGTGGTTGGTTAATTATGATGAGTTGAAGATTATTTTTCTTCTGGTTTTCAACACTTCGTTTCTTCACTTTAGTATGTCAATAAGGTAATTTTCTGAAATTATTGTAAAATGTAAGATTGTTTTCCATTTTTCAAGGTAGTGGGGTTGGGTTCAGGAAAAAATAATTGTATGAAACAGGCAGATTCAACAATAAGTAGATGACCAACCCGATTAAAAAAATGGGCAAAAGTCTTGAACATACATCTTACCAAGGAAGATAGACCAATGACAAGTAAGCCTACAAAAAGATGTTCATCAGATGAGAAAGTGAACATTAAAACAACAATTAGATACCACTACACAACTATTAGAATGGCCGAAATCCAAAACACTGACAGCACCAAATGCTGGCAAGGATGCAGAGCAACGGGAACTTTCATTCATTGTTGGTGGGAATGCAAAATGGTACAGCCACTTTGGAAGATAGGTTGGCAGTTTCTTTGAAGACTGAACATATACTTTTCACATGATTCAATAATCACACTCCTTGGTATTTACCCGAATGTGTTTAAAATTTACACCCACACAAAAACCAACACCAAGATAGTTGTACCAGTTTATTCACCCCCGCTACACATAAGTGAAACAAATCCAAGTCAGTATCAAAAAAGCATTGATAGCCGAATTAAGATTTGAAGCCCTGTTTAAACTGCAGGTTAACCTGTGAAACATGCATGCATAGAATAATAGTTTGCTAACCATAGAGCAAAGATTTTAGAAATGATGTACAATTTGAATGGCTGCACACAAGACAAAACTTACAGTCTGAAACTAACTGGATAGCTACTAAAACAAAAACCAGATTCATCAGCAGAGTATAACTGGACCCAGAGTCTACACAACACAATATTCAAAATATGTAAGAGATAACCCCAAATTACTCAACATACAATAATGTAGGAAAATGCGATCCATTCTCAAGAAAAAAGACAACTGGGAGATGTTGCTTTGGCTGAATGTGTCCCTCCAAAATCTGTATATTTGAATCCTATCCCCAATATGATGACTTTAGAAGGTGGAGTCTTTGGGAGGTAATTAGAATTAGATGAGGTTGCAAGGGTGCCACTAATTAATGGGGTTAGTGCCCTTAAAAAGAGTCATGAGGGAACTTGCTTCTGCTCTCTTTTTCTTTTTTAAAATTTTTTTTTTCAACGTTTATTTATTTTTGGGACAGAGAGAGACAGAGCATGAACGGGGGAGGGGCAGAGAGAGAGGGAGACACAGAATCGGAAACAGGCTCCAGGCTCTGAGCCGTCAGCCCAGAGCCCGACGCGGGGCTCGAACTCACGGACTGCGAGATCGTGACCTGGCTGAAGTCGGACGCTTAACCGACTGCGCCACCCAGGCGCCCCATCTGCTCTCTTTTTCCACCATGTGACACCACAGGAGAAGATGGCCTTCTATAAAACAGAAAGTGGGCTCTCATCAGACAACAAATATGGTGGCCTCTGAATTTTAGAATCCTCATCCTCCAAAACAGCAAAAAAAATGACACTCTGTTGTTTAAATGACACTAGGTTATAACAGCCCAAAATGACTAACACAAAGGTCATCTCCAAGATGACCCATATATTCAAATTATCATAAATATTTCAAATCCATTATTATAATTCACCTAAATAAAGCAAAGGAAGACACACACACACTTGAAACTATTGGATTACTCAGTAGAGAAATAGAAACTATAAAAAGGAACCAGAAGGAAATTTTAGAACTGAAAATAACAATTTATGAAAATCATCTATGTATACACACACACACATACACACACACACACACACACACACACACATATATGATTCTTGGTGCTTAATAGCAAAAAATTATAATCTCTGAAAATCATATGTTTATGTGTGTATATAATCATATATTTATATTTATATAATGCTTGGTGTTCAATAGCAAAATACAGATATCAGAATAAATGTACAGTGAACATGAATATAAGTCCACAGAAATTATACAATCTGTAAAAAACAGAAAAAAAAAAACCAATTGCAATTAAATGAACTCAGATACAGGGAGCTAGAGTAAAATATTACCTGAAAATTCATCAAATGTGTCCTTGGAGCACTAGAACAAAAGGAGAAAGAAGTGAGGCAAAGAAAAATAACCAGTACCTTCAAGAATAAAGCATCCTCAGATGAAGGGAAACTAGGAGAATTCAGCAAGAAACTAACTCCTCTATGGGAAATGATAAGTCCTTCAGACAGAAGAGGAATGACACCAGATGGAAATATGGATCTGTGAGGATGAAGAAATATAAGAGGAAGAACAGTAAATATTTGAGGAAATATTTTTTCAGAAAACTATTTATCCTCCTAAATTCTTCAAAATATATGTGGCTGCTTTCAGCAAATATTGTAACATTGTCTGGTAACATTCTGAATATATGGGGGTGTAATATATATCACTCCTATAGCATAAAAGTCATTGGAGAGAATGTCAAAAGTACCTGTAAAGGTAAAGTTTTTTACATTTTATGTTAGGTTGTACAATATTAATTCTAAGTTAACTGAAAAACTGGTATTATAACATAATCTTTAGAGCAAACATGCACACACACACGCGCACGCGCACACACACACACACACACACACACACACACTAGAAATATAACCAAAATGTCAAGATAAGTTGAAATGGAATAACAACAACAACAACAACAACAACAACAACAACAAATTATCCAAAAGAGGGCATGCATAGGGAACAGAGAAACAGAAAAGAAAGAGAAAAAGAACAAATAGTAAGTTGATACGTCTATTCCAACCATATTAATAATTACATTAAATGTTAATACCCTGAGCACTCCAATTAAAAAATACATTGATAGTATGTATAAAAATCATGACCTGGCATATGCTGTTTTTAGAAGAAAAAATTTAATAAGACACAGATATGCTGCAAACAAGTAGACGGACAAATATACATCACGGAAATAGTAGACATAAAAACACTGAGCAAATGATTTCACTATCAGTTGACTTCATGACAAAACTGATTGCCAGAGAAAAATATGGATCTCACAGAATGTTTAAGATACAATTCATCTGGAAGACATGATGATTATAAATGCATACACATCTAATAACAGTAACTAAAAATACATGAAGAAAATTTGAGAGCATTAGGGGAGAAATGGATGCCACAAATATTATATAAGATCTCTGTTTGGTAGTTGATATAATACCTAGATAAAAATATCAGTAAAGGCACAGAAGGTCTGAATCAACCAGCTGAATCTAACTGGCATTTATAGAACAACCTAGAACTGCAGAATATAAATTATTTTCAGTTGTGCATGCTACAGTCAATAAGGTGGACCACATGCAAAGTCATAAAACAAGTCTTAATATAATGTAAATGGATTTAAAATTATAAAGTATATTACATGTCAGAGTTAAATTAGAAAGCTGGGGGGGATTGGGAAAAGGGGGAGATAATGGTCAAAGTGTACAACTTCTTATAAGAATAACAAGTTCTGGGAACCTAATGTAGAGCAGTGTGTTTATAGTGAATAATATTTTCTAAGAGAGTAGACCTTAAATGTTCTTACCCCCAAAAGAAATGATAATTATGTGACAAGATGGAGGTGTTAGCTAATGGAGATGGTAGTAATAATTTTGCAATGTATAAATAAGCCAGATCAACATTTTGAACACATTATACAGATGCAGCATTACATGTCAATTATATCTCAATAAAACTGGAAAATGACATAAAATAACACAAAATAACATAAAATAAGATACAATTAGACCAATTTTTAGTTTTTATTTATTTTTTGAGAGAGAGAGAGAGAGAGAGAGAGAGAGAGCATGAGCGGGGAGGGGCAGAGAGAGAAGGAGACACAGAATCCAAAGCAGGTTCCAGGCTCCGAGCTGTCATCACAGAGCCTGACGTTGGACTCAAACTCACAAACCATGAGATCATGACCTGAGCCAAAGTCAGACGCCTAACCAATTGAGCTACCCAGGAGTCCCTAGACAGAAGTTTTAAAAAAGAATGCAGTATCATAGGAAAGCCTCAAATGCCCCCAAATTTAATTTTGTTGAATAGCATATGCATCAAATAGAAATGTATTTCTAGAAATGAATAGCATATGTATCAAATAGAAATCTATTAAATGACAATTATCATATTTTGATTGTGTAATCTCTATTATTTGTATAATTTTTATGTTCTAATGTAACGCAGGCTGTCTGCTCAGCTATACCCAAGAACAACAAGGAAAGGGGACTCGTTTTTAGGTACCACATCTCCACATAAGTGGAGAATAATACAGATTCGCAGTATAGTTATTTATTCTAAGCAGTCTAAAATTTGGGCCTCAGGGGCAGGCAGAGTTAAGACACAGAGAGAGGACCAATTTCTCCCTCAAAGCCTCTTCAAATCCTCACTATAGCCCTTGTGTTTTGTTGGTGTATTAACAAAATCAGATTCCTTTTGTAATAAATCCCTTCATTAAGAAAAAAAAGGTTGTGCTTCATTTAAAATCTGATGTCACATTCTGTAAAAATGATAAGAGCTAATATGTATAGATAATAGCTCGATTCTAGATACCAAGATGGTGACTACACTTTACTAGTTGCATAAAAACAGTTTTACGAACACTTGTACAAAAATTGTGTTCTATGAATATTTTAACTATTAGTTCCTTGTTATTGTATGATGTACTTGCCACCATTTGAGGAACTCTCTTGCTGTATTTTACTCACCATCCTTTTGGTCCTGTTTTTCATTAAAGGCACACCAACGTGAATAAAATTATTTATGCAAATTTTATTTAAACAGTCTTCACGGGGGACAGTTCTATCACTATTCACGCATTTTATAATATATAAAAGTTAAACCTGCATTTAATAGACATTCCTAATGCAACAATTGCCTTGGGCAATGTTAAAGAGGCAAACACTATCAAGACAATGGGAAAGAGAGACCAGGATGAAGTCTGAGCTCAGCTCCGTTGAAACAAATCAGAGTTTTTAAGAGCTAGGCTGAGGGCCATGGTAGGCCTTCTGTGTTTGCCAACCAGCCAAAGCCAAAGAAAACTTCATGACAGGACACTGTGTACAACTTGGAACAAGAAACCCAGCTCAGTTGGGCTCCTACCCTCCCACAGGGACTGGGGTTCAGTGTCTATCTTCCTTGACTACTTTTCAAAGTAATAGATCTTAGGTCCTCGAGAAAGACAGGCCTAGGTGGTAAAACTAGCAGAAGCTTTTTAAAAGATTTAATTCGTCAAGTTTTCTAAGAGTAAACGGTGTCCGCAAAGCGGGGAGTAAGAACCTGTGTGGTCAGACCATCTAGGTTCCTTCCTTAAGGATCAGTGTCAGAGGGAAGTCAGGAGCTAGAGGCAAGAATAAGCCCGTCTGAGGTTTCTCAAGCTGAGGAAATGGTCAAGGCCTTCTTGTTCATTATCAATTGTTAGACAATTTCAAAATTCATTATGAATAAATTTGGGTCTTGAGGATTCTTCGAGTTCGGATTAAATAACTGCAGGGGGTTAAACTAGAGAGGAGCGGGTGATATATTCTCTGACTTACAACAATCAATTGATGTAAATTATGATCTGTATGAATTTGGAGGTGAAACAATATAATTAGTATCATAACTTCTCATATGTAAAATCAGAGAAGATGCCTCCAGCAGACACATTTTACAAATAGGAATGCTAACTGAAGTAACCTAAATTAACCTAGGGCCTACAAGAATTTCATATACGCTTGCACTCTGAAAGATTTTGATTTAATTTACTGAGCAATTTGAAAATATAAAAATTGTGCTACAGATAACATTGATGGAACACTTCCCTTCTATATTTTGACGTTCTTTTTCCCTAAAAGCATGCTGATATTATGAGAACACTTTTCCATGTTTTCCGGTAAGCTGTATCAACATATGACAGTTACATGGCTTATTCAATCATATTTACCTAAGTACTGTCAACGTAAATAAATAATAAAAGAGGAAAAAGGCAAAGCATTTGCAGATCCAAATTGAAAGTAATAGCTTCCATTTATCTGCTATATTTAAAACACTCTACTGTAAGGATTAATATGATCTTATTTATGCCAAATTTTCAAAAGAAAACACTGAGGATCACAGAATTAGATAATTTGCCAAAAGCTATGTAATTAATGTTTGTGGGGACATGAGTGCAATCCAAGCTTGGCTCACTGCAAATCTTAAGTTGTTTTCCTCATAGTGTATCCACCATCTGAGACAAACAGCTACAGTGAATGCATTTTTGTTTGTTTATAGACTGATCATTATAAGAACAAACTTCATAAGCTGTTGACAAATTAGATGTTTTTAAGTAATAGGAATGTCGACAAGGATACCACAGTCTTCTATTAATTATTCATTGATTTATGACATCATTTTTAACAGCTTTCCAAAGCCCCAAAATAATTCTATGATAAAAGATGTTTTTTTAGAAAGACATCTTTAAAAGATGTGGGTTTTTTTGAGAAAAAAAAACAGCATTTTTTTTTCTTGTATACAAGAAAGAAACTGAAAAGACAGAATGAATGGCTTATGGTCTGCTCACTGCCACACCTCCACCACCCCTATGAAGCTGTACCAACCACAATAATTTATACACACTCCCCACACCACACATACACATGAATGTACATTCTCACACAGATCAGCACTATTGCAGCCAAGATCAAACCTCGCTAGTCCCTGAAGGTCTCTAATTGCGAGTACTCAAGTCAGCAAAAGGTCTGAATAAGCTTCCTGGGCTTTGTATTAAATGATTTGGGGATAAAATTTGTGGGATATTTCCAAACCTACGGCTCCGACTTCACTGAGACCAGAATAGGTCACTTCTAAGTAGAACGAAAATCTTTAGGTTTGCATTATAAACTATTTCTTTACTCAATTTACAAAGTGGTCTCCTAGCCAGATAGAATCAAGAAGATAAAAATTGAGACTGTGTCTCTAAATATATTTACAAGTGATCAGCACAGGGAATAAAAAAGGAAAGCCATTATGTCAAGCTCTGGATGATACCTGTGAAGCATCTGAGCGTGTATATGTCATATATATATATATATATATATACACATACACACATATATATAATTAGTATCATATATGTATATATATGATATTATGATATGATTATGGTATTATATGATTATGGTATATATGATATGATTTTATTAGTATCATCATTAGTATTATGATATAATTAGTATCATATATGTATATATATATATATATATATATATATGGTTTTACTCTTCTCAAGAAATTAGATTTAAAAATATTCTGAGCTTATAGGGGTCCATTGTGTATCCACAAAGTTTACGCCTCAAGACAGAATTTAGCACAAAGGATTAGAGTTTTGAGTGTGAGTCCTCACGAATGAAATGAATATTTGCTTTTTTTCCTGCTGCCATAAGGTGAAATACATTGAAGCCGAGGTGTAATTTTCCCAAGAAAGCTGCTTCTCCAAAGCAGGTTATCTTTGAACTATTTCCTTATTGACAAATAGTTGTTTTTTTTTTTTTCTGAGGGTTCTAACTATGTTCAAATTTATTGCACCTCATTACATGATTTTTGGCTCTGGAGTTCACGGGCATACTTACTTTAGTGAGATACAGCAGCGGCAACAAAACTCTTCTCTATTGACCACTGTTGATTATTTATCAGCCAACAAATGTTTGGCCAATTTGGTCTTTTTGTGAATAAAGTGATTAACTGAATTTCAAAAAGGAAAGTGTGTCCTTATTCTATCATGTTTAATTGCCCCTTGTATAAGTAGATGGGCTGGCCTGTGAGTTCAGACATTCTTAGTGAGAGAAATTAATCTCTCCATACTATTCGTCACTTGGAGTCAGGAGCAAGAGTCAGAATCTAACATAGCTTGTCAAATAAATATTAATATAAATAAATATAACATGACTGTATTATAAAATCATATTGACTAAACTGCTAATAAATATAGTGATCTACATAATTTATCAGTTATATTCTACATAGATTTCTAAGAGTTTTTGTTAATTACTGGGTTTTCATTACATATTTTAAATGTCCGTAGCATACACACACTCCCTCTTGATCTCTTGCTTTCTCTGTAAAGTCATAACAACAGTAATACAGGTGAGTATTTTCATTTGCTTCAATAATAAAGGAAGTGTTTCTTTTCACAATTGGCCTGAAAAAAATATTAGTTATCTCATGCAGCATGAAAATGACAGAATGGAAGAAAGGCTTACATGACTACAAGTCCCGGAAGAAGGGCAAAAAATACTGGAACATCCTGCAGTGAGTTTATCCGCCTACAACCACACAGGGACCAATTATACAGATTGAGGATGGCTTGACAGAATCAAGAATGAGTTCAGGAGCCCCTGAGAGAGAATCGAAGATTAGATCAATACAATTCTAGCATAAATGAAAAAAGAGGTAATTAATACAGGAGGCCAACCAATAAATTAGGCAATCGTGTTCAGGAAATGGTGTGGGACTTCTGCTGCCCTAAAATTTCCTCAATAATCACATGGAAAGGTTCAGGTTAGCCTGGATTCTTTTCCATAAATAAGTTTCTTCATTTACTTACAAGACCTACTAGGTAGATATATGGAAAAGGATGAGAATTAAAGCTGCAACTTTAAATATACTTACAAGTTATTTAAAACAGAAAGAAAAAAACAAAAGCATGATGCCAAGCCACGGCTCATACTTATGTGTCAGTATCAAGTGGATTTTTATGGATAAAAATTTCATTTGTAGATTATATTACTAATTTCTGAAAATGTGTACTCAAAATTCTATATACATAATTATTCAGAAAGTCACACAATTAAAATACATAATAACTAAATCATGGTACACCCGGGTGGCTCAGTCGGTTAAGCATCCAATTTCAGCTCAGGTCATGATCTCACAGTTTACGAGTTCCAGCCCCCCATCAGGCTCTGTCTCTCTCTGTCTCTCTCTCTCTGCCCCTCCCAAGATCTCACTCTCTCTCTCTCTCTCAACCAAAAATAAACATTTAAAAATAAATATATAAAATAAAATACATAATCACTAAATCAAATTTTATAACAAAAAATTAGAAGGATTCAGAAAGATTTTCTTTTTTTTTAAGTTTATTTATTTTGAGAGAGAGAGAGAGCATGTGTGTGTGAGTAAGGGAGGGGAAGAGAGAGGGAGAGAGAGAATGCCAAAGGGGTTCTGTGTTGCCAGTGCAGAGCTTGACATGGAGCTTAATCTCACAACCCCATGAGATCATAACCTGAGCCAAAATCAAAAGCTGGACACTTAACCCACTGAGCCACCCAGGCACCCCAGAAAGATTTTCAAAAGTTATACGAAGGCATTGCGACACATGGGAATTACTTTTAAACTGTCTCATTTATTATATACATTATCACATATGCATCGTTAAATATAGATATGAAGATCATGTTTGAAATTTTGATCATATCTAACTAATATTCCAAAATGTTTGTGAAGGTTTTAGGGAATCTTGTGTCTATATTCTGAGTTAGTTCTTGTCACATGGGAATAGTTTGTTTAGATAATGGTTAAGTCCAAAGTGTATTATCTCTCCAGGCACAGATTGTTGTAAGGCCCAGCGTTGATTGCAAATGGCATATTTTGCTTTCTTTCCCCAAACCATTACTCTTTTATAACATCAGCTTAAATATTAATATTATTATGTAAGCAAAAAAGTTAAGATAGATAAAATAGCAATCTCAAATAATAATTGTGCATGTATAAATTATCTAAAAAGGTTTGGAAGTGAATTTTGAATCTAGCTGAAAATGTCTCTCCATATTTACATTAGTAAGAAGTTGCTTCTGGTGTTTGTTTTCTATTGCTGTGTAGCAGATTACTAGTCCTTGTGACTGGAAACAAAACTGATTTATTCTGTTACAGCTTCTGGCAAGGAAAACAAAAGCAAAAATCACCTCTTGGGGCTACATCAAAATAAAAAGCTTCTGCACATAAAGGAAACAATCAACAAAACTAAAAGGCAACCTATAGAATGGGAGAAGATATTTGCAAATGATTTATCTGACAAAGGGTTAGTTTTCAAAATAGATAAAGAAGATATAAAACTCAATACCAATAATCCAATTTAAAAATGGGCAGAAGACATGTTTGATTTTTTTTTACTAAGTTTAATTTCAGAAAAATTTTCTTGAGTTGTAGATTTTTTTTTTTAACATATGTGGTCTGTTTCCTTACTTTGGTTCTTCAAGGACTTTTATTATTCACATGTTCACTGTTTTTTGCATTGTCACTTATTCTCAAATATTTAACTCCTTATGTGCTTTATTTTCTTCTTAAGATTTTTTCTCTATATAAAAAATTATATCTATGGGGAGAGACAGAGAGAGAGAGAGAGAGAGAGAGAGAGAGAGAGAGAGAGAGAGAATCCCAAGGAGGCTCCGTCCTGCCAGTGCAGAGCCTGACATGGGGCTTGAGCCCATGAACCATGACATCATGACCTGAGCCGAAATCGAGAGTTGGACGCTTACCGGCTGAGCCACCCACGCTTCCCTCTATTGACAATTTTTACGTGAAATTAATTTTCCTAAAATTTTGGAATCACATGTATTTCAGGAAATTCTCTTATCATCCCTGAGCATTTTCTTCTGTTATTTATGTGTAGGGGTAAACAATCTTGTGGTTTGCTTTCTGAGTTTTCCTTCTTCTGTCCCTATATCATATTGCTAGGGCCACCATAACAAAATACCACAGACTCAGTGGCTTAAAAAACAGAACTTTTTTTTCACACCTCTGGAGGCTAGAAGTTCAAGACCAAATTGTCAGCAGGTTTGGTTTCTTCTAAGGGCTAACTCCTTAGTTTGCAGATGGCTGTCTTGCTGCTGTGTTCACACATGGTTCTTCCTTGGTCTTTGCATTTTCTGTTTGCTCATCTTTTCTTATAAGGACAATGGTCAGATTGTGATAGGACAACATCTATATAATCTCCTTTTATCTCTTTAAAGGCCCTATAACTTCAGATATAGGCACATTGAGATATTGGAGGTTAGGACTTTAACATACAAATGGGCACAATTCAGCTCATAACAGTTCCTTTGCCCGACTTTCATTTAGATTTCTTTTCCCTTTTCTTAGTTGCTCCTATTGTGCTCAAATTTTACTCTAATTCCAGAAGTATATCATTAACGTGGATCCCTCTTAGAAGGAAACTCTGAGAGATCAGTTTCAAGACTTCATAGAGAGTAGACTCTTTCAGTTTACTCAGTTCTTCTAACCCGGGTGTCCTTGCAATCTCCCAGTATTGGAGGGGGCAAGATCTCTCTAGGTTCTGGCTACTGCTCTCAAACTGGTGAGCCCTTCTCTCCAGGAAACACCTACTGACTATTTTGAAGGTCTTCTGTTCTCAGAACCTTAGCTACTCTACCAGTTTCTACTTGCCTCCCACATTGAATCAATATCATGTAGGACGTTGATCTTTAGTGGGTGGTCCTCATCTGGTTCATATGTTAGAGCTCAATAGGACTTCCCCACCTAGTGTTTTAAATGTTGTTTACTGGTTGATGATTTTGCTATTTCATTCCTCTGATTTCCTTGTATTGGTAATTTATGTTTTCTTTCTCTTGTTTTCTGAATCTACATTGTTAGATATTTATCAATTTTATTTATTTTTTATTTTTTTATGTTCTATTTATTCATTTCTTGAGAGAGAGAAAGAGAGTGAGATCACGCCGGGGAGGGGCAGACCAAGACAGAGGGAGAGAGAAATACCAAGCAGGCTCTGCACTGTCAGTGCAGAGCTCGATGCAGGGCTCCATCTGTAGGACACTCGACCGACTGAGCCATCTAAGCTCTATGATTTTATTATCTCTATTGTTTTAAGGTTTTTTTTTTTAATTTAATTTATTTCTGTATTATTTCTTTCTTCTACTTATTTTGGGTTTAACTTGATAATCTTTCTATGGTAATTTTCAATATGCTCTGTTTTCATTACCATTGATATTGAAAGTTTTTTTTTAAATTTTTATTTCTCTTTTTGGTCATTTGGAATTATGTTAATTAATGCTCAAGTAATTTGGGGGGGGGGGAGCTGGGAATTTTTCAAGTCTCTACTTTTAAATTGGCAACTAATTTAATTCTGTTATGACCAGAGAACATTGTACACAATTTGAATTCTTTCAAATGCATTAAGTCCTCTTTTATGGCCTAAAGTATAATCCATTTCTGTGAACTTGAAAAGAACGTATATTTTCTGTTTACTTCTTATAGTGTTTGATTAATGTCAATTAGGTGCATTAGTTGATAGTATTTTCAAGTACTTTCCTACAAACTGTCTAATTGTTTTATCAATTGTAGAATGAAGAATGTTGACATCTCCTACTATAATTGTGGATTTATTTGTTTTTTCTCTTTATCAGTTTTTGCTTGATGTAATTTAAACCTGTGCTATATAACCTTTAAAACTTGTATTTCTTCATTATGAAGGGACCTCATATTGTTATCATTTCTGATAATATTTCCTTATTTTAATGTCTCCTTTGCTGTATATTCATAGAACCACTGCCTTCCCACAATTCATGTTTATATGGTTCATATCAAAAACAGAACAAAAACCTCTTAACAATTGATGACCAGCTCCACACTAAGAGATATGTGATGGTGTTCCTAACGATTCTCCTATTCAAACAGTTAAGTTTTTAGGTTATTGTTTTGTTTATATCTTTGTTTTTAAATGTGCTTGATTCTAATAGTTGTGTTAAGGTTGTTTTTTGCTTATTCCATGGTCTTTGCTATTTCTCAATTTCTGCTAATTCATTTTGTTCCTAGTTACTGCTTAAATTTGGGGGCTTTTTCACATATTTAATAATTCTTTATTGTATTCTTGTCATTACAAATGCTAAGTTCTTGAGTATCTGAATTTTTTCTGAAATTTTCTTAATAGCAATTTTTTTTCAGCAACAGTTAATTTACTGCCAGTTAAGCTTAATTTTTTGATGCCTGTTTTTAATCACTGTTCGAATTTATCAGAGTAGGTTTTATTCCAGAGCTGAATTAACATCTTCCTATGGCACCACTTTTCTTGGGTTTCTACTGAATGCACTTGTCCATGAGGTATCTCTACTGTGGAAGGTCACAACTCAAACCCCTCTTATCCTTCTATGATCTTTTGTACTCTTCCAGCTTACAAATTATTTGTATTTATTCTTACCCAGTAGATGTCTCTAGTGTGATTTGTAGAGTTTTCTCACTGTGCATGTTCAGCTTAGTATTCAACCATGAATTTAAAGGTATTACTATGTAGCTTTATGGAATCCTTTATCTTCACAGCTTTCCTCTTACTGGTACTTTTTTTCCCCTCAAATTTCAACTAAGGCAGTAGCCTCAACTTGGATCTCTGTCTCAGTTCTCTGGCATACATTTTTAGGTTCCTCTAGAGAGGTTCAGAAAGGCTTTAGAATTGGAAAGCATATATAATTGCAGACCTCATCTCATTTGTTTCTCTTTTCTTAGAAGTCACACTTACACACTGTTCTTCATATGTGTACGCAGATATTTCACATATCTCATCCAATTTCAAAGTGTTGTTGCTTTTTGTTTGTTTGTTTGTTTGTTTTGTTTATGTTGGGGGCCTAGCATCAGTTACCGATACTGGTTGTAAGCTAAATTCAAATTATGTGTTTTTACGATGAGATTAGCAACTGCTTTCCTTACATCTGGCTGGACTAAATTAAACCTTCAGAAGTATCCCAAATTCACTAAATCATTCTTAACATAATATATCAATTATTCATATTAAAATGTATAAACACACAAGGTGTATACATTTAATTCAAGACTGTGTAATATATTCAAACTTGGAAAGTACAGATTCAATCTTTACTTATGATTTAGTTCGTTTTCACATATATCTTGAAGAATGAGAGGATTTTGCCATGTGAGAAAGGAGAGACTCAAAGAGTATTCCACACAAACCTTATGGCATGAAAAAAGTGTAGGAATATGTCCATGTGTGAAGTCTTAAAGAAATATCAATACATTTTATGTGACTAAACCTCAGGAATCATGGGCTGTGCAATGAAAAATGGTTGTTGTGGTGTGGTATATGGTCTTCACTTTGGGTGCTAAATATGAGCACTTCAAAGGTATTTTTTATTGTTGGGAGTAAAATTTCCATGAGACTTCAATTTTTTTTTGACTAGTGTCATAGATTTGTGACAGGGTCTGGAAAAAAAAAACGTAAAGTTCTGAAAGGGGTATCTATTTGCATTCATTCGTGAGCTTAACTAACTTTCTTGGTGTTACTGTTTCAATAGTTATACAAAGTGCATGCAAAGTCCCTAGAAAGAGGGCAAGACTCTCCCTATAAGTACAAAAAGAAAATATTTAAAACCTTGTTTATATTTATTTTCTCCCTTTCTTCCCTTGTCTCAAGACTATGTTGTATATGCAAGAATTATTTAGAGCAAACTCCTCATTTGGAAATATGACACTGGTATAAGTCCATCCAACTTATATCATTTTCATTACTTCAGACAAATTCCATTCTTATCTTTCACTAGAAAGACTATTCTCATCAAGAAGAGCTGAACTAGAAGCCAAGGTCATAGCTTTGTAAGCTTCATATTAAGACTATTAGATACCCCCTTCTCCTAGATGACTGACTTCACATCTAAGTTTAATATTCTAAAGTTTCCATTCCTCTCTTTCCCTCATAGCATGACATGCATCTATCCAATTAACACCATAATACTCTCATTACAGCACTTCCAAATACATGAAACTATAATGCAAATATAATGCAAAGGAGGTATTAATTCAGAAAATTTAAATAAAAATAACTTTTAAAAAGATACAAATTAAATGAACTTTTCTTGACAAGATAATCCTTACAAGAAAAAAATTGATATCTCACAAGGCCAAAAGTAAAAAGGGAACCAAAAATCACAACAGCTTTTGTGTGGATGGGTGGTGACTACGTTGGTGAGACACCTCTGATATCCAGAGTAAGTTTTCAGCCCCTGCATAAGGTTGAACACATCCTTTGAATGATGCAGTAAAATCTTGCTCTTATAAAACTAGAGCATAGAAATAATGCATTATTTTGTATCATCCTTAAAACCTGAAGAAATTTTCAATGTCAAAGACATTGAAAATAGCCTTTGGGAAAGCTAAAGAATTGCTAAGTGCCCTCATTAAGGCATTGCAATCAAAGCTTTCTTTTCAAACCAGATTTTTTTTAAAAATTGTTAATGTATTTTAAAGGGTTTAGATAATTATCAAAATGCATAAAGAAAACTTTTAAAACACAGGTATTAAGAAGAATAAAGATTTTCATAGACTTTTCAAAAGAAGAAAACACTTGAAAACAATCCATTAGGAATCAAAAAAGGCACCATTAGCTATGATCTGTAGTGTATCAGTACCACAAAAACAATTTTCAAAAGGGATTCTTCAGTTGTACCCTAGCAAACATAGGATAACCTTAAGTACTAGAACTGGAAAATGCAAAGCAAATGTCTATCTTTCAATAGCAACAGAAGTTGTCCAGTTTATTGCTGAGTCTAAAGGAAATTAATTAGGTAACTTTCTCCATCACTACCACTTGATGTTATGGGAAAAGAGACTGGAGTAGAGACCTGGAAAAAAGGAAGTGTTGGAGGCATAACATGAAAGAAGTAAAGAATAATCTTCACTGAAACAAACCTCTCTTGTAGTTTAAAAGGGATACTAGTAAGTTAAAAACAGAGTCATTCATTATAGATGTTCTTTAGTGTGGATCAAAGTACATGAAAGAATGTTCACCCTTGAAGTTAGGTTTTCTGCTTGGATTCACATACCCATAGTGCTTTTTTCCCCTTCAATTTGACTTAATGAATTCACCATTTATATATTAAGTAACACTACATGCAAACAATCTGCTAATTGCTGCAAGCATACAACAGATCAGTTTAAGTTCCCTATATCTAGGATCTCACAGTACAGCAAGAGGGGCAGAGGTGATATACAATGACCTCTACAAATAGGTTTTAAGTTGCACTCTGTACATTGTCGGTACATACAAGGGAGTATTGTTCTCATAGTACTCAGCACAAATTGGTATATTCATTAAAGCGATTTTTGGCCAGGGATAATAACTTATCTTACTTTCTGAGTCTAGTGTGTTTTTCTTTCCATTTTAAAGATAGGTATTTGATGGATAGCAATCAGCAAAGTTCTGGAACCACCAGCAGAAAACTTTCTCAATATAGTTTAAAAGGATTTATTTTGATAAACTAAGTATAGCCCAAATACTAGCCTCATCTTTTCATGCTCACAAACTTGACTGGGTAAATACAATCTCAATTATTCCTATGAGTGGCAATAAGAAATTTCCAACACTCATAACTAAAAGCAGTATAAAAATGCACAGAGTTATATGGGTAACACAACTACCGTGGGGATCAGAATATTTGCATTTATAGAACCAGCACATTCTCTTCCTGCATGCACTGTGATAAGGAAAGCCAAGTATGTAATTAGCAGATGGCTTGATGAGAATCAGAGTAAGAGTAGTAACATAAATAAATAAAATTTACTAACAATAGGAATAAGACCTAATGTGCACATATATACTCATAATTGGGTTGCTGTTGACATTGAGTTCATAATATTCAAATATTATTGATAAATGCTAAACCCACCTTTTCAATTGGGATGGAATCATTAAAGGAGTAGTAATAACTGAAGTCTGTAGACATAGTCTTCTTGTTATGTATACGTATTGTATATCTTGTTATATATAGATATTGTGTACCTTGTTACACATATATGTAATTAATATTATATATCTACACACACAGCTAACACTATTAACCTCTCTGACTCTCTTTTTCTTCGTTTTCATTCATCAACTCTTGTGAATGATGCATAGTTCATTTCTATGTGTTAATACCTTTCCATCAGTCTCTGGCCCAACTGTCAGTATTCTGAGTCATAAGATGCATGGCTACCATTTAAGTCATTATATGTTGACCTTAAATTTGTGTCAGAGAACATACAGTGTTGAGTTAGGGGTGAGATAGAGCTTACCCAAAATTGCAGAATAACCACTCTTCATGTTCCCTTAGCATCAGTCTTTATAATGACTAATACGAATAAATATTAGTACAGCTACTAGCAACTTTCTCCTTATTGTAGAAGTTATATACTTTGAGTATCTAGTTTATTTAAAATAATTTAAAAATTATTTATTTAGATACACAACTGATGAAATTTCATGTAATGCATGGCTTCAACACATACAGAAATCAAACAATATTTATTGATTCGAGATGTAAGAGAAAGAACCAAAAGGTCTTCATAAAGATTTTGTAAGCCGAAATGTTATGTTTGTCTTCCTTTTTTTCTAACTTTTCTTTAAAGTTTATTTATTAGAGAGAGAGAGAGAGAGAGAGAGAGAGAGAGAGAATGAGTGGAGGAGGGGAAGAAAGAGAGAGGGGGAGAGATAATCCCAAGCCGGCTCCATGCTGTCAGACCCCCAATGGGGGGCTGGATCTCACCAACCATGAGATCATGACCTGAGCTGAGATGAGTTGGAGGCTTAACCTACTGAGCCACCCAGGCACCCCATGTGCCATTATCTACCTAAAAGTCCATCTGACCATCTATATAACAAATAGTGGATGAAGAAAGGTTGCTAATGCTGCCTTGTCTGATGATGTGGCTCCTCTATGATTCCATGAGTTATTATCAAAATATTGACCTTTAAAGACCCCACATTAATTGGATATTATGTACCAAAATGGACTGATACTTATAATATGGGGAAAAAAACGAGTAGTATCCCAAAGCGTTAGTTAGGAAAGAGAAAGAATGTTTTAAAAAAAGAAAGAAAGAAAAGAAAAGAGAAAACTCATTACAAAAGTGCAAAGCCATTGAAAACATTTGAAAACACACATCTTTTAAGTGATAATTACATTCATGGGAAAATTGGCATATTTAAACCTTTTATTCCAATACAATGTTATTTCAATTTCTTTTTGATTATTAGGCCCCTGTAAAACTATTCATTTGAATTATCAAAGGCACAAATATAATAAACAGCCATATTATGGAGTGAAATGAAAAATGTGCATGCTAATGTTAAAGTAAATCATACAACTTCAAAGAAATTTGTGCTTATGCTTGTTTGCTTTGGCAAACACTTCCTAGAACCTAAAGGGTGTGTATTTCCGTATAGTCCAATGGGTATTCTTTAATAGAAAAATAAAAAAAGCAAATTTAGATTACCTCTAAGATCATACCTAGCTTCAAACTTTATTACTTTTAAAAATCAAGATGTTTTGGATTCGGTTGACAGACATGCAACTAATATTTATTTAAGGAAAAATGTTTTATATTCATATACTTGTGAAAAGTACAGAGTAATACTGGTTTAGGGTATCTCCTGACACTGGGGCTAGATATAGGACTCGTCACCATCTCTTCCCTTTATTCATAGGCTATTTCTCTTTGTGGTGGGTTCTGGCAACTCCAATCCAACATCATCTTCCCTTCTACCTATTTTCCAATAGTTCCCACAAAATTCCTAGAATTAAATTCCATCCCGTTCATGTCCACCCTTAATTATATCACTGTTGATAGTGGTAATACCTACATAATTTGTCAAGCTCTGGGTTATGTGCCAATGTCTTGGCTTAGAGTGGCAGCAGGTATCTCCACGGAGGATAATTGAGGCACTGCCTCTCAGCAGCTACCTACTCATAGATCCCTCTACATGGAAAATTTATGAGTGGGTGACCAATTTGCACCCCTTTTTTACCACATTCTCAGTTCCATCATATGTTGGGTTATAGTTTCTTTTCTTTCAGCCATGATTTCTGCACAAAGAAAAATATTGCTATTTTCGCTTGTCCAGTGTACCATCATTTGTGGACAAGAATTCTCCATGAATCATACCAAACCTGAAGGAAAAGCATCATATGGATCAATTAGGATATTTCTATCACTACTGTGGGCTCCTAAAGCAATTCATGGTAACACAAATACTCCTTTCAAAGCTTTATAGTACGGGAATGGTGCCTCAAACCTGGTACCATGATAAATTTTGATTTTAGAGTGTTATATCCAGGGAAATCAAGGGGAAGGAAATTCTAGAGCAGCCTGTCTAGTAGAAATTTCTGTGATGTTGGAAATCTTTTCTAATCGGTACTCTCCGGTATAGTAGCCACTAGCCAAATGCGGCTATTAAATAATTTAAATATAAATATATGATTAAGCACCTAACTTAATTTTAGTTTAATTTTAATTAAGTTAAATTTAAATAGCTCCATGGACTAATGGCTACATATTGGACAACAGCTCTAGACAATAAACTGCATCAGGTCATGTCTCTGCTATTCATAGTTATTCCCCATGCAGTATAGTTTCCAGAGAGTGGCAGGCACCTAATAATTGCATTGTCAATAATAACACAAATAGCTGACATTTCTCAGGCACTTCTTAAAACCCAGGCACTGTGCTATATTCTTTAACTACTTCACATGAACATCTTTGCAAAGATGTTTCACCTTCATCCTAATAATATAGGGCATTTCCCAGAAGTCCAGAGTATTGTGGTAGATAATGAAAGACTCCAGCCAATTAAAATCTATGTATTGAGTAGCCTCATTCAATAGAATATTCTCCTAACAGAATATAATGATAGACTGCCACCACTCTTTTCTTATAAGCTTTATTGACATATAATTGATATACAAAAATTGCAAATATTTAATGTATAATTATAATTGGCTTGGACATATACATACACCTGTAATACTATCATCACAATAAAGGCATTAAACATAGTCATCACCTCCAAAAAAGATTGTGCATATGTGTGTGCATGTTCAGAATACTTAACATGAGATCTATACTCTTAACATATGGAGAGAGAGAGAGAGAGAGAGAGAGAGAGAGACATAAAATTTTGTTTTAGAAAGTGTGTGAGCAAGGGAGAGGGAAAGAAAGAGAATCCCAAGCAGGGTGCCTGCTCAGAGCAGAGACCGACTTGGGGCTTTATCTCACCACTGTGAGATTAAGACCTGAGGCGAAACCAAGACTTGGACGTTCAACTGACTGAGCCGCCCAAATGCCACTATCCTCTTAACATATCTTAAGAATAATATTATAAACTATAGACACTTTGTTGTACAGACAATCTCTAGGAGGTATTCATCTTACATAACTGAAACTTTATATCCTTTGACCAACAACTCAGCATTTCTCTTTTCCCCAGCCCTAGCTACTACCATTTTATTCTCTGATTCTATGAGTTTGATTGTTTAGATACTTCATATAAGTGGCATCATTCAGTATGTGTCCTTCAGTGACTGGCTTATTTCACTTAGCACAATTTCCTCTTGGTTCATTCACATTATAGCAAATGGTAGCATTTCTTTTTTAAGGCTGAATAATATTTTATTGTACATACCACATTTTCTTGATCTATTCATCTGCCAATAGACGTTTGGATTGCTTACATAGATAGCTTGGATATAGTGAATACTGACCGCTACAATGTACATAGGGGCACAGATATCTCTTTGAGATCGTGATTTCAATTCTTTTGGATATATACCCAGAAGCAGAATTGCTGGACCCTATGGTAGTTCTATTTTTTAGTTTTTTGAGTGAATTCCATGCTGTATTCCATAATGGCTACACCACTCTACTATCCCACCAACAGTTTATAGCGATTCCAATTTCTCCACATCCCCATCAACACTTGTTATCTTTTGATTTTTTGGTAATAGCTATCCTAACATGTGTGTGGTGGTATTTCAACGTGGTTTTGACCTATATTTCTTTGATGATTAGTGATCTTGGACATTTTTTTTCATAGTTGGCCATTTGTTTATCTTCTCTTTGGAGAAATGTCTATTCAATCTTTTGTGCATTTTAAAAATCAGATTATTTGTCTTTAGCTAATGACTTGTAGGAATTCCTTATATATTTTGGATATTAACCCCTTATCAGATAGATGGTTTGCAAATATTTTCTCCCATTCCAAAGACTGTTTTTCATTCTGTAGATTGTTTCCTTTGCTGTGCAGAAACTTTTTAATTTGATACAATTCCACCTGTCTATTTTTGGTTTTGTTGCCTGTGCTTTTGGTGACAAATCCAAGAAATTGTTGCCAAGACCAATGTCAAGAAGTTTTCCCTGATTTTTTCTTTTTTTTTTCCGCAAAAGGTTTTATAGTTTCAGGTCTTTAACTCTTTCATTCATCTTAACTGATTTTCATATAGCATACAATAGAGGTCAAATTTTATGCTTTTGCATGTGGATATCCAGTTTTCCCAAAACAAGCACAACTCAGTAAAATCACATCTTGATTCTGCAAATTCTGCAGTGAAGAAAGGATATTTCTAGGGGGTGGATGTTTAGGCTTTGATCACCAATTCTTTCCTTTTTTGTGATAGGCTATTTCCGACCACATATTTTATCTACTAATGCATTAGCTATGTGTTAATCATAGCTATATTACCATGATTTTTCACTTTAATGACTCCTCATGATTTAAATTTGCCTAACATGGGACCGATTTTCAGGGGATGCCCTTTCTTATTTATTGCACTTTGCCAAAATTGAATGTAGAATTTTGTTTGGTTTTGTTTTGGATTTGGTTTCGTTTGCTTGTTTTAGGAAAGACTGATTCATTTAAATAAGAATTTACAAATCTTGGGGAATCCAAAACAAAACAAGGCAAACAAGTAAACAAAATAGATACATCTGCCACAAAGAGGAACATATTATTAGACAATCTATTTTTCAAGTTGAGGAAATCAAGACAGGTTCTTAAAAAAGAAAAGTGAATTGACAATGCATGGGTATATAGCTCATCCTTGTAACTTACTGGGTATGAGAACTCTAACAATTTTTTTAAATTTTATTTATTTATTTATTTATTTATTTATTTATTTATTTTTAATATATGAAATTTATTGTCAATTGGTTTCCATACAACACCCAGTGCTCATCCCAAAAGATGCCCTCTTCAATGCCCATCACCTACCCACCCCTCCCTCCCACCCCCCCATCAACCCTCAGTTTGTTCTCAGTTTTGAAGAGTCTCTTATGCTTTGGCTCTCTCCCACTCTAACCTCTTTTTTTTTTTTTTTCTTTTCCTTTCCCTCCCCCATGGGTTTCTGTTAAGTTTCTCAGGATCCACACAAGAGTGAAAACATATGGAGATTATACCATGCATACTTTCTAACAATTTTTTAACCCACCTATGCCTCAGTTTTTCCATTAGTAAAATGGGGATAACAATAGTGTTTATCACATAGTGGTGTAAAGATTTAATTTAATATATACTTAATATATACTTAAATATATACACTTAATAGCACCCAGCAGGTGATATTTAATGAAGATTAACTATTATGATAATTATTAATGTTATCAACATGGTCAGAATATGGTCTCTTCAGAGATGTTTCTCTGCCTAGTTTCTGGCATTTCACCATGTGACAAAACTGCTCTAATTCTAAATGTTTTCTTAACATTTATTCATTTTTAAGAGACAGAGACAGAGCACAAGTCAGGGAAGGCAGAGAGAGGGGGAGACACAGAATCTGGAGCTGGCTTCAGGCCCTGAGCAGTCAGCACAGCCTAGCACAAGGCTTGAACCCACAAATTATGAGATAATGACATGAGCCAAAGTCTGATGCTTAACCAACTGAGCCAGCAAAGCACACCATTTCTACTCTACTTCTAGATTACATTCAAGCACAACTGGATCCCTGAAGAGTACAGACCATAAGGTTTACCTTTTATTACGTTGTTATCCAAATTCCAGAATTCCCATTTGTTAATCCCTAGTTTTGATTGGTAGTAATAACAGCCTTTCAAGGGTAACAACTTCCGCTAATTTTGAAGGTGCAGCCTTACCCCATGACTTCCATTAGACAAAGAACCCTTAAAAATTACAAACATGAAATATTTTTTATATATTCAAATAATTTTTATTTATTTATTTATTTTATTTTTGAGAAAGACAGAGAGACAGAGTGCAAGCTGGGGAGGGGCGGACAGAGGGAGACACAGAATCTGAAGCAGCTTCCGGGCTCTGAGCTCTCTGCACAGAGCCCCATGTGGGACTAGAATTTGCGAACCATGAGGGCATGACCGGAGCTGAAGTCGATTGATTGATTAACCGACCAAGCCACCCAGGCACCCCATAAACATAAAATATTTTATAAAAAGGTTGAAAATTTTACAAAGCAGCTACACATTTACTGCTCATTTGACCCACATTTCAGAACAGTAAGTATGCTAATGTAAGTATTAGCATACACCTTCCATAAATAAGAAAACTAAAAATGAAAGAAGCCAAGAGATATGTATGGAGTGGGGGTCACAATTAGGAAACAGGAAATTTCTTCCTAAACTTTAGACTTTCTGATAATGAGTTTTTACTGATCAGGGTTGCTTTGTGAATAAAATAAGAAATGAGAGGGGGATGCTATAATATACAACTTTTTACCAGACTGCAAGGTCATTTACAGAATAGGAAACTACATTTTTCTATTTGGGTGATCTTGCTGAACCTCAAAAATCCAAATAAATTCCATAAATTTTTTAAGAAAGAAAACATTATCAAGGATCTCACTGTTGTAGAAATATGCAGTTTCAACTTCAGCCTACTCTAAATAAAAATGATTAAAAAAAGAAAACAACAACATTAATCACATTACATTTCTTACTCTCACGTCTTGTTTATGTTACGTATCGGCTGCCCAAATACATATGTTATTCCTATTGCAATTCAGATGTTCATATGCTTACTTCTATATCAACTATTGTTTTCTCTATGGGAATAATTAATTTTCATCACTGCACTTTCGTACCTATATTGTTTTCTCACAGTTTCTTCTTCAATCTCAAATTCTTTAATTAGGGATTTTACTTAAAAGAGGATGATAAAAGACACAAAGAGATTTGATGTCAAAGCAAAGTGCCTAACAGAAATATTCAAGTGAATTCTGTATTTGTTATCTTAAAATAAAACTTCAAAGGAAATGATGGAAGATTTTCAGGTTCCTAACTATATGAATAAGAATAAGAGACAAAAAAAATGATTAAAAATGATGAAAAGCCATGTAGATGAATAGGTCTTTATAATTGCATGTGCGATTGCCTACTGGACTCCTGGCTTTTCTTTGGGTGGAGGGAGAGCATCTTTCTTTTAGAGGGACATTCTGAATAATTTTAGTACAACATTGAAATATAGTACAAAAAAAAGGTTTATTTAATCATGAGCTATGATTTTGTGATACCATTCTTGACCCACAGTACAGGACCTGGCTTTTAATGCATAAAGATATCTGGTTACCATGACTATAATTACCATAATTTTACACCTATTAATTTTGTCTGTAGAATTAATTTCCATAACTTATGACTTGAAACAAAAACATCGGTCTTGTTCCATAGTTTCCAAGAGCAGAATTATTATAAACCTCATAAATGCCAAATGTTATTATTATTTTTTTTTCTTTTCTCTGAGTCCTCCAACCTGATTCCCTCTTATTAAAATTCAAACAGCTGTGAAATGGCCAGGCGATTTGAAGATGAAAGTAAATGTGAAGTGACCTTCATCCATGCTGAACAAATAGAATATTATAAACACACTTTCTAGTTGAAGTTACACAAAGCAAATTAAGAAATACCTAGGGCTATAATTTACTACAAAAATGTTTCTTAAATTTCTGACAGTTTCATTTAACTGACTAATTAAATTTGCTTGTAGGCATTTTAGAGATGGAGTCTAATAACTGCACTGTCATTTGGGAAGAAAATGAAAATTACATTTTCCGTGAGAAATATGTTTGTAATGGTCCAGGTTTCCTACTAAACATTTGACAAATATCTGTAAGTATTTATGCCTAGCTGTATTAGATGATAATACCAATTCTATTAAAAGGTGATTAAAAAATCTCATGTGTAATAGTTTGGAACTATAATGTGCTTTTTCTAAAGGACTTGCCAAAGGACGAAGTTAAAACGCCTTTCTACAGCATCGACAGTATGTATCCATTGTATATTTTGTTTACTCATGTCATAGAAATTAGCATGTGTGGATGATTCAATTTACAGTTCTCCCCTTTGATTGTGTGCTGCTTCTTTCCATGAATGAACCAGAGGAATCTCCTCCCCAGAGTTTGCATTTTCTAGATGTCAGTCCAAGATTACTGTGAAGGACTTAGCATTCTGTGTTTACTAGTACACAAGCTTAATACATCAAGAGGGCTAATAGATTTTTTGATTTCCCTCTAAAGAAACCAAGCCTACAAAACTCCTTTTATACAGCATGTTGTAAGGCTGCAAGGAAAAACATTCAAATACAGTTTTGCAAACAGTGTCTTCAGGCGAATCTTAGAATAAAATACCCTACAATTTTCTATAATTATACTCCTGAATTGTGGATAATGGTCAAAACACTGATTTTCTCTTTTTATTCTCTTTAGAAACAATCTAGGCTCTCGGCATGTTAAATATAAAACACCTGACAACGTTTAATAATTATTTCCTTTCATTATGTGTAATTCTGTTATTCATTTCACAAAAATGACATTTCAGAGAAAAACGTGAAAGCTACAATTTTATAATTATTTTGCCAAGTGCCAATGCTTGTATGCTCTGTGAAACCAGACTAGCTCAGGGTTTAAAATTTCACTGAATCTCTGCAAAATCATCTGCATTTAATTTAGTTCCTCTCTTACCTCCCATTAACCTGTAAACCCTCTGAAGGCATGAAGTGGTATGCACTCATCATGGAATACTCTTCAGCCCCTAGTTTAGTGTCTGACACAGCAGTCATTTGATATGCATTTGCTGACTTGAATTGCCTGACATGTTTAACATGAAGCTAAATTAATAGGGTGTGGCATTCAGGGAAGGGAAAGTTAAAAAGATCAGCCTTTATTATTCTTGCTGCCCTAGTGGTTTCATGTTTTCATCCTGATTTAAAAAAAAATAATAATGCTCAGATTTGTAGCAAAAGTGAGAAAATATTTTCATTATAGAAAAGTTTATACAATTATTGGTGCTAATTAGAGAAAACTGGGAGGATTTCCAGTTTCTGATTTCTCTTGCTTCATTGAAATTAAAATCAACACCCTGAAAGTACCTCCTACCATCCCAACTTCATTTGTTTTCATTTTTTAAATGTTTATTTATTTATTTTGAGAGAGAGAGAGAGAGAGCACACAATGGGAGCAGGGCAGAGAGGAAGAGAGAGAGAATCCCAAGCAGGCTCCACACTTTCAATGCAGACACCGACAGGTGCTTGAACTCACGAACCGTGAGATCATGACCTGAGCCAAAATCAAGGGTCAGAGGCTTGATCAACTGAGCCACCTAGGCGTTCCCCCCACTCAATTTTTAACAAGCAAGTTGGAATCAAATCATAACCTTGGCCTATAACTTGTCTATGCTCTAAGTTATACTTTACATAGAGAGTTTGGATGGTCCATTTTTGCCATATTTCCAGCATTGAAGTCAACCAGCCAAAGAGGACAAGAAACATCTCTGTAGTCACATAGAGTTATGTTTATTTAGCTTTCTGCAATAAGTGAGAGCATGTACCAAAGGAACCATAAGAGTCCCAGTGCAAGGAGTTTGAATGGATACCTTATTGTATTTGTGCTTGTTCTGAGTGATTTTAAGCAAGCTTAGAAAGTGGGTGTCGATTTTGGAGTGGGTGGCATCAGGAAGGGAGGTAATGTGGTCATTGGGTACCTTGGTAATTTTTTGTTTAGGAGACTTGAGGATTACAGCAGGAAGATATTTGTCAAAGGAACAGAAACAATAATGACTGAAGCCAAAAAAGGAGAATGACTAGTTGTTATTGGTTTTTGTTTTTGTTGCTTGGTGTACTTGTCTCTGTCTTGTACTGCCATGGCTAAAGAGTGACCTTTTGCGAGTTTGTTTAGAGTCTACACATGTTTACATGTTTTGTGGTAAACACAACAGCTGAATTGAAAGCTTCTAGCTCCCAGTTTCTAAGTTCATTTTTTTCTTTTTCTTACCAAATATTACTATAGTTATTAGTAATTATTGATTTTTTTTATTTGTGGATTAATTTTAGACAGGTGATGAGGAGTTTCTCCTGTGACTGCTTCATCTAAAAGAAATCCAGGGGCGCCTGGGTGGGTGGCTAGTCGGTTAAGCGGCCGACTTCGGCTCAGGTCATGATCTCGCGGTTCGTGAGTTCGAGCCCCGCGTCCGGCTCTGTGCTGACCGCTCAGAGCCTGGAGCCTGTTTCGGATTCTGTGTCTCCCTCTCTCTCTGCCCCTCCCCCGTTCATGCTCTGTCTCTCTCCGTCTCAAAAATAAATAAACGTTAAAAAAATTTAAAAAAAAATAAAAGAAATCCACTCATTATTAAGGCAAAGTAGTTGCTCTTTCTATGTCACATCTCCCTTTTAAGTCCAGCTGGCCAGGAAAACCCCTATAAATGGAAAAAAAAAATCTGGCTTCCCCATTTCTGTGGCATAAACAGAAGAAGAATGCTTGATAACAGAAGTCTAGGTTTAAACTGAAAATCTACTATCATCTTGGAAACTATCTTCCAGGTAGGACTTCATAAGGATTCATCAGACTAGAGTTCAAACTAGCCTTGATGGCTAACTTGTTTGACATTGTACTATACAATTCATGGTATAATAAAAACCTGAGAGTTTGAGTTCTTTTAAAACTCAAAATATAGAAAATTAACGGGTACAGATCAGGAGAAAAGTTAAGATTCCTGATGTCAAATCTGACTCATTGAGAACAAGATCTTGGATTCAGCAGGCAGTGCTAAATAATGGTGAGCCAAGCCTGATTTACATAACTGGTATGTGTTAATGAATTGTAGGCTTTTGACCAAAAGATCCGAATCACATTTATTGGTTCTTAAGGAGTGTTTCTATGAAAGAAGAAGAAATGGGGAATATTGTAGAGAATATGGGTGGGTCCAATATCATTGAAAGCAACTAAACATAAATGACATTTTCCATGGGTACCTATGGCTCCTGTTTGAGTAATACACACACACTAGCTTGAATCCTAAAAATAAAATTTTCCAAGATAAATAGAAAGCTTTTACAATATCTAGTAGCAAACTACTTAGGGTATTCTTCTATCTTAAAGAGTGGTGCTCACTTTGCATTTCACTTTATATTTACCATCATTTCACTAAGCAACTAGAATAAAAATCAGGGGCTAACAAAGTTTTTGATCCCTCTGCTCAAGGATTCTATTTTACCAGAAGGTAAGTAAGAACGGGTTATGGAAACTTAAAGTGGAATCTTCATACATCATGTTACTCCCAGGTGACAATTACTACAGTATAGTGGAGTGGAGTGTTAAATACCCAGGTGAAGCAGACATATTTCATTGCAAAGGCATCTTGCAAGGAATAGTTTCCTTTTTCAGAGAGAAAACTTTTTACAACTCAACTTTTTCTCTGGAGAGGATTATGGTCAAATAACTAAAAGGATGTAGAGTAAAGGCAATTCTAGCATAAATATTACAGCAATTACAGAAATAATAATATCAATTTTTTTTCTAAAATATTTTATTTTACATTCAGTATCTTCAAGGGCCTCTGGCCATGCATTTCCACATTCTTAAAGACTGACAAGCGCAGCAATTTTCTTTAACTTTCTGCCTGTCTTAGATGTCCTAGCATACTCTCCCTTGAAGCCTCACTCACCAAAACAGCAAATAAAGGGGCAAGTGTTGAGCACATTCAGAGACTTAAAAACAAGCGAAAAAAATAAGATTCATACAATAAAAATAAAGAGGCAGGAGAATTCATTTAGCATCAACAGGTACCTTCTGCAATATCTGGTTCTATCAACATACTACTAAAGTTTTAGGAGAGCCTGAACCTAAAAATCACAAGAGTGGGTTTACAGATGAAGACTTGTTTTGGTTGCAAGTTATAGAAACTCATACTAAGATGAGGAAAAATAAAAGTACTGTATTGGCTCATGTGACTATCATGTCTGGAGAATGACCTTTAGGCACAGCTGGGTCAAAAGACCCAAATAATTTTCTTTTTTTTTTTTTTGTAAGTTTTTATTTAAATTCCAGTTAGTTCGCATGCAGTAATGTTAATTTCAGGTATACAATTTAGTGATTCAACACCTATATACAACACCCAGTGCTCATCACAAGTGCCCTCCTTAATCCCCATTACCTACTTAACACTCTCTTCACCTGCCTCGCCTCTGGTAACTATCAATTTGTTCTTTATAGTTAAGAGTCTAGGTTTGTCTCTCTTTACCCCTATGCTCATTTGTTTTCTTTCTTAAATTCCACATATGAGTGAAATCATATGGTATTTGTCTTTCTCTGACTAACTTGGCATAATACTCTCTCCTCCATCCATGTCATTACAAACAGCAAGATTTTATTCTTTTTTATGGCTGAGTAATATTCCATTGTATGTATATGTAAATATATATATATATATATAATCACTTATTCTTTTTTTTAAAGCTTATTTTTTATTTATTTTTGAAAAAGAGAGAGAGCAAGTAGGGGAGGGGCAGAGAGAGAGAGGGAGGCAGGATCCCAAACAGGCTCTGTGTTGTCAGCACAGAGCCGATGCTAGGCTCAAACTCACCAACTGTGACACTATGACCTGAGCCAAAATCAAGAGTCAGATGCTTAACCAACTGAACCACCCAGGCACCCCTATACCACTTATTCTTTGGTTATTTATTTGTGGACGTCTGGGATGTTTCCATAATTTGGCTGTTGTAGTTAAAGCTGCTATAAACACTGGGTTGCACATATCCCTTTGAATTATTACTTTTGTATTATTTGTATAAACACTTAGTAGTGTAATTGCTGGATCATAGGGTAGTTCTATTTTTAACTTTTAGAGGAACCTCCATACTGTTTTCCACAGTGGCTGCACCAGTTTGCATTTTCACCAACAGTGCCAGAGGGTTCCCTTTTCCACACACTCTCTCCAACACCTGTTGTTTCCTGTGTAACTGATTTTAGCCATTCTGACAGGTGTGAGGTGATATCTCATTGTAGGTTTGATTTGTATCTCGATGATGATCAGTGATGTTGAGCATCTTTTCATGTGTCTGTTGACCATCTGGATATCTTCTTTGGAAAAATAGGACCCAAACAAATTTCAATCTCCATTTCTATTTATTCTTCTTCATCTTTTTTTTTTTAATTTGAGAATAGTTAACACATCATGTTACATTAGTCTCAGGTGTGTAAGAAGTTAAATAGTAATTTGGTTACCCACCCATAGCGAGTCAATGAATTTATTATACATAATGCTACGCTCACCACAAGCGTAACTCATGCAAAAAACAAAACACAAAACACCAGCCTGATTAGACATTTTTCTCTATATCTCCTTTTTCGCTTTTCTTTGACTCTGCTTTTCTCAGTATTGGCTTTAACCTCAAGAGGGTTTATTAATCACCGAGATCCGTGTAGTCACAAGTAGTCTCTTCCTCACAATTTAGCAATGCAGTAGATGCTGTTGGTGTCCTGCCTATATCCCCATGGTACTCGGAGTTCCCACATGTGCTGTGACTTCCTATCCTAAGCATCTGCAATCTCTCTGCTTGGGGCTTTCCGTGACTGCTGGAACAAGAGCAAGCTGGGAGAGTGAAGGATTGAATATCTCCTGGAGCAGCCCTCAGCCTGGAGGTGCATTCTGCACCATCGCCCAGAAATTCCCAAGGAGACTAACTTCAGTTTCCCAAAGGTAATCTCCTCATTACCATACTCTCAACTGATTTCTTGTCCTTCTCTGATCACTTCCCTCTTCCCATACCAGGGTTTCTTTGGATCACCTCTCAAATAAACCACTTTCCCTCAAATCCTTGCCCAAGAGTCTGCTGCTATGGGAATCCAACCTAACATGAGCAGCCTCAAAAGAAGATAGCTTTTTCCTCTAGGTGCTAGCTGCTCTGAGCTCATCTTAGCTACTCAGAGCACCAGATTCAAGTCATATGTCCTCTTTTGCTAAGGAGAGAACCAATATGTGTATTTCTTACATAAATAGATGTGTCTATTTTACAAGGGCTAATACCTGTGGGACAGGCAAAATGTGATATTTCCACATGAGTCTGAAATGTTTCATAAGTGAAAAACAATTGTAGAAGACGTAGTTACTTCTGGCTTCTGAGGGACATCAAATTACCATTTAACTACTTACACCATACACCATTGTTTAGAGTAACATCCTGAGTCTAAATAATCCAGAATCAATTATACGCTATTTTTAGGCTATTATTTTGATGCAAATATACTGATATTTAATTAAGTCCCTTTGGAACATGAACTTGTAAGTTTATAGACTATAAGAAATAAAGTTTTATTTATAATAATAGATTTCTTTCAAAAAACATGTGAGACTCTGATGAATATCAGAAACAGCGAAAAGGATACTGATAAATTGGATGCATAGATTCTGGTAGATTTGTGAACAAGCTACACTAAGCTGACTTTTTTTTTTTATATCAACTCCAGTGGAAAGCGCTGTAAATATTCTACATGTATTATGACCCCCCAGTGGAAACAGACACATACTAGGATTGTTTTCTTTCTCTTTCCTTTTTTGATTTGCTTTTGAAGTCTGAGTCAAACCTGTAGACTCTGAGGCTTATCTCGATTGAAAAGCCACTACATTTTGGTGTGAGACCCATCCATGGGGTTCATCCTGAAGTCAGACACAGGAGTACAAGGGCATAATTACCATGATTACTTCTATAGTGAAGGCTTTACTTGCTGACTGGAGGGTTAGAGAGTAAGATAACTTTTCTAGCACCTGTATGACGTATCAGAAATAAGCTACACAGGGCGTGCCTGGGTAGTTCAGTCAGTTGAGCATTCGACTTCGGTTCAGGTTGTAATCTCACCATTTACGAGTTCAAGCCCCGCATTGGGCTCACTGCTGTCAGCATAGAGCCTTCTTCGGATCCTGCTTCAGATCTTCTGTTCCCCCTGTCCCTTTGCTTCTCCTCTGCTTGTGCTCTCTCCCTCAAAAATAAATAAACTTAAGAGAAACAAAAAAGAAAGAAAGAAGGAAGCTACATAGTATGGAAATCAAATGGGGGTGCATAAAATGGCCATGGTAAATAATAAGCACTAGCATCCAAAGCAGAAATTCATTTTTAATAATATCACTACATTTTGCTAGCTAATTAAGAGAAGCCACCAGTCATTGGTTACCCCTGGGAGAAACTGAGTAAATTTAAATTCACTTCTGAAAGCTTAGAAACTATGTTGTTAAAGAATTCACGGAAATATATGGGCAATGCAACTCATATTCAGCATTAGAATAAGGACTTGGCTCTTCTGCCACTAACTGTACTAACCAGAAGGAATTATTTCAGCTCACCAGGGTAGACACATGAAGAAGTTGGGTACCACAAACTGTGACACATGCTTCACGTTTACTATGTAATGGCTTCTCAGGCACAAGCGACTGAGCGGAGTACAGATTCAGCAGAGCTCAAGAGGTATCATTATTCCCCTTACAATACAAAATGAACAACATAAACAAAATCCCCTCAGTTTTAGGAGGAAAAGCGGAATCCACTTGGATCCACTTGGATATACGTGGGTGCCTAGGAGCCCTCTGTCTAAACGTTATTAAAAGGGGAGGGCACGATAGTCTTACAATAAAGAAAGAAAATGCAAATTATGCAAAAGGACACGCATTAGATTTGCTTTTCCTACTTTAATTTTTCTACGTTCATAGGTAACATTTTCATGGCCCTAAGTCTACCCTTCCTACCTCAATTTCTAAAATATTTCACGTCTTAACATCATTTAGAGGTGGAAGACTGGATTTTTCTCTTGACAGTTTGGGGCAGTAAAGACATCCAAAGTTGGGAATATTTTGTATTTAATAAGGACTGACAACACCTTATTTACAAAAGTCTTAAAAACCTGAGAGATAAACATTCTCCCACAGACCTGCAGGAAGAGGACCAGATAGAATCCGAGGCCGGAAGCGACCCAAAAGTAGTTTTGAGGATTTTCAAGTTCTTTGTTGACTTTCCAAATGTATTCTAGGTTATTGCTTGAGTGGACATAAAGACGACTAAGAAAGATGAAAGCAGCAAGCCAAAGAATGAGGAAAAAAGAATGGTAAAGAATGCTAGCTGTATAGAGAAGCACTTTCACCTGTACTTCCTGAAAAGGTTGGGAAAAGCCCAGCCACCATGCTCCATTTGATTGAAAGTGCCCTGGAAAAAAATACCCCAGGGGTGACCTTGAACAAGTAATATCACCCAGCTGATCCTCATCTATAAAATCAGAGACTTGGATAAGCAGATCTAAAAAGTTCCTTTCAACTGTAATATTCTCTAACTGCGTGACCTTCCAGGAACAGAATTCCTATTCTTTTATAGACTACAGGGAATTTAAAATAAAACGAACACACTTTAAGACGCTATTCAGTCTAATGAATCATTTGCTGTAAGCTGTTTGGGAAAATGTGCTTGATGCTCTGTGCCCTCTGAAGAAATGAACAGTACCTTCGCTTTGCTTTAGGGTGGTTTTAAAGGAAAGTAGACGTGGATGTGATCAAACGTGACACCAGTATGCTGTGTAATACGTCCTAGCCTCCCCTCCAACAATGCTGAACTTCAGAAATAGCTAGAAAGGAAAAGGCTTTCCTGGTGTTCAAGGTAGTAAATAAAGCTGAAATTCAGAAAGCCAGGATCTTGTTTGAGCTTTAGCGCTGAAGTGTAGCTTAAAACAATTTAATCATCTTTTCATGTCAGTGATTTGATTCACATGGAAAATGTGATGCTTTGGTTCATATCTGCTTCTGTGTTTCAGTCATGGTAAGGAGACTGGAAAGAGAATCTTTGAAAGGCCTTGAGTTACAGCAAGACAGAGGTACACAAACATAATGCTGTTTGTACTTATCATTATGCTGCTATTTATTTTTGCTGAGCGACTCCATTCGACTCATAAACTCAACATTCCAGCAGTAAAAGCAAATATATTTCCTTAGAAACGTATTTCACGTGTCTTTAGAGAAGGCAAAATTGCTTGTCGGACAACATTTCAGAAGGGGCAATTTCATGGGATTCTCCTGTTTTTTAAGTTGAACACCTATTTAAAGTTATGTTTTCTAATTTCGTTGATTTCTGACACTCAAACCTCATTTCAATTAAATCTTACTGCATAGAACTAGGCATACTTTTATCTGCAGGTTTTTTTTTTTTAATTTTTTTTTTCAACGTTTATTTATTTTTGGGACAGAGAGAGACAGAGCATGAACGGGGGAGGGGCAGAGAGAGAGGGAGACACAGAATCGGAAACAGGCTCCAGGCTCTGAGCCATCAGCCCAGAACCTGACGCGGGGCTCGAACTCACGGACCGCGAGATCGTGACCTGGCTGAAGTCGGACGCTTAACCGACTGCGCCACCCAGGCGCCCCTATCTGCAGGTTTTGACAAGGGCAATAAAAGGGGGAAAGAAAAATGACAATGAGCAAAAGATTGCATGATCAGTTCAAATATCGACTCTTAACACATTGTCGGTTACTAAATATGAAATACTGCTAAGGTTATCCTCCTTCAGAATTAAATCATGAATCTTAATTTTTGTCTTACAGGAAATTTTGAGAACCAAAACTCATGCTACATTTTATTTTGTATTCAGAACATTTGACCAAAACTTAAATTTTGTGGCTGTGTAATGAAATCTGTTGGCAATAATAATAGCAGCTTCGTATTTGCCCTGATATATTTTTAAAATTTATTTATTTATTTTGAGAGAGGAAGAGAGAGTGTGAGTGGGGGAGGGACAGAGAGAGAGGGTGAGGTCACCACACAGAACCCCACCAAGGGCTTGAACTCATGAAATTGCGAGATCATGACCTGAGCCAAAATCAAGAGTTGGACACTTAACTGACTGGGCCACCCAGACACCTCAAGCTTCAAATTTGCCCATATTGTGATAGAAAGCTTTCTATTATTATTTGACAGGCACCTGAATTAAGAGATTGAATCTTCAAAACATCCTCTTGAATCAGTGTATTGATAATTTCATTTCATTAAAAAATATATATATATATATATATATATATATATATATTTAAGTAATCTCTACCCAAAGTGTGGCTCGAACTCCCAACCCCAGGGTCAAGAGTTTCATGCTCTTCCAACTGAGCTGGCCAGGCACCCCTGTCATATCACTTTAAACTTTAGGAAATAAAGTCACAGAAAGGTTAAGGAGGAACTAATTCGAGGCTTAAAGCTACTGATGACACAACTGAAATTTCAATTAGGCAGTCTGGCTCCCACAGTCCACCTACTTACTAAAATTCTACATATGGTCCCTACCCCAAGGGATTCTACTGATGTTGTGGGGTTCTGTTATGGATATAAACAGCTATTTTTATCACCATCACCATCTACTCTTACAATTTCACATAAAATGTCACATAGCTCTGAACTAGGGTGGGGATTGGAAAACAAAAATTGGATGAGAGACAGAAGACACAATTTCAGTTCCAGCACTTATCTTGACTTAATGTTTGATCTGGGACAAATCACTTAATCTCCATAGACTACAATTCCTCGTGGGCAAAATAAATAAAGAAATAAATATAACTGCTGGGATATGGAATTGACAAAGCCTTTCCAAAATGATTAAATGCAGATTCTATAATTATAAAGTGCTTCACTTGTATGAAAAGTGCTTCACTTTTTATGAAAAAAATAAATAGATATGACCTTATCCAATTTTGGAGGCAAATAAATTCCATTGCTATAAAAATATTTTTAAGATGTACATTGTATATTCCATTGGCTTGATTTGGATGTTTTGATAAAGAGCAGGTCGGTTCTTAAGAAAAAAACAAAACAAAGCAAACATCAGGATAACCATCACAAGAGGACATGTGTGAGCAAGAACAGCAAAGCATCAGGTCACGTATTTACAGGTTGAATTCAATAGATTTTTCATGGCAAAGAAGAAAAACACCTTTATAGAAAGAATGGAAAATGGTTACAACAATGATATAATAGATAAACAAACTTTGATAGGGTTATAACTTAATCAAGACAAGGGAAGAGGCTTCTTCCTAACGTCACAGAGCTAAAATCACTTGGAAGAGACCCAGAAGTATTATGTTTACTTAAGTGATTGGCTTGGACACATAGCTTGCTACAGTCTCAAAGTGGTAGGCGTGGCCATAGTGAGGGTAAAAATTACTGAAGGCTCTGATACTCTGGTAAATCACTGTTGAGAGAATATCACCAAGTCACAAGTAGAAACACAATGTAAGAATTATTGGATATTAGATGCGCCATAAGTATTTTTGTACTATTTTTAGTATTGGTAACTGAAGCCAAGTAGTAGTATGCAGGTGAACTAGATGAAAAAGAAAAGATGCTTGCTGTAGTAAAATTTTTGGAGACATGGAATCAGACTCTGTAAAGTTGTACAATGGCATCCCTTCTGATAGTGATCAATGGGGATAAGGAAGCATCATCATAGGATCCATTGTGTTCTGGCATATTTTCTTCTACGATTAACTATCACCTCATATGTCAGGAAAGGAGAGAGGTTAATGGAGTCTCCAGGCATGCATGAGGCAACAGTCTTCAGTTTAGATAAATTATATTAATAATGTTTATCAAAGCATCCAAATTTCCCAGTGACACCATCATGCCTACTATAACAAAGCCCTGGGATATTCAGTATTCTGAAAAGAGGCCTGAATATTATGTTCTTTGAGGCATAGTTGGCAAACGACACATTTGGAAAAAAAAAAATCTTGCCTTCCTAAAAATCCCACATATCTCAAAACACTTTCATAGTCTTTATGGACTAGGAAACAACCAAGTGAAATAGATAACACTATCCCAACTTCTCAAGAGGAGAAACTAAGGCTCAAATAAATTGCAAATTATATAACATCATTTAACTCTACAACAGAGTGAAGATTTTAACCCAAATATTTTGTTTCCAAATTTAAATCTTTTTTTTATCCTAATATAATAGTAAAAATCCTATATAACTCCCTGAAGAGACAGAAATATCTTGAGGAGTAGGGCTCTGTAAATTAATTAATTTATTTTTTGCCAAGTAGAAAAGTTTATTTCATGAAAGAAAAAAAAAAAAAAAACCAGCAACACCAAGAGGTGTTAAATTGGATCAGGTAAAGTTTATATTTTCATGTCAATTTTTTTCCAGTTTTATGGAAAAAAATAATGTACATCACTGCATAAGTTTAAGGAGCACAACATGATGGTTTGATTTGCATATATTATGAAATGATTACGACACTAGGTTCAGCCAACATTCAGTAAATTCATTTTAACCTGTCACTCATTAGGGAAAAAGAAAAAACAGCTGCAGATGTGGTAATAAAACAGTTCTGTAAAATCTATAAAATTGTTCCTTTAAAACATAAAAATATGTGGCTTGCAAATTTAGTCTGAGATAGACATCTTAAAGACCAAATGTCTATCACCAGTGTTTAACTTTTCAACAAGATATGTTGTGCTCTACTACAACTGTATTGTTAGCTTTACAACTGTACATTAAAACTCTGTTGTTGCTTTTGTTGAAAGAGATGCTGTTGCTAGGAAAACTTCCAGATTTGGTAAAGAATGATTTTAATTGATGATATCTTTATTTCTTCTTTGCTCTAGGCCATATGTTACAACAGAAAGAATTTTTATTTGAGACAAAAAGACTTGGAATTGAATTTCTATTCATCCATCAACCATCTGCATGACATTAATCAAGCTACTGTGATGGATCTCTCTAATGGTCAATCAACAATTTCATAAGACTTCCTTCATCTCTGCCTATTGCCAGGTTCCTCTCAGCCCTGCCTGCCTGCCAAGAGCTCTTCTTATCTTCTTTGCTTGATCCATCACCAATTTTCTCCTCTGGACCTGTGGGTGTATATAATCCTGAGTTATGGCCATTCTCAGCCACGCTGATGCCAATTAAGTCTCAAGCGACAATGCTGCAAGGTTAGAAGTTCTGCGCTCTGATCATCAGTCTGGGTACCTTTACCATTATTTTGTCAATACTTACTGCAAAACTTGGACATCCTATCTCTTCTAGGCCCCCGTTCTAACTCCTTCCCTCTTCTCTCTTCCTCTCAGTGAACATGGAGTACAGACAAGCTCATGTTTCATTAGGGCTCTTGGCTGTCAGTCTTGGCATCTCCTATGCTGCTCTATTTCATCATGATCAGGCAATGGCTCAAAAAACACACTTCAAAAACCCTTATTTATTTCTGATAAGGAGATCTTATGCAGATTCAACCTTTTCTCTTTGAAATTTTCAAATTTGTGCTTAAAGAAAACATAGTCACACACTCCTCATTACACAAAATATACATTTCAGCAATACATAAATGTACTTGCTTTATTATATGCACTATTAATATCTTTCTCAGAAACGTTCTTGCATATGTTGTAAATATTCTGTTTGTCCTTTTAGGTACGGTTTCCACATTTCCCCATGAAGCCCCAGTCCCGGAGGCTCAGTTCCATAGATTTTATCAGACTACCAGTCTTTCTTTTAGTTTGCGCGGCCAATGAAAGATTTTCCTGGCCAGAAACCCATGTGAGGGAGTAGCGTGAGAATGAGGTATAGGTGCCCCAGATTTTCACAAGGCAGAGGGTGGGCAGAGGCTGTATGCTCTACTTGGGAAGCTCCTTTCTTACAATAGTTCTGAGGAAGTCATGAAAACCACTGTCTTCTTTCCCCTCCTGGTCTCTGCTAGTCCTTTCTTGGCTTCCTTGGTCCTCCATATCCCTTCGTAAATGGTGCCGTCATTAAATTCTCTATACTCTTTTTGTACATGCCATCTGTCTTTCACAGGACCCAGCCCGATATAGTCTCCCTGCACCAAGTTTAACTAAGCAGTATCTACTGCAAGTGCTCAGCTACCGTTTTAGAAATAATTGGTCCCTGAACAGAAAGGGAAGAAGGAACTGGTAGAAATAGTTTACAACCCTTCTGTCAGGATTTAAAAATGTAATTTCTCATTTAAAATCATCATACCCTACAGATATATAAAGATATATAAAGTAGTCAAGTTTAATAGAACATTTTATATACTTTAATAATGTTTAAGACTTAATTCTATAAAAGAGTATTTGAGGTGAAAAAAAAGAAATGAGTGATACTTTTCCTTTCTTATTCAGTTTCTTTTATACTCAGATTAAAAAAAATCAAGTCTAGGGGCGCCTGGGTGGCGCAGTCGGTTGAACGTCCGACTTCAGCCAGGTCACGATCTCGCGGTCCGTGAGTTCGAGCCCCGCGTCAGGCTCTGGGCTGATGGCTCAGAGCCTGGAGCCTGCTTCCGATTCTGTGTCTCCCTCTCTCTCTGCCCCTCCCCCGTTCATGCTCTGTCTCTCTCTGTCCCAAAAATAAATAAACGTTGAAAAAAAAAAAAAAATTAAAAAAAAAAAATCAAGTCTGGGAAATTCCCTGCTCAAAAATCAGGTCTGTAATTATGATCTTGGGAGTCTAATGATTTTAGGTGTTCCCTTCCAGGCAGCCCCCTTTGAAGCTGATTATTAAATCATCATTTGCAGATCAGTTTTTTCTTACATAACTGATAAATAGTTCACGGATCTTCTGAATAATCAAGCAAGCAGTTATATTAGACTTTCATAAAAGACATTGAGTCTTTTGCTTGGGTAATCTGCAAGAGAGGACTTTCTTTTTCCTCTTGAATACTGCCATGATTATCTACAGAACTTTTCCTGCCATCCAATATAAAATTTATACTTCAGAGATACTCCCATTCTGCTTTATCGTAGTATATAAGACTGATCCATAACAGTTGGGTTAGTAATTATGCATCATCAAACTTTTCCAGCTTTCTTGAAGGGATTCTGATAGACTTCTTTTTTTAATGTATGTATGTGCGTTTGTTTGTTTGTTTGTTTAGAGGAAGGAGCAGAGAGAGAGAATCCCAAGCAGGCTCTGTTCCATCAGCTCAGAATCCAATGTGGGGCTCAATCTCACAAAACTTGAGATCATGATCAGAGTCAAAATCAAGAGTTGGACGCTTAACTGACCATGCCACCCAGGCACCCTGATTCTGATAGACTTCTAAACCATAGTATCTCATAATATTGTTGGATGACTATTGTAGCAGAGGCTCTTCTCCAAGACTGATTTTCCCTTTTTCCTAAGCATACCACCAGCCCATATATCCCAGACTCTTGGGGTCAGTCATGGTAATTTGACAGAATTCCAGCTCACTCTCAGAGTAAATGATGGGTGTCATTCCTAAACCTGGCCTAGGAAAATCTCAAACATGCAGTCCTCATGTCCATTCCTTCTTCTGACTGAATCACATGGAGATTACCAACAGAGTGACCATGGAAATCATATGTGGAAGACAGTAGAGAGATCATTAGTATGCATGGCTGAAAAATTGAATAGAGCAGAATCCTTCTTTCCTGTCTGGAATTGCCCTTTCTTGTAACTGAGCAGGAAAAACACCTGTTGAACCAATACACATTGTTTGTCTATCCGTTATAAAGGTTAGCCTACCCTAACTGACACAAGTGATATGATCAAATTAATTCTTTCTCACTGACGGTTTAAAACATTTTTCTCATTTGTGTAGTGAATTCCCTAGCTGATTTCATTGCATGAATTTTCAATTTTTTTAGATGGATAAGGATAAACATGCACCAAAAGGTTACTCACCTTGTTTAAGCCTACCCAGATACTTGACACCTACCTAAGTAGGTATATGTTGGGGGCTGGAATTTGAAGGACCATTGTCTGCCTCCAGAATATTGTGTATAGCAATTGTGCCATGTCATGGACCAGTGTGTTCTACAGTGTAAAGTCCAATCTCTTAAGCATGACAATCAAAATCTTTCGTGATGTGACCCTAGTTCTTGTTGCCTACCTATTCCTTCCTTCCCTTCTCTATACCAGCTAGGCACCAAAATGATCATTTCACCAAAACATTCTGCATTTCTATCCCACTGTGTTTTTAAAAACTCTTACATCATGTATACTTTTCTTCTTCCTTTTAATTTCTCAAAACCTAACAGTTATTGTCAGGTCAGCTAAGTGGTGTCTTCTCCATGGAGATTTACCTGAGCTAGCCCTATTTATGAGTCAGAAAGCAATCCTTTCTTTCTCTTACCTCAGGAAGCAACTTTTTTACCTCTTATGCATTAATTTAATAGGTTATATCCCAAGCTTCCTGAGAGTAGGAAGTGTTCTGTCTTCTTTTTTTGTTTCCCTAATGACTGTCACAAAGCCTTGAATAAATTCAGTATTCAAAAACTGCTGGTTTGAGCAAAATTAGGTTCATTATTTCATGGCCCTTTACAACATAGCAAACATTCTAAACAATTATGAAGAATCACTATTCCTAGATACTTGATGAAGAATCTTTTATATTGGGGCACTTGGGTGTCTCAGTCAGTTAAGTATCAGACTCTTGATTTCGGCCCACGTCACGATCACACAGTTTGTGAGATTGAGCCCTGTGTCCATGCTCAGCATGGAGCCTAATTAAGATTCTCTCTCCCTCTCCCTCTGCCCACCCTCTCACGCATGAGCACTGTGCACTCTCTCTCAATAAAAAAATAAAAAAATAATAAACTTATAAAAACTATTTCCAATTATCCAAATGTATTATCAAAGATGATTCAAAGGCCACGTCAAGGTAGTCAGGAAGATGAAGGTCACAATGTTATTTGATTAATCTAAAATGATCTTGACATTTAGTCATGGTATTCCAATTATAACGATAAGATTTTGTGTTTTGTGTCATAAGAATATTCAGCTATTTTTCTCCATTCTTCATAATTTAATATATGCAACCAAATTCATTAAAAATAGAGATGTCACAGCATTACCACTAAAAATATAATAAATGTTAATCTCCCTGATAATGTGTTTCCATTTTATGTGGTCTACGTACAGACTAATTCATCCCTGTGGCAAACGAAACAAGATAACAATGACATATCTCCATTTGGTATATGAATTATCCTAACAACATTTAATTCTATGGAAGTACAGATTTTCCTTAGTAGTCATCAGTCTTATAATTCATTTTCAAAAAAAAAAAATGGTGTGTGAGGAATTTAATCAGCCATCCTGTTTTATCTGTTCAGTATGTCCAATTCTATCTCAAAATTGATGAACTTTTATACTGAAAATGTTTACCCATAACTCAAAGATTTTTAGTTTTTCTGACTTAATACAAAATGGGCAAGAACATGCCTAATTCAACAGATACCAAAAATATCTCCTGCTGAACTGACATAGAGCCACTATGGTAACACTTACAGAGACCAATTGCATTATGATCAAGAGAAATATTCTCAAGGGCAAGAACATATTGTGGCTCAAACCTCTGCTAGTGGAGGAGTGCCTGATTATGTGGGCTCTTAGGGAGTTGTCTAAAGTAGGTGGGAACACCATGAGGTCCTTAAATTTAAGCACCACACAAGTGGGATATTGACTATATGAATTTTCTCTACAATAGAATTGTCCTGCTGTGCATAACCACATATTTCAGTCACATTGAGGTATTAGCCAATCAGTTGAAGCAAGTTTGCTTTCTTAAGGAGCTTAATCAGATTTTCACAGAAAATATTTGTTGGCAAATATTTCACCAAAGAATAGATCTAAAACTTATTTTTACCTTCTCTGACATGCCTTGGAGATCTGGCCCCTTTAAGCAGGCTTCTATACACTGAGAGGCTAAGATTTAACATCCTTGGCTTTATGATGTGCAAAGACAAGCCCATGAGAACACAACTGCACAGGTTCCAAAAGAGGGCGAGTGCGTACATCCATGAAGGAGAAAACTGAAAAGCTGCCCCATACTTGCAACCTTTTCCTAAATTAAACTTCCATTTTCCTTTTTAAACTTCTTCTCACTTTGATCCTGATCAAAGCTATCCATTGTGGCTCTTAGACTATTGTTTGTCTTTGCTTGGTTCTTACCTGGATAACTATAGCTGATTATGGTCCTTTTCCCACAGCTGCCCTTGACATTCTGAGGGGCTTTAGAATCCTACTGAGTTCTTTTATATTTTGACTTCAGACCCAATTTCTGGGCTTTAGACATCAAAATGCTTTTTAAAAAAATTCTAAATAAGGATGACACTTATAATCAATATCTATGTTTAATGGTACAAAGTTTTAGCTTCTCCTTCTGGAAAGATATTTGACAAATAACAGTTGACAGAAATATGTGATTTATACCTGGAAGCTGAAATACTGATTCAGGTTTGCCTCAGCAACCAAGGTAAAAGGTTGGTCTGCTTTGGTTTTGGATGTGTAATACTTATGTTGTGCCTGTTGAGCATGCATACACACACACACACACACAGAAGTTAACAGTGGAGATTATACGTCCGTAAATTAACTAGATTTTTTTCTTTACATATTGCCAACAAAATGACTTTAATATATTACTTGGACCGTACTGGGGGATCAATTTAGTACAAACATTAAAATAAAAAGTACTTTGTAAATGCACTCTAAGTGAGGTTTAGAGGCATCTATGAGACTTCTTGATTAACTTAGACACTGCTCCCACTCAATGTAAATATGGCCCGTGGCTGTGTACATTTCATAGATCATTTGCACTACTCAATAACATCTGAAGAATATTAATCAGGCTAAAATAAGAGATAGAAAGCTAAAGAAATTCAATATAAACATGTAGCAGAGTGAACTTTCTGACCTCTCCTGGTTGAACAGACAAATCTATTACTTAGAATTGGTCAACAGATACACAGGAAGGATTTGCCACAGGGTTATCAAATTTCATAACAATCAGTGACAGTGACGGGGCCTTGCTATGAACTTGAGAGTTGAGTTTAAATTAAGATGAAATGTCCTAGATCAGGCATTAGATAAAGCTGCCCATTATATTATTAATTTTAATTAGATTCTTTGCTTCCTTATGTTCTTTGATCTGAGCTAAGTAATTAAGTCCATTTTACTTTCTAATTGGATTGTAGTGCATGTCTTGCTAAATCCAAAGATAAGAGAATGTGTAGGTCTTAAATATATACAGCTTTGCAGTGGGTATCCTGTTTATAGAATGGTGCTTTGGGGGTAAGAATACATTTTCAAATTTACTTTACTACAGCAATAGTGTTGATCTTTCCAGGGAGAATATAAAACATGATTTCTTACATTTATGTAATGTTTCCTGCCGAGTCCTTACTTTTAAAACAGAGGCTTTTGGAATATAGAAGGAAGATATTTTCTAGAAAGAGAGGTTTAGGGGCCCCAGAGACAAAATGCAGCCCATCTTAAAGACAACAATGTTCCTAAGATAAGACTAGATTCTGGTTATGAGCCAGATCAATGATTTGATGGTGCAGCTTATCTTGAACCAACCGTCAGACTGTTGAAAACCTTAAATTTAATGATGCAGATGACTTTTGAGGTTGAGAATAAGGAAAATAACTAAAATTGAGCACATAATCTATTCAAGGCATGGTGAAAAGTATTTTATATAAATCATCTCATTTAACCTAACATTCCCCCCTTTGGAGTAAATATTTCACTGAAGTTCATTTTACAGAAAACTGTAAAGAAAATTGAAGCATAAAGACTTAATGTGACTTGACTCTATTGTTACATATCAGATGTAAACCTTGAACTGATGTATTTATAACTCCAAAATCTATGTATGTTTTAATCATTACCTGTCTCTGTACCAACTCTAGTTTAATCACAAGTCTTAGGAACCTCTTCCAGTCTTCATTTTCCTACGTATAAGGTGGAGCCTTATGCTTAAAACTCTTAGTGGTGCTGTATAGATTTGAATTATTCACATTTTTAAGTAAGATTAATGTGACATCATCACGGAACACAAGAGGCAAATCAATATATTGTTTCTTTCTCCTGAAACGATAGCTAAATGGAGGAATTATCTGGGTCTTGAATACAATAGCATTTAAACAACTCACTGATAGTTTCTGAACTGGCCTTCTTGCTTCCCTCTTACTGTTTTATCAGCCAGAATTATCCAAACGAAATGTAAGTGAAGGTATGTCAGTACTTTCTCTAAAAACTACAATGGCTTCCCACTTCATGCAAAATATAATTCAAAGTTTTCTGGGGCACCTGGCTGGCTCAGTCTCTTGGTTTCAGCTCAGGAGATGATCTCATGGTACCTGAGATTGAGTCCCGCATTGGGCTCTATGCTGACAGCGTGGAACCTGCTTGGGATTCCCTCTCTCTCTGTCTCTCTCTCACTCTCTCACCCCTCCTCTGTTTGTGCTGCCTCTGTGTCTCTCAAAATAAATAAATAAACTTTTTTTTAAATTTGTTTTTACATTTATTTATTTTTGAGAGACAGAGACAGAGAGAGAGGGAGAGAGAGCACAAGCGGGATAGGGGCAAAGAGAGAGGGAGACAGAATCGGAAGCGGGCTCAGGCTCTGAGCTGTCAGCACAGAGCCCCATGCGGGGCTCGAACTCACTGACTGCCAGATCATGACCTGAGCCAAAGTCGGCTAATCAACCGACTGAGCCACCCAGGCGCCCCAATAAATAAATGTTTTTTTTAAGTTTTCTTCATAGTGTACAAGGCTTTCTGTAACCTGACGGCTTAACTTGTGTGACTTCATGTCCTATCACTCACCTGCTCCCCACACTGATTCAGGCAGCCACCCAGACAGACTGCTGGCTTTTCTTCAAACACTGGCAAACATTCTCTGCCCAGAGCCCTTGTTTTTACTCGATCTTCTTCCCCATACCTATGCATATGTTGTTCCTTAATTCAAGTCTCAGCTCAAATATGGCCTTCTCTGAGACGCATTCTCTGACCATCCCATACAAAATACTATGAAATAGCACAAACACTCCACCAACACCACTTTCTTCACTATTTACCCCTGAGTCTATTTGATTTTTCTTCAGAACCTGTATTATATGACCACTGATTTTATTTACTTTTGTACCTTTCATGTTTACTACCTTCCTCTTACAGAAACAGGTTTCATGAAAGAAAAAGGACATGGGGCGCCTGGGTGGCGCAGTCGGTTAAGCGTCGGACTTCAGCCAGGTCACGATCTCGCGGTCCGTGAGTTCAAGCCCCGCGTCAGGCTCTGGGCTGATGGCTCAGAGCCTGGAGCCTGTTTCCGATTCTGTGTCTCCCTCTCTCTCTGCCCCTCCCCCGTTCATGCTCTGTCTCTCTCTGTCCCAAAAATAAATAAAAAACGTTGAAAAAAAAATTAAAAAAAAAAAAAAGAAAAAGGACTTGATTTGCTTTGCTCACGACAATGTCTCTAGAGAAGAAAGGGTGTATGGAACACTATATAAACTCAATTTAAAAAATAATCTTTCTCCCCATGGGGCCCCTGGGTGGCTCAGTCGGTTAAGCGGCCAACTTCAGCTCAGGTCATGATCTCCCGTCCGTGAGTTCAAGCCCGAGTCAGGTTCTGTGTTGACAGCTGAGAGCCCGGAGCCTGCTTCGGATTCTGTATCTCCCTCTCCCTGCCCCTCCCCCACTCGTACCTCTGTCACTGTCTCTGCCTCTCTCTCTCAAAAGTAAATAAACATTAAAAAAATATTTTTTAAATAATGAATGGTGGGGCGCCTGGCTGGTTCAGTCAGTCAAGCGATCAACTCTGGATTTTGGCTCAGGTCAAGACATTACGGTTGTGGGATTGAGCCCCTCCTCCAGGTCTATGCTGACAGTGCAGACCTGGTTGGGACTCTCTCTCTCTCTGCCCTTCCCCCTTTCACACTCCTGCGTGCACACATGCTCTCTCTTTGTCTCTAGCTCTCAAAATAAATACGCTTAAAAAAATAAACTTTAGTAAATAAATTAATAATGAAAGGTGAATGAATTAATGAATGAATGAACAGATATATGTTAATGTGCATTATATTAAAAGTACTATTGTACGCATTTTGAAATATGTCTGGTTTTATACACATATTTTCCAAAGATCTTTTTTAAACCTTTTTTTTTATATGACACAAAATCTTCTATAAACACTGAGCCATCACACTAATACATTTGAGAAGAAGGAAATATCCTTGTTGGAGAAGGTCCAAGAGCAGGGCTCTTGTTTAAATTATGTATTTATTTCTAATACCTGCATTTCTTTAACCTTCCCAGCCAGGCACATTTAGCAATCTATCCTTGGTGAATCCCATTTCATGTTTTGGTGATAACACGTTTAGTTAGATAAAGTGACTTTAACTAGTAAAGTAGTAATATCAGCTATAATTTTGGCCCCTGTTTGCCCTGATCTTCCAGCCTCTGAATTACCTGTAGGAATGGAGTCTAATTTTTACCCTACACATCCTGTTCAACTTTCTTCTCCCATCTCTCTGCCCACTGCTCCTAATATCTGTTCGACCCATGTGGACCCCTGGATGTGCCCTTAATCCTTGCTGTTGGAACTTCTGATTGCTTACCTAGCCCTGGGATTTTGTGTGGTCTCCAAACTCCACTCTGACTTTTCATTCTACTGTTTTAGTTACCATGTTCATCTAATTCCAAAATTTTGAAGGATGTTTTATTGTAACAAATTCAATATTATAGTGAATGAAGTTATTGGTTAAAGGAAGAAATCACTAAGTACATCAAAAGTCAATAGCTATACATATTTAATATCTAATAGTATTTATTTTCAGTGCTGGTTAGAAGTATATATCCTATCAACATGTACATGAGATACAGTGTTACAATATGCTATGGTAAATTACCTGTATATGAAAAATGAGGTTTATTTATAATATAATTATAAATAGCAGAAAAACACCCTTTCTAAATATCAAGAAATTCTGTCATGGCTCCCTACAATAGTTTTGTGTTAATCTTGGTAAAATTTCAAGTGATTTAGTATGTAAACTACAACTTGATTATAGAGTATAATTCAAAGTATACATGATTTTTCAAAGGGCATTATGATTTGATTTTTTATTTAAAATATTGTTATTATTTTGCCACATGGCTTTACAAACACAGGAGTGAAAACAACATTTCTCATCGCATATGTGAAAAGATTTTCCATAGATGATTATAGAAATAACAAACATGACATACTGGGAAAACTGGATGAGAATGAGCTATATTTTTAAATAATAGATTCTACTTAATGAATTGGAAAACGGGACCTTTGCTAGATCATAATATGAAGAAAAAATAATTTGTGCTTTACAGAAAATCTGTGTTTATAATTATGTTCTCTTATGCACAATGTGAACAATATTTCTTTTGAGGTAGACATAAGAATTCAAAAATAATTAAAATGGCATCCCCAAAAGACATTTAACACATTTAACATTAAACACATTATTATAGGCATTACCCTATCCCTTCATACCTAAAATGGGGCACATGCATGGCCATCACACATGACTATCTGAGAGGATCAAATCAGGATATTTATGCTTTCAGACCAAAAATCAACAGAGCACTTGAGTTTTGTTAGCTATTCAAACTTCTCCTCTGTCTATTCAATGTTCTTCTTTCCTATTGCTAATGTTCATTGCCTCAAATTGGCTGAAATATACGCTTTTTGTGTTCTACGAAAATTCCATCTTCTCTTGACAAATGTCCTTATGTCCTTAGAGTTCCTAAATTTATTCACTGATGAAACACGTCTTCATAAATTCATTACTTAGTATAATAAGTGTTTCTTTAAAAAGAATGAAAGAAGAGACTCTTAAAAACTGAGAATAAACTGAGGGTTGATGGGGGTGGGAGGGAGGGGAAAGTGGGTGATGGACATTGAGGAGGGCACCTGTTGGGATGAGCACTGGGTGTTGTATGGAAACCAATTTGACAATAAATTTCATGTTAAAAAAATAAATTAAAAATTAAATTAAATTAAATGAAAAAAAAAGAATGAAAGAAAGAAAGAGAAATAAAGAAAGATTTACTTCCAGAAAAACTTTAGATATTTGTGATTTAAATACATTTAGGCAATTTATTATTGTCTGAGAATTAAATACTATCCACTGTTTCATTATGCCCTGGCCTTCATATATTCTTTACGAAGGTTTCAGGTTGCTAAGTATGCATGGATCTCAACACAGATATGCAGTATTATTGAATGAGATCTCTGTCTTTAAAAAGATTTAAGTCTATCCCTCAACATAGTAAACATCATATATGACCCACGACTAATATTGTACTCAATAGTGAAAGGTTGAAATCTGTCCCTTTAAGATCAGGAACAAGACAGGGGCACCCACTATCACCACTCCTTTTCAACATAGTACTAGAAGTCTTAGCCAGAGCAGTTACTCAAGAAAAAGAAACAAAAAGCATCCAAATTGGAAAGGAAGAAGTAAAACTGTCTCTGCTTGCTTATGATACAATTTTGTATATAGAAAATCCAAAAAAAGTCCACCAAAAAATTGCTAGAACTAACAAATTCAATTTTAATATTTAATTATACATATGACATTATATTTATGATGAATTATATATATGATGACTATAAATGATGAGTTGTATAATTATATATGTGTATATATGATGAAATATTATTCAGTCTATAAAAAGAAGGAAATCCTCCCATCTGACACAACATGGATGGACCTTGATGGTAGTATGCTAAGTGAAAAAGCTAGAGAGAGAAAGACAAATACCGTACGATCTCACTTATACATGGAATCTAAAAAACATCAAACTCAGAAATGGGGACTAGAATCATGGTTTCCAGGGGTAAGAGGTGAAGGAAAAAGGGAAAAGATCAAAAGTAGCAAACTTTCAGTTTCAAGAGGAATACATTTCAGAGATCCAAAGTACAACACGATGACTCTGTCATATTGTACACTTGGAAGTTGCCATGGCAGCAGAGTTTTAATGCTCTCACCATAGCAACAACAAAATGGCAATATGTGACATAAAGGATATGTCAACCAACCTTGTTTTGGTAAATATTTCGCAACATATACATGTGTCAACTCATCACATTGTACACCTTAAATTTACACAATGTTATATGTTGTCTGTCTCAACGAAGCTGGGAAAAGAAAGATCAAAGATGATGACCATCCTTCTATTTTAAGGCAGCAATGTAGCAGTTCAAGCATTTGCCCCATCCACATTAACTAGATGGCTACTCCATGTAACATTAAGAAGGGGACTCTGAACATGTACTTTCGTTTTTGTATTAACATTAAAAGTACATGAACAATAATTATTTTGAGTAAATTGAAGTTTTAGTGGATTAGATGTTTCCTTTAGGATAAATGTCTTCATATATTTTATGGAAATATGTAAATTTTTTAAAACCATTGTTTATAATATATTCAATTTATGATTGTTGTTTTTTGGACAGTGAGCATGATCTTTAAGTCAGGCAGGTTATAAAAGTGAAGTGGCAGCTGGTGCTTAGGGAATGCTAGAAAGACTCTGAACAAATATCATCCCTACTCAGAAGAACACTGAGAAAAGGAAAATGCCATTCTTTAAAAGAGTAACGAGAAGTTACCTTCTTTTTATTAGGAAAAAATATCCACATTCACAATTACATGACTCAATTATTTAAATTCTTTCTTCTCACACTCAGAGAAAGGGAAGATATAATCTACACCACCTCATACCCCTGGAAGGGGAATTTTCCCTAGACTGAGAAGAAAATTAGTCATAAAATGAAATATCCAGAGCTCGTATGTAGGTGACAAAATAAGAATACTGGCAAGATTTTATTTCTCAACCTGTCTTTTTAGCTAAATATAAGGTGCGAATATAAAGAAATGAGATTGTTTAAAAAAATAAAACAGATAGCAAAAAGAAATAAAAGTCATCCACATCGGTAAGGAAAAAAGAAGTAAAACTTTCACGATTTGCAGATGACATGATACTCTATGTAGAACACCTGCAAGACTCCACCACAAAACTGTTGGAACTGGTAAATTCAGCCAAGTTGCAGATGAATATACAGAGACTGGATGTGCTTCCATACACCAATAATAAAGCAGCAGAAAGAGAAATCAAGAAAAAAAATCGCATTTGTAATTGCATCAAAAACAATAAGAAACCTAGGAATCAGCCTAATCAAAGATGTGGAAGACCTGTGCTCTGAAAACTATTTAACACTGATGAAGATGACACAAAGTAATGGAAAGACATTTCAGGCTCATGACTTGGAAGAACAAATATTGTTAAAACATCTACAGTACCCAAAGCAATCTACACATTAACTGCAATCTCTCTCAAAACAACACTAGCATTTTTTTTGCAGAGCTAGAGTAAACAATCTCAAAATGTGAATAGAACCACAAAAGACAAACACACACTCACGTGCATGCATACACGCACACGCACGCGCGCGCGCACACACACACACACACACACACACACAGGTAAGAATCCGAGTGGAGTACTGTTCCCTTTCAAAGAATTCAAGTGACTATTATTCCCTTTCCTAGGGTCACTGAAAATTGCACACAGGATATAATCTGTATCCCACTGCTCTGAAATATTTTAGATCCGTCTATGAGAAGAGGTTAAAAATGTTAGGCTATAATACAATGGAAAGAGTTTGTGATTTGAAGTTAACCGTGAGTGTTTTGATGCCACCTTGCAAAGTATATTATATTGAGCAACTAACATGAGCCTCACTTTCAGTAATCACACTCTGTAGCTGTGAGAATGATATAATAAAAACACATAATAATTATGTGATACCTACTCAATAGTCAATTTTTACCTTCTTTTCTCCTTTTTCCCTGTCGTGAATAAAACCAAACTGCCAAATCCTTGACAAGTACCGTTGCTACCTTTTCAAATTTGTTTCTCACTCATTCACATGTCCCACTTTTACACGGAACCTATTCTTTAATCAGCCTTAACTCGTTGAACATGCTTCAAGTAATATATAATATTTCCTTCCTGTAGTGGAATTCATTCATGTAGTTCCTTCTAGTAAAGGACTCTTCCCTAAACCTCAGTTTAATCTATGGCAATCTCACTGTTCAACCAAGTATCACTGAAAGAATCCCCTGAGCCCAGATGGATGTAAGTCCTTCCTTTATGCTTTAATATAGCCAGACTCCTACTTCCTTGCACACCCTTTCACATCATAGAGCACATTTACAGCATTTATTTATTTATATACTTTATTTCAGGGAAGGAGCAGTAGTTTATCTTGTAGTCTTCCCCAGTAGACACCCCTAGTTGGTATTCAAACAAGGTGTTTTGGGTAAGTGTCTGTGAAATAAGAACTACAGAATTGTTCTGTATTCCATCTAAAAGTTGTAATACAAACAGATTCTCAGAAGCTCCACAGTGTGAACAATTTTAAAGTCAATGCTCTTTTCTACTTAAATAAGAAAATAAGGTGTTTTGGGCTATTGTGCTGTTTGTTTTAAAAGTCCAATATAAAAATACTAAAACCAACTTTTTGCTGAACTCTTTTTTGTAACTTATTTCTCCTGTTTTTACTTACGCGATATTGGAGGGTTTTTCAAATGATAAGAATTTATGTCTCTTACCTTCTCTGTCCTGCCTTAAAAAATCCACCAAAAAAATGCATTTCATGTCCTTGATGCTGTTTGCATCTTAGCTGATAAAAGACTTGCACTGTCATTTTTGACAACTAGATTTAATTTAAATTATCACATATTATTATTCTCTTTTTAAATTTCTCTTCAATTTTTATTTTATTTTTTTCACAGTTCAGTCCCTAGTAATCTGACATATTGTGATATTAACAATTTGGTAAAATTGTTGCCACTTTCCAGTATGCTCCAGTATAAATTTGTAATCGTTTTCATATGTAACTGTTTACTTTGACTTTTAAGTTTAATATTACAACAAAAAGTACATTTCCACAGTATTACATATGCTTTGTAGATACCCTTTTAAATGCCCACAAGATAGGCTGTAACCATACTTCAACTATGGGGTATTTAGAATGGTTTCTTATTAAGTTAATTTTTTTGTTATCTTTCGCTATTTTCCTTTTACTGAGTTTGCTTTTTGCATTCACCTTGACCGTATGATTGGAATCAATTGCATTTAATTAATTAGGACATCTCCTGTTCCATATCTTGTTCTGTGTCCTTAGGGTTTACACCAGATGTTTCCTAATTTAGGAATTCTGCTCTTCAGCAACTAAGTCTGGAGGTGGAACATTCTTCATTATGAGGCCATGCATACAGCTCTGATCACCTGGTGTAGGTCCCAGCTTCACCATATCTTGGCTCTATCACTTTGGCTGCTATACTTCTCAGTGCTTCTGTCTTCTCCGCTGATAATACAGGGGTGATGATAATAGATTCCTTAAGGCAGGGGATTAAATTAGCAAATGTATATAAATCACAAGTTTGTGAAATGGGTATATAATACATATATTAATATATCAGGAGCCTCACATGGCCTGCTGTAGAACTGATTGATATTCTTAGCTGTGTTTTGGTTGATATTTTTGATTAATGGCTTGCCTGAAGACATTTATATGCTAATGAAAGCCGGAGATAATATGAACAGAGGTGTTAAAGCTCTGTGAGCAGTTTGGCCTGTTGGGTTAGATAATCTGGAAAGATTTATGAACCCAGGTTATTAACATGCTTACAGCCTAGAAATCTAGGACTTAGAGGTTTTACATATTTTCAGCTTTATAATGATTAAGTGAATAAAAAAATATGATGTCTTAATGTGTCAATTATACTTGCATAAGAAAGGAAACCACATCTTTTTTTTTAATGAGGTATAATTGACATGCAACATTACATTAGTTTCAGGTCTATAGTATAGTGATTCAACTTTTGTATACATTACTAAATGATCACCATAACAGGGCTGGTTACCACCTGTCTCCATATACGCTAATATACAATATTATTGACTATATTCCCCATCCTGTACATTACATACCCGCAACTTATTTATGTTAAATATTTATTTATTTTCAGAGAGAGACAGGCCATGAGTAGAGGAGGGGCAAAGAGAGGTGGAGAGAATCCCAAGCAGGCTCCATGCTCAGCGCCGAGCGTGATATGGAGCTCAATTTCATGAGCCATGAGATCATGATCTGAGCCAAAATCAAGAGTTGGACACGTAACTGACTGAGCCACTAACCCAGGCACCCCATAACTTACTTATTTTACAGATGGAAGATTATACTTCTTGATCTCCTTCACCCATTTTGCCTCCCTCACACTCTTCCCCTCTGGTGAGCACCAGTCTATTCTTTGCATCTCAGAATTTGGATTTTGGTTTTTGTTTGTTTTAGAATCCATGTATAAGCAAAATCATGTGATATTTGTTTTTGCTCTGTCGGACTTCTTTCGCCTAACCGGATAGCCTCACTGTCCATTCATGTTGTTGCAAGTGGCCAGATTTCATTCTTTTTTTTTTTTAATGTCAGAGTAGTTTTCTGAAATGAGAACTACTACTCTGAGTAGTATTCCATTGTATATATAGTACATATTCTTTATCCATTCATTTATGGATGAGCACTTAGGTTGTTTCCATAATGTGTCTATTATAAATAATGCTGCAATAAAGCATATATCTTTTTGAGTTACCATTGTTGTTGTTGTTTTCAGATAGATACATAGTAGTTAACTACTGGATCACATGGTAGTTCTATTTTTATTTTTTTTGAGAAACCTCTATAATATTTTCTATAGTGGCTGCACCGATTTACATGCCCATGAACAGTGTACAAGAGCTCCCTTTCTTCACATCCTCATTAATACTTTTTATTTCTTGTCTTTTTGATAATAGCAATCCCAACAGATATAATATCTGTTATATCATTGTGGCTTTGATTTACATTTTCCTGATGATTGACAATGGTGAACATCTTTTTATATAATTGTTGGCCATCTGTATGTCTTCTTGGGAAAAGTATCTATTCAGATCCTCTGCCTAATTTTTATTTGGATTGTTTGGAGGGTGGGACATTGTTGTTGTTGTTATTGAGTTGTATGAGTTCTCTATATATTTTGGATATTAACCCTTTATTGGATATATTATTTGCAAATATTTTTTTCCAATCAGTAGGTTGCATTTTCATTTTGTTGATGGCATCCTTCATTGTGCAGAAGCTTTTTAGTTTGTTGTAAGTTCCAATACTTTATTTTTGCTTTTGTTGCTCTTGCCTTTGAAATGAGATCCAGAAAGACATTGCTATGACCTATGTCAAGGAGATTAATGCCTATGAACCCCTCTAGGAGTTCTATGGTTTCAGATTTACATTCATGTCTTTAGTTATTTTTTTTAATTTTTTTAATGTTTTTATTTATTTTTGACAGAGAAAGAGACAGAGCATGAGTGGGGGAGAGGCAGAGAGAGGAAGACACAGAATCCAAAGCAGGCTCCAGGCTCTGAGCTGTCAGCACAGAGCCCGACACGGAGCTCGAACTCACTGACTGACATCATGACCTGGGCTGAAGTCAGACGCTTAACTGACTGAGCCACCCAAGCACCCCTTATTTAATTCATTTTGAGTTAATTTTTACATAGGATATAAGATAGTGGTCCAGTTCCATTCTTTTTCATGTGGTTGTTTAGTTTTCTCAACATCATTTATTGAAGACACTGTCCTTTCCCCACCGTATATATCTTGGATCCTTTATCATCAATTAATTGACCATATGTATGGGTTTATTTTTTGGCTCTCTATTCTGATCCTTTGACTTATGTGTTTGTTTTTATGTCAATACCATACTGTATTGATTGCTATAGCTTTGTAGTATAGTTTGAAATCAGGGAGGATACTATCTCCAGCTTTTCCTTCTTTCTCAGAATTATTTTGGCAATTCAGAATCTTTTTGATTCCACTCAAATTTTTAAATTATTTGTTCCTGTTCTGTAAAAACTGCCATTAAAATTGAATCTGTAGATTGCTTTGAGTAGTATGGACACTTTGACAATATTATTTCTTCCAGTCCATGAGCACAGAATATCTTTCCATTTATTTGTGCCTTCTTCAGTTACTTTCATCAATATTTTATAGTATCCAGTGCATAAGCCTTTCACTTCCTTGGTTAGACTTATTCTTATAAATGTTATTATTTTTGATACGATTGTAAATGGGATTTTTACCTTGATTTCTGTTTCTGATGGTTTGTTATTAGTGTACAGAAATGCAAATTATTTTTGTATATTAAATTTGTATGCTGCAACTTTATTGAATTCATTTATTAGTTCTAGCAGCTTTTTTTTTTTTTACCGTTTATTTATTTTTGAGGCAGAGAGAGACAGAGCATGAACGGGGGAGGGGCAGAGAGAGAGAGAGGGAGACACAGAATCGGAAGCAGCCTCCAGGCTCTGAGCCATCAGCACAGAGCCCGACGCGGGGCTCAAACTCACGGACCGCAAAATCGTGACCAGAGCTGAAGTCGGACGCTTAACCGACTGAGCCACCCAGGCGCCCCAGTTCTAGTAGCTTTTTGGTAGAGTCTTTTTTTTTTAATTTTTTTTTTCAACGTTTATTTATTTTTGGGACAGAGAGAGACAGAGCATGAACGGGGGAGGGGCAGAGAGAGAGGGAGAGACAGAATCGGAAACAGGCTCCAGGCTCCGAGCCATCAGCCCAGAGCCTGACGCGGGGCTCGAACTCCCAGACCGCGAGATCGTGACCTGGCTGAAGTCGGACGCTTAACCGACTGTGCCACCCAGGCGCCCCACTTTTTGGTAGAGTCTTTAGAGTTTTCTATACACAGTATCATGTCATTTGCAAATATACATAGTTTTATTTTTTATCCAATTTGGATGTCTTTTATTTATATTTTCTTAACTAGCTGCTCTGGCTAGGACTTCCAATACTATGTTGAATAATAGTGGGGAGAGTAGGCACCCTTGTCTTATTCCTGACTTTAGAGGAAAAAACTTTCACCTTTTCATCACTGAGTATCATATTAGCCATGGGTTCATAATTTATGGCCTTTAGGATATTGAGGTACATTCTCTGTTAAGGGTTTGTCTGATAAATGGATGTTAAATTTTGTCAAATGTGTTTTCTGCATCGAGATCTTCGTAGACTTTTATCTTCATTTTGTTAATGCAGTATGTCACAGTGATGGCAGAGGTTGAAACGTCTTTGCATTCCTGGAATAAATCCCACTTGATCGCGGTATATGATCCTTTTAATGTGTTTTTGAAATCATTCTGCTAACATTTTGTTGAGGATTTTTGCATCTATGTTCATCAGGAAGATTGGCCTGTAATTTCCCTTTTTTGTGTGTGTGTGTCTGTTTGATTTTGGTACCAGAGTAATGCTGGCCTTGTAAAGTGAGTTTGGGAGCACCCCTTCCTCTTCAGTTTTTTTGAGGCATTTGATGATAGGTATTAAGTCTTTGAACGTTTGATATAATTCACCAGTGAAGCCATCTGGTTCTGGTTTGCTGGGAGGTTTCTGATTGGGAACATAGTCAATGATATTGTATATGGAGACAGATGGTAACCAGCCTTATTATGTTGATACTTTCATAATGTATACAAATGTTGAATCACTATATTAGAGACCTGAAACTAATGTAATATTGCATGGCAATTATACCTCATTGAAAAAAGATATGATTTTCTTTTTTATTAAAGTATAATTGACACATTAAGACATAGTATTTGTTTTATTCACTTAATCATTATAAAGGTGAAAATATGTAAAACCTTTAAGTCCTAGGTTTCTAGGCTGTAAGCATGTTAATAACCTTGGCTCATAAATCTTTTCAGATTATTTATTTATTATGCTGTTTATGGAAACAGGCCTGTATCATAATGAGCTTTCCTCTTGGAACTGCTTTTGCTGCTTCCCCTAGAGTTCTGTTGATTTCCAGCTCATTGATTTCTGCCTCACCTGCTCTACTATTGAACCTCTTTAGTGTGATCTTCAGTTTGGGTATATTCTTCAGCTCTGTGAATTCTTTTCAGTACTTTCTTATATTTTCTATCACTATTGAAGTTCTCTCTGCATCCATGTATTCTCCTCCTGAGTTCAGAGAGTGTCTTTACGGGCATTACTTTGAATTCTAGCTGACTCTCTTAATCAAGGTCTTTTTCTGAGGTTTTGTCTTGTTTCATGTAAAACATGCTTCTCTGTTTTCTCACTTTGCTTGACTCTATGTTGTTTCTATGTATCAGGCAAAACAGCTACCTCTCTGAGTCTTGTAGAAGCGGCCTGTGGGGGTGATGAAGGTTCTCATTCAGCATTTCCATAGTGCTTGGTTATCTCTTAAATCTCTATGCTTTTCTAAATCACCTAATTTGTTATTGATAAGTTTCTGTTGAGGGTGTACCAAGATTTGTCACTATTCCATGAGAAGTCTCATTTGGCACCTATTTTCAGGCCGATGAGAAGTCATACCCTCGGGCAACAGTTTTTAAAGTCTGCAAATCTATACACTCCTGTCAGGCTGCAATGGCAATCCCTGCTGGCCTCCTGACCAGTTCTGGAGATGCTTCTTGAGTGATGGTTGCAAAAAGCTGGGCTCCACACAAGTGTATATGCTCCTTCCCAGGAGCCTTCATCAAGTTGTAGCAAGGTCAAGGGGGTGCACAAGGATGGTGTCTACCTGGTCATCTTCCCTGGGAGTGTCTCTTTAGTCTCTAGTTGTCTGGAACCTGAAGACTGTCCCTCAGGCTGAAGCTCCAAGCTTAGTAAATTGGCCATTTTCACAAGGAGACTGGAGTTGTGCTTCAGTCTGCTATCTTTGTAGTGCCCTGAGAGTGGTGGCCCACCAAGAGCTGTCTTTGAAATTGTTCCATTCTTAGGAAGTTCTGGAATGCCAGCCCTCTTGACCACCAAAACCACGCAATCAAAAGTCACCCCCTGCGCGAATTGTGCACGACCACTGGTTTTCGCTAAGCAGGCAAAGTGTATAAGGCTCAGGGCATGCTCAGGACATGCTCACGGGCTTCACAAAGGCAGTGGGCGAGTGCCTTGTCTATGCATTCCTGCTGCTTTAGGCTGGGAGCAGGAGAATGCCTTGACCACTTGTGCTCACCAGGTCCAGCGAGGGGTCAAAGAAGTCTCACGATGGCCTGTACACTCCAGCTTCAACAAGGCAATGGGGCAGTGCAGGGCAATGCAGCAATTGCTTGCCCCTTGGCCCCCACCATCTCTTAGCAAGGCTACAGGAGGGTGCCACTACTGTGATGGCCTACCTGCACCAACAGGATAGGTAGAGAGTGCAAAAATGGTGTCTTCCAGCACCTCTGTCTTCGAGGACTTTTAGCTGTTTCCTGCCCATCCAGTAGATGCTTTTATATTTGCAAATGGCTCTCCTTCACATTTTGTCTAGGTGCTTTTCACACTGCTATTTTTTTACGGGGTTTCAGAGTGAGTAAAACTACACAGGAGCCCTTTAAAAGGGGAAACTCAGCTTCCTATAGCACTTTAGGATGTCAGCCCTGTTGGTTTTCGAAGTCAGACATTTGGGGAGCTCATCTCTCTGGTGCGGATCCCAGGGATGGGGTGCCCGATGTGGGACACCAACACCTCACTCCCCCAGGAGAAGCGCCAGATGAGTGAGATCCCTCCCTTTTGTGTGTTGCTGCACTGGGGGTGGGAAGTTTGGTGAGACTGTGTCTCTGCCTCTCCTACCCATCTCGATGGGGTCTTTTAATCCTTTATTGTGGATAAGCAGTTCATCCAGCTTTCAGATCTTTTTCAGAGGGACTTAATCCATAGGTAGTCTTGGATTTTGTGTGTCTATGGAAAAGGTGAGTTCAGGATCTTCCTATGCTACCATCTTGCAGAACTACTATTCAAATTTTAGATGCCACATGGAGAATAACTGCAAAACTTGATTTTTCCAATGCAATCTTTTTCCAAACAAGTCCTCATGTCAGTCTTCAAGTGCGTGTCAGTTTGTTCTGGTTTTGTTTGCTTGTTTTTTGTTTATTTGTTTGTTTTTGCAATTAAGACTATTTTGTATCTGGTTTTATCTTCTCACCATCTCTACCGTGTAAGAAGGTAGTAAGAATCATCTCACGGTTCTTACTACCCTCTCTATTAACATGTTTGCTCTGACTTTGCTGGCGGGAGTGATCTTACTGATTTTCTATTGAAGTAGGTAGAGAAATAGCCTTGTATTATCTCCATAGATAGTTGGCCTTCCTAAGTCATTTATCAATTCTTATTACCATGAATGTAGGAGTAATTGAAATTCTGCGTTGTCATCACCCACCACTGATATGACCTGAATTCTTCCCTGTGATACTTTCCTATCTCTTCTTATTATACAATAACTTCTTCTGGTAATTTATGCACATTTTGAATATTCCCATTCAATTTTGTGTGATGCGAGGCACACGGATGTTCTGCAGTGCTTCTACAAGATAGTTCATAGAAAGAAAGAAGTTTAATATATGACAAACATATTATTACTAGATGTGCTCTGATGTGGAACACGTGAGATTATACAGAAATTGAATAGAGAACCTTCATGTTTATCTTTTCTCTAATATGGAAAAATGCCTCTAGCTGAACTTAATAAAATATTTACTGTATGGTATATTTTTCTCCACAAGGCAGGCAAGTTAGGCCTGCCATAGCCCTGATGACTCAGTGAGAAATCAAACACAGAAGGGTTTAACCTGATTTCAACACAAATTTCCTTGTAAGCTAAGGAGTTGTATCACTAAGTACTCACTTGTTCTCCTGTTCCAGTCCCTCAAACCAAAATCATCAAACTTGGTCATCTGGGGTTTTCTGAATGCTGGATTCTTCTCCATTTGAGACTGCTGAAAATTTTAAATGCATGGATTGTGGGCACTTCAGGTTGACCTTTATGAAGAACAGGGGAAAGTTGCATCCACTCATTGGTGTCTTTGAGCTCAAGAGCACTCTTTGCACCACGTGTTTATTGTTTTAGCAGCCTACCAGTGAATGCAAACTTACACCCTGTACACATCGTCATTCACTCCAATTTACATGTTAACTACATGCATAGCCTATCCAAGTTCACTCAAAAAGTGTATTTTCTTTTCAAAAATAAGACTTCTTTCTCAAATTCATTTCACTAAACCCTAGAAGTAAATATTTCTAGAATCTATTCTTTCTTTTCCAAGCATTACCATTGTCATAGTCCAAACACTTATAAACTCTCTGCTGGATAATTACCAGAGCATCCTGACTGTCTCCTCTTTCTCATGCTACACTGTTCCAGATAGATCTTTGTTAAAAGAAATTCTTGTATCTAACTTCCATGTTTAGTATCCCCCAATGATTTCCTGTGAAACACAAAACAATCTATGCACCTTAATATACAAGACCCTTCTTAATCAGAACAACCTTTCCAGTTCCTTTTATTACCATCACTCACTTTGAAAATTACTCACAGTTCCAATACACTAAATGCTCACCCATATCCCTGCTTTACAAATCAATCTTCCTCTTAAACTTTCCTCCCCCTACCATATGGCCAATTTCCTACTTAGACATTAGATCCTGTCATTCTCCAATGTCTTATATAAATTAATTTATTCTCATGCACAGTAAAATTATTTGCTATTAATATTTTCAGTGTAGTATATAGCTTAATGTGTTACAAGTGTGCTTAAAAGCAAAGATGGTCTAAACCATCTTTGCAATGTTAAGTCTTGTGAAATATCTTACACTTATGTGCAATGAATTTTAATAAAATTGAATTCAATTTTATTTAGCAAATCTTTATTATTTACTTAGTGTGGGATAATTTATTTTATAAGTATATGATTATTAGGCAAATAGTGACATAATACTTTTTTGCAATGTGGTTTAGAACTTCAATTACATATATGAATGGTAACATCTAATTTAGGCAAATCAACTCATTTCTCCTTCTTCCTTGAAAAACCGAAACTCCAAGAGCTGTTCCGTTCAGAAAATGTTGCTTATGCCCTAGAGCCTTTATCAATGAAATTTCTCCAGACCTCATCTCAATTTTATCCTTCCCAGTTGAAGTCCTTCTCCAGACTTCATTCCTTGCTGAAATTCCCTTTGTCAGAAGCTCTTTCCAATTTTCTACAAATGAACCCCCTTTTACTCTGTGTCCCCTTTATATGTGTGAGTGAATAATATTAAGTAACAGTTTTTTATAGTACCTTCTAAACTGCAGTTTTCATTATGAACTATCAGCTTATCATGAAATTGAGGAGTGCTTACTGTTTAATCAGGAAAAAAAAAAAAACCTAAATGTATTATTACATCCATGAGAAAAAAAAATTCTAAATTCTAAAGAAGTAAGTTACTTGCAGATTTATGTAATCTAAGAGAATGTGGTTTTAAATCAAAATTTTGAATTTTGAAAATGTTAATAAAAACAGAAATATGCTTATAAAATGTGAGGGTCTATGGGTGTCTTAGAGACCATGTGTTTCCACCTACTAAGCTTAGAATTTAAAAAAAAAACAAAACTAAGAATGCTTGCCTCAAATCATATATGCAGTCAGCAAAATATCCAAAATGAGAGCCCTACTCCTACAGATTCCCATTTAGGCTCCATTTAGTACCATGCAGTATTTCTGAAAAATAAAAGTAGCTACCTGGATGCCTGGTCAGGGATCTGATTTGCACTATAGCTACAAGATGCCTGGGATCCAGACACTTAGACATTTTTGTTTCCACTTGAAATTTGGGGAAAAAAATCTTTTTGTCCTTATTTCTTATATCCGGGGTACATCTTGTGTGTTGAGATTAACTTCGCTTTTGATTTTTCTGAGAAAACAACTGTCCATTTATACTTCTGTTTGTACTGCCCTGAACTATTAAAGACACTAGATGTTGCCTCTTTGAGAGTAAGTAGAGTTTGATACCAGCAGTGGGTGCACTGACTTACTCTGATGCAAACTTGCTTCATGTGAATTATGCAAGCGCTCCTGGCAACTATCTGTGGCTGAATTTATATGCTCTGCTAAACATCCAATCATCAAGACAGCTACTGCTACCCCTGTCATCAGAAAACTATATTTCCCTCTCCTTACATTTAGTATGTGCTTTAAAACCTCACATTTATTCAAGCTTGCTCAGGCCAAGTTTTATATTTTCTCTTAGTGCTGTGCTGATTATTCACCCATGTAACTACACTCAAAATTAGCATCAAATTGGAGATATGAGGACCAACCATAATAAAGATGTTATGAATACTCAAATCTTCAGATCTGAAACTTTCTACTTTAAGAGTCTAGCACATAAATGTCAGAGAAAAGCACTAACCTTTGGATTTATGAAGAGAACTCTGATGCCATCCTGTGGGCATTTAAGGAAACTCTGAAGTTTTCCTTTTACTAGGGCAGTTATGTTTAATGGCATGCAGACCAAAAAGGGAATGACATGTAAAAATGTAACAAATGCATCTTCTCCTAGAAGCAAACTTCCACAAACATGTACTTTAAACAAGATATATTTCAAATAACACTATAAATATCTATCTATCTATAGATAGATAGATAGATAGATAGTATTATTCAACCACAGTCAAGGACAATATATATTTCAACATATATATACAATATATATAATACAATATATACAATATATAAACAATATATATTTCAAGTAACGCTATATGTGTGTGTGTGTGTGTGTGTGTATATATATATATATATACACACACACACACATATCTTCAACCACAGTCAAGGACACTTCTCGAAATTGGCTCTTTGAATTCCTGGGACAATTTGAAAGATGACAAACCAGTCTGAATTATAGAATCTTAAAAGCTTTTAAAATTAGTGTCATGATTCTGGGAAGAGGGGTTGGGATGGTCATGTCTATTCCTGGATAAACACTGTGACATGGGCTTACGATAAGAAGAGATAAATTCCTCTTTTTTTGTATTATAATCTGCTTCCAGTTTTAACAGTTTCCACCGCCCACCCATGCACTAAATGTGATAGGGTTTGGATAAATCAATATTAAAGGAAATCAGACTCTCAAGTGATCTAACTTTTAATTCAAAGATCTTTACTTTGGAAAAAGCCATCTTTAATTGTGTAATAAATCCCTTTTATGAACGCTCCAACTCATATAGTGTTTAAGTTGAAACTGGTTACCTGAATTTTTTCTGTGAAGAGAAGTATCAGTAGGTGAAAATTGCCAGAAAATGAGGAAATGCAACCTGTGCATAACTCCCAGGGTAGGGCTCAACTAACCACTAAGTCATCTTAAAAAAAAAAAAAAAAAAAAAAAGCAGAAAGAAAGACATCAGGAATATGTTTTCTATTTTCAGCAGAGACTAGATTCCTAATTTGAACAGAAGAGGATGGTTTCAAAATTCTTGAACTTTTCAGGCTAACTACATGAATTGCTTAAGACATTTTATAACACAGGACACAAACACATCTCATGGAAAGGGAGAAATTTGTTGGCCCTTGCAATCCAAGAAACATGAACAGCCCACTTGGTCAAGTACAGAGATGCAGAAACTCATGGAACAAGGATATCCAATGGTGTCAGGACCCTCTACATCTGTCTACCTTTGTATATTGTTTCATCACAAAACTGATGTTTTTTTCAACAAAGTGAGGAAAAACAGCCAATTGCTCCTGAACCTCACACTGACGGTAACCATCACTAGAAAAAGATTGACTTTCTCAATTCCAATGTAAAAATTCACAAGCATATGTGATGTGCTCAGCCTTTGTCAGTTGGGTTTTACACTTTGTAAAAATTCAGGATTTGGATTAGAGTAGTTGATTTCAAATCCTACAGACACCATGAGAGTTACCTTAGCTAGTTACTTAATTGTTCTTTTCTCAGGTTCTTTATCTAGAAAGTAGATCTAGTTCTAGATCTCTGCTTTGTATAGTTATAGCACTCTGAAAATTAAAAAGCACTATGGGAACAAATAGTATTATTACTAGTATTAAATGCTAAAGAAATAGAAATTATTCGGGCACCGGGGTGGCTCGGTTGGTTAAGTACCCAACTTTTGGCTCAGGTCATGATCTTGCAGTCCGAGGCTTTGAGCCCCAAGGTAGGCTCTGTGCAGACAGCTCAGAGCCTGGAGCCTGCTTCAGATCCTGTGTCTCCCCCTCTCTCTGCCCCTCCCCCGTGCTTGCTCGCTCTCTCTCTGTCTCAAAAATAAATAAACATAACCAAAGGGATAGAAATTATTAATGTCTTATGGATTATGTTTTATGCATTGTCCTTGCTTTTCAAAGGGTCCTTCTAAAGAGTGTGTCTTCATCCCGTCTTCAGACTACCAAAAACATACATTCATGTCTAAGTAATTAAAGGGACATATGAGTTCAACTGACCAATTATTAAGTGGCTACGTGCAAGGATGTAGAAGTCCCAGTAAGTACTAATACTAAGGAAATACATGCAAGTCATTGTTGCCCTTTCAAGGTGTCTCTTTAGGAAGCTCCATGCTCATTCTTTCAGCCGTGCTGCTAATACTCCACATATTTCTGGAACTATTTTTTTTGGAACTATATTCGATCAGTTTACAACCCAATATGAACATTATAGTTTGTATTATAATATATTGCACTATATTATATTAAAGTTTATAGCTAGTACAACAAAATAAAGAGTTTGTCTTGGCCCAAAGTTGTGGAAATTGTACACAATTGGAAAAGAAATCTTGATCTTTTTGTACTTTTATATTGTGTCTAGAGGAAATTTCTTATCACCCTGTCTGTAAGCCTCTTTGATAGGGCTTCTGAGGCAAAGTTTATATATTCCACCAATGTGGAAGTTCAATTATTTAGAATATTAGAATTTTAAAATCTAAAAGCCAAAATGAAGACACATTATGAACCTCCTGGGAAACATATATATTCAGATATTACATAATTAACTGATTCTTAAAACACTTGTCAATAACATCAATTCAATAATTCTTTCACAGCACTTTTGGAAACATAAAAGGAATAAAGGGTGAAAAAAGGTGTGTCCAGAATGTCGTTTGAATTTCATTATATTTGTAAATATGTGTGTGCATGTGTGGGTGTGTGTAATGTAGACATTAAAATCAGACACAAAATTGGCTGTAATGAATCTGTCAAGGAGACCTAGAGTTCTATCGTGCATTCAGTAATATGCCAGGCATGGATTACATACAGTTAGAACAACAGAGGAAACCATACATTGCCATTGAGCCATGGAACCCCGGGGCCAGCACTGAACAATGATTGAGGGTTGCAGCAATTACCAGTTACACTCATCATAGTGAACTCGATGGCCAGGAATAGAACAACATGATCATAAGAGGCAAGATAAATCAAATTTTTCCAATATCTTCTAAACTGTAGTCCACCTAAATCTGGAGTCCTAAGTGATTTTTATATGAATAGGTGCTCCCAGAAAATTTTATCTATCTATTTTTATTTTAATGTGTCACTGTGCATATGACCTATTTTACTTTAAACACTTTTCATTTTGGAGAATATCTATTAGTGTATCAAGGGATATGAATGTTCTGTGCTACCTATCAGATTCATCAGATTGATATACCATATTTAAAGAAGGTCAACGTAATACACCTTATATTCTCTTTCTCATGTTTCAATTTTTCTGAGATAAGTGGGATAAGGGGATAAGGAGTGAGATAGTTGGAGTAAGTGCCAGGAAAATAGTAGGTCCAATAGTAAGAAACTATGGAAACTGAGGCAAGAACAATGATAAAGTGAATTATTGGTTGCTTACACATGACAATCAGTTTTCCTAATAAGATAAAAGAATAAAAAAAGTATGAGAACAAACTGAGGGTTGATGGGGGGTGGGAGTGAGGGGAGGGTGGGTGATGGGTATTGAGGAGGGCACCTTTTGGGATGAGCACTGGGTGTTGTATGGAAACCAATTTGTCAATAAATTTCATATATATATATAAAAAAATAAATCTATTTAATTACATTGTCAAAAAAATAAAATTGATATAATACCATTAAAAAAAAGTATGAGAAATTAATGTTTTGAAATAAATTACTGAGACTATTTTGGAGGAAACTTTGAACAACTAAGAACAACAAAGAGGTTTGGGTATCTAATGGACGTATATAATGGTGGAACAGAAGGCAGCTAGGAAGATATGAATTGTTAAGTCTGTTTATTTCAAATTTTGTTTAGCAGTATTGTTGGTGGTATCAAACCCTAGTTTGTCCTTGGGAAAAAAGTGACTTGTTTGCTTTGGCTCACTTTCTCTGACCGTCAATGAGTAACACCAGTTATGCTTTGGGAAGGCATAGATGAAGCATTACTTATTCTCTATAAAATGTTTACACATGAATTGGTAACTACAAATCATGAATAGTTATAGCTCTAAGTTACACAAATCAGGATCCCCCACATTGGAAATCAATTAAATTTTAACTTTGCACAAGCTTTACTAACATCAAGGTTGCACATTTCTCCTTGCCCATTGGGTTTCCTATAAGTGAACATGATATGTAACTTAATTATATACAAGTGTCTATGTGCACAGGCATATTAGACTGAGTCAATAGATGAATGAAGCATAGTCACTGGAATATTAATGCTGCATTTCTAAATGTAAATTGGCAGATTGATTCTCAGATCACAAGGCCCAAAATGTGAGTGTAGACTGAATTTAGAAAGATTCTTTCTTCCTTCCTTCCTTCCTTCCTTCCTTCCTTCCTTCCTTCCTTCCTCTCTCTCTCTCTCTCTCTCTCTCTCTCTCTCTCTCTCATGCTATCAATCCTGAGTACATTCTCCTTATCTGAAAAAGTCAAAACCCAACCACTGCCAGAGGTTTAAGGCTTTTGTAGCCAGCTCCTCAGCAACTCACTAAATCAATGGATTTATCCAGATCAAATCCTATGTTGTACACCTTAAACTTATAAAATGTTACATGTCAATGGTGTCTCAATAAAACGGGGGGGGGGAGTTAAACAAAAATATAATTAATCATTGTATTCAAATAGACACTTGGGAATGGAGGAGTTAACCGCCCATAAGAATCATTCTGAGTGTATTATATGTTCCTCTTCTAGTCCCCAAACTCTACAGCTCTGTATAACTACAACCATCTAGGTTTCTATGTAGCTACTCATCCATGTTGAATGGATTGCTTTTACTGTCTAGAGTTTTATGTCACCTCTTTTAATTTTTAAGAGTGGTGATTTTTTTTGATTCATTAAACAAAAAGTCAAAACTGATACACTAATCAATTACCAATTTTCCTAATGTGAAGTTACGCACATTAAAAAAATGTATAAAACATTAATGTATAGTTTATTCAGGGATTATATTCCAAAATTCATCTAATCAAAATGCAGGCCAAGAAATTGAAGACTGACAGCATCCTAGGAGCCCCGTGTGTGTCCTTTCCTGATCCTTGTCTCCCAACTAGAGATAACTGTTGCTTCCCTTTGTAGGTTTACAACCTGGGTATGCATTAAATATTAAGTGGGGTTTTTTTCCCCATTTGAACTTAATAAAAATCTATTTAATCTCTTTGTGGATTTTTTGACTTATTTTTTCATATGTTTTTGTGATTCGTCCAAGTTGTTATATGCATAAAAATTAGGAAGACTAATTATTTAATACGTGTTCTTTCTTTGTAAAATAACTTGGTGAAAAAAAAGCTAAGCATAGAAAAAAAAAATACTGTGGTTGCCTTTAGCAACTGGATGAGAAGATGTTGGTCTTTTTTCTTTCTACATTAATCTTCCAAACCAGAGTGTAGTCCTACTTCCAGATACCAGTTGGCTTGCACAACTCAAAGCTCCTTTTCCCCTTTTTGTTATCCTTTGAGGATGAGGGCCATATTCTAGGTCTTGCGCTGCCAGCTGGCTTCTGGTACCACTCACTGGCAAGAACGAACACCGTGGAACATAAGCATAGAAACAAACTTTGAAGTAGGTCTCCTAGCTCTGGAAGGCAAAATCAAAGCTGGCTTGGTGGGCAACCCAAAAATATAAAATTTCACCAAAGTTCTCACGTAAGGATGAGTTTCTATTTTATTTTGATGTTTAATGTCTCCTTAGTCTGAGAGCAAAGGAGAAATATTGCAATCCATAGTATCAATATAATCATATTTTAATATTTACAAGAAGTCGAGGGAAAAATTAAAAGCAGATTTCATATTCTCCCTCTCATAATAAGTCCCCAGGTGTTTTGATGACAATGTTGATAAAACAAGCAAATGGTCTATGAGATTCAGCCAAGTGAAAGGCTTTCTACTATGAAAAACCTATGCCATTAATATTTCTGGGCCAATATTATAGACACAAGATAGACTGTGAGATAGTCATTTTTTTTTTTTACTTTTCTGATGAGTATGCACATAAGACATGTGTATATAGGTATCTGAATCAGGAAGATAAGTCGGCTTTAAGTTTGCTCTGAATTATTTATTTTCTAATTTTGCCTCTTGTCTTATTTCCCCTTTCAAAAGGAGCAATCCATTAAAAGTTATCCTGGTCTCTCCAGGCATTCAGTAAGTTTTTGTGTGATGACTAAGTAAAAGAAGAAAAATAGCTAAACCTATTGAGGGATTAAGCAAAAACATGCAGATAATTAAAACAAGATCACTGGGCAATAAACATTTTGAATGTGGAGTCTTAAAGAGAAAAGTATTGCTAAACATGAAATCATAATACCCTTCTAAATCTTGAAATATATGCTCTCATGTTTGCACCAGGGTTTTGCTTATATTTAAATAACATTTCCTTAATGCAGCAGCATTAGTTCATTTTTCATTGATCCCTACTCACATATACAATACAAATAAAGTTATCAAGCTATCATTAATTTATTATTTATGAAGGGCTTTCCTATGCATATTTCTTTTGATCTCCCAAACAACCCTATCGCTTAGAGATTTAGTCAACAAATATTTATTGGATATTCTCCAACTGTATATTTCACACTGTGGCAGAGCTATGGTACAGCATACAAGCAAAGTCCATACTCTCATGAAGTTTGCCCTTTGGTGGGGGAAGCCAAAGGACACATTGCTCCAATTAATTATAAGTGACTAGATAATTATAAGTATCAGATGTTGTAAAGGAGAAGACTACTGTCATAAGATGAAGAAAGGGAAAATAACTTCTACCAAGTTTTGAAAGTAATATGTCTCTTTTCCTTCCTTCTTTCTACCTTTTCACTGTGTTGGTATTTTTAGACACATGCTATACATTCTTTTTTTTTTTTCCCAAAAGACATACCATCCCCCTTCTTTTGAGACAACTTTATAGTTTTTATCAGAAGAGGTTAGGTTTTCTTCACTTGTTGTGTTCATAAATAATTGAAACTTCCCAAGAAAGTGGCATACAGCTTTCTCAAATAAGTCTTCAATGACTATATAAAAAATGTCATTTTGTTTTCCTGGTCATTGATGTTATCACTGTTGTTTTGTTGTCACCCCCCACCAAAGACTATGGAAAAGAATATTGGATTCATAATGATTGTAATCTTTTGAGCCTTCAGGGGATTTTTAAAAGTTTATTATTCTCTCCTTGTACACTGTGGTGTTAACCCATGGGTTTAATTATCATGTTTTTTGTGTGTTTTTTTAATGGAGTAAAATTGAGAATACAGGCTTCTCCACGTTTTGAAGAAAAGAGAGGAACAAATTTAAGCATAAAACCCCAGCAATTGTTAACCAAACCTAAGAGCCTGCTTTGAACCTTATCTAGAGGAATAATCCTAGGTAGATAAAATTGAAAGTTTGAGCCCATCTTCATAAGGTTAATAAAAAGTTGCATTATCATTTTTACACAAGGCTTTGTCATCTGATCATCGTGGTTTCATGTGAAACAAATGTATTATTATCACCATGTATTGAATGAGTATCTGAGGCTCTCAGTTTCTGTGGTTTGTCCAAGGACAATGGATGATGAACATGATGCATCAAAGAGGCAGATGGGCAACGCGAAAGAAACTTAGATGGGGTATTTTACTTTATTTCTATTTATGTATATTTTTGTTCCATCGCCATTGGTCAATGACTTAAAGAGGGAGTATTTTAGATTCTAAAGTTTTCTTCTTACCAATGAAAGAACCATATATTAGGAGAGCAGGAAATCTCATAGTGACATATACAGAACCACAGATGTTTTAACTGAATCAAGAGAACTCCTATTATGTATTTTGCATTAGAATCTAAGGAAAGCCACCTTTATAGGCAAACCTTGCTTCCTTAATCGCCATGTGTGTTGACTGCTGCTGTTGATGGGAAAGAACATCCAGGAGTCTTCAAAGCTGCACTACTTCTTAAGAGAAAAATGTACAATGATACAAAGGAGACAGTGGCCTGTTGGAATAAAAAGTCACAGCACACTGCCATTTATCCCATAGTTACTAATACCGGGAATGGGAGGCTTCCTTAGGACTAAATCTATGGCTGTGGCTTGGAACAATAAAGGAAAGATCTAAGAGGTCAGAATCACAAGAGAAAATATTTCTATATTACAGAATTGAAGAATTCCATTTTTATCCACAATAGCTAATGCTGTCCAGAAACCTCTCGGGCAAGCCAAAGAAGGAGGAAAAAAAAAAAAAAAGTCAAGCTGGCCACAGATGTCCAGAATATGCACCTTCATTTATTGTGCAGTCACATAAGAGAAATGACCTCTCCGGAGGGTGCAATATGAGTGATTAAAGTTTCCTTTAATGCTCCAAACTACTTCCAAAGCTCAGTGGGAACTCTAAATTATATTTCTGAACAAAAAAAAATTGAGTAAATATAAATACACCATTTTTCCTCCTTAGACTTTATCTTTGACTTTTTCCTTTATATTTTCTCCAATATAGAAATCATGATTTCCTTTCTTCTTCCAAATATTATAGATGTTACATAATTTAAAACAATGAGTGCTCAGTTTTAATTGTATAAGAGCATTTCACCTATTCTGAATATACAATGTGTTGGCTTTATTCTTTTTAGTGGAAATAAAAATGTTTCATTTATTAAATTAAATATATCTTTAGCTAAATGAATTCTATTGGCTTTTTCTGCATTGGTTGCAGCACTAAGTGTAAGATTTGCTCAGGATAGATAAACTTTAAGAACATCCTTGAGACCAAAGTGGTTAGCCTTTTTTTTTTCTAGGAGATGAACATCAGAAAAAAAAATGTCACCCAGAAAACTGAAAGTAAATGAATAACATGAAGGCTAACTATGAAAAGTTTGAGAACATACAGGGAATATTTGGAATTATATACTTATTGTAGAATAAAATAATGGTATCTGGGAGTAAGGACAAGGAATGAAAGAAAAACAAAAGAATTTGAGCATTTATGAAAATAAAGATACACTATCTCAAGCATGAAGTTTTTCTCAGTTAAAGCAAGTTCTTTTATTCGAATGTTACTTGCCTGGCGACCCCCGAACTCAATGTAGAGAGTCAATAAATAAGTGTGGAGGGAAAGGAGGAGGGTATGGGGAGAGTGAGAGAGACAGAAACAACATTTTAAAAACCGTTCTAGGTTCTAGCATCCCAGAACCTTTCTTGTGCTCGCTTCACCCAGAATCATCCCTTATACTTTTCTGTCATTTATTCTCACCTTGCCTTACTCACAGCAATATAGATCCAATTGTGCATTCTTTTTTTTGTTTTTTTTTTTACCAAAATATTAACATTTATTGCAATTTACTTTCTGCCTGGCTGGAATACCATCTCTCTTTTTGTTTTTAATGTAATTTATTGTCAAGTTGGCTAACATACAAGGTATAACAGCGTGCTCTTGGTTTTGGGAGGTAGAGTCCTGTGATTCATCACTTACATACCACACCCAGTGTTCATCCCAACAAGTGCCCTTCTCAATTTTGCATTCTATTTCCATCTCCTACTTACAGCTCTCTACCTTATAGTAAAGTACTCCAAGTTGGAAAGAATAAATTCTTATTTATTTCTGACCAGGTCTAAAGCAGAAGCCATTGGTAGACTTTATGACCCTCCCACTCTGCAAATGAAAAGGGATCAGCTGCTTTACCAAGTAGAGTAAAATCTTGGTTTGTGAGCATAAGTCACTCTGGAAACCTGCTTGTAATCCAAAACACTTGTATATCAAAGCGAATTTCCCCATAAGAAATAATCGGGACTCAGGTGATACATTTCACAACCCAAAAATATTCCTATAAAAAGATCACACTACTGTAATAAGAGACTGTTAAAAACTGAGAACAAACTGAGGGTTGATGGGGGGTGGGAGGGAGGGGAGGGTGGGTGATGGGTATTGAGGAGGGCACCTTTTGGGATGAGCACTGGGTGTTGTATGGAAACCAATTTGTCAATAAATTTCATATATATATATATAAAAAAAAAGAAAGTATTTGGTTGGGAACCCGGAAAAAAAAATACAAAATAGTAAAGAAAATACAAAATATAAAGAAAAATAAACAACATAACCTGCACTTACCTTTGAAAACCTCCATGGCTGGTACGAGGGAGACAAGAGATAGGAGAGTTATTGTGTAGGACAACTTTCACTATCACTAACAGAATCACTGCTGTCTATTGTCTCAATAGAGTCTTTATCTTCATGGGGGGCCTTTGTATATGCTCGCACAGGTGTTGAGAACAGTACAGTATTAATAAACTCTTGTCTTTTTTTTTTTTCAACGTTTATTTATTTTTGGGACAGAGAGAGACAGAGCATGAACGGGGGAGGGACAGAGAGAGAGGGAGACACAGAATCGGAAACAGGCTCCAGGCTCCGAGCCATCAGTCCAGAGCCTGACGCGGGGCTCGAACTCACAGACCGCGAGATCGTGACCTGGCTGAAGTCGGACGCTTAACCGACTGCACCACCCAGGCGCCCTAAACTCTTGTCTTGTACCGTATTTAATGTAACTGGCAATCAGGCAACTGAGGAAAGGGTCTGTATCTGCAGGCAGCCTGACCTAGAATGAAGCAAAGCATCCTAAGCTTACTCTTGCGTGGAAAAGCGAAGGACTGTCCACAGGCGCTTTGAAGTGACAAAAAATACACTAGTGCCAGTTGTGGGCACCTTCCAATGTTCTGAAAAATCACTGATTTCTGTCAAGAAATCACCACAGCCTGAGACCGAGCATCCGAGCACGGGAGATGATCACCCACAATCTGCTAGCAAGGGAGAGAGAGGGAGAGAGAGAGAGACACAGAGAGACAGGGAAAGAGAGAGAGAGAGAGAGAGAGAGAGGAGAACCATTGACTCAGTCGTGATCATGTGACATTTGGGCGTCACGTAGTACTCATCTTGTGGAACACTCGCAGAACAAGTGACTCACAATTCAAAGTTTTACTGTAATTTAGCCACATCATATAATGGGTAGAGGCAGCGTCCTTTTTAAATGGAAGCACTGAACTAAGAAAAGACTGCAAGAATTGATCTTACAGAGATTTTTTTTGGTAGTCATCAAACTATAACTCCTAATCAATAGAGAGCCAAACTCTTATGTGAGTAAAATTCCAGAAACAAATCCGACTGCATATCATACTCTAGTCAACAAATCCATTGACAGCCAGAGCAACGAGTAACTATGCTGGTGTTTTTTCATAAAGAACTTATTTTTTTTTTTCCAGGAAAAGGGAGCTTCCAGCTAAAATCTTCTGTCTGATACACCAGTATGAAATGATTCTCATGACACAGAGAGATAAACTAATCAAAAGTCATAATAATCACAGGATTGAGTGTGAAAATCTTGTCACCTAATGATCCCGTATATGAATTATACTTCCTCTAAAGAAAATTGGAAAACTTGCAATGCCCTCTTTGATTTACCACCTGTATATGGCCATAGGCAGGAGCAACGTTTACTCAAAGTGGATAGAAAGAACCTGTTAATTTGTTCCAGGTTGTATTCACTGCAATAATTCAATATATATGTATAATAATCTAATTCTAGCAAAACCACCATAAGCAAGGTAATACTTTTCCTTTTTTGCAAAGAAAATATACAAGCTTCGCAAAGCTAGTAATTTGCTGATGACCACATAATTAAAGATCTGAACCTAGTTCTAGGTTTTTTGATTAAAAAATCTCATGCAATTTGCCTGCTACTATATTGCCTTTTTTTTTTTTTTTTTGGTCTTACAGAATGTTGTAAATAATTAAGGTATACAACTTGGTGAGTTTGAAAATAAGTATACATCTGTGAAATGATCACCATAATCTGCGTTGTATGCCTATTCATTCTGCCCAAAAGCTTTGTTTTGCTCTGTTATTTTAATAGTAGTAATAAGAATACATAACATAAGATCCATTCACATAGCAAAAATTTTAGTATCTGATACAGTATTGTTACCAATAGACACTGTACTGTACAATAGATTTCTCGAACTTACTTGTTTTGTAAAACCAAAACTGTATGCTGTCTAGTTTCCCCCTTCCCCCCGCCCCCACTTGGCAGTCACCATTCCACTCCTGCTTCTATGAATATTACTATTTTAGATTGCTAATATAAATTCTATCATGTCATATTTGCTCTTCTATGTCTGGCTTATTTCATTCCGCATGTCCTCCAGGTTCAACCATGCTGTAGCAAATAAAAGGCCTTTTTGAAGCATAGATAATATTCCATTTTATGTGCATACCACCTTTTCTTTATCCATCCTTCCATTGATGAATATATATATATATATTTTTCATATTTTTAACGTTTATTTATTTTTGAGACAGAGACAGAGCATGAACGGGGGAGGGGCAAAGAGAGAGGGAGACACAGAATCCGAAGCAGGTTCCAGGCTCTGAGCTGTCAGCCCAGAACCCGACACCGGGCTCGAAGTCACGGACCACGAGATCGTGACCTGAGTTGAAGTCGGACGCTTAACTGACTGAGCCACCCAGGCGTCCTGATGAATATATTTTTAAGCTTACTTATTTGTTTGGAGATAGAGTGCGTGTGTGAGCAGAGAGAGAGGGAGAGAGGGAGAGAGAGGCAGAGAGGATCCCAAGATTCTCTGTGCCATCAGTGCAGAGCCTGATGCAGGGCTTAATCTCATGAATGGTGAGATCATGACCTGAGCCAAAACCAAGAGTATGATGCTTAACCTAATGAGCCACCCACGTGCTCCCATTGACGAATATTGCGGTTGCTTCCACGTCTTAGCTATTGTGAAGAACGCTATAATAAATATTAAATGCAGACATACCTTCAAAATGTTAATTTAAATTCCTTTGAATATATATGCAAAATTGGGACTAATAGATCATATGGCAGGGCTATTTTTAGTTTTGTGAGGAGCCTCTATACTGTTTTCCATAGTGGCTGTACCTACATTGCCACCAACAGTGTATGAGGGTTCCATTTCTCCACATCCTCTTTATAACATTTTTAAAGGGTCTTTTATCTTTTTAATAAAAACCACTCTAATAGGTGTGAAGTGATATCTCATTGTGGTTTTGATTTGCATTTCCCTGATGATTACTAGTGTTTTTTTCACGTATCTGTTGTACACTTGTGTCTCTTCTTTAGAGAAATGTATATTTACTTCTTTCATCCTTTTTTAAATCAGATCAGTGTGTTTTTAATATTCAGTTGAATGAGTTTCTTATATGTTTTGGATATTAACCCTTTATCAGACATATGGTTTTCAAATATTTTATCCTATTATGCAAGTTGTCATTTCATCTTGTTGATTGTTTCTGGAAGCTTTCTAGTTTGAGGCAGTCCCACTTGTTTATTTTTCTTTTTGTTGCATTTGCTTTTGACGCCATATCCAAAAATTTATTGTCAAGAAAAATGTCAAGAAGTTTTTGCTCTGTTTTCTTCTAGAGTTTTATGATTTCTGGTCTTACATTTGAGTGTTTAATACACTATGACTTGATTTTTATATGTTCAATTTCATTCTTTTGCATGAGAGTATCCAGTGTTTCCAACATCATTTATTAAAGAGAGTATGCTTTCCCATTGCATTTTCTTGACTCCTCATAAATTACTCATAGTTAATCCTCGTAAATTACTTCTCATAAATTAGTTATAAATTAATCAACCATAGTTGCAGAGTTAATTTCTGCTTTCTAGTCTATTCTACTGGTCTATATGTCTGTTTTCATGCCAATACTAGTGTTTTGATGACTATAGCTTTGTAAAATATTTTAAAATAAGAAAGTGTGATGCCTTCAGCTTTGTTCTTTGTGCTAAAACTGCTTCGCTCTTTGGGATATTTTATGGCTGCATATACATTTTAGGGGACTTTTTTTCTACTTATATTAAAAAAGTCACTGGGAATTTGATAGGGATTGCATTGGATCTGTATATCACTTTGGTTAATATGGATATTTTAACAATATTAATTCTTCCATGAGCACAAGACCTCTTTCTATTTATTTGTATCTGCTTTAATCCGCTTCATCAGTGTTTTATAGTTTTCAGCATAAAAGTTTATTTGCTTACTTTACTCACAAGCATTTTGATGCTAATATAAAGTGAATATTTTCTCAAGCTCTTTTTCAGAGATATTGTTGTTGGAATATGTATAGAATATGTTTAGAATGTATGGAATTGTATGTATGGAATACGTATAGAAATTCAACTGATTATTGCATGTCAATTTTCTATCCTGCAATTTTGCTGAACTCATTTATTCATTCTAATAGTTTTTTGTGAAAAATTTAAGGAATGTAGACAAAATCGAGTTATCCACAAACACAGATAATTTTACTCCTTTTCCAATTTGGATGCCTTTTAATTCCTTTCTTTACCTAATTGCTCTAGCTAGAAGTTCCAGTACAGTCTTTAAATAAAATTTGAAAGTGTGAGCATCCTTGCTTTTTTTCAGATCTTAGAGGAAAAGTTTTCAGTTTTTCATCATTGAGTAGGATGTTACCTATGGGTTTTCATATATGGCCTTTATTGTGTTAAGGTAAGTTCCTTCCATATCTAATTTTTTGAAATTTTTTATGATGAAAGGATGTTGGATTTTTGTCAAATGCTTTTTCTACATGTATTGAAATAATATTGTTATTTTATTTTTCATTTTCTTAATGTCATGTATCACATTAATTAATTTGCATGTGTTGGACAATTCTTGCATCCCAGGGATAAATCCCACTTGGTCATAATGCATGATCCTTTTAATGTGCTGTTGAATTTGGTTTGCTAATATTAAGTTGAGGATTTTTGCCTCCGTGTTTATAGGTATATATGCCTATAGTTTTTTTTTTTTTCTTTGTGGTGTCCTTATCTGGCTTTGATATCAGGGTGATGCTGACCTCATAGAAAGAGTTTGGACATGTTTCCTCTTCTGTTATTTTTAAAAGAGTGTGAAAAGCGTTAATATTAATTCTTTAAATGTTTGGTAGAATTCACCTGTAAAGTCATCCGGTCCTAGCTTTCCTTTGTTGCAAAGTTCTTGATTGCTGATTCTATCTTTGATCATACTCTCCTTATCAAGAAAAGAAAAATAGGGTGAAGTACTGGGAAGAATGTATCTATCTCCCATTTTGTCAATGCCACCTAAGGACAAGACAGTACAATTGTTAAATTTTATGAAGAAAAATGCAGTCAATTTTTTTAATTTAAGAGAAAATAAACTAAATAAAAATTTTAAAGCAACCTGTGCAATTCATTCATTCAGCAAGTATGTATTTAATACTACTAAATGCCATGCTCTGTTCTAGGTACCAGGGATGGTGCTGTAAGCAAAACAGACCAAGTCCTTCCTTGTCATCATGGAGGTACCCTCAATTTTATGTATGTGTGAATATGTTTGTGTATTGCCCACAAATGTAAAAGAAGTGATTTACAAATTCATATTTGTAGGAAAAGAGTGAAAGGTAAGGGATATAAAACGTTTAGGTGAACCATAATAAACCAGAAATTTAGTCACATATAGTGACCATTTGTATGTTAGATGCTGAGCCCTAGTCACAGAACACACTCTAATGAGAAAAAATATGTTATTTATTTTAGGCCAATCGTAGTTTTCCTTAGGTTAGGAAACTTTAAGTCTCATTTTTGCTTTGTGTAAAAGTAACATCCATGCCTTTAGCCTTACCAGTTTGGGGTAACCCATTTGAATCACACTAGTTTCGTAGCCCGGTCTAGCTTAATGTTTATACTGAACCTACATCTCCTGGTGTATCCTTGGTCATTTGGGGGATTTCAGAGAGGGTTTCAAAAATGCATACACGTACTTACATTTTTGAGTTAATACAATCCTCTTCTCTAGGTCTGCAAGCCTCCTGAGCAGAAAGCTATGTTGTTTCAAGATGTAACTTCTTTCCCCACAGGTCCTCAACACGGATCTCACGTGAGAGGCAGGGACAGATGCCATAGCCATTCCTTCATTATCATTTCTCCCTTTCTCCTTTCAAGTACCTGTGTATCTATGTTCTTGTTCCTTCAGAATTGGTCTCCTTAGCTACTTTCTCACCATTCTGATTCTCCCTATTTTTTTCTCTCCCTATTCTTTCTTAAAAAATAAAATATAGGAGCACTCAGTGGGTTGAGCTTCTGACTCTATTTCGGTTTAGGTCATGATCTCATGGCTGTGTGATCTAGCCCCACGAAGTGCTTCATGGTGGGCGTGGAGCCTGCTTGGGATTCTCTCTCTCTTTCTCTCTCTGTCCGTCCCCCACTCACATGCTTTGTGTCTCTCTCCCTAAAAAAAAAAAAATAATGTTAGAAACATAAAGTATCAAAAACCTTATGCATATCGCCCTCATGCCAATAGATACTTGGAAGCAGAATGGATAACCAGACTATACACACAGTCTCCTGAGTGGAATCTAATTTTCCAGAAGATTGGAACAGTCACTGAATTTTTCTAGGCATCATGTTCCTCATTTTTAAAACAGTAGGTTTAAATCTCTATGGCTTTTCTCCATACTCTTCAACATAATCTTAAAAATCATAAACCGCCCTGGTTTTCCTTAGAAAAAGAAAATTAAATGAGTGTTTTATAAGTCCATCTTTGTTTCTCATTTTTAAAAAATATTTTTAAGATGTTACAACTTATTTCTACTTATAAATCTCCTTACAATTTCTCCCAGAGAGTTTATATTGCATAGATATTAATCTGTAGGCAGAAGGACTGGGATAATAGCATTTTATTATAAAGTGCCCTTATAAATAATATAAATAAAGAAGATATTCTGGAAAATAGAGAGAAGTATACGTCTGTCAAGTCATACATTTACAGAAAGCAAATATCTCTTCACACAGCCCCCCCCCCCCCACACACACACAAAGAAGCTTGCTGTCCTTATCTATAGAAGTAAAATAACTGGCATATTTGCTAAAAAATCAATTTGTCACTGGAGTAAATTCTGGAAATGAAGCAATATTTATGTAAGTAAACTATAATAAAGTATACAACTAAGAAGAACATCAAAGAACTACTAATCAGCATGAAACTTAAATTACACATGATACAAGTGTAAATACTGGTCTATAAAAATAATTATAGAAGTTTTTTATGTGTTTTTGTCTTGGTTTTTGTTTTTGTTTGTTTTGGGGTTTTTTTGTTTGTGTGTTTGTTTTTGAGAGAGAGAAAGAGAATGTGTGGGGGAGGAACAGAAGGAGAAAGAGAGAGAATCCCAACCAGGCTCCATGCTCAGCCCAGATCCCAACATGTGGCATGATCCCACCACCCTGGGATCGTGACCTGAGCCAAAGTCAAGAGTCAGATGCTTCACCTACTTCACCAGGAGCCCCAATTATAGAAGTTTTGAATAACTTTTCTTATTGACTTTACTTATGAACAACTTCTATAGCCTGATAAGAATGGAGTTTTGCAGCCATATGCTTCCTTATATGACCTGCCCTCATAGACTATACTAATACTAATACTCGACAAAAAAACTGGGAAATATTCCTTGGTATAAGCAGGGTTTCACAGAATGAAGAGATTAACTATTCAGTTTGTCCTTAAATATTTATTTCTAAGAAGCTATGATCACTTCTGTGGTCCCATGAAATGCCACCCACTCATGGACTCTTAGAAGTACCAAACATAAATCTAGTACTCTCCCGTATAGAACTGACTTAAAAAGTATCCTTATTAAAAAACAAGGATACTTTTTAAGTCTGTTCTTAAAATTCTTACATCTATACTTCCTTGAAACTTTAAAGCAATAAGAAAGGGGAGGGTTATAAATTGAACAAGAATTTATTATTTTTAGGCCAGTATTAATTAATTTATGGCTTCTAGACATTATTCAAACAAAAATAAAATCCCATATGTTTTTTTCAAATTAAAGAAAAAGATTAGTTTCTGTTTCATCCATATAATCTTACTAGTAAAACTATAGTGGGATGATAAGCTGTTAATAACCATAATTTTGAGTTTTTTTCTCTGCATACTACATTGATTCGTTGCTTTTCCAATAAAAGAGAATAAAATATACTTAATATATACTGTAAACATACATTCAAGTTAAATTTATCAAAATTACAATTAACTTATTATCTTGAAAGTGAATAAACATTATAGATAGCAAAATGTTTTGTCTTTGTAAATATTCACACATCCAAAGAAATTGGATACTATTGGATGGGATATAATAGGTTATATTACTGCCTGTAGCTTTGGACACTCATTTCTTTCTTTCTTTCTTTCTTTCTTTCTTTCTTTCTTTCTTTCCTTCTTTTTCCTTCCTTCCTTCCTTCCTTCCTTCCTTCCTTCCTTCCTTTCTTCTTTCTTTTTTTCTTTCTTTCTTTCTTTTTTTCTTTTTTTTTTTACCATTACTGTTCATTGCCAAAAGGAAATCAGTTTATCTATAGTACCGTTAGAAGAGTTGTGAAGTAATAAAGATCATGTAATAAGAAAAGAAATAATAGAGTCGATGCTATTTGAGAGGTTAGTGCACATGAAACACCTTTAGGGTCTCTTTTAACAGCTCTATGATACTGTGGCATATCATTCTGAATTGTTATTCAGTGGGTGGGTATCTGACTGACACAGTAGTCTTTAAAGCAGGGTTCTGTCAGATGGAGAAGCTCCTGTAGAAAGATATATTCCACAGAATTTCTTCATACCTTGTACTACCACTATACGGGGTCATATTCACTCTGTGACTGGAGACCTGCCTAAAAATCCACTATCAGAAAGAATGAGCAGGTAATTGTAGCAGAAACTTTCAAAGTGAAATATTTTCCTATGAATACATTTGTTATATGTTTTATAAAGAAAAATAACTCCCAGGTGCACCTAGTTGAGTATCTGACTCTTGAGTTCATCTCAGGTCAAGATCTCATGATAGTCAGATCTAGCCCCACATCGGGCTCTGTGTTGAGCGTGGAGCCTGCGTAAGATTCCTTCTCTCTCTCCCTCTGTCCCTCTCTTCCTCTCGCGCATGCTCTCTCTGCCTCAAATATGAAAAAAAGAAGAAAAGAAAAATAAAAATAGCTCCCAAATCCGATGTGATTTCTGCATTTTTTTCTCATCGTTAATTTTTGGTATACCACTTATAAAAATATGGAAAAGTGTTTGAATGTTGAAGATATAGAGAAAGCAATGATTAGCAATTTTGTTGTAAATATTAAGTACTACATATGGAAAAATAGTACAAAGTATATAGTACAGTATATAGTATAGTACGAAGTATACAGTACAAAGTATAGAGAAATTACTAATAAATGTTATTTTAATTATTGGATTAATTAAATACAAAGTGCATTCATTCAAATTTCAAAATTAGAGAATCTTTGCCTGTTATGTGGGCAGATGACTGATTTTTTAAAAACATTTGAGTTGATAAATGTGATTTTTCTCCTTAGATATATTAACACACTACATTAAGCATTTCCTAATTTTGTGTTACCCTTGCATTTCTGAAATAATGCCTATTGTTTCAAACTGTATTAGTGTTTTTATCAGCTTCTAGAGACTGATATTTCATTTAATATTTTTTCTTTGATATCCATAAGTAAACTATAGTTTTATTTTTTTTGTGAAAACACCCTGTTTTGCACTGATTTTATACTCACATAATAGAAAGAATTAGAAATTTTCCTTCTTTTTTGATACTCTGGGAGAGTTTTAAACTCGCTGGAATTATCTCTTCCTTAAAAGTTGGTAAAATTTCTCTGAAACGCTCCGTGTATCCTGCTTTGGTTGAAATAAAGGAATTGTCTGAAACTTTCTTTTAAGTCCTTCAGTTTGGATATTCTATTTCTAGTCTCAGTTTTTATAAATTATATATTCCTAAGTAATTAAACTTTTTAATGACGTTTTTAAATTTACTTACAGAGAGATGATTAAAAAGGTCTCTTTATTATTTTCTTAATTTAGTAGCCTATCTCTTAGCTTTCACTATCCTGGATTAATTTTCCTATTTTTCCCCCTTTAAAAATGTAGCTTCAAGTCCTCTAGTTCAGAAAGTTGCATTGAATCATATTATTTAATTTTTGTTTTAGATGACTACTATGATTTTCTCCTTTGAGGTGATGAATATACCTGTATTAACTGACTTATATTTGCTGTGATGTACTGTTTCTCAGGAAGATCAGTGCTTGATAGATCTCAGCAGTCGGTCCTCTCTGGGCATTTGTTCAGCTGATGTATTTGTTCAGTCCTTTACCCAAGATTTGTGCACCCCTCCAGCGCAGCCTACCTCCAATTACTTGTGGATGCAGGTAAAGATTTGCTTCCCCCCCCGTCCCCCCCAAAGAATGTTTGATTAACTTGGGATGACTCTCCCAATTTCAGATTGTCCCACTGGTACCTCTGAAGCTTTCTTAGGATTGATTGCACCATAGAACAAATTCTCCCTTAGTTGATCCTGTTTCTTTTCCTTCTGTCCACAAGTAGATATCTTGACAGCACTCTCCAATAAATTTCCTGCATTCTAATCCCTATGTAAGTTTCAGTTTAGGAGTGGCCGAAACAAGCAGACACTAAATTATGGTGATGAATCACTGTATTAGTCATCAATTTCTACATAACAAATTGCTCCAAAACTTGACATTTGGTATCAAAAAACATGTATTATTTCACACAAATGCTGGGTGATAGGAATCCAGAAGCATCTTAGCTATGTAGTTCTGGATTAGGGTATCTCATAAGGTGGCAGTTCAGCCATCAGGCAGGACTTCATTCATCTCAAGGTTGAACTGAGGCTAAAGGATCCGCTTCCAAGCTTTGTCACATTTTTGGCAGGCTCAGTTCTTCACTGGCTATTGGGTGGAGAGCTCAGTTCCTCACCACATGGGTCTCTCCACACAAGGGCCTCAAGAACTGGCACCTAGCTTCCCCCTGAGCAAACGATCCAAGAGAGTGAGATCTCAAGACCAAAGCCACACTCCTTTAAGAATATAATCTCCGAAGTGGCATACTCAAAATTTCTGCCATATACTCTCTAAGAGCAATCCTGGTACAATATAGAAGGAACTACACAAAGGTGTGAATAGTAGGAGCAGTGGTCATTTGGGGCCATCTTATAGTCTGGTTATAACAGTCACACACTGCAGGGCTGGTGCATTAGTTACATGCTGCTGTGCAACAAATTACTCCAAAACTTAGTGACTTAAATAACATTTATCATCTCACTGTTTCTGGTCAAGACTTTGGGCACAGCTTACTTAGATCCTCAGCATCTGAGTCTGTTAAAAGGTCACAGTTATCTCAAAGCTCAACTGGAAAGGATTTGTTTTCTAGATCGCTCACATGGTTATTGGCAGGATTTAGTTCCACATGGCTTGCTAAACTAACGTCTTAGTTCCTCATAAATTGTTGGCTGGAATCCTTCCTCATTTCTGTGCCATCAGGGCTTCTGCATAGAATGCCTTATGATAAGCAACTGGCATCAGGGCAAGCAAAAGAGAAGACAAGAGAAAATACCAGCAAAAGTCACAGTCTTCTGTAACCCAATCATGGAAGTGACATCCCATCATCTTGCCACATTCTGTTAGAAGCAATCAGTAGGTTTATCCCACCCTCAAGGGGAGGGGATTATATAAGTATAAATACCAGAGATGGGGATCTTTGGGAGCCACACTACAGCTGGCAATGTGTTACTCTATCAGGGTTTGTAGGTAAAGAAAAGGTAGCTGGAGGCACAAAGTGGCTGTAAAATTATAAGTGCTCACTGTTGGTAAACTAGAAGGTATACTTTTAGAAGGAAATATACCAGACCTGTATAAATCAGTCATTTTAAAAATATGGAAGATACAATAATAAGGATGATGGAAATGAATGATTGTTGCTGGAGATAACTGATACTTGGGAGAGAGTAATGTAGGGCGGAAAATGATTAACCCTCAATTAAAGACCATGTATGAGAGCTGGTGGGCCTGCCTGGCAGCATATAAGTCATCATCTCATGAACTAGAGGGTCAAGAAAATTGAGGATCAGTTCTGTGACTTTAATCATAGCAGTAACAAGGCTCCAAAGATAGTTAAATGTCTAACCTACACAGGTTTGTTAAACGACCTTGATTGGAAATAACTGAGCCCTTAAAAATGGGAGAGGGTTATCTGGGTTGAATAGCATTTGAGGATGGGTCTTTAAGCAAGTAATGTTGAAAGCCTGGCTATAACTGCAGGGATTTCTGAGGAGTGTGTCCCACGGAGTAGCAATCCAATTGCCTGCCGTTCCAGCAGTAGGCCTTTAATACTATCGGCATCAAGTTGTCTTTTCCAATGCAGTGTCTCCGGGTGGTATGGCATCTTCACTAAGTCCTAGTCAGCAAGAACCACATTTAATAGTAAAAGCTTAGGAGTGATTGGTATGTCACCAGCTGAGAACAAGATAATATTCTCAAGAAGGAAAATGGAGCAGAAATGCAAGGAGGAAAATGGTGTTGTATTGAAGACAAACTATGTCAATCTTCTTCCCAATTTCGCTAGTCATTACTGACAACCGAGGGCTAAACAATGTCTAACAGGAAGTTCTGAAACTGGCTCAAATGTCACCATTGCCAAATAATTGTATTTTTCTGGGTCTCAGTGACCTTGTCTGTGAATCAGGATGTAATTTTCACCATGGACAATCTACAGAGGTTCAGAAGACCATTTGTTTAATATAAAAGTTAGAGTCTTAGTATAGGAACAAAGAAAGCTATTGCTCAAATGTTCACTCACAGAGAATGGGGGGCATGTGTCAGAGAAAGAGCTGAGTATCTGAGACAAGTTTGGAGCATGTTAAAGTAAGGCGAGCAAGGGTTACAGAAGAATGAACATGAGAATACTCTGAAGGCCACCAGTGTTAACCTTTGCCACCTGCTCACTTGAGGATGCATTCACATTTAAGAAACTTATTTGTACTGCCTTCGTATTTTGTTGTAATAGAGGAAAACATGCATATAAATGTAAGCTCCAAATAATCACTAGCTGCCAACCCCTAGAAGCAGGCCCAGGAGCAATTCTCTAACCCTATCCATTGAGCTGGGCAATGAGGCCCCATGACACTCATCTGTTTACTCTTATCAGATCAGAAAGTCTTAACCTCACCAGAGAGCCTTGCCCCTAGGCCTCTCCTCAAGTTTCCTGGTCCAGGCATCTGCAAAGTTACACCTCAGGTCACCCGGGTCCTTCTTTTCCCTATCTCCCTGGATGGCACAGTTATTCCCTGTTTCTCACTCTTGACTATATACCGTTAACCTTTCCTTCAAAGTAAATCTAGTTGTAAAGAAGGCATTTCTCCTTTTGTTTTTGTTTTTATAGAGTGGTGGTAAAAAAAAAATTACACAAAAGAAAATGACACTTAATTCCTGTGGTAAAAGGATCTGAATGGCCTAGAACTATAGTAACTATTCTAATCAGAGCCATTAATTGTGATAGATTGTAAATTAATTCATCCGGCCTTTCACTCCTAAAGAGCTCAAAGTATTTTACAAACATTGATTCATTTTCTCTTTAGTGAAAAAGGACCTAGGAATAAATTGTTGGGGGGAGGGGTAAAGAAACAAATACTTCTGAAAGACCATTCATAAATTGTACCATTCCCTTTTTATTTCCAGGCAGTACACGATGGAAGGCATCCTCTTAATGTCAGTGTTCTTCGAGGGGTGATGAGCCCATTTCTCACTGAATCCCTCTTTGAAGGCTTCCCTTTTGGTAATTGTATTAGCTTGCTAGAGAGGTCATAATGAAATACTTCAAATTGGGTGTCTTAACAAAAATTTATTGTCTCACAGTTCTGGAGCCTGGAAACCCAAAATCAAGGTGTGAGCAGAAATGGTGTCCTCTGATGGCTGTGAGAGAAGGATCTATTCCTGTAGAAAAATAGATACATAGATGTCCCTGTAAAAGATGTTGATGTGTCTTCACAACTTCTATGTGTTTCAGTCTGTATTCAAATCCCTCCTTGGTATAAGGATACCAGTCATTCTGGATTAGGCGCTCACCCTACTCCAGTATGACCTCATCCTAACTTGTTATATCTGCAATGATATTTCCAAATAAAGCCACATTCTGAGGTACTAGTTGTTAGGATTTCAACATATGGATTTGGGGGAGACACAACACTTCCCTTAACAGTTATGTTAAGGTTTTACTCTTAAAAATACTCATCAATGGAAAGGAAAAAATGGTAGATTAAAACATGAGATCTAGAGAGATAAATTTCCAATTCTACTAGTTTTAGTGTCTAGCATCACAAACTTAGAAACTACCTAGAAACAAGAGCAGTTTTATACATCCAATTGTAAGTTCCTTTATGTGAATTCTATGTTGTAAAACAGATCAGGCATAGGGCAGCTTACCAAATTACAGGACTCACCAAATCATTCCTAAAGTTCTTTTCTTTTTTTAAGTTTATTCATTTTTATCTTGACAGCAGGAGGGAGAGCAGGGGAAGCACAAGGACAGGGAGAGAGAGAGAATCCCAAGCAGGCTCCACACCATCAGCACAGAGCCCAACATGGGGGCTCGAACCCATGAACCACGAGATCATGATCGGAGCCAAAACCGACTGAGACACCCAGGTGCCCCATTCTAAAGTTCTTTTTTAATTCAAGTGCTTACATCAGGTGATTTAATTTTTTAAGGTATCTTTCTACCCAATAGACAAAACAGTATCAACTTACTGTGGTAAGGCCAATCTATGATTGTAATAGAAAAAGATATTCAACAAAGCAAATGAAACTTCTGGCTTTAATAGACAAAAATCTAATGAATACCCAGTTCCTTCTTATGTAACACGTGAAAAATTATAAATTACTTTTATCAGCAATTTTGCTTTATGTTCATCAACTATTTGTTTGGATCAACTGACAAAGAGCCAATAGTTTGTTCCTCCTTTATCACTGGCTTAATTAAACCAATCAGTTATATGGATGCCATGAAATCATGCAAACCCAATGCATATACATTTTTAAAGGTAAAGCCTGTTTAAAATTTAATAAACAAAGCCATCTTCTTTCATTTACAGCTGCTTCATGTAAATTATATAAAGAACAAAGCCAGGAATTGACCGGTAAGCATGTCACTGATGAGTATATAACGCATGAATTAAAGTTTTGATTTTCAATGTAGGTGACAATCTGAGGATGCTGTTAACACTTTGTGCTAATGTTATTTTATGATAGGAAAGTATTAGGGAATTCAGTACAGACTAGTGTCAAATTTAATTAACAATAAGGTCCATTTTTAGCCACCAATTCTATTTGTCAAAATTTATCTTTATATTTAAATGCATAGGGCAAAACTATTATTTACTTTCCTCACTTCTAAATTACACAAATTTATTCATTTTAAATATTTCATTCAGCATATTTGCTAGAATGTGCTTTCTAACGTAATGGCCAAATGAGGTCAAATCTCTTCACTTTTATTTGGGCTCAAGTAAACTGTTGTTTAAAGTACATGCTCCCTAAACTGCATTTCATAAGCACCGGATTATTAATGAGGATATATTCTGAGTCTTATTCTTTTTGCTTAACCCCACAATTGTAGAAGGATTCTACAACATTAAGAACAATAGCCCTCGCATGTAAAGTTGCTACTGTATCCTTAGAACAACATATCTGTTTCGGCTCTTGGATTATAAGCAACAACTTAAATATTAGGTGTCTTTAAATAAACAAATAATAAGATAATCAACTTATGTAAACAAAAGTCCAGAAATAGGTGTGACTTCAGACAAGTCTTAATCTGAAAATTCATAGTCATCAGGGCATCAAGTACAATGTCTGTGGTTCTCTCACTTCTGTACTTTTTCATGTGTTGGTCTCATCCACACACTGGTCCTACTCAGCTTAACAAACACTAGTGTGGCCTCAGATCTTATGTCTAGGCAACTTATCTTCACTCCCATTATCTGGGTGCCTAGTGAACATGTCTTTTCACAGTATCCATGGAAAAGGAAAGAAATGTTTTTCCCAGATGCCCTGACACTGTCTCCTCGTGTCTTATTGGCCAAACATAATCATCTACCCTCCTATTACTGGCACAGACTAATTGTTTTAAAGTAGTCTGATTTGGGGCACCTTAGTGGCTCAGTTGGTTAAGCGACGGACTTCGGCTCAGGTCATGATCTTGCAGTTCATGGGTTCGAGCCCCGCGTTGGGCTCTTTGCTAACAGCTTGCAGCCTGGAGCCTGCTTCGGATTCTGTATCTCCCCTCTCTCTGCCCCTCCCCTGCTCACACTCTGTCTCTCTCTGTCTCTGTCTCTTTCCCTCTCAAAAATAAATATTTAAAAAAAATTTTTTTAAATAAATTAAATAGTCTGATTTAGCCATACAACTAAAACTAGAATCCATTTATCTGAACAACTTTTCTGAGCTCAGAAGAGAGGCTCTCAAAAGAAATCTGACAGTATCGTAATGAATACATGCATACTGAGTATGAAAACAATAAACATCTACTCAGAGCAGGTATTATCATCCTCATTTAATAAATGAAGAAACTGAGATGTGGAGAGATTCAAGATATGCTTGTAACTAGACACTAACTAGTAAGTGATGATATATAATAAGATTGTTCGCCCTAGGAGAGATCTACAACTACAAAACCATATTCTTACAGGGGGGCTTATAAATATTAAAGCTTACCTTGTCAGCTGATATAATCTTGGATCGACCTCTGTGTATCTTCCTATTAAAAAAATCCACTTGTAAGAAATACCATTTACCTGTATACATTACAGCTACTGCACAATTAATTATTGACTCTTATATTGTGCTGATAGAGGCCCAAATTAAGTATTTATGCCCAGACTACACAAAAGCACTATAATGGCCATCATCAAACACCAAAAACCATGTACCAATTTCTGGATATATTCAACATACACAGTGTGTGCCACGTGTTATTGAGAACTTCAATATGATATAATGATTCCGCATGGATTATACTCCTTAAAATGCTCTCTACAGATGATGCATGTGTGAAAGTAACACAGTTATGCTAAAAGAGTATATACTCTGCACATTTCACGCAATGGCATTTTCTGCTCCTTTTGTTAATAGTTCTGCCATTACGGGTTCTAAGTCATCCAGTTCCAAGTGATCCTTCTAAAAGTTCCACCATTAAGTGCCACATTCCTCTCTTCACAACTTAAAAAACTAAAATACCACATTGCCTCTGGGAACTCTGAAATTTCTCGCACACTGGGAAGGAAGTCTGTTAGAAATGCAGATGAGAGATTTACCTCACATAACACTTTCAAACTGGTAAAGCAAAGTGAAGCGGAAACCATATTTTTTTAAGGTATCAATTAATCACAACCCTTCTCCCTTGGTATTCTGAAGCAACTGAGAAATTGACACAAGAACCACATGGAAAGAAAAAAAAAATTTTTGAGAAGGAGAGAGAGAGAGAGAGAGAGAGAGAGAGAGAGAGAGACTGAGCACAAGTTGGGGAGCAGCAGAGGGAGTGGAGAGAGAGAATCCCAAGCAAGCTCTATGCCCACGTGGAGCCCTCGATCTCACGACCCCGAGATCATGACCTGAGCCAAAACCAAGAGTCAGATGCTAAACTAAGCCACCCAGGTGCTCCCCCTAGAAAAAAACAAAAACAAAAACAAAAACAAAAACATATTGATTAATAGTAATCATATTGCAGAATGCAACTTAAAACCAGGATTAAGACTAAACTTCTTGTGCCCAGGTCTTTAACCACTGAAAACCTGGAATTGCAGAATAGGGTCAACTAGATTTGCCCCAGCAGCTACAGACAGAAAAGCTTAGGGGTTCCTACCTTACAGAAGCAAGCTCGAACTCAGCTGCATAAAACATGGACGAAACTGCCAAGAGGAAATCTTCTGGTTCCTTTTATCACCATGTGTCAGGAAAGGAAAAGAGCTGGGAACAAACAGAAGTGACTTGTACCCAGATCTTGTAAACTAACAAGGGGGACAAAGCTTTCCTTTCCTTTAACAAGTTTTTTTTTTTTTTACCTGAAGAGTGAAAAATACCCTTCCCTCTTTAAAAACTAAAACATGTGCCATCCCAGACTGACAATTGTAGATATACTCTCGAGAGGAAGCCCTCCTAATGTAGGTCTTTCTAGAGATATGAGTGTGACAGCTAACAGACCAGTTACAGGGCCTACCTTGGCATAGGTCCACGTCTAGCTTCTGTCACTTAACAACTTCGTCACAGTGAGGAAGTAAACCATCTAATCCTCAGTTTCGTCACCTGTGAAATGTGTATAGTCCTAATACTTACCTCACAGAATTGCTGGAATATTTGAATGAAGTTATCTGTATAAGGCACATACTGACATTACCTATCACAGAGTAAGCTCTCCAGAAATGTTGACGGTCTTCATTAATGTAACTACCTCCATGGGTTCTATCAAAGACAAACAAGTCAGGAATTAGTAAGGAAAGAATTTCTTCAAAAGGATTATTGCAAGGTAGGGAAAGGACTGTCGCAGCAGGGAGAACACTGTGACTACAATTTCTGCAACTATCTCTAATCAAATAGAACATCTTTTTAAATATATGAAATTTATTGTCAAATTGGTTTCCATACAACACCCAGTGCTCATCCCAAAAGATGCCCTCTTCAATACCCATCACTCACCCTCCCCTCCCTCCCACCCCCCATCAGCCCTCAGTTTGTTCTCAGTTTTTAAGAGTCTCTTATGCTTTGGCTCTCTCCCACTCTAACCTCTCTCTTTTTTTTTTTCCTTCCCCTCCCCCATGGGTTCCTATTAAGTTTCTCAGGATCCACATAGGAATGAAAACATATGGTATCTGTCTTTCTCTGTAGAACATTTTTAATTTAATAGGATAAAGAAAAAGAAAACATGTATAAGCAGAATCTTTGAAGGGGAAACTGAACAAACAAGGGGAAATGACCAGTGGGTCTGATAAGAAAAGGGTCTTGCTGTGTGGTTAGTTGACACCCAGGGAAAGCTGATTAGAAGGCATTTAGTTCAGATTGTTATAACAAATTATCATAGACAAGTAGGCTTGTACAAGAAACATTTATTTCTCATAGTTCCAGAGGCTGGGAAGTCCAAGATCAAGGTGTCAAAAGATTCAATGTTTGGTGAGATACCACTTCCTGGCTTATAGATGGCTGTCTCCATGTTGTATCTTTACATGGTGGAGAGCAGAGACTCAAAGAAAGCTCTCAAGTCTCTTTGATCCCCATTCATGAGGGTTCCATCCTCATGACTAATCCACCCCCGCAAAGGCCTCACCTCCCGATACCATTATCCAAGGGATTGGAATTTCAATATATGGAGTGGGGGGGTGGCAAGAACATTCAGTACATAGCCGGAACCTTCCATTTTTTTATGCTTGCTCAGGCTTGGGAATAAGCAGAGTTCAGGGCCTGTAGGAAAGAGAAGCCTGACTAAAATTTCGCCCAAAGTAGAGTGTAAGAAATCATCCACTGTAATACCTGGCCAGCTCTAAGTCACCCAGTTCCAAGTGATTGTATTCATTTTGGCTTTACAGCCTAAGCCCTTTCTGCTGTTCAGTTTGGGTACCTCATTTGTATTGCAGAAACTTTGTGGTTTCTCCTGGGACTGTAGTACTGGGTACACACTAGTTTCTTCCATGATTGTGGCAGCCATGTTATAAACATTCTCCACTGGGTTTCCCACTGGATTGTAAAGAACACACTTATAAATGCCATATAAGTCATTTTCTATCTTGACGATCCCACTGAAACTAGATTCCTGCTCTTGCTGCAATATGATAATGTTCAGTAAAGTGTTCTATGTCAATTCTTGCTTTGTGAGAAGTGAAGAAGTAAACTTGACTTGTCATACCCCAAGAAAGCATTGCAATAATCCAGCTTCTTCTCAATTTTCTCCCAGTAGTCCCCTAGTGTTACATCTTTACCCCCCTCACCTGGGATTCTCCTGCATATTCCATAGGATTAATGGAAGAAATAACTTAGTGGAATATACATATGCATCACACATACTTCCTCTTTTCTTTGTCTTAATGTTGGAATCCTTTACTTTAGCCAGACACAGCAGTGTTCTTGTGAGAAACTAAATATACACATAGACAGTGACCAGACCAAATATGGCAACAGAACTCTGACTCACAACTTCTGGAGCAACTAGTACAGAAAGCCAAACCATACCTCTCCAACAATGGGCCCAAATGGTAAGGATTTGGTCAATGATTGTTATCTTCCCTAATTTTTACTCCTGCTTCCAACTCAGAACCAACCAGGGAAAGCTAAATATATCCTCCAAACTAATCATATGGAATGTCTTAGCTTCTAGTTAGACTTCCTCCAACTTCTTTACTCTGTAAAGAAAACCTGCACCAGACCTATTCAAGACTATTTCAATAGAGGTAAAGACTACTGAGAGTAAAGAAAGATTGATCTGGACTCTGTTGAGATAAAAGGTGTGAGGATTCTTAAATGCTGGAATGAACTACAGGAAAAATATTAGAGCATGTTAATGGGATAATATTAAGATGTGGTTAGTCCTTCTGTGTTTATTAATCCTTATCAAAGTTAAGTTCTATTTCCCACAGAAACTAGAAGATAGGGGCCCTGTCTTTCTTGACAATGACATTTGGAAGGTTGACGTTCCTGGGTTGTAGATTTACATCTTAAAGGAGTAGAGAATTTATAATTGCAAGTTTTCTTAAAAAATTTTTTTCAAAAAAAAGAGAAGTTAGGAGCCCACAGTCTGGAAGAAGCCTCTCCAAAATTCAGTCAAGCTGTGGGGAACCTTAAGGACATCTTGGTCTTTCCCAAGGACCTCCAATCAGAGTATAGCTAAAGTCTTTCCTATTTTTTTTCATTATTAAGCTTTCTCAATTCTCTGCTTGTCTTCCAGTCTCCACAAAACACAAATGAGGGGGCCTAGCTCTCTTACTGTAATAAGCCCCAAATAAAGAGCTTCTATTTGTTTTCATTTGGGTTGTTTTCATTTCTTTCTACATTTGAAAATATGAAAATCTGTAATGGAGATCTGGATCCTTAGACATTTTCATATATAGTGACTATTGGGATTTTTTAAAGTTAGATCTATGGACAATGACATTTCTTCATATTTAAATTTAATAAAGACAGCGTTCTACTCCATTTGTGAATACTAGGTCTATTTTTATCAGACAACTTTGATTGTTTATCTGTGCCTCCAACTTGGCTCACCAAAAAGAAAAAAAAATAAGTAAATTATATAATATGTTATGAATTAATAAATGCAAAATTATAGGGAGCAGGGTAAGAAAAATCCAGAGTGCTTCAAGAATAGAGAGGGTAATTTTAAATAGGGTGGTCGGAGGAGTACCTGAGTGGCTCAGTTGGTTAAGCATCTGACTCTTGATTCTTGGTTCAGTTCACGGTCTCCCAGTTTGTGGAATGGAACCCCTCATCCGGCTCTATACTGACAGTGCAGAGCCTGATTGGGATTCTCTCTCTCTCTCTCTCTCTATCTCTCTCTGTGCCCCTCCCTTGCTCACTACACATGCTCTCTCTCTCTCCCAAAATAAATAAATAAATATTTAAAAAATAGAGTGGTCAGAGATTTCATTGAGAAAATAAATTTGAGCAAAATCAAAGAAATTAGTCAATGCAGCTATCTGGGCAAATATTATCCCAACCTTGTCATTTTGGTGTGTGTTTGAGGGGAAGAGCAAGGAGGCCAACACTGTTGGAGCAGGGGTTTGGTGGGGTGAAGGGGTAAGGGATAAGGTGAAAGGCAACAGAATGAGCGGATGTCACATGACACAGCACCGTAAGGTCTATAAAGGCAAATGGCTCTTCCTCCAAAGGAAATGAAGGGCCATGGATGATTTTGAGCAAAATAATTTCACGTGAGAAAGAAGGAACACTACAGAAGATAACACCTGGCCTCTTAGTCTCTCTCAAATGTTGGTTCTGTCACAAATATGGAAAAAGTCCTTCTAACCAGGCACTACTGTTTTTGTTTTTGTTTTTTTTTTTACTATTTTTTAAAAAATATCTGAGTACAGTAGGCAATGTTGCATTAGTTTCAGGTGTACAACATAGTGATTCAGCTTCTCCATACATTACGCTATCCCCACCATAAGGGTTACTGCCATCTGTCACCATACAACACTGTTAACAATATCATTCATTGACTTATTTATTCCACAACTGAAAGCTTACACTTCCCATTCTCCCCACTCCCTCTCCTCTGGCAAACCAAGCAAACACAGTTTGTAATCTGTATTTATAGATCTGATTCCACTGTGGTTTCTTTGCCGGTGAAATCAGGCTAGGCCACCATGTGTGATCTCAAAAAAAAACTTTGCTCTTGGGAAAAATGTTAATTCGGAGGAGACCCAGTTCCTTAAATGAGTGCATAATTGACTAATGAAAGGGCTTCACATTATGGCAGCTGAAAAAAATGGCCCAGTGCCTTCTCCGGTATGTTTCCCTAATCTTGCTGCATTTTGTACAATCTGTTCTTTAAAAATTTTTTCAACCGTTTTTTAAAAGCTCCAAGTTTCCATGCATCAGGAAAGAGCTGCCAAAAGAGACTGTTCCCAAGAAAAACACTTTGTGTGGGAATGTTTCCAAAAGGTAATGTAGACACCCCTGGAAAAGACAGGCTCAAAATTCTTCAGGAGCCTGAAGTGCTAAGACCATTATCCCGCTTTACGTGCTACCGTTAATGTAACAAAGTCAATCAATGCATTTTGGTCAATAACCTTCTCAACTATTAACAGGCGAAAATGTGAGCTTCCAAATGACACATCTTGATAAGGTGCTCATCATAATGAGAGGAGCAATTTGCATTTTAGCAGGAGGAAATACAATAGAGCTTTTGAAAATGCAGCTATCTGTTCATTCCCATATTGAATCTGATTGTAAAGGATGGCATTATTGCCTCTTTTTTGTAACTTTCATTTAATAATTTTGACCTTGTCACCACTGGTTTCCACTAAAACCGAGAAGTAGGGAAGAAAAATTCCCTAAACCAAAAATTGTCTTCAATTTCGAGCTTTGTCACTCTTCTGCAGTATACGTTGCAGGAGTATGTGTTTGTCTCTTACTTTGGGTGGTGGGAACTCCTGTTTCACATCAGTGAAGTCTCAAAGGTGGTTAATAATTCCAAGAAAAGAGACTACTGTAAGGGCTTCAGGCCTATATGCAAAGACTGTGCTAGAATAAAGTCACAACACATAGAATAGTCGTTGCTCCTTATAATGGGGAGCTTAATTTTATGCTATTATCTGTTTGATGGTTTAAGTGGAATAAAGTGACACAGCTCTGGAAATGTGCGTACGAGGCGGAACAAGAGAGCGTTTGTAAGAGGAATAATTTCAGACCCCCATGAGGTTTCACATAAAACTCATTTGCACATAGAAAGCCTTTCTTCTGGATGATGGATAAATGTAATTCCTAGCTACCAGTGTATTTCTTTTTATACTAATAAGACAGAAGAATGAAATCCAGGCTAAAATGGCTTTAAAAATTAAAACAATTTCTAAAGGAATTGCATCTCTAAATGATTAGACAGTGACTTTATTGACAGTTCCCTCAGGTTGCTAATGCAGCGATTCTTATCAGTGATTCCTGTGATATTCAATACTCTTAAACAATATTGCCCAGTGAAGCAAAAAAAAAAAAAAAAAAAAAAAAAAAAAAAAGTGGAAAGGGTCTGTGAGTTTTAATCAATACATGAAAGCCTTCAATTAAATATTACATGAGAGAAAACATATGAGAACTTTAATCTTTCAAGCAAAATCTTCCTGGAAAGAAGAGAGGAGGGGAAAAAACAAAACAAGAAAGATCAAAGCTGATTAAAAATCTATGAGCGCCATCTGGTGTCTGAAATAAAAATAATCACAGTTTTAGTAGTCAAATCAACTCCCCTTTTGTGGGCCATCCTAGGGTTAGGGTTTATGGTATGTTCAAACAGGAATTTATGAAATGCAATCCACTCTCTGTCTAATATCCAGAAGTGACTACTTTTACCTTTGGGTTTAGAACTCAATGAATTTAGAGCAGTAAGTTTGGTTGAGTCAGTGAGTTTGCCATTAATCATATATTCAAATATTTCTGGCAAAAAAAATTGTGTTTTAACCCAAGAAGCCACATAATTGCTGAAGTGTTCCATTCTGATATACTTACGTAAAACTTCCCCTGGGTAGGAAAAGTATATCTCTGCTCTCAGAAGCAGTGGCCTCTTTAGAGACAGAGAAGCAGCGGATGGGTAGCATATTTTTAAAGAAGGAACTTTGAGGCTCATAATGCTAACATGCCAAGATAAATTTAGCAGTGCATTTTCAAAAAAGAAATGTAAGTGGTGGTATTCGACTGTCTTGGAAATTTATGCATGCATCTATTAATAGAACTTGCAAAATACCCTACACTTCATCTTGTTCTGCAACTGGGTTTTGCTACATCTGTACATTAAGCATAATAACTCACCCTCTTCTCTTATATTTCTGGCATATTCTGAGCTTCACAGGCTTTTGACAATTTCAAAGACCAACAGATAATTTCACAAATAAGAAAACTTGCTACTCAAGAACTGTCAGCCCTCTGACATCAAGGAGTCTTTAGGTATGCTCTCTGTGGTTTGGTTGTACTAATGAGTCCTAAATAATACGAGGGTTTCTTTCTTTGAAAAATTAATTCCGCAAAATTTTAGCGAGGCTTGCTTCCTACAGATAGCTAACTCACATATAGTACAAAACAGTGATAAAAAACATGAAAATATAAGTTACACATTTCTTGTCACACAGAATAAGAGATTTGAATCAAATATTCTATGTCTCTTTAGTTATTAAAAAACTAGGCTTCCATTAAAAGACAAAAGTATTTAAATGGTGAAAAAACTGGGTCATTAGAATCATAGCGTTTAATATCTGCTAACAGATAACTGGGATTGTTGCTTCAAAAATGATTTCACAAGATTACAGCTAGACATTCACACCTAATTTTCAAGCAATGGTGAGAAGTTTTATGTACTTTCCACCCGCAACCCCAAGCAATTATCCCTTCTAGAAAAGAACCGGACCGAGAGACACTGGGGGAGCTGGCCACACATGCTTGCCTTGTGTCCCACAAGAGAACTGATGGATGGGGCAGAGAATAGAACCAACTACTGACACAGGATGTTTTAGCATTTGGCAACTTGCTCTGATCTTAGGGCAATGGTTGGCTTGGAACAGCAAAAAGCAGGAGGGGATCTAAATATGATACAGACATCCAAAGAGTTTCCAGAGATATGACACCATTCACATCATGTTATGAAGTTCAAAAGTTTCTCCTAGGGATCTTAACTTTTGACTTAGAGCAAAATTGATAGTTTCGTACGATATTTTTCTCCTGGAATTTAAGAATAATTTTGTTAGATACGTTGCGCTAAATGCCTACTATGTTCTGGGAATTGCTCAGGAATGAAAAATTTACGTTGCCCTCATAAAACCAAAACTTAATTCAAGATGAATTCCCTTATATTAATAAATATAAAAGGGAAAATATCTTCTTGAAGTACATAAATTTGCAAGTATATTTTTCTTTTTGCTTTGAAACATGCATTTACTAATTAATAACATTTTGATGTGCAAATTTTTCCTTTTATTTTTTTCTCAAACATCAGGAATTGTCTGTTTCCCTAATATATAAAAAATAAGATTGCTTAGAGACATACTATGGCAACATCTATTTTGTAGTCTTATCGTGAACATTTTTTTTTTCAATTTCTCCATGATTTGCCCTTGAACATAGATTCATTTTTGCAAACTTAAAGGTGCATGGCTTTGGACTTTAAAAAAGGTGGGGGTTGTGCCTGGGTGGCTCAGTGGTTAAGCGTTTGACTCTACTTCAGCTCAGGTCATGATCCCAGGATTGTGGGCTTGAGCCACGACGGCGCCTGCTTGGACTTCCCTCTCCCTCCTCTCTGCCCCTCTCTCAGCCTACTTTCTCTCTCTCTCTCTCTCTCTCAAATAAAAAAATAAAATAAAATAAAATAAACTAGAATTACTTAACATTTAAGAGTACCATCTCCTAAATTATCATTTTGACTTTGTGGTGGTTTGGCATTGTCTTTTATTTTTTTCTTTTAATTCCAAAGTTGCTGATTTTAGATGCTTTTGTCGGCACTAACGATATCATATGAATTATGTACATCAGAATGAAATTATTATATGATATAGAGAACACCTTAAATTATAAAAATAATTTACAAAAATATCTTGAGAAATACTATTGTCTATCATCAGTAGTAAGATTCATAGGATACTAACAAATAACAGTAGATACTTTTATTTCCAGCTAAAGCTTTGTTATCATATAATAAGAATAACAGCCAACAATACACTAGCCATAAAAGAGATTTGCAGCACTTCAAATTTTATTCGTAAAGTAGTAATATCAATGTATCCATATCCCACAGTTGGAAGTTCACATAATCCAAGTTAGATAAATGTGACCTACATAGCGCTCAACACTTTATAAACATTAACTCAGTTAAATTGACAATAGCCCCACGAAGCAGATGGCATTATGCCTACTGATGGATGAGGAAACTAAAACCCATAGTTTAAATGAGATCTGCAAGTTGAAACAGTAACTGACAGATCCGTGATTTACACCTACTTCTCTTCTGAGCATTCCACTACTCATCACTGAGTTTTAAAACCTGGCCACACTATCGGTTCCTTTCATGTGTTATACCTGAACTACATACAGTCAAAGAGACAGGAGAAACAGACATCAAAAGAAGTTATTTAAGAGGTACATAACCCTCGGGGTGCCTGGGTGGCTCAGTCAGTTGAACGACTGACTTTGGCTCAGGTCACGATCTCACAGTTTGTGAGTTTTAGCCCCACAGTAGGGCCCGCTGCCCTAAGCGCAGACCCCACTTCGGATCCTCTGCCCCCTCCCCTCTCTCTCCTCTCCCCCTCTCCTGCTCATGCCTTATCTCTTTCAAAAATAAATAAAACATTAAAAAAAAGAAGGGTCGCCTGGGTGGCTCAGTAGGGTAAGCGATTAAGCGACTTGATTTTGGCTCAGGTCGTGATCTCACAGTTCTTGAGTTCAAGCTCTGCCCTGGCAGTGGGCAGCCTGCTTGGGATTCTCTCACTCTCCCTGTGTTTCTGCTCCTCCACTCACCTTCTCACAAAATAAATAAATTTGGGGGGGGGGTGAAAGAAGCATATAACCCTCAAGATATAAATATACACACACAAGGTAATATGTACGTTAGCATGTCGGTGTGTGGTATTGGCCATTAATATTATTATGTAGAGGAGTAAGAGTTAATTGGTAGAAGTATCTGACGTCAGTCTAATGGAGGAGAAAAGGAACTAATATTAAGTTACAATACGTAGTAATAAGAACTTGGATAAAGTTGTGTGTAAGACCTTACAAAAGCACAGAAGAGGCAATTAGTGTAGCCTTGGGTTGGGGGGTACATTTTTGAAAACATCCCCCCGGAAGAAATACTTGAGAACAATTTTGAAGGTGAAGAAAATAGAGATGTTAGGGGCAAAGCAGGCAAAGAAAATAGCACATGGAAAGTTTCAGCAGTGAGACAGCAAGGGGAAGTTGCTGGAAGCACAATGCAGTTCATAATGACAGGATATAGAGAGTGTGTGTTACAGTGGCACGGGGGGTGAAACATGATGGAAGCAGGGGCAAGTCAAGAAGGGCCTTTTATATTTAAAATGACTTGGAGGCAGAGGTGCCTGGGTGGCTCAGTCCATTGAGCACCAGACCTGGTTTCGGCTCAGGTCATGATCTCGTGGTTTGTGAGATCGAGCCCTGAATTGGGCTCTGCACTGATAGTGTGGAACTTGCTTGGGATACTCTCCTTCTCCCTCTCTCTGTGCCCCTCCTCTGATCTCTCTCTCTCTCTCTCTCTCTTTAAAAAAATAGATAAATAAACATTTTTTAAAGATGATTTGGAGGCCTGGAATATTTTAAGCCTGGGACTGATGCATCAATTGGACACTATACAAGCAGATTAGAGGCTGTTGGCATGAAAGGCAGAGAAAAAAATGAGGGTTTTTTAAGTTAGCAAGTCAAGAAAATGATGAGCTTTGAATGACAACTAAAGAAAAAAATATCCAATATACATGACAACCATTGGGATAAAATGATCCATTAATGATAATTGTTGAGGGAGAGAACTACAGAATCACTTCTTTTATTTTGTTTGAAATTTTCCACAATAAAAAGAATATCCAAATACCACCTAAAATAAAATAAACTGGTAATATAGTATTCACTGTATTATGACACAAGTTATTACACATATAAAAACATGTGTTAGATGAGATACACTGAATGATTCCTAAAATCCAATATAACTATAAATTTCTATCTTACAAACTTTTTGTAGTTCTATGAAAATCAGTCACAGACTCTCTTTACGTGGGTTTGCTTAGTTATATAATTAACAAAGAACATGTGGGAAGAAAAGTGAAAATTTCATGCCTCAGAAATAAACAAGACTTTATTTAGAAATGAGGTGTATTAAAATTTTCTCCAGCTAATGAACAAGAGTGAATAAAGAATGATGCATAAATAAACCACTTTCACACTTAATGAGTCTACAATGTTCCAGATTTTATTTTAAGAAAATGTACCATGTTTCTTATATTTTAATGTGTTGTGTACCTGTCCTTTTGAGAACATTTACTTAGTATCAACTTTCCTGTTTGTCTGCAATTTTGCTTTAGAAATTATCAAAACCAGATATATAGATAAAATTCTGACCTCATTTCTTGTAGAAAGAAGTTAACATATTTATAATTTGGGAAATAATACATTTTCTACTACTGGACTGTGATAAGTCTGACAACGTACTAAGAAACGAAAATGTAAAAGCCTGGAGGAAGAAATCAAAACTACTTAACAGTGTTTTAAGCTGACTGTGTCAGATGCTGAAGACACACAGATGCATGAGCCATGACAATGGAAAGGGAGCCCTAAAAAAGGAAATTCTCTATGTTGTGTTGAGGAGAAGCCAATTTCAAGATCATTGGATTCACCTTAATGATACAGATTACAAACATAATGGTTTAAACTTTTTCTTTTTTCTAGCCTTGAGGATATAGGTGAAAACATATAGAATAACAGCACTGGAGGAGTGCATGGAAACAAAGTGTCCAAGAGGAAACCCCTCTTAGGTTTACACAGCAAAACTTACCTCACTCTAATTGTGTGAGGCAAGAAGTTGTGCTAAGCAAGGTACCGTAAAAAGTTACACATCCAACTTTTACTGCAGGGAATCATTAGGTATGTGACTATTTGGACACATGGCTGCTAATAGACATGTAGCTCTTGTGGTAAGTATATGTAAGAATTGTATAGAAGATGATTCTATAGGAGCACAGTAGAATGGAATTGGGACCACTCTGGGAGTGTTGAAGCGGCTTATTGGTGATAACTCCTGAAGGAAGAGTTTGAGTTTGACGAACGAAGATGTAGGGGATTAGGTGTATTCACTAAAAAAGATTTAAAAAATAAATAATAACAACAACAACAATAATGCTAAGACAAATTGATAAAATTAAAAGTAACAACTATAATACTCTTTCAAACCAGTGAAATAAACCCATTTTTTAAAATTTCCATATAAGAAATTTTCTCATATGAAAATTAAAAAAATTTAAAACATTTAAATAAAATTTATATTTATATTCTATAAAGAGATAGGAGTCTTTCTTTTTCTTCTTTCTTTCTTTCTTTCTTCCTTTCTTCCTTTCTTCCTTTCTTTCATTTGTTTTTGTTTTACTACTGCATCCTACCAGAACAAGTATAGAAAGAGAATAAAACTTCTTTAATTTAATAAGGCACAGGTACTAGAAATCTAAAAATAATCATTCATAGTGAAAACGTTCGAATGTCACACAAAAAAAACCCTCAAAGATGACCACAAATACTGCAACTTTATAGCATTATGCTAATGTCCTAGTTGAACAGGAAGTGTGTGTGTATGTGTGTGTGATGGTGTGTGTGTGATGTAATTTGGGAAGCTGGAAGTCCAAGATCGGAGCGCTGGCATAGTAGGGTTGTGGTGAGGACCCTCCTCAAGGTTGCATCCTGTCCATCTCTGTCATATTCTTACATGGCAGAAGGACTAGCTAGTTCTCTGGCCTCTTACAGGGACACTGATCCCATTCATGAGAGCTCCACTCTCCTGACCTAATTACCTCCCACAGACCCCAACCCCAAATACCATAAGTCACAAACCGTGAGATCATGACCTGAGCCGAAGTTGGACACTTAACTGACTGAACCACCCAGGCACCCCAAGAATTTTAAAAGTAGGTGAGAAAGTTTACAACATACACAGAAATAGATTTTGGGTGGCTAAAAAGCTAAATGTTAAAAAAAATATAAACTATATTAGAAAGAAATACAGAAGAATAACATTCTAATTTTGGTATGAAGACAGCATTTCCTAAACCGCATACACCCAAGAAACCATAAAGAAAAAGAATGACAGATTTGACTAAAAGAAAAACATGAACATATACCTTAACAGAACTATAAATTAAGAGACTTCTGACATATTAAACAGTCAAAAACTGTGTTATAATTGGTAGAAATATTTGCTAATGGCATACTTTAATGGGTTAGTATTCAAGGTATTTGAAAAGTTCCAATTAATGAATGACAAAAATGTAAACCTAAGAGAACCTCATAGAAACTCATAATAGTATTGCAGAATGGTTGAGTTTTCAGATTATAGTTACTATGTTCTATAGTCTCTTTGGAGAGAAATAGGAAATCAAAATTAAATTATTCTATGCTATAGATTGGTGTTGACCAATCTATGAGCCACACACATGGTTTAAAAAATTCTAACAGTTTAAAAAGGTAAAAATAAACAAGTGAATGTAATTTTAATTTTACTTAATTTATAATTAAAACTAATTTAACAATATATTTTATTAAACTAAAATATTATCATTTAAACTTTTAATCAATATTAAATTGTTAGTGATATACAGTAAAACCTTGGATTACGAGTAACTTGTTCTGCGAGTATTCCTCAAGACTAGGAAACATTTCTAACAAATTTTAACTTGGTAAACAACTGATATCTTGCCATACAAGTAGTAAGTGATGCTGAAGGTCACATGATCACAGTGGAGCCAATGGTTCTTGAAATTCGCTCTGATATACAAAAGTGCTTTGGATTATAAGCATGTTTCTAGAATGAATTATGTTCACAAACCAAGGTTTTTCTGCATTTGCATTCTTTGTTCTTCCTATGCCTTCAAAATCTGCTATATAATTTACAAATAAAGCATATCTGAATTAGGACTAACCATATTACAAGTCCTCAGGTGGCTACTGTCTACCATATTGGACAGTGGATCTCTCCATTACTTTGGGTCAGACATGATTTTCTCCAGTACTTCCTTGAGATCAGTGCTCTGCACGCGGGCTTGTGAGGCATACCGACAATGAAGAATCCTCTGTTACTGCCCTCACAACTAACATTGGAACTCGTCATCAAAACGTCTGCTATGCTTTCATTAATGCATATTTAGTACAAAGACCTGAGTGGCACCAACATCCCAAACCGGTTTTCGTTAACAAAAGGAAGTATGGAACAATGGAAGAAGAACTAAAGTTTGTGATGGGTAAGTGTTGAATGAAGGTTGAATGAAAGGGAATGGGTTTTAGGAATCATAGCCCAATTATGCAACTAAAAGTTGTGTGGTCTTTGTCAAATCATTTCACATCTCTCAGCCTCAGGATTCACAGCCTTAAAATACCTACGTAACAAGGCAGTAGAGCTGTTGTGAGGACCCAATAAGATAATTTCCCAAATTTCTTTCTTTATTCTGCAGTCTCCCAAAATGAGCTAATCTATGAACTTAAAGACATACATAGAGTCCAAACAATATAAGTAGATTTTTTTTAACTGAAGATTTTTGGCAAAGGGAAATTAAGATAGAAAAATAAAATAATGGTTGTGCTAGAATCAGGGCACAATATGCCACCATAAGATTCTTTACAATTATACACATTTTTGCCCTCCCCCAAAATTGACTTAGAGGTTTTTTGTGCAGCCAGAACAATGGGGGGAAAAACCTAATTTTGTTAACAAAGTTGTATCTATAGGGGTTAGATTTACTGGCTCAGGTCAGACTGTTTGAGAATGAATCTTGGGCACATTACCTTCTAGGTTTGTGACATTGGGCCTATCTGCACCTCAGTTCCTTCAAATTAAAAAAAAAAAGATAATAATAACACCTACCTTGTAGGTAAACTTGAGAGGATTAAATATGTAAAGTTTTTGGGTGCCTGCCTGCCATATAGTCATATAGTGTCATCTAAAAGTTAATTGGAACCGTTTTATCCATGAGATTAAAAATACAGAGATAATGCATGCAGAGCACCCAGCAAAATGCCTGGCAAGTAAGAATTACTTAATATATATATGTTATTCTATGTGTGTGTGTGTGTGTGTGTGTGTGTGTGTGTAATCTGAATGAAAGCCACATACAGCACATTTTAATAAATACTGGAACATAAACCTTGGTGCCCTCCAGCCCCTCTGACCCACAGCTCTCCCATGGTTTGGCAAAGTTCTAGGACTGAATCTTTTATATTCTAGTCGCGCTTTTAAATCGTTTGTTTTGTTTTGTTTTTTGTTTGCTTTGGGGTTTTTTCCTGTGTCCCAGGCCATTTGTGGCTGGTGTGGCTAGGGGCTGGGGTTAGCTGAAAAATCATTGCCAGAGTAGAGGACAAAAAATTCACTAAGAGATAAGTTAATCTTTTTGTAAGAAGTTGTATCGCTATTTCTGTTGATTCTGCTGAGGCTGCAGCCATTACCCCTTAGTAAATGAGCACATAGAGAAAGATTTCAATGAGTAGTACCTAATGGGGGCTCTAAACTGTGAATAGGGAAAGTGGTATTAACACTTTGAGCAAATTCTGTCCTTTCAGTAAGTGACCATTATAAAATAGTGCCATATTGTCAAGGGTAATTATCATTCTTGAAGTTCTTTTCTTTGTTATGCTACATAAAATTCTCTCCTACAACATACCCTCACTCTACAATTTAACTACCAACTTAGTTGTGCTATCAACTTAAATACACTCGATAAAGAGTTATTCATCGAGCTAATTTACATATGCAGATTGCCAAAGTCCATCACAACTTACCACCCAAAGGAAAAAAGAGCCATTTGTAATAACTGGCATATCTTTACATCAAAACTATTAGCAAAATCAACTTTTCTGTCGTTTCCAAAGGATAAATTGCTCCTGTATGAAAATTTAATTGATACGTATTTATGAATAATTCAGACAGTAATGATCTTAGGCTCTAAAGTTTATATGACAAGCTTCCATGTCACATATAAATGTTTGCACATAAAAAGCATGTGATTTAGAAATTGAATGTAGAGTTCTCTTATACCAATTCCCATTTGTAAGTAGAACTTGTAGGAGAGGTCTTTGATAGAATTATGTGCTCTTTTCATTTTCCCAGCTCATTAAAAATCCCCATCTTTAATGTAGTTCCCCTCAAGGCTTTGCTAGGCTCTCACTGTCATTTGCACACATATATGTACTGTGCTTGAACCCTTTATAGTCTCATAAAATTGGGAGTAACTGTTTTTCTCTTGGAAAGGGAGAATGAGACTGATTGGTTTGTGTTCTCAGGGGCATGAGGAATGTCTCTAACCAGAGAAACAGTTCTGTGTTGTCCCCAAAGTTCCTTTCTTTTAGGAGGGAAAAAAAATAGAAACAACCCCTAACAATTTTTACCCTTTCCTTAGTTTCAAACTTGAATTTTATATTCCCAAAATTTTAGGGGCTTTTTTTTTAATTTTTCAAATCTTTTAAAATCAATTCTTGTCTTACAAATGTTACTCATTTTTTAAAATTCATTGATTTTTCTGCAGTGTACTTCAATATGCTAATGTGAACACTCACACATTACACATATTTTCTGAATGGAAATTTGAAAATATACATTGGTGTCTTTAAACTACCCAGCGATTCTACCTTCAGTGCCCCAACTCATTGATAAACATGGGGATTTATGTAATGCAAAAAAAAAAAAAAAAATACATCCCAGGTTGCTTGTGTGTGGAGATTAGCCAAAGCATTCTTTGTAATTGTTCCAGGTGAGAAGCAAAATCCATATGCAAAAATAGGGATTGGTCAAATAAATTACAATGTCTACATCTATTGAAAGATACATAACTTGTTAAAAAGACTGTAGACAGAAACATATACATATGTGAATGATGTCAGAAAATTTAAAAGATGCTGCACATTATAAAAATATAACCCAGAATATATATAAAAAGAGAAAAATGTGACTACACGGGCAAAATTTTAGTAGTGGTTATTTCTGATTGGTTGGTTACAGATAATTTTCATTTCATTTGTGATATTTAGTATTTTCTGAATTTCCTATCACAAAGTTTTTCTCTGAGGTTATAAGAAAACATAAACACTCTCCAGAGGAGTGAAATGATGCTGTGAAAGAATATTTCTAATATTTCCGTAAGCACATTATAACACTTCCTGCACGTAGAGAAAAAAGTATATATGTTCACAAAACCCAGGGCAAATTATTTATTTCACTTGTACTGTGTGACCCTTTAAACTAGTTCAAATCCTGTTACTTTGGGCAAAACTTGAAGGCAAAATCATCCTCTGTAATCTCTATGTCACCTGGTGGTGACAAGGATCTCTAACTATCCTAGCTATTCTTGCGTTTATGTACTCAGCATTTCTGTTTGTCCTAGTCTCACTTTACTTTTATAACTTTGAGATGGTGAAAGCTGCATTCAGGCCTCCCCATCCGTCCTGGAGTTTTAACCGATGGAGATAAAATGAATCACAACAGTTTTGCACTCGATTGAAAATTAATATTCATTGTCCGGGTGATGAAGACAGGTATGATAATAGCATGCAAGTCATTTGGTCTGTGGATGTCACTTCGATGCCATCTATTATAATATTCATCATTTCTCTGTCCTTAGTGGGTCTTATAATGAAGGCTGCAAACAATATTCAGAGCTTCCCAGAAGCTTGCTGGATGTTGAGAACCATGGTAAAGGACTTCAAAAGTCCTTGATACTTAATATCACCAGGGGCAAGGGAGTATTTGGGAGATTTAATGCACCAGAATAAAGACAGGTTGACAGGCTCTCTGCCATCTGAAAGTTATAAGGCAGAAGAAAACCTAATTTCTGCACTCTCTTAAGAGACTAAATGAGCAAAGCAAATAAATAAATAAATAAATAAATAAATAAATAAAACAAAAAACTATAATCGTCTTTCCCTCAAAAGCCATTTTGCTGTTCACTCTTCTCAAAATGCAAACGTCCAAACACATAATTAACGTGTACAGGGTTTCTGTTTTGTTTTATTTTTTTTTCTAGTGTGAGTGTGGTTTCACTGCCACTCACATTTTCTTGCCTTGAGCTGGCTTCTTTGAGACTGCAATGCTCAACTTGCATCTACAACTGAAACGAGATTAAGATTATAACGTAACAAGGAACTGCCCAATGTCTTGCTAGCTATTGGGATGTAATGTCATGGGTATGCTAGACGAAAAGAATTACAAATATTCTAAGTTGACTCTCACTTTTACCCTCTGTGAAAAGGAGTTTCATAGAGGAAACAAACTCACCCACTTTTTTTTCTGGCCCTAACCCCCTTCCTTGATAGGGTTGATACCCTTTCTCACTAAACATTTCAGAAGCTGCTACCAACACAGGCTAAGTCTAAGCTGGCCTACTCTCCCTCTGCCATCTCACCTTCTGACAGGATCGCTAGTAAGCAACAAAAAGGCAGAAATTAGATGACAGAAAGCCAAGGAAGCAATTCCTATTTTTTGAAAAGGGACATATAAAGAAGGGAGTTGGCAACCAGCATGCATAGAGGTCTTACGGTGACACGCCTGTACTATCAAGGGCACTTAAAAAAATGTTTTTAATGTTCATTTTTTTTTTTTTGAGAGAGAAAGCACAAGTGGGAGAGGGGGAGAGAGGGAGGGGGACTGAGGATCCAAAGTGCACTCTGTGCTGATAACAGTGAGACCTGAGCCCAAGTCCGAAGCTCCATGGACTGAGCCACCCAGGGGGCCCATCAAGGGCACTTTTACATGCATTACTTCATAATGATAATAATTATAATCCCCGCTATGTACTGTTGTTTCTCACACTATAAACTGGATTGAGTATTATGTATAATTAAAGATAATCATATGATAATTAAATAATGCATATGTAAATATGCCTGTATTCAAAGTGCTACCGACATATTTGTGTGTTGGTTTTACATAAAGCACCTTAAACCACATATCCTTATGTATTGCATCATGGAATCCTAAAATATCCTAAGAAGATGAGACTTTCATTTTCATGAATTTGCCAGTGACAAAACTGAGGTTCCAGAGGCTATAAAATAACTTCTACCGAAAAAATAATTGGTTGGTCTATGTGGATATTAGAATTCAGATCTATCTTACTCTAGGGTTCTCTTCCCAATGACATAAAGTCCATGCATCCTTGAAAACTAAACAGGCAATATTGAATGACTTCAGAAAACTTGCTTCAATGTTAGTTGGTCTGGGAAATTGTTTTGGGGAAATGAACTATAAACCAGGTTGAGTGATGGAAAGAATTGGAAGCATATTTGAATATGAAGGTGCACATATAGAATTATTAATGAACAGATGGAGGAAGAGACAAACAGCCAAGTAAAAAAATAATAATAATACCAGGAGAGGAAATACCAGGTGCTTTCAGAGGAAGACTATGGAGGGATGAGAATCCAAATGTAGTGAGGAGAGAGGTGTCCATGTTTATCAGGAATTCAAGACCAAATTCCAGAAGAGACATCAAGAATGTAAAAGCAAAATAAAACATGATTTAGAAGACAGTCAAAATTTTGTAAATAAAAAAGAGCACCTCACTGTCAGGTGCGAGGAAGCTTAAAGATGAAGGAGGAATTCTTTAAAAGGAGATTTAAACAGCAATATCATATGACATAGAGAAATCAAGATGAATGACATTATGACATCCAAGTATTTCTCTTTAGCTCTTTCTTTCAGGGTATTTGTCTACCTACTATTTGTTTCAAGTATTGTTGGTGTGTGTATATGTGTGTGCACGTGAGTGTGTCTTTAAATATTCAAATTTTAAGTCCCAAGATGTTTTCTCTACCTATCCCTACAGTTTCTATAAGGATAAACATTTTTTTTTGAGAGACAGAGAGAGAGAGGCAGGCAGAGAGAGAAAAGGAGAGAGAGAGAATCCCAAGCAGGCTCTGCGCTATCAGCACAGAGCCCGATGCAGGGCTCGAACTCATGGAACTGTGAGATCATGACCTGAGCCAAAATTAAGAATAGGACGCTGAAACAACTAAGCCATCCGGGTGGGGCTCTAGGATATCCCTCTAGGGATAATCATTCTTGAAGACCCACTCTTTGTTATGCTACATAATCATTTAATCAATCTCCTCATTTAATTCTTCATTATCCACCTTATACTATAAAGGTTCTAAGTGGGTGGATAGATTGGCCCGTCCATAGATAGAGAGGTGTGTGTGTGTGCATCTATTTGTATATATACATATTTTATATATGTATGTGTACATATGTGTACGCATGCAATGTATACACACTGCATATATATGTATATATATACATTTATACACATATATACATATACAGAGATACTGCATATCTGTAGGTCAATTAACGCTAGTACAATCAGACGTGTAACACTCTCCCCTTCACAAGCATGCTTGCTCTTCGCATTCTTGTTCACGCTGCAGCTTCAATCATATGTTTGCTTAACTCGCTTCTGATACGAGAGTAAAAGCTGTTGTATCAGCAGCCTGTCAACTCGAAATCTCTATTTATGGGTACTCTTCTTGTTCATCTGCCGGGGCCCAGGCACTCTCCAAGCGATGAAATGTGAATATCCTATATGTACAAATAACCATCGACACCGTTGGTGCTCCTCTTCCTGCTCACCAGAGTCTGCTCCATCACGACCCCAATTCAAAATGCCCCACCACGTAAACAACACCCAGGAACCCGCTGCCTTGAATTACTGCCTTGGTTTGGGAAATGTCAATACCCATTGCGCACACGTTATGTGTCCAGCTCTGTGCTTGGTATATTACATGTATGACTGCTTTGAAAACACAAAGGGACCTAGGAGGCAGAGATTTTCCCCTCTGTTAGTCCGTGGACAGAAACAGGGGTCAGGGAGAACATACAAACTGTTCAAGGTCACAGAGCTCTGGGAGTGAACCTGGGAGGCGAACAAGGTTATGCCTGGTGACTGTTGATACTTGAAGGTGTTTGGATGTATCAGGCTCTGCAAATTGAAAAGCCCTAGTATAGGACATGAAAACAAAATACCAAGACTTCTGCTGATTAATACTTTCTTTAGATGCAAAAGGCTTCTTTTAATAAATTGGGTCATTCTAATAAGATACCCAGACATGTAAATTTTTATTTACTTGAAATGAAATAATTTGAAATCATCCTCACTAAGTAAAGCTTCCTGTAATTATTCCACTATTTCTTTTCTTTCCCCTCCCCCCAAAAAACATAAAAGGTCACCTGCCATTCCTTCATTTTGGCTGCTTTATAAATGTTGCTTTCAATTCAAGTGTGCATGCATTTTAATTGTTTGGATTTTCATGTCTTTGTGTAAATGGAGTTCTATTCAAAAACAAAAGCTTCTGCAGTGATCCTGGTTTATTTTTTGTCTGTTGTCACTGCAATCACATTATCTTAGTCTGCCTATTGGTCTTGCCTACATATTTGTCATAAATCTATAAGAAAAACATTTAAATAGGTTTTCAAATGAAGGTGAAGCATCTGACACTTTATTAAAAATATTGAAAAGTATATTTTTGCCAAAGAGATAGGAATAAGATAAATTACATAAACAAATAAGCATTCTTTATTTATAGGGCTTTGAGGCATATTCCATCAAGCAAATGAATGCCATAATTTACTCATTAAAGATTTTCTTTAGCAAAAAATAGTTGTAAAGAAACACCCAGCAACTCTGAAGGCTTCAATATGGCAATGGAAAAAATTCTATAGGAGTGGGCAATGAAACATAACAGAAAAATTTTATAAAAACTCCTTCTGATAGGAAAAGCAAAAGCTGAGGACTGCTTTGGTAGCAAATACAGTTTTTGCCCACTTATTTCTTCAAAGCAGTGCCATTTGAGTTTAGATTTGGGGAACGTTGTTCAAGTACATGAATCTCTTCCCTCTTTCCAAGACTTGCTTTGACCAACAGACTTTTTAATTCAGAGTTCATTGAAGATACACGGATGATGAGAACTTGCTTTAGGATGTCTGAAGGCTCTGAATGCAGAATGCCTGGCTTCAGAGACTTACCACCCAACCAGGGACACAAATAAATAATTATCATTAACCTTGATCTGTGCTTCAAAGAAAAATCACAAAACAAAGACCGTTGTAAACTCGGTAAGGTCTTCCTGAAATATATGGCTTCTGGACAGACAGCTGAAAAATCAGTGGGGATTACCTGAGTGACTCAGTGATGAGAGAACAACAACAACAACAACAACAAAAAAGTGTAGGAATCTTCCAGAATGAAATTATTCAAAAATTAAAGGACCCGCAGAAAGGAAGTATAATGGTATGTCCAAGACATTGTTAATGGATCAGTATGGCAGAGTAATGGTCTTAAAAGTAGTTTTTGATTGGTTTGGTTAGTTGTGAAGCTGTGGGACTCTTTGCTTAAAGAAATACTCCTGTGTATTCTCTCCACTTACCCACATGGGAAGCTACTCTGTTTGTGAGGTTGTAAAAGCCCTTAAGTCACGTTCTGCCCAAAGGCTTCTGCAGCCTTCAACACAAACTCACAACATACAAAGACAATGACACACACACAGGCAGCTCATGCACACACACACACACTCAGTAGTCTCTGAAAGTGCTTTGTTGAAGCCTAGCATTCTTTGGGGCATGATTTTTGTGCCACTGAGTTAGGGTGTGATGGAAAATACATGGGGTGCCCGGGAGCTCAGTCAGTTGAGCATTTGACTCTTGATTTCAGCTCAGGTCATGATCTCACAGTTCGTTGGTTTGAGCCCCACATCAGGCTCTGTGCTGACAGTGTGGAGGCTGCTTGGGATTCTCTGTCTGCCCCTCCCCCACTCTCTTTTACTTTTAAAAAGTAAAAGGGAAAGGCAAAATGAAGGGAGATAAGCTAATAGATGGACCGTGAAGGACTTTGTATATTATCTTTGAAGTTCATCTACCAGACCATCTTTGACATTACCTATGAGTTTAAACCTCATATTGAAGGCAACTAAGAGATAATAATGACAGTTCTGGGGGATGGTGGTGCTGTTCAGTGATCACATTATGCTTTAAAAAGATTGTTTTTCACCAGAGCGCAGGGAGCCAATTAAGAGGCCCTTGTGACAGCCAGGTGACAAATGACAGGTCTGAGCTAAGGTACTGACAATGGGAATGAGTGAAATGAAGAAAATACACTTGAGCGATGTTTAGGGGGAAAAACTTACAGATGCAGTAATAGTTGGTTGAGATTGGTCATTATGAGCTGAATGTTTATACCCCCTTCTCCAATTGTTCTCACTGTTGCTGAAATCCTAATTCCCCAATGCGATGGCATTAGGTGATGATTAGGTCATGAGGGTAGGGCCCTGATGAATGGGATTCATGCCCTCATCAAAGAGACCAGAAAGAGCTCTCTGGCTGGCTGGCCACCATGTGAGGATATAAGGAGCAGACAGCTAATTGCAAATCAGAAAGCACATCCTCATCAGAACCTGACTCTGTTGGCACCCTGATCTCAGATTTCCAGCCCCCAGAACTCTGAGAAATAAATGTCTATTGCTTATACGCCCTTCAATCTATTGTACTTTGTTACGGAAGCCCAAACGGACTAAAACAGTAGTCAAAGAGGCAAAGATGTCTTCCTTGATCAACCATTCGGACTGTAACACAACTTACTGAAATAAAGAACACAGAAGGAAGAGCAGTGAAAAGTAACGAGTATACTTAATTGGAAAAACAAAAAAAGGTGAATCTGCTGTTTGTGTGATGTTCATTTTATTTGGTCTCTTTAACAGTTTCAACTTAGTAGAGTTAATTGAGATATAGCTTCTGTAAATAGGAATACACCCTTTACTTTTCAACCACCCTATCCTTTTCCTTCTCTTTACACTAATGAGAAGTGAGCCAGGATGATATGCAACCTAAAGGTCCCAGCGAAAGACTTTTCAGTGACACCTGATTTTTTTTTCTGGGTATCTTCAATAATTTTTACAGTTATTTCCTGGTTCAAGTCTTGTCCTCTCTGAACAGTCAAAGCTTTCCTGACTCAGCTCTGGCTATACTGTATAAGGTTACTTGAAAGAAAGATATTCCTTTCTTTCTACCTTCTTTCTTATTGTCCCAGAGGCTGCATGTATGAGATCTGCTTAAGTGCATGGAGGTGCACGGGTGGGGGTGGGCAGCTGTATTACTGTATTAGCTCTTGTGTTTCCCTTTCCCAAATTGCCGTACTGCTCTGCATTCTTCCTCCTTCTTTCCCCTTGTTCTGACAGCAGTAAGGTGACTCAGAAACAACCAGACAGGAAATAAAATGCTGACGTGTCTGGTTTCACGGGGATTTAAGGCACTCCCGAATTTGAAGTCAGATTGAATATATTCCCTTCTACACCTGCAAGCTGAAGGATGAGAGAAGGAGAAAGAAATGGTTTCCACTTTTAAGAACTCATCTCTCCCCTAAGGCCCCAGTGCATATCCACCACCCTCTGACCTCATTGTGTTAGTGGGAAGGTAGAGGACAAGGAATTTGACACACAGGTTCTGCAGGAACGCTACCTCTTTCCAAACCTGGAGGCGAGGAGATTTCTTTGATTTTACAGTATGAACTATATAGGAATTTATTTTTAGGTATGAATTGTCACCAAGATAAACCCTACACTGGTCAGCAAGCCTGAAGACTTAACAAAGGGATATCAGCTTTTATTTCAAATTCTAAGGAGAAGCAGACTACTATAGGTATGTAGATAAGGAGCTCTATCAACTCCAACTGTAGCAAGAAAACACTCAGCTGCTTTTGAGGGGATGTGCTTCTGATCATGGCCATTGCCCCATCCCTGTCTAGTTGTTTTCTGTTACTTTATTTCCAATAGTCCTCTGATGATATTTCAACCCAAGGTCAGTAGTGACATTCATTTATGCTTGTGTGTATCAGTAGTGTGTGTATGTTTTGTGTGTATGTTTGCAAGGCTCAAAGAAATATTTTTACTTTATAGAAGCCAAGAAGGAGAGCTCCTAAGGGAAGTAAACTAACATTTCTCCCCAGCAGTATTGGAATTCAATTCCAAACAGTAGCAAAAATACTTGCTGGATGCAGACTGTAGTAATGGCTGAGAAAAAATGTTAGTTCATTTTTCTCACAGCCATCCTTCCCAGGTCCAATAAAGTAAACATTGATCTTTGAGTCCTTACACAATACCAATTTGGGAATTTGGAGACATCCATCCCTGTATGGAAGCTGAAGAAAACTCTGAGGCCAGAGGAATAACAAAGTTAATTTAAAAAAAAAATCAAATTTCTGGACACTCTGATGTTGTGCCCCATCTACCAGATGGCCACGCCACCTTGCTCAGGCTGCCGCCCTTTTAAATATTACCTGCATGCCAATTCAATCATGCCTCACTTATCTCCTCATCCCAGGAACCAAAGAAAATACTCACTGCTGTGTTTCCCCGCACTTATTTTTATTTATTTATTTTTTTTTTGCATTTCTCAGTAAAGCGAAGCACCTGCAAGGAAGGAATCAGAACCTTCTGTGAAATACAGCCAGGAGTGGCTGCCAGCAGGCAGAAAAGACCTAGGGAGGGAGTGTGAAACATCATTAAGTTTACAAGGAATGGCAAGACCAGGAACAAAAGGAAAAGAAAGGAAAAAAGTTAAAAGAATCCCAATTCCCACTTCCAATACACACACGCACGCATGCGCGTTCAGACACAAACACACGCTACATAAATGCAGTCCATCATGAATTGTAATGCTCCCATCTAACCAGATCATTTATAATAACAACTTATGAGTGCTCGCTTCATCAGCACATATACTATCATAACAACTTATGATTGTCCAACACTTCACATTTTCAAAGCATTTTTACGTATCATGCCATTTGATCTTCAACAACCTACTTCGGCAACCTACTTCGGCAAGCCAAAATGACTATTTTTCCTGCTGCTTTGAAGACGGAGAAAGAAATGCCAATGCACGATCAAGACAAACTTAGGTCTATAAATCCATTTTCTTGCAACAAACCTGAATTTTCTCTTTCACTTTTTAAAGTCTTATTGAGATACAATTGTCACGAAATTAAATCATATGCATTTAAAATGTACAACTTGGTAAGTTTTGCCCCGTGTATGCACACATGAAAACCATCATGAAAAATCACAATAATTGATTATCTGCATCATACATTACCCACCGGGTTTTCTTCCTGTCTCTTTGTAATTCCTTCCAAGGGATCGGTTTTCTGCCATTGTACTTCAGTTTGCGTTTTCTAGAGTTCCATATAAATGGAATCAGATAGTGTGTCTTTTCCCTTGTCTGGAAGTGTTCACTCACAATACACATTTTGAAGTTTATCCACGCCTCATTGTGTATCAGTTATCCATTACTTGTAATTGCCGAATGGCATTCAATTGTATAGGTATACCACAGTTTATTTATCCATTCACCTGATGATGTGCGTTTGGATTATTTCCAACTTATGGACACTACATATAAAACTACGATGAACATTCGTGGCCAAGTCTTTGTAGGCATATCTATTTCCTTTTGTCTTGGATACTGGACATATCTAGTAGTAGAATGTCTGTGTCATGTAGCAGATAGGTTTAACTTTGTAAGAAACGGCCAAATTATTCTTCAAAGTGAGTGCACCACTTTTTCACATATGAGCCAATAATATATCAGAGTTTCACTTGTTCCACATCTTCTCTAGCATTTTGATTTTTTTAAATGTTTATTTACTTTTGAGACAGAGAGAGACAGAGCATGAACAGGGGAGGGTCAGAGAGAGAGGGAGACACAGAATCTGAAGCAGGCTCCAGGCTCTGAGCTGTCAGCATGAGTTCGACGCGGGGCTGGAACTCATGGATCGCGAGATCATGACCTGAGCCAAAGTCGGATGCTTAACCGACTGAGCCACCCAGGCACCTCTCTTCTCTAGCATTTTGTATGATCAGCCCTGTAAACATTGTCTACACCATGAAGTATATGGTGCAAACTCATTGCGAGTTTACTTTGCATTTCTCTCATGACTAATGACGTTGAGATCTTTTCATGAACCCATGCCACCTATCTATGTGGGCTTGGAGTTATCTTTGTGGGAAGATTTCAATTACAAATTTCATTTCATTAGTAAGCATATGGATATGCAAGTTATCTGTTTCTTATTGGCATCTTTTTTTATCTCTTATTGGCATCTCTGGTAATTGTGCGTTTCAATTGTTAAGAAACTAGAGCTAAAGCAAGTCAAACCCAAAGTAAGCAGTACACAGGGAATAAACATAAAAGCAACAATCAATAATATGGAAAACAGAAAAATTATAGTAAAAATAAATGAAATGAACAAAGGTGTTTTGGTTTGTTTTGTTTTGTCAACTTTTGGACTTTTCTCAAAACCATGCAATCAATCCACCAATCAAACAGTTGAAAACAGAATTACTATTATCAGGAAAATGTCATTAATAAACCAATAGAGATAAAAAGAATAAGAAAATACTATAAAGCTTTTTATGTCAATTAATTATACGAATTAGATGACATGGAATATTCTTTTCAGGTACAATATACTGAAGCTTAATCATGAAAAACTTATAATATTGTAACATCAGATGTACTTAAAAATTATATTCATAGTTAAAATCTTCCCATGAAACAAACTCCAAACTCAGATAGGTTCATTAGCAAATTTGACCAAAAGAATAAGAAAAAAATAATGCCAAATCTGCCTAAGCCCTTCCAGAGAATAAACGGGGAAGAAAAACTTCTCAACTCATTTTATGACACCAGGATTACCTTGACATCAGAACCAGAATATCATTCCAATAAAAGAGACCCACAGATTGCAATATCTCATAGAACCAAACACAAAACTTTTAAATAGTATAAACTAAATTTAAAATATGTTAAAAGTATAATATATTGTAACAAGGTGGAGAAGTTGTCACACAAAGCATAGTTTAACATTTGACAATCAAGCTACATAATATACCACATCAACAACTAGCAAAGAAAATACATTTGATAATCTCAAGAGATACAAAAAAGCATTTGGCCTTGTTTAAATATGTGCTGTGATGAAAGAAATAGCAAGATATACAATAAAGGAAGAATTCTTTAGAAAATATAACTAAGAAAATTTCTAAAAGAAAAAAAAAGTGAAAATCTTACACAGCAGATTAGATCTTGTCAAAGACATAAATGATGAACAAGAATATTGCTCTAGAGAAACAGCCTAGAATCCAACTGAGAGATGTAAAAAGATGATAATTTAAAAAAAGAAAGAAAGAAAAGGCATGATATAAAAATGGAACATATCTGTGAAGAGAGCATGAAGAGAATGAGGAAAAAGAAATATTCCAAGAGAAAATGATTATGGTTTTATGGTTGCTTATAGAATTCAAAAAAAAAAAAAAAAGAAAAACAAAAAGAAACAAAAAAACCTGCTTGCCACACCAAATTTCAGAACGATTCCTAAACAGAATAACTATAAAGGAATGAGAGCCCACACATAGGATGAACAACTGCAGAACAACAAACAGAGAAATCAAATGTAAAAGGAAGGAACAGACAGTAGTAAATTATTCTAAAGTCTATATGTATTGTTCTCATGTGAAGTCCAAGCAGTATGAATAATAAGCTAGAGGCATTTTAATTTTTTAAGTTTATTTATTTATTTATTTTGGGAGAGAGAAAGAGAGAGCGCGCATGCACGTGCACAGTTGGAGGAGGGGCAGAGAAAAGGAGAGACAGAATCTCAAGTAGGCGCCATATCATCAGTGCAGAGCTGGATGCGGGGCTCAAACTCACAAACTGTGAGATCATGACCTGAGCCAAAATCAAGAGTCATGAGTTCAATTGACTACACCACCCAGGCACCCCAGTAATAAGCTAGAGGCATTTTATTTTATTTTTTATTTTTTTTAATTTATTTATTTTTTTTACGTTTATTCATTTTTGAGACAGAGAGAGACAGAGCATGAACGGGGGAGGGTCAGAGAGAGAGGGAGACACAGAATCTGAAACAGGCTCCAGGCTCTGAGCTGTCAGCACAGAGCCCGATGTGGGGCTCGAACTCACGAACTGTGAGATCATGACCTGAGCCGAAGTCGGACGCCCAACCGACTGAGCCACCCAGGCACACCAGCTAGAGGCATTGTAATTGAAGTACGCATGAGATAACACAATCTTAACTATTAAACAATAAAACAGAATCACGACTAAACCAATAAAGGAAGCAAAATAAAATGAACAACACTTAATTAATTCAAAAAACAGTAACAGAGAACAGCGAAGCTACGAAAAAAATTTTAAGTAGAAAATACTAACGTGTTAGAAAAAAGTCAAAGATACCAGAAATCACAGTAAATGTAACAGAATAAATAAATATAAAATAGATTCTCTGATTGCATAATAACACGAGAATCCATTTTTAAAAGATGGATTTAAAAGATGTCAAGGTAGTTCCTACAATATAAGGAAACCAGCACTAGGAAATATTGAGGACCCTCGGACCCATGGGGACTAGAGTTGGGTTTCATCCCTTTCCATTAACCTGTTTGTTAGGTAATTTGAGTCTCTAAGGTCATAAATCCTGTCACTGCACATGTGGTAATAAATAATAAACTAAATATATAACATATAACCTTTAAAAATCAATTAATTATCTCTATATATGCCATATAAATATTGCAATTATAATACAAAGGGAACAAAACAAGTGGCAATATGATACAAACAATATGACTAATTTATATACATTTTAGAAACCCACAAAAATAATCTGTGGTATTTTTGAGACATTTGCACGACATTTGTATGAGACATTTGTATGTTTTAAAGATACTCTTTTTAACTTAAAAAAACTAGATATAGATATAGATAGATAGATAGATAGATGAGATAGAGATAGAGATAGAGATAGAGATAGAGATAGAGATGATAGAGATAGAGATAGAGATCTCCTTCTAGATTGGTTGCGTCCAATAAAAAAGAGGAATTGAATATAAGGAGTAGACCTCATATCTTATTTCTTCAAAAAATCTGACACACATATCATAAAATATTGCAATCAAATAATACTGCTTATTCGTTAAATAGTTCATGATTTATTTCTGTTTATTTTTGTATGTATATATATATATATATATATATATATATTTAACAGTTTTTTTTTAATTTTTTTTTTATTTTTTTTTATTTTTGGGACAGAGAGAGACAGAGCATGAACGGGGGAGGAGCAGAGAAAGAGGGAGACACAGAATCGGAAACAGGCTCCAGGCTCTGAGCCATCAGCCCAGAGCCTGACGCGGGGCTGGAACTCACGGACCGCGAGATCGTGACCTGGCTGAAGTCGGGCGCTTAACCGACTGCGCCACCCAGGCGCCCCTATAATTAACAGTTTTAAGAGAAAAAAGGACAATAACAGAGATGAAGGCAATATACAAATCCATTTGCTAAAATTTAAAATATTTGTTTGACTTTGTTTAAGAAAAACAATAAGAAAGTTCCTAGAAGTTTGAAGTTTCTTCTGGGGAAGTTCTGAAGTTTGGGGGCACCTGGGTGATTCGGTTAAGCGCTAAACTCTTGGTTGTGATCTTGCTGTCGTGAAATCAAGCCCACATCAGGCTCCAGGCTGAACGTGGCACATACTTGGGATTCTCTCTCCCTGCCCCTCCCAAACTCACCTTCTCAAAATAAATAAATAAACACTAAAAAAAAAAAAAAGTTTGAAGTGTTCAATTATTACCATGAAGTTCTCCATGAACTGGGATTACAAATGAAAATAGGTTATTTAAACTGAGACAAAATTTATTAGAAGACAAAGCACACTTGGGTTTGTCATCTAAAATGTGATCTCTATTCAAAGATTATCCATAAGATATTGCCACATGTTCAGAAAGATTTGTTTTTCTTCTTGCATTTAGTAACACCACTTTTTTTTAAATTTTTTAACGTTTATTTTTTTATTTTTTGAGACAGAGAGAGACAGAGCATGAACGGGGGAGGGTCAGAGAGAGAGAGGGAGACACAGAATCGGAAACAGGCTCCAGGCTCTGAGCTGTCAGCACAGAGCCCGACGCGGGGCTCAAACTCACGGACCGCAAGATCATGACCTGAGCTGAAGTCGGACGCCCAACCGACTGAGCCACCCAGGCACCCCAGTAACACCACTTTTGAATATTCTGTTTAATATTGTGCTAACTTTGATGAAATCCCCCTGTTTCTACCAGAGAAGGATTGGGAGTTATAAAAGGAATTTAATCACTATCAAACTATTCCCTTCCAGATCCCAAAAGGAAAGGATTACCATTTGGAGTGGGTTTTGTCAAGGTAGTTTCTGAGAAGTACTGCTCAAATACGTATCTAATTTACTTAAAGGACCAGGCCAAATCCTTAGTGTAGGAGAAATATCTTTTTAAGGATTTGAGATTAGTGTGGTGTTTAAGGAAAATAAAAATAGCTTTTGAAGGTGTGCTTATCTGAGAGGGTAACCTAACAGTAGGAACCAGCTATCCCAGAGTCTCCACCGAGGAGGACTGACCGGGGTATGAAGATCCCTTCTCCACTAGCTACATGGACTAAAGCCCATCTTCTCTCAGAATCTGTGGGGCAGGACCCAGATTGCCCTTCGTACTCATCTGCCGGAAGGCTGGCCAGGAGTTAGATTTCAGAGCGCCTGGAGAAATAGAGGGAAAGATGTAAAGTGAAACCCCTCCTCTGGAAATAGGATAGACTTTTTTCTGCAATGACTAGGTATTTAAAATTGAAAGACTGAAAAAAAGGTTAATATGGTGGTGACGAAGGTGGAAGTTACTAGCATTCTTGGAAAACATGGGAAGCATAAAAGGGCAAAGAGCCCACCAAAACTGTTGTATTTGACACACACACATACAAAGTAATGTTTGAAATGTTTTTTTTTCCCATGTAGCACAAAAGACAATCCATGTGAACTGAAATTAAAACTAGATGGGGCGCCTGGGTGGCGCAGTCGGTTGAGCGTCCGACTTCAGCCAGGTCACGATCTCGCGGTCCGTGAGTTCGAGCCCCGCGTCGGGCTCTGGGCTGATGGCTCAGAGCCTGGAGCCTGTTTCCGATTCTGTGTCTCCCTCTCTCTCTGCCCCTCCCCCGTTCATGCTCTGTCTCTCTCTGTCCCAAAAATAAATAAACGTTGAAAAAAAAAATTAAAAAAAAAATAAAAAAAATAAAACTAGAGATGTAAATGCAGACTATATATACTGTATACTATATAAACTATATATCCCTCGGAGTGCTATAAATGGAGATTACCTCACCCTGTGGTTATTTGATGGGCTAGTTCTCAAGTGGAAAGGAAAAGGTCATTAGCTTTGCGGGTGAGTTGTAATGCAGATTCCCTAGTGATTTATTACATATCTGAGAGAATCAGACATGAAAGACATCAAGAAAAAAATTTTTGATTGCTTCAATGGTTATAAAAAAGATTGAAATTGCAACGTGATTGACCTACCAATATCAGAGTTTGGTATATATTTATATACACATTGTATGCATGTATGTATATACATACGTATGTACGTACATATGTATCTATGTATATTTTTTTCAAAATTGTTATTTTGTATGACTAAGCATGCACAATTTACATAATTTTGCTAGGAGTTAAGATATTTGTCCTCACAATAGTCACTTGTAACTTTTAAATTCATGTAAGTTTTTCCATTCCCATTTTATTTTCGATTTGGTTTTAGTATTTATTTTAAAATGCTGGCATTTAAATCCTCATAATTTCATTCTAAGCTCTCATGTTCTCCTTAAATACTTTGAAGGAAACCTCGACTGTCTACACATCTTGCTGGAGGGGGTAGGGAGGAAGAAACAGCCTGAGGTGGAAAGGCATTTAAGATAAATGAGGATTACCTGAAAAATAGGTGTCTGCAGACATAAACAAAGAGGAATTACTCAGCAGCCTAACTGGTCAAACATCGGCCCAACCCATTCCCTGAAAGCCAGGGGTGACAGAGAGGCGACATCTCTTTAAGATTTAGGATTCTAAATAGCCAAGTGTATGACAAGATAACTCCTTTTGCTTATCTTAAAAGATGGCTGCTAACATTTCAAATATGGGCAGATACTCTGACATGGGCATTTCTTTAAATCCCTGTGGTTCTATCACAGGGCACAGCCCTCTTCTGGAAAGCACTATGTCAGCTAAAGTTACAGTATATCCCCAAACCTGCATTTTACATGAGCGGATAAATTCTTAAAAAAAACAAAATAGCAAATATAACGTTTTCTCTTTTTTTTCTCTTTTTTTTTTTTTTTTCTCAGAGAAATCAGCACAAGCTCTTTATCTCTGAGATAGAGAACTTCTTGGGGTTGGGGGCAGGGAGACTCAGAATAAAGATGCCTGTTTCAGCATTTCCTAGAGAAAGCAAGGAACTTCACATGTGATTTTTTTAGAAAGTGTCTTGAATTAATTTGACATTAATTATTCACTTGATAGTCCAAATTACACATTGTCTTTGCATAAAAACCAGGTGTGTTCCAAACACCCAAAGCATCTGCTATCTTTTGCACACACAAGACAAAAGAGAATATTGCTGTTAACTCATCTTTACTTTCAGTGGCGTAACAAAATTCACTGAAGAGGATACTTTTCTCTCTTTTACTTTGAAATGGTGTGTGTACTTTTGGCACTAAACAAACCATGCTAAATTTAGTGAAGATACTTATAATATTAATGTAAAGCACCAAAAATTTTCATTTTCATTTTAGTCCCCCAGAAATCCAAAATGGTGTCAGGTTTAACATCATAGTTTTAACCATGGGTTATTAAAAATGGCATGTTAATAATCGTGTCCTAAGGAGGCTCACTGTCCTCTTTGGAAAGAATTACAAGTTCATAATCATTTAAAGACATGAGTCCTTGAGATGAGCTAAGTTTGAATGATTAATCAGTGAAGTTATCCAAAATGTCAGTTTTGTTATAGAAAGCTTTATGTCTTTATTTTTTTTTTTTTTTAAACGTTTATTTATTGATCTTGAGAGAGAAAGAGCAGGCAGGGGAGGGGAAAGAAGAGAGGGAGAGAGAGAATCCCAAGCAGTCTCCATGCTGTCAATGCCCAGCCCGACTTGGGGCTCAATCCACAAACGAAGAGATCATGACCCGAGCTGAAATCAAGAGTCAGACACATAACCAACTGAGCCCCCCAGACACCCCATAAAGCTTTCTGTTTTTAACCTCCAAAGTCTAGGACTACCATTAGATGATAGGAACCTCCGGGAAGATCATGGATCAATGAACAGCTTGCCTGCCTGGCTTACCTTTGCGATGAAGATTGCGTGCATTTGTCTTGCTCTGTTCACTTAAATTAAATGGGACAAAATATTTGGTCTGGTGTGACTGCTGCAGTAATTCCATGAAGTAAAATAAGTTCCACACTATCCACGAACAGGCTTTTCCTTCACCCAATTATAATAATTAGGCTCTTTTGTACTTTCTGCAAGATCAGCTTTTAACGAAAAGAAAGAAATGTATGTATATTCAGACATCCACAGGTCATATGATTTCAATTTAGACAAGGAATAAGCAAAATGATTTTTTTCTAAAATAATAGGGGGATAATTCTCCCCCCCCCCCAAATTATTCAAAGAATGTATATTGGCCTACCCAAAAACCTGCTTAAAATAACTGATAAATGACCCTTTTTAAAATTTTTTTCTAATTTTTTTTTTTTTTTTTAGATTCTGATGGTGGCTTAGATTTCAACGCAGATATACAGATTTTCAATGATGATAGCATCTTGTATTTTTTCCTCATATTTTACCCATTTTTAGTCTTTCCAGAGAAAATAAAATATTTTCTTTTTATGTTTACTTATTTTTAAGAATGAGAGAGATAAAACGTGAGCAGGGGAGGGGCAGAGAGAGAGGGAGAAGACACAGAATCTGAAGCAGGCTCCCAGATCCAAGCTGTTAGCACAGAGCCCAACAGGGCTCAAAATCACAGAACATGAGATCATGACCTGAGCCGAAGTAAGATGCTCAACCGACTGAGCCACCCAGGCACCCCTGGAAGAAATAAAATATTGATGAAGATTGAATGTATTTCAGCACTTTTAAAGAAAAATAATAAAAATTCACAATACTTTGTTACATAAAATACATCACAAAACTAGTTAATGTTAGAAAAAAAATGCAGATTTCAACTGTGGAGAGCATTTTTTTTCACATTAAAATGGTTATTTTATTCCACTAAGTTTGTGTGGTTTGTTATTCAGTAATAGACTATTAGAATGCAAGAACATAATACCAGGAATGCAAAATTGGGTTAGCATTCAAAATCAATCAATATAATTCACTACATTAACAGATTAAGGAAAAAATATATACATCTTAATTCATCAGAAACCATTCAGCAAAGTTAGAAACGGAAGGAAATTTCTAGGTGACTTAAAAATAGAAGAAAATTTCATACACACTATGTATGGAAAATCCATAGTTATCATCATACTCAAAGGTGAAATGCTGAATACTTATTTACATAAAGTGAAGAACAAAGATGTGTTGTGTGGTCCAAGAATTTCTCTCCAGTTCTTTACTGGAGGTGCCAGCTGAGAGAGCAATCATTTTTGAGTAAGCCTTACAACAACATTTAGAATCTCTAGTTCTCTCAGTCCCACTCCCAATAAACTCTTAAGATAATTTTGTTTAAGAAACACATTCTTCTTGGGGCACCTGGGTGGCTCAGTCAGTTATGAATCTGACTTCTGCTCAGGTCATGATCTCGTGGTTCACTAGTTCCAGCCCTGAGCTGGGTTCTGTGCTGACACCTCAGAGCCTGGATGGAACCTACTTCAGATTCTGTGTCTCCTTCTTTGTTTGCCCCTCCCCTGCACTCTCTCTCTCTCTCTCAAAAATAAATTAAAAAATTTAAAACACACACACTTTCTTCTTTTAAGTTCCTTTGTCAGAAGTTTGACAGCAATGAGAAAATTAAAGGAATTTTAATTCCTAATTTACCTCATTATCAAACTTTAAAAAAAGGTATCAGCCGGAAGATGGCGGCGTAGGAGGACGCTGGGCTCACCGCGCGTCCTGCTGATCACTTAGATTCCACCTACACCTGCCTAAATAACCCAAAAAACCACCAGAGGATTAGCAGAACGGAGTCACTGGACCCAAGTGCAGACGAGAGGCCCACGGAAGAGGGTAGGAAGGGCGGCGAGGCGGTGCGCGCTCCACGGACTGGCGGGAGGGAGCCGGGGCGGAGGGGCGGCTCGCCGGCCAAGCAGAGCCCCCGAGTCCGGCTTGCAAAAGCGGAGGGGCCTGACGGACTGTGTTCAGACAGCAAGCGCGACTTAGCGTCTGGGAGGTCATAAGTTAACAGCTCTGCTCGGAAAGCGGGAAGGCTGGAGGACAAAGGGAGGGTGAGCTGCGGAGCCCCCGGACGACAGAGCTCAGTTTGGCGGGGAACAAAGGCGCTCGCCAGCGCCATCTCCCCCGCCCATCCCCCAGCCAAAATCCCAAAGGGAACCGGTTCCAGCCAGGGAAATTGCTCGCTCCGCGCAAACACCCAACTCTGTGCTTCTGCGGAGCCAAACCTCCGGCAGCGGATCTGACTCCCTCCGGCTGCCACAGGGCCCCTCCTGAAGTGGATTACCTAAGGAGAAGCGAGCTAAGCCTGCCCCCCCTCCCGCCGTGCACCTTGCCTTCCCACCCCAGCTAATACGCCAGATCCCCAGCATCACAAGCCTGGCAGTGTGCAAGTAGCCCAGACGGGCCACGCCACCCCACAGTGAATCCCGCCCCTAGGAGAGGGGAAGAGAAGGCACACACCAGTCTGACTGTGGCCCCAGAGGTGGGCTGGGGGCAGACATCAGGACTGACTGCGGCCCCGCCCACCAACTCCAGTTATACACCACAGCACAGGGGAAGTGCCCTGCAGGTCCTCACCACACCAGGGACTATCCAAAATGACCAAGCGGAAGAATTCCCCTCAGAAGAATCTCCAGGAAATAACAACAGCTAATGAGCTGATCAAAAAGGATTTAAATAATATAACAGAAAGTGAATTTAGAATAATAGTCATAAAATTAATCGCTGGGCTGGAAAACAGTATACAGGACAGCAGAGAATCTCTTGCTACAGAGATCAAGGGACTAAGGAACAGTCACGAGGAGCTGAAAAACGCTTTAAAGGAAATGCAAAACAAAATGCAAACCACCACGGCTCGGATGGAAGAGGCAGAGGAGAGAATAGGTGAACTAGAAGATAAACTTATGGAAGAAGAGGAAGCTGAGAAAAAGAGAGATAAAAAAATCCAGGAGTATGAGGGGAAAATTAGAGAACTAAGTGATACACTAAAAAGAAATAATATACGCATAATTGGTATCCCAGAGGAGGAAGAGAGAGGGAAAGGTGCTGAAGGGGTACTTGAAGAAATCATAGCTGAGAACTTCCCTGAACTGGGGAAGGAAAAAGGCATTGAAATCCAAGAGGCACAGAGAACTCCCTTCAGACGTAACTTGAATCGATCTTCTGCACGACATATCATAGTGAAACTGGCAAAATACAAGGATAAAAAGAAAATTCTGAAAGCAGCTAGGGATAAGCGTGCTCTAATATATAAAGGGAGACCGATGAGACTCATGATGGATCTCTCTACTGAAACTTGGCAGGCCAGAAAGGAATGGCAGGAAATCTTCAATGTGATGAACAGAAACAATATGCAGCCAAGAATCCTTTATCCAGCAAGTCTGTCATTTAGAATAGAAGGAGAGATAAAGGTCTTCCCAAACAAACAAAAACTGAAGGAATTTGTCACCACTAAACCAGCCCTACAAGAGATCCTAAGGGGGACCCTGTGAGACAAAGTACCAGAGACATCACTACAAGCATAAATCATACAGACATCACAATGACTCTAAACCCGTGTCTTTCTATAATAACACTGAATGTAAATGGATTAAATGCGCCAACCAAAAGACATAGGGTATCAGAATGGATAAAAAAACAAGACCCATCTATTTGCTGTCTACAAGAGACTCATTTTAGACCTGAGGACACCTTTAGATTCAGAGTGAGGGGATGGAGAACTATTTATCATGCTACTGGAAGCCAAAAGAAAGCTGGAGTAGCCATACTTATATCAGACAAACTAGACTTTAAATTAAAGGCTGTAACAAGAGATGAAGAAGGACATTATATAATAGTTACAGGGTCTATCCATCAGGAAGAGCTAACAATTATAAATGTCTATGCGCCGAATACCGGAGCCCCCAAATATATAAAACAATTACTCATACACAGAAGCAACCTTATTGATAAGAATGTGGTAATTGCAGGGGACTTTAACACCCCACTTACAGAAAAGGATAGATCATCTAGACACACGGTCAGTAAAGAAACAAGGGCCCTGAATGAGACATTGGATCAGATGGACTTGACAGATATATTTAGAACTCTGCATCCCAAAGCAACAGAATATACTTTCTTCTCGAGTGCACATGGAACATTCTCCAAGATAGATCATATACTGGGTCACAAAACATCCCTTCATAAGTATAAAAGAATTGAAATTATACCATGCATACTTTCAGACCACAATGCTGTGAAGCTTGAAATCAACCACAGGAAAAAGTCTGGAAAGCCTCCAAAAGCATGGAGGTTAAAGAACACCCTACTAACGAATGAGTGGGTCAACCAGGCAATTAGAGAAGAAATCAAAAAATATATGGAAACAAACGAAAATGAAAATACAACAATCCAAACGCTTTGGGACGCAGCGAAGGCAGTCCTGAGAGGGAAATACATTAAAATCCAGGCCTATCTCAAGAAACAAGAAAAATCCCAAATACAAAATCTAACAGCACACCTAAAGGAAATAGAAGCAGCACAGCAAAGGCAGCCTAAACCCAGCAGAAGAAGAGAAATAATAAAGATCAGAGCAGAAATAAACAATATAGAATCTAAAAAAACTGTAGAGCAGATCAACGAAACCAAGAGTTGGTTTTTTGAAAAAATAAACAAAATTGACAAACCTCTAGCCAGGCTTCTCAAAAAGAAAAGGGAGATGACCCAAATAGATAAAATCATGAATGAAAATGGAATTATTACAACCAATCCCTCAGAGATACAAACAATTATCAGGGAATACTATGAAAAATTATATGCCAATAAATTGGACAACCTGGAAGAAATGGACAAATTCCTGAACACCCACACTCTTCCAAAACTCAATCAGGAGGAAATAGAAAGCTTGAACAGACCCATAACCAGCGAAGAAATTGAATCGGTTATCAAAAATCTCCCAACAAATAAGAGTCCAGGACCAGATGGCTTCCCAGGGGAGTTCTACCAGACGTTTAAAGCAGAGATAATACCTATCCTTCTCAAGCTATTCCAAGAAATAGAAAGGGAAGGAAAACTTCCAGACTCATTCTATGAAGCCAGTATTACTTTGATTCCTAAACCAGACAGAGACCCAGTAAAAAAAGAGAACTACAGGCCAATATCCCTGATGAATATGGATGCAAAAATTCTCAATAAGATACTAGCAAATCGAATTCAACAGCATATAAAAAGAATTATTCACCATGATCAAGTGGGATTCATTCCTGGGATGCAGGGCTGGTTCAACATTCACAAATCAATCAACGTGATACATCACATTAACAAAAAAAAAGAGAAGAACCATATGATCCTGTCAATCAATGCAGAAAAGGCCTTTGACAAAATCCAACACCCTTTCTTAATAAAAACCCTTGAGAAAGTCGGGATAGAAGGAACATACTTAAAGATCATAAAAGCCATATATGAAAAGCCCACAGCTAACATCATCCTCAACGGGGAAAAACTGAGAGCTTTTTCCCTGAGATCAGGAACACGACAGGGATGCCCACTCTCACCGCTGTTGTTTAACATAGTGCTGGAAGTTCTAGCATCAGCAATCAGACAACAAAAGGAAATCAAAGGCATCAAAATTGGCAAAGATGAAGTCAAGCTTTCGCTTTTTGCAGACAACATGATATTATACATGGAAAATCCGATAGACTCCACCAAAAGTCTGCTAGAACTGATACATGAATTCAGCAAAGTTGCAGGATACAAAATCAATGTCCAGAAATCAGTTGCATTCTTATACACTAACAATGAAGCAACAGAAAGACAAATAAAGAAAATGATCCCATTCACAATTGCACCAAGAAGCATAAAATACCTAGGAATAAATCTAACCAAAGATGTAAAAGATCTGTATGCTGAAAACTATAGAAAGCTTATGAAGGTAATTGAAGAAGATTTAAAGAAATGGAAAGACATTCCCTGCTCATGGATTGGAAAAATAAATATTGTCAAAATGTCAATACTACCCAAAGCTATCTACACATTCAATGCAATCCCAATCAAAATTGCACCAGCATTCTTCTCGAAATTAGAACAAGCAATCCTAAAATTCATATGGAACCACAAAAGGCCCCGAATAGCCAAAGGAATTTTGAAGAAGAAGACCAAAGCAGGAGGCATCACAATCCCAGACTTTAGCCTCTACTACAAAGCTGTCATCATCAAGACAGCATGGTATTGGCACAAAAACAGACACACAGACCAATGGAATAGAATAGAAACCCCAGAACTAGACCCACAAACGTATGGCCAACTCATCTTTGACAAAGCAGGAAAGAACATCCAATGGAAAAAAGACAGCCTCTTTAACAAATGGTGCCGGGAGAACTGGACAGCAACATGCAGAAGGTTGAAACTAGACCACTTTCTCACACCATTTACAAAAATAAACTCAAAATGGATAAAGGACCTAAATGTGAGACAGGAAACCATCAGAACCTTAGAGGAGAAAGCAGGAAAAGACCTCTCTGACCTCAGCCGTAGCAATCTCTTACTCGACACATCCCCAAAGGCAAGGGAATTAAAAGCAAAAGTGAATTACTGGGACCTTATGAAGATAAAAAGCTTCTGCACAGCAAAGGAAACAACCAACAAAACTAAAAGGCAACCAACGGAATGGGAAAAGATATTTGCAAATGACATATCGGACAAAGGGCTAGTATCTAAAATCTATAAAGAGCTCACCAAACTCCACACCCGAAAAACAAATAACCCAGTGAAGAAATGGGCAGAAAACATGAATAGACACTTCTCTAAAGAAGACATCCGGATGGCCAACAGGCACATGAAAAGATGTTCAGCGTCGCTCCTTATCAGGGAAATACAAATCAAAACCACACTCAGGTATCACCTCACGCCAGTCAGAGTGGCCAAAATGAACAAATCAGGAGACTATAGATGCTGGAGAGGATGTGGAGAAACGGGAACCCTCTTGCACTGTTGGTGGGAATGCAAATTGGTGCAGCCGCTCTGGAAAGCAGTGTGGAGGTTCCTCAGAAAATTAAAAATAGACCTACCCTATGACCCAGCAATAGCACTGCTAGGAATTTATCCAAGGGATACAGGAGTACTGATGCATAGGAGCACTTGTACCCCAATGTTCATAGCAGCACTCTCAACAATAGCCAAATTATGGAAAGAGCCTAAATGTCCATCAACTGATGAATGGATAAAGAAATTGTGGTATATATACACAATGGAATACTACGTGGCAATGAGAAAAAATGAAATATGGCCTTTTGTAGCAACGTGGATGGAACTGGAGAGTGTAATGCTAAGTGAAATAAGCCATACAGAGAAAGACAGATACCATATGGTTTCACTCTTATGTGGATCCTGAGAAACTTAACAGGAACCCATGGGGGAGGGGAAGGAAAAAAAAAAAAAAAAAAGAGGTTAGAGTGGGAGAGAGCCAAAGCATAAGAGACTGTTAAAAACTGAGAACAAACTGAGGGTTGATGGGGGGTGGGAGGGAGGGGAGGGTGGGTGATGGGTATTGAGGAGGGCACCTTTTGGGATGAGCACTGGGTGTTGTATGGAAACCAATTTGTCAATAAATTTCATATAAAAAAATAAATAAATAAATAAATAAATAAATAAATAAATAAATAAAAAGGTATCAGCCAATTTGTTAAGAGTATATTTCTCCATTGCCAATGAGGACAAATGGAAAATTAAGCAAAATACACATTTCAGGTTTTTCGGTGTATACGACAGGAATTAGAGACAGTGTGGCTATTTTTCCATTCAACACAATCATCTAATTGAATTAACAAAGTTACCCAAACTTGATATGTGTTATAATTTTGACATAATCCCTCAGCTCATATAATAATATAACATGCCAAAAATACCTATACTCACTAAAAGTAATGGTGAGATGAGCAAAGATTGCCCAGACACACAAGGATTTTAGTAAAATTAGTAAAATAAATTTAGTAAAATATTATAGTAAATATTAGTAAAATAAATTTAGTAAAATATTAATCATGAAAATAAACATGATTGTTAAAGTACTATTAATAGCTCAATTTAGTCAATAACAAGTTGATATCCACACAGACTCCTTAAATGTTCTTGAGAAAGGACATTCTGTTGTAATATCCCACCATTTTTTAGTAAGTCTCTCATTTTCTGCTCTTAAATTTAGAACTTTTACATAAAGTCTTGTTCCCTCAGCCTAAACTAACAAAATATGCCCTTGAGTGAAACTGATTATTAGAGAAGTCTCACGTGACTATTTTGCAAATCTAAAAACATATAAACCTCATAGATATTTTTTGAAAAGTGATTTGATGCATTGGAACTAAGGGATAATTGAAAGACTACATTGATTTCTGAAATACAAGGAGACATACACTGTTGACCTTCACATACATTCAAAAGGCATAACATCCTGAATCACCAAATCCATGAGTATCTTACAGTACAATTAGTTTTTTTATTTGAATTTCCATTATTAGATTCAAAGTATTAAAAATAATGCAGATCTTAAGGTATAACTTGAAAAGAGATGACAGTGCTGCGTGTTACAAAGTAGTTTGGCATTTGCCTATTTTATTTTACTATTCTGTCTTTAGTTCATTAGATATGACTGTAGCCCTTTGCAAATCTAAGTCATGAGCTAAGAGTATATATGAAGTATTTAAAAAGAATATATTTGCACAAATAACTGTAGAAAAGTATTTTATCTCACATAAATAGGACTGTGACACATGATTTTGTTTAACTATTAGAAGCATGTCAAAATTCTGTCTTTGTAGTTTGGCAAGATATAACATTAATAAAATTCATTTAAATTATTTTGGGTTTTTTTCCTCCAAGATTTTTCTGCCACACACAAAAAAATATTTCTGTTTCAACTTTTTATTTTAATCTGGGAATTCACCATAAAAAATGAGAATTATACTTTCCTATTAAGTAAGAAAATCAAGATTCAGAACGACAAATGGTTTATTCAAAGTATCAGACAAGTTGAAGTAGAACAGACATCTTAACTCCCATTCCAAACTTCTTCCCACTTAACTTATTTTTCTCCGTATTTTGAACTCATTCTTATCACTCTCTTTTTTAAAAAAAGTGTTTAGGGGCGCCTGGGTGGCTCAGTCGGTTAAGCGTCCGACTTCGGCTCAGGTCACGATCTCGCGGTCCGTGGGTTCGAGCCCCGCGTCGGGCTCTGGGCTGATGATGGCCCAGAGCCTGGAGCCTGCTTCCGCTTCTGTGTCTCCCTCTCTCTCTGACCCTCCCCCGTTCATGCTCTGCCTCCCTCTGTCTCAAAAAAAATAAATAAACATTAAAAAAAAAAAATTTAAAAAAATAAAAAAAAGTGTTTATTTTTGAGAGAGCGAGAGACAGAGAGAGAGAGGGAGAGAACACATGCAGGGGAGGGGCAGAGAAGGAGGGGGACAGAGGATCTGAAGGGACTCTGCGCTGATAGAAGAGAGACCAATGTGGGGCTAAAATTCACAAACCTGGAGATCATGACCTTTGCTGAAGTTGGACGCTGAACCAACCGAGTCACCCAGGCACCCTTATCTCTCTTTTAAGATTTAATATAAGAGTTCGCTGCTTTTGGAAGACTCTTCTAACTCTCTACCATTGTTATCATCAGTCTTGGTTTATCCTTCCTCTATAAGCTCCTAGCACTTGTTTTTTAAGTTTATTTATTTATTTTGAGAGGGGGGAGGGGCAGAGAGAGATGTTAGGAGAGAATCCCAAGCAGGTTCCGCACTGTTAGTACAGAGCACCATATGGGTTTGAACTCATGAACCATGAGATCATGCCCTGACCCAGGCACCCTTAATCTCTTGGCATTTTTACCAACCTTCTAAATAGTATTTCGTCCATTGTATCATATCTTCCCCTGAAGGGTAGGATATGAACCACTTGGGAGGAGAGTCATGTCTAACTCATTTTCGATACTTCTCCCAAATGCTTAGCAGACTCGAGTCCACATGCTCAAAAGGCACTCAACAAATATTAAGGCAATCAAACTGCCAGCATTCTAAGGTTCAGAACAGTTTCATAGTTAAAATAGAAATCACACTGCAAAGAGGGATGGCTACAATGCCCGCACATTTCTCCTCGCAGGTAAAACAAGCAACGTATTGATCATCGCCGCTTTTAAAATCCTGCTTATGAGGAGAAACAATTCCAGGAAGTGCTTCCTCAGAACGACGCTATGCCTCACAATGATTCTTCAAGGCCAGAAATGCTAATTTACCAGGGCTGTGTCATCAATTGTCCAAGTACTTCTCTTAGGAGTGATGTCACGGCATGGCAAGTTGGCAATTATTTGAGGAGTTATTTCAATAACTGCACAGCTCTTTGTCTGATTAATGAAACTGCCAATGGATTTACACCTCCTGTTATGGAAATGTATCATTGGAGATTTGCTGAATGGTGTGTCATAAATTCTAGGCACCTGAGAAATTACGACAGAATTTGATTAGAACGGCTACTCTCATCTCCCCTTTTTCACTAAATTCACTTCTCATTAACTACCGCAACCACTGTCTGCTCTAAGAGACAGGAAGGCCGTTATTTGTGACAAAATATTCTGTTTGCCAAAGTCATTCGTTCCTGCAGTGTCCGTGCTATCTAAATTTCCTCGTGGACAATATTTAAACATGCAAAAGCAGATTCAAATAGGAATAATATCAGAGAAGAAAGTTTCCTTGGGGTCTATAATGTGTCTGGACTGGAGGCAGATTCAAAAAATATTGATAAACAAAGCAATAAGACTCAGCAGAATATAAGTGATGGGCCAAATACTTTATGCATTGTTAGGAGGGAGGCCTCAAGCTGAGTGTCATTAGATACACAGGGTAAGAATTATTGTTCTGCAATTCAAACCTCAAGTTACCCAGAGATGATTACAAAAGCACAACTATTTTTGTTCTTTCTCTTAAAGAATATTGGAGTTTTAAAGGTGAGTGTAAAAAAAAAAAGTACTATTTTAATATCTCCAAAATAATTACAAGCTTCTACTTCCATTAGCATGATGAAATGGACTATATTGAAACACTCATAAATTCACAAAAGCTGTCTTAAATCTTATATATATCATACCTAAACATATTTTATCATGAGCTAATATTTATTTCAAAAAGTGATCAATTCTAAAATGTTCCTCTCCTAATATGAAAATTCATTATGGAGTAAATAGGAGATCAAAGGGGTGCCTGGGTGGCTCAGTTGGTTAAGCGGCCGGCTTCGACTCAGGTCATGATCTCACGGTTCATGGGTTCCAGCTCCGCATCGGGCTCTGTGCTGACAGCTCAGAGCCTGGAGCCTGCTTCAAATTCTGTGTCTCCCTCTCTCTCTGCCCCTCCCTCGCTCACGCTCTACCTCTCTCTCTCTCTCTCTCTCTCTCAAAAATAAAAAATGCATTAATTTTTTTTTTGATATTTTCTTTTTTTTAATATGAAATTTATTGTCAAATTGGTTTCCATACAACACCCAGTGCTCATCCCAACAGGTGCCCTTCTCAATGCCCATCACCCACCCTCCCCTCTGTCCACCACCCCATCAACCCTCAGTTTATTCTCAGTTTTTAAGTCTCTTATGGTTTGTCTCTCTCCCTCTCTAACTTTTTTTTTTCCTTCCCCTCTCCCATGGTCTTCTGTTAAGACAGATACCATATGTTTTCACTCTTATGTGGATCCTTTTTTCCCCCCCCATCGGAGATCATTAAGATTAGTAACCAATAGTCTAGGTGGCTCAGTCGGTTAAGCCTCTGACACTTGACTTCACCTTCAACTCAGGTCATGATCTCTCAGTTGGTGAGTTTGAGCCCGCATCAGGCTCTGCACCATCAGTGTGGAGTCTGCTTGGAATTTTCTCTCTCTCCCTCTCTCTCTGCCCTTCCCATGTGTGTGTGCTCTCTCTTTCTGTCTCTCTCTCTCTCTCTCTCTCTCTCTCAAAATAAATAAATAAACTTAAAAACAATTAGTTATCCATAAATGATTCATAAAAACAAAGTAATACAGTATTAGGAATCCAAAGACAGCCAGACTTTACAGTGTTGTCTCCTTTATAGAAACCAAATAAAAACCCCTCTGAAAAGGTGAACCAGTACATAGGAAACAAAGTGAATGAATCCCCGTATATAGCAATAGAAGCAGATTATCCAAAGACTACTCTGTTTCATCATATTTAGAAATGAACAAGAATGAAGCAGATGCCAGAGATGAATTGATTTCCCCTCTTTCCACTCAAACCGTACAGCACGCCTCTAAGAATGATGATGCGGGCTAGAATATATATTTTAGTGAGCATCAGAGACAACCCTAAACATATACAGGAGAGAAATGTAGCAGGGAGCCATGACCCATTTTCAATAAAGGATACTAGCCCCAGACTTCACCAAACCTCCTGTGTTAGTAGCCAAAATAGTTATTTACCAGATGCCAAATACTCTCCTATTCACTTACATAAATCAGTCTATTTGATTCTCACAGCAATTCTACGAGTCAAGTACTGATAGTATCTTCATGTTCGTTTTTCTTATTTTTCTTTTTGAGACAGACAGAGAGAGAGAATCTTAAGCAGGCTCCGTGCTGGGGGCTCAAACTCAGGAACCACGAGATCATAACCTGAGTGGAAAATAAGAATTGGACTCTTGGGGCGCCTGGGTGGCGCAGTCGGTTAAGCGTCCGACTTCAGCCAGGTCACGATCTCGCGGTCCGTGAGTTCGAGCCCCGCGTCAGGCTCTGGGCTGATGGCTCGGAGCCTGGAGCCTGTTTCCGATTCTGTGTCTCCCTCTTTCTCTGCCCCTCCCCCGTTCATGCTCTGTCTCTGTCTGTCCCAAAAATAAATAAAAACGTTGAAAAAAAATTAAAAAAAAAAAAAAAAAAGAATTGGACTCTTAACTGACTGAGCCACCAGGCACCCTGGTATCTTCATTTTCTAGTTGAGGAAACTGATACACAAAGATTGCACAGTTGATAGGTAATAGCACAGGGACTTAAAGTCTAACAATCTGGCTTCAGAATCCATGTTCTTTTCCATTACTCTTCAGAAAAGCCTGGGCAGAAGCCACTCAATAATGCATCTCAGGTAAATTTTCTACAGCATGTATTTCATTCCTCATAGTTACAGGAACTTACCTCTCCTTGATGTTCTAGACCACTTCCCTTTATTGTTCATTTCTCTACCTTCCTTTCTGTTCCTTTTCCCCCATTCTCACATTTTGTGTAAAAAAAAAAAAAAAAAAAAAAGTTACTTTTTTTGGTTGCAAGAGTAGATTCCTGTGAATTTCAGAATTATCCTAGGGGCGCCTGGGTGGCTCAATCAGTTAAGCGTCCGACTTCGGCTCAGGTCATGATCTCACGGTCTGTGGGTTCAAGCCCCGCGTCAGGCTCTGTGCTGACAGCTCAGATCCTGGAGCCTGTTTCAGATTCTGTGTCTCCCTCTCTCTCTGCCCCTCCCCACTCTCACTGTGTCTCACTCTCTCTCTCTCAAAAATAAATAAAGTAAAGAAAAACCATAAAAAAAAAGAATTATTCCATGTAAGAAAAAGAAACTACCCCATCATTGGTATTTGTGTGGCTCATCTAAGGACAAATTGAACAATATCCTTTTGTCACATCCATAAACTGAAATAGGCACAGGTTACTTAGGAAATTGGCCAGAAAGAAAGAAACGAAAAGTTAAGAACAGAAAGGAAAGGGGGGGAAGGGAGGAAAGAAAGAATCTACTAAGAACCTTTCATTTTAATGTTTTGTGAACTAAAAGAGAAAAACATGGAATTAAAAAAAAAAGCATTGAGGGGAGTCTGGGTGGCTCTGTCAGTTAAGTGCCCAACTCTTGATGTTGGCTCAGGTCATGATCTCACGGTTCATGAGTTCAAGCCCTGCAGTCAGGCTTGGCTCTGACAGCAGGGAGCCTGCTTAGGATTCTCTCTCTCCCTCTCTCTGGCCCTCCCCTGTTCATTTTCTCTCTCTCTCTCTCTCTCTCTCTCTCTCTCTCTCTGCCTGTCTCTCTCTCTCTCAAAGATAAATTTAAAAAAAACTAAGAAAATATTGGTGAGTTTTATGGAATTATGCAACTTCCACTGAACATATATTAAAAATTCAAGGTAGTGACGAATGAAAATTATCTTTGGTTATTCTATGAATGAATCTCCTGAGTGTCTCACTCAGTAATCACCACCAGTCAAACTACGAGGAAATCAAATCAGCAAAACTTATTTGCTACTAACTTTAGGTAAAATGTAATTAATAGTCCCTTCATATACCTAATAAAGCTAATAGTGGAAGGAATAAAGAGAAAAATTAGCATGCAATGTAGTCACATTATGTAACCTGTATGTGAGAAACTTCCTCTAAAAAATAAAATAACTGGAAGGAGAATTAATAGATATTTTCTCCTCATTCAATTTCTGAAACCTTAAGAGAAAGCTTGAGAAGGGGGAAACATGATTAATGCCCTTGTGTTGTAAATGTGACAGGTCCTTTCTAATGAGACACTAGGTGTAAACAAAGCAGGCTGAACCTCTTACCTACGGATCAGGGACTGGAGAAAATATATAGATCCTCTAAAAAGCCTCAGCACCCTCAGAAACAAAGCTCCTAGAGTTTCAAAATTCCCTGAGCATGAGATTCTTCTCAGCAGGTTCAGAATCAGAGCATGGAAATAAAATAGCTAAAGGAAAAATAAAGCAAACCAGCCAAACTTGCCCAGTAAGCCTCACAAGTCACTGAATAAAGTGAAAAGTTTTTAAAGGCCAACCAAGGGTGGTGGAATCCCTCATACAATTGTCACTAGAGCCCCCAATGCCTTGTAAGCAAAAGAGCTAATTTGGCATAGTTCATAGCGCCTGGTATAAGAAATTCATATGTGTATTTCTCAGGGCCTACAGCTTCTGTGAAAGCTGCCATAAGTAAAGAAAAATAAATTTAAAAAGACAAATAAGTAACGATCTCCTCACTCACACAGGGAGGGTCCAGAAGATGTGTCTTTTACCAGTGTTGTGAGAACTAAATTCGTGATGGGAGCCCCAGGATCCCTGAAGACCTCCAAGAACGCTCCTGTCTGTAGTCCAAAGCTCACTGTGGGAACTGCAGCCGCTGACTTGGGAAACTCAAATGTAATGGGAGTAATTGGATCCTGGAGTGGAAGGGGCCATGCGGAAGCACTCAATGGCTGAAAGCCAGATGGGTGCAATTACCATAAAGGATAGCAGAGTCAAAGCACCAATTGGAATAAGTTGACCTTAATAGGACTTTGGAGTGCACTAGTTGATCATGGTGTTTCTAGCAGTAAAATAAATAAATAAGAAGCCTGCTAAGTTCTTTTTTCTTTAATGTTTATTTATTTTGAGAGAGAGAGAGACAGAAAGAGACAGAGAGACAGAGAGAGAGAACATGAGCAGGGTAGAGGTAGAGAGAGAGGGAGACACAGAATCCGATACAGGCTCTAGGCTCTGAGCTGTCAGCATAGAGCCCAACGTAGAGCTTGAACTCACCAACTATGTGATCATGAACCCAGCCGAAATCGAACACAACCAACTGAGCCACCCAGGTGCCCCAGAAGCCTGCTAAATTCTTAACTTGATATTCATGGGCAGAAAAGGTCTAGGTTAAGTGAACAAAAGTCTAACGTACATCATAAAACCAGAGTCAGGTCCCTCATTCAATTCTCTTCAAAATTGACCAGTTTACAGACCCAGAACTCCTTGAATGTAGGAGAGCCTATGTCTCCTTGAGGAAGGACCTTCATATACTCCCCAAATTTTACACTGTTAATCTTTCAACCTTTTATAAGGCACCTACAGCCTTTTGCCAGGGTAACTTTGCACACAGAAAAAGGAAATAATCAGATCTTTTAGGGATTAGTGGAAAGTGGCTGTGAACTGATACTGATCCCAAGACACCACAAATGTCACTGTGGCCCATCAGCCCAAGGAAGGGCCAGTGCAGATCAAATGATCAAGAAAGTTTTAGCTCAAGTCCATCTCACAGGGACCCAGTGGATCCCTGAACCCATCCTGTGGTGATTTCTCTACTTCTGGAATGTATAATTGGGATAGATATACTCAGCGGCTGTGAGAATCCCACACAGGTCCCCTGATCTGTGCAGTGAGGGCTATTAGGTGAGAAAGGCCAACAGAAGCCACTAAGCCTGCTTCTACCTAGGAAAATAGTAAATCAAAAGCAATAGCACATTTATGAAGGGATTATAGAGATTGGTGCCACCATCAAAGACTTGCAGGATGCAGGGGTGGTGATTCCCACCACAGCCCCATTCAACTTGCTTATCTGACCTGTGTCAAAGACAAATAAATCTTAGAGAATGACAGTGGACAACCCAGATGGCAACTTCAATTGCCGTGGGTATGTCAGATTTGGTTTCATTGCTTCAGCAAATTAACACATCACCTGGTATGTAGGTATTGATTGACAAATTACTTTTCCTCCATCCTTGTCAATAAGGTCAACCAGAATCAATTTATATTGAGCCAGTCAGGTCAGCAATACACCTTCACCGTCATACTTCACGGGTATATCAACCCTCTAGCCTTATGTAACAGTTTAATTTGAAGGCGTCTTAATCACGTTTCCCTTCCAAAAATATTACACTGTCCCATTATGTTGATAATAGTATGCTGACTTAGACCTAAGTAAGCCAGAAGTAGCAACTATTCTAGATATATTGGTAAAATATTTGTATGCCAGAGGTTGGGAAATAAATCCAAGAAAATTCCAGGGCTTTCTATGTCAGTGAAATTTCTGGAGGTCAGTGGTGTGGGCAATGTTGAGATATTCCTTCTAAGGTGGTGGATAAGTTGTTACATCTTGCCCCTTCTGCAACCAAAAGAGAGGCACATGCCTCATGAGCCTCTTTCAATCTTGTAGGCAATAAATTCCTCATCTGGGTTTGTTACGCTGGCCCATTTCCCAAATGACCCAAAAAAAATGCATCATGTCCAGTTTCTGTACAAGCTTCTCTGCCACTTGGACCATATGATGCAGCAGATCATAAATACTAGTGCTTAAAATACTAGTGGCAGGCAGCCATGTGTTTGGGGCCTTTGGCAGGTTCTTATAAGTAAATTATAGCTTAAGCCCTTAGAATTTTGGAGCCCTACTATATCCACAGCAGGCAACTATTCTTGTTTTGAGAAACAGCTCTTTACCTGCTCTTGGACCTCAGTGGACATTGAGTGCTTGACCATGGATTACCAAGATATCATTTGACTTGAGCTGCCCATCACGAACTGGAAGTTATCTGAGCCACCAAGCCATAAATTTGAGTATAAAGAGTAACATTTCATCATCACATGGAAGTGATATATACATGATTGGACCCACGCAGGCCCTGTAGGCACAAGTAAGTTATATGAAGAAGTGACACAAATGCCCATGGTCTCCACTCCCAGCCTCTCTCTCCCAGCCTGCACTTATAGCCTTGTGTGGAGTTCCCTATGATCAGTTGATAGATGAAGAGAAAACTTGGGCCCAGTTTACAGATGGCTCTCTCTGCATGGTATTCAGGCAGAGTGGATAGCTGCAGCACTATACTTCTGATCTGGGACATCCTTGAGGGAGAGTGGTGAGGGGAAATCTCCCCTGTGTACAGAATTTCCTGAAGCACCTGGTTGTTCAATCTGCTTAAAAGGGAAAATGGCCAGATATGTGATTGTGTACTTATCCATGGACTGTGGCCAATGGTTCGGCTGGATCATCACAGATTTGGAGGAAACATGATTGAAAAAAATTGATGACAAAGAAATCTGGGGAAGAAGTATATAGATATACCTCTCTGAATGGACAAAAAAATGAAGATATTTGTGGCCCTTTTAATGCTTACCAACGGGTCACCTCAGCAGATCAGGATTTCAATAATCAAATGGATAGCATGAACTGTTCTGTGGATACCTGCCAGCTCCTGCCATCAAACAATGGGCTCATGAACAAAGTTGACATGTAGCAAGGATGAAGGCTATGCGTGGGCTCAGAACATGGACGTTCACTCACCAAGGCTGACCTAGCTATAGCCGTCGCTGTATACTCACTATGCTAACAGCAGAGAACAACACTGAGTTTCTCATGTGGGACTTGATCTCCAGGATAATCAGCCAGCTGCCTGGTGGCATGTTGATTATACTGGACTGCTTTCATCATGGAAGGGGCAGCATTTTGTTCTTACTGGAATAGTCACATACTCTATGTACAGATTTGTCTTCCTTGCAGCCAATGCTTCTGTGAAAACTACCATCTATGGACTTACTGAATGCTTCATTCCACATAGGCTTGCTTCTGATCAAGGAACTCATCTCTCACCAAGAGAAGTATTGCAACAGGCTCATGCACATAAAATTTACTGGTCTTACCATGTCTCTTCACTATCTTGAAGAGGCAGGTTTGATAGAACAGTGGAATGGCCTTTTGAAGACTCAGGCATAGCACCAGCTAGGTGACAGTACCTTGAAAGACTGGAGTCAGGTTCTCCATAAGGTTATAGATGCTCTGAATCAGCACTCAGTATATGGTGCTATTTCTCCCACAGCCAGATTCTCAGGTGCAGGATTCAAAGGGTGGAAATGAGAGTGGCACCACTCCCTATTACCCCCAGGAACTCACTAGCACAAGGCCCGCTTTCCATTCCTGTGACTTAATGCTCTGCTGGCCTAGAGGCCTCAGTTCCAGAAGGAGGAATGCTTCCACCAGAAGACACAATGATTCCACTGAACTGGAAATTAAGGTTGCCATCCAGGCACTTTGGTTTCTTCATGCCTCTGAATCATGACAGGCAAAGAAAGGAGTTATTGGGCTGGCTGGCATGATTTATTGTGACAACCAAGGGGAAACTGACTACTTGTTAACTGAAATAAGGAAAGGTAGGTCTTGGAATATAGATCACATAGAGTGTCTCTTAGAATTACCATGCCCTGTGATTAATGTCAATGGAAAACTGCAACAACCCAATCCAGGCAAGACAGCTAATGAGCCAGATCCTTCAGGAATAAAGAATTGGGTCACCGCATCAAGTAAAGAGCTGAGGTGCTTGTAGAATTCAAAGCGTAGATGAATAGATGGTGGGGGAAAGTTGTTACAAATACCAGCTATGACCATATGACAAGTTACAAAAACAAGAACTGTAATTGTCATGAATACTTCCCCTTATTTTGTGTGTATACACACATATAGACAAGATATACACGCACACGTATACATATATAATAAATACAAATATATGTGTTTTTTTGTTTTCTTCCCTCTGCTTCTCCTTTATCATGTAAGATAGATTACCTTTATATAAGTACTGTTAATTTTTATATCATACTATTTAGTTTATAGAATGTCAAGGAGAAGAGTAAACATCACTCTTCCTCTTCTAAGGAAAGAGTTACTTTATTTTCTTTTTTTCTAACGTTTCCTTATTTCCTTTGAGAGACGGAAAGTGTGTGAGAGTGAGTGGGAGAGGAGCAGAGAGAGAATCCCAAGCAGGCTCCACACTCAGTATGGAGCCCGAGGTGGGGCTTGAACCAACAAACTGTGAGATCATAACTTGAACCAAAATCACGAGTTGGACACTTAAGAGACTGGGTCACCCAGGCACCCTGGGTTACTGCATTTTCAATTGTTCACAAGCTGTATCATGTTAGGCAGATTTTGGGGTTAGCTAGGGTTTTAAAAGATGCACATGCATTTCAGGTTGACAACAGGAGGACTTGTGATAGTGAATTTTGTGTGTCGACTCCACTGGATAATGGGATGCACAAATATCTGGTTAAACCTTTCTAGGTGTGTATGTGAGGAGAACTTCAGAAAAGATTAGCATGTGAAAAGGTTAGCTTTACTGAGTAAAGCAGATGGCCTTCCTCAATGTGTGGAGGCATTGTCTAATCCACTGAGGGCCTGAACAGAACAAAATGGTGGAGGAATGTTGAAATCACGCTCTGGCTGACGGATTGGGCTGGGATATTAATCTCCTGCTCCAGGAACTCTTGATTGTCAGGCCTTCAGACTCAGACAGAAATCTATACCAGCTCTCTGGCTCTCAGACCTTGGAACTATACCATTGGCTTTTCTGATTTTCCAGCTTACAGACAACAGATCATGGGATTTTTCAGTCTCAGTAATTGTGTGAGCCAATTCCTTATAATGAATCTCATTCTAGACATATATTTATCCTATTTGGTTCTGTTTCTCTAGAGAACTCTGACTAATATACCTTGTGTACTCTATACACAGTCTATCTCCTGCTATGTATGTTGATATTTGATTAAATGTCATTTATTTTTATTTTTGCCAGAGCTATTTCTGATCAGAACAAAAGGTTAAGAAAAGAAAAACCTAGTCTATGTTTTGATATATATCTAAATGGAGCCATTTAAAAACGTTTTATTATTACAGCACTCTTAAGAAAGTCCTTGAATGCTAAAAAGCACACATGACTATAACATTTAGTATACTTCTAGAATGTCCTGTCACATCATTAAATCACACCTAAAGATTTTACAAGACTAGAAATTATTGACATCAGTCTTTAACAAAATCTTCTCAGGGAAGGACAAAATGTGACCTAATAAACTATCTTCAGTGTGAGAGATAGGCACTGTCTCATAGAAGAATTCCAAATAACCCTTTAAAAAATGAACTCATGTAAAAAAAATATTCCTGTATTCTCTTTTAGACAGATCTTAGATCCTTAAGCGGTTTCTTGCTTCATGTTCCATTTCCTTTGATTGCTTGGACAGGAAATTGACATATGATGCTGGATGACCTAGATGGCAATCAAATGTCCCTTTTCTGGACTACAGAAATCAGTGCTCAAAGTACACAAAGACATATAGGAACCTGTTTTGTGGAACGTCAACTTGTTGGATCAGTCCAACTTTTTCACTCCCAAAAGAAGTAAAAAAAAATCTAAATTGGAAATGGCTTCCAAATATTCTATTGTTCTTCCCTTTTCCTCAAACATTCTTCATGATGTCTACATGAATCCAGCTCAATTCTTTCCTTAAAGTCTCAAATTAAATATAGTTTCCTCAGAGAGGCCTTACATGAACCCTAACCTAAAATTACCCCCTTAGGGGTTTTTTACCCCCTAAAAATCCCATTACCTTCTATCCCAACTCACCCATATTTTTATAGCATTTACACCTGCAGGAATTATACAAAGTCCCCAAATAATTGAAAGGTTTCACAAGATTCTATAAGATCCACTAATATAAAGCTTTAACAAAGGTAGGATACATAGCACAACGGGCCTGGAAATATGAATACATTGCACTATTGCTATAAACCCTTGGAGCAGTGATACAGAAGAGAGGCCCCAAGAGGCATTGAAGGCAGCATTTCAGGTCATTTGGGCAGGGAATACTGGAGTCCTAGGTATCCAAAGCATGATCTCCTATTTATAACATGAGTGACTCCATATACTTGGCACTGTGTTCTCCTAAGTCTCTTGGGAGGGGCAAAATCAAAGGAGGGCCTGCGTGTGGGTCTTAAAACACAGGGAGTAAATTTGGAGCCATAGATTCCCAGGTCTGTTACCTGGACCCAGGACTGGCTGTCTCTTATATTTTAATATTACCTGCCTAAAGAACAACTGGGACTATGATGGTTTTCTGTACAATCATGAGTCCGGAGTCCAGCATGTTGTATAACAGGGACCCAATGAATGTTTTTGGATAGGTGGGTGGATGGATGGATGGATGGATGAATGGATGGACAAAAGAAAGAGACACAATAACTTCATAAATCTCTATCAGTCTTGCCACTTTCGAATGTGACACCGGAGTAACGAATATAACTAAGAAATAGAAGACTGTAGATTAACATGTAAACTCAGTTCTTCTAAACAAAGTTCTATTATTAATAGAGATATTTATGTTCAAAGACAAAAATATGATTCAAATCAGTGTATGACTTGCGAAGTTAGTTGTATAATTCAGCTAGCAGTGACAAATCTAATGAATTAATGATATAACTTGAATATTAGAGATACAACTTAGGATCTCATTGCATGTTTCATTTAAAATTTGATTCACTGTGCAAATAAATCTTTAAAATATACTCTTAAATTTAACTGTAAATAAAAATGTAGAGACTAGTAGTCTGTAGAAGTGAGGAAGGAAGATGATTAAATCACCACAGGTACTCGACCAGCAAGGAAAAAAGGAAGCTCAAAATGGGTAGAACAGAGAAAGACTAAAAATAAAGGAAGGAGAAAGAGAAATATATCATAATCTCATGTCACCGTCATCAATATTCATTGCGCTTGGCCACTCTGTACTTTGCATTACGCTGGACACCGTGAGACACCGTTCTATCAACATTGGTATTGCTGAATCATCTGGAACTGTAAGTGGGCCAGATAGCAGAGAACTTGGTTGTCTAAAAACATTACTTCAGCTATTTATAATGAATTGGAAAAAAAAAACCCCACATACTTCCAGCCTAACTACTATGGCAAAGCAAAAAGCTGACTGAAGCAATGATTCAGACATTTCAGGTTTTTTAAAAAAATCCAGTAAATATTGTTCCTCTGTATATTGTCCATTCCCCATCTTCCTCCCACATTTTATTGTCCTTGGGATATAGTCACTACCTCTTAAAACTACCTCTTTTAGAGAATGAAATTTCAACATTGCAAATTGAATATCAATGCTTTCTCTACTGACATCTTCCTTCTGAGTTTGCTTATCCTCATCAATAACAATTTCATTTTAAATTACTTGTAAATGCCACAAGGCAGACACAATAGCCTCAGTAAAATATAATGGAAGATATTTTGTTTCTCGGCTTTTCTTTTTCTTACTTTTCTCCACTTTGCTTCCTTGATTAAGTTCCAAGATTAAAGGAATATAAAGTAGAATTCATCTTCATGAAATATGTTACCTCATTATTTTTCTGGTAATTTAAACTCATCTGTTAACAAATAATCTTTTGAAAACACAGACTGAAATTTTTAAATCATTAAGAAGATTGGTTTCCAATTTAGAACTACATGTTTTTTTCTGAAAAAAAATATACTACCGCTTCTAAGCCTAGACGTATCTAGGTAAGACTGAAAAATCCAATTAACATCTCTCTTCTAAACTGCCACCACCCTGTTGCTAAAGCCTTCCTTTGCACGCAGGGCCTCCATTTGCCTACCCAGTTTTGCAAGGCCTAACCGATGCCCCTCACTTCGAGGTCCATTTTCTCCCATTCCTATCTTCACCACATTTATTGCCCATATCATCACTTGTATAATGAACATTGATTACCAAATGACTTCGCCTCTACTCTTGCATTATTTTTGTCAGCTACTGTTCTCACATGTGCATTACTTCTCTTATTGTAACGTAAGTATCCTTTAGTTAATGAGATCAAAAGTTACAATCTTACCTCCTATTTCTTAACCTGGCATAAAGAACCAAGAAGCTGTGGGTATGGTAGTGGTTCAGAAGTTTCAATTATTTTGCATTTTAGCTACCAACGCATTTGGATAATGATTTACATTTTGAAGACTGACTTCCCATCATCTAGTTTATTCAGTCCCTATAACAACCTCTTAGATTTTCCGTCACATAGTAGAAGGGATAAAAAAGAGTCCTAGAAAGGCTGCGTTACACAAAGGCCAGGAAAGAAACCAAAGCCGTGACTCCAAGGACAAAGACCTTTCTACATTATTGGGGAAAACACAGAACTACATAGTTCTAATACTGGGACTGAGTGCAAAGGTAGCATTGTGGTAATGAAGTTCAGCCAACAACGCACAGATGCGTCCCCCGCACCGAGAAGTTGAAAATAGCATAGCCAGAGAAGGGGCAACAGCTGTGTCTCTATTAGGCACTCACTTCGCAAGTTATATTTGCGTCTGTGCTCCTTCTAAGGTTGTTTTGTTAATACATTTGGCGATCTCTGTGTAATGCATAAATTTCATAAAATAAAAAAAAAAAGGAATAAAGAGCAAAGCCCCACCAGTGGGGGCCGGGGGGCAATTGGTGACATTTATAGTCCATGGTATACATACCCACACAATGTTTGTTTATTGTCTCGTGTGCACCTCTTCTAAATAGCTATGAAGATGGATATATTTATTATAAGAAAGGCTACAGGTACGTTTGGAGATGGGAAAGTACAGAAGCCACATAAAAACCGCATGATTTATAAAGATGAAAAGCTAATTTTTCACTGATGCGTGTTGCAGGACTAAATGGTCATCACTGTTTTCTCCCCGTGTGGCAGAGGCTGGTGATACTCTCTTCATTTAACACATAATAAAATTGTTATGCCTCAGGTAATAAACAAAACGAATAGCATGAGAAGGAAAGAGTCTGGACCATTTAACTGCCTGTTGTCCATTTCGACTGTAAAATAAAATTCCATTTTTTTGAGAGTCACATCCTGACTCAAAGGCATCCTGATTACTTAACACACTGATGTCTTTCTTTTATGCAAATCTGATTGGTGTCAAGTCAAGCAAATAAACACTAAAACATTGTGCTGCTTCTTCTGGCTTGAGTGATAAAAAGCTATTTCGCTAAGGCTAAAGCTTTTCTTATTTTTCCATAACTCAACCTTATGTGTCTGAATAAAAGAAATGCATCTATTTGATGGCCATTAACTATTGGGGATTTAACTCTCCCTTGGAAAACACTTCCCATATGAATCCATGCAGAATGTTCTCTTTAAAAATGCCTTTGATGAAAGATAATGCATAGTGATGAATGGATGTTAAATTTCTGCTAAATGTTTCATTAACTTTGTATTACTATTAAGCTAATGCCAGCAATCATGTTAAGGTTCTGCCTGATTATCCATCAAAATGCGATATACCTCTTCTACGTTGCTAAGCCCCCAGAATCATTCTTTACTAGATTCATTATATCATTCTCTATTCCATGTTTGGCTTTTATATGGAAAGCCATTTCTCTAATGTTGGATTCATCTATTGTATTGAGCACAAGTACATTTATTTGCTTTTTTTATCCCGTAATTTCCAATCATCCGATTGACTCTAGTTTCCTATCTCTATCCTCTATGTTTAATTCTGCTTTTGATGTCACGTGAAAGCTGCTTGTAAAAGTCAAAATAGAGGTTAAATGATTTAGCAGCACAGAGCCCTTAAAATCCTCTGTATTAACTAGATCAATTTTTGATTTTTTTAAATGTTTTTATTTATTTTTGAGACACAGAGAGGCAGAGCATGAGCAGGGGAGGGGCAGAGAGAGAGGGAGACACAGAATCCGAAGCAGGCTGCAGGCTCTGAGCTGTCAGCACAGAGCCCGACGCGGGGCTCGAACTCAGGGACTGTGAGATCATGACCTGAGCCGACGCCAGACGCCCAACCAACTGAGCCACCCAGGCGCCCCTAACCAGATCAATTTTAAGCAAAGACTTTTTAACTAATCGTGCATATTGCACAAAATTAATAAAATACAGAAAAGGAGAGAAGAAAAGTGGCACATACACCAGTGATCATGACTAGTGACATTTTTGGTTCATGGTATGTCTACTATTTATATTTACAGTCTTTTACCTCCATCTATATATCTTTAAACCTATATATAACACACTTGTGCTATGGCTTTATTTTTATAATTAGTATGATTTATAATTTATTACATATGAACATTATACATACTACATTGTGTTTCTCTCTCTCTCTCTCTTTTTTTACTTAATCATAAATATTTCTCGATGTCAGTAAGCATTCTTCTGCACTGTCATATCTGCCATCATCTTATTGGCCTCTTTGTTATCTGTCCCTTCAACCTACCAAGAATATTCCAGTTTCCGACTTTTGAACTTGCCATTTCTTCAGCCTGGGGTTCTATTTCCCTCAAATGTTATCAGTCCTTGGTTTCTTCCTTCATTCAGTTCTGTCTCAAATATTACCCTTCAAAAACGCCTTCCTGGAGAACTCCAAACAATGTGCTCCAGTATGCTATGCATTCTTAATGCATCCTTCACTGTGATACCAAACACCCTCTGACATCCTATATCCTTTACATTGCATTATATAGCATATATTTTTATTGATTTGTTTCCTTTCTCCCCCACCGGAATGTAAGCTACCGAATGTGACCTTTATAGGCACAGGCTTTGTATGTTTTGTTTACTACTCTTTCTCCAATGTTTAAAACCATTTACAGCACAGAGGGAATGACGTTTCAAAATCAGTAGATGAATAAATATTATTCCGACACATGGTTTTGACAGTAATCCATTTAAATAGCCCCAAAATATTAGCTTGTTGTAGAATTTCCCAAAATATCTTTTAATGGGAAGTAGGAGAAGTTCCAACATGAAATCATCCAACCAATTCCTGCACCTTAACAGTGCTTAAGCGTTACATTGTGACTAAAAAGCGTTAAGTACATCTGTCACAGATCATGAACATTCAGGAAGTTTCCCTTGCATAGTTTATTGCTCCTTGATAACTTGCTGGAAGATGAATAGTGAATTTATTTTGTAAATACATTGATAGTTGCTGTTTTGTACGGGCTGCTAGGTTCAACTCCAGTCTCCATATATCCATGTGTTTTATCATGTATTATTTTTCCAATATTTTTGCAAGGACCTTCGGACAGGTACTAAAGGGTGTTTTTTTTTTGTTTTGTTTTTATTTTTGTTTTTTTACTGTTGTCCTCTTTATTTATTTTTGTTCTTTTTCGAATTACCCACAAACTAGAATAATAGGCAATTGTCAACAAATATTTATTTGTTCATCACTTGTTAATTACCCCTATTGTAGGTTCAAGTAACCCAGTAAACATGAAAGTAACAGAAGGTAGAAGACTATATTACAGCAGAAGTTTTCATGGAAGTTTTAGCTGAACTGCAAAAATTATTTTATTAAGATATATTTCTCCCCACACGAAACCATATTATTCAGTTCTGTAGGAAATCTTACATCCATTATCCATAATGCAAATTTTTAAAAATTATCACTAAAACAAGGACATGAGGCAGTATCCTTTAACTACAGAAGTGAGGCGCGAGGCCATTAATATTAAGCTGAAGGCTTCTGGAGGCAGAAACCTTGGGTTCAAATCCCATATTTCTATATGTCTATTACTCACAAGTTATCCAACCACTGTCCCCATATCGTCTATAAAATGGGAATGTTAATGATACCTTCCTTGTAGGTCACTGTGAAGACAAGTTAAAATATGTAAAGCACTTAGAATAAAACTACTTAGATTAAAATACATAAAAGACTGTGCCTCAGACATAGCATTTGCTACAGCATATTAGTTTGTAAGTGCTAGTTAAGTGAGTAGGCAAGAGATATGCCTTGTGTCCTCAAAGTAATTTTGGCAATTACAGAAATTCTTATCTGCCATTATGTATCTATAAGAAAAATGATCACTTTGAGAATATTTGTGAACTCTCCTTATCAACCTTGTATCTCCATCGTGAAGCAAAGTCAATAAAAAATCTAAAGAAAAAATATGTCAATTGGTTTAAAGGTTGGAATTAAAAGGGGAGAGAAACATAGTAAGAACCAAGTGAATAAGAATTGTAGAGGGGAGATTCATGCTGTTTGAGGAGCTCACATCCCCCTTCTCCTTCCCTGTCCCTCGCCTCCCCTGCCCCTCTAACCCCCACTCTCATCTGCCTCCCCTGCCCCTTACCTCCTCCTCCTCTCTCCTCTGCCTCCTTCTCCTTCTCCTCCACCCTCCTCTTTCTTGAGTTGTTTTTGCATGACACACTAATCTGGGATGGAACAAGTCTAAAATTTCAATGAAGCCTACCCAAACCTTTTATGTTTGCCTCGCTCAAAGTTCATCCGTGACTATTCCTTCACTTGTTTTCTAAAAAAAAAAAAAAAAAAAAAAAAACACAGACGTGTCAATACGTAAACCACATACCATGAATCCTCTCTATGCCACTTTTGGTTTTTAACTATATGGAGAAAAAAACAGTAAATAATGAGTTAAAGGAACTGATTCATCTTCCCTATCTTTATGCCTCCATGGTGTTAGAATCCCCATTTCTGTGTATTGCGTGACTGTGGACACCAAGAACAGGAACTAATGCTCACGTTTCATGGGTCCAAAAGCGCTGTGGCAAAGCTCAAGTGACCGCCCTGCTCATCCCTGGAAACACTCCCAGGAGACAACCGGTCTGGTAATGTGAAGACAACAGGAATACACCCAAGCATCTCCTATTGTCAGGGTTTCTATTGGCAAGTGTGCTTGAAGATCTCAGTTCATAAAAGGAGACAGGAAATTGTGCCACAGACTCAACAGTTCTGTTGGGTAATGAAAACTGAATGGTTCTAAACAGCCTCGGCGATGAAGACAGCCAATGAGTCTAGGGCTATTGTACGTTCATCTTCCTGGAGAGCAATTTTCCAAACAAAGGGGATATGACTATAACACGTAAGGAAGTAATGCGATCTAAAACATGTTTATTTTTTTCTTAAAATATTATTTGTGGTTTATTTTATTTCATTTCATTACGGAATGTTGATAAGAAATAATGATAAGGCAATTTTGATAAGAAACACTGAAGGCCGGGGCACCAGTGAGAAAGAAAAAAGAGAACTTTAAAAGGTTTCTTTGTAAAATATCCAACAATAGCCTGATAGGGAAATGTTAATTAACAGACCTAAAGAAATGTGCTTTTTTTTTCTTTTTTTGTAGCCTCAAAGAACAGGATTACTTGGTTGGTTGGTTGTGGGTATGAAGTTTATAAAGCATTCCTATTTCTTAATTTTCTTTTTGTATAGTCAATTGTGCTTAAAAAAAGGATTCTGGTATATTGCCAGCTTGGCTGAGTAATATTTAGAAAAATCCGAACATGTCTCTTACATTGGTAGGATAGGTATTTTAGAAGCCTGTTTGCATGAAAATTCCTGAGTATCCTTAAAGGAAAACCAAAAGTCAGACACAGTGCACTTCATGCTATAAAGAAAAGAGAGGAAAAAAAAGAGTTGGGTGGGTGAACAATTCTATTAGGTATATCTATCGTCCTGGCCAAACCAGCATCTGTCTCCTCTTTCAGTCCTACAAACCACAGGACCTATAAACAAGCAAGTATGCAAATAAAAATAACCCTGAAAGAACCTGGACACCTAAAAATATTTAAGCCAAATACTATTGTTTTGGAACGCATCTAATAGATCACAACACAAATGAGAAATATATTCTTCCCCACTTTGCAATAGACCACATAAAGCTTTGACTCATTGGAAACTTCAGTACAAAGGGTTAGTGACTGAACTCCAACAGGCCCTGGTAGGAGACAAACTGCATTTCAAAGAACAATCAAATTACTGGTTAACACATTTGAAATATATACTTGAGATTACACAGACACACACACAGACACACACACACTAGAGCATTGGAGGCCATTTTGGCTGAAGGTCAGTATCTTAAAGCATATACAATATATTTTCTAGCTAGTAATTGTTTGTATCCACTTGTATATGTTAGGGTTTTGTTTCCATGTCATGTGGATTGTTAGGTTATTTGTTAGGCTCAGGGGGCCTGGTGGCTCAGTCAGTTAAGCATCCAGCTTTGGCTCAGGTCATGATCTCACAGTTTGTGAGTTTGAGCCCCGCATCAGGCTCTGTGCTGCCAGCTCTCTCTCAAAAATAAATAAATATTAAAATTACAAAAAATATATTTTTTAGGCTCTGGAACCTGGGGAAAATGGGAAGTCCAGCACCACTGGACTGCATTTGAACCTGTTTTGTTTGAGAGGTGAGAACTAGAAATTAATACAACTATTTTCATGAAATACTGCGTGATCCTCTAGGTACCATCAGAGATCTTTAGGGGAAGGGTGAAAGCCTGGCAGAGTATGGATCCTGGCAAGCCCCTGGTCACCTAAGACATCAAGAATTTTCATCAGTGTGAATGGATAAAGAAGATGTGAGATTATATATATATATATATATATATATATATATATATACACATACATGCTTGCCATGGAATATTACTCATTGATCAAAAAGAAATTTTGCCATTTGCAACAACATGGATGGAACTAGAATATATTATGCTAAACAACTAGTTGGAAAAAGACAAATATCAGATGATTTCACTGATATGTGGAATTTAAGAAACAAGACAGAGCCATATGGTCTCTGTCATAACTCCTCTGCCACTGTAGCATAAAAGTGTTCACAGAGAATACGCAAGTTTATTACAATAAAACTTTATTTACAAAATTGGTGTATAATCTTCTAACTTCTGACCTAATTCCCTGTCTGGCACAGGATATGGAGAAGCTGAAGAAAGATCCAACAGGTGTCGGAATTGCTGAGTACCCAGGTGCTACTCCGTGACAAGCAGGTGAGAGAGCGGATAAGCCACCGTGTTCATGGGCTGCAGCAGTATGTGAAGCCTCGCTCCAGCCCTTGAACTTAAAGAAAGTAAGGTGGCTGCTGTCCCACTTTGGAAAGTAATGTAGAGTATTGGGTATGGTAAACATGTATGCAAATACACAAGTTTTCTTCTTCTTCAACGTATGTTGAAATCATTGTATGGTTTTCCTCTCGTACTCTGTTAATATAGCAAATTACACTAGGTTTTCAATATTCCTTCTTTGTTCTTTTAAAGTGATAAAATACACTTGCTGAGATTCAAACCTTAAACCAATAAAAGGTTTTTGGCCATGCTGTATTACCCCTTGTAATACAGCATTTTTATTGGCCATGCTGTATTACCCCTTGTAACATTGCTGGATTACGTGTTCTAATATTTCATGAGAAGTTTTTTGGGTCTATTTTCATAAAGAACATTAATCTGTAATTATTTTTTCTTATAATGTCTTTGTTAGGTTCCGGTATGGGGGTGATGCTGGTTTCAGAATAATTTGGGAAACAGTCCCTCTTCCCTCTTTCTCTACTTCTTGAAAATGTTTGATTAACTATTCCTTAAATGTTTGATAAATTCACACTGAAGCCATCTGGATGTGCAGTTTGCTTTGTAGGTATATTTTTTATTACTAATTCAATTGCTTTAACAGATATGGTAAAATTAATAGTTTTTATTTCTTCTTGAGTGAGCCTTGGTGTTTTTGCCTCTCAAGGAATTTACCCATTTCATCTAAGATGCCAAATTTATTTGTATAAAGTTTTTCACAATCCTTCCTTATTTTCCTTTTATTATCTAGAAAATCTATAACGTGGCCTCTCTCAATGCTGGCATTCATAACTCATCCTCTTTTTCCAAGACTGAAGATAACTGTGGTGGAGGAGAAACAATGTGAGGACAGAAGCAGAGACTGGATGAGGCAGCCCCGAGCCAAGGAGCATTGGTGGCCATCAGATGCTGGAAGAAAGCGAGGAGCAGCTTCTCTCTCAGGGCCTCCAGAAGGAAACAGGCAGGCCCACACCTTGATTCTATCCCCGTAAGACTCATGTTGGGACTTCTGGCCTCCAGAACTGTGTGAGAATATATGTCTGTTCTTTTAAGCAAGTTAAGCTTGGCATGCTAACATCTGGCACACCTGTTTGCAGACTTTGTCGTCTGTGATCTCTGAGCCTCCTCACCGTGAACCCTGACTTTTTTTCATAATTATAGCATATGGCTAAAGGTGCAAATTCTGTAATCAGCCTAGGTGAAAACACGATTCCAACAATTTTTAGTTTGGTTTCATTTAATCTTTTTTTTTTAATGTTTATTTATTTTTGACAGAGAGAGAGGGAGAGAGAGAGAGAGAGAGAGAGAGAGAGAGATAGGGAGACACAGAATCCGAAGCAGTCTCCAGGCTCTGAGCTGTCAGCACAGAGCCCAACGTGGGGCTCAAACTCATGAACCGCGAAATCATGACCTGAGCCGAAGTCGGACCTTAACTGACTGAGCCCCCCAGGCGCCGCTAGTTTAGTTTAATCTTGACCAAAAAGCTTGATTTCTTTATGCCTCAGTTTTCTCGTCTGGAAAGTAGTTGAAATAATGATGCCCAACTCATAAGGTTGTTGTGAGGAACAAAAGACTTCCCACCTAGAAAATACTTGAACTTGTGCCTTTCCCACCATAAACACTGGTCAAGTGTTAACTATTAGCACCTACATTTCAAAGAGCCAAGCAAACAAAAAACTATCCCTGTGCTAGCCCCCATCCTACGAAAGCCAACCTGGTTAAATCCGTACCAGTTATCCTGTCTGACCGGAGGATTAAAACAGATGGATCAAAGAAAACAAAATTCTTTATATTTTGATTATCTTGAATTTAGTTAACAACTTATTTTTAATATACAGGGTCTGTAGCTTTGGGAATTTCCGAGGTCACTTTGCACCATTAATTCTTCGAGACCAAATGCAGCGATTAATACCACCTGGGTGGCTTAGTCGGTTAAGTGACTGACTCTCAGTTTCGACTCAGGTTGTGATCTCACGGCTTCGTGGGTTCGAGCCCCGCATCGGGCTCCATGCTGGCATCCCAGAGCCTGCTTGGGATTCTCTCTCTCTCCCCTTTCTCTCTCTGCCCCTCCCCACTCACCCCGTCTCTGTCTCTTTCAAAATAAATAAATAAACTTTAAACACACACACACACACACACAAAGAAGGACCACAGCATGAGCTGTAGTGCATATAGGCTGTGCAGCTGAACAAGGAGGCCCTGGCCACGGACTCACAAAAAGATGACACATCATTGTCTTATTCATACATGGCCCCTTCCATCCAGATAACGTCAGCATGAACGGAACTCCTTGTTTCTCTTGCTCAGCATGATCTATATGCATCCTGTGTGAAGTAGCTCCTATTTTCTTCAAAACTGTCAATTCATTGGAATTAGAGCCATTGTTACTTTCACTTAAAAAAAAAAAATCAATTCGAACATGTTTTTCCTGCTTCCAAAGCTTGAATTATTCATTTTGTGTTTGGATTCTTCAGAATCCTTCCTGGGTGTAACTTTTAGAACATGAATTTGTAAATGAATATGGAGAAACGAAACCCTGAAATTGAAAATATTAACAAAGCAGTATGGGCAAGAGCTGCCAGTTGCCCACAATCACAGGGAAGCTACAAAGCGATGTGAGGTTACGGTTGTTTGTCATCTTATTTTTGAGTTGCTTGGTAAACAATATGTAAATGTGCTAAAAATGCTTTAAAAGTGCTTTGTAGGGAGAAGATACTCCAAGGTGGAGAATGTAGCCAGAATTTCTCTCTTGAAAGTATGAATTTCACACAGCTCAGGGACCAGCCTGTCACAGTTTGCACGAATTTTGCTCCCTTAGACAGGCTTCTTTCTGTCGGAATTTGCTAGAAGGTATGTCAGCACAACAAGAAAAATAAAAAAAAAAAAAAAGAAAGAGAAGGGGAAGGAACAGAAACAAAAGAAGGAAGCGGTTATTTATAATCTCCATTGCCTTCTCCGGAGAATGCATATCAATAATTGGAGGTTCCATTGTTTCCTGGGAGTGCAATGGGTGAAAGGATGCAAAATTTGAAGAGCAGAGGTGGGCCTTACATAAAAAAAAATAAAGATCTAGAAATATGAAATGAGACCCAGTAAAAATTTAAAATTTAAGGCTCTGGGCAGATCAGACATGTCTAATGGGGATATTTTTAAGTACTTTGCTGTGTGATGTGAAATGTTAACTATCTTCTTCATCTCCCTCCCGACACTTCTGTAAAACATAAAACAATTACTTCTGCTTTGTGGGTTCAATTTGCAACAGTGAGCTTGTCCTTCCTGAAGATCAATGTGAAAGAAAAAAAGGTGAAAAACAAAAACAGAGGCTGCCAGCGGAGTCTGCCACAGAGAGGTTATACTAACACAAGACAGACAAAGAGAATCTGAAATTAAGGGCAGGGGACGTTAAACAGAGCATCCTCCAGGATAGCATATCAGAAAACGCTAATATTACCTAGAATGGGTCTTTCTTTCTGTCACGACATGGGATTTTATTTTATTTTTTAATTGGACATTAGCAGAGAACACAATTGACATGAAACGGAATACTTTACGTTGTGTGTCAGTAGATGTTGGGAAATGCCACCGCACACAGAGGAAATCTAGAATGTTGTGTGAAGAGTGAGTGAACGCACAGCTGGTGTATTTGAATGTTTGGCTGTTTTCCTGTGATCACTGTTGGCAGCTAAAGCCAGGGGTATGTGGGGACTCCGGAAAAAGTGCTAAGGTGGCAATTTCTCTTTCAGTCACAAGCCAAAATTTGTTTGTTTGTTTGGTCTAGTTTTATTGGGAACACACAAAGGTCAACTTGTTAAAACAATTCATTTAAGCACTTACAGGACTTTAAACAGCCTGGTCACTGGGCTCGGGAGAGTCATCGAAATTGCTGTTTTTAAATACTATTTGAGAAGGTCAAAAGGAGAGCCTGCAGAGGGACACGCGCTGGAGGCAGAGGCCGGCTGCTGGGCTGCAAATCCCAGGATGGCGGCCATGCTGGGTCGGCCGCAATCTGCTGCCAGCCTGGTCCTGTGCGGCCCACAAGGGAGAGGACTGGGGAGAAGGACGGGCGGAACATGGCTGCGGACCAGATGGCCCGAAAACCTGCCTCCTGTGCTGAGAGAAAAATCTGCCAAAACCAGGTGTTTCACGTTTTTGTTTTTTCTCTCTCTCTGGTTTTTATTTTGTTTTGTTTTTGTTTTTTTTCCGGGTGTTTCTCTGTGCAGGTTCATCGCGAAGGCTCTGACATGGACACAGCCGTCTAGGAATGCTCTAAGGAAATGAGATTTTCTTTTTTTTTTAGTGTAAGAGATTTTGGAACTAGCTTTTGGAGACCACCTCTATGTACCGCACAGGGAGAGTCCTTTTATCAGGTCATTTCCAAGCACAGCGTGAGCCCTAAAGGAAGTTGCAACCATTCTTCTTATTGGTTCTAATGGGAAAAGGAGGCTGAATTAATTAGATCCCTTCATTGGTGAAGACTGTGTTAGCAGCCTGAGAATAATGAGATTGTTTGTATCAATAATCTTGTAGATACGTTAGCAAACCGTCTTTGCTCTCATAAAAAAAAAAGGGGGGGGGAGGTCTTCTAATGAAGAGAAGGATCTAGATCTGCACCTGTCTGTTCATGACGCACCCATAAAGAGAACCGGAACAAAAGAGGATTAACGAACACTGTTTATACTGTGACAGGGAACACTGAGTGATCACACATCTATTTTAAAGTCCCTCTGCCTTGTTCCAGAGGGAAAGAAAGTGAAGAAAATACACATCTCATGATTCAAAACCCAAGACATCCAGTGGGTTACATTTAATTGGGGGTGGGGATGAGTGAGGGAACTCTTTCCAAATATTCCATATTTTCTCATCACAAAGAAAGTTAAACTTCCTACCTCTCCTTAATCTCACACGTCTGGCTAAAAGATCTGATTCAGAGAATTTTATGCTCAGTTATCTGTCTCCTTAAGTAGACGTGAACATGAAAAGTCCTAAAATGCCGACTGGCAACTGGATGATGCTAGTAGGTGAGGGAGTCCCTTGAGGACTTGCATGGTTTACCATCAAATTCCGTATTTGGAGGGTTATGAGATATTGACGATACAAAATAATAGAATGTATTTATTCATATGCCAGCTATTAGATTCTGCAGGCTATTCTAGTGTTATAATACTCTGTAGCCCAACTAGCCTATGTTTTCTCGGATACGTAGGTGCTTCAGGAACATGGTAGACAGACACACATGAGCCCAAGGTCTTAGCATCATAGAAAATACGTTCTTATTGAGAAGTACATGATTTAAATTATGCACAACCTCGGGCAACTAATAGGCACATGGTCATTGTCGGGTTCAGTTCTCTTCGTTTCGAGAGGTAGTAGGCTTTGGTGCCGTGAGCCTCCACATGTTCTGTGTAGACAGCAAGCTGCATTCTGTGCCAGGGCCCCAGGTCGATGCACAGAGTGGTTAGGGGAATGAGTGAGTACAACTCTAGGCCCCTGTCTTCCTTGCAACCCTGAGCTCTGATTTTTAACTGTTTTCTATATTGTGATTTAGAATGAGATTGTATGGGGGAAAAATGTTGGAAGGAGGTGGAGAGAAGGAGGAATGTTTAAGGCCATTAGGTGAATGAAAGCAAAACAAAACCAAACCAAACAAAACACTGGCCTGAACTAAAAGAAATCTCAATTTTAATCCTGGGCTTACTACTCCATTACTTTGAGAACTGGGCCTATTATTAACTTCTTGAGGATGAATGTTCTCTAGATATTGAGGGTATATATCAGTACTTGGATTCAAATTATGTTGCTAAAGTGAATCTAAATGTTTAGATTTTCTACTTTTAACCGTAATATGTAAGAGCGTATATAATTAATACAATTTTTGTTTCCATGCAGTGTTTCTTATGCTCAGAGAACTCAAAACTCTTTTGAAGCAGGCTGATAAGGAGTATACTCACTACTGAACAGTTTGAATAGTACATGTGACTGGCTTACAATCTTTAGTCAGTACTTTTATTTTCAAATTCCGAAAAGCTCTATATAGTTTATTGGGCTTACCATTACAAATGTGTTGTTGATATGGGTAAGAATCTCTTAAGTTCTATCCTTAATGATATTAAGAATTAATAAAAGTTTTGTTTTTTTTTTTTTTTTAAATTGTTAGTCCTAGCAAATGAGAAACCATGTATCTCTGTTTGTTATCGATCATCACGTGGGATGAGTATGCTTGGGCGTTCGTTGAATAAAGTTTTAAATTTTTTTTTTTTTAATTTTAGAGAGAGCTTGAGTAAGGGAGAAGGGGAAAAGCAGAGAGAGAATCCCAAGCCGGCTCCACACATAGCACGGAGCCTGATGAGGGGCTCGATCTCATGATCCTGGGATCACGACCTGAGCTGAAATCGAGTGGGCCGCTGAACAGACTGAGCCACCCAGGCACCCCTGTTCAATAATATTAAGTTGAGCCATGGGATGAACTTTTGAACACTGAAATATAGTGCTAGATATATCCTTAAAGGACTGTTACTCTTGTTACTGTAAACCCTTACACTTCTCCAAGCACTCAGACACCCCACCTAACACTCATGCTCCCTCCTACTCCCTCACTCCACATACACAGTTTGGAGCAGCACCTTAGGCAATCTGGGGAATGTTTCACCACCCTAAGTTAGTCATGAAGCCAATAAGATGCCCAAATATCCAGATTCTAACTCAATCAGTGGCATTAATTGGGTCCGTGGTAATGCTTTTTGTGCTTGGACCATATGCAAAAATGTCTACTTTTTACTTAAATTTGGAATCAATTTTTTCTTCACTCTCTTTATAGATCCATTACAAATTAAAATAAGTCTCAAAAGACAGTTCCAAAAACTGATTTAATACCCAATGCAAGAAATAGGCATTTATTTAAAGTATCCCATATAATATTATCAATCAACAGAACATCAGTGAATATACATGATATTAATATAGAACATTATAACAACCCCTCTAAGCTAATTTGTGTAGCCAGCCACACGAGCGCGTGCGTGCACACACACACACACACACACACACACCCCTTTACTTTCAGTAAAAGTGGGATTGTGGGATCTCTGGTGTTTTTCAAAAACTAACATTATAGCATTTAAAATTACAAAGATCACCATTAGGAGAATATCATTCTCTTCCAACTTACTTAGACATTTAATTGTCATAATAAAAGCTAATTTTAGCCTTTAGCTTCAGCCATAAGGGAAATAACAGTAGCTGCGCTAAAACCTTTCCACTTTCTTTAATAAAATTTTCTTTTAATGTTTATTTATTTTTGAGAGAGAGAGAAACAGCATGAGCGGGGGAGGGGCAGAGAGAGAGGGAGACACAGAATCCGAAGCAGGCTCCAGGCCCTGAGCTGTCAGCACAGAGCCCAACACGGGGCTCACACCTACCAACCGTGAGATCATGACCTGAGCCGAAGTCGGACGCTTAACCTACTAAGCCACCCAGGCGCCCCATAACCTTTCTGCTTTCAAATCTGTTCCCCCAAGCCAAGTAATGGGCTGATTCTACTATTCACATTCTGTCATTCATAATGTCCAAGGTGCTATTAGTCATTTGAACTCCAAAATAAATTCCACAGTTTGAATATTTCATCAGTGTGTGCAGATTTATCCTTCACCTATATTCCAATTTGACAGAAAAGAATGAGAAAATTATCTTATTGGCAAAAGAAAGAGAGGAAGGAAGGAAGGAAGGAAGGAAGGAAGGAAGGAAGGAAGGAAGGAAAAAATAAAAAACCCAACAACAGAAACAAGCTTTTAGGTACTACTAGATTCTAGTGAATGGTTACAACACAAATATAGAAGATAAAACAGAAATAAACTGAAAGCAGGAAAGAAGAAAATAAAGGTAAATAATTTATCTAGCTAGAAAGACTTAAAAAATTAAGGAATTAGAAAGAAAATTGTTCAAAGCAGAGATCCTATAAAACCTTCACCACATGCTTTTTGTTAAAACTAGATTTGTTATGTCACACCTCCATAACACAGACCTACGGTGCTTGGAAAATAGCTTGTTCAGACTTACTTCATAGTGATTTTCTTAGCACTCTTTTTAAATGCATGTTTCCTCTCTTAGAAAAAAATCATGGGTTGTTATGAAGCTGTTTTTTCTGGGTCAGTAAGTAGTTTAGTGAAGCAGGAAATATCCTTCAGAATGGAGTGAGGATTCACCTGTCTCCAGATGGTCAGAATAACCAGAATTTTTATACTCATCACTGCTATATTAAAAAGGATCCAGGCACCACAGTGAATTTCACATATCATGGTTTAAGTAGTGGTTTATTTTGGATGTGGGAGACCATGAATGACAACTGTTAATGAAACACACTCTACTTTGGTAGAAAACATCTTTAAGGTGTTCAGAATTTTTCCCTTTGTGAATTTTGATCACCAAAGGATTAAAGGTTCATTGATGAGAATATATGCTTTTTTTGAAAATTCTGCTTCAAGTGATTAACTTTATTTTTCCAGAATTTAAAATAACTTTTATTCATCTCTAGATGTCTGCATTATACCCTGCTAGAAAGGGTGTATGAAGTCACTAGAAACTTTTTTTTTTTTTTTGTTCACAAAAGCCTGGATTCTTTTTTGAAGGTAGCATACATGTTACTCTTTCATAAAATAATAACATCCAGGAAGATAAACCATACTGCTTGCTGTTACTTCTCAAAACCCATATTCTTTCTCAACTATTATCTGAGCAGTTTTTGGGGTAAATTCTTATTAGTCACCATGGTCCCTTTAATACCATAGTTAACACTGGTCTTGGGAAAATACCAGGATATTAAATATAGCAAAATCCAGAATAATGATTACCTAGTTCCTCTTGATAAGACTTAATTTTGGGCTGTGATGATTATATGAATAGTGAAGACCACCCTGGTCCCAAGCAATATCAGTTATTATGACAGGCGATGGTTTTCATTCTGATGGGTTTAAGTTGCATAACCACTTAAGGAAGCCATGCTTTCTTATAGAAATTCCAGTCTGGTTTATTGAAATTCCAGTAGTTTGTGTAAAGATTCAAAATATCGTGCACATTTTCTGGAAGTTTACTTGAGTTCTAAAGATTCAGTTGGAAAGATGTCTCCTGCTAGCATATTATTAACAAGATGAATTATTTGTAGTACAATCTCATTCCCCTCCACATTCTCTTGGCCAAAGAAGATCTTATTGTTAAGTCTGGAATTAAAAGTGTGGGGAAATATAATCCAACACTAGGATCACATAGCAAAACAAACAAACAAAAATGTTGAAGCATTGAAAACAAGGATACAGTCCTCCAGTCTTGATATATGATAGAGTAAGTTCTCCTATGCAGCTTTAAAAGTACGAAATTTGAAGTGTTGAGGTAAATAGAACAGATTTGCAAAAAAGACCACCAGACCAGCGTAGTCTCCATTGAATTCATTTATAGAAATGAATTTCTGAAGAATGAGTAAACTAGTCAAAAGGTGCCACTTTAATAACTTTAAAATGTTGGTAAACAATTAATGTGATAAAAACCTAACATAACATGATTTAGCGTCCCAGATTTTGGAGTATAAACCGCTGTCTGTCCATGCTGACCGCTGGTGCAGGGATCCTAATCATTATTCTCCAGAGCCACACACACTCGCCACTTTGCACAGGTGCACTGGGGTGGTCATTAAATTATTAAAATGTTTCCAGAACAGAGCTGACATCTGAGCCTCAAACGCTGAGCACACACTCACCCCAGGTCACCCAAGGTCCCTCTACTGACATCCTTTCCCATAACCTCCTCATCATCCAGCAACTCAGGTCATTTCGATCCAGACAACTTTCATTCTGAGCAGACAGTGCCCATTGTCAGTGTCCATACTATACAGGAAAGGAAGTATTTTTTTTTAAAAAAAAATTAATGTTTATTTTATTTTTGAGAGAGAGAGAGAGAGAGAGAAAGCAAGCAGGAGAGGGGCAGAGAAAAGCAGACAGAGGATCCGAAGCAGGTTCCACATCAGATTCCATGCTGACAGCAGAGAGTCCCATGCGGGGCTCGAACTCACGAACTGTGAGATCATGACCTGAGCTGAAGTCAGGCGTTTAACCAACTGAGCCACCTGGCCACCCCAGAAAGGATTTTGATTGCCATGTCCTCTGTTTGATCAAGAGCAGACATTTTAAGTTTATTACATCTTCTGAGAGGGGGCTAATTCCATTGCTCATGAGACACACTAAGAAGTAGGTTTGCTCTTTCTGCTGTTGCCTAGTTCTCCTTCTCTAACAATTCAATCCTTGTTAGAGAAAAAAAAAAAAATTAAAAAAAAATAAACTGGCCCTTTCAAGTATTAGAAATAATACCAAAAATAAATGCAACATATGCCCTGAGTGGTTTCTAATAATTATTCACTTTTTTTTTTTTTTTTTGCCTAAAGTAAGCAGAAAAATTTTTTGGTGGGAAATAAATATATTACAATTTGAGAAATTAATATGGAATACAAAGTAGTGGTAACAACCAAAGGTTATGTTTATTTTAAAACTGCAGTGATTGCATGAAAAATTAGATACTATCCATAACCTCTACCTGGGGTATAAAATTATAGTGGGATGTATATTAAGACATAAACCAAGGAAAAGAAGACTTGGAGATGACAAGGGTATGACCTTAGCACTTGTAACACATCCCAACTAAAAGCATAGAACATCAGGGGAGCCCGGGTATCTCCAGGCAGATAAGCATCCAACTCTTGATTTGGGTTTGGTAGTGACGTCACTCCATCTTGAGCTCGAGCCCCATGTCAGGCTCTGACAATATAGAGCCTGCTTGTGATTCTCTCTCTGCCTCTCTCAAAATAAGTGAACATTTATTTTTTAAAAAGGGATAGAACACCATATTTCACGATTTTGGTAATTCTTGCATAACTGTTTTTCGCCTTTGGGCAGCACATTTGTTATCATGTAAGAAGAAAAGAAAGATGATGTCATATTATAGTGAGCAGTAATTTCAGAACAGACCGTCTAACTGTGGGTTTAGTCTCTGGCCAGATTCCTCTGGTTTCTAGGGTCCTGTGGGAGAGAGGAGAGTGATAGATCTGGAAGGTAAATGTGTTTTACAAGATCTGAAATTCCATGTGTGCAAAGCCTGCCTGCCACAGTGTCTCCCTGTTCACTCCGCTCCTGAATGCACCCCTCCCCCTCCACGTGGCTCTGCCCTCTCTTCCCCTGTGCTGTGAGCATACGTGACAAATAAACTGCTGCCAGTGTCATCTGCCTTGTGTCAGGTGTCATGCATGCAGGCTTTCCATGCTATTTAGAACAAAGGATCCCTCCTTCACCAACAGGGTGAATAGAAGGTGATCAGAACAGGGTGAAGTACCCTGAAATTATAGCTATTTCAAGATAGATACTCCAAAGTAGGAGAGATGGGGACCCTCAGTTACGAAATCCCAGTCCATTTTAATCTATTAGACACACTGCTTAAGTTCCATGAGCTTTCTTTCCTAATGCCTACTAAACTGTTTGATATTTGAACAAAAGTGTTAGCTCCAAATACAAAAATAAAACTGTGAAATTAAACTTAATGAAAGATTGATTAAATGTCTGTAATATATAATTACTGAACTCCTTTATAGTTATTCATAGAATGTGGGTACATTTTAAGAGGCTTAATCTGATGTGGAATGAATAGCTCTGATAATAAGAATTATTCAAAACTGGGAAGGCTACAGCTTAAGCAATACATACTGCTTTCTGGGAATTACGACCAAAATACCAACCAAACAACCAGAACTGATTTGAGGATAAAAAGACTAACATAGAGTAAGAGAAGAAAGGAAAGGTGATAAGAAGAAAGGACCCAGTAAAAGACAAAATACATCAATGCAGACATATGGAGAATTGTTTTCTGGAGGGCTAAGGAAAGGTCATTATGCTTGCTGTGGACTGTCTGGTTATATCTCATAGTAAACATTAAGAAAAAGTACACATACATTCCCTCTTATCTAATGAACTCTTGGGCTAGAAAATAGTGAGATTCCACATTGGCTCACAGTTTTGTTATATATAACACACATTCAAGTCTTCCATCCAACAGCGTATTTCAAGAAAACAAAACTAAACGAGACTAATAGAACTGCATAATGGCATAGGGCTGTGTTTACAGGGCTATTAATCTAGCTTTTTCAAACCAATTCAACTGAGAGTAAACAAATAGCACGTGAAGAGCGCCAGAATGAACACCAGAAACTCTCCACGTCTTTTGCTAACTAATATAACCAAAATCGAATAAAAGATACATTTTTGTTTGTTTGTTTGTTTTTGTTTTGTTTTGTTGTTGTGTTTTTGTTTTGTTGTTTTGGCTTTTTTTGTTGTTGTTGTTCAGGGACACATGTGGTTTCAGTCAACACTAGGAACCAGAGTGAATAAACATAATGTGGCATACTATTTTTGTTATACGTTTATTTTCACTTAGACTCTTATCTTTTGAAACTAATCATTGTTCTTTTTTTTTCACTTTTTCTTTCTCTACCTGTCACTGTTTTTGTTTCCTTTTTCTTGTTATAAATAATTGTGTTTGTAATTTCCTTAAACTGAACAAAAGTATTATGATCTATATAAAACCATAAATTTCTTACATAAAAATTGTCACCAGTGATTGTTATTGATATTCATTAAGTGGACATAGAGGGTAAAGAAATTACCTATAACATCTACTTTGAAATTCACAAAAATCTTGAACTCTTGTGGCAGTCATAAAATTTGTTGTGAACCTTCAGTTTTGAAAAAAATTCAATCATTTGTTTAAATAGTATGCTTATTCTACAGATTTAAAAATGCTAACACAGATCTAACAAGGACTTTTTCCTGATTTAAATATAGTGAATAGTAAAGGGAAAATCTGTTTACTACTATGAGAAACCTTTTTTTTTTTACATTTTACTTTTTTGTTTTTAATTTCCAAAGAATTTTCTCCTATATATTTAATATAAACCTTTTCTGTTAGTGACAGATACTGTGCTAAGGAGAAATGGTGCATTTTTGGATTGTGAGAGCAAAGAAGATTTAAGTTACCAAAAGGTTGGCTGCTAACTTTAATTTAGTCCCATTTGTTTAAATGGTTGCATTATAGCTGACAACATTTTGTGACATATACCGAGTATAACGATTCATTTATTTTTTTCTGCTCTGGTAACTATATCATAAATTATCATTAAAGTCCACCTAAAACTTGGTAGGAAATCATTCCTGGCATATTAATCTATATGCTGGTAATAGGCGAATTTCAATGTCCAATATAAATGTTCTGCTTTCATTTTCATAATGCACATGCAGGCTTAGAACATACATGAGATCCTAGTAACTTTACTAATATATGAAATATTTAACAGTTTAAGTGTTTAAAAATATGTAAGACCTTTTTTATTTAACACTTTTATTTTTTTAAGTGATCTCTACACCCAATGTGGGACTTGAACCTATGATCCTAGAATAAGATTTGCATATTCTACATACTGAGCCAGACAGGCACCCCAAAACTATATGGCCTTTTTTTAATTTTTAAAATGTTTAAAATATTTTTAAAAATTGTAATGTTTATTTTTAAGACAGAGAGACAGACAGAGCTAGAGCAGGGGAGGGCCACGGAGAGAGGGAGACACAGAATCAGAAGCAGGCTCCAGGCTCTGAGCTGTCAGCACAGAGCCCGACGTGGGGCTTGAACCCACAAATCATCAGATCATGATCTGAGCTGAAGCCGGGTGCTTAACCAATTCAGCCATCCAGGTGCCCCAGTTATTTTTTTTTTCAGTTTATTTATTTTGAGATAGAAAATGGACCTGCAGGCACATGCAAGGAAGTGGGGGGGGGGGGCTGGAGCAGAGAGAGAGGGAGAGAATCGAAGCAGGCTCCCTGCTGGTGGCACAGAGGCCCACGTGGAGTTCGATCTCACAAACTGTGAGATCATGACCTGAGTCAGAATCAGGAGGCCAACGTTTCACCAACTGAGCCACGGAGGTGCCCCTTTGTGAGACCTTTAATTTCATTTTCTGATTTGTCTAGAGTATTAAAACTTCAGTTACGTTACAATTTGAACTAATCTAAAATGTGGACCTTGGCATTCTTTTATGTTCATGTTCATTCATTTTGAGGGCGAGAGAGAGAATGCGAGCATGAACACGAGCGGGAGAGGGGCAGAGCGAGAGAGGGAGCAAAAGCATCCCAAGCAGGCTCCGTGCTCAACCCAGGGCCTGACCCAGGGCGCAATCCCACAAACCTGTGAGTTCATGACCTGAGCCAAAACCAAGGGTCAGACGCTCCACCGACCGAGCCAGCCAGGAACCCCTGCGAGGGCTTTTTTACTTTCTTTGTGGCACGTGGCTTTTTGTAGGCATTCAAGGGATTTGGGGGCTAATCTAGGAAAAAGATGTGACCGTGAGGTGGTACACGCCAAGGTTGGCATTGGCAAGTTTGCATACAGGGGAGGTCTAGAGGCTGTGACTATGGTCGGAGAGGTTGGGGTGGGGGGGAAGGGCAGGTTGGAGGTGTCACTACTCAAAAGAGAGGAAGCCAAGGGAAGTCCCCAGGGCGAGGAGGCTCAGAGAGGGACTCAGACATCTAGGTGATGTCACTCAGCAGGACAACAGGGAGTCTCTGGGTCCGAGGACTCTGTAGGGCAGCCGGGATTTGTTACCTTATAACGGCAATAGGTCTTTTCCATAGGAGATACGTCAAGGTGAGGTTCCACGGGGCATGTAAAACAGGCAGACTTGAAATGGCTAGAATTGTGCTTGCTTGGACTGTTTTTAAAACAGTTGTATGTTTAACAACTGTACAAACGTGAGGTGGGCATCAGTGGCCTTTTGGATTAATAGGTATCAGCCTGCAGCAAGGAAATATCTGAAGTACAAAGAGGCCATCTTTGGGGGCGCCTGGGTGGCTCAGTCAGTTTACGCATTCAATTCTTGATTTCGGCACAGGTTCCTCATGATCTCACACTGAGTGAGTTCAAGCCTCACGGAGGGCTCTATGCTGACAGTGTGGAGCCTGCTTGGGATAATCCCTCTCCCTTTCTCTCCACCTCTCCCTTGTTCATTTGCCCTCTCTCTCTCTCTCTCTCTCAAAAATAAATAAAATAAACGTTAAAAAAATGTAAACACAAAACCAAGAGACCATCTTTGGATGATTTGTACAACACATTTCAACCTCACAAAGGGCCTCTACTGCTGCGAATTGCCTTTGTTCTGGGGACCAGTTAATGAACTAAGGTCTCCGAGTGTGCAAATGGAGGACAATTCTTCAAGGTCCTCAGTCTATCCATGTCAACTGGTGCTCTGGGTAGAAAGTGGGAGAATGCCGACCAGCGAGGAGTTCATGCGATCGCTCGGTGCGGCACACAGCTCGGGCTGGAACCCAGAGGCACAGGGGCTGGTAGGCAGCTCCTCGGCCCCCAGTCTGAATAAGCCCCAGGGACATAAGATTGGGAGCGGCACAATTATGTGCCCTTGTACCGCAGGACCTCCCTGCGACTTCCTCTCTTTTGAGGTGTCTGTGACGGAGCATGTGTGGGAAGGACAGTCTGCGTAGCAGGCTGCAGTCCTTTCTCTCCCTACGAGAGAATGCCTCAGAAAGAAAGGAAGATGGCCTGATAAACATAAAACTTGGCATCATGCTCACTATACCAAACAATGACATCTGATAAGTCTAAGATGTGAGGATGAATTTTAAGAGGACCTGACTTGGTGCCAAATGGTTTGCAGATAAGGGTGTTCGCCCACATTTATGAAACCCGTGAAAGGAGAAAGGAATACTAGAAGTGATCATCCCTAAGTAAAAAAAAAAAAAAAAAAAAAAAAAAAAGAGTGAAGAGCGATAAAGTGTGATGAAGAAAGATTTGTACGCTGGCACTCTGGAACCTACGTTACAGTGAATATAATGGCATAGGAGGCTAGCATATATTTCTAGCTTGATAACAATGTCCTGATCTGCTTTTTGAAAAACACCTCTATCAATTTACGTCCAGATTTACAGATCTTCTTTTCAATTGTGCTTCATAGAACATGATAATTTAGTTACCTATCCTGAGTACACAGTTAATAGAATTATTTGTAAAATGTTTTCTCCCTTTGAGGAGAATACAGTGTTTATTCTGCCACAATCTATTTGCAGATTTTGAATTGCAATGCATTCTTTTGGAGAGACAGGCATCTCTCTAGGTTTGAAATTATACCCCCTATTTCCTTTACCTGGAGATGCAAAGCCTTTTGTACAACCTTGAGGACTAAGAGGGGTCAGAATTTTTTTTAGGAGTAATGAGTGGAGGAAGACAGAGTTATTCCGAGGGACACACAGAAATATTTCTGATAATCCTTGAGAAAGCAAGATCACACTCACTTTTCCAGGCATTCAAGGTAGGTTCCATTCGTGTCTTAACCTCCTATCGTATATCAGGCCAAAATAGAAGTCCTATGGTGATAAGTAGGTAGAGGTGCAATGCACTGTGGACCAAACAAAGGAAAGAATAGCTTATAGGAGACAGCATATAGATTGGCATTAAGTAATACATATTTAAGTTTGCATAAAAATGCTTTTCAACTGTCATTGCTGTGCTGCCAGTCGCTTTTCAAGTGCTGAAACATTTTTTGCCAAAAATTTTTTCTCAGATATTTCCTGGTTTCTACTTGTCTTAGTCATGTAGGTAGATTACTTAAGATTGCTATTTTTATTTTTTATTAAGTTTATTTATTTACTTATTTTGAGAGAGAGAGAGAGAGAGAGAGAGAGAGCACATATGAGTAGAGGAGGGGCAGAGAGAGAGGAAGAGAGAGAGAATCCCAAACAGAGTCTGTGATGTTAGCACAGGGCCTGATGTGGGGCTCGAACTCACTAACTGTGAGATCATGACCTGAGCCGACATCAAGAGCTGGACGCTTAACCGACTGAGCAGCCCAGGCGCCCCAGGATTGACTATTTTTAGATAAGTACAAATAGAAATACTATTCACCAGAGGTAATTTGGGGCCAAGTCTTCATGCTCAAAAATGCCATGTCTGCAAATATTTAGATAATCTTCCAAGCTTATTTTAACAGGTATGACTCTGGTACATGTTGGTAAATGACTTATTCCACTCACTAGCCTGTGTGTTCTTTGATGGCAGGGAGTGGATCCTCTCAATCTTACCCGTCCTAACACTTAGCATAATGCCTGGCCTCAAGTTGTGTTCAATACAATATGATTTCACATGCAACAGTGGAAAACACATGATTCATGCCAGCCCCATGACCATAGGGAAATCTATTTCTGTGTTGTTTGCACAGGACAGAGTCTGGCAAAATAAAGCGTTCCTAAGTTAATAAAAGACGTTTCATTAACTATTTGTCTATTCTGAAGTTAAACTCTAAGTTCTAAGCACATTGGTCTCAGAATTTTTTTCAATATTCCTATAATTGAGATTGACAGTGGAATTTTCAAAGAAATATAATTTACTAGAGAAAGCTAAGGTACTTAGCTTACTTAAAATTTCAGTATCTTCTGTCGCTGGGTGAAAAAAATATACACAAACCCTAGGCTCATGGTGAGAAAGTGGTGAGAATTATACAAATCGGAAGTGTTAAATAAATGATAGTCCAAACTGCCAGCTGTCAGAAAGAAATAACATGCAATTATTCTAATAAGGTCAATCTGTAGCTCAATGTTAGTAATGAAAGTTGCATGGTCTACTGTATTGAAAACAGCCTTGACTCCAGACAAATTTTCTCTGGAATTCGAGTCACTCTAGCACTGAATTATAGGTGGTGTTTCTAGTCTCTCATTTGTATATATAAACTCTGTATCATAATTAAAGCATTTCCCAGATCTTTGCATAGTATTGATTATCTTTACATTAGGGAAGAAATTATTAAAAATATAGATTCAAATCAATAATGTTTATATTTGTCTAAGAAAACTCTTTAGTGGACAAAGCACTGAAAATGAGTAAATTAATGCATTCTTAAATATGTCTTAGCTTCAGGGCGCCTGGGTGACTCAGTTCGGTTAGGCATCCGACTCTTGATTTTGGCTCAGGTCATGACCTCTTGGTTCATGAGATCGAGCCCCACCTGAGGCCCCGCACTGACAGCTCGGAACCTGCTTGGAATTTTCTCTCTCCCTCTCTCTCTGCCCTTCTCCGTTGGTATGTGCATGCACTCTCTTTCTCCCTCTCTTAAAAATAAATAAACTTAAAAAAAATATGTCTTAGCGTTGCTTTATTTTCCATATCCTTAATTATCAGTAGCAAAGCATCAGCTGTGTTTGGTTCCCACTCTCTAGCCACATGGTTTTAAAATATCATCTTTACAACTTTGTGCAAAGAAAAGCTAATCTCAGACACATCTGTCCCCATTTCTACATATACCTGCCACTGTGCCTCATGTCACTAATGGGGCTAAAACTAGGACGTGAGTGTAGCTTCTGACGATTGGTCTAAAGAATAAGTTTTCCAAACATTATGTATTCATTGGTTCATTCATTGACTCAACAATCAATAACCAATGATGTTCCAGGCACTGTACCAGTTAGCGGTGTTACAGTTTTGAACAATAGAACACAGTCTCTGAGGACAGTTGCACTAAGTATCACAGAAGATGACAGTACTTGCTGCTATGAACACAGATGACACAAATTGACCAGATAGAGACTTCCTTGAGGAAAACAAAATATCATAGAGCTGAGAGTTAACGTAAGCATAGACATGGTAGGAAGAACATTCTGGGTACAGGAAAGAGGAAAAAAAAAATGTTTTCTCCATTATAGGAGAAATTTGTCATTGTCAAAAACTGAAGGGAGGTTGGTATAGGAGGAGCACAGAGTATCTGGGAGAAGGTGGCAAGATTACTAGATGTCGTCCAAGATTCACCTTCCTGTCATTTTGCTCACAAGCTAGATTACATTTTTTAGTCATTCTTGGTGCTCGTTTTGGTAGTATGGCTGAAACCAGTCAATGGAATACGAGTGTACATAACCTATGTTATTTCCAGGTCAAGATTTTAAGAAGAGTTTGTACCCCTTCAAGTTGTCTTTCTTCTTCTCCTGGTTGGCTGAAGATGATGACAATGCCTTGGGACTGTTAGCTGTACAAGAGGAAAGGGGTTTGGGCTTCTAAATTAATGAATAGAAGGAAAAGACTAATCAATTAGAATACCCACTTTGAGCTTTTAGTGAGAAATATATTTCTACTACTCGATATGATATACATTTTAGTTTTTGTTACTGAGGTTTAGCCTAATATAACCAATGCAGAAATGTGTAGCTTGACCTGAGGTATTATCATGAGAAAACTTAAATATCTGTCACTGAGTGGAAAACAATGATGTATTTTTTGCCAGAAAGCTAGAGACCCGTGTTGTGCAGTGGCAAAACATGATTAAAATGTTGCCTGTGATAATTAGAAAGGCACACTGTGTGTCTATAGAACCTCTAATTATCGGGAAATTTAGGAATTAAATTTTAGGGCTTGCTCTTGGCTTTAGAGAAGGCTATCCTTGGCAAGTGATTAACACATGTTGTAGAGGAAGGCTTGTTTATAGATCACTCTGTGAAGCCTAATGTTTCATTGAAATCAGGTGACTGCTCATACAAAAGCATCTTGCACTTTTTTAGTTGCAAGTTTCACGGGCGTTTTAGAAAGATCAAGAGAAAATTGTTAATGTGTTGACTCCACTAGCAAAATAAAATTTAAAAAATAAATAAAATAAGATGAAATAAAATAATCAAGTAAAATAAGCGGAAATAAAAACATTTTGACAGTTCAATAAGGCCAGCCATGTACAATAACTATCCTCAAAGTTCTTTCTCATCTGAGGCAATAGGGAGGCTGGCAGGGCAAAAGAGTGGCCTCTGGCATTCCCAGAGATCTTTAACCTGCCATCTCCAGGAGACAGGGAAAGTAGTAAAGCCAGTGCCTAGGAAATGGGACCACGCCTCACAGGCTTGCCCATGAACTGGCAAGCGGCCAACCTCCTTTCCCCATCCCATGAGTATGCATAAGCTTTCTTTGGCCATGGCATCATCTTAAGGAAAAGGAGAGAGACAATCATGAGAGAAGACAAAAGATGGGGGCTGAACTTTGACTGTATGAAATATTTACCTGCAAAATATCAAACCCTGAAGTAGCAAAAGTAATGTCTTGCTCTCCATCTGTGCAAATAGAAACTTTAGAGCAATGCGAGAAGCCACAGAACACAGGCTATGGGACTGCGGCACATTCAATCTAGTGTGCTAAATTATTAACACAAGTGTATCATTCACGTGTCTCTCTGTAATAAAGGTCACCAGTCTGTCTAATCCTGCATAACCCATGCCCCTGCCAGGTAAATGTTTATGTTCCCTCCTCAATTTTATATAACCAGTGAGTGGCAGAGCCATTCTGTTTGGCTCTAAAACTTTCATTTTCTATCATTTCACACCACTTCCCTGGAGCATGACATTTGCAAAGGCAAAATGTTAGCCTGCCTGTGTTCCAGAAATGTCTCAGTGAAATGTGCTACCACCAGCCACCTCTAGTGTGAAATTTCAAAGTGGCCCGTCATACCCTTAACAGAAGCCTAGAAAATATTTCAATAAAAAACCCAATCTCAGTGACATCCATTCTTTTTCATCTTTCCTGATTAATCAATAACACCGAAGCATGTGTGTGTTTTTCTAAACCTATTAAATCTTAGACCTCTTTAAGGCAAGAGAATTTAAATTATACAACATTCGTGCTGTATTTGCTGAGTATGGCCACCACCACTCTGTAGTCACGATTTGTAAAGTTTCTTGCTGTTACTCCCTTTATTCCTAATCTGATCAGTGACTCCTTTTAATTCTGATCTTAAACACATAGTAATGTTTAAACACATAGTAACACATTCCCTTGTCAGGAATGATCTCTTTTCCATACACCTATTCAAATAAAATGCATCAAAATCAGGGTCCCCGGTCAGACTACAAAGCCACAAAAGCGTGATTTTTTAATATTTCACTTATTTGTTGCCAAAAACACATACAATTCATCTTGCGATGAAAATGTAGACACTTCATTAAAAAATTAAAATGTTATGCAGCTATCAAATCAATAAAACTTAGTAATATTTTTTACAGTTCTGTAGTATCAATTACTGTTTAATCATTGAACAATAAATATATTGATATAGCTGCCCCAAAGAGCCTAATACATATATAGTAGACTTAAGAACTTCCTTAGAGATATCTCTGGAATGGCGAGCATTTAACAACGTCTTGCCCATTGCTCATAAAATATAATGAGGTTTTTAATTATGTACACTTCATGCTTTATCTTCTTTAATTTAAGCTGATGAGGAGTAAATTCTGAATGTAGGCTTTATAATAGAAATGGAAATATTTAATTAAAAAAGAGCTTCAAGCTTGAATTTTTACATATTTTTAAAGGAAAAGAAGGAGGAAGGGAACAATCGAAAATAAGCAGAATAGAAGCAGCTCTGGATAGCCTGGTGAAAATAGTAGAGATTTCCAGAATGACCTTCACCAGACCATTTATAATTTGCTTTAACTTTTCATATTTAAGCAGGTAGTTTTTGTTTTGATTGTTTTTGTGGGGTTTTTAAAATCTGTTGTTTCAATAGCTCACTTTCACTTATCTTTGAATCTATCACAAATGCATCCAAAATATTGTTTATTGCAGAGTGGGCTTCATTTTTCTGCAGGCCTTTTTTGGATATTATGCATTTAATGCATAATTGATGGAAATTTTAAAATACAATAGAAATTAAAACTTGTTAACCCTCAAGCTGACATGTGCCTTACTGAACGAACAGAAATTTCAAGGTCAACAGGAAATAGTGGAATATGATCTGTCTCTCCATCTTTTTAACCTTGATTTTTCCCCCTATGCACGATAATGCATTGAATATGAATGGCTCTTGACTTTAAAATTTAAATGATCACACATGTGGCCTGGTTTTAAGATTAGCTTGTTTTGATGCTTTCTGCTCTTCTTAGCTTGTTCCTATGATTTATACTATTAAAAATAATTCCTAAAATATTTATGAGGGAATCGACGAATAACACCCTTTCCCATCCTGCTGAAAAGAACAGCAGGTGTGTCGTTAAATATCTTTTCTTTTCCCCTTTCCATGCACAGTTCTTAAAGTAGCATTTCTTTTAAAACATAAGTAAACTGAGTGACTAAAAAAATGACATCATTTTACTGTTAATAATCCCATTCTTAGCCATTTTTAGTAAATTGGAAAAGAAGGTGGCATTTTTTTTCATCGCTTTTAAAAATAGAACAGATGTTGTTAAAAACGAAAAAAAAAAAAACTGATCATATACTTTGGGAAGAAAAGTATAGCCAAAAAAGTTTTTCTTTCTTCTTAAAAATAGGTTGAATCTGGACTCCAGAGATTTTCTTTTATACGTTCATGAAAGTTGAACATCGGCTTCTAAAATTGATGGTCCATAAACTGGAGGCTGACCAATCAATCATAAATTTGACACACATTGTCAGCTTCTTATAACAGCAAACAGAGTTGGGAAGTGACTAGAGAAGGATGGTTGTGGCCCTGCAGATTTAAGGTCAAAAGCTAAAACCAAATGTGCACGTAGAAGAAAAAAATATGTCATGGAATACAGGTGATTTAGCAAGACCAAAAGTCATCTGAGTGGTCAGAAGACCGACTTATTGATGTCTTTCTTTGTTCATTGAGCAAGTAATCATCCAGTGCCTACCATGAGCCTGTGATAAGTATAGGAGTGAAAAGGACACAGATTATAAAAATTAATAACAAAGGGCCCTGATCTAATCTATGTGGATTGGGATGATTTTCCTAAGGAAGAGACATTTAAACTGGGATATAAGTAATATGTAGGAATTAATGCTATATCCTGATGCGGTGGTAAAAGGTCTTTAAGGCAGTGGGAACAGCTCTGAGACAGAAGAACTATGAAAGATTAGAAAAACTTACAGAAGTCCAGCATAGATAGAATGTAGACTGGGTGAGGTGACATGGTAACAATATACATAAATGTCACAAAGGGAAATCACGGACTCATGAAGCAAAACTAAAAAATGTTGAGCAAACTTTAATCCCTACCAATTCTGATTTTAGATGTCTGTTCTTCACCGGTTGATACATGAAAAGTCTTGCATGCAATGCATTAGCATTACATTGGAAACATGAAAGTTTATTTTCAAAAATTAAAATACCTTTCAAAATTATTTCCAACACCCTTCTCTCCCCCAGCGTGCACACACGCACAGGCACACCCACAAACACACACTGTGGGGTTTTATTGTCTCGTGTTCCGGGAGCTCCAAGTAATCCTTGCTTCTTCCCTTTTCCCATTGCACTAGATTTAAAGAAAATATTCGTTTGATGAAAGCAGAGACATCCCAGGTTCTCCAATAACCACAAAACTCCTTGAAAACTATGAATACATGAATGTATACAAGATGTTGCAGATTTCAATTTTTCAGGCCTGTGAATTTTATCCCTGCCCCAAATTTGATTATTGCTTCCATATTCCTTTTTGATTGTAGGCCTTGACTGTAGACATATTACAGCTTCATAGGGGAGGAATGGAAATGGAATTGTCTGCACACCAGACAACACATGGTCGCATTTTATATAACAGCTACACAGCACGACTGTTGTACTGGTAATTTGAAAAATATCAGGCATATCTATTTCTATTATATCCAAATATAAATTTCCTGATAAATGTGAGCGTTAAGGAGATATAACAAATGTGTTCATAACAGATAGCACTTGGAAACCGCTTTGAAGTCATTCTGTTCTTTTAAAAAATTATTATTGATAGCACACTGTGTGCCAATTTACTAGATACTTCTCATGTGTGATTTTATATAAATCTGAAAATAACCGTAGGAAATAGGTATTAGTATAGATGAAGAAAAATAAGATTCCTACAGTTTCAGCAACTAGCTCAAGTACTTAAGTAACGGAACCAGGATTAAATCCTAGGACTTTCTAATTCCAAATCCTACACCCTCAAGTATTTTGTCACGTTTCCTAGAAGATCACTACTTCTTTTGTTCCTGATCTTAGACTTCAAAGTGTTTTGATAATTGTATTCCAGTAACTCTACCCAAAAGTTAATCTCCCTATAAGTGACATGCAGTATGAGTCTAAAATCGGGGGTGGGGGTATATTGCTTCTCTATTTTTTTTTAATTTTTTTAATGTTTTATTTTATTTTTTGAAATGTGGGGGAGGGGCAGAAGGAGAGGGAGGCAGGGGATCTGAAACAGACTCCAGACTCCATGCTGATAGCACAGAGCCCGATGCGATGCGGGGCTCAAACCCATGAACTGTGAGATTATGACCTGAGCCGAAGTCAGATGCCCAACCAAATGAGTCTCCCAGGCTCCCCGATATTGATCCTCTTTTAAAGAGACATTTCTTTAGCCCTTCGGGGAAAAAAAGAAATAATCTTTTTTTTTTCTACACTATTATTTCCTCTTTCTCTTTCTACCTTCTCAATATAAGACCCATTATTCCTTCACTAACTCTGAACTCTCCCTTTTAATAATCTTATCCAAATGCAACATTTTTTTTTAATTTTTTTTTTCAACGTTTATTTATTTTTGGGACAGAGAGAGACAGAGCATGAACGGGGGAGGGGCAGAGAGAGAGGGAGACACAGAATTGGAAACAGGCTCCAGGCTCTGAGCCATCAGCCCAGAGCCCGACGCGGGGCTCGAACTCCCGGACCGCGAGATCGTGACCTGGCTGAAGTCGGACGCTTAACCGACTGCGCCACCCAGGCGCCCCTAAATGCAACATTTTAAATGCCACTATAATGAAAGTGAATGCCAAAACTCTCTCAGTCAGCTGCCATTAACTTTAGTCCATAACTTTCAGTCTCCTGAATAGCAACCAGGCTTACCAGGTATGTAACTTTCAAGTCATATTACCCCTTCTTTCCTGCTCCTTATTGATAGTGAAAGTATACAGTTCGGCTCATTCTGTTCTTATTTTAAATAAATCCTAGATTCAATTCAAGAAAAAATAATATATCATCAGTAAAATATATAAGATAGTTTCTCAAGAAATTATCATAGTTTTTCATGAAACCAAATGTATATAGAACATAATATAAACCACACCCTGACCTTGTACTTTTTGTCATTTTTTTTTTTTTGTATTTGATGTCCATCAATGGTAGAATGAAGCCATTGCTAAATCTATGATCTGGCAGGTTTTATAAAGGAGAAAAACAAAAATTTGGTTCAATAAGCCATGGTTGGTAACTTTTTTTTTTATCTTACAGTTTCTTGAAGGAGTTTCCAATGCAGTCAAAGAGCCATGAATTTTTTTGCTTATTACTTTTTTTTTCTTTATCCACTATCTTTATGTTGAATAAAGCTGACTCCTCACATAAGTCATGTTGGCAGTCCCCAAACTGCTCTTATTCCTGCAGTAGGTATGCATTTGGTGACCCAGCCACCATTTATCATACTTCTATTACTCAGCACACTGTGGGTATTTTTGGAAGGATTACAGGTTAAGACTCCCTACTCTCCTCCACAGCAAAGGAACATGCTTGTGATGGTGAAGAGATTATTTCTGTCCTGTCTTATGATGCTTTCATAGTTCCTGGAAGCTCCCATACCTGCCTTGCTCAACTCCGTGAGCTAATGTGAGACCCTTCCAATAAATTCCCTTTTGCTTAAGTTAGAATCCTAATAGACATACCTCTCTAAGACATCTTCTTCCATCCATTTGGTACACAGCGATCTAATTTATCTTCATAATTTAATTGTAGTCAAAAGTTTAACAGTCTATGAGACCCCAAAGTCAAGACTATAACGGCATTCAGAAATGTAGTATGCTAAATACAAAACTAGAATGAGAGAGATGAATATGTGACATCATAAAGTAATATCTTTTCCCTTTTTATCGGTAAAACTGGCACAACAATTGCAGCAACACTAGTGTTCACCACCAACACTAATGAGTAGACTTTGTGCTCACATTTTCCTCTCTAATAACATTCTTCATTGAAAGGGAGAAGGGATGATTCCATTTCGTGAGGAAGGAAAATTCTGGAACTTCAAGTTGTTGTTATATTTTAAGATTGCTTTCAAGAAAGACAAAGACAATGCTGAAAAGAAAAAGCAGCCCTTTAAAGGTCTACTCCTAGCTGAAGTAATTTGAAAATAAAAATTAGAAAGTAATTCAGGAAAGACTGGGAAGATGACAGCAGAGGAGGGGGCCCTAGGGTATCCCCATCCCACAAATACAACTAGATAACTATCATATCATCCTAAATACCCCAGAAATTAACCTGAATACTGGCCAGTAAAGTCCACAAGTATAGGTAGAGAAGAGGCGACATTGAAGAAGGTAGGAAGTGTGGGGATGTGGTCTGAGAGAGAAACAGACCATGGTTGCTGCAGTAGGGAAGGAGCCACAGTCTCAGAGAAGAGTGAGAGACAAACTAGCATACTGAGGAGTTCACAAAGGAAGAGAAATCCCCACAGCAATTGGCTTGGAAAGTGAGAATGCCTGAATTTCATGAGTTATTTCAACAAGTGGGGCTTAAAGCCTTGAATTTTAAAGACCTGCATGCTTGGCTCTGAAAGAGCTTGTGGGCCATTGGGCAGCTTTTGGAGAAAAGAGAGGGCAAAGAGCCTGTAGACAAACAGCATAGAAACAGGGATCAGAAGACCATCTGAGGCACGCAATGGAGAGGTAAGCTACTCATCTTGGAACATGTCCCAGAGAGGCAGTATTCACAGAGATAATGTCATGGAACAAAAGAACTGGCAGGTGCCATTTCCCTTGTCCAACCCTCAGCATAAACAGAGCTACATGTAGAAACCACCAGAGCATTCATACTCAGTATCTAACTTGCTTACACCAAGTCCCCCACCCCTAAGCTCTGGACATAGAACATGTTCACCTCAGTCCCAGGACAATGGGCACGCTGCCCCCCCCCATAAGACTGTCCCAAACCCCTGCCAACACTGCATCTCCCAACCCAAGAGTTTTGCAAGTCCTTGGTTCCAGTGGCAGCAGTGACAGGTCTCATTTCACAAGCAGTCCAGAACATACTTAATTAAACCTCATCACATTAGGCCAGGGACCAAGCACTGCACACATTAGATAAAGAGAGCCTCTGCAGATGACTAGCCTGAAGGATAAAGTGGTCAAGACACAATAGCAGAGTGCATGCAGCACACTCTGATCCTCCGTCCTCCTCTCTGTCTGCCCTTCCCCATCTCCGCTCACACATGCTTTCTCTTTCTCTCTGTCTCTCTCTTAAAAATAAACATTTAAAAAAATGGAAAGAAAGAAAAACCCACAGCTAACACCATCCTCATTAGAGATATACTGAAAACCTTTCCCCTAAGGTCAAGAACAAGACAAGGATGTTTATCCACACCACTATGTTTATTCAAATTCGTACTGGAAGTTCTAGCCATAGCAATCAGACAACAACAACAAAAAATAAAATGGCATCCACATTGGTAAGGGAAAAAGTAAAACTTTCACTATTTGTTGATGACATCATACTCTATATAGAAATCCAAAAGACTTGCTAGAACTGATAAACAAATTCACTAAAGTCATAGGATACAAAATCAATGTACAGAAATCCATTGCATTTATATATACCAATAATGAAGCAGCAGGAAAAGAAATTAAGAAAACAATCCCATCTACATTTGTACCAAGAACAATAAGATACCTAAGAATAAACTTAGCCAAAGAAGTGACAGACCTGAACTTTGAAAACTATAAAGTACTGTTGAAAAAACTTGAAGACAACACACAGAAGTGAAAAGTTATTCCATGCTCATATATTGGGAGAACAAATATTGTTAAAATGTCTATACTATCCAAGCAATCTACAGTTGTAATGCAATCCTTATCAAAATACCAACAGCATTTTTCACAAACTAAAAAAAAAATCCTATAATTTTTATGGATCCACAAAAGACCCTGAATAGCCAAAGCCATCTTGAAAAAGAAAGGCAAAGCTGAAGGCATCACAATTCTGGACTTCAAGTTATATTACAAAGCTGTAGTAATCAAAACAGTATGACACTAGCACAAAAAAAAATATGTATAGATCAATGGAACAGAAGTAGAAACTCAGAAATAAACCCACACTTATATGGTAAATTAATCTCTGGCAAAGGAGGGGTGAATATCCAGTGGGAAAAGGACAGTCTGTTTAACAAACAGTGTTGGGAAAACTGGACATAAAAGTGCAAAAGAAAGAAACGGGAGCACTTTCTTATACCATGCACAAAAATAAATTCAAAATGAATAAAAGATCTAAATGTGAGACCCTAAGCCAAAAAATTTAGAAGAGAACACAGGTAGTAACCTCTTTGACATCAAACATAGAAACTTTTTTTCTAGATATGTCTCCTGTGGCAAAGGAAATAAAAGCAAAATTAAACTACTGTGACTACATCAAGATAAAAAGCTTCTGCACAGTGAAGGAAAGAATCAACAAAACAAAAAGGCAACCTATGGAAAAGGAAATGATATTTGTAAATGACATATTGATAAAGCATTAGTATCCAAAATATATAAAGGACTTACAAAACTTAACACCCAAAGCAAAAATGATCCAATTAAAAATGTGCAAAAGATGTGAACAGACATTTTTCCAAAGAAGACCTACAGACGTCTAGAAGAAACATGAAAAGATGTTCATCATCACTTACCTTCAGGGAAATGAAAATCAAAACTACAATGATATATAATCTTACACCTGTCAAAATGGTTAAAATCAGCAACAAAAGAAACAGATGTTGGTGAGAATACAGAGCAAAAGGGGCACTTGTACACTGTCAGGAGTGCAAATTAGTGCAGCCACTGTGGAAAACAGTATGGAGGTTCCTCAAAAAGTTAAAAATAGAACTACCTATGATCCAGCAATCACACTAACGGGTATTTATACAAAGAATACAAGAGCACTAATTCAAAAGGATACATGCACCCCTGTGTTTATAACAGCATTATTTATAATAGTCAAGATATGGAAACAGTCCAAGTGTCCATCAATTGATGAATGGATAAAGAAGAAGTGGCATATATATATATATATATATATATATACACACACAATAGAATATTACTCAGCTGTAAAAAAAAGAATGAACTCTTGTCATTTGCAAGCACATGGACGGACATAGAGAGTATAATGCTAAGTGACATAAGTCAGTCATAGAAAAATACCATATGATTTCACTCATGAAGAATTTAAGAAACGAAACAAATGAACAAAGACAAAACAAACAACAACAACAACAACAAAACAGACTCTTAAATATAGAGATGATACTTGTAGGCATGGGGAGGTTATTGAGAGGATGGGCAAAATAGATGAAAGGGATTAAAGAGTACACTTACCATAATGAGCATTGAGTAATGTAGAGAATTGTTGAATCAGTATATTGTGCACCTGAAACTAATATGACACTGTATATTAATTATACTGGAATTTAAAAATAAAAAGTAATTGGAGATTATTAAAAGTAGTTGAATCTATAAAGGGGGCTGTAAAATCATAATGTTACTGGGACAAACAAAAAACTCAATCTAAAGTAATCAAAATAATAATTGAATATATAAAACAACAATTATAATAGGATATACTAATGCTGTCATTAATTTTTATAAATGGCCAGGTACCATTGATATATGAATATTAAAATTTTTAAAAGACATTTAGCATGTAAATACACATATTTATATATAAATACATATGTTTATATAAGTATGTAGATATATGATTTATACGATATTTACCTCTATAACTGGGAAAAATTAATCAAAAATTATTCTGAGTAAGCAAGTGTGAATATAGGCACTGAACAAACACTGAGAAAGAATGGTTAATACTAATCACACAGAGTATTTCAATGACATTGTATTAGTTTGGAAGGGCTGAAGAACCACATACTCAGTGGCTTTAACAACAGAAATTTACTGTCTCACACTTTTGGAGGCTAGAAGTAAGACATCAAGGTGTCCGCAGCGGGGGTCCTTCCTGAGGGCTATGGGGAAAAATCTGTTTCATGGCTTTCTACCAGCTTCTAGTGGTTTGCTGGCAATCTTTGACACTTCTTTGCCTATAGAATTATCCCAATCTCTGTCTTTACCTGGCAATCTTTCTATGTGCATTTCTCTGCCTAAATTTGCCTTTTTGATAAGAACATCAGTCATATTGGATTAAAGCCCACCGTAATGACTTCATCTTAAGCAATTACACCTTCAGCAACCTTATTTCCAAACAAGGTCACATTTTGAGGTACTGGATATTAGAACTTTAACATATGAGTTTGAAGAGGAACATAATTCAACCCAGACATTCAACACCATAATACATGCAAAAGGAATAAAATGTGAATAAACTGAATGCTGAATATAATTAAATGCTGATATATCAAAACAATGAAGTTGCCTGAAACAATTAAAATTGGAAACATGATGGCTTCACAAAATGAAATCATTCATGTATTTAAAAAAATTATTTTTCATTATTGTGAAAGTTGCATACATTTGATAAATGATTGAAAGGATATATTAAGGAAAAACATAGAGTGCCAAGGCAAAGAGTTAGGGGTGAATTAAGATTCATTTCATAATATTTTTAATTGTAATGTAAATATGGAATAGGGAATGATTATGGTGAACCGTGGAACATTTTTTTCCCTGGGAGTAACCTCGGTAAGCCATTCCTGATGATAACTAAATCAAAAGCAGTCATTGAGGAACAAGGGGAATAGACTTCCAACAGCAGGAACACAAATTGAGTTCATTCAATATTTGAAAAGAATGTGTTATTCTCTTGAAAACTACCTACATACATAAAAACTCCATACAACAGGCAGTAGCTAATGTGCACAGGGGAAAAACTCTACCTGCCACCGAGCAGTTGAGTGAACATTTCAGTTTGGAAGTGATGTGCAAAGTCTGTTCCTGCCAGCTTTAGGAAGGTTAATAAGCAGTGGTTTTAAGAGTGTGCATAATGATTCTACTATTTCAACACCTAACTCTAAGAGCGAGTGAACTCAGGGTGACAACAGGTATTGTAACTGTGGTTTAGGAACAGAGATCACATGAATAAATACTATCCAAGATTTCTGCCCATAAGATGGATGTATGTACTTAAAAATATTGTTTGTATATCCTCCTGCCTGAAATACACAAATTGTGCAGTGCTAGAAATGATCTTTCCACCAACTAACCAATCAAGGTCATTGCCATTGTTATAAATACTTCTGGTGGGTATTTGTGAGTAACTTGGCACTTTTGCATTATCCACAGAGAGAAAATGTACGCAGCTTTGCATGTGTACATAGGTTTTAAACATTTTTTTTTATTTTGAAATAATTATATGTACACAGAAATATTTACAAAGAGTTCCCATATATCCTTTAAAAGCAAGAAATTAGCATCATCATATTACCATTGACTAAACTGAAGACTTTACTTGGATTTTGCTATTTTTTTCCAATCAGGTATTTTTATTGTTCCAGAATTCAATCCTGAATAGCACATTGCATTTGGTATACATAATTTTAAAATAAATATAGTGCACCACTTTAAGAAGTTATTTACAGCACAATCATTATTGATTTACTCCTAACATTAATAAATTATTTTTAAAATATATGCTATTCTTGTTGTTGTTATTGTTACTGGTATTTCCATTTTCTGCAAAGAATAAAAAAATAAAATGGCAAAATTACCCCAAATAAGTGATTTTTTTTCCATAAGCCATTCTGTTTTCCTTTGTTGGATAAATATGTTTTTTCACAGATTATGTAAATTATGATTGTAAGGAAAAGTCTCACAAGCCTATGAAATACCAAATTTCTAGAAGGAAAATCTTTAGCGATGTCCAAATAAACCTTGTATTTTCAGTAAGGGCTAAATGTATCATTTGTCATACATACAGAACAGAATATACAAGTGCAGCGGCTTATAAAAATAGGGGTTAGTTTTTCTCCTCCCTTCTCTTTCCCAGAGAAATAAGCCTATAGTTACAGAACCTCTGGCATTGGGTAACAGTACTAGTGTTGCAGCCCGATTCCCTTGGCCATTCCTTCTCTTATGCTTCCTTTATACAGGGTAGCTGCTGAAGACCCCACCACGGTGACCGATCTCAATAAAGAATGAAAGAAGGAGAAGTTGGCTGATATGCAATGCTTACTTCAGGAGGTAAAAACTCTCCCAGCAGCTTTGAAATGACTTCCACTTCCATCTCATCAATGAGAATGTGTCGCATAGCAACCCTGCTTCACAAGGGAGACTAAAGGAGAGTGTTTTGGTTTTCTAACTCTCATGGTGTAGACTGGCAAAGAAAACCCTATCAGAAATGACTATTGGATTAGCCAGCCAAACCTCTTTTCCACAATAAAGAAATTGGTTAGTTGATTTTTAAGATGTGATATAGATTCTAAGATTACTAACATTCGGAGAAGTACAGTTGTCACATCCCAGGTCAAAGAGCTCCAAAATACCAACAGTTTAATAGCAGGAAATTCTATTTGACTTTCTTTTCCGGGGTTCCCTTTCCTTAAGGTATTTCCATGAATATCCATTTGTTCATTTACTAGACCAAATACTCCTTAAAATTAAACAGGTCTTACTAGATAAATTTACCTGCCCTATAGGAAACTGTAAAAGGCAGGATGAGATAGATATGATTCATATACGACCATATGTAAACTTGGCATTTGAAATTCAAATACCACTAGCCTTAACTTTCAGAATTGTTTGAAATAGATTGTTACAATTGACTGTTTTTAATGATTACTCCATTTTTCTCATAGTAGAAAATATCATCTAGACACTCTGAATAAATTCAATCTAACCTAGAATACTTTTACAATCAAAGTAATTATTTATATGAAATCGAGTCTAATAAAAAATACCATGTAGGCTTTAGTCCATGGGTTTCTGCACCGTACCTTACACACACTTAATGCAGTGTCTCAGTGTGCTAGGAAGCACCCAACAGCAGTGGAAGAGGAAGATGAGCCTGCGCAGCAATCAACGTGCATATTGATGATTATCAGGGTGTGCAGGCTGTCTCTATCTTATTGGGACTAATCCATTACGGAAGCACTAGCTTCCGTTCCATTTATTTAAATGTTTCTCTGAATGCATGAGAAAATACCCATTTTGTTGAGTTGCCCTTCTTGGGAATCTGTAGGCACACATCTGCCCCTGACGCCCACATTTCTGGCCTGAGAATTCTTCTGAGCGTCGGCTGTCTTTTGAGGGTTTGGTATTTTTTGAATTGGGACCGTAAGACTGCCACCGCACGTGGAAAACTTGGAGAGAGAAGAAAACTTAACAACTGTTTAGTTTGGATTATTTCACTTCATAAATGTATTCATCATTCACATATCAAATTCAACAAAATTTCTAAGCATTTAACAGAGGCCATACATATATTAAGAAGAAATGATCAACAAATTATTAGAAGACTGTGGTAAGCACGACAATGAATCCGTCTATAAGATATGGTAATAAACCAAGTATGATGGCAAAGGGATATGTACGAAAAACAACTGATTTCATTACCTTGGTATATGAATGACAGAAAATAACTCCATCTATTCACACACGGATATTGTGGAATATGGAATAAACAATCATTTGAAATTGGAAGAACTTATTGGGTTCTCTGAATAAAAATTAGAAGAGTCTAAGATAAGGTCCATCTTTTTATAATTCTTTTTTTAAGGTTATTTTTTTAATTTTTATTTATTTATTTTTTTAAATATGACATTTATTGTCAAATTGGTTTCCATACAACACCCAGTGCTCATTCCAACAGGTGCCTTCCTCAATGCCCATCACCCACCCTCCCCTCCCTCCCCACCCCCCATCAACCCAAGGTCCATCTTAATAGCATCTTTGCTCTCCAGGCTTAGGAACTATAAACCTCACCTATTAAACCAAACATCTTAGTGAAAAAAATGAGCATTCCCTTCAATCTCAGCTGGTATGTAAGATGTCTCTAACTTTGGCACTTGTTGAATTATTTAATTCAGTATATGGGGGAATATCCAAATGATTCCCACGGTGCCAAGATATCCAGAGAGCTCAGAAAGTAGTGGAAAGGTTTCGGGGCCCATTTGTAATTTTAAAAAATCTGCAACTTCCAAGATCTTAAGAAATGGTTTCGAAGAAAATAGATCTGCATTGAAAGCAAAGATTTTATTCTTAGGCTTATTCTTTCCATTTCTCCTAATAAAATCCCATCTGTTCCCATCTCTCAATGACATCTTTTTTTTTTATGGTGAAGGAAAAAGAATGGAGAAAATAGGAGTGAATTGGGTACTACTGGAGGGGCTTACCTAATATATAAATTTTTGCAAAACTACTCATTGAACTCATCCTGAGATATTGCATTGTGCCATTTTTTTTTTTAATGTCGGAGGATATATATTGGTCAAGATACTGTCCTAAACTTCTGTGTCTTTTGTGTTCTCTACATATCCCCTGGAACCCAACCCAATGGGCTACATCGAAGGAGTTATAAGAGAGTTCTGGTAGCCATATCATGAACAAGTACTTGGTTGATTTAATATAAGAGAAAATTAAACTTCTTTCTCAAGGATTCTAAAACAATATCAAAATCTGATATAAGGACTTATTGAACATCAACCATCTGTCTGACACTAAACTGGGAAATGCAGAAAACAGATATATTGAACATGACTCTTTAGAAGATTGGTTTCAAATTATACTGTGCATCAGATTTACCTGGGACTCATATTTGTAAGGGAGTCTTCCTTCTTCTAATATTTTACAATTCAGTAGATCTCAGCGACCAAGATTTGGCACTCAACTAGCTAACCCTGGTGAATTTGATGCTAACACTCCATACGCCATGCTTTGAAAATCACTGATCTAAAAGGGAGAAATAATATGCATATAAATAATGAAAATACAAGGTAAGCTAGAATGTAAAACTATAAAAGGAAAGTAATCTGATTAGTGGAGAAGAGGCAGGCTGTGGAGTCAGGAGACCTATATTTAAATCCTTACTGTCTCTTATTAACTGTAAGAACTTGGCGCTAATATTTAACTTCTCCAAATCTTAATTAATTCATCTAGAGAGTAGAGAGTGATAGTTTCTTTTAGGATTGTTATGAGAATATTGTGAAGAAATGTATATCAAGTGCCTAACAAATACAGAAGTTCTACTCTTTCTTTAAAAGTTCTCTTCCATCCTCTTCCTCATACAAATAAAGTAAGTAAAATGCTAGAGGTCAGAGATTGTGGATATCACATTTTTAAAGGGTTCTTCAAATACCCTAGTAATCCTGAAGACAGAGGCCAAGTAATCCTGAAGACAGAGAGAATCCAATAGCCATGTACTTATAGTGGAAGCTAACCAACCTGGACTAATTATTAATGCATTTAACTTGGTAACATATTTTAAGAATCTCAAACAGAAATTGACAGTTAAAGAGACAGAAAGATAATTGACAAGGATAGGTTGAAACACACAATCCCATCTTTATACTAATCTGGCAAATCACAATCTTATAGGAATTGTAATAAGTGGAGAATTCGATGATAAGCTGCAGAGAGTGCAATGTATGTCAGGGCCAACACAAGATTTCAGAAAACAAAATGGCACCTCTGGAAATAGGGATAAGTGCAAGTAAAACTAGATCAATGTGTTGTGACTCAAATCAATTTGTAATTTGTTAAACTATCTAAATATTTTATCCCTTGAGGTGGGAAAGGAGAGAGGAGCATAGCCGAATTTCACAGCTGTCTTTTCTGAAGTGAATTTTGCACATGTAAGGTTAAGGAGGGTAGGTCCAAGCAGCTGGTCAAGTGGGATGCAATGGATTTAATTATCTACATTCAAAGCCTCAAAGGGCATTTACATTTCTTTTAACAATTTTAGTACCACAGATTTTATAAAACCCAGCATCCAAATCAAAGCAAAGGCGTGAAAGCAAAAGACCCAATTCAGCTTTAGAGTGACTGAACGGATATACTATGAAAAGCCTGCCACAACCAGCCACCTACTTACAAACATGGAGAAATTAAAGACGTAATCACCAAAAAGTTTGAAACAGAGTCTGCTGAGGAGGGAAAATGGATCCTTCATCCAGGCCAAATTCTGGGAAAGTAAAGACTATGAATGGGATTTCAGTCACCACTAGATAGACTTCAATGAAAATGGGAAACCTTCAGCTAATGTATTTAATTTGATTTGATTTGATTTGATTTGATTTGAGAGAGAGAGCACGCACGTGTGCACACATGCAGGGAAGGGACAGAGGGAGACAGAGAAAGAAAATGTTAAGCAGGCTCCACACCCAGCTCAAAGCCCCATGAAATCAAGAGCCGGACACTCAACTGATGCACCCAGGTACCCCCATAGCTAATGTATTTACAAAATTACTTGAATTGAGTCCAGAAACATCTACAGGTGACTACACTGTTTAAACTTCTGCTACTTGTGTTATGAATTTGAAGGTGATATCTTAGTAAATCAGCAGATTTGTGAGCATTCCCTGTGGACTTACTAACTACATTTCAAGCAATCAAGCACGCTAACACAATGGATGCAGTTGAATGTGCTTGAAACAGAAAAGTCATGAAGACATGACTGAAGAAACCAGCACGCATTCTAAACTATGAGATTTAAACTTCTTTTGAAATAGTTCCAACATGGTAGAGCCATTCTTGTACATACCTTGATTCCAGACGTGAAAACCACCCATGAATCTCAAAGTGCTAGAAATTGTACTACTTACAGGTTTGGGGTCTGACTGATTCAAATAAAACCCTCTACAGCTGTCCTTCCTATAACTCTAGAAATTTGGAGGAAATGTTGTATCTCTGTAACTCACATAGAGACTTATGTTCTTATTTTTTTTTTCAACGTTTATTTATTTTTGGGAGAGAGACAGAGCATGAACGGGGGAGGGGCAGAGAGAGAGAGGGAGACACAGAATCGGAAACAGGCTCCAGGCTCTGAGCCATCAGCCCAGAGCCCGACGCGGGGCTCGAACTCCCAGACCGCGAGATCGTGACCTGGCTGAAGTCGGACGCTTAACCGACTGCGCCACCCAGGCGCCCCAAGAGACTTATGTTCTAAGGCCAGACATAATGAGCTACTTTGAGCTTTATGCTGGATAATTACACGACATATTACTGAGATAAAGGAGACTGCCATTCTGGCACTGTGTTAGAAGATAGATTAATCTTACTTTGGACCAGTTTTTCTTTGTTAAAAATGAGACACGTTGTTGGCGACGATGTCATGGTGGAAGACTAAAACTTTTTGGACTTTAGAAGATCTCAAGTCTGCAGCAAAACTGGCAAAAATGAATATCCTGTCTAAGGTTCAGCGACAGTTAAGTCTTAATTACTGGGGAAGAATGGCTTTTAGAAGTGTTTGTCTCAATCGACCCATTAGGATTAATATAGTAGAGATGGGTTTATGATCACAATATATGTTGTTTCACAGCAGTTAAGTAATATTTGCATTTAAACATCAGAGCTTTTAAAATAGGAACAACTTGACAAGTACTTATGATGGAATTTTTAGACCATTAAGGTAAAAAATAACTAAAAACAAGAAAAGAACACATTAACTGCCCTTCACCACACATAATTAAAGGGAGGAGAAAGACTTGTAAAGATCATCATCTCTTAGTACAGCATGGCTCTCTTATTTAGGATTCAGTTACCGAAACAATTGTTGCTGTTGTTTAGAGAAATGTTGACAGAACAAAGCTCAGTTGGAGACAAAGTGATTGAGACCTTAGCTAAAGAATGCTTATTATCTCAAACATTATTTGAAAATGGGAATTAACCAAGCTAGACCAGGAACAAAAGCAAAACAAGACCAAAAAAAAAGAAAAAAAAAAACCTACATTTACCTACAGTTTTGATTTTGGCTACAGAGTATAATGTGTGAAGAATTTAGTTCAGGAAGTTTAGAGGTCTTTCATTAATAATATTCCATTTAAATCACTTATAGTAATGTTTAAAAAGACACACCAGGGGCGCCTGGGTGGCGCAGTCGGTTAAGCGTCCGACTTCAGCCAGGTCACGATCTCGCGGTCCGTGAGTTCGAGCCCCGCTTCAGGCTCTGGGCTGATGGCTCAGAGCCTGGAGCCTGTTTCCGATTCTGTCTCCCTCTCTCTCTGCCCCTCCCCCGTTCATGCTCTGTCTCTCTCTGTCCCAAAAATAAGTAAACGTTGAAAAAAAAAATTAAAAAAAAAAAAAAAAAGACACACCATGTTATCTAAACTTTGAAATCTAAGACAGAATGTGAATTTCCTGATCCCACTGACACTGCCCTCTGAATCGGTCTATGCACTATGCACTATGCATTACATCTCACTGCCTCTGAATGGTATAAATCAAATACCAATATTTAATCTTGAAGATAAATGCTACACATTTTTCATATTCTTAATTGGTCTGATGCCTTTGCATTTAAAAACACTTGCAGAAAACATAAGAATGAATGTTACATTACAGAAGATGTTTTTCTTCCTTGTACTTAAATTTTCCAAATTTTCCCCAGTGAACATGTATTACTTTTATTATCTAATACACAACATAACATAACATAAAAAACAGTGCCATGCAGGTTTCCTGGAATATCATAGGTATACAGTAATTGGTTGCATTTGTGAGGGGTAAATTAGCTGATAATATTGTCCTGTAATATGAAGAGAAAGCAATCTCTATACTTATTTCTAATATACCTCTTTAGCACGTTTACCTGAGAACGATTTCTGTTTAGAATATTTTATATTTGCTCATCATCCTGACCCATCATTCAAGGTAGAGGGTATAAGACAATGCATTGCAGAAATTCTGTATATTCTACAGAATACTTCTCAAGCTATGCCCTACAGAACACCAATCTTGTAGCATCCTCTGGGGAAAAAAATCTGCAGTGAAATAAAATTTGTTGGAATTTATTTCTAACCTTTTGAGGAATCTTCTCTTCATTTTGAAGAAGTCTGACTTGATTTGTCTATAAAAGCCTCTGTGCAAATCTTTAATATTTCGGACTATATATTTCCCCCAGATATATTTGCCTGTAAGATCTTTCATGAGTGGTAAAAAAACTAATAACACACCACAGACTGGTATTCTGAGACACACACTTTACAAATACAAAGAAGGGTTACAAAAGGGAAATAAACCTTCTTGGATATTTTATCAAAGGCAGTAAAAATCTTTTTATTTCATCTGTGTACAAATTAACTGGAGGAATGTACAATACCTGTCTTTTCAAAGTGTTAAATATCCGAGCTATACTTAATATCCTGTCAAGTTTAATGTGAAGTAAGCAAATGATTGCATCAACCACCTAGGACTTATTCTCCATCATATTTGTCAAAGCAGTTGATCAGCATTATGGGTGTAAGAAGTTGGTGATGGGACCATTGTAAATTTAAAAATTAGCTGTTCCTGGGGTGCCTGCGTGGCTCAGTCGGTTGATCATCTGACTTCGGCTCACGTCGTGATCTAGCGGTTTGTGAGTTCAAGCCCCGCTTCGGGCTCTGTGCTGACTGCTCTGAGCCTGGAGTCTGCTTTGGATTCTGTGTCTCCCCCCCTCTCTGCTCCTCCCATGCTCATGTTCTCTCTCTCTCTCTCTCTGTCTCTCAATAATAAATAAACGTTAATTTTTTTTTAATTAGCTGTGCTTCTAAATTACTGAATAGAGTTCAGTGCTGAGCACAATAATAGTGAAAATGCAGATATGAATAAATGGCACAGGCCAAGTAATTTCATACCTAATCACTACAACTAAAAGTTTACAATCGTTACTGGTAATCTTTGCATTAAGAGATCAAATTGGTGTTTGAGGTAAACATTTTCATTTTGTTCTAAATACTCCTGTGTTAGGACTGGTAGGTGCCAGACTTAGCAAAGGATTTGCCTTGATCAATACTACTGGAGCAAGGGAAAGATTGGTCCAGTGATTAATTTCATGTTGTACTCATGGGAACAAAACAGCTGAGTGTTTGTCTCTATAAGCCCTTTTCCCAGATGTAATTACAAATGGAATTGATCAACTCATGTGTTTCCACTGAGGCAGAAGTGGGCATATGAGAATTGCTAGGGTGTGTAATAACTTCGTACAGATCATCGGTCCTCGGGGCTACAGGGAATTGGATATTAGAATCTTATTTTAAAACACTTTTTATTCTTCAAGTTCCTTCCTTCTTGTCAAGGTTAAATAACTTTCTCTTCTGGCATCTTTGCAGAGCCTTGCGAAGGAAAGCTAAGAACTGGACGCTTACCAGTAGCACGGCAGAGTTCGAAGAATGGGCTTAGGAGACAGACAGACTTCACTGAAGATATTTAAGTTGCTACAAACTCCCCTTCTTGGAGCCTCGACTGCCTCATCTTTATAATGTGGACAATGATACGTAGCTTGCAGAGCCATTATAAGGATTATACAAGATCAACTTTGTAAAGCAACCAGACATTTCCAGAGAAGTGGTAAGCAATTCATAAAAGCCATTCTTTACATTTTAGATATTATTTTTTGCTGTGCAACTTATATACCACATAATGATAAAATTTTTATTTCATATATACGCCTTATTAAGCAGTAAGCCTATTAAGCAGGAGAAATATCTGTCCCAGGCATCAACTTGTTAAGCTGGGCTTGCATGCCAAATTAATACGGGGAATGTCAATGAACTGGATTAAAATATATCCATGATCTCTCCAGTCTCCTAATAACTATATCCATACCCACATAATTATAGATACTGAAATCACACACATCAGCCTTCACTCAGGAACATGACCAAATGTAGATACAAAATAAAGAGCTAGAATCTAAATATTTTGGCTAACTAAATTAGCCAAATTACTTCCTTACATTTTAGAAAAGTGAAAGAGATCCAACCCTCTTGGGTAACTCATCTTTATTTTTGAAAAATTAAACTTAGGTTGTTTGTGCTTCCAATATATACTTACTACATTTAGTAATACCTTGCCCGGGTCTGATTCATATAATACTACTGCATCTGAAGAGTTTCCTAAAATATTTGTATATGTGTGTGTGCCTATTATATATCTTTCCCAAGTTTGGGAGACTAGCATACCCTCTCTAATGAGAGCCAGAGCTAGTATGGCAGATTGTGCTGTAAATTTTCTGCCAAGAGGCTTTAATGCACTATTCTACAAACATCATCAGTCAATGAGCAGTTCATCACACCTTTCTGATGGGAGCGTGTTCTGCAATGTGTGTTTTTATGCCACAGCGGCCTTCCTTTCTGCCATTTATTTTGTGCTGGCCAACAGTTTTGATTTCTAATAGCTGATGAAATGTGTACGGATGAGAAGCTATACGTCCCACAAAAAGCCATAATTCTGGGTGTTAAAATTCAAGTTGTATAAAATCTCATAGTGTCTGCAGGAGAAGGATGGAATATGTGAAAAATTAGTAGGCAATTAGGTAGCAGGCAGAAACACTCTGACATTCTAAAGGGCATAATATACCTCATTGAATCCTAATGTGGAATGAACGGACAAGCATAGAAAGAAGATGGGGGTGTGGCCTGTCATGGTTTCAAGGGATCTGAAGAAAATGGCAGAGACTGCCGACAGAGGAAAAGCATATCGTCAGTGGAGACTCTGCTACAAAGACCGTCCAAAGTTCAGTTAAAACATCTACTTAAGGTTCCATCTCTCTCCCTCTTGGCCTCTCTCTTTCTCTACTCTTCCCTCATTCTGTGCACACATCCATTTCATTCAGCTTTCCAAATATATACATATATGTGTGTGTATATATATGTATATATATATATATGTGTATATATATATATATATATGGTTATTATATAAGTATATTCTTACACATTTTACTTTGATATCACACAAAATCATGACGGGAAAAAATGACTTCTATTTTTATTTATCTCTTATTTTAAGGTTTGTCTTTATAAACAAAATGATATAAAACTATGAATCCATCTTTATACTTTTTTTACCTTTTTTAATGTTTATTTATTTATTTTTTAGAGAGACAGAGAGACAGAGCACGAGCTAGGAAGGGGCAGAGAGAGAGGGAGATACAGAATCTGAAGCAGGCTCCAGGCTCTGAGGTGTCAACACAGAATCCGATGTGAGGCTCGAACTCATGAACCATGAGATCATGACCTGAGTCGAAGTCGGACACTCAACCAACTGAGCCACCCAGGTGCCCCGATTTTTATATTCTTAATTGCCCTAGTAATTAATATCAGTGACATTTTTCTTCTAAATCTTACAAATAAGGAAATTGGACTTGATAAAAAAATTTACTAAAGATTTTTGACCCAAATCCTTATTTTATATGCATAACATGATTTGTCCTCAATAGTTTTAGTGCTCTATAGCTGTTTTGTTCTCTTTTTCAAATCAATTGTGTGTTTCTCTGCATTCTTGTACTTTGGGAACCATTTTTTTTATAAGGAAAGCTAATAGTAGTTGTATCAATTAGGCTTCCCTCAGTTGCCAGTGACAGAAACCATAACTGAAACAGCCTTATGATAAAAGGGAATTTATTCACATAACTGAAAAGCCTGAGAAAAGGCTGGCTTCAGGTGTGATTTATGCTAGGAGGTCAAGTGACTTCCCCTGAACTTGGTGTCTGTCCTCGCAATCTCTTGTCTCGGTGACCATTCGGATGTCTTCCCTCTCTGGGAAGTAGCAAGATGGCTTCAGCATCTTCAAATTTTACAACTTGATTTGTTCAATTATGTCCTAATTTCTTAGGTAAAGCCCCAGGGTTAACTCTGAATGGACTAACTGGAATGGCTGTAGCCAATTATTGTGTCCAGAAAGTTGGAATACATTCATCTTTTACAAAGTATGTCTTACCTTCATAGGTGAGAGTGGAATCAGTTCTACTCAAACAACAAACACTGAATCTACAATGGAGGAGGAAAGGGTAACGCAAAACTAAAACAGGAGACCTTTATGAAAGAAAGAAAAAAGAAAGAAAGAAAGAAAGAAAGAAAGAAAGAAAGAAAGAGAAAGAGTGCTGAAGTGTCCAAACAAAAAGTAAGTAATACTCTGCTTCAAGCCTCATTTTGCCAAAAATATTGCCAAAAGTAGCCATTCATTCTTCCTTTCCATCAGTCCCCTTGGATATTTCCCCATTAGTAATGCTCTTACTGGTGCTGGGGAAAGAATTTCCCTTCTGTTGGTAGAAGCTGCATCGCAAATGAAGATGAACCTGAAAACCAGGAAAAGGAACACCTCCCCTAAGGGGTCAGAACCCTCTGACCTGAGCCACTGAGTAGCAGTCTTTTGAGTTAACAAAAAATCTGCAAGACTTGTTCTGAAGTTTCAGATTAGATGCTAATGGCCTCTGCATGAATGGCTTTGTCTTTTCCTTAATGGATGAGGCTGTTCTAAAAGATTTATTGAATATAAGATGCTATTGATTATAAAACATACTATTATTTTATTGATCACTGGGACAAAGAAAAAAATCAGCCGATTAAACTATGACACAACATTGATAGTAAGATGGTTGCAACATGTGAGAGATGTTATAAAGGAAGAAAAATGTGCATTTTAGAATTTGTGCTATATAAAGTTGAATATAATTTACATTGGGCTACATGGTGTTACTGTTTAGGGCATACATTTTAGAATCAGACAGACCTGGGTTTTAGACCCAATGCTTCACATACAAGTTGCTTGCCTGAAACTACTTATCTTCAGTTTTCTTATATAAAAAAATAGGATATTTTAATGATATAGGGTTATAAAGACTTCAAATAGATAACCTATGGGAAGCCCATCGCTCGTAACTGTCACAGTAAACAATTCAATAATTCTAACTTTTATTGTAACTAATTTGAGAGACATATAAATGTTGTACATGCAAAAATAGAAAGATGTTGGGGCACCTGGGTGGCTCAGTCGGTTGAGTGTCCGACTTCGGCTCAGGTCATGATCTCACGGCCTGTAGGTTCAAGCCCTGTCGGGCTCTGTGCTGACAGCTCGGAGCCTGGAACTTGCTTCAGATTCTGTGTCTCCCTCTCTCTCTCTGCCCCTAATCCACTTGCATTCTGTCTCTGTCTCTCTCAAAAATAAATAAATATTTTAAAAAATTTAAAAAAAAACAGAAAGATGTTCAAATACATCTGGAACCACAACTTTGAAATGCTAGCTCTTATACCCACAGCACTTTCTTATAAGGAAAGTTCCATAAGCTATTGCTTATAAAATGGTCATTCTTCATCAGTCACTGCTCATACTGTTTCTTCTTCCTTAGCATTACCCTTCCTCCCTTACAATTATCTTTTCCAAAGAAGCCTTTTTCTTCCATGCTCTCTTCACATTTCATTTCTTCTTCATCCTCTTTCCTAAACTTCTTGCAGTGGTCATTGGGGGCTATTTACAAATATCTCATTTTCACCCGCTGCCTAGTTCATGGGATTATTGTACCTGCCTGCCTCTTTGACATTAGGGATTCCCAAATTTTTTTGCTTTGATTAGGGAAATGTGAGCAGAAGGCCAATTACTGGCAGCGCTGGAAGTAATGGCCAACAAGAAATTCTCCGATTTCCTTGCCTCGTTTTTTGTGGACACAGGTAGAGGCAGCACTGATGCCTGAGTGAATATCCCGAGCTGAGATTTCAATATGGAACAGAAATTAAGGATGGAGGAATCTAATTTTGCTGTGTGCATTCTTTGAAATTCCCTTTTTTTTATTTTCCTGACCATAGCAAAACGGAATTTGCGGCCCAGCAGACACCGTGGCACAATCTGGAAATATTTTAGGCTGTTGCCACTGGGGGCAAGGATGTTACCGATATGTAGTAGGCAGAGGCTACGGGCTATTGCTGAACAGTGTCAAAATGAAGAATCACCTGGCTCAAAATGTCAATTGTGCCAAAGCTCAAAACCCTTGTTTTATGTTATCTTAACTGATACGTTTGCCACTTAAAATTGACATTTTCTATTCAAATGAAACGATTTCTTTAAGAACAACTTCATTTATGCTATCTCAACTGATACATCTTTCACTTAAGACTAAAAGTTTCCCAAATTCCTCGATTAACACTTGTATTTCCTGGTGACTAATAAACGTTCATTGAAAGTTAGTATGTTCATTTCAGATATTCAGAATAAAATACTCCAAGTAATTTTAAAACCTTGCCTATCGGTGCTTTCAAGTAGCACAAACAACATATTTATTTAGGAAGTTCAGGATGGAAGAAATGTTAGAACCCCACAATAAAATCAAGTAAATATAGATGCTGAGCCAAAGACTCTTTTGCACTTTAGGGAGCCGGGAACGTAATTTACCAAACATTGGTCACGTACAGTTTACAGCCTTATAAAAATCAGAACTAAACTAAATTAAAGTAAATGCATTTAACAGTGCTATCGAGTGGCCTTCCTCCCTTTAATTTCTGTGAAATACTTTTCAGCTATCGGTAGAGTTCTGTCTGAAAGAGAACTAACGAGATTAGTTTAAATCTCTCCAGGCTTTGAGATACTTTGTTCTTTGAAATATCCATTTTGTCTTCAGAGATTAATGAAAAGGGAGTCATTTTTCCTGTTGCTATAATTTACCTACAATTTGAGGCGTTGCAAAATGGGTTTTCAGTTGAAGAAATTTCAACTGATCTTCAAAAGGGATTTTTAAGGGTAAGGATAAAATGGTCTAAGTTTCTAGCTTCTGAGTAACTGTGACAGCTGACAGACAGAGTCTCACTGCACCATGACGAAGCTGGGCAAGATGGTGAGCAGCTGCAAACACAAGCTTCACTTAGGACCACACAACCCTGGCTTAAGGTGTTTCATATTAGTTCATGAACATGTATGTTGGAAAATGTATGAATTTGAAACTGTGATTGGTGGGAAATTATAACAAATGCATAACAAATATATCATAGTTGTTTAACATACGCAATTGATTTACTTTTTAAACCTACACAATTTCGGGGGGCCTGCGTGGCTCAGTCAGTTGAGCGTCTCACTTGGACTGAGGTCATGATCTGATGGTTCATGAGTTGGAGCTCAAGCCCTGCTCTGGGCTCTGTCCGCTCTCTGTCTCCGTCTCTGTCTCTCTCTCTCTCCCTCTCTCTCTGCACCTCATGGGATTTTCCCTCTCCTACCCACCCTCCTCTCTCACTTACTCACGCTCTCTCCCTCTCAAGTTAATTAATTAATTAAAAAATAAATAAATCCACATAACTTTTTCTTTCACTTTTCCAATAAATTCTTCTTTTAATCACTTCAATTCCACATTGAAGATGTGTAGATCAATGCTGTCCAGTAGAAATACAAGCAAGAAACCAATACGAAACACGTACATAATTACACATTTTCTAGTGGACACATTTAAAAAAAAAAGTAAAATGGAACAGATAAAATTTATTTTGATAATAGATTTTATTTAAGGGTACATGTCTAAAATATTTTTCAATGTATTATCAATCCGAAAAAAAGTATTGAGAATTTTATATTCCGTTTTCATACTAAGTCTGAAATCCACTACGTTTGTTATGCCATAGAACATTTCAAAAGAAGTTGGAATGCATTTCAAGCGTTCAGTGTAGGCACATGTAACTAGTGACTACCATACTAGATAGTAGCAATCTAGAAAAATGATTAAAGGAATTTGCTCAATTTGGATAAAAGGAAGAAAACTGAGGGGCAAACACCAGTCTTCGAAACTAAGAAATTGTAACAAGTCGAGAAGAAACAAAATGTGTTGTATTGTTCCAAAGAACAGAAGGACCAGGTGATGGGTGTCACCTGGGCTTAAAAAGCGTTTTAGTCGCTAGTGCTAGGCCAACAACAGAACAGTTTGCACTTAAAGAGTGGGAGGAATTCAGGGGTGCCTGGGTGGCTCAGTCAGTTAAGCCTCTGACTTCGGCTCAGGTCATGATCTCACGGTTTGTGGGTTAGAGCCCCAGGTTGGGCTCTGTGCTGACAGCTCAGAGCCTGGAGCCTGCTTTGGATTCTGTGTCTCTTTGTCTGCCCCTCCCCTGCTCGCTCATGCACTCTCTCTGTCTCTCTCTCTCTCAAAAACAAACATAAACATCAAAAAAATTAAAAAAAAAAGAGTGGGAGGACTTCGCATTATTCTATTTCCCAGGAAGAAAAAATCGCTACCTAAATAGTTAAATAAAGGCTTAGCCCTGTCCATTGTGACTGTGTCACAACAAACGCACCACCGTAATAATACTTCACAAGTTTTTGCTAGAAACAGTGCTAAGTGTATCAAATCCAGTATCTCACTTAGTTCTTTCATCCGTTTTAGTAAATAACAACGTCCAGTGTACTCATTTTGTCACATGAGAAAACTGAGGTTTCAAGAGGTTAAGTTAATTGTCCAATGGCATATGGGTAGTGAGCGACAGAACCAACAGTCTTGGACCAAGTACCCTGAATCTTTAGCGCTCGCCAGTTGCCATCAGAATATTGATCCACCTACAGCAGCTGTCTTGTGCATCACCCCGCCTCCCAACCCCAGCACACACGGAAGGCAGTTTCAAGGACTTGGTGTACTTTTATATCATCTCCTTTATCTTGCCTCAAGGTGATTTCCAAAACAATCTACTCAATTTTATGAAACACTTCGCTCTCCTTTATTTTTCCCCCCGTTCTATCCTCTACTTCCTCTTTAATTTTCTCCCCAGGAGAAATGTAAGAAGTCCATAATTAAGAAGAGAGGAGACTATAGTTAGAGTTAGTGTAACTATAATTTGTGTTTGGGTTAGATTATAGTCAGGATATTTTCAAAGGAATTTGTCATCCACTTTAAACATATGTTATTTGGCTTTAAGATGAAGAAACGCTTTTATAATAAAAACAATTGACTTATTTGCCTTGAATGTCATTAGCATAACATTTTAAAATTTACCATCTGTTGTTTTTAATCCCCCTATTCAGACATTACGCATCAGGTGAGCCCACATTCATGAGGATATTAGTAACCTTGTTCTTGTCTTCATTATCATCCCTGTGGAGTGTTATAATTGCCTTTCTTTAATCTATCAGTTCAATCTGCCAGGTGCCGGCATCACCTCCAGAAGTTTGGGAACACATCATTCCTCTTAAAATCTTTCTTATAAACATCCATTCCTTCTTCTTTTTTTTTTCTTTTTTTTCTTTTTCTTTTTTTTTTTTTTTCATTTGGGAAACTTACCTTGTGAATTGTCTCCAAGATCGGCCAGTAGTCATGGGTGTTCCATCTGCCAGACCTCTGCTGCCTTCATCCTGTGAAAAATGCACAGCGAATGAAGGCATGGGCTCTGAATATGATTCTCTGCATCCTCAGAACAGAGAGTGGTAAGATTGAAAAACAGCAACCTCTTTGAGAAAAGGGGATGACTTGTTTTGAGATTATTCTCAAACCATTTGAGACAAATCATTTTGCTAGGATCACTCAAGCTATGGAAGTCGCATCCTCTTTATGTTTTCAGGACTTTAGCAATAGTATGGGGTTGGGTTTTTGTTTTACTTAAGCCCTTCGGCTTATTATTGAAGTGCTGACTAGAATTCGCAAAAAGAATTTTATGCTTTGTATTTGCATTTGTTGACACTTGAAATGTTTTGGAAAAGAATGTCTCTCTGCAAACATCTATAGATCCATGTTAGATGTGCATCATTTGTTCATAACCTTGAGGAGGCAGCAGAAGCCGCTGAAACATCCATCCAATTACACACCCATATCTGATGATAACCCTTCGGCATGTGCTTATTATGTAGAAAGAGGTTTTTAATGATGGCCATATTTTATTTCCCTTCGGAGTCCTAAAACATAATCCACAGCCAAATGGTAATGCAGACCTAAGAGAAAATCAACACTTCAGTGTTGCACTTCCGATAACCTTATCAGCCACATTCACAAGACATTAGGGTGGAATAGATGAAGACACTTCCTGCGACTAAAACGAATTGCTCTACATTTCTCTTACGCTTTTGTCACCTGTAATTCGTGTTAGTTGAATATTTTCACCAACCCAAAGTCACACTGCTTTGACAAATTGCCTTGCAGGTGATTTCTTCATTCCGCGAATAATTATTTCAACTCTGATTTCATTGTTCCCTAAATAGGGCAGAACTTGCCTTTATTTATTTATTTTTTTGTTTTGCTGTCTCAAAGGAATAAACGAGTATAATTCCAGCCAACTTGCTCTTCCTTAGCGAAGTATAACCTTACATTCTGTTTGCCAGATGAAAGGTAAGCCATGCTCAAGGTGGGGTTGGGGATGGAGGCGGGAATTGGAGAATCTTTAAAGATTGTATTCCCTTTAATAGGAAGAGAATTAGTCTATAAACCTGAAATAGGAAATGTATTCAGAATATATTTGCATCTGTTTCCTAAAACAGTATTTTTCACTATGATCTTTTCTCACTCTGATCTCTTATAGAAAAAAAAAAGTGCTCTAATTCTCCTGCAGTGTAGCAGGAAATTAAAGGAAGAAAAATATGCAAATGGTTGTTTAGGCTCAAATGAGACTCTAACATTTAGTACACAATAAAATAGACTTTTTCTTATTTTTTGGACCTAAAAAGACTAAAATCTGACAAAAAGACACGTCTGTTCTGAATCCACACCCAGGCTAGATTTCAGAAGATGAGGCATAATGCATGTATCTGCTGGGAATGTGTTCAACAAAGAACATCTCACTAAGGTCTTAAATAAATAAAGGGTGGTTTGTCTTACTCAGCAAAACATTCATGAATAGGCCATCTAGAGTATACATGAGGGGTTGGTAATGCCATCAAGGATCTTTTCTTATCTGGATCTATTTTTTCTGCTTTGCAATTGATTTTAATTTTTTTAAGTTTATTTATTTTGAGAGAGAGAGAGAGAGAGAGAGAGAGAGAGAGTGTGTGTGAGTGGGAGATGGACAGAGAGAGAGAGAGAGGGAGAGAATCCCAAGCAGACTCCCCACCATCAGCACAGAGCCCCACACGGGGCTCGAGCTCAAAACCATGAGATCATGACCTGAGCAGAAACCAAGAGTCAGTCGATGAAACCGACTGAGCCACCCAGGCACCACTGCTCCATCTTTTATAATGTTTGGCTCTCTATCCGTGCTTGTTGCTTCAGCCCTCAATTGGATGCCTCACCACCAGCCCTACCATTCAAGTAGGACACTACATTTTTGCTCATACTACATTGGCCAACACAAGTTACAAAGCCCTATGTAGTTTCAAAAGGCTAGAGAGGTAGAATCCTACCTTTCTTAGGAAGAACTGTAAACATTAGTGAATAATATCAATATTTACAGATCAATTCAAGAGCACTATCTGGCTAAATTGCAATTGAAGTGGAAACACAGGAAAACAGTAATATCATTTCAAGATTTAGAGTTTTTCTTCATTGGGGATTAGTGGAGCCAGTGATCGAAATGAAGGCAGATGCTGCTTTTAACAGGAAGAAGGTAAATTCAACTTAAGATCTCTTCAGTTTTAAGCAATAGTTACCCAGGGAGCTAAGGTGGGAATATTCAGCATTCTCTGGGGGGAATAGTCCTGAGGAGGTTAGGACAGAGACGTGGATCTGAGAGGCACAGCAACTAAAAAGGTAGCTTCAGCAGAGATGATGGACAAAGTGTCTGAGTAAGAATACTGAAAAAAAAAATGCAGACAGAACCTGAGGACTAAACTTCGTTTCTTCTTACAAAGAGAGAAATTGGACCCAGGAAGAGAGGCCAAAAATGAAAAAGCTAAAGAAGTTCTCCAGGTGTCATGTGTAAAGAGTTTTGAGAAGGAAGAGTTAACTTATTAACTGCTAACTGTAAAAAAAAAAAAAAATCCATGAAGGCTGAAAATTCTGAAACAGTCATTGAATATGTCAATTAGTAATAACCAGTAACAATGGGTAGAAGTTCCAGTAGACTAGTAGAAGGAAAATATCAGCACATAGGAAGTTAAGAGGTTGGGGAAAATGTATTCCTCAAGGAAAGACAACATGAACAGCATGGTCCACAGATATAGTAAGTGTGACCTACATGTGGATGGATTGTGAAAATGAATACATGAAAAATTTTAAAGATGTAATTGACTTAAATTCTCAAGTGTCTAAACAACCATGACAACCATAATACGGATGCTTTATACTTCCGGAGCAGTTCATGATACCACTGTTAAGAAGGAAGTGTTTGCGGCCTTTATTTCCAGAAAGAGAAATGCAAAGAAGACCCATAATTCACACTCTTAGTTCATTTTTTACAAAACACATAAGTAGTAGCAGAATGCGGAATGCAGCCCGGGAGCATTGACTCTTACCGTAATACTTTACCAGATTGTCTTACCTCCCCCTTCACTCCCATTGCACACTGTATCAGTAATAATAACCACAGAATCTCAGTGGGTTAACACAATAAACACAGACTTTTCACCCTCACATCTGTAGATTGATAAGAGGTTTGGCTGACGCAGGCGGGGCTTGGTTCTCAGTGGCGAGTCCCGTCTAAGTTTGCTCCAAGTATCTTTTTCCCTCCGTAAACCAGCACCATGTTTTTCTAATGGTGATTGAAGAAGCATAAATGGAAAACACAAATGCACTAACACATGTCAAGCGTTTGCTTGTTGCTATCATTCCATTTGTGAAAGCAAGTCATATGACCAAGCCCGACGTCAATGTAGCAAGGAAAGTATCTTTGCCTCTGTTGGGAGAAAATGCAAAGACACCTTACAGAAAGAGGGGTGGTGGTGTGTTGGAGCCAGTTTGGGCTGACTCACAGGAGCTGTTATCTCTGCTCTGAACTCAGTGATGTCATATTGGCCACTTGAAACTGGCCACGGCAGAAGTATTTACATCATGCAAATCAGCAAATGCTATAAAAATCAGAGGGTTGGTTTGTCTGTTTTGGAGAGCCAGTTGTTAAACATCTACCAGCACACTCCTGGGAAGGGGTATAGGAAGGGCGGAAAGATTGGAAGCATTGATGCTGTTTACCACACACTATATTACACACTCCATATTTCATTTATTCGTTTTCAGTCATTTCATTCATTCATTCATTCATTCATTCTACTTTACTGAGGGCTTATTACTCTTCTGTGTTAACGTGGTGTGAGAATACAGTGATAAATGAGACATCAGCTCCATTCTGGTGTTTTCACAGACCAAAGGAGAAATATATATATATCCTCCTTCATATATATATATATATATATATCCACATCATTCTAAGAAGTGCGATGATAAGTGAGATGTACAAGATACCATACCGTTCCAGGAAAAAAGAGAAATAATATTTTGCTACTCACCCTTCCAAATGTTAATAATAGAATAAGATCTGAAGTCACACATAGGTCTGAAACACTTAAATCCCAGAATATCCTGGAAAAAATACCCTGGCATTTCTACATGCAGGCTTCCATGTTGCTGTGACCCTTTGCAATAATATAATCATCAGTGACTCTATCAAATCACTATAGTGGCACAAAGCATAAAAAACAGGAATGCAGAAAGGAATGATATCGTAATTAGCTTGGATTAAATAAATGATGGAATGTTTCCTATTAGATTGGCTTTATTGTATTATCAGCATGATGTTTTATCTTAAAATATTTCTACTATCCTGTGTTAGACTAAGGTTTAAAATGAGTCTACCATTTATATGGTGTTTTTATGTTGCAGTTCACCTACTTAACCCTTGTGTAAATGATCCTCAAAGCTGTATATGAAAATCATCAAGGGCCAGGAGCACATTACCCTCCTTGCTTTAGGAGACCAAGTTATGAATCAGTTATTTTAAGAACTTCAATTTGTCAGTTTTGACAACATTGCAATTGATGGCAATAATAAAACCCTTCCCAAAAGCTGAATTACTTTGGGGGAATTTGCCTTGTTTTCTTAAGTGTTTTGAAAGTATGATAAGTAGGTTGTGGTGCTTTTCCTGACATAAGTGCACAAGAGATATATGATCTTTTTTTAGGGCACATAGTGACAAAAGATCAAGTTGTTGGGCTGCTGGCTACAGCAAATTGAACATATTGAATTTCAACTGTGGTCCAATGCAGTGTTCGGTTTGTTTCAGTCTGTTGAACTGATACCTTTCCATGCTGGTGCCATAATTTTATCCACAAAACTGGAAAATGGAGTAGCAGTGTGTTTCATTATTTTAGTAGTATTTACTGTTTAAATGCAATAAGCCTTTATTTATTTGAGTTACAAATTACTGGGTGGGATTTAAATGATAAATTTCTCATCGGAAGCACTTTATAAGAGATGTATACCAAGCCCTCATAATGCAGTTTTCTATAAACAAAATGGTATCTAATTTCAATTATGTTAGAGACCCTGTTCAAGTTAGGAAAATAAAGAAATAAAAATATGATTGTGACATTTATTTATATTTATATTTTCTCAACTAAGAGGCATGTTTTTTTTTTTTCCCTTGAATTTTTTTGGGCATATTTAAAGTGGTAAAATACTACTAATTGACCAAGAAGACAGCTTTATAATCTGATGCAAATAAGCAAATTTCTTAGCTTCAAACATTGTCACATGTGAGAGGCAGAGATAATTTATGGTACTGTGAAGACTGTTTTGAAAATAATAAAAGTTTCACCTAAAATTGGAGTCAATTAAGTCTCTCTTAATAATTAAGGAAGTACAAGAAGATTTTAAAGGTATAAGATATAAAATCTCAGTGAGTATTTTCTACAACTGATTGCTAATTTTAAAAAATACCATATTTTGCACCAATGATGTCACTAAACCTGCCAACAGCACACTTATAAGAAGATACTAGGTTATATAATAATTATAAAGAGTCTTCTTTTTAAGAACATTTTATTATTCAAATGTCAGCATCTATTTCCTAGGTATACGTAATATTACTTTTTTTTTTTTTTTTTTTTTTTTACTCTGTATGTACTTTGGATCCTCGTGAAATGTGACAGTAAGGATAAAAACCTCATAATCCAGGGAGGATAAACCATCTGACTCACTAAAATGAGCTTCCTTATAAAGAGCTCAAGTTGCATTCTGGAGAAATGCAGGAAGGAACAATGAGATCACTCAGTCTGATGTTGGAGATTAATATTTAAAATGTCTGCTAAATCAATGCACCAGATGATGTGTTAGTTTCTTTCCGAGACTGATATTTTGTTAGTCTACAAAATATATAACTTTATTTTTGCTTTTAATTCCCTTGCCTTTGGAGTTGTGTCAAGTTAAGAAATTGCTGCAGCTGAGGTCAGAGAGGTTTTTTCCTGCTTTCTCCTCTAGGGTTTTGATGGACTATTGGGACCTCATGAAGATAAAAATCTTCTGCACTGCAAAGGAAACAATCAACAAAACTAAAAGGTAACCAATGGAATGGGAAAAGATATTTGCAAATGACATATCGGACAAAGGGCTAGTATCCAAAATCTATAAAGAACTCAACAAACTCCACACCTGAAAAACAAATAATCCAGTGAAGAAATGGGCAGAAGACATGAATAGACACTTCTCTAAAGAAGACATCCAGATGGTTAACAGGTACATGAAAAGATGCTCAATGTCACTCCTCATCAGGGAAATACAAATCAAAACCACACTCACATATCACCTCATGCCAGAGTGGCTAAGATGAATAAGTCAGGAGACTATAGATGCTGGAGAGGATGTGGAGAAACGGGAACCCTCTTGCACTGTTGGTGGGAATGAAAACTGGCAGCCACTCTGGAAAACAGTGTGAAGGTTCCCCCCAAAATTAAAAATAGATCTACCCTATGACCCGCAATAGCATTGCTAGGAATTTACCCAAGGGATACAGGAGTGCTGATGCATAGGGGCACTTGTACCCCGATGTTTATAGCAGCACTTTCAACAACAGCCAATTTATGGAAAGAGCCTAAATGTCCATCAACTGATGAATGGATAAAGAAGTTCTGGTTTATATACACAATGGAATACTATGTGGCAATGAGAAAGAATGAAATATGGCCTTTTGTAGCAACATGGATGGAACTGGAGAGTGTAATGCTAAGTGAAATAAGTCATACAGAGAAAGACAGATACCATATGTTTTCACTCTTATGTGGATCCTGAGAAACTTAACAGAAGACCATGAGGGAGGGGAAGGAAAAAAAAAAAAAAGTTAGAGAGGGAGGGAGCCAAACCATAAGAGACTCTTAAAAACTGAGAATAAACTGAGGGTTGATGGGGGGGTGGGAGGGAGGAGAGGGTGGGTTATGGGTATTAAGGAGGGCACCTGTTGGGATGAGCACTGGGTGTTGTATGGAAACCAATTTGACAAAAAATTTTGTATATATATATAAACTTTATCAACAGGACACATAAAAAATGTTTGAATTCAATTCAAACATACGCTAAAATGACTAAAGAATATTCACAGTATCACATTTCTTTGGTATTTAATTATTCCATTAAATAATCTATTACCAACACTCTTGTGCTAGCTACATAGCCATTGCAAAGGATAGACCTAGTTGTATAACAATGAATCAGCGGCAACCAAGGAGAAATTTTTAGTCATATATTGTAAGACTTTCTGTTTTAACTTGCTCACTTTGTCTATTTTTACCTCTTTTTTTATTTTTTTTTTTAATTTTTTTTTTTCAACGTTTATTTATTTTTGGGACAGAGAGAGACAGAGCATGAACGGGGGAGGGGCAGAGAGAGAGGGAGGCACAGAATCGGAAACAGGCTCCAGGCTCCGAGCCATCAGCCCAGAGCCTGACGCGGGGCTCGAACTCACGGACCGCGAGATCGTGACCTGGCTGAAGTCGGACGCTTAACCGACTGCGCCACCCAGGCGCCCCAAAAATCATGCCATAAAAAACAGGATGAAGAATCAACGGTATGCAAACTGGAGAAGAAAAATGCAATGAAAACCTATAATGGCTCCATTCCCATTCCATCCACGCTGTTTAACTCTTTCCACATTCCTAACGTCAGCCTAATTTTCACCAGGATGCTTTATGGTAAAACCCCAACTCAATATTTTTCTTCTCTGAACCCTGTTCAAAAGAGATTTCATTTATTGTATTATTTTACTTATTTAGCATTTGGCACCTGGACCTTACACCAGTTGTTCTGAATGTTCTTACTCTTGCGTGTTCATGTACGCACACAAACACACGCAATCTCAATTCCCAGCAAGAGTCTAAGCTTCTTGAGGGATGGTGCTGTGTTTCATACACTTGTACACCCTTCAAACTTAGCATAATTTTCCTCACTTATTTCATAAATATTTATTGAGAAACCTTCATGGGCTAAGCACCATGGTGAGATTGGGCCTAAAAGGGTGATTTTAACACTGACTCTTCATTACTTTCAAATTATAGTAAATATTAGAATCACCACCAGAATTTATTAATTATTGTGAGAATAAAAAGTCATGTTCTCTCTTTACTAAGTCATAAACTTCTTAGATTGTTTTGGTGACTACGGGGTATATAATTGGTGACCTGGAAAATCCTCTATATGTCATTTTACACATTTAAAACATTATTCTAAGAAGTGAGACATGGGCTTAAGCAAGATTACCAAAGTTTCCATGTGCCAACAAGATAAATTTTAAATTTTAAGTTAAAAAAAATAATAATAGATTTCAAAGGATGCTTGATTTCTATTGGGGCCATCTTTTTGCTTGTTTTCTTGTTCTTTGCCAACCCCTTGCCATCCAAATTTGGGGAGTAGGGACAACCCAAACATGATCTAATATATCTGTCATCTGTCAAACCTACTCTTACCCATCTCTTTAGAGAGTCTGAGACTTTCAGACCAGCCAGAGCCTACTGTGATAAGATTGTTTATATATCTTTTTTTTTTCCCAATGTGCTCTGTTGGCATTTCCTCCACTATTAACTGGGGATTCAACATACGAGCATTTGCATGCTGCTCTTTTGATATTTCCTCTGCATTGGCTTTGACTTCGGGTGCCACTTGCACTCACTCATCTAGGTGATGGGCCATCAGATGTCTAATAACTGCATTGCCGCTGTCATTCTCCAACGATGTGAACTCTTCTAGGCTTTTTACAGAATTCCCTGATTCTATTTTATCTGGCCTCAGAGTCTGATTGCTTTAGGCTCAGTAACAAGACAATCCCACCTCACTGCTGACTCCAAATGGCCTCCATCCTCCATGGATAAAGAAGTGTGAATAATATTAGTAGTGCCTTTGGTGCCTCTATAGGCACATCCATCCACATTTAAACACACATTTTTATGTTTAGCCATTTATTCCTAGCTGTGAAATATTGCAACAGCTTATACATTAGCATACTAATCCAGGCCTTAGGTCTGGGAGAGATTTATGTTGAACATTTTTGATGCCATTATTCATACTATGTGTGAAGCTGAGTAAGACTTTCTCCTGAATCAGAATAATATCAGATTCATATCCCACTGGCTGCTCTGCTAAAAATCTATTTTAACTTCAGTTACATTACAATGTTAAAAAAAAAAAAAGAGTTTAAGCCAATGTCAGTGTAGCGCTTACAAATATGAGTAGCTGTAGAATCAGAGAAAACCATGTTAAAATCTTGGTTGTCATTTACTAGTTGTATGACCTTGAGTAGGCACTTAACCTCATCCAACCTCAATTTCTTTGACCATAAAATAACTAATATTGTGGGGATTAAGTGAATAAGAGAATGAAAATTAAGTGAAGAAATAAATGCAAAGCCTCGAACTGGGGCTCAATGAAAGAGAGCTGTTATGATAACAATCACCATTAATGAATAATGATAGACAAATAGGTTTAACCTCTCTTGGCCCAGAGTGAACAGGAAAAAATGTGGCAATGTTGTCAGATATGCAAGGGATACTAGAACTCATCTATTTCACCCACCTCTACTTCATAATACAAAGTAATAAAGTGAGGCACAGTGAGATTAAGGAGTTTATCCAAGGTCAGATAGTTACTCGTTAATGAAAGCCCAGGCAACAAGAATACTTAGTTACTCGTCTTATGGAAAAACTAGGACAAGATCTATTTCTTCTTCACATGTGAAGACCTGAGTTTAGGACACAATGCCAAGGAGCCAGAGGCAGAGCACTTAATCATATTGTAACAAATCTCCATCTCCTGTCTCCAGAGCAAAAGTTCATGGAATTCCAAGAGCAGTGAGTCCATAAAAAACAAGTAGCTGCCCCCTCACATCCTAAAGCTTCCCCTTTAAGTATTTTGCTCCCATGGAGCATGGAGTCTAAGATCACAGAATAGCTGCTTTCTCTCCCAATGACAGACGGTGCACAGGATGAATTAAGATTCTACACATTTCTCATTCTGGGCTTTCAGGTTCAATGTGGTCCAACTGTAAGGCTTTTCTCATTCCCTATAGTATCTCTGTTTGCCTTTTCTGTCTTCCATCACCAGGCGCTCTTTCCAACCTTAACCCACTCTCCCTTTTTCATGTCTTCATATCCTTCTCACACACTATCCTTTAGCACTGGTGGCTTTTCAAAGCCACACAAGCTTTTGAAATTTTGGGGGGTACAGGTCCTGATACCTTGGTCAGATCGTGATGTTGTCTTCTGATTCTTTGCATCTCTGTTGCCAAGCAAAGGCCCTATTGATAACATATGCTCAGTGAAATCATATGTGCTCTTTGATGTGCATTCACACAGCAAATAAGCAAACCAGATCATGTCACTCCATTACTTAAGACCCATCAATGGCCTCACACAGCCTTTAAGAAAACAGCAGCATCCTAACATCTACTACACTATACACAGCACCCTGACCTCTCTGTATCTCTCCAATCCCAACTTTCAATGATCGTAACCTGCATATCCACCAACTCCCTGCCTTGACCAAGTCATTCGTTCCCTTGTATTGGAGACTTGGCAATGTCAGTCCCTTCAGTAGGACTCTCACCACTCCAGCATTTATTCAGTCATTTCAGTCATCCCTTGTGCCTTATTTTCAATGTTGGATCCTTGCCGAGGCCGACCTTGATTCCTCAGAGTACCTTATACTTTATGCCTTTAAGTGTCTGATTCCTGATCTCTCTTTCCTATACGCTGAACTGTCATTTTCACTTGCTACTTATCACTAGACTTTTAAGATGTTGGCATGGTGTCATGACTCCTTCTTCCCATGGTTCTCAAAGGAACCCTCTGTTGTTTTTTTTGTCTGCTCCTGCCAGCTTTGTTTTATTAACCAGATTTTCCTCAAATTATTCTCCTCCTTCATTTCTGGTCTGATCCATGGTCCCTGTGGAAAAGAATTCACTTGGGCTTCACTTTTTTTAAACCTGTTTTGGTATAAGCAGTGGCTCTCAGGTTTGCACATATCCATGACAACATGCTAATGATAGGGACAATGCAGTTTTTCATACAACTCAGCCTATTCCAGTCAGGAATCATTCTGTCATTAGTGCATTCATCCAGTTATTCTGCAAGTATTTGTTGCATACCTATATGTCATGGTCAGTAGGATAAGCACGAGGAAAACAATGATGAGCAAAAGGGAAAGTTCCTCTGCCTCTCCCTGAGGGAGCTCACAGTCAGCTGAAAAAGAAAGACCCTGCTCATCACACCCTACATTTGCACACATGCAAACACATGATTTGAGAACCATAAAGGAGCTCACAGCATCACTAATTTATTATGGTGGCCTGAACTAGACTGAAACGTCAGAGAAAGCTTTGCTGAAGAAATCGCCGTTACCTACAAGAGGCAAGGGAGTGAAGTGGTCACGTACACAGAGTCCAAATCCAGATTGTCTAGGTTTGAATCCCTGTGCTTGCCACTTATTAGCCATGTTGCCTTGTCGAGTTTTGCCACTTCTCTATGACTCAGTTTCTTCAATTACAAAATTGAATAAATATCACTACTTCCCTTACTGGACTGTTTTAAAGTGAATTAATGCATGCAGAACGCTAAACGAAGTGTCTGACACATAATAAATGTTATAAAGTTGGCTACAGTCATTATTTTACAATTCTGCCTGTCCAAATGTCTTGTAGTTAAGTTTCCCTTTCTTTTCTGAAATTACGTTGGTCGAATATGGTAGCAATTTTTTTAAATGGCCTTGTTTGACAAATGATAAATTGGGGAACCTTATGTGTGTATGTGCATTGGGGGGCAATCTTATTACGTTAGACCTGGAAGTGTAAGATGAAGCATCCAAAATCCTTAAACTAGCATCCCAGACCCTCTACCGTTTTGCACTTGCATTGCTCTTCTGCTTCCTATTCCACCAGTCTGATTTTCAATTTCAGTAAAACGAACCAGCCCAACACTGAATGGATTTAACCAACATCCATTCTATTGCATCTCATGATTGTACGGGGTCAGGAATTCCGTACGAAGTCAGCTACGTGATTCTGGCATTGACTACGGTCACTTGATGTTACTCAACCAGGGACTGGTCTGTTCTGATGGGTCCAGAATGGCTTTATTCCCGTTCTTGGGACCCTGTTGGAGATGGCTGGAAGGCGAGATTCAACGGAGCCCCTCATCCTCTCCACATAGTCCCAGGGACTTTCAAAAAAAAATTGTTTTTGCAGTAAAATAAGCAGGCTATTTACATGGTGACTAGCTTCATCTACCATAAATATTACCAGTTTCAGGAAGTGGAGCTGCCAGCCTTTTAAGACCTTCTCCAGAAACTGGCACCACGTCACTTCCACCATATACTATCCAAGTCTTCACAGAAACAAAGACTGAAGAATTAAAGAGGAGGGACACAGACTCCACTTGTCCAAAGGTGAACAGTCATAGATCTTGTGGCCATATTTAATTTGCCACACCTACCAAATAATGTCAAATTCTTGTAACGTTTCACACCCCTTACTTTTCAGTGCCTCAGTGCCTTTGTACATCTTGATCATCTGCTTATGATGGTTCACTACCTCTCTTCTGGCTAACTTTAACATCCTTCAAATTCCAATTCAGACATCATCTACTCCTGTCCCACACCCCTAAATAGCGTCAGATCGAACAGTACAATGAGACCATGCCCATTTATCTCTTGACATATTTTATTAAAACAATCTTTTCATCTGTTTTCCTCACCAGTGTATCAACTCTGTGTTTGGGGAAAGTACCATGTTTTAGGCATGACTTTTATTTTTATTAAATAAAAATAAACCAAGATTATTACACGAAATAAGTTTATTTCAATTCAAGTGGGCAAGGCACTTCACCAGGAATATTTAGCTTCTAAACATTTGTTAACAGATTAATTAGTAAAATTTCAGTTTTTATAATGACATGGACAAGCTATTTTTTTGAAATATTCAACGATGAGACTTTTAAGCATACCTTTACTCTATTAAAATATGCATTTTATTTTCCTTTTGAGCATTGAATTGGCATAGGTAGACTGAGAAATATTTTTTTAAGTTAGACATCACATGGAAGTCAATAAAAATGATGAAGAAGTTATCTTGATGCTGACAGAGAAACAGAATTATGTATGATATTTCAAGTGTATAAAATTAATCTATATCTGGCAATAGGTGTATTTGATCACAACCCAAAAATTAAAGTACAAGTAAACCCTGAGGAATTTTCCATTATTTCTAGGTGTAACAAAAACAGCTTGCCAAATTGCTCTACTTGCAAAATTCCTCAGCCAATCTCCCATCTTTCTATTTGTTCTTTTATTTCTTTCTTATTAATGGTGGAAAATGTCTTCATGAATATATATTGCAAAACAATGTATTTACATTGATTGAGCATTACTATATTCTAGACTATACTATATTCCATTTTTCTTTTTCCATTTTACTTGACTATATCTCAGTATGTCTCTAATTGTAACCATTTATGAATCTTTCGCTTGTCATTTATTTGTGCATAAATATGCGTTGGTGTGTGTATACATTTCTACACTGAATGTTGAGTTTAAATTTAATGAGGTATTCCTATGCCAAACATACAATTTTACATAAATGTTAAAAGCAAACAAAACAAAAGTCTTAACCTTTAGTACTCCTTTAGATGCCTTGGCAGGAGTTATCATTTACCACAATCTTCCCACAAAAGTTGTGTAATTTGTATCATTCCTTACTTCAATCACAAAATATCTATTGAGCATTTAGTATGTGACAAAACCATTCTAGGTATTGTGCATCCAGCAGTAAGCAAAATAAAATTCAAGGCTTTGGATAGCTTATATTTTTGATGTTAAGACAGAAAATAAATTACTGTGTAATACATCAAATGGTGATAGCCAAGTGCCATAGAGAAACGTAAAGCATTTTAAGATTATAAGGAGTGTTTGGAAATGAAGTTGTATTTTATGTCACTGAGAGATGACACTTGAACAGAAACCTGAAGGCAACAGGTAACAGGTAGCTGGGGAAAAAAAGGTGTTCTGGGAAGTGGGAACAAAAATGCAAAGGGCCTGAGTTGGGTGTAACTTCATGTGTTTGAAGCATAACAAGGGTGGCAGTGTAGCTGGGGTGGATTGAGGGAAGGGAAGAAGAGAAGGAGTAACACCTAAAGGATGGGAGTGTAAGGGTAAGGTTCCTGCTTTCTATAGCCTTGTAGATCTTGGTAAGACTGAATTTTACTTCAGTGAGTCAGAAGATGTTTCTAAAGAGCAGTCACATGATCTGATAACATCATTTAAAAATCACTCTGGTTACATATCTCATGATCAAATTGGATTTATTACAGGGAGGCAGGGATGTTTAACATCACAAATCAAACAATGTGATATACCACATTAACAACATGAAGGATAAAAAAAGTCATCTCAATAAATGCAGTAAAAACATCTGACAAAGTTCAACATTCATTCGTGATAAAAACTGTGAACAAAGTACGTACAGAGGGAATTTACCTCGACATAATAAAAAGGCCATATATGATAAGCCCACAGCTAATACCAGACTCAATAATAAAAGGTTGAAAGCTTTTCTCCTAAAATCAGAAACAAGATAAGAATGCCTAATCCCACCACTTTTATTGAAAATAGCTTTGGGAGTCCTGGTCAGAGCTATTTAGTTGGAAAAAGAAAGGAAAAGAAATAAAAGGCATCCAAGTCAGAAAAGAAGGAAAACTGACTCTATTTGTAGATTATATGATACTACATAAAGAAAATATTAAACCCACGAAAAAAAACTGCTAAAACTAATTAAATCCAATAAAGTTACAGAATACAAAATCAATACACAAAAGTAAATTCTGTTTCTATACATTAATAAGAAACTATCAGAGAGAAAAATTAAGAAAACAATCTCAAGTTGCATCAGAAAAAAATAAATTTAATCAAATCATTAAAAACCAGTATTCTGAACAGTATGATACACTCCTGAAAGTATAATACATTCATTGTTAAATGTCCACAATACCCAAAGATTTCTAAAACTTCAGTGACATCCTTATCAAAATTCCAATGGCATTTTTCAGAGAAATAGAACAAACCATCCTAAAATTTGTGTGGAACCACAAAGGACCCCTCAGAGACAAAGAAATCTTGAGAAAAAAGAAAAAAAAGCTAGAGGCATCACACTTCCTGATTTCAAACTATATTACAAAGCTATATGTTAATCAAAACAGTAAGATACTGGCATTAAAACATGTACATACATCACATGGAAACATTAAAACATGTACATACATGTACATGGAACAAAAAAGAGAACACAGAAATCAACCCATACATATATGGTCAATTAATCTATGACAAAGGAGCCAATAATATACAAAGGAGAAAGGACAGTCTCTTCAAAAAATGGTGCTGTTAAAACTGGACAGACACATGCAAAAGAATGAAATGAGAACACAATCTTGAACCATACACAAAATTCAAGTCAAAACACAAAACTCCTGGAGGAAATATATATGGTAAGTGCCTTGACATCAGTTTTCATGATGATTTTTTGGATTTGACACTAGAAGCAAGACCAAAAATAATTTATTTTAAAAAATTAAAAATACACAAGTAAGACTACATCAACTTAAAAGTTTCTCCACACTAAAGGAAACCATCAACAAAAGGTAACCTACCAAATGGGAGAAAATATTTGCAAATCACATATCTGATATGAGGTTAATATCCAAAACATATTTAAAATTTCATACAATACAATAGCAAAACAAATTTAATTTCAAAATTCGCAGGGTATCTGAATGGACATTTTTCCAAAGAGGATAGATAGCCGTGAAAAGATGAAAAAGTGGTGAGCATCACTTCTCATCATGGAGATGTAAATCAAGACCACAATAAGATATCACCTTGTACCTTTTAGAATGGGTATTGTAGGGACACCTGGGTGGTTCAGTTGGTTAAGTGTCCGACTTCATCTCAGTTCATGATCTCACAGTTCATGGGTTCGAGCCGCGCTTCAGGCTCTGTGCTGACAGCTCGGAGCCTGGAGCCTGCTTCAGATTCTGTGTCTCCCTCTCTCTCTGTCCCTCCCCCACTCATGCTCTTTCTCTGTCTCTCAAAAATAAATAAATAAATAAATAAATAAATAAACGTGAAAAAAAAAATAGAACGGCTATTATAACAAAAGACAAGAAATAACAAGTGTTGGCAAGGAGAAAAGGAAACCCTTGTGCACTATTGGTGTGAATGTAAACTGGTAATGCCACTTTGGAAAATAGTATAAAATTTCCTAAGAGATTAAACATATTACTACCATGTGATCCTATAATTCCACATCTGGGTGTTTATCTAAAGGAAGTGTAGACACTAACTAAAAAATACTCATGTATTTTACTCATGTAAAATATACTTATGACTACTCATGTTCATTGAAACATTATTTACAATAACCAAGCCATGGAAACCACCTAAATGCCCATGAGTGGATGAATGGATAAAGAAAATGTGATACACACACACACACACACACACACACACACAAATATTACTCAGCCATAAAAAAAAAAGGAAACCCTCTCTTTTGTGACAACATGGACGGACCTTGAGAGCATTACACTAAGTGAAATAGGTCACAGAGAGAAGGATAATACTATTTGATCTCACTGATATGTGGAATCTAAAAACGACAACAAAACAAACTCGTAGATACTGAAAGCAGATTGGTGACTGCCAGAGATGGGGGATGGGGAGTTGGAAAAATGGATGAAGGTGGTCCAAAGGTACAAATTCCCAGTTATAAAATAAATAAGTCCTGGGGGCATAAAGTACTGTATGGTAATTATAGTTAATAATGTATTGTATATTTGTGAAAGGTGCTAAGATGTAAGTCTTAAAAGTTGTTATTACAAGAAAGAAAAATTCTATAACTATATGTAATAGATGTTAACTAGACTTATTGTGGTGATCATTTTGCAATGTGTAGATGTATCTAATCATTATGTTGTATACCTGAAACTAGTGAAAAAATTACTTACTCATTCACTCTCTCCTTAAGCTTCACTTCTAGGAAACCCAACCCAAGACAACATGGATGACGGCCATACCTCCCCCTACCGTATTCCTTTCTAAACAAGGGGGACGTGAATTTGATGGTATATTTTTATGGTGGTTCTGCTCTGATTCAGGAATGCATTTCACTCAGAAAATACTTTTGATAAACTAATGTGTGGAAGGCCACAGGAATGAGTGAATTTGAGGTGATAGATATCATTTTACAATTTCCATAGCAATATCTGATTTAAATAATTTCTGAAATAACACAGGTGGTATATAATTTAAAGGACAGTTAAATGCTACAAGCACTACACAATATGTTGTTGAACTTTAACCCATACTCCTAGAATCATAAATGGCTAAATTTGCAACAAAGCAAAAGTAGTGTCATAAAAGCATGAAACATACCTACCTCTGAGTAGAGGTGGAAAGGAAAAGGGTTAGAGGCAAAGACCTGAGCCTAAATCCTTTCCAGAGACTTTGGGAATTCGCTTCTCTCTTTCTGAGGTTGCATTTCTTAATTTGTAAATTTGAGCCATTCCAATGGATGTAAGAAACATAGATCTCGACTTATTAATTTGTTTATGTACTGGTACAGTAATAAATATAAAGAGGTGTGGGTGTCCAACCACTATTTGTTAAATGAATAAATACGTAATTGTGAATTAAGGTGAATTATATACTTCATGGACACCTAAAGATCAAACATTATGCCGTTCCTTTTCAAAGTAGTACCTAATTCTGCTATTTATATTTTTAAATGCAAAAATAAAGCTTTACAGTGGAAAACATTAAACAGGTAAATATTATAATCTTAAAATCCAATGACCAATAAAAGGAAAGTCTTTCAATGCACACTTATGGGGTATCAGACCTACAGGTGTCATTATGGAAGTCAGAAAACATAGGTGGCTAAGAAGTTTAGGTTGAGTTCAAAGCCTGCTCTTTCTTTGAAATATTTTGTTCTCAATATTAAGCCTTCGGTGACAGTTTTATCCTTCAGTACCAGATTTTAAATGTGACTAAGAACAGACTGTAACATGACGCTCTCTGCAGACCCCACTGTCTTCTAAGCTGGCCACTCTCATTAGTGTGAGTGCACATGTTGATAAGCCCTAGGGGGCATTTATGTGACACCAAAGAACTCTACATGATATTCCTTCAGTGAAGATTTTACTCGGGCATTTTGGGTCTCTCTCTAGTGCTATTTCCTTTTTTTCTGTAGCATTTATTCGCACTTGACCCTATGTTTTAGAAAGTGCACACAAGTCAGTATTCCAGACATCCCAGGGACTTGAAGAGCTGATCTAATGCCTGAGTTGCAAGATGAAAAACAGAAGAATTTTGTTGAACCTATAAAAAGGATGACATTTTGCCTGGCCCTGAGCTGTTCTGTTCAAATTGAAGCTTTTGCAGCTTGTGGCTCTTTGATTTGTGAGCTAGAGAGTATCATATCTTGGCCATTACTGAATCATAAAAGTTCTCGGCCTCTTCCCAGCTCATTTTATTTAAAAGGAAAAAGAAAAACCCTTTATCTTACAAAACGCATTCTCTTTTTATTTTCTTTCATTTTGCACATTGCTGGAATGGATTCTGTAAGGGTTTAATGACAACACATGTATATGATAATTGAGCTGATGCCAATGGAAATTATTTGGGTGGTTAGATTGGAGTGGGTGTCATGAGAATAGAACATTGTGCAGCAATGTGTTTTCCATATTACCTTGTTAATGACCAGAAACTTGTACTCATTACTTATTTTCATCCATAACATAATAATGTACAGAGTCACATAGCACATCCGGGTTAGGGTCTGGCTTAACCGCAAAGAATTGATTTGTTCAGGAGGGAATGAAGGAGGCTTCATCAGGATTCCTGTGCATTCCAAACTCTTGGACAAGAAGGAAGTACATGGAATACATCTTAACAACGTCTGAAGAGGTAGCTAATTTCCCAGCTGAACTTTATTACCTTTCAACTTAACCCTTGTCTGTAGTTTCATTATCCCTTTATTCTACAAACATGTGATCAGTGCATTTGCTATGTCAGTCACTATCCTCCCTGCTGAGAGTGAATAGCACAGCCACTCCCTTCTTCAGGAAGCTCGCAGTCAATAAACACGTTATTATGTCAAAGTGATAAGTACTATTTAAAATCTTACACTAGGCATTTCTTTTTTTTTTTTCCTACAGATAAAAGATAGCGCAGCATCATTTCACATGAAAAGAATATCAGTCTGCCATCCAAAATATTTTTTGTGGGAGCACCTGGGTAGCTCAGTTGGTTAAGTGTCCAACTCGGTTTCAGCTCAGGTCACGGTCTCACGTTTCGTGAGATCCAGCCCCGCATCAGGCTATTTGCTGACAGTGTGGGGCCCGCTTGGGATTCTCTCTCTCCCTCTCTCTTTGCCTCGTCCCCACTCATGCACACTCTCCCTCTCTCCCAAAATACATAAATAAACTTAAAAAAAATTGTCATTGGATTTTAAGATTATAAATCCAATGATTTTTTTTAAATCCAATGACTAATGTTATAAATCCAATGATTTACAATCTTAAAATCCAATGACTAATGTCTCACTGTGTTTGTGAGCTTTTGAAACTCTCCATTTTAGTGTGATTTTTTTTCTCATCCTGAATAATTATTTACTTCTATATATAACTTTCTTTTCTTATTCCTAAAGGGGTTTCTCAAAAACTGTAGGAGTTTGAGGCTGCACATAGTCTTAATCCAGCTGGGACAAAAAACTGTACCTAAGATGATCTACACAAAGCCAGAACACTGTGTCTCACACAGAAGAAGCATTTAATACACGCCGCTACTATTATTACAATAGTGTTTTACTAATTCTCTTGTTATCATTCTATCTACTCCTAGAAAGCTAATTCCCTGAAAGATCAAAGAAAATCACAACATGCACAACTATCCTTCTCAGGTCTAAGAATTGTTCCAATGCATAACCAAAATTTTTTCAGGAGTACCATATTAAAATTAGTTTTCTATCTCATTTTGTCTACAATTTATTAGACCACATAAGAAGTATGAGTCTTTTAAGAAAATAAGTCTGGAAACTCTGAGACCATTTACAAATTGAAAGCACATCCATAGGCAGATAGAGATAGAAACAAATATTCTATATAAATTTTGACTGCTCCTTTCTCCAGTTTGAAATATCTATTGGGATCGTGGAGATAAATGCATGTGAAATGAACCATTTTTTAGATCGGTGGAAAAAACTCACAGGTGCTTAATGTCCTCTATAACTAGATGTCCTCGATAGCAATTTCTGCTTTTTCTCTCTCTCGAGGAAGCTAGAGAACATATTCAGGGTCTCTTGATGCCTGAAGAGAAAAATACAGTCATCTTTTTCATTGGCTTCAAATAGTCTAAATAGGGTGGTGAACAAACTCACTGCCGCTGAGTCAGAGGGAAGATAGCCATCTGTTAGAGATAAGCAGCCCTGGGTAACTTTGAAACTGAGCCAGGCCAGAGATTGAGGACAAGCTTCAAGGAAAAACTCTGAGTTCAGTTAATCACTTGGTGCTGGTTGTTAAGGGAAAATAAAGTGTTAGTGAGCAAGGCACTGACCTCCCTTGAAAGCATCTATTTCTTTAAAATGTGCTTTAGAATTGTCCACCTGTTAAGATGCTATTATTCAAGTTAATGTTAATGTGGCCTTATATTTTTAATAATTGTGTGAGAAATCTGAGGCTCAATACATTTGGGAAGAATCTGTATGAATGAAGCAGTCAAGTATAAGGGTGTTTTGAAGACTGCTGGTTCCAGAGTCAGACTATCTGCATTCAAATCCTGACTGCTTAGCTCCACGACCTTGGACAAATATCTGAACCTCTTTAAGATTCAGTTTCCTGGGGCTCCTGGGTGGCTCAGTCAGTTGAGCGTCTGACTTCAGCTCAGCTCATGATCTCGCAGTTTGTGAATCCGAGCCCCGCATCAGGCTCTGTGCTGACAGCTCAGAGCCTGGAGCCTGCTTCAGATTCTGTGTCTCCCTCTCTCTCTGTCCCTCCTCATGCTCTGTCTCTCTCTGTCTCTCAAATATGAATAAATGTAAAAAAAAGATTCAGTTTCCTAAACTGAAAAAAAAATTAATAATAACATCCACTTCATCAGATTGCTATGAGTACTAAATAAAATGATCTCTATAAACTAGCCCAATGCCTAGGAGACAGTCAGGACTCCATAGCAGCTAACACCCCCATTAAACTTGAAATTGCCCTTACCCATTTCCAGCACCCCTCTAGTATATTAATCTCAGCTTCAAGAGATTTTTGTATTTCTAATGGTTTCTAGTAGCAGTTAATAGGAACTAAAGGACACTGACAACACTTCTCTACTGATTTAAGAGTGTGTTTTGCCCTAGAAAGCTCCAAACAGTCCCTGTGAGCCCTCCCAAAGAAGTTAAACTCTGGTTTTGTTGCTGGGGCGCTGACCAGAGGCAACTGATGCACATTTTCAAAATCAGTTCAGGTTCTACCTCAACAACAGAGATACCCAAGCAATGGGACCTACTCCATGAATACCAATTTTGAATAGGAATTAGAAATCCTCAGGTTCTCAAGAGGTCGTTCATTAGGCCTGGAGATTTGAAGTATCTTTTCTCAGTGGTACAGTAAGAAAAAGTGCAGGTGGTGGCAGCAACAGCCAGGCAAAGATGATGGTGACTATCATAGAGCCACATCACCTAATGTCAAGGCATATAGGGAATCGTGGGGTAGGATAACGTGTTAGAAAATGTCAATGACTTGGCTGGGCCAAGACATGTAAGATTGTGTGATATTCTGTTGGATTCAGGTAAGTGATTTAGGAACAGCTGGGGTTTTGACATTTATGCTCTCAGAGGAAAGCACCCAGAGAATATTGACCAAGTCACCATGAATGCTGAATTGGCAAATGCTGAATCATTGTTTGTAGGGGAAATTCAGGGTTAGGTTCTTGCGATTCTCTGGTCACATTTCTGTAAGACATATCTTTGTTTTATGTGTGTTTCTGTTTAAAGACTATGTATTTATGATATATTGTTGTTTCACTAACATTGGACTTACAGCCAATAGCACTATAATTCATTCCCAAACAAAGCTTATCTAACACCCATATATTCTCTGTTAGGCACATCACAGCCTCCTTCTGCTTAGGAATGCTAGACTGTGCTTCAGCACTACACTTAGGAGCCATTTTAAATAGCATGGAAAGAAAGCACAAAAATGCATCAACAACAGAAACAACAACAAATAGCACCAAATTGATGGCAGAAAGGACAGTCATTTACAGTACTAGAGCTGAAACCAGAAGGCAGAGCATCATCTTTTTAACCACAGCTGGGAAGATGTGCATTGAGTGACTCAAATTTTTCACTGTTCTAAGCACGTCTATGAATGACCATGAAAGCACTGTCGGTATTGACCTTGGGGGTGAGAATAAACCTTAACTTGTATGAAAATTTGAAAATATGGAATCTAAGAATAATAAGGATCCACTGCATTTTATATTATCTGGAGGCAATACTGAGTTCTTGAAATTGTATATACTCAATACGATTACAAGTTTGTAAGATAAGGTAGATCTTTCTTTAAATGGAATACTGATGCTTTGTTTGAAAAAGAATCAATATTGAAAATATGATTTCAGGAAAAAATAATGATCTGACTCTTCTACTTACAAACTCAAAATGTCACATAATTCAAAAAAAAAGAAACTCAAAATTTTTTTTAGGTAAGTAAAGAGCACCCCAGTAGAATTGTTGATGAGTCAATACCACCAAAAGTATTTAGAGGTCACTGGCATCTGAAGACAACCAATAAAAGAAAATTAAAACTTTCCTAAAATTATAAGCTAGTTACTGTGTCACTATAATTCAATTCATAATAGATCATTAATGTTCAATTTATGTTGACATGACCTATATTTAACACAGGTAAAATTATTTACAAAAATTTCCCAGGATTATCTGTCAAAAAATCCATCAGGGTCTAGCATATGTGGTATTATAAAAAAAAATTTTTTTTTAGATAGGCAACATTTCAGAAAGAGCCCCTCTTCAGAACCATAGTGAGTTTCTATCTTCAGGGCACCCATATCATAATAAAGAGCTGTAATTTGAGTGCCAATGTGTCTCTCCTTTTAAGAAGGTTTACACTCTTGGAAAAGAAACTTAAGGGAAAGAAATTCTTCTTAAACTCTTCAACTTTCCAATGTCTTCATCCTCAGAAGCCACAAGTGATACTACCCTTCTTCTCCACCCCCTTTGATGACAAACACTGTCGTCTTGAATAATGCCAAACTTCCCTTAGTACCTAAATCCATCCTGATCAAGACAGGAAATACATTCTCATCCTCACAAATATGGGGCTTAGGAATTGATTTGATAGTTTTAAGTGCAGAAATTGGGGTTTCCTTTCTCAGCTTTTGTCTAGAACCACAGTGTCTTTGTATGACTGAATCCTTGCTGAGATCTCAGATATCCGACATCTTCTCTGCTTGTACCAGACACATCTTCCTGAGGGCTGTCCCCTTTAGGTCTAACCACTCTATCTAATGCTGCCATTCAGATGACAACACACATCACTGTTGCCTGAAGACACCTAGTGTCCGTCCCATTGACCAATTAGAAATCGCATGGAAAAACAGAGCTGGTCTGACAGAGGTTTTTAAACCATAATTTGGACTGCTGCTCCCCCTCCTCAGGACCCAGCCCAACAGTTAATTCAGTTCTCCTCTTACATGCTCCCCTTTATAATTCGACGTTACTCTGTACTCCCACTATTCCAACATTATGGTCCAACTCTGCCTCACCCTGCACAAGCATGTTAAGGGAATATGGTAAGGTGCCATTCTGGAAACTGTACAGAGACCAGTTATAAGAAACATTAAGACAATAGATCTGGGAAGGACATTGTTCACATAAGCCTGTAGAGATATTTCACTCAGTCTCTTCCAAACCTATGAAATGGAGCAATTAATTTATTCTCCTGCCTAAGGCACTTTAAGTCTGCATTTAGTTCTTAACAAGAACTTTTGTTGGAGTTCCTTCCAACAAAAAAGTGTTTAGTAAGTTCAAAGGATCAGTCTTATTATAAAGAAAATGTCAAATCAACTTGTAAATCTTTTTTTAACTAAAGTCAAATAATTATTTTATAATGAATTCTTTATTGAAGCAAAACTCATCATTTCAGACTCTGTCCTTTAATTTTTATTTCACTCTTTTGAAAAAAGTTTTATAAAACATTTATAACTTATAATTACAAAAAAAATACATTTAGGAAAAGGAAGCACTGTCTTCAAATTTTACCATTACATGTTTCTCCCTAGTTAAACCATATAAGCATATAAACATAATAAGATAAAAAGATCAATTTAATTCTATAAAATATTCTAATTTAATTCATGTCTTTGGAGGATATCCATTTTTTCTTTATTTTAAACTAAAGTAAATCATTTTACAATAAATATAAATTTATAAATTAGCAAGAGAATTCCAAATATCAAATTTATTTGATTTTTAATATGTGAATAAGGTTTACCAACGCTTATATTACATTTAAGTTAGTGAAAGTCTCTACTGCTACTTCATAGTATTTTTTCTATGCCTCAGGGATATCAATTTTCTTTAATCATGCAAAGATCTAAACTGTCATTTCAAAAGCAAAATTTCCACAAGCAAATAATATCTCTAGCACAGAGGCATTTCTACCTCATAGATGTGCTGTTTCTGTCTGACAATTCTAAGCATTAACAATGTTTGGATTTATGGTACCCAGCAGAGTTCTGCAGAGAGAGCCTGATTTTTTTTAAGGCTAAAACTAAAGTACAAAGAACATTAACCACTGAGGGAAATGAGAGCTTTTTAAATAGTAGAACTGTTGGTTGAAACACTTTGGGTAGAAGTGTTTGGGTAGAAAATAACATTTTACCAAGATGCTGTGATATTTTGTGCTAATATTTCACACCTAAGGTGTTGTTTTCTTCATGCAGAGGCAGCAGTCGGTTGGAAAATAGACAACACAAACTAACACACTTTTTTTTTTTTGTCTTAAGGCTTAAGCTAATTTGCTACATGGTGATTAATGCTTTAATCAAGATTCTTGGGTTTGAAAATTAATCATTTCATCAACTGATTATGGGATGTATGGGGATGGAAAAATGCTATAAATCAAAAGGAAAAACGGGAACACTGAGACATTTTTAAATTATTAACTTTTCAAAGAAATCTCTGTCCACCTTCCCCTTGGAGTCTTTCCTGCTGAAGCTTGAACCCACTCTTTTACCTTGCCCTGAGTAAATGGCCAACCTTAGCCTTTTTGTCTTCATTGCTCAAAAAGTGGTATTAGAAGTTATCAATTGACTCCTCTTGTTGGCAAGAACAGCAAAGTCACTTGCAAGGGGTCATGAACACAAGGAGATAATTCATTGGGAGCCATTATTATAACAGTCTACTATATAGCCCCAAAGAGTCAAAGAGAGAGGGGTTGAGTCCAGTGCTATTTTGTGATAACATTTCACCAAAAGGCAGAAGAAGGTGATGGACGGGGGACAGAGGCAATGGATACATGTATTTTAATCTTATATGAACAGAATTTGTTTATATAAACAGAATTCTCAGAGCAGGGAGATAAGTTAAAGAAGTTAAGGTGAAAGTCCAGAGTAGAAATGGAATTCGGCAAATAGATGTCATCCGAGAATTTATGGGAAGAATTCACCTCACAGAACACCCACACAGATACATTGAAATAGAGCAGCTGCAGGAAAATAAAACCAGCAATGCAGCATGAGCTTAGCTTGTAGAATAACCTGTATGGTTTCAAAACAATGTTGAAGCTCCCCATTGGTTTATGTGTGTCTTAGAAAAGCATACAAGTACTTAAAATGGCTGATATTGCTGTCTAATGAAAACATACATGGAGAGCTGCTGAGATGAGACGGGAGGGTAAGAGGGATGGTATCAGAAGGGAGACTGAGGTCCTTTAACCAAAGATTTTATACCAGACAACTTTAGCCTGGGGTATATGCAGCACCAACAAGACAAAGGCAGACTCCCATTCACAAGAATGACCATGACCTTGCTGAGAAATAATACAGTGGGTTGGCGAACTCTGGATTGAAGTACTGAGTATCAGCAGGGTAATAAGAATCCAAATGAATGTGCAATGAATGGGTCTCAAAACCTCTTCCTTCCAACTGCCTTATGGTCATATGATGTCCCTAGCCTGCCTCCTCAAGCCACTAGAAGAGCTGAGGGAAAGAGAAAAGAACCAAGAGTCTGCACATTTGCCTGGAAGAGATTTAACTGCTGGGGTTGAACTGAGATAAATTTCCAAAACAGGATTAAATTTAGTTTCCTCTTGAATCATTATTATTTTCTACTAATATGTAGGTTTTATAAAGAAGGACAAATCAGTTTTAAGAAAATAATGTAGCTATTTGGGGAACTTGGGAAGATGGTGGAGTAGGAGGACCCTGAACTCACACCATCCCACATTTACAACAAGGTACCATCCACATCCAAGCAAACAAACCAGAGAGCAATCTGAAGACTGGAAGAACAAACTCCACAACTAAATATAGTGTAGCTGCATCTGATAGGTTAAGAAGGTCAGAAAGGTGGAGGAAGGCTGCCTGCAGGTAAAAGGGAGCTGTGCACACGGACAGGGCAGAGACACAGGGCAGGGCACTTATACCAGGGAACTCACATGGGGAACTAATCCCCATAAGGTTTGGCTTTACAAACCAGAGGGGCTGAATTCCATGAGTTTGTATAACCAGTAGGACTCGGAACCTGGACCTTTAAAAACAAGCTGAGTCATCACAGGGAAAGCTGGGATGGTGAGTGATACTGGGTCCTGTCCTTAAAGAGATAGCAGCCTATGAAGAGAGGCAACATGAAAACATCAGTTTATACAACAGTGGGGGAAAAGAGGAGACAGATCTGTCATACCGATTTTGGAGCCCCATGTCTGACTTCTTTGAAAATGAGGGAGCTGGCAGGTGCCATTTTCCTACGCAACTCTTCAGCAAATACAAGGATACCCACAGAAGGCAGAGCTGCACAGGCATTAATCTGCTAACAGTGCACAATGCCCACAAGTTCTCCTGAGGACTAGCATACTCCAAGCCTGTTAGCCTCTGCCCTGGACACAAGGCAAATTTTGCTAAAGCCCACTGTGCATCTTGCCCAGCTGTACTGTGCACTGAATCCAGCCTCACCTAGCGATTTCAGTGCTCCATGACCAGCTTTGTGCCCCTGGTCACCAGAGTGCTTTGAAAATCCAGCATAGGACTAGTGGCCCATCACAAATTTTGCTAACATCACCACCCTGCTCTCAAGTTCCCTGGTGGGTATGTCCCCTTATAGGTGGCCTGCCTGGGTCCTACTAACACCACAGACAGCAAGCACACCTCACAACAGGCAGAGACTCAGTGCAGAAGACATCACTGAAAGAGATTCAGACACAACAGCAGAGCATAACACACATAAGATACTGTCCTGAAGTGCCAGGGGCTGGTGAACAGGGGACACTGCAATGGAGGACACTCCAGGATCTCTTTTTCATGAAGTCACTTCTTTCAAGAGCAGAAGACGTAGCTGACTTTCATAACACACAGGACAGACACAGACGCAGAGAGACAGACAAAATGAGAAGACAAAAATTTTATCACAAATTAACAGGAGAAGTCCATGGCCAGAAATCTAAATGAAACATATAAATAATATGCCTGATGGAGAATTTAAAGCAATGATCACAAAGATACTCACTGGACTTGAGAAAAGAGTGGAAGACATTCGTGAGACCCTTAACACAGAGATAAGGAATAATAGGACAGACATGAAGGGATCAATAAATGAAGTGAGAAATGCTCTTGATGGAATGAATAGCAGGATGGAAGAAGCAGTGGAACAAATTAGTGACCTAGAAGAGTAACGGAAAGTAATCAAGCTTAACAAAAGACAGAAAAAAAGAGAATTATGCAAAATTCTAATTGACCTAGGAAACTCAGTGACTCCATCAAACATAGTAACATTCATATTATAGGAGTCCCAGAAGGAGAGAGAGAAATGCGGCAAAATTCTATTAAAAAAAAGTAACTGAAAGCTTTCCTAATCAGGAGAAGGAAACAGAGGCACAGAAAACTCCCATTAAAATCAACAAAAGCAGACCCACACCAACACATATTATAATTGAATTGCAAAAATACAGTGATAAAAAAATTAAAGCAGCAAGACATAGAAAGACAGTAAACTACAAGGGAAAACCCAGAAAGCCAGCAGCAGATCTTTCAACAGAATCTGTGCAGGCCAGAAGGGAGTGGCATGATATATTCAAAGCTCTGAATGGGAAAAATCTGAAGACAAAAATGCTCTATCCAGAAAGTCTATTGCTCAGAATAGAAGGAGAGATAGAGTCTCCCAGACAAAAGCTAAAGGAGTTCATGACCACCAAACTGGCCCTGCAAGAAATACTTAAGGCGACTCTTGGGAGTGGAAATGAGAGACCCAAAGTGACAGTAAAAAGGTAGAAAACACAGAAGCAGTAAAAATGAATATTTCTGCAAAAAATTAGTCAAGAAATTCCCAAAATAAAAGGATGTTAAACATGATAACATATACCTAAAACATGTGGAGAAGAGGAGAAAAGAATGGTTCCAAACGCAAACACCATCAACTTAATATAGACTGCTATTTGAAGACCAGGCTATATACAAACCTTATGGTAATCATATATCAAAAATCACTAAAGATATGCCAAGATTAAAGAGAAAGGTATCCAAATATATAACTAAACAAAACCAGCAAACCGTAAAAGAGAGAAAGACAAGAAGGGACCAGAGAAAATCTACAGAAATAATCACAAAACAATTAATAAAGTGACAATAAACAAATACACATCTACCAAAAATTACTTTGTATGTAAAAGAACTAAACATTCCAATCAAAAGCCATAGGGTGTGAGGATGGATAAAAAACAAGACCCATCTACATGCTGCTTACAAGAGACTCACTTTAGACCTAAGGACACCTGCATAGTGAAAGTGAGGGCATGAAGAACCATCCATCATGTGAATGGATGTCAAAAGAAAGCTGAAGTATCAATGCTTATACCAGACAAAACAGACTTAAAAAGAAAGTCTGTAGAGGCGCCTGGGTGGTTCAGTTGCTTAAGCATCTGATTCTTGATTTTGGCTCAGGTCATGATCTCATAGTTGGTGAGTTCAAGCCCCATGTCAGGCTCTGCACTTTAAGCACAAAGCCTGCTTAGAATTTTCTGTCTCCCTCTCTTTCTGCTTTTTCCTTGCTTGTGCGCACTCTCTCTCTCTCTCTCTCTCTCAAAAATAAATAAATAAACATTAAAAGAAAGAAAGTAACAAGAGACAAAGAAGGACACTATTTGATAATAAAGGGAACAATCCAGGGGCGCCTGGGTGGCGCAGTCGGTTAAGCGTCCGACTTCAGCCAGGTCACGATCTCGCGGTCCGGGAGTTCGAGCCCCGTGTCGGGCTCTGGGCTGATGGCTCAGAGCCTGGAGCCTGTTTCCGATTCTGTGTCTCCCTCTCTCTCTGCCCCTCCCCTGTTCATGCTCTGTCTCTCTCTGTCCCAAAAATAAAAATAAACGTTGAAAAAAAAAAATTTAAAGGGAACAATCCAGCAAGAAGATATAACAATTGTAAATATTTATGCCCCCAACTTGAATGTATCCAAATATATAAAACAGTAACAAACATAAAGGAAACCATTGATAATAATACAATAATTGTAGGGGACTTTAACACCCCACTTACAGCAATAGACAGATCATATAAGCAGAAAATCAACAAGGAAACAATGGCTTTGAGTGGCACACTGGATCACATGGACTTAACATATATTTAAAGCATTCCATCCTAAAAGAGCAGAATACACATTTTTTTCAAGTGCACATGGAATATTTTCCTGAAGAGATCACATATTAGCCCCCAGAACAAGACTAAACAAATATAAGAAGATTGAAGTTACACCATGCATCTTTTCTGACAACAATACTAGGAAACTAGAAGTCAACCAAAACAAAACAAAACAAAAGTCTGGAAAGATCACAAATACATGGAGGTTAAATAACATGCTACAAAACAATGAATGGGTTAACCAGGAAATAAAATAAGAAATTCGAAGTTACAGGGAAACATGAAAACGAAAACACAACAGTCTAAAACCTTTATGATGAAGCGAAACCAGTTCTAGGAGGGAAGTTTATAGCAATACAGGCTTATATCAAGAAGAAAGAGAAATCTCAAATAAACAATCTAACATTACACCTAAAGGAACTAGAAAAGGAATACACAAAACCCAAAACCAACAGAAGGAGACAAATAATAAAGATTAGATCATAAATAAATAACATAGCAACTAAAAACAAAAAAACAGGTGTGCCTGGGTGACTCAGTCAGTTGAGCATATGGCTCTTGGTTTGCACTTAGGTCATGATCTCACAGTTTATGGGTATACTGACGGTGCAGAGCCTGCTTAGAATTCTTTCTCTCTCCCTCTCTCTCTGCCCCTCCCCACTCTCTCAAAATAAATAATTAGACTTAAAAAATTAAAAAAAGGAAATAGAACAGATCAATAAGACTAGGAGTTGGTTCTTTGAAAAAAATCAATAAAAACTTCAAAAAAAATCAATAAAATCAATGATGAACTTCTAGCCAGACTTACCAAGAAAAAAATGAGACAGGACCCTAATAAATAAAGTCACAAATGAGAGAGAAGGAATAATAACCAACACTATAGAAACACAAACAATTATAATAAAATATTATGAAAAACTATGCCCTAACAAATTAGACAACCTAGAAGAAATGGATAAATTCCTACAAACATATAAACTACCAAAACTGAAACAGAAAGAAATAGAAATTTGAACAGACTGATTACCAGCAATGAAATTGAATCAGTAATCAAAATATTCCCAACAAACAAAAGTCCAGGACCAGATGGCTTCACAGTTGAATTGCACCAAACATTTAAAGAAGAGTTATACCTATTCTTCTCAAATTATTACAAAAAAAATAGAAAAGGGAAACTTCCAAATTAATTCTATGAGGCTAGCATTCCCTAACACCAAAACCAGATAAAGACGCCACAAAAACAAACAAACAAAAAAACCCAAATGAAGCTACATGCAGTTTCCCCTAGAGCTGAAACTTTGCAGCTGTCTGTGTTAAGTAGATTAAACTCTTGGAAAAGATTTGTGCTGGTCTTCTCAGGGAGAAGCCTGCTGCTCTGGTTCTCAGGCTGACTTGCCCTAGTGGAGAGTGCCTGGAGAGCACAGGGGGCGGTGCTTGACGCAATGATTCAGTTCTCCACTTGGCACTTCTTTAGCACACTGGGGTCAATCAGTGTCGGTGGGCTAATGTTGAAAATGGCTTTGCCCTACTCTCTAGTCTCCAGAGTGGAAAGTTCATGCCCTCACAGATGGGTGATCAGTCACTCCTCCAGTGTACCCCACTTCTGCCAGCTCCCTGCCTTCCCCCCGTCTGTGTCTGAGCTATTCATCTACCAGGCAGCACCTCTCTCTAGAGTTTTATCTTAGCTGTGACTGTATTTCAAATCCCATACTTCAGACCCCCATAGATTGGAACCACAGTGACCTTCTGGGGAAGGGTCTTGCTGCATTGTGGCCAGGACTGGCTTGTCTCACTGCATAGTGGCAGCAGCTCAGAGTTTATGAGAAATCACAACACACAGCTGGAGCCAGATTTGCTGCCATCATCTGGAATCTTTGTTCCTATACCAGTGGATGTAGCAGCTTGATGGTACCCGGTAGGTCGTTCGCCTGCAGAGGGGCTGTATCACTTCTACTAAAGGCCAATGTCCATGACGAACACAGATGCAAAAATCCTTAACAAAATACTAGCTAACTGAATCAAAAAATCCATTAAAAATCATTCACCACGAACAACCGATATTCCTCATTTGCAAGGGTGGTTCAATATTCACAAAGTGATACACCACATCGATAAGAGAAAGGATAAAAACCATATGATCATTACAACTGACACAGAAAACGCATCTGACAAAGTACAACATCCATTCGTCATAAAAACCCTCAACAAAGTAGGTTGGGAGCAAACATAACTCAACATAATAAAGGCCATCTATGAAAAACTCAGAGCTAACATCATCCTCAATGGTGAAAAACTGTGAGCTTTTCCCCTATGGTCAGGAACAAGACAGAGATGTCCACTCTCACCACCGTTGTCCCACATAGTCCTGGCAGTCTCGGCCAAAGCAATTAGACACAAAAGTAAATAAAAGGCATCTAAATCAGTTAAGAAGAAATAAAACTAACTGCAGGTGATGATAGTGTGTGTGTGTATATATATATATATATATATGACTCTACCAAAAAACTGCTAGAAGTGATAAACAAATTTAGTGAAGTCACAAGATACAAACTCAATGTTCAGAAATCTGTTGCACTTCTATATACCAATAATAAAGGAGCAGAAAGAGAAAATAAGGAAACAATACCATTTACATTTACAATGATAACCAGATACCTAAGAATAAACCTAACCAAAGATATGAAAGGCCTGTCCTCTAAAAAGTAGAAAAGAGCAATGAAAGACATTGAAGATGACACAAAGAAATGGACAGACATTCCATGCTCATGGATCAGAAGAACAAATATTGTTAAAATGTGTATACTACCCAAAGATTCTACACATTTAATGCTATCTATCAAAACACCAACACTGTTTTTCACAGAACTGGAACAAACAATTCTAAGATTGGTATGGAAAAGAAAGAAACTGAACCATTTTATTATACCATACACAAAAATAAATTAAAAATGGATTAAAACCCAAATGCGATACCTGAAACCATAAAAATCCTAGAAGAGAACACAGGTAGTAACATCTTTGGCATCGGCCATAGCAACTTTTTTCTAGTTAAGTCTCCTGAGGCAAGGAAAACAAAAGCAAAAATAAACTATTGAGATTTTAGTAAAATAAAAAACTTCTGCACACTCAAGGAAACAATCAACAAAACTAAAAGGCAAATTACAAAGTGGGAGAAGATATTTTCAAATGACATATATGATAAAGGGTTAGTATCCAAAATATATAAAGAATTTATAGGGGTGCCTGGGTGGCTCAGCTGGTTGAGCATCCAACTCTTGGTCTCAGCTCAGATCATGATGCCAGAGTCGTGTATCAAGCCCCACATAGGGCTCTACCTGAGAGTGAGGCCTGCTTAAGATTCTTTCTCTTTATCTCTCAGTCTCTCTCCCTCTATAAAATAAAAAAAAAGAGAACTTATAAAACTTAACACCCAAAACACATATAATCCAATTTTTAAAATGGGCAGAAGACATAAATCGATATTTTTCCAAAGAAGACATACAAATGACTAAAAGACACATGAAAGGATGTTCATCATCGCTTATCTTCAGGGAAATGCAAATCAAAACTGCAATGAGATATTACCTCAAACCTGTCTGAATGGCTAAAATCAACACCACAGGAAACAACAGGTGTTGGTGAGGATGTGGAGAAAAAGGAACACTCCTGCACTGTTAGTGGGAATGCACACTGGTGCATCCACTGTGGAAAACAGTATGTAAGTTCCTCAAACACTTAAAAATGGAACTACCCTCTGATCTGGCAATTGCACTACTGGGTATTTACCCAAAGAATGCAAGAACACTATTTCAAAGGGACACATGTACCCCCATGTTTATAGCAGCATTATTTACAATAGCCAAGGCATGGAAGCTATTGGCTATGAGGGTTGGAGTGTCCGACTGATGAATGCATAAAGAAGATGTGGTGTAAAAATATAATGGAAATTTATTCAGCCATAAAAAAGAATGAAATCTTGCCATTTGCAAAGATATGGGTGGAGCTAGAGAGTATAATGCTAAGTGAAAGAATTCAGTCAGAGAAAGACAAATACCATATGATTTCACTCATATGTGGAATGAATTTAAGAGACAAAAGAATTGAGGAAAGTTGGGGGGTGGGGAAAGAGAGAAAGAGAAAAATCAAGAAACGGACTCTGAATTATAGAGAACAAACTGATGGTTACCGGAGGGGAGAGGAGTAGGAGGTTGGGTTAAACAGGTGATGGGGATTAAGGAGGGCATTTGTGATGAGCACTAGGTGATGTATGAAATTGTTGAACCATTATATGACATTAATATAGTGTATATTATATTAATTACATATATTACTACATTGAATCACTATGTTACATTAATATTGTGCCTATCAATCACACCTGAAGCTAATATAAAACTGTATGTTAACTAACTGGAATTAAAGTAAAAACTTAAAAGAATTTTAAAAAAGAAAAGGAAGAAAAGAAAAGGAAGTAGCTACTTTATTTTTGTACTTCTAAAAAGATAACTAAAATTAAGACAACTCTGTTATACTTCTCATCAAGGGCAGTTATAATAACCAAGTGGAATTGATTAACAAGTACATGAAATATATGAAGCATATAGCACAGTGTCTATAACTTGTAAATCCCTCAATAGATAGTAGCTCTGGATTGTCAGACAGGTAGAAAGGCAACCTCTCAGAATTTTGGGCTTAGTCCTCCTTGTACCTTATAGAGAATTCAGCCCTCCTGCCTGCAATTTGATAGTCACTTCATCGTTGCAGTGCGACTGCCTGTGTCATACTATATAGACAACACGGTGGAATCATCTGGGGCACGGAAAGCAGTTATAATAAAACCTTGATGAAAGAGCTTGCTGAGCATTATATGGATTATTAAACACCATTTTAAAAACCATTTAAGTTATTTATATTGGACGATTAGGATCATGTGATTAGGCATGCATGAAAATTGGTAAACTCTCAGTTGGAACTTCCCAGGACCAGAAAGATCACTTTGAGCAGACTACCAGGCTACCATGAGCACCACCTTGAGCAGAAGAGGCTTGGGAAGCCACACTGAACAAATATCCACAAATACTGACACACTTGGAATGCATCACAGACAACCGAATTTTTTGTAAGATTGATGTGACACTGTATAATAATACATCTGTATTTCACACCTGTTCCAGGAAGCAGGCATGGTCCATCAGAATCCACCATGGAGAGAATGACACATGCCTCAAACTTGTCCCGCCACTTGGTTACTGATTCCTCTGTGTCCATCCAGGATTCATGAAGAAATGCTGTGACGTGCCCCCTTGGGAGGGGGCATGAACTCATAACAGATGACTGTAATACTTCCCTGGGAAAGGGTGTGGGGAGGTACATTAGGTAGCTTTACTGTGTAAAATTAGACAGGGATTGTGTGTATATATGTATATTGCAATAAAGAGTAATAATTGAGCACAAGAGCTGTTGTCTCTGTAGTTTGTTTTAGGACAACTGGATAAGTGCTGTTTGATTTCTGTTAAAGTATGCTTCTGGGAAAAATGGTTTCAATGTTTAAAGGATTTAGATTGTAAAAACGATTGCTTCTTCTTGCAAGCCACTTCCTACAACACTCAAAAATTCTGCATAGAAGACTCACTGTGGCCTCAACAAAACAGGCAGTTCCCTTAAGCAGATCTCCAAGTATTTGTCATAATTAAAAAAATTATTCTGAAATAAAGAGCCATACTATCTGATTGTCATTTGGTAGAGTCCAGTTACCACATGAACTCTGTCTGGTGGTCACAGATGCGGCAGAAAAAAATTTCCCACTACAGTTTTAAAATATACCCGGTATGTTGGGTCCTGGATGGCCCAGTCAGTTAAGCATACTTGGTTTAGGCTCAGGTTGTGATCTCACAGTTGTGAGATCGAGCCCTGCATTGGGCTCTGCATGCTGAGCTTGGAACTAGCTTGGGATTCTCTCTCCCTCTCTCTCTGCCCCGTCCCCACTTGTGCTCTCTCTCTCAAAATAAATAAAGTAAAAAAAATAAAAAAATAAAAAATAAATAATAATAATAATAAGGTAAAATAAAATACCATTAATGTACAGATTACAATACAATATAATGAACTATATTGCAATATACTACAAAAAAAATCACATTTTTTTCACCTAATGATTGAGACAATTCATATCAGCTATTTAGGAAGGCATTAAATTACTTAAATGTGACCCATCCTATTGTTAATATTTAAAGTAATCAAATCATATTTGATAAGAACACAATCATGACTTTAATTTTAAAGATTATGACAGGATAGAAAAAAAAGGAAGGTCTAAGAAAAAAATTTCATCCTGAATAATAATAAAAAGTAGATATTTCAGTTATGTTGATGACAAAATAGCTATACTTGTATGAAAATTAGTTCTGAAATGATCAGAATAACCTTGGTTAACAGCAGATTTAGTACCAATTTATAGATGGATTAGAGTTTTGATTTCATTAATAAGAATGTAGTTGATTTTAAAAATCAGTGTAGACTGCCTTACAAATAATTTGTTTAAATCTAGTGCCCCATAAAATCTTCATCCACCCTTCGCCACACTTGTCATTTTCATAGTAGTGATAAATCTCATATTGTATGTATATAAAAATATTTTTACAGTAATACTGCTAGGAAATGCTTTCAACCATCATTATAATTCCTTTCTGCAACTTGATTTATTTAGCATCCAACTTAATATCTTGCAGAACCCAGATTTGTGGGCCCACATGAATGAATTATAGATTCTAATTAATTTACTTTTATCTCTGTAAAGTCCATTCATCTTATTTCACAAAAGTCTTCTTTTTTTGAATTGTACATATTCATATAGAAATTAATATGTACAGAAAACTATCTTTAAATCCCCAGCCAAATAAGGAGGAAGAAACTGGTGCATCAAGGTCTTGGACTGTCATTATGCAGTGCTTAATAACCCCAAGGACATGTGCTCTTCAATGAATACAAATTACTGTGGGCAAGAAAAGGCTTATGTAGACTAATTGCTTAAATAAACAACAGTTCCATAGTCTTACAATTGAAATTTCTAATTATAGTGAGAGGAAAATCTGCATCAAATATTTTTCTATTTCTATTTTGACTGAAATGTGCTAATTTATTTAAAATAGGGAGGCGTACTGAGCCATCTATTATTTCTACATTGCTACCTATGCACCTGGAACTGTGCTGTGGGTAAGAAGAATTCAGAAAAATAGAGGAAATAATTACCTTATACAACAAGAATTGAAAAATAAATCCCCTGTTACCTTAGAATTCCACCTAAATCATCAAAGCTGAGGACAATAAGTGTCAGATACCCTCAACTTCTAAAGAGAAGCACCAAACACACTTGAAAGACATTACCAAAATGCTCCATCAGCCTAACATTTTCCTTCATTTGATGTAAGACAAGGCTAGAGAGTAACTGAAGGAATTTTCTTTGACAGGATTAGTAAGAAGTAAGACCTCCTGGCTTTTCCCCTTGTTTGAGTGAGCCGGAGACAGAACATGAAGTTCGAAAGAAGGCAGATTGGAATCTTATGTCCCAGCAGAATATTTGTAGAGATATTTGTTAGTCTGGTGTGTGCGTGTTTTTGTTTTTGTTTTTGTTTTTTGTTTTTTGTTTTTTGCTGCTATAGGTGCACAGTGAAAAAATATTTTAGAAAAGGTTTTAAATATGTCCTCTGGAAATTGTGGAGCATTGAGACCGATGCTGATGTGTTCCTCCTAGAGAAGTCTCAAAAAACGAGAGTCAGGCTGGAGTAGCCTACAATGGCAGGATGAACCAAAAAGGGGAGCGGGGGAGTAGTGTTTGAAGAGGCAAGTTTAAGTGACTTTTCTCTTTCATCAAAGTATCAGAGTCTGGTGGGTATTGAAATCATTCCACTAAAAATGAGTACTTGTTGAGAGAGGCACAGTTGTTGCCTCCCTATGGTTGTTTTCATTGTGGAGCAGCTCAGGGAGAAATGAGACAGATTAGCCAGAAATGACAAACACTATCATGAGGAAATGGAATATTGTAATAGGGAAGGAAGTAGAATAATGTTTGCCTAAGAACTTGGTAAATGGAGGCCAGAAATCAGCATTTTGGTTCTGCCGCAAAGAGGGAAGGGAAAGTTCAATTGCCTTTTTACTGTCATATCCCCTAATCTCCTAATCATTCATTCCCTTGACCCTGGTCATGACACTGAAGAAGTTAAACCCCACACAGGACTGGTAGATGAAGAAGATCACTGAGATAAACAACACCAGCAATAACAAAATCAGAGCCATCTTCTCTTGCCCAACATGGGTACTCTATCTCCCATCAGCCTGATCTGGGGAAGGAAGCATCTCCCAACAGCCTGATCTGGGGAAGGAAGATGTGAATTGGACCTGAGAAGGAAAGTGATTAAGTTGGCCCAGGTGCTCTGGAACTAGACTGAGAGATAAAAGTACTCAGACAAGCTGTGCCGTGTGCCTGAAATGTCACCAATTAGAAGGGAAGAAATATCACTGTGCCTGGTGCTCATGATAGGAAAAAAAGAAAACAAGGAGGTTTTGTGATTTTGCCCTGCCATGTTCATCCCATATAATAAATCAAGTGCACTTAAGCATAACAGAAGTTCAATAATGCTCAGGAAGATGCCATTTCAAAGAAACAACCAACCTTTCACCTATTGGAGATATCTAGAAATATACAAAAAAGACTTGAGCATTTTCCTTCAGCATATTTAAATGGTACGGACATGAACACACACACACACACACACACACACTCACACACACACATGGACACACACACAACTTTTGGGGAGTAAAAACCTATATAGGAAAACAGGGATTTGATCCTGAAAGGTAATTTCACCACCTTCTCACTTTCCAAATATTTGTGTCTTCCGTGTCATGCAATATTCAGGGGAATTTTGTAGAAATCAGTATTCACACTTCCTGTTGGTTACTGTGACTTCCAGTAGGTTCTAGTAGGTTCTAGGTTTCCTGACAAGGCAGGCAGTTGAATTGGACTAGAAGAGAAAGGGGGGAAAAGCAGTCTGAGGGGCCTAATAGATCTTCGATTTTCTTGACAGAAAAATATAAAGAGATGTTAGGCTATCTTGATAGCAAAATGTGGAAGTTAATGATTTGGATAGAGAAAATGTGAAGATTACAGAATATAATCCTATTTGCTCATGAATTAATGAATGCATTCACTTACTCCTTTATTCAAAAACACACTTGAGTTTTTAGTGTGTACAAGCACTATATTTTACAGCTATAGAAAGTAAAGATAGGACTTCTTATCTTAATAATTGTATAATTTTGAGAAAAAAGCATAATGTAGATAAATAAACAGCCACCACCAACACACAAATGTATGTGTGCCTGCCCACCTGGGCACACGCACACATACTTCCAGAGGGCTTTTCTAAATTATGTGGTAGAGTAATGAATGATCTAAGGAAACTGCGTTGATGAGCGGCTGCTCTACGGAGAAGATAATCCTTAAACTGAATCTTGAAAGGTGACCAGAAGTCACTCAGGCAGAAAGGGAGTAGGGGTAAGCCAGCTGAGCTATTTTGAGGTGAGAGAAGGGCATATTTAAAAATACAGTCCTGGGAAGGAATAGAAGGCCAGTAGTTCCGTGGCACGTGAGGTACCCTCAAAGCAGGAACAACAAATGTAAATGGAGGGAAAGATCAAGAAGGATGCTTTTCCAATCTCAGGGCCTGCTTTGAGATAGTGAGAGAAAGGCAAAGGGAATGGAGCTCAGAGAGTGTTGGGTTCCAACCAGACAACTCTACTTTCAGGTTTTACGTATACATTACGTAATACGGAAGATTTTCGTTGAGGTGTTCTACAGCTTTAAAAGGATCAGGAGCCGTGGATCTCGGAAAATAACAGAAGGCACATGGACAGACAGAACACGCCAACAATGGAGAAAATACCAAAAGGATAGAGAGTGCCGAGTTACAAGTACGAAGGACTTTCAATACTCTTGATCATGCTGGAAACCCTTCTTCCTTTGATTTTTTGTTTGTTTGTTTCCTATTCTCTTCTTGTCCTAAATTTCTCTTGATATTCTCTTTCCCTGACAATTTTTCTTGAGCCCACACCTTTAATAGGCACTTCTACATTCATTCTTTCATTAAACATTTTTGGCTACCAGAAAATACAAAAATTAATCAGAATGTCTTTCTGTATAAGGAATCCCCCCTCCCCATGAGACCAGATAACTTACAACATGATACGCCGTGGGCTGTGTCAGTCCTATGAATAAACAGCTTTGATTCCCAGCGAACGAAAGACCTGGCCTAAAAGAAAGCAGGGTCTCTGAATCCGGGGCCACTGATATTCAAATCCCTTCTCTGCCATTTCCTAGCTATGCGCTCTTGCTTTTGTTCAATTATCAGCTCTACCTATACCACAGTTTTCTCTTATGTACAATAAGGAATAAAGGAAGCACTTGCCTTCCTGCATCACCGGGAAGACTGAATATGAACAAGAATGCGAAGTGCTCAGCGATGTGCCTGCCACATACACACACACACACACACACACACACACACACACACACACAAGGTAAGTAATAGTCACGGTGATCATAATAGAAGGAAGAATAAGACGTAGGGGGAGCAGGGGAAATGGAAGAACACAGGAATATTTCACAGGGAAAATAAAATTTAAGCAAAGCCTTAACCAATGAAGAGAAGTTCACCAGTAAAGTGAGGCAGGAAAGGGATTCACAGACGGAGGGACTGCGCTGTCCCAAGGCTGCCTCTTCAGGTGACCCTACCCATGTTCTGAGAAATGACATCCACCATTATTATGGCTTACACTCTCAACTAGGCTAATGTCTCCTACAGTTACAAAATGGCATTTCTTCTGAGCTTTCTTTCTATTGGACCTGCCTATTTTGATGTCCTGTAACCACCACAAACTCAAACACTTAAGAAGGAAACGTAAAATCTTTCTCTCCACATTGTTTCTCCTCTTCCTCTTTCCTCTTAGGAAATACAGAAATTTCAGAGTCACCACTGAACCCTTTCCCTTTGGCCCCTCTGCCTTCTCTGTTTAAATCATCACTAAATTCGATATCAAATTCAACTTCGAAATACGACTGCACCTCTCCAAATTCATTCCTCATTGCATGAACTTCTGAAATAGTGGCCTAGCTGTTCTGCTACATCTAGAGTTTTCTTTTTGCAGCAATTGGCCAATTATGTTCATTCATTCACTCCACAAAAATTATCTGGGCAACTAAAAGATGCCAGGAAATCTTTAGTGTGCTAAAAAAATCAATAATGAATACCTCTGAGCTACTGAGACATTTCTTTATATTGTCACAGTATCATCTTTGCAAAGCTAATCATGTCAACTCTTAAAAGCCTCAATCAATTCTGTATTGCCTACAGACTATGACTTAGTACAAATTCCTTAGCAAGTCATAGAAAGCCCTTCATACTGAGAAGCCAGTCTATTTTAAAGAAACCTTTTTTAAAAATCACTCCATTTTCAAGTTACTAAACTACACCAAACTTCTCTCCAATCTCTTGAGTATCCCATGCTCTTTCTGGCCTTTGCATATGGTCATTTTTACCTCTTTTTGTAAATGTTTATTTATTTTTGAAAGAGAGAGAGACAGAGAAAGAGAGAGAGAGAGAGAAAACACAAGCAGGGGAGGGGCAGAGAATGAGAGGAAGACACAGAATCCAACACAGCTCCAGGCTCTGAGCTGTCAGCACAGAGCCCAACATAGGGCTCGAACTCATGAACCATGAGATCATGCCCTGAGCAAAAAAGTCTGATGCTTAACTGACTGAGCCACTCAGGCGCCCAGGTCATATTTACTTCTGCTCTTCCATTCATCTCAGTCTGAGGAATGGTCCAACATTTAATAACCAGTTTAATATCCTCTCTATGAAAATGAAATTGATCAATTAATGAGTTTCTACCATGCCTTCCTGCTTGAGTCCCATCACTAATCATCAAACCCTTTAGACTTTATTTTCTGACTGCTGAACTTAATGCTTTAGGATTACCAATAGAGAAAAGAATTTTTTACATCTCTCTAGAAAACTTACTCTTTTTTGTCTTGTCCATACTTTATGCTACCCTGTTTGTATTCAAATACTACAGGTCCATGTAACAGTTTTAAAACAGAGAACAACCTAAATTGAGCCACATTTGAGGAGATTTCTAGAATGACATGGCCCTTTATTCTTCTTTTCTAACATGCAGTTTCTGAAAGAGAAATCAATATCATATGTTGAGCCAACTCAAATATTAATTATAAGTTGAACTAGAATCAGTATAAAATATACAATAATAAAATAATCATTTAGCTGACTGTGTGACTGTTAAACTCTGTTCCTTTTTTTTTTAGTTTTTTTAATGTTTGTTTATTTTTGAGACAGAGGGAGGCAGAGCACGAGTGGGGGAGGGGCAGAGAGAGAGGGAGACACAGAATCTGAAACAGGCTCCAGGCTCTGAGCTGTCAACACAGAGCCTGATGCGGGGCTCGAGCGCACCAACCGTGATATCGTGACCTGAGCCGAACTCGGATGCTTAACTGACTGAGCCACCCAGGCGCTCCATGTTCAACTCTGTTCCTAATGCATCTCCTAATTTCTTTAAATGAAGGAGATTTAATAACTGAAATTAAATCCTCCCATGCAGTGTATACCCAAACTGAATTCATTTGCTGATTCAACAAATATTCTTTAGGTAATTATTATGTGGTAAGCACATTTCAAGACCTAGGGTATATGGGGTTAAAAAAAATCTTGGCTTCCAAGGCATTCACAGTCCACTAGAAAAATGAGAAAAAGAAATCAACAGACACAGCATAAAACCGCAACTGCTATCGGAGAAGTTTCTATGGTAAACTGTGTAATCCAGAAGCTAAAATTCTAAGGAGAAAGCATGTATGTAGATAGGGAGAAGGGCTTTCCAGATCAGGAAAGGACAGGTGTCTAGCATGTGCAATTAAGGAAGAGAGAATAAATACTCAACTCACCCAAGACAGTTGTGTTAGCTTACATGTGGTGTCACTCCTGGACTGTAAGTTCTCTACAGCTCATTTCCCCCACGACCAATTTAGTAGCAGGTACTCAGCAAACATTTCTTGAATGCATAAATAACTGTCTGGTAAGAACTAATGAAAAATTATAGTTCTCGAAGTATTTGAAAGTTCTAATATATGATATGGGATGAAGTTCTAGGACCAGGGGTAGCAGTGTTTATATAAATACATGTTTTTATATTTGATCTTGAAGGTTTGCTTGTACACAGCAGACTATACGTCTGACCAAGGATGCTACAACAGAGAATATCAAAAAGATTAAAGTCATTATGAACTATGAGTTGTTTCTTTTTTCCCCCCAGACAGAATTCATGAACACAGTCAAGGTAGAACAGGATAAGGCAGATGTATACCAATGCAGGGAAAACAAATTAATTAATGACATAAATTAAAAAATGTGTATATGTATATGTATACACATGTTTTACTTTACACGTGTTTATCTGTGTGTGTATATATATAAACACATACATGTATCTTTTAAATGTAATAAAAACACCATTGTTGGGCGTCTGGGTGGCTCATTGGTTAAGCATCTGACTCTTGATTTTGGTTCAGGCCATGATCTCACCGTTCTTGAGATCAAGCCCCCCATCAGGCTCTGTGCTGACAGTGTGGAGCCTTCTTGGAATTCTCTCTCTCCTTCTCTCTCTTCCCCCTCTCCTACTGGCACTCTCTCTCTCTCTCTCTCTCTCAAAATAAATAAATAAATATTTTTAAAACTAGTGTTGTTATAAGCCTTATAAGGTGGTAGAGTGTTGATGTGGAAGACCGTGCCTCCTCTACAGTTCAGGCTGAGAACGTTCCTATAATGCAGTTGGCTACACTTCATGTCTTTTGTGCACTAATGTAGTACTATTATTGCTCTCCTTTCTTTTAAAACTATGAAGTTCTAAAGATGCCCACAGGGCAACAGGCAAAACCTTATCCCCCAACTGGTTGGGAAGGACAGAGTAGAGCAGTATGGAAAGGATATGGATCCTGGAGTCAGTTAGACCTGAGTTAAAGTTACAGATCTAGACCAAGTGATTTTGGGTAAAACGAAGCCCCATTCCCTTACTTCTTCTTACAGTTCTTGCTAACTCTAACTCATTCGATAGGTTCAACTACAGATACCATCATAAAACCTTAGTAGGTCCCAAATGGAAAGCTTCCTCTTTCTCCCCAGTTGTCATTATCTCCTCAGAATTTGCTTCCCCTGGTTTTTTTTTTTTTTTTTTTTTTTTTTTAATTTTTTTTTTTCAACGTTTATTTATTTTTGGGACAGAGAGAGACAGAGCATGAATGGGGGAGGGGCAGAGAGAGAGGGAGACACAGAATCGGAAACAGGCTCCAGGCTCTGAGCCATCAGCCCAGAGCCTGACGCGGGGCTCGAACTCACGGACCGCGAGATCGTGACCTGGCTGAAGTCGGACGCTTAACCGACTGCGCCACCCAGGCGCCCCGCTTCCCCTGGTTTTTGAAAGGACCTGCCTCTCACCCCATTTCTCAAGTGAAAATCCGGTGTCTAATACACATCAAGAATTCTTGGGGCACCTGGGTGGCTCAGTCCGTTGTGCACCAGACTTCCCTGACTTTGGCTCCGATCATGATTTCACAATCGTTAGATCGAGCCCTGGTCAGGCTCTGCACTGAACCTGCTTAAGAATCTCTCCTTCTCCCTGTGCCACGCATGCACGCACACTCTCTCAAAAAAGAAAAAAAAAATCCTTCCAACAATATTTTTGAAATAAATTCTGATCACTTCTGATAACCTCCAGCACTATCACTTTCATCCAAATCCCCGTGTTGCCTACACACTGAAATGCCTTCTCTCTTGTCTCCTAGTCTCGCTCTCGGCGTCCTGCATATTAGTGTTTGCACGACAGAGCCATCTCCTGAAATGCAAAATCATGTCACTGCCTTGTTCAAAATCCTCCCAAGGTGTCCATTCTAATCAGAAGAAAAACCAAATCCAAAGACTTACCATTGTCTCCCATACCGTACATATGCTGCCCCCGGAAAACTCTCAAACATAATTTCCCATAGTCACTTCCTCACGTGGACTTGCCAGCCTTCTTGCTCAGGTTTGAACAAGGCCAAGCACACCCTAGCCTCAGGTTCTTTGCACAATTGTTTCTGTACCTCACTCCAAAGATCTCCACACGGCTTGCTTCCTCTTCTCAGCCAAGTCGCAGCTCACAATTGTCTCCCCTGAAAGTCCTTCCACGACCCCTCGTTGAGGGGAGTTACCACTCTTCAGCCCTTTCTCTTGTTAAACTTCTAAGTCTTCCTTATCCCTACCTAATATTACTTGTTTGTTATGCATGTCCCCTCACGGATGCAAATATCCAAGATAGCAGGAATTGTGTCTCTTGTTTACCATCTCAATGCTGACCATAGAACCTTGCACATAGTACCTGGTTGTAAATGCTTGTTGAGTGAACAAAGTGTCCTCTATTGTTCCCTCATCTCTCCTCCAGAGATGTGTTTTGGTGTTTTCTGTGAAGTGTCTTCACGGTAACCAAAATATCTTTGTTCCTCCCTAACCTCCTGATGCACCTGTTTATTTTTCTACATTGCTAGGTTATACCCTCTTTAGGGTCCGAAGACTACACCTGTCTTATTCACCATGTATGACTAGTGCCGATCTCAGAATCTAATATAAATAATAATAAAATAAAAATAAATAATCTAATATAAATCATCATCATTATCATCATCATAATAATAATAATAATATAACAAAATAGTGGTTGATTTTAGTGTCCAGGACCCATTCAGAATGAAATAAATGAGAATTGTGATAATAATAACACATATTCTTATTTTATGCAGCTGGAAACTTCTTAACTAGTGCCTGCCTAAGGAGATGAGAAAGCTGATTAAGAGGTAGATATAGGTTTAAAAAAAGTCATTTGTCATTTCTATTTTAATTTTAGAAGACACAATCAACTTAATTTAGATTTATCGTCTATGGTGTACTCAGAGACAAGGATGATGCCTGCAGTTTATTTCCAGCAGGCTAGATATACTTCCCAACCAAGGCAAATAACAGGCATTACTGGCATTGTATTTATTTCTCTTCCCTTCTGTTTTGTTCTCTTATCTCCTCTTTACCAATGGGCACTAAAAAGAAGCATACTGTTAGTCTAGGGCTGTTGTAATATACTTGCATTCAACATAGGGCTGAATTTAAACGTCTGTGTATGGAATACTCTTGACTAAATAGGAAAAAAAAGAAAGAAGTAAATTACTTTGTGATAGAAAAGCAGTTGCTAACCCATCAGGAAAGCTGTCAAGAGATTACACCATTCTTTTCAAAAGTAGAGATAGGAGATGATCTTAATCCCAAGAAAGAGTTGAGACAAATGACTGTCAAAGCAATGAAGTAAAATCTGAACTGTAGGTGCAACACTATATCATTTTGAATAGCTGTTCTGGGTATTTATTGAAAACAATGTGTTCCCTGGAAAGCTATCTGAGTTTTACATTAGTTCATGCAGAATTGATGTGTGTGTGTGTGGGGGGGGAAGGGGATAAATGTTAATATAAACTGTTAAAATTACAGATTCTAGTATTAGCCCATGCCCTCTGAACAATGCAAGTATTCACTATTAAAATTTGGGAAGAATAAACATTACAGCAGTTGGTTGTGTGTGTATATATATATATATATATATATAGTATATGTCAACAGGCCATTTCAATCCAAACCATGGTACAAGGCAATATTGTGTGGTTAGATAGCATAATGAATAAGTGGATGATTTTGAATCCAACTTCCTCTATTTGCAATTCATACCTTTTCTTTCCTACATAAAGACTCTCAGAAAACATTGCTTTCTGGCCTCAGACTTTAGTGAGCCCTTAGTCACTATCTATCTTTATTCATTCAAAAAGTCTTCGAGAAAGAATGGTTTTCATTTTGAACAGATTAGAACACACTCAAAGACAACAAAAAATCATGTGTGTGTGTATCTCTCTCTGTAATACAAAAAGATAAGTCCAATTAGGACAACTGAGTGCATGTAGGTTATAGTTCATTAGAATTTTTTCTAGATCTCTTGATCTTTGACATTTTAAATCTAGACACAATTTTGAACTTATTTAAATTTCATGTTACAAAACCCTTGGTTGTAATATTTAAGTCATCAATAATGCGTTATTTGGGACCACGTGGGTGGCTCAGTGGGTTAAGGGTCTGACTCTTGATTTCGACTCAGGTCATGATCTCCTGGTTCATGAGTTCAAGCCCCACGTCAGGCTCTGTTCTGACAGCATGGCGTCTGCTTGGGATCCTCTCTCTCCCCATCTTTCTCTCTGCTCTTCCCATGTTCACATGCACTCTATCTTTCATAATAAATTAAAAAAAACATTTTTTAAAATGTATTATTTCACTGTAAGTAACATATTCCATATAAAGCATTAGATATATCATATAGCAATAGAAACTGGAAATCACAAAACATGCATTGGCTCCTTCTAAATTAATTACTTTCCTTGTTTTATTTTTCTAGCAAATACCCTTTCCCTCTCCATCTTTATACGCTAAAATGTTAGCAATTTATACATAATCACATAGTTAATAACTTCAGATTGTAATCCATTTGTTAGTAATGTGACAAATCTTTCCAAAGAGGTTTGTTTATGTCAACTTTTGTACATGCTTCTATGGCATAAGCCCAAAAGACAGTAGGAAATATTTGACATCTTCAGTATCTATTATTTACCAACAAGCCTTCCCAAAGAATGTATATAAATCTTAGGAGGCAGTGTATGTGGAATACATGAAGAAAATGTAGTACACAGGTATTATTTTTATCTATTTCAGCCACGCAGGGTCTGTTTTGTTTTCTTAGTTCTAAGCTATCTGCAATGCTCCATACGATGTATTTTCACATATTAATTTATATTCTCGTACACACTTGCATATAAACACATATCTAATCGAACCTAATAAAAAAGGAGAAGAAAAGCCCCCCGAATGGTACAATGGTATAGCAATAAAATGATGGAAGTCAGCACATGTCAGTGTTGTCATATAATGTCACTGCGAATCTTGTAAATCAATATAACAACATGGTTTACTCGTTTTGTTTTTCAGTTCCTGGCATTATTTGAAAAAAAAAATGTATTTAAATGAATTATTGAAAGACCTAAGGAGGCCAAGAAGTACTTAAACCTTAGCCCATCAAATCCACTTACCTTCAAGTTACTACTTTGAAAAGATATCTCTCAGCCTATGGTTCTGAGAGATAATTCCTAAGGCTTTGATTCTTACCTTAATTTCTCTGCCTCTCAGCTTCGTCTCTCTCTCTCTCTCTCTCTCTCTCTCTCTCTCTCTCATTACTAAAGGTTCTTGGAAATAAGTTAAAATTCTCAGGGAATAGACACCATAATTAAATAATTCCAGACACCTGAGAGGACCAAATATGCCCAAATTTATATTTCCCTAGGTTCAGATCTAAGTTCAGATCTAAGTTCAAAGCTCTAAACTAGCAGCTGTAGTATCTTTATAGATTCCAAGGACATGGCTATGAATTTTTTACTTTTAGATATATTTTTTTTACTGTTCGTAAAAGTCGGATCTCATAAATCTGCTAGTTTCAAAAACCTGCAGCTTTTTGAATAGTGGCCCTTGTATTTCGATTTAAACCAAATGGGACCAAACTTATTACTTCTATTCTGAAAGGTCATTTTTCATCAAGATTGTATTAGAAAATAAATCATTTAAAGCCATCCTTTGGATGGTTCCTTGCATGAACATCTTAAGAAGAGCATGGAATAAGAGGCTCTGTGCAAAGCAAAGCGGATTTATTAGTCCAAAGTGGTCTAAAGCTGCCACCTGCTGGCGCTTCGGCCATATTGCTCTAAATTCAGTATTCTGAGGTAACAACACAGTCCGAACTTGCACAATATCTCCATCAATATCACAGAGAAGGCTTTGAGCGCAACAGAGACAGCACGTCAACATCACGTGTTTATTAAGACATTATAAATAAAAGCAGGCTGCAAGGCTAGAGCTCTAGGACCCGGGGAAGTTACTACCAAAATCAGACAAGCTCTAGAAAGTTGTACTATGTGAAACCAAGGGCATTCACAGATGCCTCAGAAAACTAAAAGTTTACGTGGGATGGAGCTTCTGATGATAGTCTTTTCAATATTCTCTCGCTGCACCAGAATAAATCACCACTTGGTACCTTATCAGTATCCTGCTTTAAGGCTAGGCAAATTAATTCTCTACTGAAAAGGCTGGTTTTAACTCGGAAAAAGAGATATAATCCAAAACACTATCTCTACTTAGTAAATATTCAAAAAAGAAAATTCGTATTGTTAAAATATTTTAAGTTTTTTGCTACCGACGGTAAAATGAACTCCGTTTGATAATATTGATAACTCATGACCAATGATAGAGTTTCTCTTTGGAATAAACCCTTGGGATCATCCAGGAGCAAAACCTAAAGCCTGAGTAAATGGTGCAACTGCGAAAACCCACTGAGCTCCACGAATGACCATTTTTTTGGTTTTCTGAGAAGACGACGTTTTCTTTTACTTTTGTTTGTTTGCATTAGGCAATGGAACGAATTAAGAATTTTACTATTTTTCCACTCTCCTATCATTCATGTACTGCTCTCCTCTAAGTGAAGGGCATTAGGGTTAGATCCTTAGAATGAATAAAACAGCTCCAAGAAAAGAAACTGGCAACTTCTTCTGTGATGCTGAGTAATTAAACAGACCTACAGAGCCTGCTGGAATTATAGAACATAAGCAAAGATTAATGAGGCCTGAAAACGTGGGGTCCCATGGTCTCCAAACAACATGTGAGGCGTCTCACCTCAGCTTTCTCCACACTGAACAGCTGCCCGTTTTCAAGGCAAGCAAAATTGTACTGGTTCCTGCTTTGATTCAGAAACAGTTTGATAAAATCTAGCACAAAAAATGTTGCTTTAAAAATTAGCTTTTTTAATTCCCACACCTTACTGGTAGGCCTTGTCTTCTGCTCCAGATTGCAGAGTGCTCATGAGTGGGTGTGGGTGTCCTGAGGCTGTTTCATACCTTCCTTCCTAATCTGGGTCATCAAGAACAAAGAATTTATACAGACCCCCCTTTATTACGGTATAGCCATCAAAGCAGGAAACATGGCATAGCCTCATTTCTCTCCCCCCGCTGCTTGGTCTTTGGGGTCTAGAGTGCTTCTGATGGTCAGGAAGCTTTGAAGGTTTGCAATACCTGAGCTGAAGGAGACGGTGACTGTAACAAAAAACAGATTTCTCAAATTGATTCTAGCTGCCTGATTGCTCTTAGTCCACATAGCTGTCCCAGGAAGACACGGAAAAACTGGTTGGGTCTTTAAATTTTAGATTAAATACCCCATCTTCCTATATTGTGATCTGGACTTTATGTATTCAATTCATCTTTTCTTGTTAGAAATGGCTACCTATTCCAAGATTCTCTAAAATGCTTTTAGCCCCTTTATGTATATATACACTTAAATGGGAATTATTATATGTTCAGATTCAACCTAGGATTTTGGGGATTACCTGTCTCCTTTCCATAAACATTTATGAAGCTCAAACCACGCATATGTTGCATTCCACAGAGATTTTTAATATGAGACCAACATGGCCCAATGCCTGCATATATTAGAAACACTATAATATCCAATTACTAGCAGACTCCATTCACTGAACTATGTAGTACAAGCAATAAGGCACATTAACCCTGGTTTGCTTCCTCAGATCATTTCATATAATTTCAGTGAGTGCTTAGATCTCCTTTCAAGGGGACTTCACACTCCTTCCCCCTGCCATCATCTATAGGGTCTTGTATACTCCTTGGTCACATGTCCTCTCTCTTACTCTTAGCTCTCTCTCTCTCTCTCTCTCTCTCTCGCTCACTCACATTCTCTCCTACATTTCTAATAAAGATAAATCCAGACAACAAGATTGTATATTTCATGAAACTTAACTCTCACATATAGTATATCGATTTAGTGTATATTATATACAATATGCATTTAATGATATTCATTATTAACACTAGTGATCGTTGTATTTCTGTGGGCTCATATAGTGGCAAGAATATTGCTTTGGAAATATAAATCATTCTGTTATGAAATGTGACAAGATATGCTTTTGGTAGTGAATGTACTCCAAGTAAGAAACCTGTTGGTGGTTCTTGGTGAGAAATGTTGAGACACGCCTAGAGATGCTGGTCTCTCTCTCTCTCTCTCTTACAATTATAATCATATAATCATATTTCTTCCATTTACAAGAAAAGTTCTTTTCATTTTTTGAATTTATTAAAATATGTAAAAAAACAGCTGAGAATCATATATGATATTCTCTTTGGGAGCCTATTTGTTCCACTGGACAACAAAAAGTGCATGTGTAAGTATGTTTATCATTTTATTTACTTCAAAGAATATGTAATATATTTGAATAGATTTACTTAAAATAGATAATAAAAATAGTTTTACTCCTTACATTCTTTTGTCCCTTAAACACCACCTAGTATGCTCTAAGTTTTTTCAGCTAATTTGTTAAACACTCTCCTTCAGTTTTCCCATTTAATAGTCAACTATGTTTTAAATTTAAATGAGGAAAAACATTTTAATACATTTTATTGAATTTTAGTTACTTTAAAGATGGGTGCAATATTAGGAATCACTTTTTGTTTTTAGGACTTGCCAACATTTCTTGCTCAGGTACCTCATATAAAAAAATGATTTCTGGGGCGCCTGGGTGGCTCAGTCGGTTAAGCGGCCGACTTCGGCTCAGGTCATGATCTCACTGTCCGTGGGTTTGAGCCCCGTGTCGGGCTCTGTGCTGACAGCTCAGAGCCTGAGCCTGTTTCAGATTCTGTGTCTCCCTCTCTTTGACCCTCCCCCGTTCATGCTCTGTCTCTCTCTGTCTCAAAAATAAATAAATGTTAAAAAAAAAATTAAAAAAAAATAATTTCCTTAGAAGCACTGCTAATTCATGTGAATGTATTTACTTACATAAGATACATACTTAGCAATCTGTTAATATATTTTTATAAATCATATAGAAAAGAGTAATTTCTAATAGTTGATAAGATACAATGAATATTAATTGTAGTATTTGTTAAATGTATGAACTATTTCAAAAAGATTAAGTAGAATTATTATTTTTTTAATCAAAAACGTTTAACTCTCTGTGATATAACAGTCCAAATATCAGAGTCTAAGAAGAACATATTTTGATGCATGGCTTGATAACTCTCATAGCTGGAAAAATTTATGCAATTCCAAACAGAACAGAAGCCATTATTGGCTGCTGTTAGTTAATATATTCATTCTTCAATTTCAACCGCAAACTACTCAAAATGTTTGTTGAAATATGGCTCATTAAATAGAAATCTTTTTGATATCAATCAGTTGTCTAGGAAACTACATATACGACTTTTGTTTTATATTTTTTGAGGTGAGTGAACTCAGTTATACAGTATGACCACAGAATATAGCCAAAGGAAAGAATCAATGCCAATCCATATAGTAAATATTAGTATTGTTGGATTACTTTCATATTATCTAAAATATATGCCAATATAAAGTCTGATATTTCCTTAAATGTCCCAAAAGAGCATTTTGTCCAGGAATGAGGAAATCACACCCTCATGATCAACAAATCTTTGTGTCCTATATTCTGAAAATTTGAAAAGTCAACTAAGAAATCATTAATGTAACTTGTCCTTGGGACAAGTCCCATGTCTTTAGAGATCTTCAAAGATTTATTCCCCAGGACAAATACTGTACTCTCTTTAAAGATCCTAAATCTTTATGACAAACACTGTGACCTCTTAAATGTATGCCATTGGTTCCCATTCAAAGAGCCATTTTTGATTTTGCTAATTTAGACGTCTACAGTGTATTTTTTCCTCCTTTAGTGAGTGACACAATCTCATACTCCCTTCTCCTCCACTGCTAACCAGAGAGGGTGTCTTAGGTGAAATTGGAAAGAGTCTCAAACTGTAATCTATACAGGAACTGGTTGTAAAGATTCCAACTCCAATTGATGAGCACTCCCCCGCCTTCCTGCAGCAGTTTTTATAATCAGGCTAGTCTTGCATTTAAATGATGAGCCTGTGCCTGTGATATTTTCTCCCACGGCAATACCATTGTGTGTGTGTGTATGGGGCAAGGGAGAAGGCAGGTGGGAGAGGGGTTTCCTTCCTTCCTTTGGGATTTCCTTGTCTGAAAATGGTTAGTTTAAGAACAAAATCTTTAAAAAATAACATGCCCGTTTGTTTTCAAAAATAGTTAAAATGTCCCTTGATTCTCATTGGCTAGGTTACAGGAAAGATCTTTTAAATGAGTAAAATAAAAATTAAAACGTCAATGAGTGGTTCTGAAATCCTAGCCTTGTTTAGTCATTTTGCCACACGCCTTTTTCCCTCACAAATGGTGAAAAGGTCACATCTGATTGAAAAACCGTCAGAGTGAATATCAGATTCAACAATACAATAAAAAGAAGATAAAGATGTATAATTCAGCGGACAGTCATGTTTGGTTATTTGATGCGTGTCGGCTCCCAGAAACCTTATCTTTATTTGGAAGCACCTACTAAAAGATTCTTCAATGACTTCCTATCACAACACAAGCATTATTGTGCACTTAATGTGATTTCCTGCTGTCTCTGGGAACAAATGAAAACGAGTTCAAACCAAGATGTGAAATGATGTGAAAGGCATATCAAAAAGCCAGTGGCCAAGCTTTAAAAATTGTTTTTTTATTGTCCAATAACAGTGCTAAAATGACAAGGAATTTTTAAACGCTATCTACAAAATAGACATGTAATAAACTTCTATAAAATAATTACTTATTTCAAACAAAAGGAAATAAAATTTCCTATTGTTTTCAATTTGGGAGAAAAAATCGAAAATCTTGTTTGAATGAGTTCCGCATGCACAGCGGAGTTTTCTCTATCACATGGAAGGTGAATCAAGATTGCATGGTAAATCACTGCTTATTCAATCTATTTCATGCAAGTATAAACAAGAACACCAGAAACAGCTAAGACACTATTGCCAGACTATATTTCTAGTACTCTTGAAAATTATTTCACATAGTATGCTAAACATATCAAATCCCATAGTAAATAGGAAATAACGAGACAACTGTCCAGATAGCTTAGTTTCAAATCTTGTCAAAATGCAAAAGAGTTAATAAATGATAGGCTTGGTTCTCAGAAGAGCACTACCTATACAGACATAGTCTGACTAGGTTCTATTTCCCGATGCCACAGTAACCCTCTTGTTGAGGGATCACCAGGCTGGGGTCAAGTATAATCTGACGTACTCTCAGAGGATTTGCAAGGGCCTCGTTGGCCCACATCTCAAAAACATTATATTCTTCAATGAAATATTTCCAAAAAGATATGCAAAGTTTAAATTAATTAAAAGTGACAGAAAATAGATTGACAAGGCATGTTTGTTGCCTTGTTTTTATTGCTTTGATTATATATTTGTTTGTCTTATAGTAATTTAAATTCATAGGTTAATATTCTGAAAATACCAAAAATATACACACACACACACACACACATATATATATATATATATATATATACACACACATGTTTTCTTTAAAGGTGTAGATAGATAGATAGATATAATCACACAATAAATTTTTATTTATTGCTCATTGTGGAATTAGAATTATGCTGGGGACTGAAAGACATAGTGAGCAAGACCTAGTCCCTAACCCAGGGATGTTTTATTCTAGCATGAGAAATTGGCAAGTAGACAGACAACTAAGTGCTATGATGGATTTAATAAGGATAACTAGGGAATATTTAAAAAAAATATTTACTTCAACTTAGTTTGGGAATGAGACTAGTCAGGATAGACTTTGTACCCTAAGTAATGCTGGAAAGACTTAACCGAGGGGAATAGAGACAAAGTTGACAGGAGAGAGTCCTAGATGATATAAATTGTTCATAGTATGTTCAGTACAGAGCACTGAGCAAACGTGGATGCTGAAAGTGTTTCAATATGGCTGAAGTATAAATATTGAGAGGGTATTTGGCTAAAGATAAAACTGAAGACCTAAGAAGGCCATGACTTGTTCTTGTCAACTTTGAACTTCATCTTGAGAACAAAGTTGAACCATCTCAACAATGCTCAGTGATGGGCATTAATGTGTCTATTGTATAAAAAGGAACCTGACATTCAAAAATCAAATGTGATTTTCAAGGTAGTCTATCAGTCTGACTTCTGGCAGGAACGAGATGGCATACTCCAACAAAGTAACTGAGGAGAGTTGAATTAAGGTACTATTTATAAAGGTGAGTTGAAGGTGTAGGGAAATCAACAAAGTGCAGGTCTAAGTAGGAAGTGTTTACTATCTCTAGGCTGCAAGGGACATGGGGACAAAGAATTATCAGAACCCACAGAGAAAAGATACATGAAGAGTGTCATCTGACACTTGGTAAAGAGAAATCTCTTATCCACTGTGACCAGCAGGAAAGGAGCACGGGAAATGAAAACCTTGGATCCACTTTGCATTGCTTGAACCCAGCTGGATGCCAGAGGATATGGGAACCCTTTGGTTCAGTCTTAAGACATAAAACATAGGGGCGCCTGGGTGGCGCAGTCGGTTAAGCGTCCGACTTCAGCCAGGTCACGATCTCGCGGTCCGTGAGTTCGAGCCCTGCGTCGGCTCTGGGCTGATGGCTCAGAGCCTGTTTCCGATTCTGTGTCTCCCTCTCTTTCTGCCCCTCCCCCGTTCATGCTCTGTCTCTCTCTGTCCCAAAAATAAATAAAAACGTTGAAAAAAAATTAAAAAAAAAAAGACATAAAACATAGTGGAGAAAAGGAAGGAAGAGGACTTAAAGAGATAAAGTACAAGCAGAAAATCATTAACAGAGCTCAAACTTAAGCTTGGTCCTCTGTCTCCAATCCCATATATATTATATATATATAATATATATAATAGTTAAATTATCAAGAGCAAAAGTTATCTTTACAGGCCACTATTTGTTTTCCACTTTTCCATTTCTATATAATGAAGAAAATCCATGAACAAGATATTCAAAGAGTGAAATTATTAAAAAAAAAATACCTGAAATTTATGGAAAATTAAGAACTGTGCCATAGAATTTGGGTAGTAGCATGTGCCATTATGCTCCCACAAAGAATGCAGTGGTCTCGATGTTGTAAGTAATAATACGAAAGAATGAATTTATGTTCATTTTAAATGGAAATGACTATTAAAATGCCTTGAATTTCATGAAAAAATTTCTAAGGTAAAAGAAATACATGTCATTTCAAATTCACTTACTTTAATAGTAAACTAATTTACCAGTGTAAAGGGCCTTAAGGAATGAATAAAATTTGCTTTATTATCTCCCTTTTCTTTAAAATACTAAAGTATGCTTTTCTACTTTCAATAAATTTAATTTTAGCATTTTTACTAGGGCATAAACTAGCTTGTTAACATATTCACTTCACCCACCTTCCCTGGGCCTCAGTTTCTTCCTTTGGAAAGTGAGGGAGTTAATTAAATGATCACTGAGATTCACTCCAACTCTGAAATCCTGTGATTCCTGCATAACAAAAACAGTCACTTAAGTGAAATATGCTCTACCAGCAATACAGAAGTAAAGAGTCCTGGGTTCTGGCTCCTCCCTTTAGATGTTATCAAAACTGAAAACACTTAAGTCTCAGTCTATTTGCATGTAAAAAAGAGACAATAATAGATTAAACTCTTCATAGGATTATTGGGAGACTTAAATTGAAAAATGCATGTGAAGTGAGTCTAAAAGATAGTTAATATTTCTATTAAGAGAACTAACAAATACCACTGCTGCTCAACGAATTTGAAAGATTGCAGTAAATATTCCGTACCCTACTTCTGTAGTTCCTTCATGATAACAATTTTTTTTTTAATCTCACTGAATGTTGCTTCTAGTCCCTCAGGGACTATGACTGTTGAAGGAATTACATGTGTTTTATGGTTTGATCAGAGCTATCATGTTCAGTAGAGCAAGAATGAAGAGTATAAACACCCAAATGCTACTGAGGAAAAAATGGCAGACTGACAAGAGCCGCTGGCTTCCTGTCTAATCCCCCCATTCCAGTGAAGTCTTCAAAATGTGATGAAAGTTTACAAATGGGAAAAGTTAGTGCAAACCCAGTAAGAATCTCCAAGGAGGCAAAATTTATTTGGATTTCATCCCAGGAGAGGCCTACCCAGAGTGGAAGAGTGGTGGACAACACTCGGAAGCTTACCCTGAAAAAATATTTTTGGTCTCACTTTTTTCTTTTATGCACATTTTCTCTGCGAGGATCATCACCTGTCCCTTGCAACAGAAAAGGCTGAAAACACCTGTGGTAACCATGCTGTAATGACAGATGGGGGCGTAATCTTGGGTGACAATTCCTGCTGGGTGGTGAGTAAATAAGAGGTACAAGTATGTCTAATGGCCCTCAAGACTCCCTCCTCCACTTCTACTCATACAAACCGAGGTCTTAGTAAACTCTTAAAAATGGGCATTATCTAGGGCTAGCGTCTCTGAAGACCTAGCTTGTTGGAAAAAAAACCACCTCTGATTATACCATCAGACACTCCACTCGGAAGGTCCATTCTCTCCCACTTTTCACCCTCCAGCCTCTGGCAAAGCTAAGACCTCAACTTAGCCCTTTGGGAGGACAATACTATGTCACTGATACCGATAGAGAATTATGAGCCCTCAGGGGAATATGAAAAGACTTCTGACATCTACAGAGTACAATATTACAAAAGAATTTAATCATCCTGGGAAAACATATACAAAATAAAGCCAAAATCTCCTTCCAAATGGAAGAATTACAACGACACTAAATGTTCTCAAAAGTAAGAGAGAATGATAACATGACTGATGCATAAGCGTTCAAAAGAAGATAGTTGGAAATTCGGGGTATCCAAATACATTCATTTTATAAAGCATTGAAAAAGAGTGTTTAATAATGGAATGAGCTGGAAGATGAGATAGAGAAATTTCCCAGAAAGTATCAGGAAAGGATAAAGATATTATAATGCCAAGTCAAGACACAGGTGGGTAGAAACAGAAGTGTCAAAATCTCTACAAAAGAGGAAAATAAAATAAAGAAGAGGAAGAAATATCTAAAAAAAAGATATTAACTCAGAAATTCCCAAAATTAAGCAAAGTAGAGAAAGTAACATCTGAAAAGATGGGGAAAAAAATAGATATTTAAAAATTGCCAAGCAGAGGGCAAGCCTTGCTCACTGGCTCAGTTGGTAAAGAGTATGATTCTTCATCTTCAGCTCATGAGTTCAAGTCCCTGTTGGTCATGGAGCCTACTTAAAACTTTTTTAAAAAATACAGGGGCGCCTGGGTGGCGCAGTCGGTTGAGCGTCCGACTTCAGCCAGGTCACGATCTCGCGATCCGGGAGTTCGAGCCCCGCGTCAGGCTCTGGGCTGATGGCTCGGAGCCTGGAGCCTGTTTCCGATTCTGTGTCTCCCTCTCTCTCTGCCCCTCCCCCGTTCATGCTCTGTCTCTCTCTGTCGCAAAAATAAATAAACGTTGAAAAAGAAATTTAAAAAAAAAAAAATACAAAAAAAGTTTTAAAAAATTTTTAAAAATTGCCAAACAGGATATATAATATGAAACCTAAATAAAGATAGTGAAATTTCAAGAATCCAAAATAAAGAGAAACTTCCAAATATTTTGAGAGAAAGAAAAGGTAAAAGAATCAAATCCACACCATATTTCTCAACACAATACCTTCAAAAGATGAGCAATAAACTTACAACTGACTCATTCACAGAAACTAGAAGCCAAGCATAATGGAATTACATATGCAAAGTGCTGGAAGAAAATGAAAATCTCGGATTTCATATCATAGGTAATGAGATGTAAAAATGAAGTCTAAAATAGGCATAGAATTGAATATAAGACAATAAGACCAAAATATGTGAGAAGGAAAAAAAAAATTAAATTATTGTAGGGGTCCCTAGGTGGCTCAGTCTATTAAGTGTCCGACTTCAGCTCAGGTCATGATCTCGCTGTTTGTGAGTTCGAGCCCCGCATCGGGCTCTGTGCTGTCAGCTCAGAGCCTGCAGCCTGTTTCAGATTCTTTGTCTCCTTCTCTCTCGCCCCTCTCCCGCTCACACTCTGTATCTCTCTCTCTCTTTCTCTCTCTCTCTCTCTCAAATATAAATAAACATTAAAAAATTATTGTATAGTTTCTTGCATAGTTTGAAAAGTGGTTTAAAAAATCAGAAAAGATACAGAATACTTAATATTTGCCAATTAATATCTGACATTTATCAGATATTCCACAACAAAGTGCAGATTAAAAATTCTCTTCAAGTTCATGTGGAAATTTACTGGAAATCAAAATGTATCCAGGGTCATAAATCAGGCCTAAACGAATTTTATAAGACCGAAAGCATACAGAGTATGTCTTATGCAGAGCATGTCTTATGACCACAAGGATAGGTGAAAATATTTGGATTTAGATTAATTGGAGAAAATGAAAAATACAACTTTAAAAAATGACAAAAAAAAAGAAAATCTGAGTAGTACGATAGGTTTTTTAAAAACTCAATTTATAATTAAAGATCTTCCACAAGAAAAATCTAACCCTCAAGTTGCTTCACCAGTGAATTTTAATATATCCCAGCAACTTTCTTTTAAAAAATTTTTTTAACGTTTATTTATTTTTGAGACAGAGAGAGACAGAGCATGAATGGGGGGAGGGTCAGAGAGAGAGGGAGACACAGAATCAGAAGCAGGTTCCAGGCTCCGAGCTGTCAGCACAGAGCCCAACGCGGGGCTCGAACTTGTGAACCACAAGATCATGACCTGAGCCGAAGTCAGACATTTAACCGACTGAGCCACCCAGGCACCCCCCCCCCAGCAACTTTCTTAAGACAGCAGAAAGAGAGGGGTCACTATGAAGCCCATTTTATGAGGCCACTATAATACTGAAAAAAAGACCCAACAAGGATATTACAATAAAAGAAAATAATAGGTAACCCTCTCTTGTGAACATTTATGCAAAAATGCCAAACAAATATTAGCAGAAGGAATTCACTGGTATATAATAAGTAAATACATGATTAGTTTCTCTCATAAAAGCAAAGTTGATTTAGCTTTAGAAAACGAATCAGTGTAGTTCACATTAACAGAATAAATGCGAAAAACCATATGATAATCTTAAGAGATTTAAATAGATTCAATTTCCTTTTATGGTCTTAACAATCTCAGTCAGTAAGTAATTAAAAAGGATTCCCCTAATATGATGAAGGATACCTATTAAAAAATTTACAAGTAACATTTCAATTATTAGGTAAACAGGTGAATGTTTCCACCTGCATGCAAGAACAAGACAAAATGCCTAGTGTCATCACTTGTAGTCAACACTGTATTGGAGGAGCTTATCAATGCACTAAGGCTGGAAAAATAAATAAAAGGTAAGGAGTCCGATAAAAGAACTAAAATTGACTTTGTACATGGATGACTTGACTGCATTCACAGAAAATATGAAGAGTCCACACACACACACAAAAACCCATTTAGAATTAATAAGCAAATTTCATTGAGGGGGGCTGAATTCAATGTCAATCTATATAAAAAAATAAATTGCATTTCTATATACTGAAGATAAAACATGAAGAAGGAATTTTAAAATGTCATTTAAAAGCCCACCATTACATATAAAATATTTATCAAGACAAATAATGAAAAAAAGATAAATAATGAAAGATACATAAGGTTATTAAATGAATAATCACAAACACAGAAAAATTGAAGACCTAAATAAGTGGAAGGTGTATAGCAAGTGATAAGTTCCATATAACGCTTGTATCAGTCTAAAATTGTACATTCTCTAATTAGGAAGATATATGCAATGAAATATTACACAGCCATAAAAAAGAATGAGATCATGCCATTTGAGACAACATGAAGGGACCTAGAGTATATTATGCTAAATGAAATAAAACAGACTGAGAAAGACAAATACTGTATTATTTTACTCATAAGCAGAATCTAAAAAAAAAAAAAAAGAGAGAGAGAGAAGAAGGAGGAGCAGGAGGAGGAGGAGAAGAAGAAGAAACAAAAAGCACAATCAGGTCTATAAAAACAGAGAACAAACTGATGGTTGTCAGAGGGGAAGCAGGTGGGGTATAGCCAAAATGGGTGAAGGGGAGTGACAGACATAGGCTTCCAGTTATGGAATGAATGAGTCACCAGAATAAAAAGCATAACATGAGGAATATAATTCATGACATTGTAATGGCGATATATCAGAACAGAGTGTAGCTATACTTGTGGTGAACACAGTGTAATGTATAAACCAGTTGAATCACTAGGTTGTACACCTGAAACTAATGCAACATTGTATGTTGGCTCGACTCAAATAATAAATGAATAAATAAAAAGAAATAAATTTGTACATTCTCCTAGGAAAACAGTTTAGCAATAATTATTAACGCTGTATATGCACATAATCTGTAACTGATCAATTGCACTTTGTAGTATATTCCCAAGAGAAATGTATAGTAATGTGCATCAAATATAATACACAAAATGTTCATTCATAGTACTGTATTTGTAATAGCCTCAAACTGGAAACAATACACATGCCCATTGACTAATAAATTGTGGAATATATTTGTATATAATTATTTATTAAATATAGAAATAACCAAGAATGCAACTTCTGCTGCACAACAACATGGATGAATCTCAAAGACGTTTGCTCAGTGAAAGGGTTCAGAATAATCTTTATCTGGAGAGGCATATTAACTGGACGGAGGCATGCAGGAGCCTTCAAAATCTGCTGGAAATGTTCTAGAGATGCCTCTAGGTAGTTACATAGGTGAGTTCCTATGCTTTCAATTCTTTTTTTTTTTTTTTTTTTAATTTTTTTTCCAACGTTTATTTATTTTTGCGACAGAGAGAGACAGAGCATGAACGGGGGAGGGGCAGAGAGAGAGGGAGACACAGAATCGGAAACAGGCTCCAGGCTCCGAGCCATCAGCCCAGAGCCTGACGCGGGGCTCGAACTCCCGGACCGCGAGATCGTGACCTGGCTGAAGTCGGACGCTCAACCGACTGCGCCACCCAGGCGCCCCTGCTTTCAATTCTTGACTATTCACTACATGAGAATAGAGACCAGATCTTAATATCCTATTGTTGTATCCTTGGTATCTAACTAGTTGCCTGACAATGTAGTATATTAACAACAATAAACATACAAGGTGATTGTGAGGAATAAATATTATAACACTGATTATGAATATATAACTTAGTACAGTGCAGAGAAATGGCACGTTTTTAAAAATACATACTATTTTCCTAGCCAACACCAGCTAATTGTATGCTTAACATGCAGGATTTACAGCACACTTCTTTCATTCTATAGCGGAATTCTCTGTGAGAAATGCACTGCGGTATTTATAATCCCTTTTAATAATATGAATTTCTTGTAAAGTATAATTCAAAGGTATAACAGAATTACTGTGTTAGTGGTCAAATAGCAAAAGCTTGAACAATGATGAGCTTTTCATTAAAGGTAAGCCAGATGATCGATTTTAATCATTGCAATGCAATAATATATGGGGTGTAACTGTTGATTTTTCACCTTTCTAAAAAATAAATATGGTTAAACAACAATAGTTCAAATATATAATAGAAAATACTTCCAAATAGTTTAGGAGTGGTGACAGTCAAATTGGATTAGATAATTCAATCCTTTCAGATGAATTTGTGAATAAGAGACTGATGTTGTCAAGCCATTACTAAGATTCTATCTGTTTTCTATTATAATTACTTCTAGGCATAAACTATGGTTTCTTTGCATGGATCTAGGGCAAGGGAACATTACATCTACAAGAGATAGAACAATTAACATTAAAAGTAAAACCAAGGAATAGGGAGAGGCTCTTATATTTCCCAATCAGAAGTAAATGGCATGATTCCAATATGAGCCTTACATTGTAATTCACAGGGACGGACACAAAATTACTAGCATTGATTTGTGATTAACCTGCTGCTCACATGAGCAACTCTGTGCAGTATGTTTCTCCGGTGAGTAGAATCAGGAATATATTCATTTTATGACAGGGGATAATTATTTTCCTTGGGAATGGCTGCAGACGTCAGCTAATCAAACATAAATTCAAATGGCTAATAAAAGAGTTGAGAGGTTTATATTTGTGCTATAGGAAAAAGAGCTATTCTCATGGGTTTAGCCATCTCTGAACATGACTCTGTGCTGCTGGGTCACTTTTTAACACCATACAATGACTGCTCTTTAAAAACAAAATTTTAAGTGGACTTTAAACAATATGTAGCACAGAGATCTTATGACAACCACAATAGCTTGCCTAGATTATCCACATAATTTCACTAACTCTCCAGTTTACATTGAGAAAGTTGTCGTGTGTGTGTGTGTGTGTGTGTATCTTCCAAAGACACTTACTTTATATATGTTCTATAAGAATGCAGACGTGATCCCCCTGTTTTGACATATTTCCACACATTTTCCTTCTATTGAGATTTTCTACAAGTACACATTTATTTATTTTACTAATAAACCAAAGATAAACTAAGCCAAAAACTAATCTAGGAAAGTTATTGCTACTGCCCAAAGAAAGGAAATAGTATGTGTTTCCACAAGACAACGAATTGCTACATTTTTAAAAAAGAATTTTCACATTACATAAATATATTGGAGTGTCCTCATTTGCAATGGTCAGCGTATCTTACCTGTAGTAGAACCTTATGAAGACAATAAATACCTTAAAAGCATTTTCAAAAGGTATATAGTGTCTCTAGCCAGCTACAATTCAAAGGCGGAAGGAGTAGGAACCTTCTTAGCAGATGGGATGGTGTAATGTGTCTGGGGCTGGGGATTTGCATGAATATGAATTACAAATAGCACAGATAATATGGTGTTCAAGAGCTGTTACAAATCTTGAATGTCAAAGTCATTTAGCTGACATTTGGAGGGACATAATTACCTTAAGAACATGAAAATGGGTTGGTCTAAATTGCATGGGCAGAGAATCACAGGACACACAATGCCACTGCTTTGGCAATAATTGTGACAAGTGGGCATGGCCACGGAAGCCAAGAATGGCACACATTAATGCAGTGACATTTTTTCAATGCATGCTGCCCTTTCAGAAATATGCATATGAGGACTAAATAACCTCTGACCCATTATAAAATAACAAGAGACAAAAAAAAAAAAATCTACCATAAGCCCTATCCCTAGCAGTCCAAAGAAAATAGTTCATTCATATTGTATACACACAGCTTTACATATTTCAAACATTTAAACCGTATGTAACATTACTAGACTTCAAAGTTCCATCACTTGTGATAGGTTTACTTGTAAGTCACTAATGGCATCTGGATTATTTGCATTGAAAAGACTGACAGTGCCTGATTAAAGAATATGGTGCCGTTGAAGAAAATAATTTCCTATATTAACATAAATTATCAATCAAAAATTAAATATGTAGTTCTAAAGGAAAAGTGCTTTCCATCAGTTTCTCATTTATTCAAGCATATTTAAAAAAAAAAAATGTTTGAAGAGTGAGGCACTGGGAGATCCTAAGGAGGTGTACCACACCCAATAATGTCAGTTCATGGTTCCCCAGAGGAGGTAATTTACTACAGGTGGAAGGGACCCACAAGAGAGTGGTTTACTCTCTAATTTTTGCCATGCATGCTAGAACTCCAGTATCAACTACGATATCAGAGGAATCCGAGGACACTGCAAGAAAGTAATGCTTCATTAACGTTTCATCAGAAAATTCACATATTATTTCTGAAGTACTGATTAAAATTCAACACTAGTGATGTAATGAACATTTTCGCATACTCACTAAAAGGATATTTGCGAACTCTAATTAATATTTCATTTTAGAAAGTGAATGAAACACTTGATTTCTTTAACAGATCAATATCCCAGGCTGTAATAATACTTGGAGCCCAGCAAGTAGACGTCAACTTCTACTTCTGTTTACCTCCGTTCTGATGCCAGCCCTGATGAACCCCAGCCTCCTTGATCACCAATTCCTCTTATCTTCAGTGTCAGTCGTGGTCTATTCCGCACCATTTAACACTTATTCACACCTGTATTGTTTGCTAATCTTGCATATACATCAGTATTTCCTCCTTTGTGGAGTTATATAAGTTATTGATGGAATAATTAATATTATATTAAGGATGTAATAGTTACTGATAGAATTTGTTGATAGGTTAGAAAAACGCTGACTGCTTTGTGGTAATGAAAACGACAAAAGCCAAGCCCATTGTGTGCTACAGGCATGTGGGATAAAAAGACAAATAACATGTAGTCCCTTTTGCAATGAAGGTCTCGGGCTTTGAAAAAGTTAAAAAGCAGATAGTTGGATACACAGAAGCCAGAGTGATTGACAGATTTGATGATAATTACTACAACAGAAAAATATTGTTATAGCAAGCATTGTGGAAGACCCAAGGAGATTCCTGCTCATGAAAGGAATGAAACCATTCCTCCTAAAGAAGCCTATTTGTTAATCATCAAATATTTCAAGATCAAATTTCAAGAATAATTCAAGATCCCACAAAATGAAGTTGACATAACATTTGAAGGAATGATGTAAATAAAACCAATATTAGTTTAATATTTAATTTGAGTTGGCAAATTAAATTTATTATAATGACAAATAATAAATTCATTATAAGGTATTTATTCGTAAGGTATTCTGGCCTAAAGAAGTTGATTCTGAAATACAGTCATCAGAATCAAGGCTGGTTCATTCAGTCAATGAACGAACACCGTGGTCATAGTTATTTTCCCCAAAATCTTCACAAGCCCAAATGTTAAATACTTTTATATTATTCTAATCCATTCATTCAACAAATGGTTATTCAGGGCATACTATGCTCAGGACACCGTTCTAGACGCAGGTGATACAGCAGGGAACAGGCAGATGAGAATCTTGTTCTCAGGGATCTTGCAGCGGCTCGTATGGTTTCACCATAATTAATTCTTGAATTCACCACTTTTGAACACCTAGTTATTATTTATCCTAGAATAAAAAAGTGCAATGGAAGCCTTATTTAAATATGTCATCATATGCTTGATTATTACCTAATGATACAGTCCTTGAAATGTCATGTCATAAATAAGCATGTGCAGTTTATATTTTCGATACGTAACGCAAAATTTCTTTAAAGAAGAATTTCATAAGTATCCACATGCCCACTTGCTGTGTGTAAATGTGGACAGCATTATACACTCAAGGATATAAAGGACGTTTTTAAAAGTCGTTGCCAATTTAACAGTAAAAAAAAAATCTAAAATTGTTAATCAATTTTATTGATTATAAGATTGCATACATTTTATTAAATTCATTAGTAATATATGTTTCTATTAATTTTTTTAATGTTTATTTCTTTTGGGGAGACACAGAGACAGAATGGGGGAGGGGCAGAGAGAGAGGGAGACACAGAATCCAAAGCAGGCTCCAGGTTCTGAGCTGTCAGCACAGAGCCGAACGCAGGGCTCGAACCCATGAAGCGTGGGATCACGACCTGGACCTAACTCGGACACTCAACCGACTGAGCCACCCAGATGTCCCATTGTTTCTCTTCTTTAAACTTCCTGTGCAAAACATTTATGATACCTTTAATAGATTTATAAGTGAATTTTGTAGTTTAGTTTGTAATTTTCATAAGTATTTTCCTTTTCATAAAAAGGCTGTGTGCTAGAAAATAGTTTCCTGCTTATGTCAATTATTTACCTCTTTTTTACAGAGATTTATATTTTTACACTAACTACTTTAAACCATTTAATCTACTTATCGTACTGATACAATGTATAAGAGAAATATCTAACTTGATTTCCTTCCCTATAAGTTCCCACCAGCAGAGTACCAGCATTATAAACTTATCTCTTTATTTCCAGTAGGTATATATATTTTTCCTACTTCATGTCTCACTGTATTACATAGAACTTCTAAAACAATGTTCATAATAATAGTGATAGGAATCATGCTGGACACATCTTGATTCTAATAAAAATGACCACAGCCTTCCTTCCCCTTTTCACTGCAATATTAGCTGTTGACTTAAATATGCACCTTAAATAAAGTTAAGGAAATATTATTTTGTTATTCGGACATCAAGATTTCATTCTTATCAGTAACAAGAACTAAATTTTCTTAAATGTCTTTTAAGCATTTACTAAGAACTCCATGATGTCTCTTACTTTTACTTATTAAAGAATCTATTGTTAATTTTCTTACAATTAACTTTCCATTTGTATTTCCAAATAAATTCTGGATTAAAATGTATTATCTTTTCACAACCTACTGGAATTTATTTACTGGTATTTTATTTTGAATTTTGTACCTACATTCCTACCTGAGATCAGTCTATAATTTTGTTTTTATATGCTATCTTTGCAAGGTTTGGGGATGAATAGATTTTAGAGCTTCATGAAATACATTTGAAAGAATTCAGCGTTTCTCTATGTCTAGTACAATTTAGAATGCTGATGATTGTCATTGGTCTTAAATCACTGTTTGAACTTAAGTACATCTTGCTATTTATAGATGAGAAATGTTATCAATAGTAGAAAGGTGTCTGAAAATAGTTGGTGGATTAGTGAAAATCTACACAATCTGTTTCTAGGACAGAACACAACTGGGACTAGGAATATCCTAACTTTTCCTACAGGTTTTTAATAATCGTAAAGGTTAAGTTTATCAGGGTGCCCAAATCTCTCATCAAATGCTAAGAAGCACGTTTGGATTCCAACGAAACTTCCATGCTGAAAGAATTGCTGTTATTTAAAAATAGGTGCAATAGGTGCAATATTATCTTGTGTGGTGCGGAGTGTAGTCTCAGGTAAGCAACAACCATAAATACAGTTATGTCATTATATAACATTTTTGTTTACATTGAGTCAGAAGGTTTCTCTCTTTCTTTTTTGAAAAGGTATCTCGTTAATTCAGAACGAAACAGACACCAAATAAGACCTAGTAAACGCCCAGCACAGATTTTCTATCTGCCTTTCCATGCCAACGTAATATTTGGTTTTTGTTTCATTTACTTACTCATTTATTTACAGCCCTGTACTCAATAGTGTCACATTTCCAGTCTGAAGTTACATGGAATGGGTCTATTTTTCTTAAAAAGTACTAGTTTTATCATAACTAATGTGATCTGTACATCTTTCGGTTGTTCCTTCACATTAATTATTCCCCAGAAGTTAATTGCTGTGAATGTATAATTAATGAACTAATATGAAGGCGAGGAGTTGGTTAAGTAGTTGGCAAAATGTCTTTAAAATCAATAATCTGTTTCTCCAACTATTTGCACTTATTTCAAGGTGCTACTTTCTTATTAATGCCTTTAAATCTCAGATAACTACACATGAAAAGGGCTGTGACTGGGTGCCTGACTGAGGCATGACAAACTTAATTAGAAAAGAGAAAATACGATACTGTTGGACTTGTGAGAACAGAACATTTTCACAGTTTAAACTGGCGAAGGACTTTCAGTCTTGTGAGGGAAACACAATATTTTATTCTTTCTCCTGCAGGTCATGGGTTACACGCATATATGCATGCGTACATAACTGACGTCATTAGGCTCAATGAACAATGCCAAGTTATCAAAACATCCATGAGAACTTCATTTGTGCAATTCACTCAGATATTTCCTTTTGCATATATCCCCTTGGCATTTCCCTCAATTCTGAAAAAGTAGAATGGTTTTAATTTTCCTACTTTGGAATTTCTCCGATTTGACTTGGCCAATGCAGTTAAGTCCTTTCATGTCTTTGGCACCTCAGCTTCTCCATATTAAATGGCTTCCATGGATTCCATGATTCTGAGATCTGATCCCTATCTAACATGCCATAATTTGTAGATGATAAAAGATGTTGGCATTGCAGGTCACATTAACGACCTGAAGGTAAATTCAGGTTTTTTTTTATTTACTTGCATTTATTCATAGCTAATTTATTTAAATCATCTAATCCTTGAGTATCTTCAGATGGAAAATAATGACATTAATAAACTCAAGCTCATAAGATTGTGGGAAAAATTGAAAAGATACGTTTGCAAATGCTTTCATATTACCTATCACATGGTGTGTGCTCTGTGACTTATTATTGTAATGATTCCTAGCCTTCCGTCACATTGTGGGGGGGGGGGATGCTTTTAATCAAGTACTACTATCTGGGAGGGCATTGTATCCTATAAAGTATCTTTTTTTGAAAACAGAAGCTACATATATATCATCTGTATCATTATTTTTTAGATCTGTATCATTACATTTTATTCAACCTTCATAAAATTCCTTATGTACACAATTTCCATAAACATTTACCAACTCTGTATTTTACTCTCTACATCTTTATTGTGGGACTACTAGAATGTTACAGGCATAGTGTGGCTGATTTTGAGTAAGCCCTTTTGATAGTCTCATTTCATCATGCAAAACCTAAAATAACGAGTGCTGGATTAATGTTAAGTAGTTTTTCAGCAGCTGAATGATTATTCAATGAGTCATTACAACCAAGCAAAGTCCACACGGAAGAATAATTCTTTAACTATTAAAATTGTGTCAAAGTTTTGAAAAAAGAGAAAGTAGACATGGGAACCAAGTGTACAAGTGACATAGAACTGAATATAAATCTAGAAAATAATAACTTCAAAGGGATCTTATCGGGCCATAAAAACTGGCCACATTAAACAAGAGAAATATAACAGGAACAATCAAACACCAAAAGCAGAATTGGAAGGTAAAAGAAATTTGAGGAAAGAGATTTCTCTTACCAACTACATATGTAAAGAATTGAGGTTTGGATGATAAGGCTGCTACAAGAACAACACAATCTTAGGATTTACTTTAATTAAAGACTAGGATACAGGGGCACCTGGGTGGCTCAGTTGGTTAAGCGTCTGACTCTTGATTTTGGCTCAGGTCATGATCTCACAGTTCATGAGTCAAGCCTCACGTCCGGCTCTGCACTGACAGCATGGAGCCTGCTTGGGACTCTCTCTCTCTCTCTCTCTCTCTCTCTCTCTCTCTCTCTCCCCCCCCCCTCCCCCCTGCTCAGTCTCTCTCCCTCTCCCTCTTTATCTTCCTCTCTCAAATTAAATAATCTTTAAAAACAAATAAAAGCATTTTTAACTAGAAGAAATCTAATAATTTCAATCAATCAATACGAATAGGATACAAAAAATGGTGACAGAAGTCCCAAGTGATTCTATGGTGGGGTGAAATCCTAGATACAACCCTGGGTACCACAATTTAAACAGTATGTTGACCTGAGGGAGAATGTTGGACAGATATCAAAAGAAACAAGCATAGTCTTGGAAATTGAATAGTTAAAAAACTATGTATGTATGTATATATAATCATGTAATAATCATGGAGAAGAAAGAATGCAGGGGTTAGGTGAGGGCAAGTGACAGCTATAATGCCATCCCAGATCAAACTGGTCTCATCCTTTGTGATGCTGTACATGACCATGGAGCAGTTGTTACTAAGAGACTATTTCTACAGATGAACTCTAAACACTGTACCTAGGATAAGGGAGGAAAAGAATCGTGCTTCATTGCCTGTATCTGATTAGCTTAAGCACTGGTTGGATAACTAAAAAAACCCAGTTTTTTAAGAATGCCTCCAGCATATTTTTAAGAACATTGTCACGTATTATGTTTTTGTCCCTTTGTGAAGCCCCATCAGAGAAATGTCTTCATTACTATTGACAGAAAAACTCTGATCCTTCATCGGAGGTACATTTCTTTATTGGACAATAAAAAGTCTGTAACTAATCATATCCCCTTTTTCCCTTCTATCGCTTGCAAATTCAGAATTCACTCAATCCCTCACTTATTTCCTCAATATCAATTTATTATAAATGTCCAGTACAGTTCAGAAACTGTTCTGTTGTAGGTACTGGAAATGCAGCAGTGAAAATGACAGGCAAGGAACATTCTCTTGCAACGTCCATTGTTTGTGGACGTGGAAAGCAGAAAGATGAAACAAGTGAAGAGACATACGAGAAAAATAATTTCAGTAGAGAGAATGTTCTGAAGGAAATTAAATAAATGGCATGATGGAGAGAATCTGGCATTTTATTTACTTATTTATTTATTGTTTTATTTATTTATTTTGAGAGAGAGAGAGAGAGCAGGGGAGGGGCAAAGAGAGGGAGAGAGAGAAAGAATCCCAAGCAGGCTCCACAGCGAGGGTGCAGAGCCCCATGAGAGGCTCCCATTCACCAACCAGGAGCTCATGACCTGAGACGAAATCAAGAGTTGGACGCTTAATGAACTGAGCCACCCAGACATCCTGAGAATCTGGCATTTTCGTAAGAATCGATCCCTGATTAATTCAGGGCAACTGCCAAAGCCCTGGGATCAGATTGCCTGAACAAAGCAAACCGCAAGAATGAAAGCCCCAGGGAGGGCAACAATGTAAATAAACTCCGAATGGAAAAAGGGAGGTGAAGGAGGAGACTGCAGAAGTGGCTGGAATTGGTATGTAGCCAGGTGAGTCAGAGACATGGGCAGGAAGAGGCAGTGCCCACATGGTAGGTAAAAAGACATAATTAGGATTTGATTCCATGTGTTAGGAGGAATCATTTAAGATTCTTAAACAGGGGATAGCATGATCTCTCTTTTAAAAAAAAAAATAATAATGTTTATTCATTTTGAGAGACAGAGACAGAATGCGAGTGGGTTGGGGCAGAGAGAGAGGGAGACACAGAGTCCGAAGCAGGCGCCAGGCTCTGAGCTGTCAGCACAGAGCCTGACGCCGGGGCTCGAACTCCCGAGCTGTGAGATCATGATCTGAGCTGAAGTTGGCCGCTCAACCGACTGAGCCACCCAGGTGCCCCGCGTGATCTCTCTTTTACCTTTAAAATAATCAATCACCCTATAATGCTGTCAACTTTTTAGAAATCTCTGAGACACAGGGGTGCCTGAGTGGCTCAGTCGGTTAAGTGTCCAACTTCCACTCAGGTCACAATCTCAATGTCTGTGAGTTCGAGCCCCGTGTCCGGCTCTGGGCTGACCACTCAGAGCCTGGAGCCTTCTTGGGATTCTGTGTCTCCCTTTCTCTGCCCCTCCCCCACTCGCACTCTGCCTCTCTCTCTCTCTCTCTCAAAAATAAATAAACATTTAAAAAAAAGAAATTTCTGATATACACACATAAGCATATGCATTCTTAATTTCTCCATCTTGATCTTCTATTCTGATGTCTTTACTCTTTAGTCTTGTTAGTTTGTTGTTTAAATCACTTCTTTCTATATATATAATATATATAATATATATACATATATACATTTATGTATCGATATGTTTATACACACACATACACACTAAATACATGTCACTGCTGGCATCCTCATTTTCTTAGCTCAGAATGACGACTCAAACTCGTGTGGCTTTCCGTTCATTGCCACACATTGGGTATGGGAAGAATTAGGATCCTGTGATCTAAGTCCTACCTCCCTGGACATACCATGCTACCCTGCCACCCTCATTGTTTCTCTGCCAGGGAGCATCCCACCCCCCACCTACCTCATTCCCTTACCTAATATAGCTTCTCCATAGGTCTCTTAAAGATACCTTCCCTGTCCTCTATTGCCAGTAAATCAAATGCAATCGCTTTAATCGGCTCTGACTTTCTGAAACACAGTCTGTTTCAGGTTATTCTTACTCTTCAGGCAAAGATTTCCAAAGCCTGGCTTACTCAAATTTGAAGAAATAGAGAAATAAAGATCAAATAAAAACTATTACTTTGGTAACATTATTGTATCTTTTACAAAGCATTTGTTTGAAAATATGGTTTTATTCTAAAAATCATGTGAAAATTGTGGCAGCAAGTCATGGACCAATCAGAAATACTGCCTTCTGGATTTTATTCCTATCCAATTCATTTTTATTATAAACATCATTTAGTTAAGAAAAATGTAAAATATTAAGTAAAAATATATATTGGCAAATTAGTGAAGAAAGTATTAAAAAATACAGACCGCTTTTAGGACCAAGGAGCAGAAGGAATAAATCTATTCACACGTAAAGTAGTGAATGGAAAATCCTGATGTTTCTGAGTTTTAGAGAAGATTCACTGTGAATTTGCAATTTCTGCCTTCAGTCTCTGATTATATGACCATACAACCAGTATCTGTGGCTCTTTGAATATTCCAGGGGCCTTCTGTAAATGGATCAACCAGAGCATCCCATTCTAGATCAATTCTTTTTAACAATGATTAGGTGAAACTAAACGTAATGTTCAAAATAGTTACTAGCAGTAAGAGAGATTCACTGATCGGTCGGACAGATGTGAAGAACAGAGTCCTGTAGCACCTGGCTTTGACCCAGTGCTTGTTGGATGCTGAGAAGTTATGAAGGGTCCTGAGAGAGGACGTTAATGGGACTGGGCTCTGGGATGTATTTGCCCATCGATGGAGAAGTGTTTCAGTGCCTCGGCAACAACAACTCTACAGGTGCGTAGCAGCTGTTAGCCCCGTGTGTCACCTCACAAATACCATGCTGTGAGCTAGGGAAGTTGGGTCAAGTAAATTCAAGGGTTCCTGCTCTGTAGTGAAAACAGAAAAATGAAATTAATTACCCATGTTCCCAAGGATGTATGAAGGCTATAATTTTAAATTCGGTGTGAGCAGCATTTTAACAGTTTTATATTAAATGCCAGCTCTTCACAAAGACCTTCCTGATCTCCTCATTAAAAATGAAATAAGCTTCCCAAGCCTCCAGTTAGCTTCTCTCCCATCCTTGCGTCTGTCTCCTTCATAATGCAGAGCACAACTTGCAATGTTTTTATTGTTTTTTTTTAATTTTGTTAATGTTTATTTATTTTTGAGAGAGAGAGAGAGCCAGGGAGGGGCAGACACACACACACACACACACACACACACACACACAATCCCAAACAGGCTCCGGGCTCTGATCTGTCAGCACAGAGCCTGACGCAGGACTCAAACTCATGAACTGGGAGATCATGACCTCAGAGGAAGTCGGACGCTCAACTGACTGAGCCACCCAAGCGCCCCTTAACTTGCAATGTTTTTAATTAATGCATCTCTTTGTTTAACTGTCAGGGCTTGGGACTTATTTTTTACTTGATCTGTGTGCGCACGTGCGTGCGTGCGTGCATGCGTGTGTGTGTGTGTGTGTGTGTGTGTGTATTTGCACGGGTTCTTTTACTAGAATACAAGCTTCTTGAGACAAGGGCCACTTTTGCAGTGTAAAAATCGGCATTCCCTTTGTTTTCACAGTGCCTGGCACATAGATGGTCAATAATTTGTTGAATAAAATGATGATCCTAGATCATTAACCAAAATTAATCACTCCATACTCCATATTTCTTTTTCTTTGGTCATTCACACCCATTTATCAATCAATATTTTGTGCCACTTCGGAACGATTTGAGCTCCTGGGAAAGAGCAGGCACACCTCATTTCTTCGTGTGCCGTTCCATTACCCAGTGACAAGCCCATAGACAGTTTCTAAACGTTACCTGAACGGAGAACAGAAGACAGAGAAAGCTGCTTCTAGTACTTTCCTGCAACAAAGACATGATTATTTGGCCGGCCGCTGACATACTTAACTACTCGGAGACTGGCTCTCAGTCTCCAAACGCTGGGCTTATTCCAGGATCATATGAGTTACAATGAAAAAAGAAGAAAGGAATGAAAACTATTTCAATGCCTGAAAGCACACTGACTGGAAAGTCGTATGAAAACTCCAGCAACAAGTACGGACGCACCACAAACATTGCTGGCCAAGTTTAAGTACTTCTGTATTCCGAGACAAAGAAATAATACCATGACCTAATTCTTTTGTCTCTCCCGACATCTGGAAAGCTGGGGAATCGATCAGCCTAAGTAACTTACAAATTAAGCTTGAATCGGCTGCACCTCAGAGAACCAAAAAGGAAACTTGGCTCCCTCCTTTAAGGCTTTAGTGGGACACGTAGAAGGCTGATGTTACATTTTTTTTCGCAATTTGACAACAATGGAGCATCCACGACAATGAATGTGATGAATTGGTGACAGTCCTCCATGGAGGTGAATGGGGGCAGAGAGAGGGGTCCCGCGATTTGCCCGCTGCTGTGACCACATGCTGGTCTAGGTCAAGTGCTGTACTCGCTGCTTTGCACTTCAGTTGAGGAGAAATGAGAATAGCAGTTTTATTCATATCAAATTATCCACCTTCTTTGTTGGACAATAATGTGGAAGGGTAAACAGCAATACCTTTTTTGCCTTTTGCTTTAAAAAAAAAATCACTCTGTTCTTCGTAATATGGCATTGTAGACACAGTGTGTGCATTGAAGACTCTAAGTTAGGGTTGCCAGATTTAAAAAATAAAGTTATGGGATTTCTGGGTAAATTTTCATATCAACACACCACATTTTTTAGCATAAGTATGCCCCATGCAACATATTTACACTAAAAAAATATATATATTGTTTATTTGAAATTCAAATTTATCTAAGAGCCCTGTGTTTCACCCAGCAAACTTACCCTAAGTTCAAATTCCAATTTCTCAACTGACAACCTTTTGACAGATATTTATGACCTCTCTGATCCTTACTTACCTGGAAAATTAGACTGAATAAATTTACCTTGCCTCGTTTTTGAGATGCTTTATTGGGACTCTGTTGTGTTTGTTGGCGGGGATCCCAGGGCAGAAGGAAACTTAAATATACCTTTCCCTGTAAAGGCATAGAATTAGCCAAGATAAGGTGAAGCACGTATTGCGCAGTGTCCAGATCTCACTCTCTTCACACAAAAAGAGTTGATGCCTTCTGCCTGTCGTACCACGTTGGATTCCAGGTAGGCTGTGTGGTCCTCACTGCCTGGATCTTATAGCCCTGCCATTTCAGCATGGAGCCTCCTTCCGTCAGCACAAACAAGAAAGACGTAGGGATTGTGCCAGTAATTCAATGCCTCGGCCTGGAAGTGATATGCTTCACTCCCATACGCAATCTATAGACAAAACTCCTCACACAGGCCTACTTAGCTGTAAGGGAACCCCTTAATCTAATCCCCATGCCTGGGGAAAAAGGTAACAAGTGTGGGTGAGCACTACAAGCCTTCACCACAATATTTATCCCGGTATTGGTAGAAGCTGGACAAGAGCAGTGGAAAGAATGCCCTGAGGCAGAGTCCCAAGTCCCTGAAGGGGAATGATAGAGACAGGAGCTGGAGACAACGACAGTGATAAATAAACTACAAATCGAACGTCTAGATGCTCAATATGCTGATCTTGTGGCTTCCAAGACCTTAGGGATGACAGATCAGGAGCCACAGGTACAGATCCTGCTTCCTTCCACGTCTGCCCCAGGGTAACCCCTAAACTGATTATAAGTCATTCGCTTTAGGGGAACAGCACCCCCTGAAGGAGAGAAGCTGTCAGGAGGATTCCTGTGCAAAACTTGTAGGGTCAAAAACTCCCCTCCCAAAACTGTGGGAGGAGTTTCTCCAAAGGATTAGAAGCAGCCTGCTTTAGGGATGACCCCACTGGATGTCCCAGCTCCTCCCAGCCCAAAGAGACACAATACTATCCGATCCCCGAACAACGAGGGCTACGTCCACCCTGCAGAACTTCCACCCTCTCCCACGCAGAGAGTGCTTTGGCTTTAATAAGTTGCTTTGCACTTGCTTCGTTCCTTCTGGCTAGCCTTATTCGTGTGCGCATGGCCTTGTAAATCTTCAGGGGGGAATCCAGGGACCACGACTTCTATTCAGGCAATGTAGACTCTCTCACCGGTAACAGCGTTAAAAGCAATAATAGAATCTGTAAGTTAGATGAACCCCCAGTGATCTAAGCTCCTTGTCCAAGATGTCACCCGCGCTTCATCTAACCTTTATTTGAGAGCCTCCAGTGACAAGCAGGATCACGGCTCATTATTAAAGATTTTCTTCTTTGTTGCACTTATTGAACGAAAATCTGTTTCCTTATAATTCCTAAAATTGGCTCCACTCTGTGGATATCACTGGTAATGTTTGCATTCTATTACAAATAAAAACAGTTCTAGAAAATAAGGTACAAATTGAGAAGCCATCATTATTTTAAGAATGAAGAATAGGGGCACCTGGGTGGCTCAGTCGGTTGAGGGTCCGCCTCTGGCTGAGGTCATGATCTCCAAGTTCCTGAGTTCGAACCCCCACATCAGGCTCTCTGCTGACAGCGCAGAGCCCGCTTAGGATCTTCTGTTCCCCTCTCTCTCTGCCCCTCCTCCACTCATGCCCTCTCTCTCAAAAATAAATAAACATTTAAAAAAAATAATAAGGGGCTCCTGGGTGGCTCAATTGGTTGAAGGTCTGACTTCATCTCAGGTCATGATCTCAAAGCTGGTGAATTTGAGCCCCTCATGGGCTGACTGCTGTCAGTGTGGAGCCTGCTTCATTCAGATCTCTGTCCTCCACCCCCCACCCCTCCCCCGCACACTCTCTCTCTCTCAAAAATAAACATTATTATTTTAATTGAAAAAAAAAGAATTAAAAATAAACAAGTAACTGAAAAAATAATAGACCGCTTTAAAGGCTAAAAATGCTTCAGAAAAAATCACAGTGTATAATCAGTTAAGTAGAGTTTTCTTTTTAATTTTTAGAAGTTAACCTTCCCAAGGTGATAGAGGTGATAGAGGAACAGAGGTGGGGGTGGGGAGGTGGATATTTAATGCCTTTCCTTTTGCTTTTTGTTCAGGTTGCTGTGTGTGTGTCCCGCTTTTATTTTGAAAAAATAATTTTTATGTAGAAAATTTCTTTTTTTTGCTTTTTTTAATGTTTTAATGTGTATTTATTTTGAGAGAGAGAGAGAGTGCAGGGAGGAGCAGAGAGAGAGAGAGAGAATCCCAAGCTTGGTGGCTCCTAACCGTGACATCATGACCTGAGCCCAAATCAAGAATCCCCAAGGCTTAGCCGACTGAGCCACCCAGGTGTCCCAATGTGGAAAATTTCTAGCCGGGAAAAAAAAAAAAAAAAAAAAAAAAAAAAAAAGCTTACTAGTTTTGACCAATTTTAGGCTAAATTTGTTAATCTATAGCCAGATGAAAGTATTTAGTTTACCACACTATGTTTCAAACATAATAGTAAACTGCAATGACAGCTGTGTCTAATGTTTTAAGGACCCTTTTTTTCAAATGCAGGGATTAAGATAATGATCAGAATATTTAATATATACTTCCATGAATAGAGAATATAAATTATTTTGTAACTAGACTACTATGCTTCATTTATTCAAAGAAAACTTTGTTTGCTTCCATTTGAACTTTCCTACTGATTAGTATCTGGGCTTAATTTTCCTTCTCATCAAGTTCCTGTTTTTCTCATTTAAACCTTTCATGCAAGTTGGAAGAAAATCATTGAGCACTTCAGAAAGAATGCAGAGCTCTATTTTTATTGACCTACTTCTCATTTTGCAGAAGATAATAATCTACTGGTACAGCTCATTTCAAAATACAGGAAAACATTTAATAATGACCACTGACAGGAGACTCAAATAGCACTTGGATCACCATCCCACCAGTAGGCAAGGAGTTTGATATTAAATGGCTATAGTTTTATAAGCTTTTATAGTCTTATAAGCTCATAAATAAAAAACACGTCCTATCAACCAGTTTCTTAGTCCTTTAGACTGCTTTTTATAATTCCCTCTGTGCCTCCTTCATCCCCGTATCCTGTCACAATTGTCCTGTTTATTTCAGACTATATAATAACACAAATACAATCAGCTGTAATGTTATGGAAATATTGCTGGAAATGGGACTAAGAAAACATGTTCAATCCCAGATTGCTTATTTACTGGCATCCAAACCGAAGCAAATCATTTTAGTTTTATGAACTTCTATGGGTAAGAATATGTAGTTTATAGAGTTATGTGAGGATCAAATGTAAAATGGGTTATAAATTTGTCCCCGGGATTGGAAAGTACTGTTTGAGTGTGAGTTTCTCATCCCGACTGATGTCCACAGAAACGAAAGGGCTAATAATGAATGGTTAAGCTAGACATATCTTTACTAACATCCCAGACCAAGAGTTAAATTATGGGGGCACCTAGGTGGCTCAGTCAGTTGAGTGACCAACTCTTGATTTCGGTTCAGCTCATCTCTCAGTTGGTGGGATCAAGACTGGCTGCCAGTGCGGAGCCTGCTTGGGATCCTTTCTCTCCCTTCTCTCTCTGCCCCTCCCCTGCTAGTGCGCTCTCTCTCTCTCTCTCTCTCTCTCAAAATAAATACACTTAAAAAAAAAGAATTAAATGATGGAATAACAAAAGGCAAATATAAAAATGGAAATTAATGATCCCTTGTAAGATCTAGAATATGAAATAAGCAGTGTTAATAGGTCATTTCCAGATAAAGACTAAAGGCCTTTCCCTATACAGTCTCTATAAGCACTTTTCTTAGAATCAACTTAGAAATGTTTAAAATTTTTAAAAAGTTGAGAAGTCATCGTTGGCATCAACAAAACATTCTTGTAAATCTCAAGAATTTCTAGATATTGGAAACCATACATGTGAATAAACAGGCATGATATTTACCGTAAGCAATCTACCACGATCCGCCTCACTTTCTCTCTGGGACCCATAAGAAAACCAACACGTTTGGGTTTTTTCTTCTACTTTTCTCGATTGTGCGCATTTCTGCCTGGGGACTACGATTGCCTACCCATCCCTTCACACCGAACATTCCAGGAGAACAACCAAGTGCAGAAATTCTTTTGAGTTGGCGATAGCAATCATAACTCTGCCTTGACTCTAATTGGTAAGGACAGCGTGGTAGAGCACTCCCCACACAGAGGCTTTAACTGATAAAACTCACTCGGTTTTAGACACAAGTCATTTTAACCGCCTGCTTAATCCAAATTTACGTGATGTTTCTCAACCACACAAAGTCCGCGGGGTGGCAAGAATTGCCAATGCCTTCTCCAGGGTACAACGTGTGTCTCAGCCCCATCACTGTACACGGAGGACCCTCACCATCTTGACTCAGTCCTCCAAGGTCACCATGCAGAACCTTAAACACCCTTCCCCTGCAGCCCTCTAGTCTGACCCCAGTACTCCAGCGTGGCCAACTTTTTCATTCCCTCTCCTTGTGGTGTTAACTTCTGAGGTCCAGCCTCTGTGGTGGATTATCAGAGGGAGTATGGAGGGGAAAGAGGGTATTTTTCATTCTGGAGAAGTAGAAAGGGCAGGGGAGTCTCCACCATTGTCTGACATGACATAAGGGAAGCTGCGGGCAAAGTACAAGCTAGCACACCCCCCACCCCAAGATGGGATATGTACGATATTCCTCACGTACTCCTGGCCTGATAGAGTCTTCATCAGTTTACCAATATCTTAGTAAATTATGAGAAAAAAAGGCAATCATATCAATTAGTCTAATGTCTGGAAACCTATAGACTCAGTTTCCTGGAGCCCCAACATCACCTTCCCCTCCATGGTGATATGGGGAACAAAGACAAGAAGGAAATAACAGGTAGAATTAAATTTCTTTATAACCTGAATCCCATTGACAGATACTTGAGGCAAATATAGAGTGTAACATTTGTCCAGGGACCCCCTACTATCCCAATATTAATACCTTACTGGAGGAAAAAAGCCTTAGCTTGACAATAGCAAGGCCTCAGGTATCTTAGGAGTCCTCTTTAGTATATCAAAGTCTTTCTGGAGGCCACCCTTTTGACTTTACCCCCCTCCCACAACTCCATAGTATATAACCAGTAGCTCTTCACAACCCCAGTGCAGCTCTTTCTACCCCCCTGGGTCCTGTCCCCGTGCTTTAATAAAATTTTGCACCAAAGATGCCTCAAGAATTCTTTCTTGGCTGTCAGCTCTGAACCCCCACCACTTCAAAACCTCATCATCAAAATTATCTAAAAGTTGAAGGAATTTCTTTAATGTGAGTATTAAGCAAATATTAGCTGTCTCTTTCAAACTTTTTATAGTAAAAAACAAAATAACAGAAACCTGTCTTCTTATCTAAATTTGATTTACATCATTAAAGTCCCCTCAGACCATATAAGTTTCAGGGTAAGAAAAGTGTGTGTGTGTGTGTGTGTGTGTGTGTGTGTGTGTAGTGTGTAGAAAGGGAGAAAAGGAGGAGTGATAACCCTTCAAAACATAGCGAAACAACTTATAAGAAGCAATAATCACACATGCACACAAATCCCTCGATGTTGACCATGCTTTTCATGTATCTCTCTGAATCCCTAATTTTAAACTTTTACATGTTTCATTTTCCCATTCTATAAATAGGAAAATTATAATGTTAATTCAATGAAAAATTTTATTTCAAAATGCAGAGAAGCTAGTTTGATCTCCTCACTTCATTACTGTATATGGATTTCATCCTATGTCCTTAGTAATTGGACACTGATTGTGATAAACCTTTCCACAGCTCACTTCTGCAATCTGCATATTTCAAAGTTGAAGTTTAATTTTAAAGGTATGACTTTAAAAAAAATAATTTAACCTCTTACAGGATTTCAAAGACTTTTTTTCAAAGGAGGGTTGTCTTTTGGCCAACAGGCAGTAAACAGCCTGTCCCTAAAGGCAGTGAACTCCCCACTCCAAATTCTTCCTTGTTACCTACTCATGAGTAAACTACTTCACTTATCAGTAAATTCTGAGCTGCTCTCCCTCTCTGTTTGAATGTTTGTCTGACAGTTCCCAAAGCTCATAGTTTTTTCTGGCCTCAGAATTCTCTGATGTCCTTTAGCAGAAGGGATGTTTCTAGAAAAGTCCCATAAATAAATAAATAAATAAATAAATAACCAATTGTCCTTCAAATGGGCAATAGGGAGGAGGAGTTGAATCCAAAACTTTGGATGTCTCCTTTGGGTAGCAGAATTTAATTTCTGGTAGCACTGACTTATTGCATTTTATTGAAGATACTTCTAAAAAATCAATAGCCCTAGTCTGGTCAATGTTCCCAAGAGAACAACCACAACCTTTTGCATATCTTTTAATGCTTGTCACTGCATTATTTGTGAATGGGGACCAGGAGTATTCTGAAGTAGGAAAGTGATTTTTGCCACCACTGAGAAGTCTCATCCATCTCCGGGCTTCCTGGTTTGGTAGGGGTAACTAAGAGATGATAATTGATTTCTCACAGTAGATAATGTCCCTGGTTTCTCTAGCCCATGTAATCCACCCCCCCCCCCAATTTTACAGACTAGACCAGCATTTGAATTTCCATTTTTTAGTCAACATCCATTTGTCCAATGGGTCACTGAGTTCCTCACTTCTCCCTGGGCTGCTTCTTCAGTGGGGACGGTTATCACAGAGCCATTAATGTAGCGTGCTACCAGACGATGTTACAAGTATGTGATATCCATTCTATTTAAGTAACAGCAATATAAGCAGAGAATATTATCTTGGCACGACAGCAGCACTACAATCCCCAGGCGTCAGTACTGTTTCTTCAGACCTGCCCAGAAAAAGAATGCCAACCATGCATCAATCCATAATGATCTTACTGTTTGCCAAATTTCCACTTCTCATGAGTAATTATCAGGTATTTCAGCAAATGTATTTTGGGGATCGTAATTCTCTCAGCTAGATGTAAGCTCATTGATGAAGAGGGCCAGTCCCTACTTTTCTTTTATGGTTGAGACATTGGCTGGTATATGAAGAATTTTACCCATGAGATACAATCCACCTATTTAGAAATTCTGTCAGACAACTTTCTAATGAGTAGCATGAGCATAGGTCAAAGAAAAAAAATGATCAAACATTTCAAAAATATGAATCAGCAGCTTAATAAATATGTATTTATAATGTTATGCTGGCTATTTTGGAGCCTTAAAATACTCATGGCTGGTCAGTTGTAATGGAGACCACTAGCTATGGGTATTTCCTCTTTTCATTGGCATATAGCTTGACTATATCCCCAACCTTCTTTGTGCTACTGGGCCACTGACTAATGACTAATTCTAACCAACAGGACTTGCAGGAAGTGGTGAGGCTCCTTTCAGGTCTTGCCCATAAAAAAAATCTCCCATATAATAGTCCATATTCCTTCCCTTTTCACTATATTGATGCCAATATCCATGGTGACCTTTGAAGCCATTGTGTTGAAGACGGAAGACTCACACCTGGAAGGGATAGAAGTTCTCTCACTTAAAGGGGAACCACTGTGATTAGGACCATCCATTTCACACTTCGCATGAGGAGGAAATTATGATAGACTACTGAGTGTCTGAAATTTGTCTGTAACTATAACTGGAATTAGAAAAAATATATTGCACAAGTAATCCCATTGAAAGAAGAGAAAGAAGAAATAGTCAACCTCCAGCCTCACCCTCATCCACGGTGCCAGATTTGTATATAACAGATGTCACGGTGCTCTGTTTATGTAAGATATATCTCGGAAAAAGCCTCAATGTCCATTTTACATGCGAATCAAATGACATACAGAGACTCATTTCCAAGCAGTCACTTCCACTATTAATATGTATACATATTATAATCCTGCATATTATTATATATAGATATTATGTAACAGACTCTATATGTGAAACTATTATAAATAGTACGCGTGTGTGTGATACATACATATATATATCTCAAATTATAACATACATATACATTAGATTTTTGAAGTAGTGAGCAAGAAAAAAGTGGTTCAGTGTTCATTATGTATACATTGACATCTTTTTCACTATGTGCCTTCTTAAATATTTCTTTCACTAGTAAAATTTATCACTATCCCTTTACCTTATATTATGAATAATATAATAGAAGTTAAAGCAGAAACAAGTGTCAATAATGTTGATATAGATTATATAAGCTTGATATTTTGCTCTTTCCCACATAATTTCAAAATATGGTTAAAAAGTAATAAATTGAGCCAATGTGTGCTCTCACTCGCTTGCTCTTGTGCACGTGCATGCTCTCTCTCTACATATATATATGTGTGTGTGTGTGTTCTTACACAACATTACATAGATGTACAGTTAATTAAACTACTTTATAAGCACTTGACGTATAATGACTAGACTGCCCATCATTTCAAAGCCTCAGCCCTGGTTCAGCCCCTTGCAACACAGTAGACGTTGAATAAGAGGAAGGTGACTATTTTGACCACAGAAGAAATAGGTTTAGAATGTCAAGACCACAGAGACTGTATATTTTACCAATATTGTCGTGCAGACATAATCTTTGGAACGAGCATCTCTAATCGTAACTACAGAACAAACGCGCTACGTGATTTGATTCCAGACATAAGTACATCTGCTTGTTTTGACTTTGATGCCTAACATGTGTATTTAGAAATTTTTCTGCAGGGAAATCTTATAATATCATTGGCTGAAACAAGAAGAATGTAACTCATCAGTAAAAAGAAATTCTTTAATTGCTTTAAAACTTTTTTTTTTTTACTGTTTATTTTTGAGAGAGAGAGAGAGAGAGAGAGAGGAGAGACAGAATGGGATGAGGGGCAGAAAGAGAGGGAGACACAGAATCCGAAGCAGGCTCCAGGCTCTGAGCTGTCAGCACAGAGCCCGATGCGGGGCTCGAACTCACCAACTGTGAGATCGTGACCTGAGCCGAAGGCGGACGTTTAACCGACTGAGGTCACCCAGAGCGCCCCTAATTGCTTTTAAATTAACTTAGCCAGAAGAATTTCACTAGACAGAAATCAAATTATTGCTAACTGTCCCCATACCAGTATTTGCAATGTCGTGTAAAGATCTGAAAACTCAAATAAGAAATTAATGGTAAGTCTCGTCAGAGACTTCAACTTCAACCTGAGACCTCAACTTCAAATATTCTGCCCTAAAACAGAAACGTTATGTTTCACTGAAACTCTGCTTAGTGACACAAAAACACAGGCCTAACATTCTTCCCCGTTGCTTTCACTGAATTTAAGCTTCTCCATGAGGTAAAAGCACATGACTGGCTCAACAGACGACTTTGAGTTGCCTTAATGCCTTTGGAATTCTAGCCTTTAATCTAAGCTTAGTACAAGTAAGCACATAATTTAATAACATGTGAACCAATTGGACAATGAATACGTTCAGTGTCATTTGCCACAAATGATCACTAAAGACATTAATATTCATTAATAAGTCTTCCGACAAATTAAGATGCTCCTGAAACTTTTTTTTTTCTCCTCAATTTGACCTTAATTCCTGGTCCTTATCATTTAGATTTCTGGTAACTTCTTTTATAAATGATGTTGATAATTCTTGAAAGGACAAAATAGGAAGTAGGGATCAGTTCCTTTTCCTAAGAGGTGATTTCACATCCGGTTTTGAATGTATCTCACACACCAATGGTGATTCCTGACAAGTCTTCTTATGCTGCCAACATGTGTCTATTGCATATGTGTTTTAAAATTCATTTTTGAACTATGCTGTGAATAACTTTGCTGGATTATGGCATGCTAACCAGTCCACAGTGTTCAGTGAAAGAGGAAAGGCGTAAGTACATTTTTTTTCTTTTTACACTTTGCACCAGCCTCCCACATTAGAACACACGAGAAAGCTAAGAAATGATGTCAGCGTATGTGGTACAATATACTACTTGTCATCTACTTCCAGGTTTTTACAAATCGTAGACACTGCCATTTCAGCTTTTCGCCTCTCTTCAGTGTTTAAAATTCTTGCTCCACAGATCTCCTCGTAGAACTGATTGGATATTTAGTAGAATAAAGACACGGCATACAATGCATTCTAGGCTACGAAGTTAGTTATGAATATGGTTTTAATTTCAGTATTTTTCATCTACTTTAAGATTTCTTTTATTCATTTACTTATTACACTACTTTTTTTTTTTTAATTTTTAACGTTTATTTATTTTTGAGACAGAGAGAGACAGGGCATGAACGGGGGGAGGGGCAGAGAGAGAGGGAGACACAGAATCGGAAACAGGCTCCAGGCTCTGAGCCGTCAGCACAGAGCCCGACCGAGGGCTCGAACTCACAGACCGCGAGATCATGACCTGAGCCGAAGTCGGACGCTCAACAGACTGAGGCACCCAGGTGCCCCATACTACTATTGATTGACAGTCTGCATTCTGCTGGCTATTTTTATTTGAGTTTTTCGCCCCAACAATATCTCTTTATTACATATGACTTACAGATGAGGGACTGAGACTCAGAGAAATGAAGGCACTTGTTTACCAAGGCGAAGCTGGTATATTTTATGACTCAAAATACAGCACTTTTTCCATTCTCCGGTTTTCTTTTTTTAGAATGGGAGCAGTACTTGCAAAGCACAGTTAGTCTTGGAAACAAACTAAGTTGAGTTCAAAACCTGAAACTGAAAATTACATGAATTTTAAAGAATTTTTAATCTCCATAAACTTCTGTGTCTTCATCTGCAACACAGGCATAAAAGTAATATTTTAATAATATTTTTGAAGAAGGGTATATAGTGTATGTATAACATTTAGGAAATTATAGATGTTCATTAATAGTAACTAATAAAAATACTGGAGGTAGGTTGTATTTTTTCTTTTAGTGGGAATACTGATGAATCTTTAGACTAGGAGTAAGTAAGTCAGATGTCTAGCCCAACTTCACTGAAAACAAACAAACAAAAAAATGGCTAGGGATGCCTGGCCTGGCTGACTTAGTCGACTGAGTGTCCGACTCCTGATTTCGGCTCAGGTCATGATCCCAGAGTCCTGGGATCGAGCCCCACATCTGACTCCGATTCTCTCTCTCTCCCTCTCACCCTATCCCCTACTTGTACACTCTCTCTCTAAAATAATTCTTTTAATGCTTATATATTTTAGAGAGAGAGAGAGACAGAGAGACAGAGAGACAGAGCATGAGTGGGGGAGGGGCAGAGAGAGAGGGAGTCAGAATCAGAAACAGGCTCCAGGCTCTGAGCTGTCAGCACAGAGCTCGACAGGGGGCTGGAACTCACGGACAGCGAGATCATGACCTGAGCTGAAGTCGGACGCTTAACTGACTGAGCCACCCAGGTGCCCCAGAAGAAGAAAAAAAAAAAAAAAAATTTAATGGCTATGTGATTCTCTAATGATTTCTCAGGTCAGTATTGAAAAAGAAAGACAAAAACTTGCCTTATGATGAGTGAGAGAAACAATAAGTGAAAAATTAATATGGAACAAAAATTATAGTCAGTGTTTGGTACTTTAAAGTCTAAATCTTAAAAAGGAAGTAATAAATGATGGGGTTAGGAGCTGACAGGTGGGATCATCAGGCAAGGCCACTCTGAAGAAATAACATTGGAATAGAAACCTGAATGAAGTGAAATAGAAAGTTGCACAAAGACTTGGGGACAAGGCCAATGGGGTAATAAGTTGGCCATTGAACAAAGGAGTAACGAGAAGGATGCTAGCACGTTGTAAGAGATAGGAGGGGCCTGATCATATAGGCTCCTGTAAGCATTTGGATTTTATTCTATGTGTATTTGGAAGACATTGAAGGGTTTTATTGAGAGCAGTGGTGATCGGGTATCAGTAGTAAAAGTTCTTTCACATTGCTAAGTGGAGAATAAAATCTTCTGTGGAGAATACATTCCTGTGTGGTGAAGCATGGAAGGTGAAGAGATAAATGAGGTCATGGCCACAGGGCAGGTGTGAGCTAAGGACAGCTTCAAATTAGACCCTGTCGGTCCAATTGATGAGCGCAGTCTCTGTGAAACAAAGAAGAAAAAACAATGACTTTGGCGTGTTGGTTTTTTCCTAAACAATGGGCTGAACAGTGATTCCTTTTACTGAGATGTGAAAGACAGAGGAACACATTTTATAAATGTCTGATGAATCTCCTAGGCGTCTAAATGGACTTAGCGAGTAGGCAGTTAGATACAGAAGTCAGGACCTCTGGGGAGACAGTGTTATTAGAGCTACTGACTTGAGATTCTCTAGCCCATAGATGAATTCCACGTGGTAGGATGAGATCACCCTTAGCAGTGATCTCCAGGGTGGGATTCTCACAATCTCCTAAGGGGTCCAGAAAGAAAATATCAGAACATCATTTTACATTTATTCTTACATTTAATTAATATTAGGTGATTTGATACAGATGCCCCCACATTGTGCCTATCAGTCAGTTATGTATCACACTGCACTCAGGGTACCCTGAGGTAACTGTAAAAATTATATAACAAAGAGGTGTAATGGGCAAAGCCTCATTTTTTTTTCTTTCAGTGTAATATAACACACTGTGGTATACTTATATCTGCACACATGAATATATATATGAATATGGATGAATAACTTATGATATATGAATATGGATGAATAATTTAAAACTGTGTTTTAAATAGTTTTTTAAAATACATATTTTATTTTGTAATAATTTTAGATATACAGAAAAGTTACACAGATGTTAACATCCATGCCTTTAGTACCTTTGTCAAAATGAAGAAACCCACCAATGTTACATTACTACTACCTTTATTCCAGAGAGAAAAATGATAATCTACTTTGATCCAGTAAGAGATCGGACTAAAAAAAGCAAAACGACCAAAAAGACTATCTAAATATCATTTTATATGCGTTATTTTTCACAATTAAATTTGCCCTGAATGGATATGAAACCTTGAGATATCGATTAATGATTGTATGAAGCCATTAACACTATGGCAACATTTTAAAATTTAAAATTAGTGTGCCATTGGCACAAGGAAAGAAGAAGCCATTCAGCGGTCATCTTCTAAACAACAGAAGTAGTAGTGAGCCTGTGATGTTTGACCACGTAGATGACACTACCCCAGTGGAGGTAAAGGAACTGGAGTACCCAACTCTCAACACCAGCGGGCGCCATGAAGGCCAATGCCATGTAACTCGGGGAAGTTGTATCTGATGGCTTTTCTACTTCAGTTATCCCCTATAGAAATTATAAGAATGGCAACATCTGTTTTCAAGACCAAACACAACTCAAAGCTACCATCAGATACAAGTACTAGTCTAGCCCTTGTATCACTAAGGAAATGTAAGTAATCTCATTCATCTTCTAAAGATATAAGTCAAAGGAAAAAAAAAAAAAAAACAAACACCTAAATCTCTACAACGCAAACAAAAGCTCTCTAGTTTCTCTGACTTGTGTTCCAAATTAGTGCCTCTGACCTTTTCTTAAAACTTTAAGCATCACAAGGAAATCAGTGGGAAGGGAATCATGTGCTAACAAAGTACTTAAAGGGCAGAAAAACGTACTGAAGTGAAAGGGGATTAGTAAAGGGTGGGGAAGAGGACCAGCCCCTCCCAGTTTGGGTGAGCAGATTTGGGATTACTTATCAAGCAGAAACTCACATGCAATTAACAGCTCTGACATCAGGGGACAAGCAAATATAAAACACTCAGCTCTGAGAGGGGTTCATCAGAGAACCCGCTCAGGAGTTTAAGGTACTGGAGGGAAGCTCTATGGGGAGCAGGTGGATGCCCGCCAAAACTCGATTAGGATGGGAGATTTTAAGTCACGGAAATTAACTAGCAGGAAATCTGCTTCCAATTCTTTCAGCTTCATGGCTAAATGTAATTAATGGCCATGACCTGCTAACGAATGCTTTGGATAAGAGACATCTATGATAAGTATTTTTTTTTTTCATAAATAGAAATTTAAAATAAAGAAAACTAAATGCTAGGGCAGGGGATTTAATTATGTAGTTATTATCCATGTCAAGTTTTTCCAGGTAAATTACTATTTTTACTATTTGCGAGAAATGTCATTTCACAGATATGAAAAGCATTTTGCGGGCGGCTGGGGAGGGCTCCTGCCTGTTTATAACAGCACAAAAAGAAAACTTGCACTAATGCCATTTTGCTTTCTCCTTTTCAGCCTGATTTTTATGTGTTTCAGTCTCTACACAAAGGGCTGCAAACCAGAGATCTGTTCTTCACTCTTGCTTCGAGCAGAATGAAAGCCCATAAATTCCTCTCTCTGGGATACATCGTCTTGCCCCTGCTGTGTTCTCAACAGACCTGGGCTCAATTCCCAAGACAGTGTGCCACCGTTGAGGCTCTGAGAAATGGTGTGTGTTGCCCAGACCTGTCCCCACTGTCTGGGCCTGGGACTGACAGCTGTGGCTCCTCGTCAGGGCGGGGCAGGTGTGAGGCAGTGACTGCAGACTCACGACCCCACAGCCCCCATTACCCGCATGATGGCAGAGATGATCGGGAGGCTTGGCCCACGAGGTTCTTCAACAGGACATGCCGGTGCAATGGCAATTTCTCAGGACACAACTGTGGGACTTGCCGTCCTGGATGGAAAGGAGCTGCTTGTGACCAGAGAGTTCTCATAGGTAAGTGGGGATCTGTGTGTATATACAGTTCTTCATGAGACTCTATGCATTTAATAGGAACCTAAATCAGTTGAGCTGGAAGCACATCTGAAAGTCATACAACTCATTCTTCCCTCTTCACAGTTGAGGAAACTGAGGCTCAGAGAGGCTAATAAGTGTATTTAAAGAGTTGAGGTTAAGGCTCAGATCCTCTGACTGACAAGATCTCCTTCCAAAACATTTATGGAACAACTGCTCCATGCAGGGAACCATGGTAGGTGTTCATGACTAGACCCTTCAGTGACTTCTCAAGGTAGTTATGTTAATTGTAGTAAGTGAGGTTCAGAAAGGTCAAATCCTTACAGCTGGTACTTGAAAAACCTGGAATTTGCCAGTGAAGTCAGTCTAGCTCTAAACCATGATCTACTTCTACTACACTTGCTAACCGACAAAGAAACTTCCCCTTGTGATGATCAAGTTCAGCCATTTCAGGTGACGAGCCTGGCCTTCACTCTACTAAATGGCAATAAATAATAAAGCTTTAAATAGTAAATCCAGAGATACATCGTTGTTTTCTATGTGCCAAACATTGGGCCAAGGGTCTAACAGAATGTTTATTGAGCCTATTTTATGAGCCATGCTCTGATATAATTGCTTTTTGTGTGTGTATTCTTTAACCTTTACGACTCTATGAAGCAGGTATTATTTTTATATACACCCTTTCAGATGAGAAGGTGAGACTTAGAAACACGTGTACAGAGTCACAGAGTAAGTCCCTGGAATTAACCACTATGTCATGTTTTTTATGAGGCTTATGATTTTGAAAAGATAGAAAGTTCCAGAAAAATATACCAATGATGAGCAGAAATAAATATGAGATCACAGAATCATAAAGTCCATAGTCATAATAACGAAAACTAATGAAAACCCTAGAGTAAGTTGGCAGGCAGGGGGCGGGGGAAGGCAAAAAACAGGCCTAAAGAAGAGATTCAGGTGAGGGGAATTTTAAAGGAGTATAAACTTATTTAAGCATATATGCAAATTATCATTAATGGGTAAATGGGGCGCAGTGTTAAGACGATGCTCACATGGCACATTTTCACGTTTGAATGTTGTATCCTTGAAGTCAGGAGAAATCTTCTGGACTTGAGTGCAGAAGAAAAGAACCACTTTGTCCAGGCCCTGCATCTGGCCAAGAGGACAATGCACCCTCAGTTTGTCATCGCCACCAGGAGATCAGAAGAAATATTGGGGCCAGATGGCAACACGCCACAATTTGAGAACATTTCCATTTACAACTACTTTGTTTGGACACACTACTATTCGGTCAAAAAGACTTTCCTTGGGCCGGGACAGGAAAGCTTTGGCGAAGTGGATTTCTCTCACGAGGGACCGGCTTTTCTCACATGGCACAGGTACCACCTTCTGCAATTGGAGAGAGACATGCAGGTATGTGTGACACGTTGCACTTTTCAGGTCCCCGACAGACAAGGTGGATCGTTAGGAAGCCGTTTTCATCCACTACGTTCTGAGCGATCGAAACATGTGATGGCAAAGCGATTTCATGATATTGATCTGTCTTTGACATTCTAAATTTCTCCCTATTAGTAAATTACTTACTCATTAATTAGTCTTCATCTTTGGTGAAGGGAAAAGAAAGTAATATCAATGGTGAGGGAGCCAGTTGAGACATCTCTAGGTGTGATGCAAAGTGATGGACATATGCTGCAGCATAATTGAAAAAATGATCTTCACATAGCTTGCAACAAAAGAATCTCAGTTGATGGGCCGGCCTTCCCAAATGTAAATCGATACCCCCTCCTCCTGGTTTGGATAAAAAAAAAAAGTGTGCATACAATTCTCAGTCTACCAAGTCCCAAATATACACCTTGTTATGCCAGCAAATGATTCTGAGTGTATGGCACAAAGTATAAATTATGAAAAACAATATCCTTTATATTGTCATATGTTGATTGAACTCTGTTTTGTTTCCATGCCTCCTACCTCAGAAACCTACTAAAAGTATCACACCATTCAGGTCTCATTTTTACTTAAAAGGCATCAACTTTTGGGGCATATAGTAGACCTCAGCCCAAACATAAGTATTTCCTGCTTATCTTTTAAGCGGAGAACCTCAAACCACATTAAAGTATGTTAACATAGATACTTTTTTATCATTTATTTTACCAATTGCTTTTCTTGAGAAGAGTATTGTAATTTTAAGATGAAATTTGAGGGATGCCTGGATGGCTCAGTTGGTTAAGTGTTTGCCTCTTGGTTTTGGCTTAGGTCATGATCTCAGTGTTCATGAGTTCAAGCCCCACATCAGGCTCTGTGCTGTCAGCACAGAGATTGCTTCAGATTCTCTCTCTCTTACACCCCCCCACACACACTTGCTCTCTCTCTCTCTCTCTCTCTCTCTCTCTCTCACAAAATAAATAAACATAAAAAAATAAAATGAAATTTTAAATTATTAGATCTCAACTAGGAAATCCACAAAATGAATGTGTTTTCTAGGTAAATGGATTCCTTCCCTCAAATTAAAATATAAAAGTTAATCTAAAAATATCTGAGGGTAAAAAAGGTGTTTAGATTCATTTATTGATTTGCAGTATGCTTGTGTCCAGCACTATCACAAGAAAATAAATGGTGAGGCGAGAGAGAATTAATGCACTAAAATACAGAATAAAACATTGGTATAAAAGTAGTCCATCCATATTCAGTTTGAGAGTGATTAAGTTAATTCATCTGATACTCTGAACTTCATATTTTATAGCTCTTATTACAAGTAAGACATTTAGCAGATTACGAGTAGATAAATCTGTCATTTGTAATCAACTCCAGATCTCCATGCCTCTAAGTCATTTTCTCATGGGCACACCAAAATGAAAGGGCAGGTGGAAAGTATCTAAAAGCTTCGATTTTGCCTGTGTAAACTTCAACCTCTATGCCTTATATTTTTAAAACCCAACAGCACAAGGGATCCAACGAATTACAGTCTAAATGTAATGCACAGTTGAAATGCCACATGAATATTCTCCAACTCCCAAATGTCAATTCTGAACCACAAACTGACTCTTAATGATCCCTTGGAAGCTGTCACTAATTTTTGTGAACCAGAACAATGGCTTCTAAACAAGGACTCTAAACCCCTGGAGATCAATAAAGGAGGATGCTTTGGAAAGCTTTTGGTCCTCTAAAATACCCTGGGGACCAGGAAATGCTTCCTAAAGGGTTTAAAGTGAAAAAGCAGAAATGTACTAAATGCTTAGGAGGTGAGGCACAATGATGGCAATCTCTACACTTAAATCTCACTCCCTAAATATAACTCCACAAAGGTCTAAAGGAATGAGAACAAATACAATAAACATATGTTTTAAGGAACTCAATAAAATAAGCATGTGATCTTGAGTCCATTACTTTTTCTTTTAAGGTTTTTGTTTGTTTGTTTTGTATTATTTTGTTTTTTGAGAGAGAAAGAGATCTCCACGTTGTCAGCGCAGAGCTGAAGTGGGGCTTGATCTTACGAACCATGAAATCACGGCCTGAGCCAAAATCAAGAGTAGGACACTTAAACCACTGAGCCACCTAGGCATCCCCTGAATCCAGTACTTTTAAAATTGTTAAGATCAGCTCTGAAAGGAAACTATGTCCCTGGTCTAAAGAACTGTGTGCACAAAGAAATACTCGGCTTCATTTCACATTTCCCGTTGGTATTAGTTTTTAAGCAGAAACCCAAGTCTTAACAGTTTAGATTCTGAAGCAGGGGTCTTTAAGTAAAATGCCTTCAGTATCCAGGCAGATACGGTGATGTGAAAGAGATTGTCTGTGTAGCCTGTGAAAAGTCGAATCCATATAGCTCATATTTGGAAAACCTGGAATTCACATGGGCTTCTTCCACTACCCTTGCTAACCCACAAATAAATTTTAAAGCCCAGAATCTAAATGCCTGAAGTCATTCATGTTAAACGGAAAGAAAGAAAGAAAGAAAGAAAGAAAGAAAGAAAGAAAGAAAGAAAGAAAGAAAGAAAACAAAAAGCACTGCTCTACATAATATATTTAAAGACTGGGTCTGGCTCCAGACCAAGACTCCATGATGCTTGAATTAGAGATATGAAAACAGGAGGTAAAATGTCAAGGAGCGAAAGCTATTATTGATATATATATATATATTTTGGTATCACCAATAGAACTTGAATTACCTACCTGAAAAAAAAAGGGGGGGGGGGAGACTTCTTTCCCCAAAAAATAGCATTTGTAGAAACTTCTGTATGATGAGTTGAGTTTCATTCTCTTTAGTGCCTCAATGACTCTTCATAGTATGTGATAAGCTTTGTTAAATAAGATATTTAATTCCTCTGGCTACTCAGACACCACTGATACACTGACTGGTTCTAATTACCAAAAGAGAGTTGATAGAAACAGACAGCCAGGGAGAAAACCAAGCAAAGGGGGAGAATTTTAAACAAAAGCAGAGAACGCTAACAGAGTTTCTTTGATCTAGGAAATGTTGCAGGATCCTTCATTTTCCCTTCCTTACTGGAATTTTGCAACCGGGAAGAACATCTGTGACATTTGCACCGATGACCTCATGGGATCGAGAAGCAACTTTGACCCCACTCTTATAAGCCTGAACTCTGTCTTTTCTCAATGGCGAGTGGTCTGCGAGTCCTTGGAGGATTATGATACCCTGGGAACACTTTGTAATAGTAAGTTCCAAACCCATCTAGGATTCAGAATTCCCTATTACCTAAAGAGATTAAATGTGCTGTCTGAAAGCCCTCATTCTACTAAGGACTTCAGAATAAAATATTTTATTAGAGAGAATCGATGTACAGACGTTCATTGAACACCTACGCTACTCAAGGCACTCTATAAGGTTCCCGGGGGGAACAGAAAGTGTCTATACATTTTTACACTGCTTTTCTTGAGAAATTTGGCCAGTGCCTTGCTCACTCTCTTACTTTGGAAACTTATGGTTATTTAAGATTAATCCTCTTAGCACATACAGCACTCCTGAGTAGTCATGTGTCTTGAGTTGAAATTTCAGAGCAAATTGTTTCCCTAGGAAATCTGAAATATGCCGAAAGAGTTTGAAGTGACCTGAGAGTAAAGTTCTAGTCAGAGGGTCAAAAGCAAAAGGTGATATGCAGGGTATCTTTAAGAAAAGGAAGATACCTTATGCAAGATGTCTTCCAGCTAACTTCTTTGCACCTCTGTCAAAGCGAACACAAAAAGAGCATGCTAAACCAGCTGTCCCGGCATCCTTTCTCCAGTGATGTATAGGCCACTGCTGCCTTAGGTCAAGGTTCTGTGATATGTGGGTCTTTTCCTGAGTGTGTTGTTCTCTTCCTTGGATCACATTATTACCTCTCTCTGTGGCACCAACACAAGGTCTTAATTATTAGTCACCTACCCCATCCACTTTTCTTCTTCAGGCATGTTTGGTTATTTTAAACTTGTTCTTCAATGTAAAAACTGGATTCATGGGAATTTATTTTGTTAACGTCTTCAAAATATATTTATTTCCATATATACTTTTCAGCTGAAAATATGAAATTCCTATATCAACCTTAAAAAAAAAGAATATCCTTCAAAAAGAATATTCTAAATAGAACAATTCAGTAGATTTTTTTCAGCATTACAAGAATTTTTAGCTGCATATAGGAAAAAGAGAAGTGATAGTGTATGGATATTTTTTTCGGTTGAAGTTTAAAAATTAGAATAAAAATTGTATTTGTTTAGCAAGCTGAATGAGTGATCCCACCTTGAAATGACATTGAGAATCAATATATCTTTAGATACCAAAACATTAAATCCCTTTCTGAGCAGGCAATTGTATTTTGTCCTAGGAATTTTTTCCAGACCTTTTCTAACGATACTGGTGACTGGATGCCAAAATATAGCACAGTTTAAGTGGGTAAATAAAATTATGGCAGAGGAGAGAAGATTCTATTTTCATCACTTGTTCTTGTCAAGAGGTCTCATAACCAAGACACGTAGTTTCATGAAAAATTGAAGACTGTGTATTTTAGGGAAACACATTTGAGGAATACTTCTTTTCTTAGTTCGTGATATAAACACCAAGAATTTTCTTTATTAGGCCAGTGAAAGATGAAAGGAAACTAACAGTTTATTGAACACATACTACGTGCCTGATATGGTACCAAATGCTTTCATATATCTTATTTAATTCTCCTAATTCTGTTCTTGGATGAAATTATCCATTCCTGTGGTTTCATTGATCATCCTTTACTGGACAGCCATGCACGTACATTTTTAGAACAAACCTTCCTTACATATCCCAATCCTGTATTTTCATGTGTTTGTTGCACAATGCCTCTCCAGCGTCCCATTAAAGCGCCAAACTTGGTACATTGCAAGAATGAGTTATTGACACCTAAGACTCTTCTAGCCACTAAAATATCATCTTGGATTCATCATATGAAGAATGTTGTTCCTTCTACGCAGTATTTCTTAAATCTATTTTCTCCTTCATACACTCAGAACTTTTCATTCACTCCTGCATGGAAACTCCACAGGACTCCAATCCATATGAGGTTAAATCAGGTGCATTGGCAGAGGCTGTCCATGTGCAAACAAATCTAAAAAGACCCAGGTTAAATTTAACTCGTTTAAACTAGTTTCTTTACTATCAGAATTTTCCACTGTGAAACTCCATGAGGGCAGATTAGGGTGTGATGTTTTCAAAACCCATGTAATCTATCGTGTTTTTCTTGGAATGTATTGATAGCTCCTGAACAATAATCCTTAAAACACAAGCTTGGATTGATAGTTTTAGCCGGTGGGGTCTGAAAGTTTTAATAATAATGCATACCTAAAACAGTGTGCTATCTCCTTCCCAATCTCAAGACTGGCATATGTTTTATTTTTATATTATATAAAGTTGCTATGCTAATTCATTAGGTACTAATCGTTATGTTAATTATAAACATTACAACATAGTAAGCTTTATGAATGAGGTAAAATGAATACAAATTGAGATTGTAATATCACCTCTCCCACCCCAGTGGATTATTCTGCATATCCTCTTAGGACACACACATGCTTCTCTCGAGATCATTGGAACAGAAAATGCAAAATATTCCTAACCGATCTCCTCTTTTCCCATCTACCTAAGAGTTCTCTTCATTTCCTATTGAATTAAACATAATTTCTCCACAATATGAATCTGGTCTAGCTTTACATTGTTCCCACCGTCCCTTATCCTCTTGCATTGTCCTGTACGCCAGGCAAGCTATTCCCCAACCAGCCCTCTTTACAGCCCAAATGATCTTTCCATATATCAACATACACCAGATAACTATTTAGCATCTACTATTTGCCAGGCCCTGTACCAAGATTAAGGGATGTACTGGTGAGTGAGAATAGAAAAAGTTCTTGTTCTGAGGGAGCTTATCTCATAGATAGGAGAAAGCATATCGTTCTTATTACCTCTGTTGAAAATGTTTGACTTGTAACATTTCCCCTATTTACCCTGAAAATTCTTCTCAGAGAATCAGGGTTCTTTGCAATCTCTCTCTCTCTCTCTCTCTCTCTCTCTCTCTCTCTCTCTCTAACATTTATTTGTTTTTGAGAGACAGAGCACAAGTGGTGGGGGGGCGGGGCACAAAGAGAGAGGGAGACACAGAATCAGAAGCAGGTTCCAGGCTCTGAGCTGTCAGCACAGAGCCCAATGCAGAGCTTGAACCCATGAACCATGAGATGATGACCTAAACAGAAGTCAGTTGCTTAACCAATTGAGCCGCCAAGGCGCTCCTGCAAATCTCTTTTCTTTAATGACATCTTTCTGAAACCACACACCTGGAAAGGATTGATATTCTTTCTCAATCTCTGTCTTTCTGTCTCTCCCCTTCTCCTTTCCACTCTCCCTCTTTCTCTTTCTCTCCTTCCCTCCCTTCCTTCTTCCTTCTCTCCCTCCCTCCCTCAAGGCACCCATTCTATTATCCCTAGTATCACAGCCCTTTGCTTGCCTGTTTGTCTTAGTGCCTTTTAACACGTGCCTTTTAACAAGTTTAATTATTTCTCATATTAATTGCTAAAAAATATGTATCGATTGAAATATAGACCAGTTCCCAAAGAAATTGTAGATTGTTTTTCTTTATTTCTCTGAAGGCTTGAAACAAACAGTAATTGAATATAAAATTTCACACACGTGTGAAATATAGATTTAATATGGGATTTAGGTTTATGAGACTATTTTGGCAAAATTCAATATCCATGGACTTTTGATGTTAATATATTTTCAGTAATGAGGTATACATTGATTAAACAAATAACAGGACCTCTGTCTGTTATTGTGATCATTTTTTTCTTCCAATGATTTTATGTATCACACATCTAACTCTGCTCACAGATATATCACAATGATATGAATGTGATAACTTAAATCTTCTCACTGTAATGCCCCTAAGTCTGCCTTTTTAAAATGTTCTCTTCTACCAGGGAGAACCTTTCAGTGATCATGCTCTACATAAAAATGGAAGAGCAAAGAGATCTGTAAATATTCTGTAAGTGTTCCTATACCCTGTATTTTTTTCCAGGCACTGAGGGGGGGCCAATTAGGAGAAATCCAGCTGGAAATGTGGCGAGACCAATGGTACAACGTCTTCCTGAACCACAGGATGTCGCGCAGTGCTTGGAAGTTGGTTTATTTGACACCCCTCCTTTTTATTCCAATTCTACAAACAGTTTCCGAAATACAGTAGAAGGTAAGTAAAAGAAGTCAGTGCTTTGATTTTATGTAGTTGTCACAGTAAACTGAACTATTCACATTCAGATCTTGAAAAATCTTTGGAAGCCATATTGATCTTATGAATTTATGTGAATGTTGCCTCCTATTATGATGTAGTCACAATTCCCTGCTCAAAAAAGAACTTCTTAAAGAAAAGTGTCAGGCCATGAAACTCTTTTAAATTATCATAGTAGAATCCTTGGGAAATTAGTCTTCAATCTCTAAAATACCTGAAAAGTATTAACTCAAATCTGTGAGGTGGCTAATCATTATAACTCTATCAAATTCTGGTAGAGGCAAATAATTTTCAAGACTTTGAGAGCCTAAATTTTTTTCTTAAAAAATAACAATAAAGTTTCTAAACAATTAGTTGACATCCAATAATGCCTGGCTGGGGCATATATTTCATTTAGGTTTATATTATCCTATGAATGTTTTTAAAGGACTATAAAAATTCAAACTACCATCTAATGATATTTCATGTGATTCTCCTTATTTCATTCAAAGTATTTTAAAGGTGAGGAAACTAAAGACCAAAGAAGTGAAATGAATTTCCCAAGATAGTTTGTAACAGAACACAATTTCAAATCAAAATTTTTTAAGTCCATTGTCTTTATACAATACATTTTAATATCTCTAAATCATCACTGATACATATTTAAAGTTTTGAAACAACAGAATCACATTTAACGTATTATAAACTTCTTATTGTCACAATGTACATTAAATATAGCATTAAACATGTTAGGCTCCTCCCCCTGAGAAAAAAAAATAGGAATACATTTCTCTGTCTCCATGATCTGAGATACTTGACATAGAAATCTAATCATTATTTTCCTTTCTCTCCCCTTTTATCATCAAAACTGGATGCCATTCTATTCTGTCTTTATGTTAATAACTAAATATGAATGCACTGATTTGGAGATTATTCAATAAATAATCACTATGTTTTGACTAAACTGGTATATATAAACTAAGGCCATAAGCATTATATCCTTTTTTTTAATTTACTTTTTAAAATTCAAGTTAGTTAACACATAGTGCAGTATTGGCTTCAGTAGGACACAGTGATTCACCACTTCCATATAATACCCAGTGCTCACCCCAACAAGTGCCCTCCTTAATGCCCATCACCAATTTGGCACAGCCCCCCCCACCTCCCCTCCAGCAACCCTCAGTTTGTTCTCTGAATTTAAGAGTCTCTTATGATTTGCCTCCCTCTCTGTTTTTATCTTATTTTTCCTTCCCTTCCCCTATGTTCTTCTGTTGTGTTTCTTATTAAATTCCACATGTGAGTGAAGTCATATGATATTTGTCTTTCTCTGACTGACTTATTTCACTTAGCATAATACACTCTAGTTCCATCCGCATTGTTGCAAATGGCAAGAGTTCATTCTTTTTGATCACTGTGTAATATTCCAGTGTGTGTGTGTGTGTGTGTGTGTGTGCATATATATATATATATTATATATATATACCACATCTTCTTTATACATCCATCAGTCAATGGACGTTTGGGCTCTTTCCATAATCTGGCTATTGGCCATAAGGACTAATTTCTACAAGAATATGTAGGTTGCATCTTAATGATGACTAATCAAAGGACAAATTATACTGATTTCCTGACAGAAGGTCTGAAAGGACCAGTGCCCACCAACATGCCGTGTACGTTGCAGTCTTTAAACATTTCGTAAATAAAAAAAATAATAATGGAATAAATGTATGCAAAATGACTAAATAAATGAGTGTAATTGTACCAATGGGTTAATATATTTTATCATCTTGAAAACAAAACAAAACAAAACAAAACAAAAAACAAAACAATGCAGAGCTTAAACTCACGATCCTGAGATCAAGACCTGAGCTGAGATCAAGAGTCAGACACTCAGCTGATCGGCCCAGGCACCCTTGGGTTAATGTATTTTAAATTCTAATTTTATTTAATAATATGTAATATTTCCCTGTTCTTCCACCTCTGATTCTTAAAGCCAACCAGGTACACTTATAACTCCATCCTGCATCACAGACCCTCCGTTTTTGTGATCTATCCTTACCTTCTGCCTAATATATATACCTAATAAATATCATATGGAAATATATATAGAAAATATATACAATATATAATATGGGAGACATACAGTATAAGAAATACATAATACATGAAATGTAGGAAATATACATATTATATAGGGATATCATATACATCATATAGAATATGGGAAATAGAGAGAGGATACATAGGAAATTATTAAATATTATATAAATGTTTTGACAATAGGCTTTCCAGATTTTTTTTTAATTTTTTTTAACGTTTATTCATTTTTGAGACAGAGAGAGACAGAGCATGAACAGGGGAGGGTCAGAGAGAGGGAGACACAGAATCCGAAACAGGCTCCAGGCTCCGAGCTGTCAGCACAGAGCCCGATGCGGGGCTCGAACCCACGGACCGCGAGATCTTGACCTGAGCCGAAGTCAGCCGCCCAACTGACTGAGCCACCCAGGCGCCCCTCCAGATGTTTAAAACTAGTACAGACATGATAAGCATGCTCTGGGAAATTGTGACTTTTCCACAAACATAAGATAACTTTCCCAAAATAAACATGGTGACAGTGAAAAGGAATGAGGTAGGAAACTGAAGTAATATCTGGCAATTTAAGGTCCAGGACAATCAGAGTGATGTCCTCCCAACTGTGTTAGTTTTTAGGAGAAGGAGATTTCCACTGTCTTTATTTCCACTGAACCAATGTTTGCCTTGTCAAAATAGAGTGCTCTATATACTTTGGCTGGCATCTTTGCAGGTCATTATTTTTAACCTTGAGGCTACATTTAGAATGTTGTGCCACTGGCTTAAAGCTAACCTAGCTCTGGGTATAGCAAGAAATGTCACCAACCATAGGTACAGAGAAGCAACGCTATTATATCAGGGCAAAAATTGGCCTGACAAACTGCGGAGAAACTGTTTCCTGATATAATCGCTGCTGTTGATTTGAAAAGCAAGATATTGGCAATGGTTTTCATTCTTCTCACCCCTCTTTTTATATCTAGGTTACAGCGATCCCACGGGAAAGTATGACCCTGCTATTCGAAGCCTTCACAATTTGGCTCATCTATTCCTGAATGGAACAGGGGGACAAACCCATTTATCTCCAAACGATCCTATTTTTGTCCTCCTGCACACTTTCACTGACGCAGTCTTTGATGAATGGCTGAGGAGATATAATGCTGGTGAGACATTCTCCTATGCTTTTTTGCGGGCTCAGTAAGGAGACTGTTCAGGTGGTATAGTTATCACTATAGACTACGCACTTAACACATGTGAACTACACTTCAAAATAAGGAGAAAAGAGCTGTGATATCTAGCTGTTTCCACATGTCCCAAACGACTTTGAAAATGCAGATAAAAAGTTATAAAAATAGTTACGAGACAGTATTATATTATCAGAGTAAGCACGTAATCCCTTCTCATTTTTTAGTTTGAAAAGATGACTGTCATGTTTCCCCAATTTTTCTTCCTTGTAGCTTCCAATGAACATTTGCATGTCTTTTTTTTGTCTTTTTTTCTTTTTTTGGAACATTCTCATGAATAAAAAAAAATTTCACTGATCTCTTCTTCGATACCTAAAAGACAGAAAAAATTATGCTCATAATCCACAGTTTTGATTTTTATTACTGCTGGCCTCTTACAAATGGAAATTCTCTTCAACTTGAAAAGTTAATGTTGGTTTTTATAGAGAGCACAGCATAGAAAATCTTTTTCAACTTCATTTTAATGGGTTTTTAAAAATATTATTTAGAAGGCCACTTTCTCTTCACTTCTACTTGGCTGAGAGGCTCAAGTCACTTTGCAAACAATGAAGTACTTCTATTTGTTAAAGCATCATACATGTTCATACTTCAAAAGTTTGTAAATTTTGGCTTCTGTGCCTTTACTTTATCCCGCACATAAACATAATATTGGGTATAAACTATCTATTGACTTATCTACCCAATTCAGCCAGTCTCTTATTTCTTGGTGTGTATGTACAGGAGAAGCCTCTAATCCAACCTGATTACGACCATTCACAGATACGTTGGTCAAAATCATATGTTCCATCAGAAAATCATTCAAGAAACAAATAACTCACATATAACTATTCACTCATCCATCTGCTATGAATTCACTAATTGGAGTGCCACCTTATTTCATATGTATTCACAAGCATACCTACAGTCATAATGAATTATCTACAATTTACAATGTCTGTTTCTTTAACGAGAAACAAGAAATTAACAACCCTTGAGATGCAATCTGAGTCCAGTATGCGTCTAGATTTTCATAATGACTACCTTATGTTTACAATCCTATCGCTCACTTCTAATTCTTTACCAATATCTCAGGCATTCTCCTTTAGCAAACCTTTCTTAGACATTCATACATTTAATATAAAACAATATCCCTCTCCTTTAGAAATCATAATTATCATTTTGCATATGTTTAGCTATATTACTTCTTATGACAATAGCAAGTCAAGTGGAGGTCATAGGTTTAGGAATGAACAAAAACTTGTTAAACACGCACTTCTCAGAACTAGGCAACAATGCACAAGCTGTAGTTATTCAGCCATTCACCAGGCCATGGCTGTTAGTAAGTTGTTCTTACTTAGGACTTACTTAAGAAGTAAAAGGAGGTGGAGAATCTTGGGTAATCTGGAGCTTTCTTTCAACTATGCAAACAAGTATTCCTTTGCCTTACATATCCTGATTGAAAAGATCATTATTTGACATCTATAACAAGTTGTTAATGGTCATCGATGAATCAGATAAATACCTTTGTTATTTTCTCCCCACTTCCTTTGCTTGTACTATATAAATTGCATAATAGCTCTCAGTTACTTGGATGGTAGTAGAGGGAAAAGTACCATGAGCAAAAAGTAGGGAGCCTAAAGCATATTTTTGACAAAATGTGGCCATAAAATTATAAGACAAGTTAATGTAAACACTTAAAAATTGCAGGAACACTGAACACTAACGATTAACCTTCTGCTTAAATATTCCATGTCCCTGCAAACGTCCCTTGGAAAAACAATGTCATAGAACGACTACATAGGAAGAAAATAAAAAGATTAGAAAAATGTCTAAAATGATGCATACAGCAGAAGTCTTTGTTGCAAATAAGTCTATGAGTGGAGGATGGAATTAGTTTTCAAAATGTATTGAAAGGTTTTATAATAAGGAAGTATCTTCAAAAATCATAGGATTATAAAATTATTAGGGTCCAAATGGAATAAGAATTGCATTTTACAGCTGAAGGAAATGAGAGTCATCGCATATAATGTGATGTCTCATTAGACATGAGGTGGTATAATATAGAGCACGCAAACTTTATTCAATATGATGTTAAGTTTTATTCACTAACATTTTGTATCCATGTGCACATTTAATTCAATTTTCCATTTTTCCCAAATGCGAATCATGTGAATGAAGTTTTATGTATAGCACTAAATATAGTGAGCTTTTCAGAAGAAGCAGTGTATACGTTTCGCAGACCAGACCCTACTTATCCTGCCCTGAGAGAAATGAACTAATTACGCACACACTCAAAGCCTTTCACAAACAGTATCTGATTCCATATCTTTGCTCTTATGGATAATGCTGCAATGAACATGGGTGCAAATATCTCTTCGAGATACTGATTTCATGTCTTTTAGAGATACACCCAGAAGTGGGATTGCTGGATCATATGGTAGTTCTATTTTTAATTTTTTGAGGAACGTCCATACTGTTTCCATACTGGCTGCACCAATTCCCACCAACAGGGCACAACAGCTCTCTTCTCTCCACGCTTTTCCCAATGCTTGTAATCTCTTTTCTTTTTGACCACAGCCATCCTTACAGGTGTGAGGTAATCTCTCAGGATGGTTCTAATTGGCATTTCCTAATTAGTGATATTGAATACCTTTTCACGGAGCAGGTGGCCATTTGTAAATCATCATGTCATATACCTTAAATACATACAATTTTTTGTCAATTGTACCTCAGTAAAGCTGGAAAATAATACTATTTGAGTGCCTACCATTTCCTACATAGTATTTTAGGTACCAGAAATACAGTAGCGTACAAAACACAAAAATATTTTCCCTCCTGGAACTCCCCTAGTTGTTAGTTGAAATGGCAGTAAAAATAAGTAAATAAATATAAAGTATGTTAGATGGGAGCAAGTGTTTGCAAGCTAAGAAAATCAGGAAAGGGGATGGTGAGTACTAAATAAATACATGGAGGAAAATCATCCTGGGATGAACAAAGGAACCCACTGTGGCCAGAGCAGAGCAGAGAGTGGGGAGAAAATGGTGGGAAATAAGGTCAGAGAGGTAACAGGGGGAAGATCCTGAAGGCTGTTGGCTATAACTCTGAGATGGGAAGGGTCTTGCATAGGGAAGTTTCATGACGATTCTACTGTTCTTGTTTGCTATTTTCACAATTATTCCTCCATTCAGTTGAATCGATGTAACTTGATCACCGCGCTGATGCTGAATGGGGTTGAGGCTGTTCGAGTCAGGCTGTAGTGGAAAGGTGAAATAGAAAGTTAAAAAAAAAAAAAGTTTATCTACATTATTAACTTTAATAAATAATTAACGAGAATACACCAAAACGTGGGTTCCTTGGGCCAGGCGTTCTGTCTGTTCTGTGCAGTGCTGTAGCCTCCATGCCGAGACCAGTGTCTTACGTTAGTAAGAGCTCAACAGATTTGAAGCAATAAATATTAAATTAGCATGAATACATAGTAAATCTAAAGTCGCAAAAATATACACACTACATGCCATGCTATGATCAGTTGTTTTACAAAGTAGACGCTAAAATACTTTTCTGTGCTTCCCAGGATCACAGGGACTGTCCAGGTGATATATTTCTTGCAAACAGAAAATGTAATACTCCGCTTTCTCACATATTCCAGCTCTTCTACATAGTTGTCCACTCGTGTCCAGCCCAAGCCCAATTCCAACTCTGGTTTTGTGATATCCCACCTATTTAGTTGTATCAACATAAATGTAGAACAACAATAATAGAAAAGAACAATCTTGGGGCACCTAGGTGGCTCAGTCGGTAAAGCATCTGACTTCAGCTCAGGTCATGATCTCACGGTTCGTGGGTTTGAGCCCCGCGTGGGTCTCTGTGCTGACAGCTCAGAGCCTGGAGCCTGCTTCAGATGATGTGTCTCCCTCTCTCTCTCTCACCCTCCCTGCTCATGCTCTGTCTCTGTCAAAAATGAATAAACATTTTTTTAAAAATTAAAAAAAAAAACAATCTTCTGCCACAAAGAACCTATCACTCTTTTTATCCCTGATGACAGAAACTCATTAATAATATAAATGCCTGTAACTTGTATTTAAGTTGAAAGAGGAGAAGTGGCAAGAAGGAAATAATATCCCAGGAACTTGGTTTAAAAATTTAAGTGTTTTTTCTAACAGAGTAAAATATAGGGGATAAGTTCATATTTATATCTCGGGAAGTAAACAGAAAAAAATGAAGAATACTAAACAGACATATTCATATTCAAGGACAAACCTCCATTAGATATGGCACCTCTCAAATTTATAGATGAAGCTTCAGCAAACTATACGTCCATCTTTTTTTAGCCTTGAAAGAGAAGTTTAGTGAATTTTTTTCAAATAAGTTTCTGTAATTTAAAAGTAAAACAACTAATGATCAACATAGATGATAAAATACTAAAACTTCCCTGCTTTTAAACGTTCTTGATCTATTGGATGTTATGTTAGTGCTGTGTTCAAAACATTTGAACTCTGTTTTATGCAATTTTCCCTGCTCTGCTATATACAGTAAAACTATTTTTATGTCTTTATCCAGTAAAAAATTAAAAAAAAAACACATTTTTATGTTATCCTAGAATATTTTAGGTCACCTTCAGGACATAATAATCTATTAATACTAACTTTATTATGTTATTAACAAGATGTCTCTTTGGCATATTTTAGATGTATCCACATTTCCATTGGAAAATGCCCCAATTGGACATAATAGGCAATACAATATGGTTCCATTCTGGCCTCCAGTTACCAACATAGAAATGTTTGTTACTGCTCCAGACAATCTGGGATATACTTATGAAGTTCAATGGCCAAGTGAGTATTGAAAATGTATCTTTTCTGTGGAAATTACCAAAACTATATTTGCTACCTTTTAAGGTAATCACAGTATTCTGAGGCCTATATTTTCCACTTAGATTTAGAAGGTTTTATTTGGATTTTTATTTTGGGATAAAGAGATTGAATGTAACATTTGTTGAGAGCCCACTCTGATCTGGAATTAAGCTGATTCTATAGCATACTATCTCATTTAATCCATACAACCCTCTGAGCTAAGTGTTGTAATCCTCATTTTACAAATAAGGAAGATGAGGCTAGCTATGATTAGCTGAGAAAGGGTAATTGTCACAGGTCATATTTCTAGTAGGCAGAGATAATGAGTTTTGAGCTTAAGTTCATGTAATACGCCCCAATTTTTCTACTACATAATGGTGCCTTCGTATCTTTATTCTAAAAAGAAAAAATGGAGTGAGATACTCTGCGCTGCTTTTTCTGAGATTTTGAAATTCAAACATTCTTATTTTCTTTTCAATCCCTTCCCAACAAAGGCAGCAGGGTATAGTGAAGAGCACAGCATGTGGGTTTTGAAAGACTTGGGCCCCTAAACCAACTCTGGTGCCTACTGGCCAAGTGACCTTGGACAAGTGGCTCAAACTCTATGGCATAATTTTCTCACCTTTAGAACAGAAATAATAATAGCTATCCCAATAGGGTCCACTTAGTAGGAGAAATTTGGTAAGTGCCTTCAACATGACAGGTGTTATCATCTGCAATGTGGACAATAAAAAAGTTCTATATGGGGGCACCTGGGTGGCTTAGTTGGTTAAGTGTCTAATTCTTGACTTCAGCTCAGGTCATGATCTCAGGAACCGAGAGATTGAGCCCTGCAGGCTCTGTGCTGACAGCACAGAGCCTGCTTGGGATTCTCTCTCTCTCTCTCTCTCTCTCTCTCTCTCTCTCTCAAAATAAATAAACAAATAAACTTTAAAAATTATATATGAAGATTTCGGTAAAATGCCTGCCACAATGCCTAAGTTTAGGGTAGCTGATTTTTGGTGGCAACTACTATACTGTTTATTTTTTGTTCTCCTTTTGTTTTTCACAGGTCGGAATTTTAGTATTTCTGAACTTGTTACTATAGGAGTAGTTGCTGCTTTATCACTGGTCGCGGTCATTTTTGCGGGTGCTTCTTGTATGATTCGTGCCAGAAGCAACATGGACGAAGCACATCAGCCTCTTCTCACTGATCAATATCAACACTATGCTGAAGAATATGAAAAAATGCACAATCCTAATCAGTCTATGGTCTAATGACAAACGACCAATTTTCTGATACATTAGCATCACAAGAACACCTGGTTGAAACATAACATGAAATTCCTGTATGTTCTTTTCCTCCATTACTTTCTTTCTTATGCACGCCCATGTTGGAATTAGAGCTCTACATATTATTTGCTAGAGCACAGAAGAGTCACAGTCTTTTTAATACGTTCTTTTTTCCAACTCTATTTCAAATGGTAGGTTGTATGTTAACAAACTAGAATTTAAACAAAAACTTGAAACATTAAAAAAATTAAAATAAAACAAAACAAAACAAAACAAAATAAAATGGTAGGTTGCAGGCATATACCCCTGTCTTCTAACCCTAATTCCCAACCCTAACCCTAACCCTCTGGAGAGGTCTCTGAACTGCAAAATACGAGACACATATACTAACCCTAACCCTGAATCTGAGAATGTGGCCTCCTGAACACATGATAAGAAACGCTGAGAAACAGCCTAGTTACCCTGGAGAAGACTCCAAATACTTAAGAATGGATGGGATTTCTGGAAATTGGTGTTGAAGGTAGAGATTTAAAAAAAGAGTAAAGGAAAATAAAATGGTAGTTTGCACCAACTCTATGATATTTAAGCAGACAATGTGAAGATTTGGGCATGTTTTCAAGACCAACTATATGACAATGTAAATAAGCTGTTGTGCTTTGTTTATGTATAAAGACAAATCATAATAGTAAATCTCTGATTAAAATACATCAGTAGGCATCTCTACAATGTGAAAATGCAAACACATTTCCGTTCACTGACATCGAACAACGGATATATAGGAAGCCACATTTATTAATTAAAATCCATTATGTGGAGCTACAAATGGGATCCCAATTAAGTTTTTCAGACTAGAATTCCCCTTGGGCACCAAAGTTTAGTTTAGTTTAAGGTTTAGTCTGAGGTTCAACGTCGCAAAAAAATCCTGATCTTTGTCACACTCTATAGAGGCAAAGACTTCACTTTGTTTAAAAAACAGTTGATACTCTATTTGCCACCATGTTCTACCTGTCAATGGACTGGAAGCCAGCAACCCATTCATACATTTCACGTCCCCATTCCTCTTCCAATATCTTAGTGACCCAAAGCAAGGCATAAAGTGGAGAATACGCAATACCGTGCTCTACAAACACCATTCGATTCATCGTGTTTCAAGTAGCCTTCTCGTATCACTTATCGGTCTTTCATATGTTTTCAAAATAAAATAACAATAATATTATGTCATCAGTTGTGTGAGGCTTTCATGACGCAGTTGTGTGAGGCTGTCATTAATTTTTCTTCTGTCTATCTTCTAACCTAAAATATTTTTACTGTTTTTGATCTTGGGTTACTGAACCAATATTCTCAATGAAGAACTTGAAAGGCTGGTCACTGGGAACAAACATTTTTGGCAAAATCGGTGAAAAGAAATATGAACAATAGTAATTATACACTATAGAAAGTGGGGAGTCTGATATTACCAACTCAAAAAACAAGATTAACGTTATGTACACAATTGGTTATGGGTTTCCCTATATTAAGCAATCTTAAGGCTATGAACACAAGAAAAACAGACAAAATGTGTTAGTAAAAGAGAATGCATATAATAATAGTATCTTTTTAACTTTCAAATACCATTCCTGAATTGATTTTTGACTACATTTTATTAAAATATTATATACTCGGGGCGCCTGGGTGGCTCAGTCGGTTGGGCGTCTGACTGCGGCTCAGGTCATGATCTCACGGTTCGTGGGTTCGAGCCCCGCATCGGGCTCTGTGCTGAAGCTCAGAGCCTGGAGCCTGCTTCAGATTCTGTGTCTCCCTCTCCCTCTGACCCTCCCCCGTTCATGCTCTGTCTCTCTCTGTCTCAAAAATAAATAAACATTAAAAAAAATTTTTAAAAATAAATAAATAAAACATTATATACTCATTGCTTTTCAAATATATTATTATATAATGTAAGATTTATTTAAACATTAATAAAACTAAGTCTGCCACATCATATTTTTGGAGATTTACTAAGTACTCATTGCATAAATGTTTCTTTCTTTACTGATATTTATTTATTTATTTTTATTTGAGATAGTGTATAAGTGGGGCAGAGGGAGAGAGAAACACAGAGAGAGATTCTTGAGCAGGCTGCACGCTCAGCATGGAGCCCAATACTGGGTTTGACCCTATGACCCCGGGATCATGATCTGAGCTGAAATCAAGAGTAGGACACTCAACCAATTGAGCCACCCAGTTGCCCCTTGTAAACATTTATTAAGCACACCTAGATTTCAGACATACTCCAAAACTGTGGAATTGGGGAAGGGAAGGGAAGGAATAGAAAACTGAGATGGTCATTTTTGACTTGGCCTTCAAAGAATGCTAATGGATTTACCAAACACAAGAGTAGAGAAGGGCACTCCATACAGAAATGACAGCAGGGACAAAGTAGCAGAAGTTTAAGTGACATGGAACATTCAAAAACATAAAGTAGGTCAGTGTGGTTAGAGCATAGAGCAATATGGATGCTACATCACCTTTTCATGGAGAGGAGTAGAAAGATAAATCAGGAATAAAATCAGAGTGTCCTATATGCAATCCTAAGAAATCTGGAGTTCATTCTACAGGTAAGAGGGAGCAGGAAAGACAATAAAGTATGTTTTACAAAGATAATAATGATGATGTTTGTAAATAATGTCTATTAAGAATAATTTGGAATGGTTAAAATAGAAGCTAAGAGACTAGTTAATATCAAATAGTTCATGGGACAGAGGAGGAAAAAACTTAATTATAAGAGAACTCATTATATTATAAATGTATCTTTCATTATTTCTCCCTAAACATGTTGCTTTATTTTTCTTGTACTCAAGGACTTCTGTTTAGTTTGTGTGTGTGTGTGTGTGTGTATACATATATATATATACATACATATATATGCATATATATGTATACAATAAATATATGCATATTTATATACATATTTATGTATATGTATATATGTATATATATTTTAGTTTAGTATATATATATATGTATATATGTATATGTATATATATATGTGTATATATATATGTGTGTGTGTGTGTGTGTGTGTGAGTGTGTGTATCTTGATCAGGTGACCATTACTCTTCCTGTAATATATCATATTATTCACTTCAAATAATAGTCATTTGCAATCTTGGATATTTTCTAGGGTTCTCAGTCCTTCATTTCCCTTATAAAACATAGTCAATGAAGTTATTATGCACTTACTGGAAAGCATATTTCACACCACTTAAACAGATTCTGTCTTGGTACATAGACCCCCATTATATGCCAGTGCCACCAACTGAGCTAAGCATTATAGTCTCAACAGAGTAAGAATGCCCAATTGAACATTCCTACACAATCAAAAATGTAAAGCTATTGTTTTTGTGCCCCTCTGAAGTTACATACTGTGTTCATTCCCAGAAGCAAATTTCAGACACAGTGCCTACTGACAGCTACGTGTAATCTTTAAAATTGGATGCAGGGGAAAAGATTTGGACTTTTTTTTTTTTCAACGTTTTTTATTTATTTTTGGGACAGAGCGAGACAGAGCATGAACGGGCGAGGGGCAGAGAGAGAGGGAGACACAGAATCGGAAACAGGCTCCAGGCTCTGGGCCATCAGCCTAGAGCCCGACGCGGGGCTCGAACCCACAGACCGTGAGATCGTGACCTGGCTGAAGTCGGACGCTTAACCGACTGCGCCACCCAGGCGCCCCAAAGATTTGGACTTTTAAAATATCTGTTTCAAGATTAGGTTGTAAGACAGTTGTGCTAAGTTCAGCCCATAAGTACACAGCTATATTATGTATTTTGTCCTTAGCCTAATCAAAATTTTTATTAACCAACCAACCGATGGAACATCATGTTAATATGAAATAGAAAAAGAACAACAACAAAAAATAAATATATTAACAAACCAAGAATAGGACCTGATATAAAAGAGATACAATTTTAAAAGGAAAAGTGCAAAACCCGGTACTTCTAAAGCACAAGTGCAAAATTAAAGGATGAAGGAAGACAGGAACTGTCAGGATTCTTTACAAAATAACCAGGAGCTTTTAGTGTATTTCAAATTCAATAGAAACCAATAGGGCAATGAGACCAAAATAGGGACAAAATGCCATGCTATGAAAGTGGGGGAAAGTACTGTGCAGATATTGATATATTGTACTTCATTAATACAGAAACAGAAATCTGTAGTGTTAAGAATCACATCTGGAGTATTTATTTAACTTTAGAGCAACTGTTTAAGGGAAAGATTGACACACTGTTGCTTATTCATCTTCCATGTGATACAATGATACAATTACAGGCCTAAGAGAGAAACTTTGAAGTCACACTTAAATTCTGCCATCTATCTCAATCTTCATATCCAATCAATTACTAATTTTGTTAATACAGTCAATATGCACTGACCACTGTATCCTGAGCACTAAACCCATGATCTACAGTAGTGGTTCTCAATTGGAAGGCTATTTACCCCCAGGAGTTCTTTGGGGCTGGGATTGCTACTGGTATCTATTGGGTCAACCCAGGGGTGCTGCAAAACATCATACATTGCCAACACGTTGAAAAATTAACCAATCCCAATGTCAATAGTACTGAGGTCAAGAAAATGTGATCTAGAACTACAAAGATAAACAAGTTTCACAGTGTCCCTGACTTCGTAGAGCTTAGTACCTAATGGGAAAGAAGGACAAAACCAATGTACTTTGTTAGGAATACATTATTTCCTCACAAAATAAATTTAAAAGATACAGAGTTCAAGGTAGTTAAGCACAATGGTACTTTCAAGGACTCAAGCTCTTTCTATCTTTTTCCCATTACATTTAGTATGTGGTCTCCATCATTTTATTTATACTGTTGGGGCTGCAATATGGATGTTACATCACCAGGTTTTGTATCTACTCCACACGGAAATTTTCCATTTGTTCAAAAGTGGATATCCACCCAAGAATTCTGCCTATATCTCATTAGAAGTTTATTACATGGAAAGGGAGTATAGAAAATTAACGGTCTTTTTGTTTTTAAAGTTTATTTATTTATTTTGAGAGAGAGAGAATGGATGTGTGAAGGAGAGGAGAGAGAGAGAGAGAGGGAGAGAAAACCCCAAGCAGGCTCTGCATTGTCAGTGCAGGGTTCCAACTCCTGAACCTTGAGATTATAACCTGAGCCAAAATCAAGAGTTGGACACTCAACCAACTGAACCATCTAGAAACTCCTTTTTTTTCTTGGGGGGGGGGGGGTTGTTTGTTTGTTTTTGTTGTTGTTGTTTGTTAGCTGGTTACTATCCTGAATAAAGTCAGAATTCTAATAGTAAGGGATAAGAGAGAATATATTTGGGATTGTGGCAACTTGGGAGTATTGCCACAAGAAATAAACGAGCAAAAAATCAAGACAATAATTATAGCAGTATGAAAGAAACACACAGTGTGTTTTCCTTATAAAAACAAAACAAAACAAAACAAAACAAAAACAAACAAACAAACCAAAACCTCTGGTGGAAGCTATTTAATTTAAACAAATGAATTGGAAGATTAGCTGAATAAGTGAAGTCGAGCTGAATGATAGGACAAGAACACTGCTGGAAAAGTTAACCAAACAGGGCTAGGATAAAAGCCATGTCCTCATTATCCACAGTGGAATGTCAAAACATGTTCCTCTAATATTTTTTAAAAATTAGAAATAGAAACTTTAATATACTATTTAGAAATATGGAGGCAAAAACAGAAGCAGCAACTTAAGATGCAAATTATTATATCCAGGAAGTGTGAGTTGCGTGGGGCATGGATTGGGGCAGCAGAGCACCTTTGTGGTTCTTCGTGAATCTTGACTTTTTGAAAGGAGGTTTTTAATTTGTTCATTTTTGTTTTTTAAGAGAGAGAGAGCATGTGAGTGGGACAGAAGGGCAGAGGGAGAGAGAGAATAAAATTTAAGCAGTTTCTACACTCAGCACGGAGCCCGACACAGGGCTCGACCCCACCACCCTAGGATAATGAAATCAAGAGTCGGTCGCTTGACTGACTGAGCCACCCAGGTGCTCAGTGAAGGGCAAAAAGAAGAGAGTGATTCTTCTGGAAATCTCAGTAAAGAATGACTGAGTCAAAATTGACATCATTCAGCAAAAGTTTATTCTTAAAGTTTTTTTTCCTCTACGAAATAGGAAATTTTAGAACTTTAACTTTGGGGAGAGGGTAAGAAAGGACAATGAATCAAATCTGTCATAGTCTTCAAATAGAAACTGTTCGCAAAATGAGTAAGACCCTTATTAATCAATTGGATTAAATAAATTACACATGAAAATACACTCTTGTGGTCTCGGTGTGTAGGCTTCAAAATACAGGTTTCTGACATGTCCTAAAATATATTTCTGCAATGTGCTTTCCTTTTGGTCTTCAGATTTAGCCAGACATTTATCAATATAGCTGCTAAAAATTGAATAGAACATTACCACAAGATGGCAGCTTTGAACGTATTTGAAAATGTTGATTATGAACATCAAAATGGCTCCAACTGAAATGAACAGTGAGACATCTGCCATTCCTCTTCTGGTTTAAAAAATGTTCATGTGATCTTTGAAAGCAGAATAAATGCAATTTTTTCATTTTGTTGGAAAAAATGGCTTGCGAGGTTAGTAGTTTGCACATGGCTGAAAGTCTCAACCAAATACTAATGACCAAGATGTGTCTTCTTATTGACTAGAATTCTCCTGTATACATTATCCTCCTTCATCATGATCACTTATCATTAGGCCCTTCCAGGCCACAAAATGAAGAGTGAGTGGCATATCACCCAAATGGTTTCGCATACAATCGATTAGTATGCCAGCACCAAAGACACTGATCATTTGTGACAAGGGTGAAAGGGCTAGGCAGCTATGGGAATCAGCTCCATTCAGCCACTGAGACTACCAATAATGAAAATCACGGTTAACTCTGTAAATGTACACCTAATGTTTAAAAAAAAATGGTCTAATAGAAGGTTATAAAAAATATTACAACTCATTTTTAACTTACTCTGAAAAAATTCCCATTTATGGAACAGTTACAAGAATACAATAAACTCCCACATACACTGCACCTAAATTTACTGATTGTCAATATTCTGCATGTTTTCCTTGTCACTTTATTTCCATATATACCTATATGTTGTATATATATTTTTTTCTTTTTTCTGAACAAATTGAAAGTAGCAGTTATCAGGACCCCTTGTCCTGTATTTCCATGTATCTCTTAACAATAATGGCATTCTCTTAAATAACCGCAACACAGCTGTCAAATTCAGGAAAATTAACATGGTACAATACAATTTTCTAATATATAGTCCCTATTAAGTTGGTCCGATAGTTCCAATAGAGTCCTCTACAGTGATTTAAAAAAAAAAAAAAAACATAACTGCTTCAACTTTGTCAAGAAGAAATAAAAATAGCATGACATAAAAATATCAAAAACATAAGAAAGAAAAACATATCACTCGAGTTGGATAAAGCCAATAAAATCCAAAGAGGTGGGTAAAAGAGAAAGATGAGGACTTTCTATGGAATTCTCTTGAAGAAGGAGAAGGAGAAGAAGGAGAAGAAGAGGTAGTCAACATCTGTATGTGATGGGCAACATGAGAGAACCAACCAAGTTTGCACCCAAACAGTCCTGGGTTGGTTTCAGGTCTCTTTATTAGCAATATGTCATTGAACAAGTTCAATTGCTTCTAGAAGCCTCAGTGGTCTTGTCGGTAAAAGAAGAGCAGTTCTTACAAAACAGGGATTTTTAGAACACTAAAAGCGCAGTGCATGGCAAGTACATCTCCTGATGCCTGGAAAGTAGTATGTGCTTAATAAATTTTCACTTCCCTCCCTAGAATCATGAAAACTTCACTTTTTCCAACAACTTCCATAAAAAAAGGCCTGGCCAAAAAAAAAAAGGAATTTACACCCGAAACTTAAATCTCGTGATTCACGATGCCATGCTGCACACTGGTTTCCAAATGAACGCTCTCATCCCACTGCCATCGAGGGGCATGTCACAGCTAATTATCTGTCATCGCGCCCTGTTGCATAGGCGGTACCTTGCCTGCTGCTGCTGGGACCTCCGTGCTGTCTGTTGATTCATTTGCATTGCCTCCTGAGTGTCTCTGCTGTGTATGGATCACACAGAATGAAGCCCAGGGGCCAACTGGCAGGCCCAGCTGAATTGTGGAACATATCTGAGGCCCCTCCTCATTACTTAGTGAGTAATGTGGGGGATGTTCGCAGGTTCACACACCCTGGCAATGTAAACGGTCATCTGCTGCCTCATCTGCTTTCCTGCGTCTGGGGTGCAGGACCAGATCGGCTGAGGAACTTTGCTAGCACTTATGCAAATAGCTATGGGAGCTCCTGGGTTTGGCAACATTTCCTTTCAGAAGCCTCATTTGTGGCGGCACCGTCTGCCTCTTTTGTGCCTTCACAGCTTTGTGAGGCAACCTCAAAATAGATCTTTCCCCTACTCTTGTTGTATTTATGTCCCTTTGCCACGGAAAAACTGAAACTCTTCTCAGTACATTTAATACACCCTATTCAGTGGAAACTCCAAAAGAACATCTATTTAAGACAGAATCAGACTACACATACCAAACTAAGGGGAAACGCATTTCCTTAACTGACTCCCCCATTGAGTTTTAAAATACATAAATAAATGCTTAAAGCACGTGTAGACACAAAATCCTAAACTGTTAGGCATACATGTATAATACTATAATTTTGTTCTATTACAAACTTTATGCTTCTAACTATGCTGCATAACAGATACTTAAAAAGTAAAACTAACTTGATTCGAATTTTTTAAATTATCTTCAAATTACTAACTTCCCAAAGCACTGTGGAATCTGCAATAGTGCGTTACTAAGTAACAAGAATGCGGTTTAATTTTGGTATAAATTTTTATTCCATTAATAAATAGGTCAGGTTTCTTCATTTTGCCCCTCTCTTCTCGCTGTCTTATACTGTACTTTATGATATGAGATGCTTCTACAGAAACTAAGCTCAAAGTTTTCTTAGAAAAGAAGGAAAAACATAAATCATTAAACATAAGCCCCAAGGGTGGGAAATTTACCTACAAGGGACTGTGAAAACCACTGCGAGTGTTGCTTAAGACTGACTTCCTCTAGGTGTCAGTATAGTCCCAGAACTTGCAAACTTTAGTGCTAATGAAAAAAGAGCACAGTGAAATAAATATGTTTATGCCAGTCTATACTATTTATACATTTGAAAGATTTTTCTTTTGAAAACTGAGCTAAAATTGCAACCGTGAATGTTCATCTGCAGATAACAGAATGGATTTTGTACTAGAAGGAACAAAATGTGGCAATGATACATTTTTGCAAACACACATTATTTTCCATACCTTTTTTGGCATTGTAAGGCCCTATCATTCATTCTTAGGCATCATAAATTATCTTCTCCTTTCCAGACACATAATGTTTTAGAAACTCACTAAACCTTATCTGAGGTCATTATTGCTATCTATTACAGTAATCGGACTCAATTCAACAAGCCCATCAGCATGGAGTCTTGAATTACATCTTTCTCACCAACAGCACAGATTTGCTTAATGAGACTAACACAGAGTTTAAAACGTAATGCAAGGTGAAGGGGATTAAGAGTACCCTTATCTTGATGAGCATCAAGTAATACGGGGAACTTTTGAATCACTAAGCTCTACCCCAGAAACTAACATAGCGCTTGTGTGGTAACTCTGCTGGAATTAACATAAAAAAATAAAAAAGTAAATAAAAATATTTTACATTCAAAAAAAGTAATACAGCCACATACAGTGATTCGGAAGAGTATGTATTTGATACGTATCAAAGCATGCTCTCTATGAAAGCACCCATTCCTTTAGTCAGGTCATTTTTTGTTTCCTCTTCTCTCCAAATTAAGTTTCTCGGTCGGCTGTATCTGTCCTCTGGATGCCTCCCAAGGATCAAACCAGAGAAGTAAGAGTGACATCTCTACACTTACAGATCTAGTGCATTTCAGAAATCCACTAGAGCTTACCTCTTAATTTTTCTCCAAACTTTATTTGAAAAAACATCAAGTCCTCAGATGATTGGAAAAGCAAAACCATGGCTACTGACGCACATTTCATCTTCAGTCCATTTCTGAGACCACATGACACAGGAAGTCTGCATGTATGTATGTATGTGTCCAATTGCAGTGGTATGATTTGTAGATGCCTCCCTCCCCCCCCAAAAAAATAGCTGAAGATCTGAATCAGGCAGATAATGACACACAAGGCAGTCAGGAAACAAGAAGGTGACAGGATCTCTTCCAGAGCTCACACAACCACGGTCTCCTCCAAACAGCAGGGCACTTCATGTCTTACATCACTAACATTATCTTATCATCTGAGGAGGGAGACAATTACGGAGAAAGCTAGATGGCCTGGGTTACCACACTATAAGGGTCTGGAAGACATCACTGGAAAATTTAGAAAGGTGGTTCTAATGACATCACAGACAACTCCTTTCATCTACAGCAAAATGTAAAGTGTTCCCTCTCTGATCAAATGTAACAAAAATTTCAAAAAAAAAATGTTTTTAACATTTATTCATTAGACAGAGACAGAGTGTGAGTGCGGGGAGGGGCAGAGAGAGAGGGAGACCCAGAATCTGAAGCAGGCTCCAGGCTCTGAGTTGTGGGCACAGAGCCCGAAGCAGGCCTCAAACTCACGGACCGTGAGATCATGACCTGAACTGAAGGTGGACGTTTAACCCACTGAGTCACCCAGGCGCCCCAGTGACAGAAATTTCAGGAAGAAAATAAAGAAGGAAAAGAGGAGGGGAGGGAGATGGAAGGGAGGAGGAAGAGAAGAGGAAGGAGAAGAGGAAGAAAAAGAAGAAGAAAAGAAGGAAAGAAGGAAGGAAGGAAGGAAAGAAGGAAGGAAAGAAGGAAAGAAGGGAGGGAGGGAGGAAGGAAGGAAGGAAGGAAGGAAGGAGGAAGGAAGGAAAGGAAGGGAGAGAAGGAGGAAATAAATGAAATTCCATGATGGAAGTGACACTGTCTACTAAAGAAATTTATATATATTTATTAATTTGTCTGTTTGAATGGCTGAAAAATTATTACCCTATCCTGGACACCAAATCTTCAGTTATTCAATTTGCTTCCATAGCCCTTTGGCCAACTCTACTGATCATGTCATTCTTATAGCTGAAGGTTAAAGTTCATTTATAAAAGTTCTTCAGAGAATTAAATTGGAATTATGCCCACTTTTTTTGAGGCTTTATTTTGTACTGTGCCAAAACACTTTTAAAAATATTCCTATATTTGCTTAAGTAAAGGATTTTTTCTTATTTAAGAATATTTCAGGAGATCTCTAGAGAAGCTATTTTATAAGTTTAAAATACTGTTTCAGTTTCCTGCTTGCCACTGTAACAAATTACCATAAACTTGATGGTTTACAGTAACACAAATTTATTTTCCTACGCTTCTGGAGGCCAGATGTCCAAAATCAGCTTCACTGGGTTGAAATCAAGGTGTGGGGAGAATTGTGCTCCTTCACAAGGCTTTAGGGGAGAATCCTTTTCCTGGCCTTTCCCAGCTTCTAGAGAATATTATTCCTTGCATTCCTTAGTTTATGGCCCCTTCTTCCATCTCCAAAGCCAGCAGGGTTCTCTCTGGTTATATGGCCTTCTTCTCTTCTATTTGTCAAATCTTGCACTTGGGATACCTGTGATTGCATTTAAGGACCACCTAGATAACCTAGGATAATGTCACCATCTTGAGATGCTTAATTTAATCAAGACTGCGAAACCCATTTTTGTCATGTGAGGTAACATTCACAGTTTCCAGGGATTAGGACCTGGATATCTTTGAGGGCCATTTTCCAGCTGACCATAAATACTTTCTTTGTGTGCCCATTTTGAGAAATTGGCTTGCTTGTTACCAATAGAGAAAAATTTAGCCAGTTCCAAATTCTACATTTTTCTTCATTAAACTGCCATGAAGATTTTATCCTTAGCCTCTCTTTCAGCTATGATAGAGGACACTGAATCAAGACTGGAAAACTGACTGAGGATTTCTGCTATATCCTCATAAATCTTCCACAAAGCTTCCTGCTCTCCAATTATTTTCCCTCCTCTCTACCTGGATTCCTCATTTTCTGCTATGTTTCTTTTCTAATACTTCTAGAATACACATTTTGGTTTAACCATATAGCAGAAATGTTCACATTCTTCATCTTAATCCTAGTTGTTTTTTGGGGTTTTTTTTGTCCCCCTTTTCTTTAAACTTCCATGCAATCAAGATGGCTTTATATATTACAATTTTCACAAGAAAGGTAAGTCACTTGCCCTTGTAAAAATATATTTCAGACTTAAAAAGTGTCCCAAGGGGCATCATCATTCCATTGCTCTTTACAGACTACAAACTCTCCAAGGGGTCTCAAGCCTTCTACTTTTCATTTCCCTCTCAATGTGGCTAATGCCCAAATCTCTATATTTAACCTTAGCCCCTGCCATGAGCTTCAGTTTCATATATGTAACTGCGGGCTAGACAAACCCATTCAACTTGCTCTAAAGAGCTTCAAAGGCTATATTTCCAAAATGCAACTATTTCATTTTCCTACATAAAAATGCTTCATCCTCCTTCAGCCTTTGCCTCAGGTAAAAGTGCTGCCATCTACAAGTCACTTGGAACCTTGGGAGCCATTTTGGATTCCTCCTTTCTCCTTCATCTGCTAGCTAGCCACCAATCATCCTTATAGCTAATCCACACCATATCTGCTCATTTGTCCCTCAAATGGTTTTCATTGCCCTTTCTTTAATCCTTTTACCACTGCCTAGCTGAATTTTTCCGGAACTTGGATATTTTCATTTAGTGAGACTTTCAGAATGTTAACAAGCCAAATCAGTTACAAACCATAAAGCATTTATTAAATACATAGGTTGAGTAATGCTTTCAGGGCAAGTAACACTGTGCTATTTGTGGGAAAATTATAGGACTTACTAAAAATTGAGACTCTATTATAAGAAATATGTCTAATATTGGAACACAAGTTTAAAACTGCTTCATAACATATTCTTTCAAACCTGGCAGTGTTTACCTGAACCTGAATGCATAATTTTACTTGGAGATGATATTAATCTATGTTTGAGGTTCTTTGTGAATGCGAGTCCGATATGACGCCTCCTTCCTAGATCTTCCCTCTGCCCTGCCTCTCCCTCATTGATAGGACCTGAAATTTAATCAACCACTGTTTCCTTCCCCTTCTCACTTCTTCCTCTTACTACCAAACTGTTCTGCTAAATCTTAACTACATCCCTGCCCCACCTAAAATAGTCAGTAAAAGTGCAATCTCCTTAGCATGCCTTTTGGTGCCTTCTGCAACCAGTCTGGGACAGCTTTGCAAGCTGTCTCGCCCTCTTCCCATAGGTTAAGTTCTAGGACCACCAACCACTGGCTTTTCTCAAAAAAAGCATGTTTTTTCTTGCTTCTGGCTATGGTTCATGCTCTTCTCTCTGCTCCACCTTTTCTGCACCTGACCAGTCTTACCCTGCACCGCAATTTGACCAAGGCTTATCCTTGGCAGTTTCCATGCTAGCAGCCTTGCGATCCTACATACTCTTTGAGAACAGAAACTATGTCTTACTTGTTTTTTGTGACCAGGTACTCCGCAGATTACCTAGTGCAAGGTAGAAGCAAGTAGATACATACTAAATTGAACAAAATTGAGCAGAGTGAACTTAAAGGAGCTGCTCCCACATCTCCTAACTTCCACGGGGTGGCACTATTCTATTTTCAACAGAGACCAAAAAAAGATCCCAACACCGGAAGTACAAGGGCGGTGTTCAGTGTATTTGTATAGATCCCGCACGTGTCTGTGCATGTGCAGAGTGGAACTCTCCTCACTGATACCCACTTACATCAATGCAAAATATGGACCGTCGTTTTGGTGTCTCCTTTTTGATCTTTACAAACGCAGAGTTTTAAAAAATATTAAATTACTGGGCAGTTATCATAGCCAATCTACCTAAACAGAAAGGACCTGGTATATTTTTTTCTTTTATAGCGTTAGCCCCCAAAGGTTTTCAGAGTAGTTATGACAGTGAATGGCCACTCTTGCGATAATTCAAGGTATTCCCAACTAGAGACAGAATGGAAAGACTGCAGGGGGCTTATGAGCAAAGAGCCTTTGCTGGGTACAACTTTACCTCTCTGACATTCACAGTCTCAAATACAAACACTGGACAGTAATGCTTAACTTTAAATTCTGATGGGAAACATTAAACATTGCACAATCTATAAGACACTGAAAGTATTGGCACAGCGAAGAAATAGAGGATACGATGATTATTATTTGAGGAAATTAGATAGATGAGATTTACAAAATTCATGCGGCCTTGATGTTCGTTAATTGATAAACTGATACATATTAAACATTTTTTAAGAGTTTGACCGAAAATCTATTTGCAAGCAGGGAGTGCCAAACTGAAAGTGGCAAGGGGCACCCTGCCTGCAGGAACCAGGGTAAAGACCTGAGTGACCAAAGTACGGAAGCAAAGAAAGGAAATTATTTGATTGGTTACAGCTTAAAGCCTCTTTGGCTGTTAATGATTGGTTGTCCTTAGCGTTTGGATTTCACAACCTTGAGGCGTTTACAGGCTTAGACCAATGTGCGTATCTAGATCACATAACTCTACTGAGCTACATCAAGCCTCCTTGTTTCTTTAAGTTAACAAGTTTAAAGAATCGAAGTGCTTTTTCATCGTGGCAGGTTGCCTAGGCTGGAATCTATTTTAGCCACTTTTTTTGATGTGTAACAAGTCATGTAGGCCTCATTTTTATCGGCTATAAAATGGATCTTAAGGAAATCTCTGCCTCATTTGCTTGTTAGGGGGGTTGACTTCAAAATTAGCTACAAGTCTAATGGTAATGGTGGAGCAGGAGTGCTAGCAATACAGGATGTGGCAAAAGCTCTATTTGCCCAAAGCTCTATCCATTAGTCCCCAGTCATAGTCCAAACCTCACCTTTCAGTTCAGAATGCTGATTCCGGGGCGCCTGGGTGGCTCAGTCGGTTGAGCTTCCGACTCTTGGTTTTGGTCACGTCATGATTTCACGGTTGGGTTCGTTGAGTTCGAGCTCCCCATCGGCTCTGCACTGGCAGGGCGGAATCTGCTTGGGATTCTGTCTCTCTCCCTCTCTCCCTCTCTCTACCCCTCCCCCACTCACACTGTCTCAGTTTCTCTCAAATAATAAAAAAATAAACTTAAAAAAATCTTTAATAAAAAAAATGTTGATCCCACTGATTCTGGATTCAAAAAATAATGTTTAGGATCTTTCAATGGGCTGTAAAAATAAAGCTTATTGTATATTCAGTAATCTCTCCCACCTTCAAGGTGTTCTTTCCCTTTAAGGAGACAAAGCCCTTGGCTTACTCTGTATATTTATTTACCTGGCAAATTCCATCCTACAGATGCTGCCTTAATTTCTGTTCTGGTGCTTCCCCTAGTTGAGTGAAAAAAATGTTTGATAACAATGTCATTGTTACCAATAGTATTTTATTTTGGAGTTCTGCCTTTCTTCAACAGAGATTAGACACTTATTTCTTAAGTATCAGGCAACCATAGAAGGAACAGAAGAAACCCGGTGTCTTTAAAATAGAAACATAGGAAATCATTTTAATACTTTAAAATATTGTAATATTTAATACTAATAGCTACTATTATTTTCAATAATATTTTAATTTTTTTTATTTTATTTTTTAAAACTTTTTTTTATGTTTTTTTAAATTTATTTTTGAGAGAGTGCAAACGAGGGAGGGACAGAGAGAGGGGGACAGAGGATCCGAAGCAGGCTCTAGGCTGACAGGCTGACAGCAGTGAGCCCGATGCGGGGCTCAGACTCACCAACCAAAACTTGAAATCGTGACCTGAGCCACAGTTGGATGCTCAACCCAGATGCCCCTAATGTTGTATTTTTTTTTTTTTATAATATCTTTTTATGTCCCATACCCATTATTTGGGTAATGGCTACTGGAAGCATGCAGACTGCCTACGTTTGCATGATTGGAACACAAAAGCATGGGGAAGTGAACATCTGAGCAATGAATATCTCCCTCAATCAGTAGTTAATTCCTAAAATTCCACAGTTAAGATTCATTCTTTTGACTTAAAACCTTTGACCCCTGGTAAACACATCCAAGGGCAGATGACTCTTGAGGCCTTATCAAATATTTGCATCTAAAGATGAGTGATCTTATCAGATCCCTTCCCCCACTGAGCACACTTTGAAAACACGAAGGTAAAGAAAGCAAAAAGGTTCCAAAACCTGCAGGGCAATGGGGAGACTGTTTGCGGTACACTAACGCCATGATTTTAAATATTCCCAGCCACGTTATGAAGTTCATATTTTTAAGATATTTATTGACATCTACAGATAAATGAAGCTCAGAGAGGCCGTTAAACATCAAGTAGCAGAGCTGGTATTCAGATGAAAATCTGTATCTCTAATATATATATTATATATATATAATATATATATAATATCTGTATCTCTCTATATGTATATATATGTGTGTATATATATATACACACACACACACATATATATAATCTCCAAAGTTCAGACTATAAGACCAAGACAAGACTGACTTTATCAATGTCACAGTCCAGTGTAAGATGTACTGCCTGTCCCATATCATACGGCCAGAAAGCTGCCAGGTTATGGACAGTTCAGAGAAAAGGAACTCTCTAAACAAGGAACCTTTTGTTAAAATGGCAACCTCAACTTTATAGCTCTTACCCATACGTCTAGATCTTTCTCCCTTGTCCTTCCACACAGGTTAATAAGCTTGATTTCATATATGTAAGGATCTTCAAGAATATGTTTCAAATTCTAGGCTTTTGGAAGCTGAGTGTTCACAGAAAATATCATAACCAGGAGAACTTTTCCCCACAACCAAACATTATGTCACTTGCTCTCCACCCTTTTCCTCCCCAACTTAAAGCAACTACAATTATAAGAGATGTTGTAAGGGAACCCAATATGATACTACACTGCCTTCCTTCACAAAATTAAATATAGAAGTTGAAACTGACTACTGTTAAGATTCTTTCCCCAAGTTCACCACTGTGAACCCAGCTTGACAGAACTAATGGCATTTTCCAAAAGTGATGGTGCTATCCTGGAGTTTTCGACATTTCTGTCACTGTCTTGTTTTCCAGGCGGTAAACACATTTCTACCAGCAAAGGAACAAAAGTGAATTCATCCAAACCTTTGTAAGCAAATAATATTTGTTAGTTCAATGGTAGATCAGATCCCATGTATCACCTTTAAAAACCAACCACTTGGTTGAAATTCAACGATACAAGAGGCATGTTCAGGAATCACGATCCATGATGCAATTTTCCTATTTGTGTACGAACGTGGCTTTCTTACATGCTTTCTCCAGTTGACTAATCAAAGTAACTGCAAAAAAAGCTTTTTCAGTTAAAGAATTGTAAGATGTGGCAAAGGTTTCATTTATTTGTTCACTGGTTCGTTCAGCAAGTAATGAATTACAAGCCCACTGGGCATAGAGCACTAAGTTTACAAATATGTGCAAGGCATGGGTTTTGGGCCCCAAGAAATTTACAGCTTAGGATATCTACATATGAAAAACAACCATGCAAAGTAGCTTAGGATATGCAAGTAAGTACGAAAATAACCTTGCAGGTGCTATAGTCCCACAATCTATGTTAGGGTCAGGAGGTCACTCAAAGGAAAGGGTGCTTCAGGAAGCATTTGAACTTGCAAAGGGCAGCTGCTGTCCCATCTCAGCTGACTGTCATCGTCATCCTGCAGGTGTGAGGCTATCAGGTCTCACTATTTTTCAAAAGAAAATTCAGAATGCTTAGCTTATGAGGAAATCTCCCAATATTTAATTGGTATTGCGTACATATTAAAAAAAAGAAAACTATACAAGTTAAAAAAGTACATATATACACAAAACACAAAAGAAAAAAAAATCAGCTTGCCAATTCTATTCATATAGTTTTCAAAAGAGCAGGGAACCACATCTGATCAGCATGGCCTGGAAAGGCTATATATGCAAAAGGCAGTATTTTAGTTGTGTCTTGAAGAGGAAATAAACGTTTCAAAAGAGAGTAGGGAATATAAGTATTTCAAATGGAAGCGAATGCTTGAAGAATGAGAAGTCAGCAGGAAAATGCTTTTAAGAAGCAGATAGGCAGGGGGTTTTATCAGAATTCTTTATGTCACAGTGATGTATTGATCTTTGAAAAGTAGATGATGATGGGGCGCCTGGGTGGCTCGGTCGGTTAAGCGTCCGACTTCGTCTCAGGTCATGATCTCATGGTTCCTGGGTTGGAGCCCCACATCGGGCTCTGTGCTGACAGCTGGGAGCCTGGAGCCCGCTTCGGATTCTGTGTCTCCCTCTATCTCTGCCCCTCCCCCGCTCATGCTCTGTCAAAAAATAAATGTTTAAAAAAATTTTGTTAAAGTAGATGATGATGATAATATAGTAGCATCTAAGATCTAAACCATTTTGAAAGAGGTGGTTTTTTTCTTACTGTTACAAAATGAAATATGTTAAAGTTAGAAAGTACAGACAAGCCAAGATAGGAAAATGATGTCTTCCATATTGTATCACCTAAATATGACTATTAACATTGTGTTAAATAAAATAATAATAGGTAACATTTTCTGTATATTTGCTGTACTGTAAGCACTGTACTGAGCACTCTTTAAGCCCTCACTCATTTTCTATGAAAATATAGATGTTAAGCCAAGACTGGTCATATGTATACTGTTTTCTAAGTCATTTATACACAAAAATATTATGAATATTGTTCTATGTCATCTTCCACAGTGTCATCTTTAGTCCTGCTTACTATTCTATTGTATAAATAAATAAATCTGTGATTATTTATTGAATCAGTTCTCAATTGATGGGCATTTAAGATATTTGTAGTTTTTTTTTCCTCTATCAAGTATCAGCTTGATGGATTTGTTCAAAAGAGGGCATCCAATTTAAATGGCTAGAACAACATTAGGTGGGTTATTAAAGCTTACACAACCGGTTAAAATCTACCATTCAGCTGTGGTTCAATCAGAGCTAAGGCTCCATTCCTCTGAGACGCTTTTGGCCCTGCTTTTCTCCAAGGGTCTGCTTAGTCCTCTGGCTGGCAAAGAGATGAGATCAGCAGTTCTGGGCCTCGCATCAAAACACAGCAACAACCGGAACGGAAACCAGCTCTTCGAGTGCCCCAGCAAGTGCTCTATTATGTCTCATATACCCATTTGTGAACCATTTCCTGTGGTGGGTCAGAAGTCATCAATACTTTAGTAGAGACCAGTGTTTCTGAATTAATGCCTGGAAATAAAAAGTGGATTTATCCTAAAACCCACAAGGCTCAACTTCAGGACTGGAATAGGAAAATATCAGCCCTGAAGCAATAGGGCTGAGGTGGATGACAGAATGCAAATAAAAAAAAAAATTGTTGAGGAGAAAAGAAATTAGATGAGCAACCAGTTGTGTGTACTACAATAAATAGCAACACAACAACACCTTAGGAAAGGAAAGGTAGAGAGGTGGAAAGGTGGTTGGATATAAAAATCATGTCCTTAGAATTCATTCTGAGAAGAGGAATTGCTAGAGCAAAGAAGATATTTCTGAATGTGGGTTTATTTGTTTTTGTTTTTTATGCAATGCCAAGTGGCTAATGAGAATTGCAAAACCAATGTATAGTCCTTCCGAGAGTGTCTGAGTTCCAGAAAGGGTATATTTGGCTGGTACAAAAGTCGCTGACACTTGAGTAGATTAGATACTTAGACTGGACTAAAGTATAGACATCCTTTTCTTTTTGAATTTTTATTACGTTTACTTATTTTGAGAGAGAGAGAGACAGAGAGACAGAGAGAGAGATCAGGGGAGGGGAGAGAGAGAGATAGACACAGAATCCAAAGCAGGCTCCAGGCTCACAGCTGTAAGCACAGAGCCTGAAGTGGGACTCGAACTCACAAAATATGAAATCATGACCTGAGCCGAAGTCAGACACTTAACTGACTGAGCCACGCGGTCACCCCTGAACTATGGACATCCTTAAATGCAAAAATGAGGAATTTGGGCTTTTTTTTTTTTTTTTGCATGCTTTTTCTTAAAAGCGTGTTGAAAGACCTTAGAGTCAAGGACAAATGCACAGTAATGTTAGGTAGTTAATTAATGTAGCAGAATGAGAAGACAAGCTACAAACTGGGAGAAAATACTGGCAAAAGACACATCTAACAAAGAACTGTTATCCAAAATATACCAAAAGACTCTTAAAACAACAATAAGAAAACAAGCAACCTGATTGGAAAATGAGCAAAAGGACTTGAAGAAGATTATAGATGTCAAGTAAGCACATGAAAAGTTGTTCACCACCATGTCATTAGGGAACTGAAAATTAAAACAAAATACCACCACATACCTATTAGAATGACCAAATCCAAAGCACTGACAACATCAAATGCTAAGAAGGATGTGGAGCAACAGGAACTCACATTTATTGCTGATAGGAATACAAAATAGTACAGCCATTTTGGAAGATGATCTGGCAGTTTCTTACAAGACTAAATATACTCTTAGCATACAATCCAGCAACCGTGCTCCCTGGCATTTACACATATGAATCTGCACACAGATGTTTATATCAGCTTTATTTACAAATGCCAAAATTTATAAGCAATCGAGGTATCTTTCAGTAAGTGAGTGGGTTAACAAACCATGAAATACTATTCAGTGCCAAAAAGAAATGAGATGTAAAGACAAGGAGGAAACTTAAATGCATGTTACTACGTGAAAGAAACCAATCTAAAAAGGCCATAGACTGTATGAATCCAACGATATGACGTTCTAGAAAAGGCAAAACTATGGAGACAATAAAAAGATTAATGGCGGCCAGGAGTTTTGGAAGTAGGGAGGAATGACTAGGCAGAGCTCAGAGGATTTTTTGATCAGTGAAATTACTATGTATGATGATATAATGGTGGATACAGGTCATTATATGTTTGTCAGAACCCCATAGACAGTGAGTAGTATAACACCAGAATGAACCCTAACCTAAACCATGGACTCTGGATGATAATGACGTGTCAAGGTAGACTCAGTTGTAACAAATGTACCACTAGTGGTTTGACAAGGGGAGAAGTTACAGATAGTGGTGACAGGGGTGTATGGGAACTCTCTCCACTTTCTGCTCAGTTTTGCTATGAATTTAAAACTTCTCTAAAAACTATTGTATACACATGTACACACATGACAGAGAATGGCACATGCTTTTGAAGATGAACACGCATACTTTGAGGAAGAACTGAAAAGTCAATGAAGCGGTGGAGAGAGACAGGTAGAAAGCTGTTGTAATTGTCCAGGCAAGAAGTCATAAAAGTCTGAAGTGGACGGTAAACAATGAGCTTTGACACCTGACTGCATGCTAACCCATTTGGGGTAGGTTCCTACCAAATGTTCACAGGCTTTGAGGAAAACTGGATCTAATTCCATAATTCTCAGCTGTTTGAAAAGTCACCTGGAGCTAACCTTTGTCTACCTTCTCTCCTCCTATCCTGTAAGGTCTCACTGTATATTTTACTCAAGCACACCAAAGTATCATCATTCTCAAACAATAGCATATTCTCTCCTGCCTCTGTATCTTGCACAATCTACTCCCTGAGAATGAAGTAGCCTGCCCTAACAAGTGAGGTTAAGATATCTGCCTTTTATGCTTGTGTGGCCTTGGACAAGTTAATTCTTTTTGAATCTCACTTTCTTTATCCATGAAACTGAGGTAAGAAATAAAAATTATGTACCTCGCCGGATTGTCGAGGTAATTGATTATATAACACAATATGCCAAGCAGAGTGCCGGGAGCATACTCAATGTAAATACTTTTTATCTTCTCCCTTTGCAGTAATCACTCAGCGTGTGCACGAACACCAACACACACACACACACACACACAACACACACGGCTGACCTCCAACAACCTCTCTCTCCAGCTTCATTAAAAAGCTTGCTCTCATGTAAAGACCTGATAAAGTGATTTACCAGGTTACATAAGCTTTAAGCCAAAAAAAAAAAAAAACCAAAAAAACTCTATAATAGTGAAATTTAAGCATCAGGTGATGACTGCAAAGGTATTCTCGTAGACGGGAGATCTTTTCCAGTGTTCCTTAAATGCTCTCCGCTCCTCACTGATCACCTCCTCCCAAAGTCACTCCAACAGCAAATTCTTCCTTAACACCATCCAGCTTTCAAGCTCTCCTCTCTCTACGCTCTCACAGCCTAGTACGCATGGCAGAAATCAAATAGCATTGCTACTGTTTGCATTATTTCTTTCCTACCAGCTTGCAAGCTGCTTGAAGGAAAGGTTTTGGTTTTCTAATTTGGCAACTCGGGCCTTGTGGGGAAAGTAGAAACCCACATTATCAACATTTATTGCATAAATGATTAAAAAAACTATTGAGAGCAAAGCAGTGGTCATTTTACTAATTTAGAACAAGGGATTTCAACCCTTTTTTCTCTGTAGGCCCTAACTGTGAACATAAACATTCAGGGACTATCATGGAATTGTCATGGATACTTTCTGAACGGTTTCCTGGCTTCTTTCTCAAGATGAGACACGATGCTCTTTCTTTCCCCGTCCATATTATACCCCGGCTTTGAACTTCAAACTTGAGAGTGAGAAGGGGGTGCTGCTTATGGGAGTACTGGGTGAAATCTAAGTTTCTCTTTTATCGATCTTCATTTTAGATATTTCATTTCGTATTTTTCTTTTGCATAGATTTTTCTTTTATATATTTATTTTCTTTTACCTTTTTATTGCATTTCTGTACATTTTGTTTTATTATTTCGGAAGCTCTCTGTCAGAGTCAAGTGTCTCTCAGAGATTACAACTTTGTTATAAAGAATCAAATGGATAATATGGTGAGCTAAGAATGGCTCCCAAAGATGTGTCTGTATACTTATCACAACAATATGTGAATGCTGCCTTATTTGGAAAAAAAAGGGTTTTACATGAGGAGCCTGAGTGGCTGAGTCAGTTAAGTGTTCAACTCTTGATTTCGGCTCAGGTCATGATCTCACAGTTCACGGGGTTGAGCCCTGCATTGGGCTCTGCCAGTGCGGAGCCTGCTTGGGATTCCCTCTCCTTCTCTCTCTGCCTCTCCCCCGCTTGCTCTGTGTCTGTCTCTCTCTGTCTCTCAAAATAAATAAATAAACTTTAAAAACAAAAAAGAAAGGAGGAGGCAGAAGGAGATTGGACACACACAGAAGAGAAGGCGAACCGAAGACGGAGACAGAAATTGGAGTGATGTGGGATGACTTAGGCCACCAGAAGATGGAAGAGGGAATGGAAGGGATTCTTCCTCAGAGCCCTCAGAGGGAGCATGGCCCAGCTGACACCTTATTTCTGACTTCCGGTCTCCTTAAGTGTAAGAACATACGCTTCTTTTGTTTTGCGCCACCAAGATTGCAGTAATTTGCTACAGCAGCTACAGGAAACTAGCATAAATAGGAATGCAACCGAAGCAGCCACGCCATCGGTGATCTGGGCAGCTTCAGAAATTGTTCATTCCCCTCTATTTGTCTTATCCAAATGCCCTGCTTTCTCTATATCCTGATCTCCTCTTTTTCTTGATGGAGTTTTTCACCTCTGTCTCAGTTTCCCCTTGCTCTGACCTTGTGGCACCTCACAATTTTAGCTTTTCATTACTTCTCACATAATTGATTCCACATCATGGAATCACTCTTCTCATCCTTTCCATGTCAATGCCTGTCCCCAGCTGCCGAATAATTTCCTTCTTTTCCAGTTTAAATCCTAAAAGGGTGAACAGAGTTGGCCCAGCATACCACAGGCTACTTTGGGTTTGTTTCTCTTGGGTCAGATCTCAGCTGTAGCCTGGGTCTCATGGTACCAACATGGCTGCCTCCGGCCAGTCCTTCAGTAAGGATTCCATGAATGTACAATTACCCTTAAATATGGCTGTGGGTGTGACCCTCTCTGGAACAGACAACCTACCATATTTCTTATGTCCAGAAAGTTACAAGCATGCTAAGGGAAGTATAATCCAGCCACCATCATGAGCACTCTAATGACCCTTCCCTTACTATTGGGAAGGCCAAAGGGGAATTTTGTATCCTCATACTGTCACAACGAAGTCCATTTTCCTAGACCTTTGCACAAGAATTTTGCATGTGCTTCACTGTGGTAGTTTTAACGATAAAATAACATTGCTTTGGCAAACCAGTTCTGAGTAGCTTGGAGCATCCTTAAAAAGTAAATGGAAATGTCCATCTGGTCAGTTTACAACAGACTCAAGTGGGATACCTGAAAGTCTCCTAGTTACTGTGAAAAACAGAATGACTAAATATCTATTACCAGCTGCATCTTTCAACACAGCTTTACATCCTTCTGCTTCCGTGAGGTCATTTGATTAGACTGAACAAGCAACAAAACTATCTGGGTCAGGACAGGATAAGAGGTTCTAAGGATTCTTCTTTTCTCAAGATATCCCAAGTAAAATTGCACTCAGGATGCAGGAAGTTACAAAAATACTTTTGGGGGATTTCCTGAAGGCAGTTATTGAGAGCCAATTTTAATTTAAAAAGCAGAGCCCTTGGCAAGGAGGACAGGAACAACAGGATATAATGCTATACACAAAAGCTCGTACACATTCAATAGCACTAAAAATGGGTGATGGGACAAAGATCATTGTTCTTCCTCTCCAGTTCCATCTGCTTACACTGAGAAGACAATTTGAAATGCTTTACATATGATACCTGTAGGCATCAGAGACAATGAAACAAGGATGGAAAATTTAAGATTATTTAAAATTTAATTGCCCCAATATTTTGATCCTATTTCCAAACTTGCACATTTAATCATCAGTTTTTAAAATATTTAAACACATCTTTCCCTAGGCCATTTCATTTATTGCTATTTAACTTTTATTTTTTTGGAAGAGAGTGCCAGCAGGGGAGAAGAGCAGAGGGAGAGAGAGAAAGAAAGACAGAGACAGAGACAGAGAGACAGAGAGACAGAGAGACAGAGAGAGAGGAGCGGGGGGGGGGGGGAATTTTATGCAGGGTCCACATTCAATGGAGCCCACATGGGGCTCAATCCCATGCCCCTGGGATCATGATCTGAGCCAGAATCAAGAGTCAGACACTCAACTGACTAAGCCACCCAGGTGTGCTTCTATTTAACTTTTTAATAAATAAATCATGCATCAAAAAAGCAAGCACCACGGTGAATTATTTTTAATCTATCAATTTAATAATAAACAATCAGGGGCACCTGGGTCGCTCAGTCAGTGAAGTGTCTGAGTCTTGATTTTGGTTCAGGTCATGATCTCACAGTTTCATGAGTTCAAGTCCCACATGGGGTCCCACATCACCCCTCTGTGCTGACAGGTGTGGAGCCAGATTGGGATTTTCTCTCCCCGCTCTCGCTCTCTGCTCCTCCCCCACTTACACTGTTTCTCTCTCTCTCTCTCTCTTTCTCTCAAAATAAATAATAAATATTAGAAAATGAATTAATAATCAAGAAGTATATTCAATCATAATTTTGATGAAATATTAATGGTTTATTTTTTTAAAAAAATTAGCTTTTCCCTTATATATTTATTCTGCTAAACTAAGTTCATTCAAATCGCCTTTTCAGAGTGTGCATGTGGGTGTGAGCTACTCTGCATGTGCATTAACCTTTACATCAGTGGTCTGGTATGAGATTGAACTTTGACTTGACATAAGCACGTCTGTGGCTCCATGGGTAGAGATGAGCTCTGAACAGCCCTGGAACTTTAGAATCACAGCAGCTGATCTGACCTCCCAGTCTCCTCATCAATGGAATGAAATCAGCTACTCACCTCCCAAGAAGCTCTCTTGTAAACATCTTGGCACCTCCAAGGTTAAGAACTGGAGACCCCCTAGAAGTCCCATTAGGGCTTTCCATCTCACTTCTGTTTTCCCATCTGAATAAACGAGTCCAACCAGGTGATTGTCCCAGCAAGGATCTCATTTTGAAGGTGGGCCCCCAAGGCTTTCGTCGACAGGCGTCCCGTTATGACTCAGTCAGAGTCTTGTATTTGCAGCCTAAGTCGGCACCTCTGTGGTTACACTCATTCAAGTGGCCGAGCCCCTGGAAGTGATGGGTCATTGAGCAACACGCTACAGAGTATTTGTACGTGGTTAAAATAAGCAAATGCATCGTTTTACTCTAAATGACTGGCAGCCTCACGATAGATGTGTGGTAGCAGACATTAAAGGTTTGAAAAACTGATAGGGAGAAAAATTCAAAGTTAAGAAAATTCTATACATGCATGGGCTATATTGGTTCCCTGAGTATAAGATTCCTGTTGCAGAATTTTATGTCATCAGGGAACACAAGTACTAAATCTGAACACAGTTGGCGAATGACTTCAACCCAATAAACACAGAGTAATGCACACAGGGACGTGGGCTGAAAGTGTGGCGGCACCTGTGAGAGTAACTGAGAAATTACAGAAGGGAGAGTTGTCCTTTGTCCATAAGGACACTGAAAATGGATCGATCTTACAAAACGTTTTTTTTTCTCAGCCCCAAGGTTGGGCCCCAAATCCACTGCCCAATGAAGTCCAGTTCACCTGCTTAGGTTTAGTGAAATGAAGCCCCATTACCCTATTTAGAGCCGTGACATAACGTCAATGCAGAAAATGTGTGGTAATTTAGGGTGATAGCAACTTTTGAGTCTAAAGATACAAAGCCTCTTCGGTTGAGTTCATTTTAAGCCACAGGGCTTGACTGCATTTGAACGGAAGGTGTGGCCAGGCTAAATTAGTTTGGCAATGCTGATAATGTAAATACTAGAACTGGTTTTATATTATTATCATTATTATTATTTTCATTTTCATTTTTATTGGCATTAAATGTATTAGCCTCCATTAACGAGCTCGTTTTTTTTTTCAACGTTTATTTATTTTTGGGACAGAGAGAGACAGAGCATGAACGGGGGAGGGGCAGAGAGAGAGGGAGACACAGAATCGGAAACAGGCTCCAGGCTCTGAGCCATCAGCCCAGAGCCCGACGCGGGGCTCGAACTCACGGACCGCGAGATCGTGACCTGGCTGAAGTCGGACGCTTAACCGACTGCGCCACCCAGGCGCCCCAACGAGCTCGTTTTTAAAGTGAATCTGGCCTCTCTTCCCCTTACAGATCCTTTAAGAGTCTTAACCATGCGGTTACACGTGGGTAAGCAGCACCTGTTGCTCATTTTTACACGATTTTTTTTAAGTTTATTTATTTATTTTGAAAGAGAAAGAGAGCATGAGCAGGGGAGGGGCAGAGAGACAGAGGGAGAGAATCCCAAGCAGGCTCTGTGCCGTCTGCACAGAGCCCAGTGCAGAGCTTGAACTCATATCATTTTTATATCTTCTTAATGGGGCTTTTCCAGCTCTTAACAATAGAATGAGATCATCTTCATGTGTAGCTTCAGTCTTCCGTAGGACTCTCTAACAAAGAGTGTTCTTGAACTACTTGTTTCATTTAAAAGACTGTAGCTTTGTGGTGTCTGGGTGGCTCGGTTGGTTGAGCTTCTGACTCTTGATTTTGGCTCAGGTTATGATCTCAGTCGCGGGATCCAGTTCCAAATTGGGCTCCATGCTAAGCATGGAGTCGGCTTAGGATTCTCTCTCCTCTCTCTGCCCCTCTCCCCAGCTAGCACTCTTTCTCTCTCTCTCTCTCTCAAAATAAATCAACATTAACCAACAAAACAAAACAAAACAAGAACAAAAACCACACACACACACACACACACACACACACACACACACACACAAACAACAACAAAAAAAGATGGCAGCTCTCCCTCATGTTCAGGTATGGGCTGAATGAGGAATGTCACAGACCAATTTTGGGATAATGTCATTGTCTTGTCAGGGAGTAGATTTGTGGTTCACCTTCTCACAAAGCCTGTAAAGAAAGAGAACGCTTTTATTTCAGGACTTCCATAGGTCTTTTTAAAATTATTGGGGCGCCTGGGTGGCTGAGTCTGTTAAGCATCTGACTTCGGCTCAGGTCATGATTTCGCGGTTTGTGGGTTCGAGCCCCGTGTCGGGCTCTGTGCTGACAGCTCGGAGCCTGGAGCCTGCTTCAGATTCTGTGTCTCCCTCTCTCTCTGCCCCTCCCCCACTCACACTCTGTCTCTGTCTCTGAAAAATGAATAAATCACAGGAAGAATTTTCCCAACCAAGCCCTACTTGCTGGAAAGCTGTGCTCCCCCAGGCCACTGGCCTGTCTCTGGCCACCCTGGCATCACACAGGCCTGGATGAGGAAAGATCGTGTGCCACATGATCATTGCTGGCATTGCAATGTTTCCTCCAACTGTGGTCCACAGAAACCTGCATCAGAATCACTTGGGGGCTGCTTGCTAAAAATATAAAGCACTGGCTCTCAACCCCATCCTACTGAATCAGGCTTTGCGAGTGCTTCCCAGGAATCTGCTTTTTGCAAGGCTCCCAAGTGAATCTTTCAAGCATTCATTTGAGAACCAGTAGAGGAAACGTAGAATGGTAATATTATAGCCCAGAGATACACTCGTTATCTGAACATGCTGTCTAGTGGTCCTCAGAAGACAAACTTGGTCTGAAAATGAATTTAAACAGAGAGGGTTTTCTATTTCTGTCTGTGGGTTTAGAAACTCTCTACTTCAATGAAACCCAGGTCTTCACGGTAGATTTAGATCTAGCTGACTGAATACTGGTCCGTCTGAGTTTTAGGATTTCAGTGCTCCTATTTAAAATTGACGTCAACTCGACTGCAGCAGAAATCTATGTCCAACTATGATATTAAATCTGTTGTGTAACAGTATGGCCAATCGGAACATCTGGGAACCAAGCTTTATTACAAGTTAGGTTTTAAGTTTGTTGCCATTGGCATCAAGGAACTAGTTTTATGCTGGTCTAGGAGGCTATGAGAAAAATGTGAGTAGAAAGGATGCTTTAGTGGTGATGCATGATTATGTGCATGTTTTATAGCCCTCAGTACAATGACTTGATTATTTGTGGGGAGTTATACTACCTTCGCTTAGCAACCATTTTTCTTATGTGGTCATTTTCATGTTAACATGCAGCTGGTTAAATATTTCTTTAACTACCAGTAAAAAATAAACACTTGATACAGTGAGATTATAGCCTGGATAAATTGAAGAGAGAGCAGGAAGGAATGAGAAAGAAAATGAATCGACTAGACCTCTCATTTGACACTTGGCTGAGGATTCTGGTTCCCACCCCTTGCAAATGTCGCTGAGGGAGACGGAAAGAACACTGGACTACAGGACAAGACAGCAGTCTGTTAATTCTACTCTGTTACTATTCGTGTGATTAGATAGATATTTTAAATTTCTCACTTACCATTTCCTTGTCTATAACATAAAGGGATTAAACTGAAGTACCACCAAAGATTTCTTTAATTTCTAACTAAATATAGAAAATGTTATCCTACTTAATAGAAAAGTAAAATATATCATAAGAATGAATTAATTTAATTTTAATTTATTTGCAACCATGTGGAAGAGTGGTTTGAAACATTTTGTGGATGGGCAGCTCTTTGGTTAAAGATAACACTATGAATCACATGTGATAGTATTTTTATTTGGGCTACATATTGATTAAAAACAATATCAAATTCTACTAGAAATCCAGGAATACGCTTTTTTTTATTGATGAATTTTCATTTTATTAATTTTTATTTTAGCAATCATAACAGCATCTATATACTCTCAAAAAATAGCATCTGTGGACACAAAATAGACCTGATTGAATTTAAAGCAATTCTTAGTTTATATAAAGATTCTTGGACCCTTTACAATAACTCCAAAAAGAACTCCAAAAATATTTGGTAAACTACTGAAATAGAGTCCAAAGAGATAAACCTGAACATCCCTAAATAGAAGCTAGATCTTACGCACCTAAAGAGATAACAAAAAGTGTTAGGACAAAAAAGCTAGGCACACAGAGCCAGGGAAAGAGCATTCCAGAGAGTACAGCCTGTCAAAGCCTGAAAGGTAAAGCATGCTGTTCTTGGCGGTGGGTACAGTAGGTAGCAGGGCTCCAGAGAGGTGAGATGTGTGCCAGTGTTTCTTCCTACTTATCATAAAGAGTGTGGATTGAGGCTAAGCACAAGGAAAGAGCAATGAAACATTTTAAGCAAGGTAGGGACATAATGCAGCTACATTTTGAGAAAAATCCCTTCTGCTGTTACTAGGCATTGGATTGGAATGGGGAGAGGAAAAATAAAAGACGAGTAAAGAGACTTGTGCGGTGGTCCAAGTACAAGATGAAGATGGACTGGAATAAAGACAAAGATTGTAGACAGAAAGAGACGGAAGAAATGGAAGAATGTGAGAACATTGAGAATTACCAAGACAGCGATGGATTGAATCCTTGGGGCAAGGGAAATTGGGCAACTGGAAATTACTCCTAGTTTTCTGGGTTGTGTAACTGTGTATCTAGCTGATCATTCTTCTGAGATATGGGAGATGGTGAATGAGGAGATAAGTGGGATGGGGGAAAAGATATGAATTACACTGACAGTTTTCTAAGAAACGGTCTATGCAATTTGTTACTTGGGAAATAAGAGAGTAAGTAGGGAACAGTAGATGCTAAAGGATAATTGAACTGACCGCCATATCTTTTTTTTTTTTTTTCTTTTCAGGTTGCAAGCCTTCAAAAAGATCTGTTCACGTTTCTATTAACTTGGACATGTGAGTCTTTAGTGAAAACCCTCTTCCCATGGTTTGTTAACAGAACCTTCAAACTTCACTGTCCATACTGGCCTGATTCTTGTCCTTCCGCTTGGAGTCTGTGTTCCCAGTGGGAACTTGTGTTTTGCTTAGCTGTCAGCCCTAGGCCCTGAGGCAGCATGCTGGAATGTGGAGTGACAAGAGGCTGCCTATTAACTAGTCATGACAATATCCACCCACCCTGTGACTTCATTTCTGCTTTAATAGAAGGAATGGTGGGTGGATATGGCTCTAGGGCTGTCTGCTTAAGAGTTGTGAGACTGAATTATGATTCTCAACCTAGCATATTCTGGAAAATTGTGAGAAGTAATATCTTCTATATTTGTATTATGAAAAATATTCAAAATGCTGCAAAATTATAAAAATTTACAGTGAACACCTATATATCCACCACCTAGATTCCATCAGTAATATTTTAGCAGAGGTGCTTTATAATAGATCTATTTATCCATCTCTTTCTCCACTCATTAATTCACCTTAATTTTGGACACATTTCAAAGTAAACTGTCGATAGTACACTTCCCACGATGCGTACTTCATCATGCATATCAGTAAGTAGGACTAATATGTGTTTTTTCATTTGTGAAAAATAATTATATATGTGATGTGCAATTCTTAAGTGTACGTTCACTGAATTTTGACAAACCTATGCGTCTATGTACCGCAAAACCTGTTAAAATACATACTATTATCATCATCCCAGAAATATTTCTCATATTCCTTCTCATGTAATCTACCTCTACTTACCCAGAAACAATCAATACTCTGATGTCTTCCATTCTAAAACTTAATGGAAATGAATTTATGTAGTAGATACTCTTTTGTGTTTTTCTTTAAGTCGGCTAAGTGTTTTTGAAATTTATCCCTGTTATTGTGTATGTCAGTATTTCATTCCTTTTTATTGATGAGCAGTATTCCACTATATGGATATACCGTAATTTGTGTACCCATTCTTGTAACAATGGTTACCTGAGCTGTTCCAGTTTTTGCTATTATGAGTAAATTGTTATGAATATTCTTTTTTTCAATATATATTTATTTTGGGGAGACCCCAAGTGGGGGAGGTGCAGAGAGAGGAGATCAAAGGATCTGAAGCGGGCTCCATGCTGACAGGCTGACAGCAGTAAGCTGAATGTGGGGCTCGAACTCACAAACTGAGAGATCATGACCCGAGCTGAAGTTGGACACTGAACCAACTGAGAGCCACCCAGGTGCCCCGCTATGAACATTCTTAAACAAGTCTTTTGGGGAAATATATTGTTATTCTCTCGTGTACATACCTAAGATTAGAATTACAGGGTCATCACGTAGGTGCATGTTTAGATTTATTAGTAACTTCCAGAAATTTTCCAAATGTACAATTTTATATTCCAAACGGTAAGAGTGCCAGTTGCTCCACACTCTTACCAGTATTTGGTTTATCTGATTCAAAAATTCTAGGGGCACTTGGGTGGCTCAGTCGGTTAAGCGTCGACTCTTGATTTCAGCTCAGGTCATGATCTCATGGTTGGTAAGTTCAAGCCCTGCATCAGGCTCTGAGCTGACAGTGTGGAGACTGCTTGGGATTCTCTCTCCTTCTCTCTCTGCCCCTCCTCTTCTTGCACTCTAGCTCTCAAAATAAATACATAAACTTAAAAACATAGCTGTAAAAAAAATCTAGACTTACAAAAAAATCACTTACCAGTGAATATATAATGGTATTTCATTGTAGTTTAAGTTTTGAATTTCCCTGAGGACTACTGATGATGATTATTTTTCCTGGGTTTATTACCATTCCTGTAACTTCTTTTTATAAAGTATCTGTTCAAATATTTTGTCTATTTTTAAACTGAGTTGTATGTGTTATTATTGAGTGGTAAGAGTTCTTTATCCAATTTTAACATCAGTCCTTTGTCAGATATGAGTCTTACAAATAATGTTTTCAAACTGGTGACGATTTTTCTCATGATGTCTGCTAATAACCAGAAGTTTTGAATTTCAAGGAAGCCTACTTTATCTTGTTATTTCTTCTCTGGTTATTGTTTCCTATGGCACAAATAACCTCTGTTTACCACTGAATCAAAAAGATTCCTCCGAGTTTTCCTCCAAAAGCTCTATAGTTTTAGCTAAAAGATCATAGGTATGTGATCCATTGTGAATTTATTTGGGGGTATGGAGTAAGGCAAAGATCAAAGTTGTTTTGTTTTGTTTTTTAAATATGGATATCCAGTTATTTGTTACCATTTATTGAAAAGATTTTCCTTCCCAAGCAAGCAATTACCTTCCCACTATACATTGCTTACTTAGAACTGTACTTTGTGGGTTATCTGGATGGCTCAACTGGTTGAGCACACCATTTCTGCTGGGTTCATGATCTCGTGGTTCATGAGTTCAAGCCCCACATTGGGCTCACTGCTGTCAGCACAGAGCCAGCTTTGGATCATCAGTCACCCTCTCTCTCTGCCCCTCTCCTGCTCATGCTCTCTCTCTCTTAAAAGTTAATAAACATTAAAAAAAAAAAAAACTCTACTTCTTTAAAATGTCTTTTTTTTTTTTTGGCAAGTATTATGTGCTTATTCATTTTTAAGGGAAATGTAAGACAAGCAGTTTTTACTTTGTATCGATACTATAAAACCTGCCTCATCCTCCCCAGCAAAAGCCAGTCATAATAGACCAGGTGAATCTGGCCCACACTGTCATTTCCCTCTCATAGACAAAGGTTGTTTATTACACAGAATAAGAAAACTCTGAAACACTCTGATGATTCAGAGATCCAGGAAAATGATGAGTTAGCTTTGATTCATATGGCAATTCCTTTAGTGCTGTTTACCAGCTGTGGTTTGTGGTTTATCTCCTACCATTCCCTAACAGACACTCTGTCCTCAACGATTCTTTACATACTGATTCCCAGAAAAGCCCAGGGTTTTCTCACTTCGAGAGATCTGCATATGCTATGGTCCTTGCCCAGAATGCCCTTCTCTTGATGTCTGAGAAACTCTATTCATAGTGGAGGAAACTTTTTTCAATCTCATCAATGTTTAATATCCCCTCCTAAATGTTCCCATGGCACATTGGTCATAAACGTATTATATCACTTACCCGTATTCCTCTAATTATTCATCCTAGATTTCTGTCTCCTCCCTGCACACCGCCTCCTTAACGTGAGCCTCTGGAAAGCATAAATATAGTCTTTCTTTGCACCCCAGTGAGTTAAAACAAGAAACACAACTATAGATTTTCTGAATGGAAGGATTTGAATTTTATGACATAGTTTAAAATTCAAATCTCTTCCACCTTACCCAGAAGTATATTTATATTTTGTTATTTCATACTTATTCTTATTTTACATTGCATACAGGATTTCACATCTAATCATCTGGTTTGGAAACTTTGGCCACCTTCCTGTATCATATAATGGAGGAAAACAACTCCCTTGAAAGAATAACAGACAACATGTGTAATTTCACCTAGTGTATATTCTGAAGTTTCCTTATATACGGAGATCAAAATACTGATTGCACTAGGACATTTGAGGTATATCTTCTCAAAGCAGTTTATTACGTGTAGCTTACTGTCTTCTAAATTAAATTTCTTCTAGCACGCTATTTGGGATTCTGAAAAGAAAGTGTAGTAACAAGTAATCCACTTACCCAATTCTGCTAATCAGTGGTTGTGTGAAAGTACCAGTGAGGATAGGCTGGGTTAAGAGTGACCTTGAAAATCACAGTGATCTCCCTCACATTACAAGACTTACAATGGATCAGCCACAGTCCTATTTGATGTTGTCGTCATTCCGGGAATCAGGTTAGTAAAGCAGTCTGCATTTGGAATATTGCCAGCTCCAGAGACCAGGGGAAAAGAGGCATGTCAACCATAACCTGACTCTCGAAGCTTCTTTCTCTGAATGTTACCCACATGACTAATGGCCATGCCCCAGTTTATCAGGGCAGAATGCCTACTCTTCAATTAGGAGGAGAATTTGGAATAGAGTGTTTGGCAAAAGTTTCTCAGACTACTGAATGAGTGGGAATCTTGAGGAAAACGTATGTTCTATCTGTATCTCAGTTGCTTCACCTATAAAATGATAATGCAGTGTTAATAGTAATTACTACATAGGGGTTCATGGATTAATGGAAATAAAGATACAAAACACTTACCATGGTACTTGGCATACGATTATTACTCAATAAATGTTTACAAAATTGAAAAGAAAGAACCTCAGTCTCTCTGTCAAATAAGTAATAGACTAATAGAGCTGCATATATCTGGACTTTTACCTTGGTGATTTGGGCAGCTAGAGACATAATGTGGGACATACACCCAGGGTCCTGGTGCTTTTCCTTATAAAGTCTTTTGGACTGAAATATGCAAGATGAGTCCTTCACTCACATGTCCAATGCCCTGGCTAAGATAGCTGTAACTTCTGTAGGCTGGACAACATCACTCTCTAGCTATGCATGGGGAACTCAAGGTAGACTGGCAACCTAGAAGGCGGCTGGCTTCTCCCTGACCAAACATTGCCAAGATGTAAATTTTAGATTCAGTTTTACCTACACGTGCAAAACATCATGTTAGTATTTTGATTTGTACTGCATTAAAACTACAAATCAGTCTGGGAAGAATTGTTATCTTAACTATGTTGAGTATTCTAATCCACAAGCCTTATATGTCTCTCCATTTATTTACGTGGTTTTTCTTCTTTGTTTTTAAAATCAGTATTTTACAGTTTTGGGCATACAGATTCTGCACATTTTGTTAGATTTATACTCAAGTGTTTTCCTATTTGGAGCTACCACAAAAGGTATTTTTTATTGCAATTATCAATTATTCATTGATAATGTAAAGAAATATGATTGATTATTTTTATGTTAACACTGTATAACAAGAACTTATTAAATTCACTTATTAGTTCCAGGATCTTTATTGGGGGATGTGTGGGGAAATTTTATGTAGAATAAGGGCATCGATAAAAGATACCAGAATTTAAAGGGAAGGGGAACGGGCAGGACAGGAGGGAAGGGAGGGAAGGAAGTGCGGAAGAAGGAAGGAAGGAGAAGGAGGAAGGAGGCGCCTACTTCCTCTCCTACAAACTTCCTCTCCTTCTTCCTCTTCTTCTTCCTTTCCTCCTTCCTTCCTTCCTTCTCCTTTCCTTCCTTCCATTTCTTGCCCAAATGCACTGGCTAAGACTTCTGGCACAATGCTTCTGGCATGCAAAAAGTAGACATCCTGCCATGTTCAAAATCTTATGGATAAGTAATTTGGCCTTTCATCATGAAAGTATGATGTTAACTATATATATAATATATACATATATATATATATATATATATTGTAGATGTCCTTTATCAGTTTGAAGAAGTTCCCTTCTTTCCCAGTTTCCTCAGTTTTTCTCATGAATACATGTTAAATTTGTCAAATGCTGTTTGTGCATGATGGATAGTTATAAATATGTGGTTTACCTTTTTAATCTATTAATATGATTAATTACATAAAATGTTTTTTGAATTTTGAATTAGGCTTACATCACAGGATAAATCACACTTGGTTGTTGTTACGTACTATTCTTTTTTATATCTGGCTGAATTTGAATAGCTAATATTATGTGGAGAGTTTTTTGTGGCTATGTTCATGAGGGAAATTGGTCTCTAGTTTCCTTGTACCATCTTTTGGCATTAGGGGAATTCCGTTCTCATAAAATAAGTTCAAAAGTATTTTCTCCTTTAGTTTCCTGGAAAATATTGTAAACTTGGTGCTGTTCTTTCTTCAAAAGTTTGGTAGAATTCACCACTGAAACCATCTGGGACTGGTGATTTCCTTTTTGGAAAATTATGTACTGTAAGTTCAATTTCTCTAATAGAAATAGGTTTACTCATGTTATCTACTTTGGTGAGTTTTAGTATTTTCTGGATTTCAAGGAATTGATCCACTTTGTCTACACTGTTGAATGTATGTTCTTGTCATTTCCTTATTACCATTTTAATGTCTGTAATAACGTCCTCTTTTGTTGCTGACAGTGATAATTTTGTCTCTTTGCTTGCTTCCTGGGTCATTTCAGATAGAGGTTTAACAACTTTGTTAATCATTTTTAAGAAACGGCTTTGGATTTCATTGGTTTTCTTTCTTTATGTTGTTTTGTTTTCTACTTATTTATGATCTTACCTTTATTATTTATTTTTTAATGATCTCTTTGGGCTAATACTGCTCTTCAATTTCTCGTTTTTTAACGTGAAAACTTAAATTGTGTGGTAGAGACATTTCTTCATTTCTAATGTAAGCATTTAATGCTATAAATTTCCTTCAAAGCCTTGATATAGCTTCATTCCTGTATTTACATTTTAGTTCAGGTCAAAATATTTTCTAATTTCCCTTAATCCTTCATATGTTATCTCACAAATTATTTATAAGAATGTTTTTATTTGAGGATTTTTCAGAATTGTGTTATTGATTTCTAGTTTAATCCTACTATTGTCAGAGAATATACTTTGTAGAATTCAATTCTTTTACGTTTGCTAAGGTTTGTTTTATTAGATAGGCTTTGGTCTATTTTTTACAATTTTTTAGTGTTTATTCATTTTTGAGAGACAGAACACGAGCAGGGGAGGGGCATAGAGAGAGGGAGACACAGAATCAGAAGCAGGTTCCAGGCTCTGAGCTGTCAGCACAGAACCCAATGCGGAGCTCAAACTCACAGACTGCAAGATCATGACCTGAGTGGAAGTCAGAAGTTCAACTTACTGAGCCACCCAGCAGTCCTACTTTGGTCTGCCTTGATGAATGTTTCCTGGACACTCAAAATAGAATGCATATCGTATTGTTGGGTAGAATGCCCTGTGAATATCGAGTAGATCCAACTGGATGATGTGTTGTTCAATTCTTTATACTTGCTGATTTACTGTTAACTTGTCTCATCAAACACAAAGCAGTATTGAAATATTCACAGATCTAATTATAGATTTGTCTATTTCTTGTTTCAGTTCTATCAGTTTTTGATTCTTGTATTTATAAGTTTTATTAAGACCACACACATTTAGAATTGTTAGGTCTTTTTGGTGAACTGACCATTTTATCATTACATTATACTCCTCTTTATTCTTGGCAACTTTCCTTGCTCTGAAGCCTATTTTGTTGGATATAAATGTATCCCTCCAGCTTTTTTTTTTTCCTTTGGTGTTTGAAATGCATCTTTATCCTTTTACTTTTGACCTACGTTATCTGCTGAAATCCAATGGTTGGAACTACGGTTCCAACATCAGGTCACTATCCAAAGCCTTTATCGTGCCCTTTGCTGTGTCACCATCACCTAGCAGCCAGTCTGGGACCTGGGCTGTGGTCTACCCTATAAATTCAGTTCTTAAATTATTTGATTTAGCAGCACATCTACCTCTGGTTTAGGAATGAGCCCAAGAGTTCATATGTATTTTATGAGATTGTCTCCTCAGGCTGTCTCCTCCATTCAGTCTCTCCACCACTCTCCAGCACTCAGAGGCCTCCCTTTCGGGTCTTCGCCTAGAAAGTCAAGGCTTGAGTTTCCCACTCTACTGCACACTTCCCATGAATGAGTTGGCTGTCAGGACCTGGTTCTTGGAAAGACTAAAAGCATCACTGATAAGCTTCAGAGCCTATGAATCTGAGGAAATTTTAGGAATTTTTTGTGAGTGTAAATGTTTATGAACTTTCTTTCTTTCTTTCTTTCTTTCTTTCTTTCTTTCTTTCTTTCTTTCTTTCTTTCCTTCATATCTTCGGATGAGTGCTCTGTAGAATAATCAACTTTGCACCACCAGGAATCCAAAGAGTATTAAGCATCTTCTATCAGAGGCAACATAGGATGGAGGCAGGAACACAAAGAGACTTTTTTTTCCTGACTCCAACTGTCCACGTAGCTTTTGACAAGTTACTTTTCTAAGTTTTCATTTTCTCTTCTGGAAGACCTGAAAATCTCTGATTCTGTGGTTTGGGAACTTTACCTATTTTCAGTCTTCTCTTGCCAAACTAGGACCTACATCAGGTACTTTTGCCAATATTCTCAACTTCTTTACTTATTTTTAAAATGTAATCCTACCAACCTGGCAAAACATCAAACTAAGCATCCTTGTTCTTCACTCAGCTTTAGCTCTACTGAGGCTGTTGGACAAAGTCACCCAAACTCTTATATCTGTACTTCATGGGCTCCCACTCAATTCCACCCTCTCTGCCTCTTAGGGATGTATTCAATGTTTCCCTTTTCCTTTTCTCACTATAGAAATATCTAAACCAGGGGAGCTTGGGTGGCTCAGTTGGTTAAGCGACTGACTTTAGCTCAGGTCACGATCTCACAGTTGGTGAGTTTGAGCCCCACATTGGGCTCTGCGCTGGTGGTATGGAGCCTGCTTGGGATTTTCTCTCTCTCCCTGTCTGCCCCTTCCTCACTTGGTCTCTCTCTCTCTCTTTCTCTCTCTTTCAAAATAAATAAATGAACTTTTTAAAAAGGATTAAATTAATTAAAAAAAAAAGAAATATCCAAAAAATATCAGACATTTCTCTCCTGGCCCAGTGTTCGAAATGCATCTTTATCCTTTTACTTTTGACCTATGTTATCTGCTGAAATCCAATGGTTGGAACTACGGTTTAATCTATTACCTATCCGTCTCCTGGCAATAGTGACTATTATCTGACTACGCTTTAATCTTGCTTTCTAAAATCTAGTTCATCAGAGGAAAATGACTTCAGCACCTAAATGGATAGTCTTTCACCTTTTCCAAGGAGTGAGCTATATTATTCTTCATGCACACTAGACATGAAGAACCCACCCTCCTCTGAACGCTAGAAATGGATTCACCCTAAATCAGCATGTAAGTAGAAGACGCGACCTCGGTGGCCTGCTTCTTCCCTCGCCTCCGCTTTCAGTTCCTCTTTTTGTCTTCTCAGCACTTGGTTCAAGCTATGTAACTGAGCAGAATTCTCGGATCCTCAGGCTTGCCGCTCTCTTGCATAAGGGGGTGGGCGTAGGGGATTATTAGGATACATGAAATCACCCTGAACTGCTAAAGTCATGCTCCTTCAAGGGAGCATTCACATTTAAATAAGCTTGTCAAAACAGGCTACTGCTCCTTTATCTTAATTCAAGATTTTCTAGCATGTGACACATGAAAAGAGGAACTAGTATGAAGCAAAGTCACCCCTAAAAAATCCCTTCTGCTACTATAAAGAATTGAAAGTGAAACAGTATTGTCTCTTGTTTAATTGAGGAGGGGTTCTGTATGAGTGTCTAACAAGCATCATTTGGACATTTCATTGCCCACGTATTTCTAAGCTTCCAGATACTCATAAAATCAGAGAGAGAAATGAGTGACACAAGATTTATTATGTTTCCTTAGACTGTATCTCTGATGTAACTACTCAAACTGAATGCACAGAAACTCTTCACAAGCTGTGTGTGATGATAATGTAATAATGTTCTGCAACGATTTGTAAAACATTTCCTATTCTTCAGTCATATTAGTGGTCCTACAAGTACACAGAAAAGATGCATTTCACCCACATGTAGCCATTATAACTGATTACATATGAGTTGTATACATTTTTACTTAAACTGTAGACAAGTGGCTCATAGAGTGTTTTACGTAGAACAATAGTCTTACGAAGGGCTCTAAGAAGAAAGGAACCCGTGGCTATACAAGTTTAGGGAGAGTTATAAACTATATCCCCCTTGGAAATTTAAAACGTATTTAACCATGTAAAAGGCTCTGAGTGGCTCCGCAGGAAAGAAATCTAACTGTTTTTGGCAAAAATTTCTCCAAATTGATTAGACTACTAAACTCTTCTTTTCACTTAACACCCATTAACATCGTGAGCCAGTGCGCTGCATAGCATATTTGGGAAAACATTTTAGTACCCTCTTGTCAGTTGGGAAGGATATATTTTCCAGCTTTTACAAATCCCCAAGTTCATAAATGCCATCGCATTTATGCCATTGCATATAATTTCTGTCATAAAATGAACAAATGCTGATCCTTACTGAAAAATGCACTGGAAAAGTTTGTGGCTTTGTTTTTCCTGTTACCTGTGAGGTAAATTCATTCAGGTCATAAACCCCAACTACCTCCCCCAGAATCAGGTTTTACACTGCATTTACCTCCAACTTCGTTGTTTGAAAAAACACTTTTTATTTTCATTTTTATTTATTTATTTTTTTTAGAGTTTATTTCCTTTGAGAGAGAGAGAATACACACAAGAGCAGGGGAGGAGCAGAGGGAGAGACAGAGAGAGAATCCCAAGCAGGCCCCACACTGTCAGTGCATGCAGCCCTACCTGAGCCTGCCGTGAGGCTCGATCCATGAACCCAACCATGAGGTCATGATCTGAGCTGAGATCAAGAGTCAGGCACGTAATTGACTAAGCCCCCCAAGTGCCCCCAAAACACCACTTTTTAAAACTTCTTTATTTTTTCTTCATTTCTATCACAAGGATTAGCAAAGGATAATTTGGGAGACAACTTCTGTTTCTGACTCTCTACCTCCCTCCCCCATTCACACACGCACATGTACATACACACACACTTTTCATGTTTTCGTTGTGTTTTGTATTCTGTAGAGTAATAAAGAGTGGAATAAACTGTGCCCAAGGCACGACACGTACAAAAGCAGGAAAAATATGTAAGCAGATATGTATAATCAGTCTTACCCTTTAAGCCATATGATCTACCCATAAAAGAGGAATTTGGGGGAACTGATGGTTTCTAATTTGAGATGGTTTTGGATTCAAACAGAACTGGGTGGATTCTAGGTGACCTTGTGCAAGTTACTTTATCGCTCTGGGACATGCTGTTTTCATTAAAAAAAATTTTTTTTTAATGTTTTATTCATTTTTGAGACAGAAAGAGACAGAGCGTGAGCAGGGAAGAGACAGAGACAGAGCCAGACACAGAATCCGAAGCAGGCTCCAGGCTCTGAGCTGTCAGCACAGAGCCCGACGCGGGGCTGGAACTCACAAACCGCGAGATCACGACCTGAGCGGAAGCCGGACGCTTAACCCACTGAGCCACCCAGGCACCCCTGTTTTCATTTTTAAAATGGAATTATAATAGCTATTTGAAGAACAATTGAGATAAGGTATGCAAATGTCTGGCACATAGTGAGTTATCAAAAGGCAGTAGTAATCGTGTAAGGAAGAGCCTCACGGTAGAAGTGTCACTAAAATCGAAGTCTTTAAAAATTACGCATGTGCCCATGTGTATAGAAACCAAGGCTAATGTGTATAGAAATCACGTTTGATTTTATCAGTACGTTTTTCAAGCTAGTTCCAATTTATGCCACATTGAAGATTCAAGGAGCATCTACTGGGACACTCTTTTCCAGCCCTAAATGGAGAGAACAACATTCCTTGACGCAAATTCTGGAAGCAAATAACCTCGCATGCCTGTCTTTTCTGAGTAGCTGCAGTTGGGCACAGATTTGACATACGTCTCCGTATCTAGTATTTCTCCAGGAATTAACAATCTTTTTCTTTGCAGAGGTATTTGGATGCCAACTTTTCCTTCTACTCCTCCTTAAGTCAGAAATCACTAACCATATACAGAACAAGGATGAGTGACTCAGAAAGAAAACAAAATCATACCCCTGTACTCATTTCCCCAAATACAAATTATTCTTTTTTTTTCTTTTCATATCCTTTATTTGACCCCTCAAACACTCTCTGTGTGATCCGAAACAAAACCAGGTACGAATTAAAGCGTAATAGTAGAGAACCTTCGGGGTTCATCTCCCTTTGTTCAACTTGTCGAGCTTGTGGCAGTGAAATGGGACAGAATCCCTCTGATGCAATGTCACGAATGGCAGAAATGCAATGCTTAACGCAATATCATTTCTCTCGGTCTCACACTCACAGATGCACGCACGCACACACAACAGGCACACGCACACGGAAACTCGTAGCATAGTAGACGGTGCCTTGCGCGACTGAAGTCAAACAAAACACAAACAATGGCTGGATTACTATGACAACACAGTCCGTGCCATGGTTTCTAGGAAGCTCTGGCAACTGTCTTCAATTTGAAGTATTTGCTCTGCTCCCTTCGATCATGTTAGCAGCTCTGTGGGCCTCACACTGTGTGCCTTGCCCATTTAAAGAGAGTTTCACTCTTTCTGTGCGCTTCGAAGTGTACAGAAATAAGGCCAGAGCAAATGAGTCCTTGCTCGGGGTGAGCCATTTCCCAAACCTCCCTCAAGGAGAACCTGCAAGGTCTTCTCATTGTCCATTATACTGTGGAAAAACTGGGTTTGTCATCATTTTTTGAATTAATTACTGCAGAATTCCTAATTTCAGAGGGGGACAGTAGGGGCTTTTATGTGTTCTCATATTTTCTTTCATGGAGAAAAACATTCTGATATGAAAATAAGAGGTCACCTTTCTTCACCAAGATTGTTAAGTGGAATCAATTTAACCCTCCACACAATCCTATGAGGTAGGTATTATTAGCTTGATCTTATGAATAATGAACATTGGATTCAGAGACAGTAAGCAATTTGTAACAAACCCACAATGTAATTTACTTTAAGAACAAGAGAGCCTAGGTTAAAGCCCAGTTACTCTGAAATCCTATTCAATTCTTCCCAATTTGGACCTCTCTATGCCTTTTACTGTATTCATGAAGACTGCTCAGAAAATAACGTTTCGGGAACATCTTTGCCTAAGAAATATTTAATGAAGGCAAACAGCACCACTAAGAATACTGCTCCTGTTGTCGGCTTCCACCGGGTCTGCGTGTAGAGAAGGCAAAACACAAAATAGTGAATGCTTTTGAAAACTGATAGATGTATTTAAAAACCAAATGATAATCTTCTTTCACAGGTCTCTATAAATAATCTTGATGGAAAATGGGAAGATGTGAGTGTTTGCATTCTAGGTCACACTGAGGATTCTTCTAATATTACTGAAAGGTAGTTGATGAGATTATCTAATTCATGCACGTATTGGTTTTCCCAACGATTAACTCAAAATTGTACAACTTGAGTGAGCTGTAGAAAGGGTATCTCGATGGTGACAAATTTAACTTCACAATATTATTGCCTGCACAGTTTAATGCTTATATACAATCTACGGTCATCCCGTATTGCCCAAGTCAATTCTGTATGCCCTACGAGACATAAACAGACACATGATACACATACCTTCCTGGAGGAGCCTACCAGGAAGTCAGTGAGACAGAATTCACAGACAGAAAGGAATTAGAATGCACTAGAAGACAATATAGACTCAAAAGACACGAATCATCTTGCTCCCATCCAGCCACTATTGTTACTCACGTTTCCCCCCCCCAAAAAAACAAACAACTAAAGCCCCATTTATTCTGTGAAATCTTTCCTGAATTTTCTAGTTCATAGTTTCCTCCCTTGTTTACTGGTTGAGTCATGTTTTATCAATTATCATATAGATGTTTGAATTTCAAAATTTGTTAATATATTACCTGCTTTCCCAGCTAAATCATACATCTCTTGTTCAGGAACCATAGATGATTGATTCGAAGGTTTTCAAAGCCAGACACTTTGTTTTGCACAATGGATACATTACTGATTTGTTTTCCTGGTGATCATTAAAATGATGACAATTGTTAGTGGCATATGAATTCATAGAATGGAGCAACCACAGGCAACATTGGTACGGCGTTATGTTGCAGACACTCTGGATGTACTTGACTATGAGTTCCTCAAGCATGAGGATTATGGCTTTTTCACATGCATCCCGTGTTTCTGTCCTAGCAGGATACCTAACACAGAGCAATGTTTGGAGGAAAGTAGAGAGGGAAGGTGAATTGAAAGGAGAAAGGGATGGCTCCAGGTATTGAAGAATGGACTCGGATACATGAAAAAGTGAGGAGTTCTAGACAAGAAGGACATCATCAACAAAAGAATAGTGGTTGAACTGGCAGCATGTGAGTATGTATATGTGTGTGTGAAACTATGTGGAAGCTATTCTAACTGGAACAAAAACTGCTTTATGACGGCACAGGACATTATGCTGAACAAGAAAGGTATTTTTCATGCTGTGGGGGTCATAGTGTGAAAGTTAGAATGAATAATTCAGAATTGGCACTGGAGGCACTGGGGCCATTACAGGTTCTTAAGATGATGAAAAGCATTTTTAGGAAAGTGACTTCGGAACAGCATCATTGCAAGGAGGAAGAGAAAAGAAACGTTAAGGAAGGAAAATTGGTTTAGATACAATTGTGATAATGTAATCATGGAATGATGAGCTGGAACTATGTAGCAATGTCACCAAAATGGATTTTCCTTTTTTTAAATCATTGGGTTGATGATTAACTGAACATTTAGAGAGAGAGACAGAGAGAGAGAGACAGAGAGAGTAAATAAATATTTCCAAACTTCTAACTAGAAAGAGAGGTTGCCCTCACACATTGTAGTGTCATAAATGAAAATAACTAGTTTGAGGAAAATGACAAATTTCATTTTGGACATGATTATTCTATGTAGCATGAGGTCATAAAAAGAACCATATAATAGAGATAAGACATGCAAATCTCTAGCTCTGTGCAGAGCACGGAAAAGGTGCTTAAGATGTTGAATTACTGTTTTCATTAAGTAACTTAACATCTTTAGGTAATTATGTTTCCTAAGGTACAAAAAGGCACATAAACTCCTGCTCTCATTACCACATTGTGAGAATACAATAAAATGGTGGTAGTTAGAACTTGTGGCTATTGTCTAATCTTATATTAAGTTATAAATTAGAGAGCAGAGCAGAGGTGTACATTTTTGTCTGATCCCCATAGAGGTGGTTTATCTCCTCTTTTTAGGGCCCTACAAAAGACTAGAGGAAGATCTCCTATATCCACCTTCAAATGGACGGAAGATAGCAAACTCTAGAGAACACAGGATTTATGTTTCTGAAAAACAAACCATAGGGTTGGCTGAGCTTTCTTCTGTCAACCAAGCACCTCTGCTTTCCTCACTATAAGATAAGAACAAGACAACCTTTTTTCGATTTAACTGATTTGTTCTACAAGCTTCAGCAAACACAAGAAGAGGACTCTGAATAGGTTGTAGAGGGAGAAAGCGATGCTGAATGACAAGGATATATGGCTCTCTGAATTACAACAGATCTGCAAAGAACTAGAATCATGTAGAAGGAAAATACCTGATCACAGGGGACTTTAATTAAAGGGGAGAAACATTCAGGGGCACTTGGGTGGCTCAGTAGGTTGAGCATTTGACTTTGGCTCAGGTCATGATCTCGTGGTTCATGAGTTCAAGCCCCACATCGGGCTTACTGCTGTGAGCCTGTCAGCGCAAAGCCCCCTTTGGGTCCTCTGTCCTGCTCTCTCTGGCTCCCCAGCTTGTGCTCTCCCCAAAATAAATAAATATTAATGAATAAATAATGGGGATTAAAACATTAGATAATGAGTAGGCATATGGAATCTGGAGTCAGACGGAAGAGAGTTCATCTTGAGATAAAACACAACTCCTAGCTATGTGGTCATGGGAAAATTGCAGAAGTCAGCTAAGCCCCAACTTGTAATATGAGGCCCAGAAGAGGACCCACCTCCTAGAGTGAAGATATGACGACACGCAGGGTAAGTACCCAGTGAGCACTAACTAACATTATTAAAAGGAAACAGCAGGAAAACTACTTTAGTCAGCACAAGGACAGCACTCATTTCTAGTACAGAGAAAGAGAGAGAGAGAGACAGTGGTGGAGGGAGGGAGGGAGAGAGGAGAGAGCAGCAAAGATAGGTAAAGAAGGAGAAATGAGACAAAAATGAGGGAGAATAAGGGAGAAAAGTGACAGGAAAAAAGTCAAAGAGCGACAGTAAAAGGGAACAAGGAAAAGATTCTTAAAATTAATACTTACAGTCTGAAATTTCCATATATTGTTCCTTTGTCATCGAAATGGAGGCAGGACACAATCAAATAGAATTATGAATGAAACTGGAAACAAATGTTAATTGGAAGCTCACTGGAAATCCAGGTTGGTGAGCAGAAGGGTACGGGAGGAAAGTGCCTGGTGTTGGATATATGGGAATGGAATAAAAGAGTGAAATATGACTTTATCTAATCCTTCTCTGTGTCTTCTTCTTCTTATTTCTATAGCCACATAGAAATGGTTGCTTAAATAATGCACAACATAAGCCTTCTTAGTCAAATATGGTTTGGCCTATATACACTGTTTTAAACAAAGTACACTTACATCATTAGGAATGGTGCTATAATACAAAGCAAAGATATTACATTACACCAGGAAACTGAAGTCCTGTAAAGCAGAGGCTGCATTCCAACAAACTAGCAAACTTTTTTTTATAATCCCTATTCATACACAATTCAGAATGATGTAATGCCAGGTTATATATCAACTAAACCATTCTTTTACTGAATCTCTCATCCAAATGCCTGAAAAATCTGTCTGGAGTTGATGGCATGTTGAAGAAATGAATTCACTCTGTAGTGTATCTGTTATATATTACTACAGTTCTTCCACGAGGACCAAAAATAACTCAATTTAAGATGCTCATATTATGCTTAGGAAATGAATATTAACAAGGGATGCAAATTCACTGAGTTAGGACTTAACGCAATTTCCTTGTGAGTTAAGAAATCCTTGGGGCGCCTGGGTGGCTCAGTGGGTTAAGCAAATGACCCTTCATTTCAGCTTAAGTCATTATCTCACAGTTGATGAAATGGAGCCCCACATGCTGTTAGCACAGAGCCTGATTGGGATTCTCTCTCTCTCTTTCTTTCTCTCTCTCTCTCTCTCTCTCTCTCAGCCTTTCCCCCACTTGTGCTCTCTCCCTCTGTCTCTCAAAATAAATAAAGAAACTGTAGGGAAAAAAAGGAAATCATTCATATAGACTGGGATTTAGAGATTTAGTCACCAAGAGATTTTTTTCAAACTTTGAACGACACGTAAAAACTTTGTAAGACATGTACATTGAGGGTTGGTCACAGGAAAAATTATGTAGTCTCTGCAATTATATTTAATGACCGATCACCTTTCAACTTCTCTCCCTTCCTCATACCCAGATACACATACCCAGAGACTCATCTGTCTCTCCCTACACAGGACTTCCAACTGAGTCCCTACACTCTAGCTTTGGCTTTGACCCCTTCCTATAATATTACCTTTTATCTCAATACCCCCTACTCAGTTATTTGCTACTCAACGTGGTATAACAACAAATCAGGCTAAGGTGTTCCAGAACATTCATGTATTGGATTCCTTTCTAGTTAACATATTTGAAATTGAAAGGTAAAGTTTTTTGTTTTTTGGTTTTTGTTTTGTCTTTTGTTTTCTTAAGTTCAGTGGTGGTGCTGTGGAGAAGATAGTTTTGCTAGATCATTTATGAAAAATATAGAGGACTCATTTCATAAAAGCCTTGTGTGGTTTGCTTTGATTATTTTATTCCATGTTGCATCAGGCAGTAATTCTGCCCAGTTTCGAGAGTTATTCTTTGCTCTCCATTTAAAGGAGTTGTTCCAGAATCATATACTGTGCCACATACCCCATACTATGGGACAGGTAGACACAAATCTTCCATGAGATAGCCAGACAATTATAATATTTTTGGCACTGTGTGTATACAGTTAGGGTTTTAATATTTAGTACTGACAAAGGCTGCTCAGAAAATTCCCTATAATTAAGATATAGATATATTCAGCAAATGACATTTTTACTTCTTAAAACACCCAGGTTCCCCTTCAAAAATATTCCACCTAATTTCTTTCTTCAGAGTTAAAAAAGACCCTACTTGTTATAGAAGGTTTGCCTAAACATTTAAAAATAAAATGGAAAGCACTAAAAAGACATTTAAAAAATGCTATTCTGAGTTCCTTTTATAATTAATTAAAGTTAAGTAGAAAAACACAGACATAAATCAAAACCACTCATAATCTCACCCCACAGTATAGCTTCGTTATTTGATAAATACACATATATTTTTATAAGTAGCATATTTGTCTGTGTACATATGTACGTATGTACATCTATATACATATGTGTGCATATGCAAACATAGCTACTTGCATTTTTTATCTTTTTTTTTTTCAGTTAACAATATATTGGCAATACTACCCTCTCCATTAAGTGTTCTGCACCCCATTTTATTAGTTGCAGTGTGTTGTCCAAGTTATGGCTACACGTAATTTACTTAAGTAATTCCTTATTGCCAGACTGTGATAAAGCATCTTTCCTCTCTCTCTCTCTCTCTCTCTCTCTTTTCCTCTGCCCCTCACGCCTGCCCGTGAGCTCCCTCCCTCAAAATAAACATTTTTCAAAGAAAGAAAGAAAGAAAGAAAGAAAGAAAGAAAGAAAGAAAGAAAAAGAAATACAATGTTACCAATTCACAAGTATACCACAGTATATTGAACCCACCCCCAATACAGTAACATCGGGTGTTTTGAATTGTCTTTAAGTATTTTGAAATTTGAGGTGAGTTAGCAAACAAACCAACATTTGGCTCTCTGTTTTTCTTGCCAAGAAGTTGTAACAACCCGCGTACAAATCATCAAAGTTCATCTTTTCAGGACCCCACTATTCCCCCAAATCATCTCTAGCACGAAACCAAAACAGACTGAGAGAATGAGAATGAGAATAAGAGGGGTTTGTGTTCCAGATTTCTACACAGCTGTCACACGAAACCGGTTGCTGTTGTGGCAGGGGGACCCTCCCTTTGGGTATTCGATAGCACCTCAGACATTTATGATCACGTCTTTGCAACTGACCCCCTATGAACCAGCATGGACTCAAAAGCTCAAAACAAACAGGAAGTGCTTCTGATAGAACATGATGAAATTTAAATAGAATTAGCAATGTTCTTAAGTCCCACTTGGAAGCGTTTGAACTACCACAACCAAAGGTCAGTGTGGAGCTGTGGGTCGGGTCCCACAAAATCAGCTCTCACGCACGGTGGGGTATAGGAAAGCCACAAAAGAGAGAAGAGGTTGAACAATTGTACTCTTGGCTGCCTTTTATCTTCTGGAATGGCAGCGTGAGTTGGGCTTTTTTTTCCCCTTGTGAATTTATCATGCCCTTGGCGTTTGCCTCATCAGACTGGCAAGGACCAGTCTCACTGGCGGGAAGGTCATAAACCTTTCCGCCCAGCCCTGATCATTGCACAAGCTTTCATGCAGCACCCTTGCCTGATTGCTTTGTTCCCACATTTCCACTATGTTTTTTAGGACCATCACCTTGTGACCAAAGAATTAACTTCTACTTCTTTTCAGATCTAGGCTCCACCAAGTGCCAGCTTCAATCTGAAATACCGGCCCCATGCTGGAAGGGAGTGATAATTCATATGAAATCAAGGGCAGAGAATGGGAACAGCCTTCTACAACATTCTAATGCCCCTTAATGATTTATTGTAAATGAATCTTCCATGAATGCATTTATCTTCTTTTTTTGCAACTGTATTTTATTTTTATCACTACCTCACTTGCACTTGAATTGCCCAAAAACATCAGAAGCAGTAACTCAGTGTTGGCCTTATCAAAACTATATGTTCAACAGTGAAAACCCTAAACAGTCCATCAGTAGGTATGGAAACAACAAGGCTTTTGGGGTAAACTATAACTTGGGGCAATCCCAGCTTCCCTTCTTGAGGCCAGCAGAGAACATCAGGCAAGGGGCTTGGCTTCACCTCTTGGAGCTTCAAATTAATCTTAATGTTACCAGGATTGGTAACATTTGTTTTTCTGGGCTGTTATAAGGAGTCCATCATACAATAATGTTTAAGACAGCTCCGCTGGTAGCCAGTGATTTTTCAGAGTTTCCCCTACTTTTTTATCACCGTGAGTTGTGCTGCTCTCATTTAAAAGTGCTTTCTATTTCAAAAGGGTTCTTGCTGATGCATCAAATGCATATAATAACCAGTAACTATCCCCCTTAATATTTGGAGAACATCATTATAGTATTTATCTTTTATATAAGGTGCACATACCCAATGTGTCTCATTATGGTCACAGAAGTATTCTCATTGAATCATACCTCCTTCTGAAGGAAAACCACATTCTCGGTATCTCTCTCTCTCATTCTCTCTCCGATGTAGCAATGCTAGTTAATAGCTTAAGAAGGCTAACTTTCAACTGTCTAGTAATGCTCTTAAGTTGTAGGACTAAGATCCGCAATTCTAATATGGGGAGTTCTTGAGTTTTAACACCCAAATAATGTTAATTCGTGTGTCTCTTTACATAGAATCTTGGCGATCTTTTTTAAATTAAAAAAATATATATGTAAAAACTTGTATTCCTCATTCTCTTTCTCCCAAGACTACTGGAAGGCAGTTCTACCTTTCATTTATACTTGTAACACCAAGACTAAGGAGAAGCTAGATACCTAGATATGGGCGAGGAATAATGTATTCAGAAGGCATTGCCAGAAATGGGCATTGATCATGAAGTCAGGGTATTCGAGTGGGTATTTTACACCATGTGCCACATCTGTGGGTTAAAACCCTTGCGGAAACTCACAGTTCTCTCTAAACTTCTTAGATACCATCTTCTCTGTTAATGTTCAACATTGCTTTACTCTACCCTCACTGGGCTTCTTGTTCAATGTGCTTGCTTTCCATGCTGTGTAAAAACCAATTTTTCGGGGCGCCTGGGTGGCTCAGTCGGTTAGGCAGCCGACTTCGGCTCAGGTCATGATCTTGCGGTCCGTGAGTTCGAGCCCCGTGTCGGGCTCTGTGCTGACAGCTCAGAGCCTGGAGCCTGTTTCAGATTCTGTGTCTCCCTCTCTCTGACCCTCCCCCGTTCACGCTTTGTCTCTCTCTGTCTCAAAAATAAATAAAACATTAAAAAAAATTAAAAAAAAAAACAATTTTTCAAATGATATCTGTGGAGTCATTTTCAAAGCAAATTCGTAAGATTACCTTTAAACTAAGACCTAGAAACAGCATTCTTTTTTTTTTTTTTTGGCCTTTCATGTTTGTCTTAAATTTATACTATATATTGTAAGAGCCCACCTCAAATTCAATGTCAGATATCATCAAGATATTTGGTGAAAGATGTCAAATGTCGATTATAGGAATTATGCCTGTGACTATGACACTGTATTGCAGGATAAGGGTGTTTCTGATCAAAGTTTTCTAGCCTATAAAAGCATATTAAAAATATCTAACAGCTATTATTATCTAACTCACAGGTGATGATTAATAAAGGAGTAAACTAGACTATCATTTAAAAAATATATTTATTTATTTTTGAGAGACAGCACAAGCAGGGGAAGGACAAAGAGAGAGAGGGGGAACACGGAATCTGAAACAGGCTCCAGACGTTGAGCTGTCCGCCTAGGGCCCTACGCAAGGCTCGAACCCATGAACCGTAAGATCATGACCTGAGCCGAAGTTGGATGCTTAACTGACTGAATGACCCAGGCGCCCCTAGACTATCATTTTTAATATTTGTTGCCTGATGGAGGCAAAGTCTGTTGTCTGTTTCTTCCCTATGGGTTTCGCTGTGGATTCCAGTTCTTTCTTATTATTCATGGTCTCATGTCTGAGATGAACCCCCAAGATCAAATGCCATTCCACAGTGTTATGGGTTGAAATATGACCCCCCCCCAAAAAAGATATGCTGAAATCCTAACTCAATGCTACCTCAGAATGTGACTTTATGTGGGAATAAGGTTCTTGTAGTTTTATTTCTATTTATTTATTTATTTACTTATTATTTTTTTTAGAGAGAGAGGACACAAATGCGGGATAGACGCAGAGAGAGAGAGAGAGAGAGAGAGAGAGAGAGAGAAGCCTAAGCAGGCTCTAGGCTCAGCGTGGAGTCCGACACGGGCCTTGATCCCACGACCCTGAGATCATGACCTGACCCAAAATCAAGAGACACTCAACCAACTGAGTCACCCAGATGCCCCAAGGTTCTTGTAGTTTTTATTTGCTAAGTTAAAATATACTGGAGCAGGGCGGGCCCTTCACCTGATATGACTAGTGTCCTTAGAAGAAGAGAAAAATTTGGACTCAGACACAGAGAGAAGACAGCCATGTGATGTTGGAGGAAGAGTCTGGAACTATGTTGCCACATGCCAATACTTGGACAACAAAAGCCGGAAGAGGTGAGGCAGGACCATTCCCTAAGGCTTTAGAGAGAACAAGGCCTTGTCCACATCTTGATTTTGGACTTCTCGTCTCCAGAACTGCAAGACAGTACATTTCTGTTGTGTTAAGCCGCTCAGTTTATGGTGTTTGGTTACGGCAGCCCCCTAGGAGATGGCCACACACAGTTTTATGAATTTCCAAATCATCCTGCTTTTGACTTTGGTACACATTTCCCCAATTATCACTTTGCCCAACCTTCAACCCACAAACTGCACTGCTTTTTTCTGACTTTGAATTTCTATTTCCTTTCTTAACTGTAATTAATGATCATCCTCCAATATTTTATGAACCGGAGGTGTACTGGGAGCACCTTTCAGGAGCAGATTGTTAAATTTGGGGGAATTTTGCAAGTGGATTGCTAGACTTAGCCATTATTTCAAAAATTACACTGTGTAAGCTTTAAGTTAGGTAACTTATGCTAAAACAAAGGGGATAAGTAATCAAAATGCATCTCTTCCTAATTATTTGACTGCATTTTACTACCATCTATGCTCTTGGGGCTATTTATGTCTCATGCATCTGTATGGTAGAAATCCTATTATAATGCTGTGCTGGGACCCATCTTTTCTCAACTCACACTGGAAGCTTGAAATCAGCCATAGTGGGAGTACTTACACCAGGAGAACTATCGAGAGCTACAAATCGGTTATTTTTACATTTTCAGAGAGCTAGGTATAAACATTTACCAGCACGCCTTTGAAACAACCCACAAGTCCACTCTAGAAGCCAACCTGGATGGCTACGGAGGAACTGACCAAGGCTCGCTTCACCGAAGAGATCACTCTTCTGGGCCCTGCTTGGTACCTTTCAGTAGGAATTCAGAAAAGCATGGAAAGAAAGTAAAAGCAAATAAAGGGCTCCATTACAAATAATGAAGGCAGAGAGATTTGACAGGGATTGTCGAGAGGGGATAAGGCAGACTTAGATGCTGGTGACCTACTTTTAGTATTGTCTCCTAAATCTCCAGGGAAGTGTTTAGCTGTGATTATAAATATTAATTAGATTCCAATCAGAGTACTATTTAAAGGATCTGTGCTCCTGAGGGAGAGACATTTTAGATAGGCAGATAGATAGATAGATAGATAGGGCAATATACATGGCATAAGATGTGTAAGCTGCTCAGGGTGCTAATAAACTAGATGATTCTACTTAGTAAAACAGACCCAACCCAGATACAAAATTATAGGTGAATTAAATGGCCATAAACAGGCAGGGTAAAGTCTTCATAGCTTTACCAGATATCTAATTCCACTGTGTGTGGATAGGCTCAACATTCTTTAGTTTTGCGATGACATCTTCCTTGTTAAGCAGTTCATCGGCCGAACAAAAACATTTATAGGAACAGCAGCTCTCCACATTTAACGCAGAAATTCAAAGAATCTGTTACCCATGAAATAGCTACTTCCTAAAATTCTTAAGCGTAATTTGAGGCTGTTAGCTGGAGCTATTATCCTGCACTGTGGGAAGTGGAGTCTCAGGTTAGAGACTGTGCCCCAGCGCTTGAACTCTCTGCCAGCAAGAGTTGGGAAAGCTGCAAACTTTCAATCAGTGCCAGACAGAAGGTGAGAGGCCTTTTTTTTTTTTTTTCTTTTAACCACAATGCCAGCAGCAGATTAAGGAGTGGCATTACTCACACCACGCAAGGGCTGGCTGAGTCTACTTGGGCTGAAAGTAGTGCGTCCCCTACCAGGAAGCCTTCTCAGGGTGCATCACATCACTCTGCTTCTGTGACTGAGGCATTCTTTGAGAACCTGTCATCTGGGTCCAACAGTGTTCCTATTTAATTAGCCACTAAGTTTCTTTTTGTTTTGGTTGGCTTTGTTTTGTTCTGTTTGCAATGACAAACAAGAGGCTCCCTTGCCTTTTCAATGAGCACAGTCCAACTAGGAAGGAAAGTCTCTTCTTCTCCTCCATAGTTTAATCCTCATTCTCAGGTTTCCTAGGCATTCTAAATAGAAAAAGAGAAAAAGAAAAAGGCCAATCCAGGTCACATTTACGGCAGTCAGAAAAAGAAGCATGAAAATCTAAAAAGTTAGATCACAAATAGGATGAGAACTATTTTTATAATTTTACTTTTCAGTAGATCAGGCTCAGGGAACCAGGCGCTGGTTGGAGATGGACAGGAAAGAGCAGGGAGGGTATGCTGTTACGAGTGACAACTAGAGAAATAGGAAAAGGTTATCCAGAGAGGTCCCCCCCCCCATTTCTCTCTGTTCTTCCTCTTATTCGTGATGACCTCACTCCCAGTCCAGATTCCCATCTTAGACCCACCACTGCCAGTTCTCAACAGCTGATTCCCCAGATCAAGATGTGCAATGAATCCACAGGGCTAACATACAAGGTTAGCAAGTGGTTCAATGTCTCATGCTTTTTTTTTTTTTTAACGATAGGAGAATCTTGCAAACAAAAAATATTCTCAAGACCCAAAGGTTTTGTTTGTATGTTTTGTTTTGTTTTGTTTTTAAAAACCCTTTTTTTTTTTTTTTTTTTGTTTTGAACTTTTTGGGTAAGGAATGTCCTCATACCAGACCACATAAAAGTTAACACAACCTGTAAGAAGCCTAGTAAGGGTCCTGGGATTCTAATATGTTTTGAAAATTAGCATTTTGGCATTCAGAATGTGTCTATTTTATTTTATTTTTTTACTTTTTAAAGTATTTATTTGTTTTGGGGAGGTAGTGCACGTACTCGCTTGGGGGATGAGGGGGTGGGGGGGTGCAGAGAGAGAGGGAGACAGAGAATCCCAAGCAGGTTCCACGCTGTCAGTGCAGAGCCTGGGGGCACAGGGCTCAAACTCACAAAGGGTGAATTCATGACCGGAGTGGAAATCAAGAGTCTGAAGCTTAACAGACTGAGCCACCCAGGCGCCCCCAGAATGTCTCTATTTTAAACTAAAATGTTATCAACCATTAAACTGAGAAAGCTGGAAAGGCTCAACATAACTAAGCTTTTCTTAAAATTTTTACCTTTGTTGTATATTCCACTAGCACAAAGTATCACTTTACATACAGGTTTTTTTTCTTAACGAGGCCAGATTTATTTTGTAAACAAGAACCAAAAAGGAGGGTGACTATAGAGAGACATTTCATGTTTCGTAAACTATAGGAAACATTTATGTTTCATAAATTACAAGAAAAGTATAGCATGCCTTTGTGAGTTATCAGACAGACTCTGGTCCTTCTTTGCCTTGGAGGGTTTTCATCTAGCTGTAAACTGGACCTACCGTCTTTCATATTTTATCAGACCTTACCAAACTTTCAATTCTAGTTTCCTCCAGTATCTGGCAGTAACGTTCCAAATTAGTGTTTTCATTTCTTCTCCCACCCTCCGGTGGTACAGCTACTGCGAACAAAAAGCTGACTACCCAGACCCTTAAGGGCATGCTAGATTATCTTCTATCTAAAGAAGTCATACAAGCTGAAGCCGGACACATACAGGGCTTATTTTTACTTTCAGAGAAGGTTTCTCTGCAGACATTCAAAATGAAAACATACATACATACATACATGCATACATACACACAAGTTTTCTATTTCTGAGTTATCAACCTCAGTATCAAATACCAGTTTTACTGTCCGTAACTCACAGCAAAGGAGGTGTTGTTTTTTGTACAGTTACACTGATAATTTGACAATACACTTTTTTATTGACCAAGTACAAGCTAAACTATTGCGTTTGTAAAGCTATTCCTCTGGGCCCACCCTGTGCTGAACTTTGTGAGGGTTTGAAAACAACAACAACAGCAACAACAAGGCACAAACTGCTCTTGAGGGAAGTGCAAACCTTCCTGGATTGTATGTCCATCCCAGTGCGGTTCTTATCTGATGAGTTTGTGGTTTTCCAAATTCAGGGCAAAGCACGTTGCTTTATCAGTGAGTTGAGATTTAGCATTGTTCTCCTTTGATTCCGTGAATGGTTGTTCCAACTTTAAAAGGGGCCACTAAATTTACAACTGTTTTCTTCATTCATTTTTAAGAGTGAGAACTAACACACCAATTTCTGGCATGCTGATAAGAGAACTTTAGCAATTTTCTCCGTGGCGTGAAATATTTCATTCTGAAGGCCTGTGTTGTCTATCCTTATCACTCCTAGATGAGGCTCTACAAAAGAACAAACTCTGAGATGGGATCTGCCTTCGTGCAAAGTATAAAACCCGAGCGATGTTTGGGAATGGAGCCCACGAAGGACCAAGAACACAAGTAATTATTTGTCCCCCCCAAATAGAGGAGCCCATATTTTCAAATATTCCAAAGGAACCCCCAAATCAGCCTACTGAATTGGAAAGAGTATCCTCTAATTGAAGATCATTCACACAAACTCGATATTGAGTCCAACCTATAATCCACGTAGCCCCATGGCAATTTACTGGGTAGTATCTTATAAATAGATTATACGCTTTGGGTATCTTCTGAGTAGTTGAAAAATATAGCTAAATTATCAAACACAACGTTTCACTAGCTCTGTTCAGTACTTTTTTTCTCCCCGATTAAAAGTGTCTCAGCAACTTCAGCCTTTTAAAATCCACCCCTACCTCCGCACTCATCTAAATTATTCTGGCTACGTAAGTCTTCACTTCCGGCAGTGAAATACTGTAACATTTGGTAAGGTAATTCACTTTGGCCGGGCATTCTCACTGAACTTATGGTGAAACAGTTTCACTTTTTACCAGCGTACAAGTAGAAAAGGCTTCTTTCTAAAGGTAGACTTTTGCTGTATGGGAAGATCGGGGGGCGGGGAAGGACCGTGCATTTCAACTCATTCTTCTCCCTCCGACCTCTGTTAACTGTTTTAAAGGTTCTGGCTACCAGGCGACCTAACACCCCTATGAGGTACTTCGACCTAAAGCAGTTCGCTGAAACTCCTACTAACAGCAGGGCTGGGAACATTTCTATTGCTCTTCTTGCCTGGGATATACGGTACAAGGGTTGGCCGTGGTTTGGTCCACCTGCCAGCGGAGTTTAAAGTTTCCAAGGCTCAGAAGAACACAATGACTGGGACCAAACTGCCTACATGAGAAGAAGGGAATTTCTGCTGCAAGGAGAAAGCCGTTAAACTCCCGCTAAGCTAACCACCTCTTTCACGCGGCCATGCACACCACCGACCTCCTCTTTCACTGACCAGGGATTATTTCTGCCAATCCAGGATATTCCGAAAGCCTGGAGACATATGGCTGGAAAATGAAACGACCCCGGAGTGTGGCCACATCTTACTTTGTGTCGCGTGGTACCAGATGGGCAATCAGTGAATGAGGCAGAGATGTGAACGGACAGTTTTATCATGTGAATTTTCCCCCCATAACGCCAAAAACCAGACTTCGTTTTCCCTCTCACTTCTTTGGGCTTGTAATACTCGGATTTTCTCCTCTCTGCAATATCAATTGACTCAACTTTGCAGTGGGGTGGCCAAAAGGGAAGAGGATGAAGCGATCTCTAAAATCTTAGTAAGTGTCGGGGGAGCCACGGCACCCGGGAAACTGCGGCTGCGACCCGCCTCGTCCTGTGCGGATTTCAGGGTTGGTACAGCGCAAGCGGTTATGGAGCGGACGGTGCACTCCATCCGCCGCCGAGGATAGAGACCCGGGCGCCGGGAGGGGTCGGTTCATTTCGCCGCAGCCTCGGAAGCCGCGGCCGCCTCTCCTCCGCTGCGTTTCATTACCATTATCTTCGTTCTTGAAAAGTCATGGAAGACGGCCCGCTGCCAGACCTCAGAGACATCGAGCTGAAGCTAGGGCGCAAAGTACCCGAGAGCCTAGTGCGCTCGCTCCGTGGGGAGGAGCCGGTTCCCCTGGAAAGGGACAGGGACCCCTGCGGGGGGAGCGGCGGCGGCGGCGGCTGCAGTAGCAGCAGCAGCAGCAGCTGCAGCCTCCCCCCCTCCCTGTCGTCGTCCTCCTCGTCCTCTCCAACCTCTGGCTCCCCACGTCGTAGCCACTGCAGCGCCCTGGAGAGGCTGGAAACCAAGCTGCACTTCCTCAGGCGAGAGATGGTGAGTGCGGCGCGCCAGCTGTGGGAATGAGGGCCCCGCCGGAAGGTGGGGCGATCGGAGGAAGGGGGGCGCGGGGAGAGGGCGACGGACGCTGCAGAGCTGAGTGCAGGGCGCGTGGGCAATCCGGGGGGCAGAGGAGCGCGCGGGGGGCGCGCGTCTGGAGGCTTGTTTACCCCGGACTTTGCTCGGCCAGGGTTTGCTAAGACGGCAGAGCCTGCTTTGCTCTGTGTACTCTGTGATAGCGCCGACTCCGTGCTGCAGCCCCTGACCGCGTAGCTGCCGGTCCGCGGCCTCCCGGGCACCCTGCCCGCCGAGGGTTTGCAGTTACTAAGCCAGTCTGGGGGCTGCTGCGTGCCGTTCAGACTGTCGGTTCGAAAGGTGGCTCCATCCTTTGCACCCACAGCAAAAAGGACTTCCTGGTTTGCCGAGAGGCGGCGAGGCAGGGGCTCCGCCGGCGCTCGTTCCTGGCTCACTCTTGCACCCACTACCGCCCCCGCCCAGTGGTGCGGCAGCCGCAGCTGTTCCAAGGCCACCGTTCAGCTGATTCTCCACAGCTGGCTCTGAAAACAATGGCCCACTCGTCCTTGATGTCCTTAGGAATAGCTTGTTTCACTGTTTTGATCCTAGGGAGCAGGTGATCCCCAGGCCCAGGGATTTGCTAACGACCACTTCCTACCCTCTCCCCCTACCCCCACCCCCCACCCCCAGTCTTCAATCTGCAATTGTTTTCTGTGATGCTTGCAAACATTACCTTAAGAGTAAGACAATGAGACTAGTACAGGGTCTGAAAATACTTGTCATTCCGGATGTTCTTAAACGGACAAACTTTAGTGGCCCTGAGCTCTGGGGCCAGACACTTGGCCTCTGTGAACCTCAGTTTATTTATCCAGTGAACTGGTTGGAGGAAATAATTCCTTCCTAAATCGTTTGAAGAAAATGACAAAGCAACAGCATTTTCTACCAGCTTGGAGCGGAGGGAAGTTGCCACAGTGGTCGCAGTCAACCAGGAGGATGGCAAGGATTTTCCACCTAAAGGATCCTGTCTCCCAGGGCTTTGCATTAAAATGTAACCAGAGGTGTTTCCCCTGGTTCCTCTCTTTCTACATTTGGAACACTCAAGAGGTAATAAATTCCACAGCATAAAGTAATCTTGGCGAATATATAAGGGTAAAAAGCCAGTCTTCAGAGATCATGTCCTGTGTTCAGAATTTTCACACCGTGTTCTCTACATAAAGGTCCTAGGATACATACTCTAAAAACCTATCTTAAGATCTTTAAAGTTGGTCTACCTAATAACTGTAGTTTTATGTAGTTTTATGTTCTATTTTCTTCCTACTTGGAGTGTTCAGATGTTGAAAGCAAATTACACACACACACACACACACAAACACACACCTATACATGTATAGGCATATATATTCATGCATCATGTATATTGCAAATTATTATTCTGTTCATGTTTCACTGTCTAACACACAGGTTATATATCTTACTTCTTCAAAAAGTACTAAGCATTTACTGTGGGTAAATGGGTGCTGAAAATACAAGAGCTTGTCTACTTAGGGCTCTCAAATCTCTTGCACTCATTTGCCATTTATTATTTGTAGTAAATTAAGCCAAGTGTGTTGAAGAACTCCAGGGGGGGCGGGGATCTGGTTATTTTCAACCAAGGACACTTTCTAGACTTATCTGTTGTTCTTAATGAAAATACCATAAGTACAGTAAAACTGTGTTTTCCCCAAACCAGAACTTGCTGTGTATGATCAGGGTGTATTAATAAATACGTTTTTAAAAAGCAAACAGAAACCACAATACTCTCAGCAGCAGATTGCTACATTGAGTATTTGTTATATTTTCTATGTTTCACATCAGGATCCACAGAATTTACCCCAGACAGATGTTTTGTGTTCAAATTTGTGCTCCACAAAGAAAATAACATTAGCCTCGGGAGTTTAGAGAAAAGATTGGGACAGTATATTCCCCTGCCAGTGAGACCCTTTTCCCCCATTTTACATAACTCTTTTGGGTGGTAAAAACCCCAGCTTCAGCATATCTGGGAAGCAACAGATTTGTTTTTTGTGTCAACTTGGCAGGTTTGTTATAAACACTGAGCAGGTGTTCTGCTGTTCTGCCTGTCTCCTCCCCACATCCCCATGTGGAGAAGTTAGGGACAGAGTGGAATATGACTTCTTAATTGTGATTTCTTATGTGCTTTTCTGCCCTATACTATGTGCACTGAGTTAACCTCCTTGGTATTAAGCATGACCCCACATTTCATGTTTATTACTTTTAGTTCACACATTGTTCTTCTGGATTGCCTGGAATTACCAGGCGTTGGGCCTGCCCTTGGAACTCTCTCCCTAAGAGACACCTGAGCCATGCCCAGACCTTTCTAGAGACTTCCAGGAGTTAAGCCTCCCTCCTTTTCCTGTTAGATGGATGTGTATACCATTGACACAATATAGCATAGACTTAAAGGGGGGTAGTCTGAACACAAAGTTCTTTACATACACATGGTTTTATGTAGCTTCTCTCACCTCCTTTTATGCTTTCGTGGATCATTTCCTTCTCTCTTATTTGAGACAGATTTTCCCAGTATGTGAAGTATTTTTATTTTAAATTTAGAGATCAGGAAATTTACCGATACAATAAACAAACACAGAGATATACCTCGGAAATTTATAACGAGATTGGAAAGAGATGTCAGGCCTCTTGTACAAAGTCTGCCCAGTATGTGTTCACTACTTTTCTGTTCAGAGCGTTGTATTTATTTTTTTTTAATGTTTATGTATTTGTTTTCAGAGAAAGAAAAAGTGTTTTTCCAATATATGTAAATAATCTCTGTCAAAACCTATGTTGCCACATTCTGGTTCCAGTCAGTTCTGGGTTATGTCAAGATGACTGCTAATCTTCACATGATACAATGCCATCATGAAAACTGCCATGGAAATACTATGTTCTAATTTCTATATTTTTGGGGTTTGTTTGCATAACAGCTGTGTAATACAGCAAATAGAATAAACAATCTCAAGCTAGTTACTTATCCTTTCTTGTTATTAAAACCTTCAAGTACCCCACCAAGTTCCTCAAATCTTGCTTTAATAAAGTTTTGAGGCAATACCCAGGACTAGACACAAACACACGTATACTCAGACAAATGCGTACATGATTATTAGCAGAACATAAATCAAAATGTCAAAGATTTTAAGAGTGGTAGACTTGGGGCGCCTGGGTGGCGCAGTCGGTTAAGCGTCGACTTCAGCCAGGTCATGATCTCGCGGTCCGGGAGTTCGAGCCCCGCGTCAGGCTCTGGGCTGATGGCTCGGAGCCTGGAGCCTGCTTCTGATTCTGTGTCTCCCTCTCTCTGCCCCTCCCCCGTTCATGCTCTGTCTCTCTCTGTCCCCAAAATAAATAAAAACGTTGAGAAAAAAAAATAAAAAAAAAAAAAAAAGAGTGGTAGACTTATATTTGGTTTTTGATACTTTCTCTCATGGATCTTTTCTAATTCCCCCCCCCCCCCCGCCCTGTTCAATGGCTTGCTGACTTTGTAATAAACGGTTATCTTATATTCTCTCGAAAAAAAAATTCATTAAATTAACTTGGCAGTTGCTTAGGATATGCTTCAAAGTAGGCTAGGAGATTTCTTGTTCCGTACATGTTGATCTATAGATCACTTGTTCTATAATTTAGTCATCTTTCATAACTTCACAGTTTCAACAATATTTTTCCTATTTTATCACTTAGCTATTTTTTAAAGTTAGACAAAAGTTTAAGCAAAAACCCTTATGCATGTAATTGAGAATCTGTACAGTGGAAGGCTCCTTCCTGGATGAGGTCACAAGTTAGTGGAAAAGATAAAATGGGAGTATCATTTGGCCAGAGAAAGATCGAAAACTACCATGTCAGCAGGTGCCCGATGCCATAGCAGAGATCAGGCTATCAGGTAAAGTGAGGAGATTTCTGACTGCGCCCCGGGCAAGGAATTGAAATTGCTGATAATGATACGAAGTAAGGGGCTTAATATTAGGGACAAAGACATCAAGGAGATGAGGAAATCTGATTCCTAACAGTGGCTTCTTCTGCGATTATGCACATGGAGTGTCATTATACTTACCTAAACCTGACAAACAAATCTTGTTGAAACATGTTTCCTTACACAGTGGCTCGAAAATTGACAGAAGTGAACACAAAGGCACTCGTGTCATTCTGCTAGAAACACATAGACACAATTTAGAGAATTTATACCTACCCTGAAAACAGTGACATTTCCAAAACCTGATGGAGCCCCGCCCTGTACCTAGGAATGTATGTTGCATTACTGGCACATACTTGAAGAACACTTTCTGACCAAAGAGAATTCCTTTCCATTGCACTCAAGTTGCACAACCATACTGCCCCGATACTGTGAGAGACCACAAATATTGTGAGATTTTTTTTTTAAGACATATTATGTTCATTTCCATGACAGCACAAAACCCATATATTTAGCTTTCCATTTTGTAGTTAATAAGTCACAATTAAAAGAATTTGTCACTTTTTTTTTAATGTTTACTTATTTTTGAGAGACAGAGTCTGAGCGGGGGAGCGGCAGAGAGAGAGAGAGAGAGAGAGAGGGAGACACAGAACCTGAAGCAGGCTCCAGGCTCTGAGCTGTCAGCACAGAGGCAGATGCAGGGCTTGATCTCACGAAACATGAGATCGTGACCTGAGTCGAACTCGGATGCTTAACCGGCTGAGCCACCCAGGCGCCGGATTTCTGGTTTTTTAAATACTGCTTCTGAAATGGGGATTTATGGCTGGAGTCTCTGGAGTCCCTGAGTACTTGTTACATTCTTGTGGTGTTTTTTGTTTTTGTTTTTTTTTTCTTTGAAGGATGTTCCTTTTATTTTTCTTTAAAGGTTATTCTTCACTACTCAAGTGGTAGGCTTCTGGTTTGGTGGAATCTTCATGGGTTTGGACCTAGACAAGCTGGGATTCTGGCCAAGTCTAGAGCAAGTCGAGATACAAACCAGGAGAGCCCCGCCGGCTGCCAAGGCCCTGTACCCTCTCCCTCTGGAGACTCTTAGCCCATCTTCCCAGACGGAAGGCCTGTCTAGCCCTCAGTGGCTCTCTTTCTGGTTTTGGCTTTGTGCATGACATTGAGAAGGTTATATAACCACTCAAGGATTCCGCTTTCTTGTTAACATAGGGGAAAAAAAAAAATCTCTATGTAGGCATTGTAAGAATTCAATGAACTAATACAAGAAAGTCAACAATTACATAGGCATTCAAAACAGTAAGGACGATGGCAGTAAGAGGTCGTATGTCAATGACACGGCTGTTCTGTTGATCTTCTACAAGTAGCTGCAGATGGGCAGTGTGGTTTGGGGACTGATTAAAGTTTAAGCATCTCCTCTGCTTGACTATCACAGCACCTCCCGCGTCACACGTTCCAAGGAGACACTATATTTCTATCTAGAAGTGAAAAAGGAGTACGTGAGGCCTTTCCCTAGCTTCAGTCCGACTGAAATGTCGATTTTGATTTCAGACTCAACATTTATGAAGCACGTGCTGTGAACTAAGCCCTCTGCAGTGTATGGGTAGCCTAGGCTAAGGAGCTGTAAGAACCTAATTTTGGGGTGAGCCTAGGAAGTCTGAGAACAGAGACTAGTATTTGGTTCGTTGACAACAAAAGCTTTCTAATGGGCAAAGCACCATGCATTTTATATGTATCATCCCAGTGAAACCTTATAATAATCTTAACTAAATATAATTTTCATATCTACATTGTAGGTAAAGCGTTGCAGATAATTGTCAATGCTCAAGACCGCCTACACAGTAAAGAGACGAGCTAGGTCACGGTCAGAATCTGAGCTTTAAACCATGATTGTGCTGTTACTTCTCATGCTTCAGAACTTCTTGATGCCCATGTTGACACCCAAGATGATATACTCTTCCAGATTTTTAAAACTTTAAACATGTGAAACTATGTGTTTATTTACTGTGGGCTCCCTCTCACGAGTAACATCCATAGACCATCCCTGTGTCAGACTTGGATGACTTGGATCCAAGACTTGGATGAACATATCCAAAAGTCACCTGGTTCCCAGCAACTGTACCCTTCCTGTCACCAATATCTTCATAAATACCTTCTCCCACTCCACAAATGCTGCTAGGGAAGGATTCTCTGGACCAGTTCAAGACCAGAGCTCAGGAGTGGAACTCAACAGTGTTCATGACCTACACTTTTAAACGCTTCCAACTGGTCGCATTTTGGTTCTCTGAGAGATTCTGTTCAGGATGAGGTTGGATCTTAGGTAACCCACTAGGAAGAACCAGAAAACCGGGAATTGTGACACCATCTTGTGTCCATTTGAGCAGCAGCACCTTCGAATCGCCGTTCTTCTGACAGGAGCTCAGTGATCCTATGTTTCTGTGGTGGTACCAGTTGCACAATACTGTTCTGGGACTTCCCACGTTGGGTGGCTGAACCGCACTGATCCAGATGGAGCCCAATGTAAATTGTAGTGATAGATTTCACAAGAAACAAGGTTATGTTTTCAAACATACATTTCAAACACCTCAGTCTAAGACTTAAAAATAAAACCTGAATAATTCATTTTTAAATGTTTTTTATTTATTCTTGAGAGAGACAGAGAGAGAGAGAGAGAGAGACAGAATCTGAAGCAGGCTCCGGGCTCTGAGCTGTCAGCACAGAACCCAACGTGGAGCTCGAACTCAGTCTGCAAGATCACGACCTGAGCCAAAGTCGGACGCTTTACTGACTCAACCACCCAGGCGCCCCAATTCATTTTTTTTAAAAGGGAATAAACATTGAGCTAGATTTTCATACATAGCTATTATTATGTTCCTTTTACAGAGAGGAAAACTATTGTTTCTGGGGCTGGCGTGGGGGGAGGTGAAATCATTTCACTAAGTCACTGTAAGTGGTTTCCCAGCCTTCCATTCAAACAAGAACCTCTGTGAGCCTGGTTATAGGCTGGATCCATTTCGCTCCCAAACCCTACTGTGTCCGTGTACCATGGAGAATGCCCGTTTATTACCAATGAACACTTTTAGAGAAATTTCATCATAGCCACCAATGGATCTTTTGGTATTCCTTTGAAAATGTTATTACTTTCTTTTTAGAAGTTAACATCTGTTTTCTCATTATAAGACTTCCAGAAATATATTATAAAAAGAAAAAAAAGTGCCCTTTCACCTTCCCCCAGACACCACACCTCCTCCTTATTACTCCACACCCCAAGGGAATCACTCATCTGCTGACAGTTTGGTGTGAATCCTCTCAGGTCTTTTTCTGTATCTTTGCCAGCATATAAATGGTACATGTATGCTTACATAAATTTGGTGTGTGTGGATTGGATTTTGTTTTCCTTATTTTACATAATAATATTTTATTATATTACCTGACATTTATTGGAGGGTTACGGTATGCCAGTTAGCATTCTAAACAGGTTTGATGTATTATGGTATTTCTTTCTCACTCCTCACCCACTTTTGAGGTAGGCACTGTGGGATGTTAGGTAATATAAACAGATTCCTGACATCTTAAGGAATTTTTACCTAGGAGACACCTGGACGACTTAGTAGGTTAAGTGTCTGATTTTTGATTTTGGCTTAAGTCAGGATCTAACGATCGGTTATGAGATCGAGCCCCGTATTGGGCTCCGTGCTGACAGAGTGGAGCCTGTTTGTGATTCTCTCTGTCCATCTCTCGCTGTCCCTCCCCCTGCGCTTGCTCTCTCTCACTCAAAAGAAAGAAATGAAAAATTTAAAAAAAAGAAATGTTTACCTGGTTAATCTTTATCTTATTCCTTCACTTTTATAAGCAACCTAATTAATTACTAATCAGAAGGAAAAGTAGTTACTTCACTTTTCATAATAACTGATTATCCAACTTGTAACAGGTCTTTTACAAAGTAAATTCTGCTCTTAGAAATCGGACTTAGACTAGTCTTCGATTCAAGAAATAACAAAGTCTTCCAATTGGAATGTACTCATCTTCAATCACATACCGCTTTTTTAAAAAATACCTATTTGGAGAGAGAGAGAGAGAGAGAGAGAGAGAGAGAGAGAGAGAGAGGGAGAGAAAGAGAGAGAATGAGTGGGGGAGGGGCAGAGACAGAGAGGGAGAGAGAGAATCCCAAGCAGGCCCCATGCTCTCAGCATAGAGCCCGACTTGGGGCTTGATCTCACAAATCGTGAGATCATGACCAGGGCTGAAATCAAGAGTTGCTTAACCAATGGAGCCACCCAGGTGCCCCTCACATACCATGTTAACATAATCTTCTTATTGAGTTTTTTCCTGGTGATAATAATATAAATACAAACTCTAAAATTTGGATCTAAAGGCTAACAGTCATAAAGCGATCCATGCCACATGGAGAAGGCAGAAGGGCAACCCACGGGTTTCATGTGCCTTCAGTCTTCATGGCTCAAAAACATCTTCGATTTTTGTCAGACATTGGAATGTTCGTGATATTCCAAGAGATTAGACATAATCAGAATATTTGAGTTCTCAATTAAAGAAGTGATTGATATCTTTCAAATTGACTCTTGCAAGCAAATGATGTTTAAAACTAAAACTATAATATGTCACTGACTAATCATCCCTCTCTCTGCAGGTCTATGCAGTGGAAAGCTAGAAGACTGGGCAAGCAAGGAATCAGGGCATGAGTGAAATAGGAATTTGATTATGACCTGGCACTGCTGGACCCAGGGCTTCATTTGGCAATTTCAGGACAGGACCCTTTTTGATTGGGTCTGCCAGCATGGCCATTACAGCTCAGCCTATAATTCTGATACATTTTATGATTCACAATGTTTGTTAATCCTGTCAGTCTGGAGATAGCCACATTGGACTGTCTTTAGGGGTGAGAGTTCTCGACCTGACCTGTGATGTCTTATGATTGATTTCAGATTTTCATAGGATAATCACTTCCCGGGGCGCCTGGGTGGCGCAGTCAGTTAAGCGTCCTACTTCAGCCAGGTCACGATCTCGCGGTCCAGGAGTTCGAGCCCCGCGTCAGGCTCTGGACTGATGGCTCAGAGCCTGGAGCCTGTTTCCGATTCTGTGTGTCTCCCTCTCTCTCTGCCCCTCCCCCGTTCATGCTCTGTCTCTCTCTGTCCCAAAAATAAACGAACGTTGAAAAAAAAAATTAAAAAAAAAAAAAAAAAAGGATAATCACTTCCCTTCCATCACATTCACAGGCATGTCCCCACCCCTCTACTATCAGCGTAGTGTTGCTTTTGTAGAATAGTTTTTAATTTAACAAATTCGCTAGATAATGTGTGTGAGCTACAAAATCATTAGCGTTATCTATTTTTAATTACAATTATGGAATGTTCTCTTTTTTCCTCTGTATTTAAATTAGGACACCTGAAGTGAGCTAGAATTAAGTCTTTGACTTTCCATATATTTGACGGGCAGAATAAAATTGTTGTCGTATTCATACCCACCATGAGTAAATTCACAAAAATGTAACACCAGCATCCCAAACAGTGAGCTATGTCGGTTACAACTCTGATTGCTGGCATAGGCTATTATTCTAATAGGTTCCCTGATTTTTTTCTTTTGCAAAAGTTGTCTCTATCATTGTTGTTTTATTATTAACCAAACAAAGCATGAGATCAAAATTGAGAAGGAAATGTCTCTCCTCATGCTGATGAAGTCCAATTTTCAAGGCTGCTAAATTCAGAGATCTGCCTATAGTTCCTTTGCTGAGATTTTAATCATAAATAGCTACTATTGACTTTTGATTGGTATGAAATTAACTGTTTCCAGGTTTTCTCTAAATTTCATAAAATGTAAAACTTATTAAAATGATACTAAACATGCAAACTGTATAATAGGACCTGAAGTGGAAAATATAAGTTCCCCGCATCCCTTTTCCCAATTCTCACTCCCTAGAGATAACTACTATGAATAATATTCTGTGTGTCCTAAAATTTTTCTGAACATATGCAAGCATACCTGTAGTTTTTTGTTTTTTGTTTTTACCTTTAGCTATAATTATAGGTACCTATTTGGAAAGATGTATGTATGTATAATTTTAAAATTGAGACTCTTTGGAGCTCATGTTGCAGCTAGATTTCTAGATATAGCAAATACTCTGGTCTATATCATATATGACGTACATTTGATGTGTGTATATATAACATATGATGTGCGTATATTCATATACACACTTTGCTTCAAAGCACAATTTACAATGTGGCCACTTTGGATAAATTACTGTCAAGGACAGAAGTTAGAAAGAGTCACTCTATTTGTATACAAAGATTGCAGTTGATGAGGTAAAGAAACAGAGTCAATAATCTCTAGAAGTAGAGTAGAGCATCATAAAACCCTAGGGTGGGAAGAAACATCCGAGTTCATCTAGACCAATTCCATACTATCACCCTAACCAGTCATCATGCATTCTTTGCTTGAACGACCTCAGGGATGAGAACTTCATTGGCTCCCAAGGCCGACCATTCCATTTCCAGACACTTCCGTCCATTTATATTTGTTAATCGGCCCTTCCGGTTGCTCATCAAAAGCACCCTCTATGATCATTCACCACAGGGAGGAATTTTCCAGCGTGTGAGCCTCCAGCTGTGGATTTATAATTTAAGATGAAAGCATTTTCAGGTACGAAGTGCAACAAAAGGTCAGTGAGTTTCTCATAGGTTTGTGTGTCTGTGGCTAAAATAAAGGACTTTCTTGCCTTTCTTGCAAAATGAGAAGAGAACAGCAGTGCAGCGCATTGCTGAGGATGGAGAGAAATGGGTGCCGTCCTGTACTGCTTCTGGGAGTGTGCACTGAAGAAACCGTGAGAGGTAACCTTGACGCTGTACTAAAAGAAAAAGCAGAAAAGAGAATCTCCTTGACATAGCAGTTCTGATGCCAGTGATACTTAGGAGAAATATAGAAATTTACCCCAAGGAAACAATAATGAATTTGTTCAAAAATTTAGTTTATATATTTGGTATTCTGTGTGACTGAAAAAACTGGAGTAATCTGAATGATAAATGACAGTAAGTTATTTATGTGTGTGTGATAGAACTTTATGTAGCTATTAAAACTGTGCTGCAGAATTGTTTATGGAAGAGAGAAAGTGGTTATGGATATATTCATGTATAGAGTAAAAGGCTGAAATGAAATACCATTCCAGTGTTAACCGTGGTATCATAAAATGGGTTTATGGGTGTCTGTTTTTGTTTCTCTGTTGAGTTCTTTTGTTTTAAATATATTTTTTTAACGTTTATTTATTTTTGAGACAGAGAGAGACAGAGCATGAACGGGGGAGGGTCAGAGAGAGGGAGACACAGCATCTGAAACAGGCTCCAGCCTCTGAGCTCTCAGCACAGAGCCCGACGCGGGGCTCGAACTCACGGACCATGAGATCATGACCTGAGCCGAAGTCGGCCGCTTAACCGACTGAGCCACCCAGGCGCCCCGAGTTCTTTTGTTTTATCCAGTTTCTCCACACCAAGTATATATTGTATTTTGATAAGAAAAAAATTATAGGTAGATAGAGTTTTTAAAAAAATAAAAATCAAAGAGTATGGGCTCTAGAATAAGGTAGAGCTGATTCAAGTGCTATGGTTTTAAGCAGTGCTATGGTTTTAAGCACCTAATGAGTTTAATATTATGTAAAGTAGCTGGGATTCTGCCTGCCAAATAGTAGGCACTTATTAAGCATTGATTTTTTTTTTTTTTTCTTTTTTGGTCCTTCCAAATGACCAAACTTAACTCTTTTGGTCTTAACTTAACCAATGACTTAACTCTTTTGATGCTTATAGGAAAGGATGAGACTAGAATTTTTCCTGCTATTCACCTTTCTCTTTCTTCCTTTTCTTCCATTTCATAGAAGAAGGGACATGGCAATATATAAAATAACTTCTTGTCTTGCATGTACCACATCTGAGTTGCTAAATTTGGCATTAGGCGTCCCTGCACAGAAATGATACCTGAAATGATTAGTGCCCAAGGGAGAACTGGCCACTTCAAACTCTGGAACATCCCCTCTGTAGAGCAACGTAAATTAACAACCAAATGCCTCCTCAGGATTTTAGTCGTAGTGGCTGATTCAAATCATGGACAAGTCCACATTAAGAAGGTAATGGGGGCGCCTGGGTGGCGCAGTCGGTTAAGCGTCCGACTTCAGCCAGGTCACGATCTCGCGGTCCGTGAGTTCGAGCCCCGCATCGGGCTCTGGGCTGATGGCTCAGAGCCTGGAGCCTGTTTCCGATTCTGTGTCTCCCTCTCTCTCTGCCCCTCCCCCGTTCATGCTCTGTCTCTCTCTGTCCCAAAAATAAATAAATGTTGAAAAAAAAAAAATTAAAAAAAAAAAAAAAAAAGAAGGTAATGGAATTGACAGCTACTCTCAGAAATACTTGCAAAGCATTCCACAGTCTCTCCATATGAGCTAATGGGAACGTTATGCCTCTTGCCAGAAATAGGTGGGTAGAATATATTAGCACTCAGATAGATGTTCACATAGGAAATTAGTTCTTGCCCAGAATGCAGAAAAGGATTAGAAATAATTGATTATAGACAGAAACCTTTTTAGGATTTCACAAGAACCACAGGCGAGAATCTGAAACCATACTCTAGGCTTCTTCCATTTTTAAATCTGATGGCAAAATTGTCAGGAAATAATATACAAGGAGCCACCAAGTAGAACTTAATTTAATCACATGGATCAGTGATTTTGGTCACACTATAACACTTAATGATTTAATGGTGGACTAAATATCGTGCATTGACAAAAATCTTCCCATAGTGAAAGCACGTTATTATTTAAAATATGTTTATGAAAATAGGGGGACCTGGGTGGCTCAGTCGGTTAAGCATCTGACTTCGGCTCAGGTGATGAACTCACGGTTTGTGAGTTGAAGCTCTGCGTCAGAGCCCGGAGCCTGCTTTAGATTCTGTGTCTCCCTCTCTCTCTGTCCCTCCTCCCGCTTTCACTCCGTCTCTCTCTCTCTCTCTCTCTCTCTCTCTCTCTCTCTCCCCTCTCTCTCTCTCCCTCCCTCTCAAAAATAAATATTTTTAAAAAATTTAAATATTTTTATAAAAATAAAGTATATTTATAAGTCTCTGGGGCTAAAGATTTCCACAGAGTGAAAGTCTTGACAAAATTCTGTATACGTGACTTCATTTGTCATTTTCCTAAAATTAGGCTGTATATTCCAGCTTTGTTAATAATATTGCTCATTATCTTTTTCCCTCCTCACTATAATCATGTGAGCAGAGGCTGTGACTAATCAATCCTTGTATTCCTTAACGGCCAGCCAAGTATTTAGGGACCCCCATTTGTTAAATGTGTGAATTAAAGTACACTTTAGGCCTGCTTCTAATTTTTGTGTTTGGAACACATTAGCAACATTTCCTTTTTGGATTGGAACATAGAACCTCAGTCCGTCCTCTGTATCCCACCAGCCAAACCCAGTCACAAGGAATGTAGGTCCTTGGTTAAAAAAAGAATAAAATAACTTTTCTCCAATCTGTTATTGTGATGAAAGAAAAGAAAGAAAGAAAAGAAAAAGAAAAGAAAGAAAAGAAGAAAGAGAGAAAGAAAGAAAGAAAGAAAGAAAGAAAGAGGAAGAGAAGAAAGAAGAAAGAAAGAAAGAAAGAAAGAAAGAAAGAAAAGAAAGAAAGAAAAGGAGAAAGAAGGAAGGAGGGAGAAAGGAGAGAAGGAGGAAGGGGGGGGGGAAGAGGGGAAGAGGAGAAAGAGAGACCGAGAGGGAGAGAGTGAGAGGGAGAAAGAAAACAAGGGAGAGAGAAAGAAAGGGAGAGAGAAAAAGAACGTTTCTGCCTGCTTAGAGGTGGTACAGCAAAATTTCCTCTTGGTTGCAAGACCTGCTCTATCCTTAGATATTGTCGGTCTCAGGAAACATTATTCCCAGTAGTAGTAGCTGAACCTAAAACTGCAAAGAGTTGTTTTTCTTCTCTGATAAGTAAACAAAGAATGTACATATCTTAGATTTTTGTCATCCTCTTTTCCTGCTTGGAGTGAGCTTTTGAAGTTTCGGAGTGAAAAGAAAGAACTTTAAAGAAAAGGAAAACATTCTAGTAACATTGTAGTCTAGTATTCCATGCGTAGTATATTATATATACTAGTATATAATATACTAACGTATGGTATGGTTTCTGTGGCGTTGGTTGAAAATAATGATCATTTAATTTGACAGCCTAAATCCATACATGGGTAGCATTAATCACGAGGGCATGAAGTCTCTGACCATGCCTGACACAGCCCTCGGTATAGACTTGAAAACTGATGAGTACAGTGTGACTCATGTCTGAGGTGTTTGTGATACTTGTCTAGATGGGTATACACGTCCAGGTGGGTAAGCTGCAGGAACAAGATGAGGAAGACTAGGTTTCTTGAGTGCTTTTCTAAGATTCTAGAATTGAGAGGAATTTCAAGGAATCAACCCATTTTTCTGTTTTTAATTTGGAACTAGAATCAAAAGATAAAAAATGGCTACCAAATATTCCTGTACTGCCTCTAAAGCAGCAATTCGATGGGTTTCCTTCCGTTTTTGTTTTTTTTTTTTTTTTTTGTCCCTATGTGAACTTTTAACATCCTCTCCCCAAAAATATTAGTTTGACTACCTTCTTGCTATAATGGGCTTTTCCTGCTTTTAATCTTGGTCTTTCTTATTTATATCTCCCACAGGAGGAATTCCAAATGTGGGGCAGGCATTTATTTTTGAACTTTGAATTTTATTTATTTATTTTTAAGTGTTTATTTATTTTTGAGAGAGAGAGAGACAGAGCACAAGTGGGGGAGGGGCAGAGAAAGAAGGAGACACAGAATCCAAAGCAGGCTATAGGCTTTGAGCTGTCAGCACGGAGCTGGACACGGGGCTCAAACCCACGAACTGTGAGATCATGACCTGAGCAGAAGTTGGACACTTAACCAACTGAGCCACCCAGGTACCCCCAAAACTTTATAATTTAAAATCATTGTAGACTTTGCACAAAAGCTACAAAAATTACTATATACCCCTCACCCAGATCCCCCCATATCTTAATTTTTTGTGAGATGGTGATGAATGGTATCAGTGTCCTCTCATGTACTCTCTTCCTCCCTTTCCTTCTTCCCTTCCCCTCCCTTTTCTCTCTCTCTCTACACACATATTCTTAAACATCCTTACCTTAAAAGTTGCAGGTGTGATATTACTTTACTTCTAAATACTTCAGTGACCATTTCTCAAAATCAAGATCAGTTAGCAAGACCTAAGTGGTATCCTTCCTCCCTCCTGAGTACATTGCGGTCATAATTAATGACTTACATTACTGCTGAGTTCAGACAAGTCCTAAGAATATTTTTCAACAGAGCCCTGTAAGTGGCCACTCAGCATCAATCAGAAAGCTGCCTGAGGCTAGCATTCAGTTAAATAATAGAATTGGGTCTACCTGAAGGGTAGTAGGGGCAATTAGAAGAGCATGCCCTCAATTTCTCACTTTCTTATTGACTTGATGCTAGAAATTCTGCCCTCACAAAATCATCTGTCGGCCAGAGCTCCTGATTCAGATGAAGATATCAAATAATAAGTGGAAGATTTTGGACTCTACATGGTATTCAGTAAATACGTTTTAAATATTGAATACAGTAACAACACTATTACCTTCTACAACTTAAACTGTATGGAAGTAAGGATTTGAGAGCCAGTTTTTTTTTTTTTTTTGTTTTTAAAGAAAGGAAAAAGAAGGAAAAGGACACAGGAAAAGGAAAATAATATTTGGGCATTTTGGTCTAATAAGATATTTCTCCTGTGAGTCATTACCTTGCACTCTACACCATCGTTTACAAAGCATTTGCTATACCGTCCTCAGTCCTGGAGCTATGAAGCTACAATAATAACACAATGAATATAGCATTTGCTATATACGGTTCAATACAGTGTTTATAGTAATATTTGCTAGAATATAGTATTTACCCAATACATATGACTATTACACTAGCCTTCTGCCTCATATTCTAGTTACTTGGTCAAAGAAGTAATGAATCAAGCGATCCTATTACCGTGACCCATATGAAATTTAGTTTTAAAAACTCAGACAAACTCTTTTTGGAAATTATATTTAACAGTAAAATCCATATGTTGAGTTAACTCTTGAAAATACCCACTTGTTTTCCTTTAATCTGGCTATATTCAGGGCTTGCCAGGAAATGGCCCAGACAACCCCAGTGAAACGAAATAGAATTTTAACTTTGGTATTCTGCCTCTTAACTTTGAGTGTATTACTTCATTTTTAAAATTTATTTTTGTGTTTTCTTTGTAATGTAGTCCTGGTTCCAATTATTCCTTACTTGGAAGTTTAAAAAATTAGTTTGGAAATGCCAGAATAAATACGTGAGAAGAAAGTCAGGGTAACTAAGAGATTAATGATCCTCTCTATATTTGTGTTTTCGTCAGGGGTGGGGGGGGAATGAACCAGTGTGTGACAAGGTTTATTTTGGTAGACATTGGGCTTGTGATGATGAATTCAGATTACATGCTGTTTTCATAGGGAACAAATTTAAGGACTTAGAAACGGATGTTGAATTTCCCCCGCTCTATCTGAATCCCCTCCTTCCAATCACCATCCATTAATAGCCTAGGAAATTATATAAATTACCACTGTGTCTACCAACGTACATCCTGCTAGAAGGTTAATCTAGTGCCATGGAGAAATAAAATCTAGATTCTGCACACAGTGTGCTCAATATAAAAATGAAACTGTTTCCTTAGATATCAGTTTGGGTATGATTTCTTTGGGTTGTCAGTTAATCAAACTGATTTTTATCAGCATACGTATTTGATGTCCAGGGACTTAATCTGTACTTTGGAGGAGAGTTAGACTGATGAACATCCTGTATGTCCTGCTAAGCAGTTTTCGGACTTGTTTGGTTACGCAATGACCGTACTTTTTAATTGCCCTCCTCCAACCATGTTATAATTAACATTTATAAGTGGGATTCAAAGAGATTAATTTCATGGAAGATGGGAAACTCACTCGGTGAAGCAACTGACTACTTCTACTCTGTTGAATTTGAAATCTTACATGGATTCCTATATGATAAGATCAGGAATTTTGAGAAGATCTTAATGATTGTCATGTAGTCTACTGATCCATACTGTGACTTTAATGTTTATTTATTTCTGAGACAGAGAGAGACAGAGCATGAGTGGGGGAGGGGCAGAGAGAGAGGGAGACACAGAATCCGAAGCAGGCTCCAGGCTCTGAGCTGTCAGCACAGAGCCCGACGTGGGGCTCGAACTCACAGACTGCGAGATCATGACCTGAGCTGAAGCCGGATGCTCAACCGACTGAGCCACCCAGGCGCCCCCATACTGTGACTTTAAAGAGCAGTTTCTTTTTTTTCTTTTTTTTTTTTTATATATATAAAATTTATTGACAAATTGGTTTCCATACAACACCCAGTGCTCATCCCAAAACGTGCCCTCCTCAATACCCATCACCCACCCTCCCCTCCCTCCCACCCCCCATCAACCCTCAGTTTGTTCTCAGTTTTTAAGAGTCTCTTATGCTTTGGCTCTCTTCCACTCTAACCTCTTTTTTTTTTTTTTTTTCCTTCCCCTCCCCCATGGGTTCCTGTTAAGTTTCTCAACAACACAGTGAAAAAGCTTCTTCCAACAGTGTTCCTTCCAGTCATGATACAAAGCAATCATTTTAGCGAACCATATCTTTACTTGGCACGAAACATACGGAAAACCAACATGCTCTAAAGGGCGGTGCCCGCACACAATGGAGCTGCCCAAACATTTTGACTTAATTAATAAATAAAATAAGCTCAGAATATGGTGATTAGAAGTCAGTAAATAAATAATAAGGCTGAGCTCATAAATGGATACTGCTTTCTATGTTGGAGCCTTTTAAATAATCACAGCATAGCCATCTTATCTTACTGGCATTCACAAGCAAGTGGGTTGAAACGATTATCATTAGAGCCTATATACTGTTTTATTCAAAACCTTAACCATTAATTGGGTCTCCTAGGAGCACTATCAAATGCTCACATTGCTGAGTTGGAAGTGGAGATACAGAGACCAAGTGATTCATAGTAGATAAACACAAGGACAGATTTCCCACTTTCCAAACTGGTTGTCCAGAGTACCATGGAGCAGCCACTATAAGTAGAGGAAATGCATTTCCAGCTAAACTTTAATCCCAAAAGCCCAGACATGATTACTGGGAATGTTCAGCAACTTCATAACATTAAGTGTTAGGTTGTTCTTGTTTGCTTTCAGTCTTAAGACAAATTGATTCTATTTGGATTTCACCCAAAATTCTTTAAGGAGAAAAACACTTTTGGGGCGCCTGGGTGGCGCAGTCGGTTAAGCGTCCGACTTCAGCCAGGTCACGATCTCGCGCTCCGTGAGTTCGAGCCCCGCGTCGGGCTCTGGGCTGATGGCTCGGAGCCTGGAGCCTGTTTCCGATGCTGTGTCTCCCTCTCTCTCTGCCCCTCCCCCGTTCATGCTCTGTCTCTCTCTGTCCCAAAAATAAATAAACGTTGAAAAAAAAAATTAAAAAAAAAAAAACACTTTTAATTTTTTTTTTTTTTACATTGACTTGATTTTGTGCAGTAGGATCATATAACTTGAAAAACTTATTCTCTACATGAAAATAACCCAGTGCCTTTTTGTAAGCAGAATTTGGTGCTGCTCAAGTGTTCTAACTCTTTTGAGAACAAATAAAATAAGTACAAGCTAAGAATGTCACACTGATTCACACACTTGAAAATGAGTCCAACAAGAATCTACATGCCATCTCTTGACCACACACATGCAATTAATTTTGCCCCGGTCAAAAATCTTTGTTGCTCGAATTAAACAATGATGATGAATAAATATAAGTACTTCCAAATCTTCACTCCTTGTTGGGCCTTACAGACAGATGGAAACTCTCAGCTACATATCATTTGACTGTGTAACTATCCACCCTGGACGTGTTCGCCATCTCTGCTTCTAGAAATGTTTCTTTCATAGGAATCAAGTAAAAATGACACAGAATTTTAAGACTCTTCTATATCCCATTCCTGTGTAAGCTCCAGAAAAAATGCACATGAAGTTGAAGACGTGGATTTCAGGTTATTGACCAATTAATCAGGTAAAGGAGGCATGAGGTTACTACTAAAACAGCAATATTTCGTCTCCATGGTACTGAGAGTTCTGGCTTAATCCCAAAGATCCATAACCTTAAAAAAATTAATTTCTATAAGAAACAAATTTTATTACAACCACTTAATACTGCGCCTAGGAACGGGCCATTTACATCCTGATGTGCGAACCCAGCCCCATCTCAGTTCCTCAGATGTGCCTTGTATCTATTACTGGCTTTTGACATTCATACATGGTATTCTTTTTGCCTGTATCTTTCTTCCTCTCCCACCCCTGGGTGACATACCCATTTAGCTCTAACTTTCTACCCTTCTGTCCCACTGATGGCATAGTATTTTGTTTTATTTTTTATTTTTTTTTACGTTGATATCCCTCAGTAGACTATATGTTCTTTCATAGGTAGAACCGTGTCCAGATATTTCCTCTCTAGAATTTAGCAGAGTGTAAGAGCTCAGTATTCAAAGAATACATTAACAAAGCTACTTAGGAAGTGACCTCCAAAGGCATGATTAGAGAGGGGTTAACAACAGGTAAAGGTAATAGCTTGAGCAAATTTGGGGCTACTGTACTGAAAATTCATGGATACTGTGAATGAATAACTCTAATAAAGTTAATGAAAAGAAGATAGAAAAGGTAAAATGATCCCAGTTAATGGGAATACTAGGCTGAGAAATTTGAGTATGGTTTCATAGGCCATAGGACCCATTATAGTTATTATTTTAAGAAATAAAAGCTGCTATATTTTTGTATACTTACGATAGTTTTTTGTTCTGTTTTGTTTTTGTTTTTCTAACAATCCTCTTCATGACAACTAAATAGTTTCCATGTGTTTTATATTATGGGCTCCTTAAAGTATGTTGTACTTCTGAAATACTTATAAACAAGAAAGCTCACTGAAAGTTCACTGATTGCCTAGGAATGAAAGTCTGCAACAAAATAAAAAATGATAAAAATATTTTTGGAACAAGGAAAGAGGGATTATACTTGCACAGGATATACATATTTCAAAAATGTTTGTTTTCTTCCTATCACATATAGTTCCATATTTACACAGATTTTATTGATTACAAAATATGCCCTCAATAAATTTAAGTAGGCTTTATTAGTATGGTGACATTTTCTAAATAAAATAATTAAATGTTTTAATCATCCAAATGACATTTATCCATGATTAGTTATTTATATAATTCTGTTTATGACTGAATTATTGTGTAATTAAAGATTTTTCTGATTAAAATGCCATGTATACTCTTAAATGATAGTACTCTTGAATGAAAGTACATAAAATATAAGGAAGGGAGACAAAAATATGATTACGTTACTCTGAGGCTGTTATTATAACACTTTAGTCTTATTTTATTGAAGTATTTTTCTTCTGTAATTTTTCCTTTGCATTGTTGAGGCTAGAATATATACCTTATATCTTACTTTTTGTGGTATTTTTTGCTTGACATTGTATCATAAACCTTTTCCTGTATGATTTTCCTAAACGTAATTTGTATTGTATGAGAAATAGTCCCTTTTATGCACATTCCCCTAGTACTGGATAGCTTGTTTCTTATACTTTTGTTGTGATGTTATAATATTTCAGGTTATTTCCTTAATAATTTCTAAGTTGGAGGACTATGTGTCTGTCCTTTTGCAACATGATTTTCCAACCCTTGAAATCTTTTTCTTTTGTCAGACTAAGTATTTGGGTAGATTCATTAGTTTTTTTAAACCTTTATTTATGTTTTGAGAGAGAGAGAGAGAGAGAGAGAGCAAGTCGGGAAGGAGCAGAGAGAGAGAGGGAGAGAGAAGTCCCAAGCAGGTTCCGTGCTTTTCGGTGCCGAGCCCCAGGCGGGGCTCGAACCCACAAACTGTGAGATCATGACCTGAGCCGAAACCAAGAGTCCATGCTTAACTGACTGAGCCACCTAGGTGCCCCTAGTTTGTTTTCTTTAAAGGGGTGCGTGACTGCTGTGTTTTTGAGTTCTTGTGGAGGGGAAAGGAAGCAGGTAAGCACGTGGGCTTCAGGGTCAGAGAGATCGAAGTGTGAATCCTAGCTCTATCATTTCCTAATCATGTAATGTTGGCAAGTTACAGATCCTCTCTGCATTGCAATTTGAAGATAATAGTATTTACCATTTAGAACTTTTATGAAGATTAAGTGCAAAAAAAACACCTATAGGGTACTTCTCATGGTATCTGGAACTAGTGCTATATTAAAGGCTAGCTCTGGTCATTTATGCCATGGTTGGTATTCTTTGCTGTCACCGTGGAAGTTAACAAGTCAATGGGTTTAAATTTCTATGTGGGATTACAAAAACGGTAAGAAAAAAAAGCAAAACAGCACATGCATGGCCAGCAACAAAAACCCACACTGCCTTGAAATGGCACTGCTACCAGGGCTCTGCCCATTTCTGCTTCCAACCGGAAGGCTTTACTGATGGGTACTATGCTTATTTTCCAGAATTCCATATAGCACCTCTACCTGTTCTTTACCCTACCTCCTGAGCAGTGAATTCTGGTCATTGCAAAACCAGCTTAAAAAGTTGCCATTGCTACTACTGAGGAGTGGCAATGGGAGTCACACCCTGATTAATTTATAAAAGCAGCACATATGGAGGGCTCCAAGGGACCCACGCCAAGTTTCAGCTGATTGCAAAACTTCCATTTCTCGATGAGGAGATAGACAGTGGGGAAGGAAAACAGGCTCTTTTTTTCCCCCCACTACTTTTAGAGGAGCCTACATAAAACATAGATTATATTTTTTAAGCTGCATTCACCAGGATTTTAGTTAGTAGAGAATAATCTCAAATTCTAATGATAGTTTAAGTGAGTTTAAGCTTTTATTGTGGTGACCTTGTCTTTTTTTTTTTCCTGTATTACAATTTAAGATAAGGTTTTGAGTTTTATGTTAAATTCAGGAAATTTTTAGGGATTTTAGTTGAGTAAGAACTATATATTTTCCTTAATAGATGTCAAATCGATCCAAACACAGTCTTATTGAGAAAACTCACACTCAAAGGAAAATGTGACTTGACATCATCTTTCCTACTTATGTGGCAAACAGCTATATCCACTAAAATCCATCTGTTTAGTGTAACCTGCATGAATACACTTTTTTTTTTCTATCAGAGTTTGTGAATTGTATTTATGAAACCAACTCCAAATGGATAAAAGAATATCAAACTTTTATCATAAGCATCATTATTACTATTTCTAATTTACGATGAAAATCATGCATAATTACAAAACTTGTAAATGATTCACAGATGACATTTTTAGTGTAATGTTAGGATAAGGTGTCATGTGAGCAAAAATAGTAGGAAAAAACCTGGTATGATTATGAAACTGGGTGTTGGGACATATCCTGATGAATTCATCATGTACCATCTGCTCCAATAATTCTTGCCACTAGCAGCCATATTTTGCCGGTGGGTATTGTAGGTTCCTACTGTATTTGCTTGACTCTTTCTATTATGGAATTTTCTACATGATTTTTATAGACAGTACAAGGACCTGAAACTTACTAGCAAATTACAAGTCCTGTAATTTAATAGGCACTTAAAAACTATCAGAAAATTAGGACCTAATTAGGTCTATATTGTTTTGACTGTTTCGTTCTCCAACCTTTTTACCTTATGTGATAAGAATTGAGAAGAGTGAATCATCCTATTCCCAGTAGCTCTTTTTAAGTGTTGTGACCCATCTGTTGCCATATGCCAGGCATCTGCTTTTATCACCCTCATTTGGGTCTTTCAATGCTGGAAGTGATGAATTAACTTTGAGTTTATGCTAATTTTTATTACAAGAGAACAGCTTATTTGCAAACCATTTAATCTGGCGGCACTGATTTTCAGATGTAAGCAAATGCAAGAAGATAAAAATAGAAATCAGCAATGTATATTTATTCCCAGCTACCTTTTTTGAATAGGTGTATAACTTCTAGGTAATTGGATACCCCTAAAGCTCCATTTCTTTAACAGGAAAATATGAGGAGAGATCCTTGATTATAAAATATGTATTGCATTTACATCAAAGTAAATACGACATCAAATATAATAGGTTAGAATTGCTCATGGAAGTTTATTGCTTATTCAGGTCAGTGCCTGTTTAATCCAAGTTACAGAATTCTTTCTTTCTTTTTTTCTTTTTTTTTTTTTTTAAAGATGATTCATATTTATCCAGAGCTCAACTATCATCAGAGGGCGGTAAGGTAATATTAAAGGCTAAGACCACACTTATCAGATCACAATGTAACATTCTCAATCCTTTAGTGTTGTGGAAATACCAGTGAACTGAAATCAGACAATCAAGCTGCCAATCCTGTGTCTTCCAGTAAGTAGTGATAAATTTGGGGCAAAATTCATCAATCCTGAGTATCTGATAGAATGGTCACCTGACTCGATTATTAACTATGGTATCTTTAGCACTAACGATCCGAGATGCTTATGCCTGTCTTTAGGGTATATACTTTTGGATTGCATGGAATTCATCATATATGAATTCATCAGTCTAGTTTTTCATGTATACATTTAATTCTGAATGCAACACACACTAGGTATTTAGACTAAAATAACATTGTCTTTAACAGATGAAAATAAAAATGACTTAACTAATGTGTATTGTGCGGGTTTCCTAAGCAGAATCCAACATATAAATAATCTTTTTGAACAACCAGATTTGTTAGAAACCAGTTCATTCAGTTTCATTGACCTGCTTATGTACATTGAATTTCAGAATCATTGGATGTGGCAGGCATTTTTTTTTTAAGTTTAGATTATTTATTTATTTATTTTTACTTTATATTTTTGTTGTTGAGAAATAATTGACGTACATCACTGTATAAGCTTAAGGGGTATGATATGATGATTTGATTTACATATATTGTGAAATGATTACCACAGTAGGTTCAGCTAATATCCATCTTCTGATAGGGGTATAAAAAAAAAAAAGAGGCAAGAAAAAAGGATAAATACTTTCTTCTTGTAATAACTCTTGGGATTTATGCTGACAACTTCCTATATATTATACACCAGTGTTCACTATGGTCATCAACTTATAAACTACACCTCTAGTGATTGGAAGTTTGTACCACCTTTTGACCACCTTCCTCCAGTTCTCCCTCCTACCACTCCCAACTCTGGTAGCCGTAACGCTGATCCCTTTTTCTGTGAGTTTGGGAGTTTTATTTTTTTGTTTGTTTAAGGCTCCACAACAAAGGAAGATAATACAGTATTCATATTTCTCTGATTTATTTCACTTGGCATAATACCTTCAAGGTCCATCCATGTTGTTGCAAATGGCAGGATTTCCTTGTTGTTGTTGTTGTTGTTGTTTTTATGGCTGAATAATGTTCTATTTTATATGCATATACTACAACCTCTTAATCCATTCATCCATCAGTGGACACTTAGGTTGTTTCCAAGTCTTGACTATTGTATATAATGCTGCCATGAAGGGGAGGTAAGGTATCGTTGAGTTAGTATATTCGTTATTTTTGGATGTGTTTACAAAATTGGAGTTGCTGGATCATATGGTAGTTCTACTTTTAATTTTTCAAGGATCCTCTATGCTATTTTCCATAGTGGCTGTATTAATTTGCATTCCCACCAATAATGCACCCTTGTGCATATTTGGGGCGCCTGAATGTGTGGCTCAGTCAGTTAAGGGTCTGACTTCTGCTCAGGTTATGATCTCACAGTTTGTGAGTTCGAGCCCTACGTCGGGCTCTGTGTTGACAGCTCAGAGCCTGGAGCCTGCTTCGGATTCTGTGTCTCCCTCTCTCTCTGCCCCACCCCTTTTTGCGCTCTGTCTCTATCTGTTTCTCAAAAAAGGAATAAATCTTATTTTTTTTTTTTTTAAATGCACAAGGGTTCCCTTTTCTCCATATCCAAGCCAACATTTGTCACATCTTGACTTTTTGATAATGGCCATTCTAACAGGTGTGAAGTGATATCTCATTGTGGTTTTAATTTTCCTTTCTGTAATGACTAGTGATGTTTATCATCTTTTCATGTACCTGTTGCACTTTCATATATCATTTTTGGAAAAATGCCTATTCAGATCCTTTGTCCATTTTTTAAATTGTGTCATTTTATTTCCTAATGAGTTGCATGAGTACTTTCTATTTTTGGTATATTAACACCTTATCAGATAATACAGTTGGCAAATATTTTTTTCCCATTCTGTAGCATCGATGGCTTGTTTTGCTGTGCAGAAGCTTTTCAGTTTCAGGTTGTCCCACTGTTTGTTTTTTATTTTATTGCTTGTGCTTTAGGTGTCATAGCCAAGAAATCATTACCAAGACCCATGTCAAGGAGCTTTGTTCCTTTGTTTTCTTCTAGGAGTTTCATGGTTTCAAGTCTTACATTTAAGTTTTTAATCCATTTCAAGTTAATTTCCATGAGTGGTTTAAGAGATACAGGTCCAGTTTCATTCTTTTACATGTGAACATCCAATTTTCCCAGAACCATTTACTGAAGAGGCTGTCTTTTCTCCATGAGTATTCTTGGCTCCCTTGTCAAATATTTGTTGACTCTATATGCTTGGATTTATTTCTGGGCCCTCAGTTTTGTTCCATTGATCTATTTGTCTGTTTTTATGCCAGTGCTACACTATTTGATTACTACAGTTTTATAATATAGTTTGAAATCAGGAAATGTGATACCTCCTGCTTTGTTCTGCTTTCTTGGGATTTCTTTGGCACTTTGGGGTCTTTTGTGGTTCCATACAAATTTTAGTAGTGGTTTTTCTATTTCTATAAAAAAATGCCCTTGAAATCTTGATAAGGATTGCATTGAATCTATAGATGGCTTTTGGTAATACTGGTATTTTAACTATTAATTCTTTTGTTCCATAAACACAGGATATCTTTCCGTTTATTTGTTTCTTCTTTGATTTCTTTTGCCCGTGTCTTATAGTTTTCAGTGTAGTGATTGTTCATCTCCTTTATTAAATATATTCTTAAGTATTCTATTTTTTTAATGCTATTGTAAATGGGATCAATTTCTGTTTTTTTCAGAAAATTTGTTGTTAGTGTATTGAAATGCTACTGATTTTTTTTATGTTAATTTTGTATCCTACAATTTTCTGAATTCATTGACTAGATTTAACAGCTTTTTAGTTGAGTCTTTAGGATTTTCTATATTTAAAATTATGAATATTTTAACACTAGTAAGGCTTGCAATCCAGAAACACACAACGTCTTTCCACTTATTTGTTTTTTCTTCAATTTTTTCAACATTTTGTAGTTTTCAGTATACAAGTCTTTTACCTCCTTGTTTAAGTGTATTCCTAATAAGTATTTTATTCTTCTTGATTCTATTATAAATGAAGTTGTTTTCTTAATTTCCTTTCAGATTGTTCATTGTTACCATATAAAAATGCAACTCAATTTTGCATGCTGACTTAATATTCTTCAACTTTGCTGAATTTATTTAGTAGTTCTAACAGGGTTTTATTTTTGTAGAATTTTTATGGTTTTCAACTTGTAACATTATATCATCTGTGAACAGAGATACTTCTTCTTTTCCAATTTGGATGCCTTTTATTATTATTATTATTTAATTTCTCGGGCTAGAACCTTCAGTGTCCTGCTGAATAGAAATGGTGATACAGAAGGCGTCTTCACCTTGTTCTTAATCTGGATGGGAAAGCTTTCAGCTTTTTACTGCTGAGTATGAAGTTAGGTGTGGGTTTTTCATTTATAGCCTTTATTACAGTGAAGTAATTTTCTTCTGTTCCTAGTTTGTTGAGTGTTTTTATCATGAAAGGGTGTTGAATTTTGTCAAATGCTTTTTCTACATCAATTGAGATGATAATGGGGTTTTTGACCTTCACTCTGTTAATTTGGTGTATTTGATGAGTTTTCCTATGTTGAACCATCCTTGAATTCTGGGAATATTTCCTGCCTGGTCATGTGTATAATCCTTTCAAATGTATTTTTGAATTGTATCTGGTAGTATTTAGTTGAGGGTTTTTGCATCAGGTATCAGTTATTGGTTTATAGTTTTAATTTCCTATAGTATCTTTGATTTAGGTATTCGGGTAATGCTGCCTCATAAAGTGACTTTGGAAGTGTTCCCTCCTCGTCAATTTTTTGGAAGAGTTTGAGAAGGATTGGTGTTAATTCTTTTTTAAATGTTTGGTATAATTCTTCAGTGAAGCCATTTAATTCTGGGCTCTTTTGTTTGGGGGAGGTTTTGGGTTGCTTATTCAATTTTCCTACTAGTTATACGGGACGAAAAAGTTTTCCTAACCCCTACAGGATCCCCAGCTATGTCTGAAAATTATATTGACAAAAACATATTAACAGAAGTAAAGCACACAAATTTATTTAATATAAGCTTTGCATGACATGGGAGCCTACATAAACAAATGGGAAAAGCTGCAGAAATGACTAACCCTGAGTATTTTTATGTTAGGTTTGGTGCAGGGTGGACAGTCATGGAGAAATATGACAGATCAAAGAGTATGCCTAACTGTAACTCTGGGGAATCTTAACAAGGCCTGTTTGTTCAGATTCTTCTCAGCATCCACTTCTCTTTGGAGAAAAGAATGCTTTCCTCTGGGCATAGGGAGAGCACCTCTCACATGAAACTTTTATGACCTGTTTCAAGAGAAGAATGAAAGCAAGTGATCAGAGTGACCTTCCTGCTTCTGCTGTTTTCTCAAACTCTTTCAGTTTAAAAAGTTCAATGCACCGGGGCGCCTGGGTAGCTCAGTCAGTTGAGCATCCGACTTGGGCTTGGGTCATGCTCTCACAGCTTGTGAATTCGAGCCCTGCATCAGGCTCTGTGCTGACAGCTCAGAGCCTGGAGCCTGTTTCAGATTCTGTGTCTCCCTCTCTCTCTCTCTGCCCCACCCCCACTTGCACTCTGTCTCTCTCTCTCTCAAAAATAAATAAACATATTTTTTTTTTTTTTTAAGTTCAATGTACCAGGGTACCTGGGTGGCTCAGTCAGTTAAGCTTCCAACTCTTGATTTCATGAACTCACAGTTCATGAGTTTAAGCCCTGCTTGGGATTCTCTCTCTCCCCTTCTCTGTCCCATCCCACTCACTCACTATATCTCTGTCTCAAAATAAATAAACGTTAAAAAAATCAATACAGCAAAGTACCATTTTGGGGGGCACTCTTTCCTAAATGCCATCATAGGTCTGTTCACATTTTTTATTTCTTTATGATCCAGACTTGGTAGGTTTTGTGTTTCTAGAAATATACCCATTTCATCTAGGGTATCCAATTTGTTGGCATATAATTATTCACAGTAATCTCAGAATCGCTTTTATTTTAGTGGCATCAGTTATAATGTCTCCTCTTTAATTTCTGATTTTTGTTATTTCAGTTTTTTTTTTCTTTTTTTCTTAGTCTAGCTAAGGGTTTGTCATTTTTTTTTATCTTTTCAAAAAAAACAACTGTTAGTCTCATTGATTATTTTCTATCCCCTATTTCATTTATTTCTGTTCTAATATTCTTTTCAGATCTCTTCTTTCTGTTAATTTTGATTTGTTTTTCTGTTTCTCACTCCTTGATGTGTGAAGTTAGGTTGTTTGTTTGAAATATTTTTTTTTTTTTTTTTACTTTTCTGATGTAGGTGTTTTACTACTCTAAACTTTAGGGGTAAACTAAATTTTATTGAGTGCCATTGGGCCAGGATTCATGCCATGAGTGTACCTTATCTCATATAGTTCTTCCAATCATACTAACCTACTAATTGAGTAGAAAATAAACACTATTTTATGGATTAGAAAATTGACATAGAGAAAATACTAAGTTACATGTCCAATTGATCAAAATAAGGAGCTAATTAGGGGAAGAATTACACTTTATCCTTTGTCTTTCAAGATCAAACCCATGTTCCTTCTAGGGTACCAGTCTGCCTGGGAAACAATTTTCCTACAGTGTTTCCTTTGGACCTTCATAAGGATATAGCAAGGAAACACTCAAATGCCCAAAGGAAAAAAACATACAAAATAAGGCAAAATCTATTGTTCATTAGTTGGTTTTAGAGAAAGCACTTAGGTAAAATCTTTCCGTAAGTGATATAATCAACGTGTGAGCAACACTCTGTTAAGAGCATCTGAATGGCTGATTCTTTGTAGTTTTTACAATGGAAAAGAGATAGTGTCTGCATAGTGTCCTTCTTGACAAGATAAAACAGAAACTGGCACCTCTTATTTTAATTTAGACAAGGCGTAAAATTAATTGTGAAACTTAATTGTAAATTGTAAATTGTGAAACTTAATTGTAAAAGCAACTGAAAATACTTACCATTTTTACATAATGATGAGAATAAAATTCTTATCCTTGGTGCAAAACTATTCTCCCAACAAGTTGCACAAGCTGAGATGTGACGTCCTAATTATGATAATCACATTGTAGTTCCACATTGCACCTTGCCTTTAATAATATCTTTCATTCAAGAACATCTAATCATTCCGTAGGCTATAACTAGTTGAGTCTAGCTACGTCTCCCTGAAGTAACATCAGGATATTATTTTAAAGGGGGTTAAGTATATTAATGATGGCTAAAGCTGTTTAAAAAAATTTGCTGGGGTGCCTGGGATGGCTCCGTCAGTTGAGTGTCCGACTTAAGCGTAGGTCGTGATCTTGCGATTGGCATGTTCGAGCCCCACATCAGGCTCTGCGCTGACAGCTCAGAGCCTGGAGCCTGCTTTGGATTCTGGGAATCCCTCTCTCTGCCCCTCCCCTACTCATGCTCTGTCTCTCTCTGTCTCAAAAATAAAATAAACATTAAAAAAATTAAAAGAAACCTTGCTTCTGATGTAGTAAATTAGGAATTACTGGAAGTATTTCTTAGAAATCTGTATCCTTGTTCCTTTGAATGGAGCACCAGGCTATTTTTTTTTCCTAAAAGGAAGCATGAGATTCTCAAATCATCTATCATTTTAAGAAATTTCTACCATATTAACTTCATTAAAATGCTATAAGGATATAATTTAAAAAGGAAATCCTGCTTTAAGAACATTTTTTAAACAGACTCATTGAAAACTAAATGTGTTCAGTAATTAAGTTAGGAACAATTAATGTTATTGCATTGGAAAGGCATGTAACAAATTTCCTTTGTGCCTAATTAAAAAAAAAAAAGGAGAATAAACATAGACTTCAGAAAAACTTAAGTATGTCCTCAGATAGGGCGAACAAGTCAAAACTCAAGAGGAAAAGCCTATTTGTCACGAGAATTTTAAGAACAATAAGACTGGGTTTATGGGTGGAAATGAGAGATCAGAATAAGAATTTGGAGTCAAGACCTCTGGGCCTTTCTATGTCATATACTTGAAAAGCACATACTTGAAGCCGTTCACCCCCATTTTTGCTTCTGATTGAAAAAAAATGCAAAGTAGCCTTGCTTCACATATACAAATGAACTCTGTTTTGAATTCTTGGCCCTATTCCACCTAAAACTGACTGTATCACTTTGGATTCAAGAGAATGAAATAGGAGTTACTTACAGTTTAGAAAATCAATCCATTCCAGAAAGAGCTGTGCATAAAGGTAGCTGGTGTCAGAAAAGCTCTAGTCCGTATCTAACGTCATCCACAGCCAAGTTATTTTTTCTTTGATATCCCTTTCTGTTGCAATTAGTAAAATTTTGCCACACTAAAGAACAGGCCTAAGATTCTGATGAAACCCTTTGAAGGTGTTTGGAAGGCAGCTCAAAGTCAGTAACCGACAGCACAGCAGTGAGGGAAGTCCCATCAAGAGCTTCTGTTTCAGACAGTCCGGTGAGCTTTTATATGGAATCAACTGTCACCGCCTTTCCAGACTTATCCTTGCTCAACATTCCAGGCATGATATCCAACAAATGACCTCTCCACATTCACCTCCCACTATATTTGAGACCTTCAGCCCTTCTGATTGGCTTGCCACATCCGGAGCATGAAATGAACTTTTACATCTCTAGATCTTTCTTTCTTTTCCCCCATTGCAGGCTCAAATGATAATGTACAGTCATCATACATACACTGTTAATGTGCTATTAATCAGATTTGGGGGCTAGAAGGAATTTTAAAGATAGCTTCCAATATTCTCATCCAACAGGAAAATGGAAACGGGAAGGTTAGGTGATTTGTTACAAGTCACAGGTTAGGTTATTAACAGAACCAAGGTGTCGGTATCCTTGCCATTCTCACTAACCCTACACCATCAATGGGTAGTTGGGTCAGAGGGTATCATAGATGTAAATAAATAGCAAATCAGCCATCACCTCTGTTTTAAATTTTTTTGTATATCCTGCTGTAAATGGATCAGTGTAGATATAAACATGACAAATTACATACATCACATTCGAAGGAGAACAAACTCACATTTCCAGGTGAAATCATCTACATGAATTAGCATAAAATTCTAGGAGAAAACTGTATTGGAAAAATGAACATGGTATTTCAGGCAACATTTCAACATTAATTTCATTTAAAATGAATGAAATAGTTTTTCAGAATGATATCCTGCAAAGGGACAGTTTACATCCTCTAGTTTCTAAAAGATTAGTTAGAAGCACATGCATTTAGTTACTAGTAATCTGCTGTGCCAGAGATATCATTAAACTAATTGTGGAAAATAAAATGTAAACAGCTCCGTAAGATCATGAGCACTGAATCATCACAATACTTGGTATATGCTGAATCAAAGAGAATCAGAGAGATAAATTCATTGGAAATTAAAGAGGAAATCCATTCCTTCGTCATGCAATTCACCTTGGTTCACACTCAAAAGACAAAAATCGTTTAGTCTAATTTGAAGAAGTAAATCAGGGTATGAGTGTTCTCTCATGCAATACAGGCAACTTTTCCCCTAATAAATGGGAGATAAGAAGTGACTAGGTAAAAGTAAAAAGGAGGTGAAGACCTAAGGATGCAGGTTTAACAGACACTTTTGTCACAGGAAAGTCACATTAGTAAGTCCCTTTGCATTATCGGCATTATCTATACTGTTCCAGGCCGGTCTGCGTTTATGCCAGTTCTAATAAGATTTCTCCCTATGGCTCTGTTATTCGATTCTTTCCAAGTACATTTTTCAGGAAAAAAGTCAAAAACATGACTCATACAAATATAAAACAAGCACAAGGCAAAGGTTTATTTAACTCTTTAATGAGGAGAGAACCATCAAATGGAAACAGTGGAGAAAGGAAGAAACAGAGGAGTGGAAAATAGTCCATGAGGAAAGATGTGCTGAGTTAAATTCACCAGGAAGTGTCTTTTTTGTTTTAATAGCTGTAAGACTGGGACCCCAACAACCCACTGCCTAAATCCAGCTTGCCTGTTTCTGTAGAAGTTTTATTGGAACACAGGCATACCCGCTCACTTACAATGGCTGCTGTCCAGCAACCTTCGTGTAAGGGTTGCCCAGGGGCCCCCGCAGACTCCCAAGAATAGCTTTGGTATAAAATACATCTCGAATTTTTTCCCTTGAATTTACGTTTGTATTTTAGGAAGGCCAAACTAAAAAGGTTAAAGTTTTATTAGAATAGATTAAGCTGTTTCATTAAAACATTATCATATGTGCCTAGAAACAATAAATGATTATTGTTTGGAGTAAGAAGAATACAATACAATTTTGATAAGTAAATTGCCCCCACCCCCACCCCCCCAGCCCCGCCTGCCATCTTTTTTTGGATCAAGGGCATGACAAAGTCAGGACAAAGCACAGAAATTTTTCAGGTTAGATATGGAATCTCTACTATCTGGACAGATTACACAGAAAAATAATTTTATTATTTCTTGGTAATGCTCCCATACTAATTTTTCATTCTAACAGAAGAAAATTAAAACAAGTTCTAGATTTGAATGAATCTATTTAGCAGTAATTTATTCACAAGCTCTTTTAAAAATGTATCTCCTAATAAGTCCATTCAAAACTGAGCAAAGTTTCCCAAATTTTTTACACATTTTACTACTTTTCAGAATCATTCTTTGTGAATGACACAATTCAAGGACAATAAAGGGGGTATGTGTTTGTTTATATCAGTTTTCTATATTGAGGTAAGTTCTATCCTTCACTACTTTCTTTCACATTCTGGAACAAATGATGTTGACAACAAAAATACTCCTCTCTTTGATAAAACCATATTTTAGGTACAGTTCTTTGTCATGATTATTCCTAGTCTGGTCTCAACCATGCATCTAGGCCAAAATTTTTAATTAAAGTTACTAGTCTTTCAGAGGAAAACTGGAGAGTGATCATTTCCTGTCCCTATGCTGGCAGACCAGCAAAGCTTACACAATTACATTATAAAATCTCCGCACCTTTGTCACCTTTGTAGGTGACACCTACAAAGTCACCTTTGTAGATGACAAAATTCATGTTCATTAAAATGACCCAAAAATATAGCCACATTATCACTGTTAAAGTAAAAAGCAAAGATATCCATGACAACTGGTAAACTGTGTGTCACTATTCTGTCTTCTTTAGAAATTATACAGATCTCAAGATTTTTATTAATTTGATTTAATGTTAGTCTAAGTTCTAAAATTAATAAATATCTTGCAGATTGTGTTCAAGCTGTCACAGAAGGATCATAATCACAGTTGGATTAAAAATATTGAGAATTTTAATTCAGTGTAGAAAGTATTGTATATTTTCTTAATCTTAAACGATATAGGGAAGAAACTTTAGCTTCTCTTATCAATAAACCAATACAACAGATTTAGGAAGTTAACATTAACCTAGTCTCTCTCATTAGAAGATAATTGAAATCTTTAAAAATAAAATTAGGGACGCCTGGGTGGCTCAGTCGGTTCAGCAGCCAACTTCAGGCCATGATCTCGTGGTTCGTGGGTTTGAGCCCTGCATCCGGCTCTCTGCTGATCGTTCAGAGCCTGGAGCCTGCTTCAGATTCTGTGTCTCCCTCTCTCTCTGCCTTTTCCCTGCTCACGCTTTGTCTCTGTCTCTCAACACATAAAATAAATATTAAAAAAATAAAATTAAATAAAATGAAATTACAGTTGACCTTGAACAACACAGGTTTGAGCTGCACAGGTCCACTTAACATGTGGATTTTGGGGGCACCTGGGTAGCTCAGTCAGTTAAGCCTCTGACTTCAGCTCAGGTCACAATGTCACCGTTTGTAGGTTTGAGCCCCACGTGGGCTATCTGTTGTCAGTGGAGAGCCCACTTCAGATCCTCTGTCCTCCCCCGACCTGTACCAGTAGGACACTAAAACCATAATCTTTGAAATTTTTTTCAACTGGAGAGAATTCATTTTCATGTCCTCCAGCCCCTCTCCTGCTTATGTTGTCTCTGAAATTAAACATTTTTTGATATGAGAATTTTGTACAGTGCCGCACTATAAACATATTGTCTTCCTTATGATTTTCTTAATAACATTTTCTTTTCTCTAGCTGATTTTATTGCAAGGTTACAGTATATGATACATATACAAAATATGTGTTGATTATTTATGTTATCAATAAGGCCATGATTGATCTTGATCGGAGGCCATGAGAAGTCAGAATTTATACGTGAATTTTCAACTGTGCAGCATTCTGCACCCCAAACCTCCGCACTGTTCAGGGGTCACATATATATGTTTATTCTCAATACTGACAAAAGCAAGGAAAAGATATTTAGTTATTTATAGCCTAAAATTTCCAAACCAGTGGATGGCTAAAGATTCACTTGGATTCTGCCATAAACATGCTTCTGAGTTAGCATTATCCATGAGGAATGTTTTGATTTTTTATTTTTCTCTTTCCCTGAAAAAGGTCAGGACATTCAGTGTATTGGAGTTCAGTTTCTTCATTTCCCTGAAATTCTGGGAATATTTATTAGCCTCTATATTTAGAAAGGTCTCCTTTTTCTTAAGGGACTTTATAACTTATCAATAGACTCTATAAATAGGAAAATATTTCATTTTCTTTTTTTTTTTTTTAATTTTTTTTTTCAACGTTTATTTATTTTTGGGACAGAGAGAGACAGAGCATGAACGGGCGAGGGGCAGAGAGAGAGGGAGACACAGAATGGGAAACAGGCTCCAGGCTCTGAGCCATCAGCCCAGAGCCCGACGCGGGGCTCGAACTCACGGACCGGGAGATCGTGACCTGGCTGAAGTCGGACGCTTAACCGACTGCGCCACCCAGGCGCCCCTTCATTTTCTTATCAATGAGCCGTAAAAGGTTTTTCCCAGTTTAACGCACAGACTCCAACAGGACATGAAATTTCAATTCTGCCACCTCAGGCACTTTTTAGAAAACACAGAACACACGTTCTCAAAAGGTTATCTTTCTATTCAGTGGAAATGCAATACCTTCTACATGGATTTGAGCACACCAGTAGATGAATGGTATAGACCAGCTAACCATATTCTGTGTTGTCTCTCAGTCTCACCCAACAGAGAATAGATTCACATCTTCCTAATAGAGATCACTTAGTGATCCCATCATGATACCAGATTGCCAAATATCGTCACCCCAAATGGGGAAGAATTAATAGATTATGTGACCTTGACTAACCTAGTGGTTCAGTACCCATGGGTCCCTGGAGTTGACTGTTTGCATACGTTTTATACATGAGGATTCAGTATGCAATTGTGGAAATGGACACAACTTAAACAATGAGTAAACAAAACATGTAACTATTGACCAAGAATCTGGAACAACAACAAAGGAAAAACAAACAAACAAACAAACAAACAAACCAACAGAACAAAAGGTACCAAATCAGAAAAAGAAAACAGAGTCAGGAAAGATAAAGTTCTAATGGTCTTTGTGACTAACTCCAGAAGCCACTTCCTGGGCAACTTGGTTTACCTAGCTCTAGCACGTGAGCCACTGGGAATCTCAAGGGAAAGCTCCAAATCCATCAAAGTATAATTTTCATGAAATTTTTAAACATTACTGTCATATAAACATGGATCACATGTTGAAGATTTATTTAGTTCATTTAATGAGAGAACCTGGCTCAAAAGAAATATAGAAATGGTCTCTCTATTTTCTCAGAAAATATATGAAATAATTTTCTTCAGTTAGAGACAAAATTGTTCAATGTCCAGTAAGACAATTAAACTATAATCTTTGAACTTTTTTTCAACTGGAGACAATTCATTTTCATGTTCTCCAGACACGAATCTACAAATTAGCTAATAACTTTATAACTCTGGGCCAAAGTAGTAGTAAATAGCAGGTCACACAAAGATATACCCCTCTAGATAATTAAATAATGATTTGGCCATGAGTTAAAATATCTTTGAGGAGACATTAAAACCATTTATATATCTTCAAGTTTACGGACTCTTTCCTTGGCTATCTCCAGTCTACCAATAAATTCATCAACGTCATTTTTTACCTATATTACAGTTTTGTTGATTTACACCATTTTCCTTCTTCAAATTTTCATCTCTGTGCTTACATCACCCATCTGTTCTTGCATGTTGTCCACTGTTTTTCAGTAGATCCATTATCATATTAATCATAGTTATTTTAAATCCCTAGTCTGGTAATCCCCAAATCTGTATAATATCTGAGTCAGGTCCTGATACTTTCTTTGTCTCTTCAGACTTTGGTTTTGCTTTTTAGCACACCTTGTAATTCTTTGTTGAAAGCTGGATATGATGTAAACGAACAGGAATAGATAGGCCTGAAGTGTGAGGTTTTGTATTTGTCTGATTAGGAGTAAGACTGTTTATTGTTTGCTGTAGAGTAGGTGTCAGAGATTAAAATTGCCTCTAGTGTCTTTGTTTTTGTCTATTCTGTTATCTTTGGGTTCTCCTGGAGACTCTGAAATAGAGTCTGAGGCCTGGGATACTTTTAGCCGAAATCCCCTGTTGGTACCCAGGAGCTTTGTTGACCTGGTGGTAGGTTGTAGGGAAGGAGAACCCTTGTGTAGTGAATGATTAGGTCTCAGAATTAGTGAGCCTGAATTGGATGTTTCCCTTCCCCCATGTTGGTTAAGCTCTGGCAATAGCCCAGTAACTTAGGGTCTGGTAAAATAGTTTCCCTTGAGGACAGACAATGTTAAGGAGAACAGAGGGCTCTGAGCATATTTCAGAATGATAACTTGTCTCCTCCCCCTGCCGGAAGCATAGGGGATAGTGAGAACCTGGTGGGGCTCCTGGAGGTGACACTCATGAACATGTGGGGGTCTCCCTGAAATTGGGCTTCTTGGAGTTTTTAACTCTCAATCTAGTCTACCCTGAACCTTCAGCAATTCTTCAGTTAGAGTTTAAAGTGTTTCTACTGATACCAGCTCTACTTGGAGCCTTCTGCTTTTGGCCTTATGCTCTTAGAAAGCAGTGCGTTTCTGTATCTACTTGCTTATCTCCCAGGGGCAGTGGTTTGCCCTGTGACCTCAGTTCTCTGATGAATTTAAGAAGAGTTGTTGACTTCCAGTTCGTTAAACTCTGTTTTTTTTTTTGTTGCTGTTGTTTGTTTTTGTTTTTTTGTTTTTTGTTTTTGTTTTTGTTTTTTTTTTTTTTTTTTGAGAGAGAGAGAGAGAGAGAGAGAGAGCATACATGCACAGAGGCACACATGCACAAGACAGGGAGGGGGCAGTTAGAGAGAGAGAAAGAGAGAAAGAGAGAGAATCCCAAGAAGGCTCCATGCTCGGTGAGCAGCCCTAGGGGGGACTCAATCCCACAACCCTAGGATCATGACCTGAGCTGAAATCAAGAGTTGGAGGCTCAACTGACTGATCCACCCAGGAGCCCCATCACTCCTGTCTTCACAATAAAAACAAAGCTGAGGTGGTTCAGTTGGTTGAGCATCCCACTCTTGATTTAGGCTCAGGTCATGACCCCAAAGCATTGGGGTCATGACCTGCATTTGGCTTCCTGCTGAGCATGGAGCCTGCTTGGGATTCTCTCTCTCTCTCTCTCTCTCTCTCTCTGTCTCTGTCTCTTTCTCTCTCTGCTCCTCCTTCCCTGCTTGCTCTCTTTCTCTCTCTCTCTCAAATTGAAAAAAAAAATTAAAAAAGAAACATAGGAGTGGTAATTGCCATGCACTTTACATGTCAGACTGGAATCCAATGAATAACAATCAGCTTCATTACTTATTTGCTGTAATAATGACATTATTTTTATTAGATAAATTACTATGTAAGGCCATGGCACAGAGAAAGCATTCAATAAATGACAGATGTTTTTAGTAATATTCTTAAAGCTAATGAAACAAGACAAATGAGACAAAATGCATCACTAGACATGATAGTCAATGCTTTATCAGCAAATGTTGCAATGTGGCAGGTGTTTGTCATTGGCCACTCTTCAGGGTATGAGATCACTGCTCTAACTAATATCATCTGGAAAGTCCCACCCAAAGTTTCCCAAATGAAACGGTCAGTGTTTAGACATCATATACAAAACAAAATTGATCTTCAGCATCATGAAGTGAAACATTTCAAATATTACCAAATTATCAACATTGGGTAAACATGAATGATTGTAACAAAATGCCAGTGCCTCAGTTATGTTTCCTGTGCAAAAGGACCATTCTATAAAAGGCGCTTCATAAAGAAAATGGGTTAACGTGTGAAAAACAAATCTGGCTTATGGGAGGCACTAAATAAATGCAACTCTTATCCCTATCCTAATCTCATTCCCCCTTTTCTCTAGTGAGGCCAGACTGAAGGGGATTTAAATGGGGAATTATGAAAAGCAAGCTTACAATTTGATAGATTCCTCAGTATTGAAAATTCAGTGATGTCAGCTTCATTAATCTTTACTATATTCTAAACCCTTAAAATTATATCTGAATGTTATTGTCTAAGTTTAGTTGATTATCTTATCATTGTATACCTTACTTTCTATGGCCCTTAAATTATATGGCATATAGGGGTTCTCATGTGGCTCAGTTAAGCATCCAGCTCTTGATTTCAACTTGAGTCATGTTCTCATGGTTTGTGAGTTCGAGTCCCACATCAGGCTCTGTGCTGACAGTGCAGAGCCTGCTTGGGATTTTCTCTCTCTCTCCCCTTCTCTCTCTCTGCCCCTCCCCATTCACATATCTCTCTCTCCCCATGAGTCAGGGAGGGACACAGAAGCTGAAGCAGGCTCCAGGCTCCAAGCGGTCGGCACAGAGCCCAACACGGGGCTCAAACTCACGAACCACAAGATCGTGACCTGAGCTGAAGTTGGATGCTTTACCAACTAACCCACCCAGGTTCCTCTAGAGAATATATTTATAAGTGACCTTCATTGAAAGCATCCTGTGTCAGATACCAGAGGAATCATCTGTTGTTTCTCCTTTAGGGTAATAAATTACCATTTCTTATGGGGAAAATGGTGATCCTGTGGGAGATGCATATGGCCCCCTCTTGAAGAGCTTAACTTCCTTGAACATTTTCTGTCTCCATCAATAAAGATTTAACTACTCTATTTGTTAACTTTTATCCAGACTATACAACAGTGAATCAGCAGAGTAGCGTTACATGGGCACTGTGGTCCAGCATCCATCACCCAACATTATCCACAAGTAGAAAGATCTCTAGGCTCTTGCTACTCAACGTGTCCATATACCAAGAGCACTGGTTATTAGTTGTTCATGCTGAGTAACTAATACCTCCAAACTTAGCAATGTAAACAACAGACATGTTCTATGTCATGGCTTCTGTGAGTCAGAAGCCTGAGCACAGATTAACTGAGTGTCTATGGCTCAGGGTCTGTTCACAAGTCTTCAGTCAACATGTTGGCTAGGGCTGCAGTCATCTCAAGGCTCAACTCAGGAGGCTCTGCTTCCAGCCTCACTCATATAGCCAGTAGCAGTTGGCGGGCCTAGGCCTTGTTAACTGCTGTCCAGTGATATCAGTTCCTTATCATGTAGATCTCACAATAGGACAGTTCATCGCCTGGCAGATGGTTCGCCTCAGAGCAAGCAACAGAGTATACCTGAGATGGAAACCGGTCTTTTTGTAACCTTTTCTCAGGAGAGACATCCCATCATTTTCACTATAATCTGTTCCTTAGAAACAAGGTAATAGGCCCAGTCCACACTCCGGGGCAGGGAACTAATGGGAGTGTGGATACCAGAAGGGGGTTACCGGGAGTCCTCTGAGAGGCCCCCAAGGATTTCCTGGCATCCGCCTGGGATGTGTTAGAAATGCATGATCGTGGAACTAGTGAACGGGATCTGAATTTTAACAAGACTCTCAGGTGACCCATATGCATGTAAAGGTTGAAAAGCACTCCTCTAGGGAGCAAGGCACATGCCCTTTATTCTGTCACAGAGGCTTGCTTCTCAGCTTAATGTTACTTACCAGTTGATGTTACTTTCCAAGGAGTGCAAAGTCAGTTTTCCTCACGACTCAATTCTCCCCTGCCCACAAAAAGAAAAAAAAAAAAAAAAAGGGAAGGTTATGGAAATACTACTGTGCTGAAGACAGATTAGAAAGAGAATCGGGGGGCACCTGGGTGGCTCAGTCGGTAAATGTCCAACTTCAGCTCAGGTCATGATCTCACGGTTCGTTGAGTTTGATCCCCGCATCAGGTTCTGTGCTGACAGCTCGGAGCCTGGAGCCTGCTTCGGATTCTGTGCCTCCCTCTGTCTCTGCTCCTCCCCCACTCACCTCTGTCACTCTCTCTCAAAAATAAATAAACATTAAAAGAAAGAGAATCGGGAGGCTGGGGAAGAAGTGGGGCATGAGGATTATGTCGAACAGATTGAATACCAGCATCAAGAAGTCTAGGGGCGCCTGGGTGGCTCATTCTGTTGAGTGTTCGACTTTGGCTCTGGTCACGATCTCACAGCACGTGGGTTGGAGCCCCGCCTCGGGCTCTGTGCTGACGACAGCTCGGAGCCTGGAACCTACTTCAGATCCTGTGTTTCCCTCTCTCTGACCCTCCCCCGTGCATGCTCTGTCTCTCTCCGTCTCAAAAATAAATAAACATTAAAAAAAATTTTTTTTAAAAAGAAGTCTACAGTACTGTTTCCTCAAAACCTCTTAAGTGCATTGCTAAATAACTCTGCATTAAAAATGCTATTTATAATGGTGGCCCATTACTAATTGATTCAGCTCAGTTCTACATGGTTCTTTTTATCAAGATAGGGAAGTGTGCAGCGTATTTTGGAAATATATCCATTAAAATTATAATATAAAATGCAAATGCTTACATTATTTTTAGATATCTCTAGTCCCTTTCCAAGTATATTTCATGTCTCAATAATGCTTAAATAATAATCTATATTCAATATTTGAAATCTTTCCATAGAAAACACTAATAACTTTGGGATAAATATTTAAATTTTCCTCAAATTATGTTTAGTGGAAAGGATAAAATTACATTAAATTTTTAATCCTGAATAGAAAAATAAAAGCCCTTAGGGGAGAAATGAAAGTCTCTAATTCTCTAATCTACTTATCATAAAATGCACTGGGTTAGGCAAAGCCTTTACTCTTCCTGCACCTTTAATTCAATAGCAAAAAAACAATATGAATCACTGAATTTTACTTTTTTTCAAAATTTTTAAATTTTATTTTATTTTTTAGAGACAGAGCACAAGGGGGGTGGGGGAGGGGCAGAGAGCGAGAGGGAGACACAGAATCCAAAACAGGCTCCAGGCTCTGAGCTGTCAGCACAGAGCCAGACATGGGGCTCGAACTCACAGAACATGAGATCGTGACCTGAGCCGAAGTCAAACGCTCAACCAATTGAGCCAGGCTGGCACCCCTGAATTTTACTTTTGAAACCAATGTTGCACTGTATGTTAACTAAAATTTAATTTAAAAAATAAAATAAAAGAAAAGAAAAGTGGGCAGAGGAATATAGCCAGTTTTCCAAAGAAGATATACAGATGGTCAACAGGTATATGAAAAGGTGCTCAATACCACTAATCATCAGAGAAATACAAATCAAAAGCATAATGAGATATTACTTTACACCTGGTAAGATGGCTGTTATCAAAAAGAAAATAAATATTAAGTGTTGACAAAGATGTAGAGAAAAAGGAACCCTGTGCACTGTTGGTAGGAATGTAAATTGTTGAAGCCACTAAGGAAAACAATATGGAGGTGTCTTAAAAAATTAAAAATTATGTCGCTTCTGGGTATATATCTGAAGGAGACAAAATCACTATCTCTAAAAGATATCTGCACTCCTTATTTTCAGTAGAGCATTAGTTACAATAGCCAAGTCATGGAAGCAACGAGGTGCCCATCACTGGATGAATGGATAAAGAAAATGTGAGAAAATGTGATACACACATGCACACACACACACGCACACACACACATACACACACACAGGAATATTACTCAGCCATAAAGAGAAGGAAATTCTGCCATTCGTGACAATGTGGATGGACTCAGGACATTACACTGAGTGAAACAGAGAAAGACAAAGAGTGTTTGATCTCACTTGTATGTAGAATCTAAACAAACTGAACTCACAGAGTCAGAGAACAGCTTGGTGGTAGCCAGAGGTGGATGACAAACTTCCAGTTACAAGATAAATACGTTCTGGGGATGTCATGTACCGCATGATGACCAAAGTTAACAATACTGCATCGTGTATCTGGAAGTTGCTAAGAGAATAGATCCTAAAAATTCTTAACAATACTGCATCGTGTATCTGGAAGTTGCTAAGAGAGTAGATCTTAAAAATTCTTAACAATACTGCATCGTATATCTGGAAGTTGCTAAGAGAGTAGATCTTAAAAATTCTTAACAATACTGCATCGTGTATCTGGAAGTTGCTAAGAGAATAGATCTTAAAAATTCTTAACAATACCGCATCGTGTATCTGGAAGTTGCTAAGAGAGGAGATCTTAAAAATTCTTATCATAAGAAAAAAAAATTATTGTTAAGTATGCAAGGTGACAAAAGATAATTTATTGTGGTAGTTATTTCACAGTATGTACATACACCAAATCATCATCATTAGGTGTGCATACACCTAAAGCTGACACAATGTTATATGTCAGTTGTATCTCAAAAAACCTTAAATTATGCATCGAAGCCTACAAACTAAGACGCCATATGAAAAACAAAGGTTATAAATGTTCAAAACCATCACTTTTTAATGTTTCACTATTAATAATTTTCTTGAGGTTATTTAAAATATTTACTGTACCCACAGGGAGAAAATATTACCTAATGCTGGGCTACTGAGCACCTTTTCTCAGCTTCGTGTTTAGCAGCGTCACATTGGGAGCTTGCAATTAGCCATGGTTGGAGTATTGACAGCACAGAAATTAGAAAACGCTATCAATCAGAACTTGACTTTTATTTTGTTGACTGTCCTTAAGACAGTGATGGAGACAATGTTAATATGGCAGATTAAATTTAGAAGTGTGTCATGTCCTTAATTATTACATTTTTGACAGCATATAAAGTTGGGAGATATTAAAAAACTCTTGTCTAAGTCACTAAAGATCACTAATAAACCTGTAAAGTTTTGACCTGACTAGTGCTGAACCACGTAACTAGGCTGAAGCAGAAACAGGCTTCCCTTTAATGAATATAATTTGTGCCAGGATGAGAAATTGTTTAAAAGTGGATCACATAGGGGCGTCTGGGTGGCTCAGTCAGCTAAGCATCCGACTCTTGATTTTGACTCACGTCATGATCTCACGGTTCATGAGTTCAAGCCCCACATCAGGCTCTACACTGACAGTGCAGAGCCTGCTTGGGATTCTCTCCCTTTCCCTCTTGCTGCCCTCTCCCTGCCTATAAACAAACAAACAAACAAACAAAGAAACAAACCAAACTTTAAACAAGTAGATCACATAGATTAATGACAAAACGATTGAAAAAAGAGTGATCGGTGTCAACTCCTTGTTATATTATGGTTGAACTGTAACGATAGGTTGCCGTACATATAAGAATTCAGCAAAAAATGTACAGAAAGCATTTTCTGAGAATCAACTAGTTACACACACACACAAATCTATACACAAGTATAATAAAAGGTAACGTACATTTTAGTATTATTTGTAAAGTGTGTGCTACACATCTGTTATATCAGCACGATTCTGGTGGCGCGTGAGTGTGGTTTTCCCAGGGAGTCAGTTGTTGGACATTTGCCACGCCACCCTGCCTCCTCCTTCCTTCCCAGTGTGAGCAGGGCCACTCCGTATCACAGGAGCACATCGTCATAGCCTCATCTGCCACGTAAAAATGCCGTTTTAAGTTCTAACCGGGAAAAATGCACAGGCAGAAAGAATATTTGTTACGACTTAGTGGGGACACTTCTGGTCTGGTCCTTGTTCTATTCCCGTGCGGTTCTCTGCTACAGATACCTCAAGTCCGTGTTTTTCTTAACGCATTCCAAATGAATTTCTGCTAAGGTGATTTATATTCTCTCTCATTGCCCCAAACGACGTTTTGCATATACATATTGAAAGCACTCAGGAGAAACAATATTCGCTGTATCAGAGTATGGAAAAGAAATTGACATCGCAGGCTCTAAGTGCTGATTGGATTCTAGCACCGGACAGAAGAGGACTGAAAAGCTCCCTGGTCTTATTTTGGTGATCAGAGGATTCGCCAGCAGGGAACTGTGTGGCACTCATGAGTAGGACTGGTGGCAGGAATTTATATTTGACATTCGGGAGAGTCACATGTGCCCCCTTTCAAATAAACCAGATGCAGCTTCCTAATTTATCAAAACATTAATCAGTTAGCTGTGCAGATGACAGTGGTTTTATGTACGTAATTTAGTCTCGGGGGAAATTACTCTTCTATAAGGTTTTGGGAAAAGAGAGAACTGTTTTAGTTATTGTTCAGTTTCACAGAAAAACACCACAAATGGAGGAAGACAAAGCTGATATAAAAATGGAATCCTCCGTTGCCCAATTAGAAAGAAATTTTGTTGTAAATTTCAAACTGCGTGAGAAGGCAGAGGGAATTTCTGGCAAATAGCACTTGTAAAAGGCCGCAGGCTTTTCTCCTGAAGCATTTGAAACCAAAAGCTGTGGATGGAAATGTTGTACAGTGCCTTCTCAGACTGCAAAGAGACAATAATATCCTTATGGATCCTCTGAGAATACAGTTAGAGAAGTGGTTTATAAATACAGCTATTAATAAAACCGCCAGAAATTTTAAGGATGGGTAGGCAGAAAATCTTCTGTGATCATCAAATTGAGGATGTGGTGAATTTGGAGAGGGAGCAAATTTGGACTCGATTAGATTAGGCAAGGGAACACACAAATAAACTGGGATAAACTGGGAAAACAATATTCCAAACATTGTTATAGCAGCCTTTTAATAAGGTAGAAAAAGATGCCTTTAACTTTTTTTTTTTTTTGTATATTTGGAAATAAATACAGCTAGAAAAAAAAGGCCTTCTACCAATTTCAAATTTGAAAAATACGTTCCTCTGAATTAGGAACTAGGATTAGAGCATCACATTAAAAGGCAAATCTGATCTGTTTTCCTTCGTGTATGTGATTATGGACTTACAAAGTCATCTTTCTCCCTTCTAATTCATACTGCAGCTTGCTGGACATTTGGGATTTAGGTCATGGATAGTGCAGATTTTACGTTAGAAGGTACATACCTAGGAGATGGCCTGCTTTTATCTGACTAGTCGATCCTTGTAAACAAAAGGGCTGGAGTGCTGTCCACGCCTCCAGTATGACGAGACAGAGCCAACACTGCCCGTATTTGGAAGACACATTCCACAGCCCATGTACACATTTATGAACATAAATAGGCATATGGAAGATGATATGTATGTTTATCCTGGGGCAGAGCACAAACAAGAAGCCAAACAGAAAGAGCTAAAATTACTGTCCTCTCCCAATTTCTGATAAGGAGATTAAAATTCACGGAGAGCTCAAACTGCTGGCTCGGGCCAGGAGTTCTTACTAGCTAAAACTTTGGCTGGAGCTGTTGACTAGCAAAACTGATGGCTCCCTCTCCTCCAGAGCCCACGCACTTTTCTCCTAGCAGAAACAACCTAGTAATCAAATGGCCACAGGAATGACCAAAGGATCCGGGATGTCAAAATGGAGGGAAATCCTGACATGATCCGACCTGCAGATCCTTTGGATCAAATAACATCATCATAAAAAAAACAACAACAACAAAAAAAAACCTCAATGTGAAAAGCAGACAAGTGCTAGGTGGTTCCTGAGTTGAGTTAAATTTTCAGCCCCGGCAGAAATGACCTTTGTTCACAAACTGCTTTATCACCTCCACCGAGGCAGGTGACTCACTGGAGCTGAGAATACAGCCTCATCATTGTTCCTCATGAACGCGGAGGCCGAGGTCCCGTGTGCCCAGCCACTTTGCCCAAAGCTCACACAGGTTGACAGTGACAGTGACTGGAACCCTGTGCCTTGTTACTCACATAGCAGCACAAAAGAAGTTGACTTGTTTAGCAACTCCCTGGTTCACTGCAAATTTGACCGCGTTCCTGCCTTCATGGATTCATTATGCTAATTCATAACCTTTGTAGTCTTTCAGTGTTAGAATGATGGCCTAGAGGAAAACACAGATCTGGAAAAGCTTATTATTAAGAATATTTTGCTGTTGGGGCTCCTGGGTGGCTCAGTCGGTTAAGAGCCCGACACTTGGTTTTAGCTCAGGTCCTGATCTCAAGTTCGTGAGTTTGAGCCCTAAGTTGGGCTCTGTGCTAACAGCGCACAGCCTTCTTGGGATTCTGTCTCCCTCTCTCAGCCCCTCTCCTGCTCGGGCATGCTCTCTCTCTGTCTCTCTGTCTCTCTCTCTCTCTCTCTCTCTCAAAATAAACATATATATATATATATATATATATATTTTAAAAAGACTATTTGTGGTGCTTGGGTGGCTCAGTCAGTTAAGTGACCGACTTTAGCTCAGGTCATGATCTCATGGTTTGTGAGTTCAAGCCGTGCATCAGGCTCTGCTCTGACAGCTCGGAGCCTGGAGCCTGCTTTAAATTCTGTGTCTCCCTCTCTCTCTCTGCCCCTCCCCCACTCGTGCTCTCTCTCCCTCTCTCTCTCTCTCTCAAAAATAAATAAATGTTAAAAAAAAATAAAGGTGATTTCCTCTTTCCGGATCTCTCATTTCAAGTTCTGCTGTACACCCAGCTCACTACTTGTCCAAAAATGATATGAAATTTCAGCATTCACCCCATGTAGAGACCTGCTATGTTACAATCCTGAAGCGTGAGAGACTTCGGTTAAGCCTGAAGGTGAATTACATTGCGATAACTACAAGGACCAAAGTGGGGGAAGAGGGAGGAAGAAAAGAGGGAGTGACCTTCACACCTCTATGAATCAATCAGTACAAACCTTTTTCTTTTTCTTTTTTCTTTCTTTCTTTCTTTCTTTCTTTCTTTCTTTCTCTTTCTTTCTTTTCTTTTTCTTTCTTTTCTTTCTTCTTCTTTTCTCTCTTCTTTTCTTTTTTCCTGTTTTTCTTTTCTTTGTTCTTTGTCTTTCTTTCTTCCTTTCTTTCTCTTTCTCTTTCTTTTTCTTTTTCCTTTTCTTTTTCCTTTCTTTTTCTTTTTCTTTCTTTCTTTTTCTTTTTCCTTTCTTTTTCTTTTTCTTTTTTTCTTTTTCTTTTTGTAAATGCCCTATTTGTTCCCTTTGTTTAACTCATTTCATCAAGTGTTTACAGAATACCTGTGCGTGTGCTGTGCTAGTACCAGTTATCACATCAGAACAAACAGAATGGTGTTTGGAATGTGAGTCACACCTTGAAGTCCACATCCTTTCAGAGACACTATCTCAGAATCTGTACATTTAAGCTAGGAATGCCAGTTTCCTTGTGCCAGGTACTCAGTGTTTGCATCCTGTGAATGAATCCAGATGGGATTGCACGCTGAGAATGCTTCAGTACGGAAATACTCTTTCCAGAAGCTGCCTCTCTCCTCCCTCTCAAGTCCCATATCACTGACCCACCGCAAAACCCAAGGGAGGCGTGTTCTTGACAGATGGTCCAATCTGAAGCAATAATTCCGCCCTTGAATGAATACCAATCAGGCACCTGCTACGTGCCCAGCACTCTTGCAGGTCTTGGGCACAGAGTGGTGACCAGAATGGACCAAATTCCCTGCACTCTGTGGTGCTTACATGCTCATGGGGAAAACAGAACATAAATATAATAAGCAGGATGATTTCAACTAGCTGTAAATATTGTGAAGGGAACCCAAAAACCATAGAAGAGTAGTGTTGAACTCAGCATGGAGATTGGATACCATGATAGATCAGGAAAGTGTTCTCCAAGAAAGGGAATGTAAACCCAGACCATGACCAGGGCCTCCCAACTCTCTATATCCTTAAAGTTACTGGACCTTATAAGGTCTCCGGTGAAAGAACTGGAAGTTCCCTACCAACGGGCCAGGCTACTGTCTCCTTGATAGATGGCCAGACATTCTAAAGACGGACATGAGAAACAGGGAGGAAAGGCGGGGTAGCTACCGGAGACAGAAGCATCATTGTGATTTAGTTCCGCGACAGATTGCTCAGACTTTCAAGGTTCATTGGCGATAGCAAAACCACACCTCAGTTCCAGGAGAAAGCGGTAGGAAGCAGCCTAGAGCTCCAGGTAATGGACAGGCAGCCATGTGAACCGGCCGGCCCGGCACTCCTACAGCAGACAGCTGTTTACTCTCTCCCCAGGAGGACAGAGGTGGAAGTTAAATCTGTAATCACTATCAGCCAGATCAATGCGTTCTAACTGACTTGCTTTCGTCATGTTTCCCCCAGCCGTGGTTCAATGGCCTGTGAATGTTTACCTTCAGTAGAAAAAGATTTAAAAAAAAAAACTGGTCAAAGGAAGCTTTTGTGACTTCATAGTCTACTCCTCTCTGATTTGCATTGCTCAATGAAATTGAAAAATTTGTATCTGATGCAGTCACTGTGTGACTCAGACCAAAACTGCTGGAAAAAAATTGTCCTGAGTATGCTAAAACCCCAGAGTGACACATTTGTTGGGAATGTGCATTATTACCGCCTTAAGAGCCGAACTTTCACACATCTAAAATTATGCCTATTTCTTTTTTCTTTTTGAAGTTTATTTATTTATTGGGGGGGGTGGGGAGGGACAAAGGAAGAGGAAGAGAGGGAATCCCAGCCAGGCTCCGCATGGTATCAGCACAAGAGCTCGACTTGGGTCTCGATCCCATGAACCTTGAGATCAGGACCTGAGCCAAAATCAAGAGTCGGGCGCATAACTGACTGCGTCACCCAGGGGCCTACTTCTAAAAACATTATGCCTATTTCTAAAAAAAAAAAAAAATCAGTGCTCAGGTCAGACGTTAAGATATGGAAAAATTGTAAGACATTTCTTACATGGGCCAGCAGAGGAGGCTGGACTCAGCTTTAGTGCTTGATAGAAGCAGAGGACTTCAGGAATGGGGAGGATTTGAAGAGGAAGAGAAGAAGTAGTTCAAGGGAGGGGACTAACAGAGAACACACCCGCAGCTGGAAAAGACCAGAACATTTTCACGCGACAGGGCGGGGCTGCGAACAAATGCAGCTGTGGCTCATTTGGAGAGCTGACGGGAAACGGTCCCATTTATGTCGCACCATGCCTACAGCGGGCACAGCGTGTTTCATCAGCTACAGATGCCTAACAGAAGAATTTTGTAAGACTTTGGCTCATATGGGGTTTCTAGGCTCTTCAGCAGACCTAGACAATTTGTTGCTTGACAAATATCTGTTGTATCACGTGTAACCTGAACAGTATCTTGATGGCCCATGGGGTGTGTGGGTGATTATGAGCAGGAAGACCACCAGAAAGCCTCCTTCCTCAACATAACACCGCTGCAAGGTCACTGAGCCAGCAGTGTCACTGAGACACAAAGACAGACAGGAAAGCCTCTCAAAACGTACTCAGTTACCATTCTTCTGTTCATGGACACCTCAGAGATGAATGATTGTCACTGTTACCTTCTACACAGTTGGTTTTGGTCTTTTCTCAGAGAAGATAAGGAAGTTACCCTGGTTACTATATGTAATATCCTCACAAAATGAAGGGTTTAAAATCGTACTTTATGCTTTTTTGGTATTTATACATACATAACTGGTAACCTCACATCTTCGAAGTCATTGATAGACATTCTATCTCTCCTAATGTTTGTTCACTACAATCACTCAATCCAAAGTTCACCTTCGGTTATGGATTAACTCCTAACCAGGAAGTACTTTTATAATATGAATGCATACATTTGAAGACAATAGGCTCCTTTCTCCCTTAAGGCTTGAGTCACTCATGACTGAATGCCTTTAATAATTCTAGAAACCCACAAGTCTGAATTAGCCTTGTATCTTAAAGAAAGAATCAGTGGGGCGCCTGGGTGGCTCAGTCGGGTGAGTGTCCGACTTCGGCTCAGGTCATGATCTCGCAGTCTGTGAGTTCGAGCCCCACATCGGGCTCTGTGCTGACAGCTCAGAGCCTGGAGCCTGCTTCGGATTCTGTGTCTCCCCCTCTCTCTGCCCCTCCCCTGCTCATGCTTTGTCTCTCTCTCTCTGTCAAAAATAAATAAACATTAAAAGAAATTAAAAAAAAGAAAGAATTAGCAAAGCCCAGCCTTTTAGATTAATGACCCCAAAAATAAACATTAAAAAAAATTAAAAAAAAAAAAAAAGAAAGAATTAGCAAGGCCCACCCTTTTGGATTAATGACCCCAAATGGAAACAAACAAACAAACAAACAAAACAAAACAAAACCAGAAATTCCATTTCAAACCATAATGAATGTGACCAGGACCTCTGGTGGCCAAATGTATTCCTGGCTCCTAGTCTAGGCACTGGAATCTTTATGGGAGCTATGTCTCTTCACTTCCAACTAGAATAGGGGCAATCATGAGAGTTCGTGCAGCCTACCTCTTTCCATATTCTACAGAACCACCACACTTTTGATATTAGTGAATGTCCCCCATTTAACTGTAGGGCCTATAAAGAAATTCTACTTTGTGCTGTGAGACAGATTTCTTTGAAGTCGTTTAGGACTACACACCTAGAAGGCACCTAGGGAAGTTCTAGAACTTTCTCAGATTTTCATATACCAATTTGGAGTGGGACTTCCCCTGACATGTCCGAGGCAAGTAACCAGGTCTATAGAAGACATCTGTATGCTTCATCTTGTAAAGTGGAACAGTATTGGTTGGCATCCTTTTGATTCAAGGAATATTAAAGCAATTTGTTCTTAAAAATAAAAGCATTATTTAGTACTATATATTTGTCAACATAGCTATAAAGAGTGCAGACCTTTTCTGTACTCTTAACTCTTTTCTGTAGATTTCAGCTTCTTCATCTGTATAATGGGGATAAAAATAATAATCTATGGTAACGGGTTGCTATTAATGAAGGTTGGACCTTGCATAATGATGTCTGGTACATTATCACGCAAAAACCAGGAGCTGCTACAATGGTAGTGATTCCTTAATTTCTACACATTTCTCTTCTCCCCACCTCACAGGATCTACATATATATATATCCCCAGGTAAATATGGATAAGTGATTAGTCTGGCCAGAGAGAGGATGTGTTTCTGAGCAGAAAACCTGACATTCAAAATGGTATTCCCAGGCAACTTGGTTAGGGCCAGGGATGCAGTGGGAGTTTTACAGTCCCCTTTGGACCCGATGCATCTGGCAGGAAGTGAGTTGTTTATGACTTTTGCCATCGGTCAGGAGATTTCCAAAGATCCTGAGATGGAATGAATTTGTATTCTCTTCTGTGCATTGCAAGTTATAGACTGCAGAAGACAGGATTCAAATGAATTTTGAGTCTTTCAAAAATGTAGATGGGGCACCTGGGTGGCTCAGTCGGTTGAGTGTCCGGCTTTGGCTCAGGTCATGATCTCACGGTTCATGGGTTCAGGCCCCACGTCGGGCTCTGTGCTGACAGCTCAGAGGCTGGAGCCTGTTTCGGAATCTGTGTCTCCCCCTCCCTCTGCCCCTCCTATGCTCATGCTCTGTCTCTCTCTGTCTCTCAATAATAAATACACGTTTTAAAAACAGGTAGAATAACTGGCGTGTCTTTCGTCTCCCCCCTCTTCCCCGTAGGTTAACCTCAGAGCCACAGATGTGAGGCTCATGCGCCAGTTGCTTGTTATCAACGAGAGCATTGAGTCCATCAAGTGGATGATTGAAGAGAAGGCCACCATTACCAGCCGAGGAAGCAGTCTCAGTGGCAGCCTGTGCAGTTTATTGGAGAGTCAGAGCACCTCCTTACGTGGCAGCTACAATAGCCTGCATGATGGCAGTGATGGGCTGGATGGCATCTCCGTGGGGAGCTTTCTGGACACTCTGGCAGATGATGTCCCAGGCCATCAGACCCCATCAGACTTGGACCAATTCAGTGACAGCTCCATAATAGAAGACTCACAAGCACTGCACAAGCACCCCAAACTGGATTCTGAATACTACTGCTTTGGCTAATGACCCAGTTTTTTGCATGGGATTGGTGTGCAATTAACTTGTATTTATCCTTCTTCTCCGCTGCTATCTTTTTGGTGTGATTTTATATATATATATATATATATATATATATATATATATATATGACAACCTTTTTAAAAGAAGCTTATTTTGAAACTGCTTGATGATAGTTCTGTTGCTCCTAATATTTCTCATCTGGACTGATTGATCTTTCTCTCATACATCTCTATTTTTATTTATTACAATGATTTTTCTCCCTTCTTTACAGTGGCACAAGTAAAGTAGGGGGAAAAAGAATAAGCAATAATTATGTTTTTGCTTTTGTTTTCATAGCAAGGGGTCAGGGATTACCAAAAAATAAATCTTTGCTAAATTTTACAATAAACCAAAGTCTGACAACAGTTTATTTTGTTCTTTGTATGCTTAAACAATTCAAAGTTTCATTTTCCAGAACATACTGAAGTTTATTAGGATTTGTATCATAGGTTGGACAAAACAGTTGCAACAAACGTAGGCATTATTTGTAGGCAAAAACTTCCTAGTATAAAATAAACAATACAGCTAGTCACATACTTCCATGTGGCGATTATTCGGAAGCCACAACTCTGTGAAATCTGCTCACTTCAACTTTGAGTTCATACTTTGGATAGTACTTTTGTCTTTAGTGACTCTAACTCAAACTATATAAGCTTAGTGGTGTGATAATATATATGATTCTCCCAGATTTCAAAGAATAATTGAGGTTAGATACATGAAGGTGATTAGAGAGGTTCTAACTTGTATTTTGAGATTTTGTTGACATTTGTTTATAGGTGTTTTGTGATTCTGATATGATATACAAACACATAAATCACATATATGGATGGATGGATGGATGGATGGATGGATGAAGTGGGAATTAGAATCACCATTTGTGAAGTCTAATATATCCTGTCATCCTGGAGTAAATAATCTCTTAGTTTTCTGAAATGACATCCAAAAATATAACTCATGTAGTAAACAAACATTTCATTTTGGTGTGTTATGAATCTTCCACATTCTTTTACCTTAATGATTCCTCATGAGTGAATTATTGAGATTTCAAACTGTTCTTTGTAAATATGTTTCTGTACTAAACACCTTACAGTATGAATCAAAAAGTCTTCCTATTTATAATTGAAAAATGTCCATACTTGAGAAATGGTTTCCCCAAATTTCCTTTGTTGATATATAACTATTACACTCTTGTCAAATGTATTGTTTGCTTCCAGAACATATGTTATTCCATTTCCAATTAAAATCTATAGGGTCTATATTTTACACCAGTCTTTTTTTCATAAATTACTTGATATAATCCACATCGCAACAATCTCATGATGTGAAAATTGTCTCTTTTCTATATTTGAGGAAACTGAGGCACGTGGAAGGTAGGTAACTGGATCAAATCACCAGTAAGTGTCAAGACTCGGATTTGAACTTGAGTCTCTCTCAGCCATAACAATAACAATGGCCCCTTTGATACCTATTGAGGTTAAATAATAAAGTATGGATGAAAAAGCAAATATAAACCCATTACCAAAAAAAAAAAGACCAATATTTTCTTTCCAATCAGTGAGAACCCACATTTCCCAATACTAAGCTTTCTAAGCCCTTTCCTGAATTCACATGTCCGGAGTCAGTTTTGTTCCTACAGGTGAATTGGGGATTTGACATGCCAACCGTTACTAATGTATTTTCCCCTTCCTGCTTATTTTTACTTTCAACTTAGCAAAGGCTGGCTGATTGCCTATTCTGTTCAGTTTTAACCTAGAATTAAACCAAGCTGTTTTCAGCACAGATTATTTACCCAATTAAAATCTGAGAATGTTCCTTATGACCTACCAGAGAAACATCCTTAGAACCAAGACTGATGCGTTCAAGCAGAGGGTAATGAAATATGTAACCAGATGTCTAGCACTGCAAGAACATCCTCAGTAAGAGGGGAGGAAGCAGACAGCAAGGGTATAAGAGGCATCAAGGGAAAATTCTCACCCCATCACAACCCAGCATTTTGCCTAGAACAAGCCAGGTACATGAACAGTGATTTCTGTCCTCCGATCATACCTGTAGATTGTAAATCAAATGTGGCAAATTTCTTTCACATCCTCCTCTTCCTAATCAGTTTCCCCTGCTATTTGCCAATCCCATGCTCTCTATATGTGTCCCATCTGTGGAAAGGATATTATAAAAGCAAAAGAGTATAATAGGGGAAAAGTGTGTGGAGTAGTTTTCATTGATCCATTGTATTTTAAGGGATACTGTCATGAACACTGGCAGAATACTCGAGAATTTTTTTGGCTCTATGAGTTTCACTACTGTATGTGCTTTACATACTGTATGTATGTGTTCCTATTGATTTATTTTTTTGCAAAATATATCAATTATAAAGTCTATGATTTAAATATTAGAGGCATATGAAGCCAACAATGTTTTGATTGTTGATTTTACTAAGTGGAGGAAAATATACAGTCAAACAACACTAATTACTAACATATTTATTTGTTTCAAAAGAATGAATGCATTTTTAACTAAGGAATACCCGTAACTAATCTCTGACCTGGAGCATCTGATAGTTGATCTATGTCAGCATCATGAGGAAATGGGGTAAAAAGTTAAATCAAAAATGCCTTGTGAACTATTCTGCCTGCACTGAGCTGCCTTCTCCCAGAGAAATGGAAACTGTCCTTGGTTCTATAAATCTCTCCATTTTATAGACCCATCTGCCTTATAATGAGAAGGAGATCATTGGAGGTAAGGAACTTTGAAAATTTAGAATACATTTTAAGGGTATTGCAAATAAAGAAATGCTAGATGACCCAGTTAGAAGACTTTTTGATTTTTTTTAAGTGATCTCTACATACAACACGGGGCTGGAACTCACGACCCCAAGATCAAGTCACGTGCTTTACAGGCTGAGCAAGCCCAGGCGTTCTGACCAACTTAGAAGCCTTAATTAAACTTCAAAAACCTCCAATAATTATACTACCAGTCAGCCCCAAGTTGCATAACATAAAGTGTTAAGTATTTGTCAACACTTAGAAATGCAATAAGGATTCTTTGCTGTTGGGTAAATTATAAAGGCATTTGAAGCTCCACGAACAACTTCAATCAGGCATTTAATGTATCCCCAACTCCAGCAAAACACAATTACCTCCATTCTGTCAAAAAATAGTTGTTTTGAGGTCCTTATCTTATACCTTAGCAGCAGATGACACATTAGATTATGCATTTCTAGAAAGACTTTCTTCATTTGGCTTCCAGGACATCACTCTCCCTTGGGTCCCATCATCCCCCACTTGCCTTCTTGTTGGCACACTCTGTTGCTGTTTTCGTTTCATATTCCTGACTTCCACACACACGAATGCCCCTTTTCTCAATCTTGGTATCACTTCTATTCTAAAATGTCTCCCTTGGGAATTTCACCCAGTTCCAGAGCTTTAAATGGCATCCGTGTACTGAGATTCCCAAAAGAATATCTCTTGCCCCAGTTTCTCTCCTGAACTCAAGTCTCCCATGTCTCTCTGCCTCCATAAGAATTTGACTTAATGTCTGATAAGCATTAGTCTAAACATATACAAAACTGGGATTTTGTTCTTATTTTCTAATCTTCTCCAGTTCAGAAAATGGTGTCTCCACTCATCAAATGCTCAGCCAAATCCAAGAAAGATAATTGCATTCTTTCTCTCACACCACATCCAATCCATCACGCAAATCATTCAAGCCCCACCTTAAAAATGTGCCCAGAATGGACTACAAATCTTACCCCTACTACTATTACCACACTAATCCAAATCACCGTCTTGTTTCCTTGCTTCCACCGTTAACCTTTCCACAGTTGGTATTCAACACAGCAACCAGATTAATCTTTTCAGATACAAGTCAGATATTTACTAGCCTCTGTTCCAACCCTGTAATGTACCTCCATTTCTCTCCTTGTGTATAATCCAAATCTTTACCACAGACTACAAAATCCTATGCATTCTGTCACCTTTCTACCTGTCTGACTTCATCTGATACCATTCTCTCCCTCTCTCATTGTGACCCTCATTTGTATTCTTACTATCCTTAAAAACTCAAAATCCAAGCCACGTTCCTAAATCAGAATCTTTGCACATATCTTCCATCTTTCTAAAATATTTTTCCAGGGACACCTGAGTGGCTCAGTCAGTTAAGCATCTGACTTCGGCTCAGGTCATGATCTCACAGTTAGTGGGTTTGAGTCCTGAATGGGGCTCTGTGCTGACAGCTCAGAGCCTGGAGCCTGCTTCAAGTTCTTTGTGTGTCTCTCTCTGCCCCTCCCGTGCTCATTCTCTCTCTCTCTCTCTCTTTCTCTCTCTCTCTCTCAAAAATAATATAAAACATTAATTTTTTAATATTATTCTCCCAAATACTCATAAATCTTGTTTCTCCAGTTCTTTTTGGTCTCTAGTCAAATGGCATCCTTTCTGAGAGGACTTCTTACATACACACTAGCACATTCTGTCCTTATCCTGGTTTATTTTTATTCATATCATCACTTAATACATAGTTTTGGTGTGTACTTTCTGCTTCCCCACACTAGAATATAAGGCCTGTAAGAATAAGAACTGTGTTTTTTTTTTTTTTTTTTTTTTTTTTTTTTTTTTTTTTTTTTTTTTTTAAATTTTTTTTTTTTTTCAACGTTTATTTATTTTTGGGACAGAGAGAGACAGAGCATGAACGGGGGAGGGGCAGAGAGAGAGGGAGACACAGAATCGGAAACAGGCTCCAGGCTCTGAGCCATCAGCCCAGAGCCTGACGCGGGGCTCGAACTCACGGACTGCGAGATCGTGACCTGGCTGAAGTCAGACGCTTAACCGACTGCGCCACCCAGGCGCCCCAGAACTGTGTTTTGTTCACCATTTCTCCCAACCACCTAAAAGAGTGTCTGTCACATAGCAGATACCAAATACATATTTTTCTTGATTAAAGCAATTAAAAACATTTGCTGGGTGCCTTCTAGGTGCCGGAACATGATTGTACTAGGTTCTGACGATACAGAAAGGAGGAAGGTATGAATTCTGCTTTCAAGAAACTCATTTTTATAGTATGTTTCTCTGGAAGGAAATGTAATGCCCCACCCTCCGAGACGTCCATGGCCTAATCCCTGGAACCTGTGAATGCCTTACATGGGAAAAGGGACATTGCAGATGTAATTAAGTGAAGCATCTTGAGATGGAAAGATGACCCTAGATTATCTGAGCGGACCCCATGTAATTATAAGGGTCCTTATAAGAGTAAGGCGGAAGTGTCAGAGGGAAAAGTATGAGGACATTAAACTTCTGGCTGTGAGAGTAGAAGGGTCATGAGAAAAAAAGTGCGAGAAGCTTCTAGAAGCTGAAAAAGACCAAAGAATAGACATGCCCTTAGAGCCCTGTTGACATCTTGATTTTAGACAAGTAAGACCCATTTTGAATGTCTGATGTCCAGAACTGTAAGATAATAAATTAGGATTTTAAGCCACTAAATTTACAGTAATTTATTACAGCAGCAAATTACTGCAAATCTTGGTAATTGGAAGTGGAATGAAATGTTACTGTAACAAATGCCTAAAAAAGTGGAAGTGGCCTTGGAATTGAGGAAAGGGTAGGAACTGGACCACTCTGGGGAGCATGTTAGAAAAGCCATGCCTGCTTTGAACAGACTGTTAGTAAAAAGATGAATTTTAACGACTCTGCTAATAAAGACTCAGAAGGAAATGAGGAGCATAGGAGAGAAAATCTATATTGTCTTAGAGAATACTTAAATCATCATTAAGCTGACTAACGGTAGTAAGGATAGTAAATGCGCTGCTGGTAAGGGCTCAAAAGGAAATGAAAAACATATTGGAAGTTGGAAGAAAGAGAATTCTTGTTATATAGTGGCAGAAAGTTGAGTGGAACTGTGTCCTACAGTTACATGGAAAGCAGAATTTGTAAGTGATGGACTTGGGTTTTTCTGAGGAAATTCTCAGTGTTGAAAATAGGCTTGGTTTCTTCTTTCTTCTTATAATAAATTGCAGGAGGGAAGAGAAGGGGGAAGGGGGAAGAAATAAATAAAAAAGGAACCAGGACTTGATGAAATGGGAAATTCTCAGCTATTGCAGAAGACTCTAAAACCACAAGATTCACTGTCAAGAGCGTTCTGGAAAGATGGCCAAGAGTGTGACTGGACAACCATCTTCTAGTGCCTCAGAACGGACAAAAGGTCAACATATTCAGTCACAAAGAGACGTCTTCCTCGAAGAGATTAGGCCTGTGACTCATGGATCCACCTGAACCATTTCAGCGGAAGCCAAAACTAGAGATGAGGTTATCTAAGAAAGGCCCGTGGAAGGGGCTTCTTTTCTAATGGAGTGAATCCTTGTGACCTACATAGGAGACTCATGAAGTTCATAGTAACTTCATGCCAGCAGAAATACTGCCAGTTTGGACTGAAGGCGACAGAGAGGTCCAAATGAAAAAAGGCTGTAGAGTTCCCATAATTCCATAGGCAGAAGACAGGCTGGTAAAACTCTTCAGCTACAAATACATGCTATCTCTGATATTGAAAAAAAGAGGGGGGTGGGGGGTGACTCCAAGGGTGGAGGTGCAACCTCAGCGGAATGAGTCATAAGCCCAAAGGGCAGAGCTGAAAACTACAGAGGGTTATTCTTAGGGCCAATGTTAGCGTCTCAACTGCATTTTTAAATTCTCTAGGACTGGTACCCTTCCTTCCTTCCCTTTTCTCCTTTTGTGAACTGAAATGCCTGCTCCGGTTTCCTCTGCCTGTCCCACCACTGCATTTGGGGAACAGATAACTTGTTTCTTGAGTTTCACAGGCTTCAACATGGAGAGGAATTGTGCCTTAGAAGAGATTATCCCCAGAGCCTCACCCTTACCTGATTTAGATGATTTAGGTAAGGAAATGGGGGACTTTGGAGGTGACGAGATTTAAAAGAGAATTTGGACTCAAAGTTGATGCTGTAAGAGTTGAGGCATTTGCAAATGTTGGATGGGCTGAACGTAGTTTGCACATAAGGTGGACGTGCATTATGGGGGGCCAGAGTCAACTTTGGTATGCAGTGCAATGCCCTCTCCCCCAAGAGAGTCATCCTAATCAAAGATCCCTCTTAACCTTTAAACCTATGACTATGTTACCTTTTGTTACCTCAATAATACACTGCCTCTAGCTAAGCCTTTCTCTGCTCTAGTTCTGTGCTTTTTTTTTTTTTTTTTTTACTACCAGAGAAAAAAGTAGAAATCTGGACAAGGAGGAGTTCTGGGCTAAAAGATAAGAAAGTGAGTACATTAAGATTTGACCACCTGGCCGCATTTTTCACAAATCATGTCTTAAGACAATTTATGTGGCCCAAAACTCCCATTCCTTCTGACTTAGTAAGTAAACCTGATGTCTACTGTAAATATGCCTGTGCTCCTAACAGCTAAAGTTACACCACTATCAATCTCCACTCTAGGAGGAATCCCTGAAAGTCCTCTCTTCCTGAGAAGCACAAAAACACTTAGGAAGGTGAGTTGAATTATATTGCATGGACTGATCAGTTGTATGCACTATAATCTCCTCTCCGGTACACCGAGCAACTGGGAGATCAGCCATCTTGTAAAACTACATATTTTAATTTCCACAAGATTGTAATTGTCACTTGTTTATTTCTCCAATGATTCTTATGGCTCCTTCAGTGTTATCAATCATCGTGAAGTGTTTACCACTTGATGGTCATTTGTTTGAGGAGCATTTGAGCTTCATATACACTTTCTGTATTGTCAAAATGGATATTTAAAAAGTACTTATACTGGGGCGCCTGGGTGGCGCAGTCGGTTAAGCGTCCGACTTCAGCCAGGTCACGATCTCGCGGTCCGTGAGTTCGAGCCCCGCGTCAGGCTCTGGGCTGATGGCTCGGAGCCTGGAGCCTGTTTCCGGTTCTGTGTCTCCCTCTCTCTCTGCCCCTCCCCCGTTCATGCTCTGTCTCTCTCTGTCCCAAAAATAAATAAACGTTGAAAAAAAAAAAAAAGTACTTATACTTATTAGTTTCAATAAAGTGCATTTGTAACCAGTAACAGTGCCTCTTTTTCTCTATATTTTAAATACCCCCTGAACCACAGGCAAGGAATCCAACATTTTGTAAAATATTTTTAGTCATTAATATTGAAAAGTCGTATTTCTTGCCCATATGGAACATATAATTAAGGAAGAATGAAGATAACTATAATACAGTATGATAGTTGTCAAATAAGAAGCATGGTCAGGGTGCCTGGGTGGCTCAGTTGGTTGAGCAACAGGCTCTTGGTTTTGGCTGAGATCATGATCTCACTGTTCATGAGTTCAAGCCCCACATCAGGCTCTGTGCTGACAGTATGGAGCTTGCTTGGAATTCTCTCTCTCTTCCGCTCTCTCTGCCCTTCCCCCTTCTCTCTCTCAAAATAAATAAATAAAACCTTTTTTAAAAAAAAATAAAATAAAAAGCGTGGTCTAATAGGGAAAGAGGCATCACTGAATTACCGCAAAATCACTGTAGGAGTGCTGACAATACTGACTCCATTCCTGGCCCTCCATCTTGTTTGTGCTCCCTCAAGACTTCTCTTAGGGATGCATGTTTCCAGGCCGCTTGGAGATTAATATCCATACCTTAGAAATGTCCACCAAGGGATGCCCACTAGGATGGAGGGAAGCCTATTTTGGTTTCCCACGAATCTATTAGGGATGACATAATCTTTCTGCTTCCTGACACAGAAGTGGTGCCCCACAAGGTCTAATTATAGGTGAGCTGTCAATTAAGAGCATGCAGACCCTCTGAGGTGCATGTAAACACTTTGATCTCATGGTAATGCCCTTCTGTGTGTTCCCTTGCTCTAGAAAATCTGTAGACTAAGCTCTGGACTTTGAGGACAACAACCATTCAGTTGTCGTGGATCATCTTCCACCCGATCTGCGCCACCCCCCACCCACCCCCGTCAATAAGTTACTAAATAAGACTGAAAATTGCATGGAGTCACCTGCTTTGTTTTCTGGTCTCAACTTGCCTTCTCAGGTTGTGGGATACTTTACTGTCCCCCTCACCTTCTAACAATCAGTAAACTATATATTTGGGAAATGTTAAAACCATATCTTAGGTTTCTTTTATTAATTATTAAGAGAGATACTTTAATAAAATTATCTCTGCATAAACCTTACCAAGATTAACTTATGTTCTCATCCTGGACAATTTTCCAAGAGAACCATTTAAGACAATTCTAGGTGCACCTGGGTGGCTCACCTGGTTAAGCATCCAACTTCAGCTCAGGTCATGATCTCACTGTTAGTAAGTTTGAGCCCCACCTCAGCCTCTCAGCTGTCAGTACAGAACCTGTTTCAGATCCTCTGTCTTCCTCTCACTGCCCATCTTCCACCCGTGCCCTCTCTCTCTCTCTCTCTCTCTCTCTCAAAAATAAATAAACATTTAAAAAAGATAATGCTAATAAATTGATGACTTAGAGTTTGTTAATAGATTCCTTGCTAACATAGCACTTATATGTTACCTATTCCAAAGGATAGAGTTATTGAACACAGCCAACATAAATACAAAAGTGAATGAAAATACCTATTTCCGTGATCAATACCAGATATGAATACCAGGAGCTGCATTAGATGTAATTGAGAACACTATTCTGCTGGAGGAGTCTGATGACCTTGAATATGGTAGCAAACCCATGCTCTCAATCCTGGTAAATCTCCACATAAATGACTCAAGTTCATTCAAATAGTAATGGTCAGATTTCAGACATAACTTAAGCTTTACAGACTCCAATTCTTACAGCATGCAGATTATAGCACGGAAATATTTTACTTAACTCAAAGTAGCTCTTCCTGACCTGAGATGAACAAAGAGAAAGTTTGTCAGCATAGTCATACTTACAGCCAACATAGTTTTGCAATGGTCCAATATCGTGCTTTTTGAGTCCAGTTTTGCCAAGAAGAAGAAGGATTTCTCTGGGTAAGTGTGGAAATGCAGTAGGGGCATGATAGAAGGAGAGAGAAGAAAGTAGACAGAATTGGTTTTGCAGAACGTTTGAATTCCCTGCCCAGCAGGACATAGTTTCTATTTGGATTTTATTGACTAACACATCAATCTTACACGATGCCTATGTAATCACTGTTATCGTTGCCTAAATGTTTAGGAAAGCATTCCCATTAAACACGAAGCAACACTCTTTCAAATCTCCTCACCTATCATTCTGAATGATTGTTGTGTAGCATGCTTAACCTAAGGTCTGGTCAAGTCAAACCAGAGGCAGTGTTGGCATTATATCACATCTACCTGTATTTATGAGTGCTAGTTAAATTCCAAACATTGCCCGAAGTTGGCATTCTTTCAAGTCATTAACATCATGCACAGGGCCCGTTTGTCCAATGTGGGAGAAAGAATTGTCAGAGCCTGCATTATTTCATTCTTTACTAATGAGGGATCATGTACCGATAAATGCTGCATTCTTGATGATTTTAGATTCTCCTCAGAGTAATTTACTGCAATTATTTTTACATCACCCAAATCCACCTATAAATCAAAGACAGCTCTAGTGGTCCACTCTGCATTTTTCCCTTTCATGCAAAAGAATATATGTGAAAAGTCATAACATTTTTCACTCCTTTTAGTGTTGATGGATTCCAGCTTCTTGTCACTTTGCCTTGTCCTCAAAGCGTTATCTTCACATTTTTTACTGAAGATTCTTTGCAAACTTGTTAGCAATGACTCTCTTGAGCAATCAGAAAATTTTGTCCACCATAAAAATTGAACTGCACCGGGCCCTAAAAGACCTAATTTTTTTTTTTTTTTGAATGCAGAGATTATATGGGGGTGCCTGGGTGTTTAGTCAGTTAAGCATCCGACTTCCGCTCAGGTCATGATCTTGAGGTTCATGAGTTTGAACCCCGCATGGGGCTCTGTGCTGACAGCTTGGAGCCTGGAGCCTACTTAGGATTCTTCGTCTCCCTCTCTCTCTTTCCCTCCCCTGCTCTCTCTCTTTCTCTCTCTCTCTCTCTCAAAAATAAATAAACATTAAAAAATTCAGTGATTATATGGTATTAATTTTCCAAGATCTGCTGAAGGACATGTAAAATAATCCCTCATCTGCAAATAAGGAAAATGAGACATTCTTGGGCAACTTGTACTATATGGTAGATAACATGGCCAAGTTGTCTTTTTAAATTATGTTTCAGAAAATGACCTGATGCACACTTGGCACAAAGAGTGAGTGGATCAAGGTTTTTGATCCAAAACAAACAAAAATAATGAATTCCACTTAAAATATAAATAATGTAGGGGGTGCTTGGGTACTCCATCAGCAGCAGCTGACTTCAGCTCAGGTCATGATCTCACAGTTCAGGACTTCGAGCCTGCATCAGGCTCTGTGCTGACAGCTCAGAGCCTGGAGCCTGCTTCAGATTCTGTGTCTCCCTCTCTCTCTCTGCCCCTCCCCTGCTTGTGCTCTCTCTCTCTCTCTTTCTCTCTCCCCCTCTCTCAAAAGTAAATAAAATATTTTTAAAATATTTAAAATATTTTACATAAAATATGTATATACATACAGTTATACATGAGCGTTAGACTGTTGATTTCAGTTCAGGTCATAATCTCATGGTTCATTTGTCCAAGTCCTGTGTCAGGCTCTGTGCTGACAGCACGGAGCTTACTTGGGATTCTCTCTCCTTCTCTCTCCCTCACTTATGCTCTCTCCCTCTCTCTCAAAACAAATAAATAAACTTAAAAAAATAAAATGAAATATAAATAATGTAATGTAAAAAGGAAAAAGACATTTGAGGAGTGAAATGTCATTGTAATTAACCTATAATTAAGGGGTGGTTTCAAGTGTGAAGTCCCCTGTCGCAGAGTGCCTCTGTTCTGCCAATCAGGAGATGCGCACACTTGAAATAAGTAACTTTGCTTCTTGGTATCTCAGTTTTCTCATTTGTAAAATGGGCATAATGGAACCTGACTCACAGAATTGTTGGAGAACTAGCTCACATTTGGAAAGTGCTTGATATACTACCTAGTACAGGGAAATGCTTAATAAATAACGTCGCTATTCTTACAATAAGGAATGAAGTAAGGGAATCTATTTTATATGTAAGAAGAAAGAAATGAAGACTGGCCCATCATCTTGCAAATAATTTAGGTATACATAGCATTGAAAGACCAATCCAATAGCAGTTTCTAACCAACTTCTCTATTGACTACCCCCTCCAAAGAGACTGCGGAGGTTAAATAGTTATACTTGTCGCCACCACCCTTGTAGTTAGTCATGGCTAGGAAACAAAATTTTGGTCAATAAGCTGTAAGTAGAAAGTTGACAGGGGTTTCTGGAAAAGCTTTTGCTGACTCTGAACTGTTTATATAAACCATTCTTGAACTCAGAATATTTTGAGCTTCGTACATCCTCATTTCCTATGGCCATTGTGAAACTCTTGCAAGAAAACGCATTAAAATTACAACTTGTATTTTAGGACCATTAACACACAGTGCCAGAAGTGAATTAAGGACACTAAACACAGTTGTTTTTCTTCTGTCCGCAGGGTCAACATAATGTAGCTAATAAATCTGGGGATCTTTTATAAAGGAAAACAAGTGTTTGGCTTTATAGTGGTACATGCTTTAGAGTAACAGTCAAATTTTCAGAATAATGAGAAGGCGCTAAATTCAGATTCGGTCTTCTCAAATTTAGCTTCTGGAAACCAACGAAGGTTCATAAAGAATTCTTCAGATGTCAAGATTTTCTAAAAGCCTTGTTAATTTACTGTCACAAATTTCACTTGGAGCTATGTTTAAAATAATGGGGGGGGGGAAGTATTTATGTAGTATGTCTCTTTCTTCTTTTAGGTCCCTTACAGATATAATACCAGATAAATGATGACTTACTTTGGTAGATTTATTACAGACTGAAAAACGCAGCCAATATAAATAAGAGTAGAGTTAAAAATGTAACCAAGCCTGACCTACTTTTCCTACTAGGTTTGTGAAATCAGTGAGAAGATAATAGGTGAAAAATGATGGCTGGCGATATCATTTATAGTCCGAGATGCCATTCAACAAAGAGATCATTTTAAGTCAGTAGAAGTTTACCAAGTGATTTATCAAAACTTTATCAAGACCCTACCCTCTTCCAAATTGTTGCCACTTGTAGAAGTTTGGAACATTCAAATTCTTGTGGAGTTTCTCTGGCATGATGTTAGGTTAAAAGTATTTGCTACCAGGACAAATTGTTGTTTAAAAAAATCCATTTGCCTGCCGTTAGAGTGAAAGTCCTTATCACCTTGATGACTAGAGGCTTCCTCTTGAGTTAATGAGAGTCACAATGCAAATACACCCAAATTCCAAAACACTGACAGGTCTATAAAAATGGCTGAAATCTCATCTAGCGCATTCTAAGATGGCAGACTAATGCAGAAACATAAAACCCTAGGTCTCTCAAAGAACTTGCAAAGTTACGCAGGTTGGGCCTGCTGAATGCTATTTTGGAAAAAAATGAAAATATCACCATAAAAAAAGTCCTTCATTTTCGATTTGAGGTTACTAGGTTTGATGAGTAACATGTATGAACTCAGAGGTTTTGAAAGCCTTAAGAATTCACTTTCAAGATTTTGCTCACAAACTTGGAAAAGAAAAACAAATCATATAGACTTTTCTCCACAAGATTATATCTTAAGAATGCTACAGTGAAATCTAAATTATTCATTGCTGGTGTCGTTGTGATTTGGCAACTGGGAATTATTAGGTTTGCTTTAAGTTAAACACTTTACTTTTAAATAAATACTGTGATCCCTTCTTTCTTTAATGAAGCCAATACTTCCATATTCTTGCAGAGGCTTGAGTTCCTAACTATAAAAGTCTACCCAATTTCATATTTCACACAGCTTAAGTTTGAACAAATAACTATAAAACATGTTTTACTTAAAACTTCCCTTGTGGGACACCTGGTAGGCTCAGTCAGTGAAGTGTCCGACTCTTGACTTCGGCTCAGGTCATGATCTCACGGTTCATTTCATTGGGCTCCACACTAACAGCGCAGAGCCTGCTTGGGATTCTCTCTGTCTGTCTGTCTCTCTCTCTCTTTCTCTCCCCATCTCTCTCTTTGCCCCTTCCCTAATCATGCTCTGTCTCTCAAAGCAAATATAAACTTTAAGAAAAAAACACTTCCCTTTCATCATAGTTATTCTGTAGTTCTGTACTCTAACATACTCCCTTTAAGAGCTTTCTATTGCAAATTGTGTCCTCATTTTATAATTCAAACCTACAGCTTTATCTGCCCAGTATTAGCTTTACAATGTAAGGGCATTCTTTCTTCCCAACAGGAGGAGCAAAAAGACTAAAAAACGTCATAAAGATCTAAGAATAAACCACATGATAAATTCTTCACTGAAGATTTTCTTAACAATAAAATTCAGAAGTAAAGTCAATGATAAAAAATTGCCAAAAGTTACTACAAATCAAGCCCAACAGCCAAGGTCCAGAGGCCAGGGAGCTAAACAGAAAGAGGCCACATTAGAGAGTTAATCAAGATACCAAGCTAAAAGTATGCGACCTTTTGACAAAGGAAACCAGGGAGAGAGGTGTGGGTTCAAATGGGTAAACTCTCACCCACTATCCAAGAGATTAGGCCGTTCTAGAGACCAGCAAAGGCATGGGTCATGAGTGAGTCAAGCTAGATAAATGAGCCACGGAAAGTCAAACAAACCACCTGTTCTCTCCTTGAACATGGATCTGCCTATTTTCAGAATATGCCTTGAGAGTACTCTATTCATGCCTTTGCCTTTTCTTCTTCGTGCTCAAGAATTCCTTTCCTTCTGCGCTCTATCCATCCAAATTCATTCATCTTTGTTTATTTTTTTATTTATTTTTATTTTTTCAGTAATGCGTACCCCCAACCTGGGGCTCAAACTGACAACCCCAAGATCAAGAACTGTATGGTCTACCTACTGAGCCAAACAGACACCCTAATTCTTCCATTTATCTTTGAAGATCTACCTTTTCCAGGTGGCAGTCAGCTTTTCCATAAACCAGTAGTATGCACTGAACATACTACATGTCTTGTTACTTAAGAATTTGCTATATGATGTGAGTATATGTGGACATGAGTGTATGTTTGTAGAAGCATTTTGAAGATGGAGTCACAAACATTCAGCTCCTGATTGCCTATAAGGTTATATAATTTATAATATTCATTCTCAGTAGGTGTTCAACAGATAGTTCTAGAAGTAAATTAGTTGACTTTGTTTTTAAGCTCTGACAAATAAATAAAAGTAATTTCTCAGCCATTAAAATCATTAGAAGGAAGTATTCATACCATCAACATATTACCATTACCATTACCATTTGTACCATCAACATATTAGAATGGTTGGGTGGCCAGTTGGTTTCCCAGTTGGTTGGGCACCCAACTCTTGATTTTGGCTCAGGTCATGATCTCACAGTTCCTAAGATTGAGCCTAGCATTGGACTCGAGTTGACAACACAGAGCCTGCTTGGGATTTTCTGCCTCCCTCTCTCTCTGCCCCTCCCTTGCTCACTCACTCTTTCTCTCAAAGAGAAGCCAAAATTGCCATATCAAAATTTTTTAATTAATAAGAGTTAGTAAAATGAATAATTCAATGTTTTAAAATAATATCATCTGAGAGATGGGGCAAGAGATACCATTCACAATAAGGAAAGATATATAAAATAGTTAAGAATTATATTCATGAGAAATGATTTGATCTACCTGGACAAAACAAAGCCCAAGAAACTATGAACCTTTCAGAAAGATATGATATAAAACTTGGGAAAATAGATATTTTAAATGCATAAATTTTTCCAATTAGTTTATGGAGCTAAATAAGATAGTAATATAGGTGGCTGTAGAAGAAAAAAAAAAAGAATCCACTCTAATTTTCATCTAGGGAGAAGACTGGGAAAAATATGGATGAATATATTCAGTAAAGGAAGAATAAAAGGAAAAAAAATCCCTACCACACAATTATTTTTTTAGAACTATAATAATTAAGACAATGTGTTGCTGATATAAGAAAAAAAAGATCTCCTGGAATAGAATAGATAAAATTATACATAAAGATTTAATATTTATAAAAGAAACCTATGAAAACAATAGGGAAATAGTTTATTTAATCAATGACACTGAAGTAACATGTCAGGAATTTTAAGACAAAAATCTGTTTCAGACCTACAGCTCATGCTATAAACCAAAATAAATCCCATGTGTATTAGAGGGCTGATTTTTGAAATAACCATGAGAGCTAGAGAAGAAAATGTCTTAAAATTTAAACATATTGAGATGAAAATCAGATCTTAAAACAATGAAAAATTTTATATGTAACACTTAAAAGTTCTGAAATTCAGAAAAAATAGATTGACAAAAATAATTGCTGCAAATGGAATGATAAAAAAGAATATAATTAGAAAGAAAATCATCAGTGCTCCAATAAATAAATGACATAAAAATTTCAAAAAAGAGGAACTCAGTTAACAAAATAAAAAGTAATTTCAGTACTTATTAAATAATGACCAAAAGTAAGGTTTTATTTTGCTTATTAAATTCCCCAAACCTTCAAAAATATATTGGTATACATAAATTGCTTATATACAAGTAAGGTTGTATTATTCTTTACAATTTGAAAGTATTTAAATTTAAAAGTTTTGAGAGCAAAACATATAAGAGGTAATTCCAAAGGAGGAAAAAGCCATAAATACACAAATGTTTATCAAGACATTAGTTAAACTAGTGAGGTAGAAATAACTTAAATACCTAGCAATTGGGAAAATGCTAATACTGTATGCACTGGAAATGATATTGATACAAACATTAATAGAACTATTAATAACAATAATTTGAAGCTTACACAGTAAAATAAAATATTTCATGAAATATAAAGTGACAAATACTCGAACTTTTTATGAAGAATGATTGCAACTTTCTAAAGGAATATGTGCGTATCTGAAATTTATCTTATTCATTTTTGTGGTATTTTTTTCCATTTTTACTATGAAACACTTTAACATAGCAGTTACATTTTTTAAATTAAACATAAACTAAGGCAGGGGCGCCTGGGTGGCTCAGTCGCTTAAGTGTCCAGCTCTTGACTTAGGCTCAGGTCATGATCTCACGACTCGTGAGTTCGAGCCCCGTGTTGGGCTCTGCGCTGACAGCTCAGAGCCTGGAGCCTGCTTCAGATTCTGTTTTCCTCTCTTTCTGCCCCTCTCCCACTCACATTCTGCCTCTCTCTCTCTCTTTATCTCTCTCTCTCTCAAAAATAAACATTTTTTTTAAATAAAGATAAACTAAGGCATACCAACTAATTAATATTCATTTAAGAGTCCTTAAAAAAAATTTTTTTTTTAAGTAGAATTCAAGCCCAGCACAGAGCCCAGTGTGGGACTTGAACTCACAACCCTGAGATGAAGACCTGAGCCAAGACCAAGAGTTAGATGCACTTAACTGACTGAGCCACAGGCACCCCAACGAGTCCATTTTTCAACACCTTCACTATTTTTAGATATTACATTACTTTTTAAACTTTACTTATTTAGTTTTAAAAATATTTTCAACTGTTATTTTTTTCTGTTTCCCCAATATTTAGTGTGGTGGAGCATCTGTTCATCCTAACTGGCATTTATTTTTTCTTCTATGACTAGACTGTTTACTTTTTGCCCATTTTTATTGGTATTTCGTTTATGGTTAAGTAGATGATTTTCTATACTAATGGTAAAAATAACTTGCAATATCTACTGTATTTTAAAGAGAGAGTGAGACAGAGAGAGAGAGAGAGAGAGCACGAGTGAGGGAGAGGGGCAGAGGGAAAGAGAGAGAATCTGAAGCAGGCTCCATGCAGAGCCCACATAAGGCTCAATCCAATGACCCTGGGATCCTAACCTGAACAGAAGTCAAGAGTTGGACACTCCACTGACTGAGCCACCCCGGTGCCTCTGCAATATCTATTCTAAAAGGCTATTTTAATTATGAAGACTGTTAGATTCTTAGTGTCATATGTTGATATCTTGATCACGGATTCATGTATAGAAATGAATGCCTCTATTGTTTTATAGTTTGTAAAGCATTTTCACATACATTATTTAATTTTATTTTTATAGGTTAGATTTCTATGTATTAAGCGTTAAGTTGTTTATTTTTGGAAATGTCAAGTTCACGCCATTGGAAGCGTGAGGTTCCCATGCTCTACTGAGAAGTTCTTCAGGGTCATAGTCAACTGAACTGGTTTCAAGGTGAAGATTCCACTGAGAAACTACATGATCCTTTGCAAAACCGTTTCCTCGGGCATTCTGTGGAAAAGTTCTCTTTGAAAACTGCGTGAGGAGTAAATCAGACAGCAGTATCTAACTGAAAATCCTTCACAAAATTTAGAGAACACACCTCCTGCTTTACTTCTGACATGGTTCTGCACTGTTCCATAAAAGGCAGCTCTCAGAGGAAGCCCTTATCAATCATTTATTGTTTGCTGATTGCGATGTCCATGATTCGTTTGAAAGTCTTCTGTATGATATTCTAAAAATCAAGATTCTCTTGCAAATGCTACAGGTTCATGAAAACTAGATAAGGTAACCAGCTATTACTGAAACCTAAGGTGTTGGTTTCACGCTGAGATTTTCACAAAGGAATATCTGACCCCCACCCACGAAAAGACTTTTAAACAACTAGTCAAAGCTATCAGCACTTGGGACTGTTTTCTATCAGAACTAAGAATTAATGAATCTGTTTCATGTAGTGTCAAATGCATTATAGACACTCAGTAAGTATGTATGATATGATTAATACCAGAAAAAATATCTCATCCACTAGTCATTTTCCAGAAAGACTTTTAATGTTGTTTAGTTAGTTTCAAAACAAGTTTCTAATTTGATTTGGTATAATTCGATTTTATAATTATGGGCTTTACTTCTTAGCCTGGCACAATTACCTTTTTGATTTGTACATTATTCCTGTGTGGCCCTGCTGGGTTTCTTAATTAAACTAGGTAAATGGTTCTCACTGAAATAGCACTCAGTTGAGAGTATCTATATCCCACTGTTTATGCCTGCTTTCTTTCTTCTCTTAACTTCCCAAGTTAACCGCTATTTTAGTTTCTAGTGTAAGGTGGGATTGAGTCTGAATCAAATTCTCGCAAAAGAATTGAAAATCTCACTTTAATCCCCAGAACCTAGTAGAATTCCTTGAATTTGTGAAGAGGAAAATATGTTTATTTATGTATATAAGAAACTCAGAAGCTGAGCTATGTGGGGTTTTATCAATTAAAATGTGATGCTACCTGTGCACCTGGGTGGCTCAGTCAGTTAAGCATCTGACCTCGGCTCAGGTCCCAATCTCACAGTTTGTGAGTTTGAGCCCCTCATCAGGCTCTGTGCTGACAGCTCAGAGCCTGGAGCCTACTTCGGACTCTGCGTCTTGCTCTGTCTCTCTCTCTCAAAAATGAATAAACATCAAAAAAAGTTTTAAAAAAAGTTGTCAAGAGAAAGAGAACATATGCAAAGGAAGGATGATGAGTTCTCAATTTAAAATAAATGCAGGGGCGCCTGGATGGCTCAGTCGATTGAGTGGCTGACTTCAGCTCAGGTCATGATCTCGTGGTCTGTGAGTTTGAGCCCCACATTGGGCTCTGTGCTGACAGCTCAGAGCCTGGAGCCTGCTTCGGATTCTGTGTCTCCCTCCCTCTCTGTCCCTCCCCCACTCACGCTCTGTCTCTCTCTCTCTGTCAAAAATAAAAACATTAATTTTTTTTAAATAAATGGAAAAAATTAGAAACATCAGACATTATGGACCTAGTGATGGCATGTAATACGAAGTGATTAACATCATCTAAATTTTAATACCTGAAAACAGGAACCATTGTATTCTAATTGAACTTCTAGATTTAATGACCAGAGAATAAAAACATACTAGAGATAGACAAGCAAGTTAAGTGCATGAAAAAGCAATCACCCAAAATCAGGATATGGCCATTCTATAACACAAAAGACCAGGTTTCTCCAGACAAGGGAAGGAAGAGGAAATTTTAGTGAAAAAATTAAAAAAAGATTTAAGATACCTAGCAGACAAATATAATATGTGGACCTTGTTAAAGCTAAATTGAAACAAACCGGCTAGATATAAAGCTTTCCTTGGGAAAATTAAAATTTGAACATATCATTGATATTAGATAACTAAAGAAATAATGATATTTCTTGTAGATGGAAACATAGATACATTTTTCAAGTTCCTTATCAGAGCTGCATATGTATGGATGAAATGATGTGACAACTACAATTTGCTTTAAAATATCTAGTCAAAAACGTAGGAGGCAGAGAATAAAATAAAACAAAAGAATCATTTCATGTTGTGTTTTTCTGAAATTGAGTGACCAGTATTACACAGGTGCTCATTTGGTAAAGTTTTTATCTTTTGAATAATTTTTAGATTTTTCACAATAAAATGTTAAAAAGTAAAGATAGTAAAATTCTCCCTGTTCCTTTTTACCTGTCTGAAATCACATTATTAGAATTTCTAGTTGGTTTCTCTTTGTATTTTCTGTTTCTCTGCTAACATTTTCCATCTTTTCATTAACGGTGAACATATTATCCTTTATATCTTTATTTATTTTTTAAATGTTTTTATTTATTTTTGAGAGAGAGAGAGACAAAATGCAAGCAGGGGAGGGACAGAGAGAGGGAGAGGCAGAATCTGAAACAGCTCCAGGGTCTGAGCTGTCAGCCCAGAGCCTGACGCAGGGCTCGAACTCACGCACCACGAGATCATGACCTGAGCTGAAGTCAGACGCTTAACCCTACTGAGCCACCCAGGCGCCCCAGTCCTGTATATCTTTAAACACCAAAGGAATAGCTGCTTTAAAATCCTTGGGAATTCCAACACCTCTTTTACCTCAGACTTGGTCTCCATCATTTTGTTCTGTTTTATTTCATTTTTTGAAGAATTTTAAAGTGATTTGTGTGTCACTTACCTTTGAATTTTATGTTGGGCTTTGTCAATGTTACATTGTAAAGACTCTGGATTCTGTTATATTCTTCTGAAGAATCCATTGGCTTGTTAGTTTTAGCAATTAATTAATTTGGTTGGACTGAAAAAGCAAACTTTGTCCATTCATCTGCTCCAATCTCATGCCAGCCTTGTATCCTTATCAGGATTTTGTTCTGTGCCTGGTTCAAAGATGTGGGCATGGTTTTATATGCCATTTGGGAATCCTCCCTCACACTCTCCTTTTGAGAACTCTCCCTCACTTTTAGTGACTTTGGTTGCCTTAAACTCAGTATTTTGGTTATCAGGCCTGGAAGCCTGCAGGATTCTTATTAGAGTTTTAACCACTCCATAAATCAGCAACTTCAGCCTGCTTGGGATTCTAACAGTCACACAAATGGCAGAATCTCCATATACCATTTCCTTCTTCCAAATGTTGACTTACCTCTAAAATTTGCCTGTTTTTATTTTCTATTCAGTCATTCATATCGCTTAAACATTTTTATCCATTTGTTGTTATCTATTGTAGTGCCAGGTTTGTTTGGAACTTTAGTTGACATAAGACACACACACACACATACAGGGGCATGCAATTACTTAAGACTAAAACAAAGTAATAAGGGTGTAAGAATATTAAAATGCAGGGGACATGGATGGCTCAGTCAGTGAAACATCCGACTCTAGATTTCAGCTCAGGTCATGATCTCCTGGTTTATAAGATCGAGCCCCATATGGGTCTCTGCATCGACAGTATGGAGCCTGCTTGGGATTTTCTCTCTCTCCCTCTCTTAATGCCTCTCCCCCACCTCTCTCTCTCTCTCTCTCTCTCTCTCTCTCTCTCTCTCTAAAAATTAACATCAAAAGAAGAATACTAAAATGAATAAGAATAACATCAGAGAAACTAAAAAATATATAATAAGTAAAATACCATTGTATTGGTGAAGAATGGATGTTGGAAGAAAGAAAAATGTTACTAAAGTTCTTATTTGTTACAGATATGATCAAAAAAAGAATATTGAAATGCATAAGAATGCCATGAGAGAAACTAAAAAATTATAGTAAATAAAATAACGATTATACTTTTATTTTTTATTTATTGTTTTAACATGAAATTTATGGTCAAATTGGTTTCCAGACAACACCCAGTGCTCATCCCAACAGCTGCCCTCCTCAATGCCCATCACCCACTTTCCCATCCCTCCCACCCGTCATCAAGCCTCAGTTTGTTCTCAGTTTTTAAGATTCTTTTATGGTTTGCCTCCTTCCCTCTCTGTAACTTTTTTTTTCCCCTTCCCCTCCCTGTTAAGTTTCTCAGGAACCACATAAGAGTGAAAACATATGGTATCTGTCTTTCTCTGTATGATTTATTTCACTTAACATAACACTCTCCAGTTCCATCCATGTTGCTACAAAAGGCCATGTTTCACTCTTTCTCATTGCCAAATAGTATTCCATTGTATATATAAACCACATCTTCAGTATCCATTTGTCAGTTGATGGACATTTAGGCTCTTTCCATAATTTGGCTATTGTTGAAAGCACTGCTATAAACATTGGAGTACAAGTGCCCCTATGCATCAGCACTCCTGTATCCCTTGGGTAAATTCCTAGCAGTGCTATTGCTGGGTCATAGGCTAGATCTATTTTTAATTTTTTGAGGAACCTCCACACAGTTATCCAGAGCAGCTACACCAGTTTGCATTCCCACCAACAGTGCAAGAGGGTTCCCGTTTCTCCACATCCTCGCCAGCATCTATACTCTCCTGATTTGTTCATTTTAGCCACTCTGACTGGCATGAGGTGATATCTCATTGTGGGTTTGATTTGTATTTCCTTGATGAGGAGTGACGTTGAGCATCTTTTCATGTGCCTGTTGGCCATCTGGATGTCTTCTTTAGAGAAGTGTCTATTCATGTCTTCTGCCCATTTCTTCACTGGATTATTTGTTTTTCGGATGTGGAGTTTGGTGAGTTCTTTATAGATTTTGGATACTAGCCCTTTGTCCAATATGTCATTTGCAAATATCTTTTCCCATTCCATTGGTTGCCTTTTAGTTTTGTTGATTGTTTCCTTTTCTGTGCAGAAGCTTTTTATCTTCATGAGGTCCCAATAGTTTATTTTTGCTTTTAATTCCCTTGCCTTTGGAGATGCATCCAGTAAGAAATTGTTGCGACTGAGGTCAGAGAGGTTTTTTCCTGCTTTATCCTGTAGGGTTTTGATGGTTTCCTGTCTCACATTCAGGTCCTTCATCCATTTTGAGTTTATTTTTGTGAATGGTGTAAGAAAGTGGTCTAGTTTCATTCTTCTGCATGTTGCTGTCCAGTTCTCCCAGCACCATTTGCTGAAGGGACTGTCTTTTTTCCACTGGATACTCTTTCCTGCTTTGTCAAAGATGAGTTGGCCATACTTTTGTGGGTCCAATTCTGGAATCTCTATTCTATTCCATTGGTCTATGTGTCTGTTTTTGTGCCAATACCATGGTGTCTTCATGATTACAGCTTTGTAGCAGAGGCTAAAGTCTGGGATTGTGATGCCTCTTTTTGGTCTTCTTCTTCAATATTACTTTGGCTATTCAGGGTCTTTTGTGGTTCCAGAAAAATTTTAGGGTTGCTTGTTCTAGCTTCAGGAAGAATGCTGGTGCAATTTTGATTGAGATTGCATTGAATGTGTAGATTGCTTTGGGTAGTATTGACATTTTAACAATATTTATTCTTCTAATCCATGAGCATGGAATGTTTTTCCATTTCTTTGTATCTTCTTCAATTTCCTTCATAAGCTTTCTATAGTTTTCAGCATACATATCTATTACATCTTTGGTTAGGTTTATTCCTCGGTATTTGATGATTCTTGGTGCAATTGTGAATGGGATCAGTTTCTTTATTTGTCTTTCTGTTGCTTCATTTTTAGTGTATAAGAATGCAACTGATTTCTGTACATTAATTTTGTATCCTGCGACTTTGCTGAATTCATGAATCAGTTCCAGCAGACTTTTGGTGAAGTTTATCAGGTTTTCCATGTATAATATCATGTCGTCTGCAAAAAGTGAAAGCTTGACTTCATCTTTGCCCATTTTGATGGTTTGATTTCCTTTTGTTCTCTGATTGCTGATGTTAGAACTTCCAACACTATGTTAAACAACAGTGGTGAGAGTGGATATCCCTGTCGCGTTCCTGATCTCAGGGGGAAAGCTCTCAGTTTTTCCCCATTGAGGATGATATTGGCTGTGGGCTTTTCATAAATGGCTTCTATGATGTTGAAGTATGTTCCTTCTAGCCCGACTTTCTTGAGGGTTTTTACTAAGAAAGGATGCTGAATTTTGCCAAGTTCTTTTTTGCATCGATTGACAGGATCGTATGGTTCTTATCTTTTCTTTTATTAACGTGATGTATCACATTGATTTGCGAATATTGAACCAGACCTGCAGCCCATGAATGAATCCCACTTGATCATGGTGAATAATTCTTTTTATATGCTGTTGAACTCAAGTTGCTAGTATCTTGTTGAGAATTTTTGCATCCATATTCATTAGGGATATTGGCCTGTAATTCTCTCTTTTTTTGCTGGGTCTCTGTCTGGTTTGGGAATCAAGTAATGCTGGCTTCATAGAACGAGTCTGGAAGTTTTCCTTCCCTGTCTATTTTTTGGGACATCTTGAGAAGGATAGGCATTATCTCTGCTTTAAATGTCTGGTAGAATTCCCCAGGGAAGCCATCTGGTCCTGGACTCTTATTTGTTGGGAGGTTTTTGATAACTGATTCCATTTCTTTGCTGGTTATGGGTCTGTTCAAATTTTCTATTTCTTCCTGTTTGAGTTTTGGAAGTGGGTGGGTGCTTAGGAATTTGTCCATTTCTTCCAGGTTGTCCAGTTTGTTGGCATATAATTTTTTGATACTATTTTTTTGACATATAATTTTTTGATACTATATTTTTCTGATAATTGCTTGTATTTCTGAGGGATTGGTTGTGATAATTCCATTTTCATTCATGATTTTATCTATTTGGGCCACCCCCCTTTTCTTTTTGAGAAGCCTGGCTAGAGTTTTATCAATTCTGTTTATTTTTTCAAAAAACCAACTCTTGGTTTCATTGATCTGCTCTACTGGTTTTTTTTTAGATTCTATATTGTCTATTTCTGCTCTGATCTTTATTATTTCTCTTTTTCTGCTGGGTTTGGGGTGTCTTTCCTGTTCTCCTTCTATTTCCTTCAGGTGTGCTGTTAGATTTTGTATTTGGGATTTTTCTTGTTTCTTGAGATAGGCCTGGATTGCAATGTATTTTCCTCTTAGGACTGCCTTCACTGCATCCCAAAGCGTTTGGATTATTGTATTTTCATTTTCATTTGTTTCCATATATTTTTTAATTTCTTCTCTAATCGCCTGGTTGACCCATTCATTCTTTAGTAAGGGGTTCTTTAACCTTCATGCTTTAGGAGGTTTTCCAGACTTTTTCCTATGGTTCATTTCAAGTTTTAGAGCATTGTGGTCTGAAAGTGTGCATGGTATGATCTCAATTCTTTTATATTTATTAAGGGCTGTTTTGTGTCCCAGTATGTGATCTATCTTGGAGAATGTTCCATGTGCACTCAAGAAGAAAGTATATTCTGTTGCTTTGGGATGCAGAGTTCTAAATATATCTGTCAAGTCCATCTGATCCAATGTATTTTCTTTAAATTTTTGGATGTTTTTTAGTAGCTGCTTTGAAATTTCCTTCTGCTATATACAATATCTCTACCTATTGTGAGTCAATTTATATTACTGATTTTTAGTTTTCCTGAGTTTGTGTCACAGTCTCCTCTTTCTTTGTATGTCCAATGATATTTAGTTGAAAATCAGACATTATATAAAATTCTTTGTAGCAACTTTGGATTCTTCTGCACTTCTTTTGAGTGTTGTTCACCTTTCGTTTGTTTGAATATGCTGTTAATTTGTCTCAACTCAAACTGTAAACTGTATCTCTTCTGTTGTGTACAGTTGTTGACATATCTGCTTCAATATCTGTGTTGTTTTTCTTTTTTAGTTTCCTGGCATTTTCTCCTGGGTCTGCATAATTTAGCATGCAGCCAAGGATTTGGGCAGAATTTATACCAGATTTTGGGACTCATTTTCTCTGTATACAATTTTCTAGGAAGTCTCCCCTACAGTTTTAGCTTCTCAGCCAGTCTTAGTTTCCATCTTTGGAAATCTAAATTTTTATACATCAGCTTTCTGCCATTTGACCTTCACATGATCTGAGGAATGCATTCAATTAAATTAGTAGAAAAAGATTACTTTGTGCAGCAATCTCTTTCAGGATTAGGTTCTGCTCTGGTCCCTGTATTTTTTTTTTTTTTTTTTAATATGAGGCATAGAGTGTTTCTAACTTGGCAGGTTTTTTTTTTTTTTTTAACTGATGAAAATTGTGTGTAACAACATTAGGAGGAGAGGGATCATCATTTTCTTTAGATTCTCAGGGAGGTTTGTGACACAGAGAAATAATAAGAACCACAGTCTTAACCAACAGTTAGATTCTAGATGTGTTTTTACATTTCATTTATAATGATGTCGCTCAAGTAGTTTTAGTTATTCCTTTAGAGATAATTCAAGTAGATTTGAAACTACTTTTATTTGACAAATTTCACTAAAATATTAAATCATATGGGAGTAAAAGCATAATTGCCCTCAAGGCTGCAATCTCTCCTTATTTTTGATTATCTGAATGCCTATATGTATATTTTTATTCATCTCTGTTCCAAGAATGAGTATGGGAAAAAAACCACAGAAGTTTGGATTTTGCATTCCAGTCTCCTATTTTCCAAAAAAGAAAAAGGATCAGTACTCTACATTAAAAGATATGAGAATCTTCTTTATGTACATGGTGACATAGTGGTAATAAAATCTTAGTTTTGCTAGCTGACTTCAGGCACTGAATGCAATATGCTTAGTGTGATTCAACACAATGGAATGGAACAGATTTAGTGTTTCCCTCAAAGGTTATGTATAAGATTCATTTTAATCTCCCTAAACAAGACCACTCCATTCCATTTTAAAACTTGAAAGAATCAGCCCAGGTTTAGAAGTAGCTATATAGACAACTTACATTGAATCCATATTATTTAGTAATTGGATTTTGGAGAGTTTACTTACTTATAAACAGGCAAACAAAAGTATTGATTCTTTATTTTCAAAATATCAGGCCCTATTCCATAAATTGTGAGGTTAGAGCTGTATTTTCTATTATATTGTGACTGGCTACTTTTATTAATTAATTAATTAATTTATTTATTTATTTAACACTTTTTTAACATTTTTATTTATTTTTGAGAGACAGAGTATGAGCGAGTAGGGGCATAGAGAGAGACACACACACACAGAATCTGAAACAGGCTCCGGGCTCTGAGCTGCCAGCACAGAGCCTGACGCGGGGCTCAAACCCATGAACGATGAGATCATGACCTGAGCTGAAGTCAGACGCTCAACTGACTGAGCCATCCAGGTGTCCCTGGCTACTTTCATTCATTTACTTATTTTATGGTATCAAAACCTATTCTGAAATGTCAGAGATTCTTCAATCTAGTGTAGTATTTAAGCAACAAGTAAAAAGGATAGATTGCCAAATACACTGTGATAATTATATTGTATGTGCTATGCTTACAACAAGCACAAGGGATGTGGGATGACCTTAAAGAGATAGTGAAGAATACTAGGGATACACTTAAAGGGGAGAATACCCCAGAAGTGATTATTCTATGATTGCCAATGGGTGATAAATCTTTTGTTTTTGCATGACTAGGAATGGATGATAGGGTCTGTCAGAATGAATTTGAACAGAATTATATGTCATTTTTAGTGAAAATGGGAGGCATTCAATATGTGTAGGTACTACCTTGAGGTATAAGTGGTGGGAGGCTGAAGAATTTAGATGGGACAAGAGTATGAAACGTTTACAGCCTAGTGGGGGGTCCATGACCATTAAGAATTTGAGATATTTAAAAAATAAAATAGTAAAACAATTTTAGAATCTCATCTTCCATACAATTTCAAGATTGGCTTACATGATGAAGTGAAGAGAATGATACAATCTTTAGCTTAAAATGCCACTGCTAACAATTTATGGGGAATATTAAAGGGGGTATTTGAAGTATCAAAGAGTTAATCCATATTTAACATGCTACTTCAGTGGGGTTTTTCATCTACCAAGTGGCTTTAAATACATGTAATATCTTTATTGAATTCCCTCTAATTCCTTTGATTCTTGTCCTCAGATGAGATAAGGATTAAAACTGTTAGAAGAGAATCTAGATGATGTCTGGAGAAGAATAAAGGAGAAAACTAAACAAATCATTCATAGCCTGTACTGGGATGAGATTAGTATCAAGATTATGATCCTGCTTTTACAACTTAGAAACCCTATCTGCAGTCCTGAGTCCCTTACCTCCCAGGAACTCCAAGAAGCCTCTATGGAAGTAAGCAAGCTATATTCCTCACAGAAAAGAGCCATAGCAGTTGCACGAGAAGTGAAGTGCTCCAGATATAAGATTGGATATTTCATTTGTTAAAACTAAAAGGCAGGGGCGCCTGGATGGCTCTGTCAGTTAAGCGGCCGACTTCAGCTCAGGTCATGATTTCGCGGTCCGTGAGTTCGAAACCCGCGTCGGGCTCTGTGTTGACAGCTCAGAGCCTGGAGCCTGTTTCAGATTCTGTGTCTCCCTCTCTCTGACCCTCCCCCGTTCATGCTCTGTCTCTCTCTGTCTCAAAAATAAATAAACATTAAAAAAAAAGTAAAAAAATAGTAAAAGGCAGCCTCTGGAATGGGAGAAGATACTTGCAAATGACATATCTGATAAAGGGTTAGTATCCAAAATACATAAACAACTTAGAGAACTTATCAACCAAAAAACAAATAACCCAGTTAAGAAATGGGCAGAAGACATGAATGGACACTTTTCCAAAGAAGACATCCAGTTGTCTAACAGACACATGAAAAGATGTTCAACATCACTCATCATCAGGGAAATACAAATCAAAACCAAAATGAGATACCACCTTGAACCTGTCAGAATAGCTAAAATTAACAACATAAGAAACAGGTGTTGGCAAGGATGTGGAGAAAGGGGAACCCTCTTGCATTGTTGGTGGGAATGCAAACGGGTGCAGCCACTCTGGAAAAGAGTATGGAGGCTCCTCAAAAAGTTAAAAATAGAACTACCCTGTGATTTAGCAATTGCACTACTAGGAATTTATCCAAAGGATAGAAAAACAAGATTCAAAGGGGTACATGCACCCTGATGTTTGTAGCAGCATTATCTACAATAGCCAAATCATGGAAATGGCCCAAGTGCCCATCGAATGATAAATGGATAAAGAAGAGGTGGTATATATATATAAAACATAATTATATAACTTATATATAATATATGTATACATCATATACATATATATATTATACACATATATGATATATGATATATATAATGTATGATATATATATATTGGCATTTGCAACGATGTGGATGGAACTAGAGTGTTACTATGCTCAGCGAAATGAGTCAGTCAGAGAAAGACAAATACCATACAATTTCACTTCTATGTGGAATTTAAGAAATAAAACAGATGAACATACAGGAGAGGGGGAAAGAGAGAGAGAAGGCAAACAAACCATAAGGGACACTTAACGACAGAGAACAAACAGAGGACTAAGGGGGGAAGGTGGGCAGGGGAATGGGCTAGATGGGTAATGGGAATTAAGGAGGGCACCTGTGATGAGCACTGAATGTTGTATATAAGTGATGAATCATTGAATTCTATTCTGAAAACTAATATTTCACCGTATGTCAACTAGAATTTAAATAAAAATTTGAAAAGAAAAAAAAGAACATTAATAAAAAAGGTTTCAGTGGTCAAAAAAAGAGATAAGGAATCCATTTCAAGAAGACTAGCACTAAAAATGTGGAACCTGTATTTTTAACGTTAATTTGTCAGTCTTAGAAGGTATTATGCATGATGCTGTGGTTAAAATTCACAAAAAGCACTTTTCCAAATTTAAAAAAATGAAATCTTACCTGTATTACTAAAAAATGTTGGGGCGCCTGGGTGGTTCAGTCAGTTAAGAGTCCAACTTCAGCTCAGGTCATGAGCTTGTGGTTTGTGGGTTTGAGCCCCACGTTGAGCTCTGTGCTGACAGCTCAGAGCCTGAAGCCTGCTTCAGATTCTGTGTCTCCCTCTCTCTCTGCCCTTCCACCACTCATTCTCTGTCTCTCTCTCTCTCTGTCTCAAAATAAATAAACATTTACAAAAAAATTTTTTAAGTGTGGATATATATGTACATACACATATATATCTCCATGCTTTTAGATAGACAAAAGTATATATAAATATATAAATAATTAATACAAAAGCATATGTAAATATATGCACATGTAACTTATATTAATATTTAACATATAATTTAATAGTAACATTTAATATTTATAAGTATTAATATTTGTTATACACCAAGATTTTTAGACAAAAGTACATATAAATATGAAAATATTTAGAATTAAATATTAATAGTAAATATATAATCAAATTAATATATTGATCATATATATAAATTTTAAACATATTAGTATATATTAATATACATTCATATAGAAAACTATACTAAAACTATACCAAAGTGCATACACACGTACACACCTTTGTCCCTTTTCTATAACAAGCAAAAGACAGTTACAGACTTATGTACAAAGTAGGACACGTTTTCATCGGGAAGCAAAAACATAAAATAAATAGCCTCTTCTTGTGTGAATCCTACAGAACAGCTAAAGGCTGACTACTGAACTCCCCCAGTTACCTTATTATGAGAGGACTCAGCAGTTCATTTTATGGTCATTGTTTTCATTGCCCCTTTCCACAAACGTCATAATTGCACTGATTCATGATACCCGCAATTGTCCAATTTGGGGGAACAAGCAGTGTCATTCATCACCTTTTATTTCCACATATTGCAACCACTGATTTCAGTCACTGAGGGAGTAAACAAGGAGAGTCACGGTCAGTCAGCCTCAGGCAAACGGATTTGGGAAGAACGTAATGAGTTGGTGAAAAGGACAAACTGACTTCACCTTCCCATTAATAAAATATTTGTCCATTTCTTTTCTTTATATAGATTTGTGTGCATGTGAACCAATCTGCAGCAAAAATCCTGGTTTGGAGATAGTACTGAAAATAAAGTATATTTAATTGTTTAACAGACAACTGCCATACATATGTATTCTAATGCATTTTTTTCTCACCAAGATCATTAAATTACTAGGGTGCTACCATTTAAAATCAATCTAATGTTCTTACTACCTTCCATCAGAAATCTAGTTGTGACAATATCAAGAATAGCCTGCCAAAATTTTGGTTAGAGGTAAAAAATTAGGTGGTCCTTAACAACCAAGAAGAAGAAGAAAGGATATCTCTTTCCTGACTTAGGTGAGAAAGAACATGTAGATAAATGGTTATAAGATGAGAGCATTTGATCCTAAAGTCAAGATATGTTGGGTCTCCCTTCCAAAAACAATTTTCTACTAAAAACAAGCAGTCAATATAAATGTGTGCAACAACATTGGCAAGTCATTTTTCTCTTTTAAATTGAGAATCTTTATTCATTCTCTTTGACTAAGGAATCCTTATAGATGAATTTTTTTTTGTACAAATAATGTAGGGAGAAAATATATTTCTGGAGGTATTCCTGATAGTGGTATTTATAATAGAAATAAATTTGGAATAATCACAAAATCCTAAAAAGAATAACAGTTATATTCACTTTGCTACAAACACAAGCTAGAATACTATACTACAATTGAAATTGTTTTTGTGATAAAATTTGAAAATATGCGACAAACATTAGCTCATAAAGTTAAATACAAATACACAGTTACATAGTTAAAGAACTCATCCTATTGCACACAGTACAATGAATAAATAAATTGTGGAATATTTAGAAAAGGGAATCTTATGCAAAAATGTAAATGAACTGTGGTTAATGCAGTGAAATAGATAAAATTTATTAGCATAAATTTAATAAATTTAATATTGAGCAAAAGAAGTACAGAATGCATACAGTACAATGCCATTATGCAAAGTTAAGCAACAATGTTACTTGGAGATATGCATGAACAGTGAAAGCCCAAATGAACAAGTACAAGGAAAGACATGATTATTGCAAGGTCAAGACAGTGATTACCTCCAAAGAAGAACAAACAGGAAATGATCAAGAGGTAAATCACATTAAGGGCTTCTGGGAGGTTAATACTACCTTTTTTCTTCACCTGGGTTGTGGTTACAGTGATGAGTCTTTCAAATTAATTGTTTTCTGTACTTTTATATCTAATGTGATATATTTTATAGTAATAAGTGTTTTTAAAAGGAATTCAGAATCCCTAATGTTTTTTTCCAACTCTGGAGAAATAGAAAATAAGAATCGAACTAGGATTTGAAGAACAGATAAAATTAACACAAATAAAGACATGATGAAAGGAATTTCCAAAGATACACAACTGCATGGCCCAAAGGGAAGACAAAACAGACAAGTTTGGCTATATTGATGAGTATATGAAGGCAATTGGAGGGTATTATGCTAAGTGAAATAAGTCAGGCAGAGAAAGACAGATACCATATGTTTTCACTCACATGTGAATCCTGAGAAACTTAACAAAAGACCATGGGGGAGCGGAAGGGGGAAAAGAAAAGTTACAGAGAGGGAGGGAGACAAACCATAAGAGACTCTTAAATACTGAGAACAAACTGAAGGTTGATGGGGGGTGGGGAAGAGGGGAAAGTGGGTGATGGGCACTGAGGAGAGCACCGGTTGGGATGAGCACTGGGTGTCGTATGGAAACCAATTTGACAATAAATTATATTTAATATAAATTTAAAAAAAGAAAGAAACTTTTTTTTTAAAAAAAAGGGAAATTAAGCTGAAACATTACAGGCAAAAGAAGCCCCTGAACCCTAAGCAAATTGCTTATAATAGGAGTAACTAATGGAGTTTTCTTTCTTTTCTTTTTTTTTTAAGTTTATTTATTTTTGAGAGAGACAGAGACAGCATGAATGGGGGCAGGGGCAGAGAAAGAGGGAGAGAGAGAGAATCCCAAGCAGGCTCTGTGCTGTCCGTGAGGGACTCACAAAACCATGAGATCATGACCCGAGCCGAAACTGAGTCAGACACTTAACCGACTGAGCCACCCAGGGACCCCCAAGACAATAGTGTTTTATGTGAGTAAAAAACTTGGATTAATCCTTTGCTTTCCCTATAACCTGCGGGCAAAATCAGTATCATCCCAATATCCCTAAACCACTAGGATATAGAGCAGGCATGGTTGAAACAACTTCGGTATTTCCTCCTTCCAGGCCTGAGAGCAGTTTCATATATCCATTTTCCAACACCACCGAGTTTTCAATCCACCAGCTCCTATGTATCCGGGTCACTAAGTCTAGAGTCCTAATTTGGTTCCTGTATGCTGTCATTTTGATAGTTCCTATTCCAGCCAAGGCCCTACAGTAGTTGAGCCTTTCAGATTATAATTGCATAATTCAGATTTCCTGCCAGCACTTTCCATACCTAGTTCCACGTCCCTAGTAGGACACATGGAATTTAGTGCTGAATATAGCTTACCTTTCAGTACAATATGCCTTCATCTCCCTGACTGCCCCCGGTATCCAGGTCTGCTGGCCAGTTAACGAACGCGTGCCTAGTGCCTTCTCCTCAATTAGCCTGCCGTTGGAAGTGTGGACAAATTTCATAATTTATTTGTATCTGGATTTCCAACTTTAAGAATAGAAATGACGCTTGTTCAACAAATAGAAATGGATATGAAAATCAACTGTTGTCTAGGTAAATTGATGTTATCACATTTCTTTCCTAATTTTAGGCTAACAACATTACTCCTGACCATGGTGGAAATGCTGAATAAATGTATGTTGCAATTATCAAGTATTGAGTAATTTTTTTAATAAAGAAATATGTTTTCATTTTTCAGGAGAAATGAAGTCATACTTCCCCTAGACGATTAACAAAAATTACCTTTGAAGTATATGATCGGAGTATAATTGCTTGATAAGAGATGAGAAAATTTAAAGAGTAATTTCCAGTGGCCTGAAATGTTCTATTCATTATTGTGATGACTCATAGACACCATTTGCCTTTCCCTTAAGAATGAAGAGTCTCCACAGCAGAAAACAAAAAACAAAAACAGAACACCAGGAATGCATTTTTTAAAGTCTTGGGTATTCACATTTTAGTTACATAAATTATTTCTTGATTTAAAAAAAGGAATCCACAGCCTTTTTTTTTCAGATACTTTGTTTTTAACGTCTTTTCCCAGTAAAACAATCATAAAGGAGGGTGGTGCAAAGCAATTAAAATAGCTTTGGTTATAAATTATCCCTCCAGAGACTATGATCTGTAGTGATACATCTGTTTTCACAAATAACAATTGCCATAACATTGCATTACTGAATTCTCTTCTATGTAAATATTTGTTCCAGCCCAACTTATCCTGAGTTACTCCCACTAAAGCTGCCATTGATGTGTGCTCCTTAGAAACTTGAGTTTTTGCTATGTCTCTGTTCTCTAGTGCTTTGATTGTTGCATAAGCCTGTGCATAATTTAAGGGATTTGTCAATTCTTAATTATTGTGTTTCATCTGCTGCATATTATCCAAGTATAATGCTTTGCCTCTGGCTGTTTTCTGTGTACAATTGTAAATCAATTCCGATTTCTAAATGGGAATAGAAGAAAGCATCTACCTGTATTTACTTATGTATTTGTATTAGTCCACAATCGTTGACTGCAAATAATTGGCAAGTATTCGGTCTAGTTCAAGTAAAGGAAAAAAGAAAAAGGAATTCGGGCAATCCTCAAGGGACAGGAAATATATCAAGACCCTTGAGGGAATTCCCAACTTTCTTTATATACATGTCTCTGTGAAAACTGGCTCTTTCGGCTTCAAAATGCACATGGGAGAATACGGATGCTCCACTCTCCTGAGTTCGTGCAGAATTAAATTTATTGCTTCTTGTTCTGTATCCTCAGTTTTCAAGAGAGGGAGAGAGGTTGCCTCAACCTCTTCATGGTCCTTACAAGGAGTCAAAACAAACGTAGATGCTGGGAAGCAGCCCCTTTAGAAAAGGATGGGAAATGGTTTTCTATAAGAAGGCCATATATATATATATATATATATGTATATATATATATATATATATAGTTAAATATATTTCTTAAATATATTTAACTATAAGCTGTCTTTTTTAAAGTTTATGTGTTTATTTTGAGAGAGAGAGCACGCAGGGGAGGGAAAGAAAGAGAGGGAGAGAGAATCCCAACTGGCCCCACGCTGTCAGCGCAGAGCCCAATGCTGGACTCGAACTTGTGAACCATGAGATCATGACCTAAGCCAAAATCAAGAGTCCGAGACTCAAACCACTGAGCCACTCTAGCTGTCTTTTCTAAAATGAGCCTTTTGTTTCTTGAAATACATACCTGTACTCTCAGTACTACCTTTGGCCTTAATTTGAATCCAGATCTAGAATCTGCCTATGAGCCTAGATAGATATATTTTGTAATGATTAGTCCCTTTAGGAGAACACACAGAAGACGTTCTGATCTACTCTGTGATTCAGAGGTAACTTTGGCATGTACAACGTGGAGCTCTTCAAGGCTGTTGCTTCAACTCTCATACACAGGCTCACTAAGCAGGTAGACAATTTGAAGCAAATGCCAGGAATGTGTGTTACAAGGAAGCTGTGTGATTATTAGGCAAAAACAATGTGCAATTCATTCCTCTTATTAATGAGCCGTTTCCCCTTCAGGCAAATTATTTCACCAATGTATGATCATGAAGGGCTTCAGTCAGACCTTATTGCAAATTGGACATATTGCTGGACAGATGCCATTGACTTAGAAATGCACACAAGGCTTTTTCAGTAGAGCTTTCTCACAAAGCAACCTGGAGAGAGAACACACAATTCCATCAGCCCCAGATTATCTGATGTTAAACTTCAGAAGATTTCCTTATGGGACCAAAAAGACAAGAAGGTATTTGGGCAGTAGAGGAAAACTAAGACTTAACAGAGAAGAACAAAGTCAGAGATGAATTTAATTAGTGGCGGGAGATATTGACAAGACATATAGTACAGAAAAGAGAAATTAGAAAGATTATCCTCTCGAACTTTTTTTTTTTCCCATTTCTATAAAATCTATTGTTAAAGGCAGAACATTGAGAAAGATGTTGTCCGTCATCAGTACGGAAGAGTAACCCTACTGAAAAAGCTTAGTTTTGTATGTACTGTTTCAACATACCAGAGCATATTTAAAGCAAACATATTCTAATGGATTAAAATTCTTATGTCACATGAGCAACAGGATAAAGTTAAGAAAATCATCTTCTTTCCTGTGATTCCAAAATTATCAGACATTTTTAAGCAAAGTATTCTCTTTGTTGTAACACCATTTAGAAGATGGGAAATGGATGGCAGTCAGGTGAACTTAAAAGAAATACCTGAAATTTTACCAGTGGGGGAAAAATATCACAGTATTACAATACCTTGAAAGGAGAAGAAGATAGGGAAAAGGGGAGGGAGGGAAAGGGGGAAGGGAGGGAGGAAGGAAGGAAGGAAGGAAGGAAGGAAGGAAGGGAAGAAGGAAGAAAGGAAGGAAGGGAGGGAGTATGGAAAGGGATACCGAAAATCTTGCATTATTGCTATGAGAAGTCCCACAACCAATATTAATTTGGCTGCTTTTCCCTTTACTCAGTCCCATTTTATAAGATTTTATGGCTTTAATCACCTTAGGGAAAGAAGTACAATAAAAGTGCTTTGTGATTTTCTAAATACACAGACTCTCCTAATTCCTGTGAGATCTCCAGCAGGATTTTGGAATAGAGACCGCGACTACTTTATGAAAAGTATCCACTAAAGAGAGTTCGTTTGTTATTTTGATGATTATGACCAGCACTGCAGTGTGCCAGAAAGCATTAAGGTGCTAAACCGCAAAATGAACAGTGTTTAATATGTGCTTTGGCGGTCATGCAGATTCAAATTGGGTTAGTTAACTCAGATTGCATTTTACCCACATCTTTCATCCTAAAATTCTGTCACTGTCACCACTGAGGTATAAAATACCCGTTTTTCAGCTCATAGGCGTTTCAGGGTTACCTCAAGGGCAATGTGTAAATATTTGAATGTCCAGTGCAAAGAAGCCAATTTCCTTCCCTGCACCCCAACAACCTCACTCCAGGACAACATAAAGGAGAAGTGACCCCACTCTATTCTGGCACAGAGAATTAATTCCCAGTGAAATGATGGTAAAAGGAGATGTATCAACAGTAACATTTTCTCTTTCTCCTGTGTGGTGTTATTACTGCTGGGAGATCACATTGGATCCGATCTTCCCAAACTCGGAGAAACATTTGCCACAAAAACTATGTTATCTTCCTACCTGGCCTGGATTTTGTAGAACCAGAATCCTTGTTATGGGCTCTGCCACTACTTGAGTTGCAAATACACCGTCCCATTTTCCTAGCTATTATGTTTCCTAGTTATTATGCACACAGGAAATGTTAAGAAGTCTATTGCTGTCTGTGGCAGCTGGTTTCGGCACTGAACTAGGAGTGCTTTGTGAGGGACCGTGGTGTCTCGTTTAGTTTTGTATCTCCAGCCTCTGGCCAAACACAGGAAGAGCTCAACAAATCCTGAAAGAACAAATGGACTCCAAATGAAGCATCATATGGAAAGAGGGGAGCCTGCCCGGCTCTCCCGTTAGACAGTGACACCATTTAGAAAGATAAGATCCAGTTTGAACGGAATTTTGGATTTTTCTATGTCAGCCACAGACCAACATCACTGGAAAACAGCCCGCTTGCAAGGGTACTTGAAGCCAAGATCCCAGAGTTAAGCCTGAGTTAAATATGAAGAGAGGATTAATAAGGCATCCAAACTAAGCTGGAGTACTTCATGTGACAATATATTAATAATACAATGGAAATAAGCTACTAATCTACTAGTCGGGAAATGTTTCACTGAATATATATGATAGACCCATGGAACTGTTAGTCTTCAATGACACAACGTATCAGTTTACTTCATACCGTGCTTGAAATCAGATTCGCCTCTTAACGCTGCCTTTTTTTCTAATTCCGCTCTGCTTTCATGGCCTGCTTTGCCTAATTTCTATCCGATTCTCTTATGCTCAAGTTAACACAATTTTCTTCGTGTCGATACAGCGCCTTTTGCCTTCTGCAAGAGGCCTGGCTCACCGCAGGCCCTGGTCACGCTCACACACGCGCAAGGGAGTTCACATCCTGTCGACAAACTATGGACCTGCGGGAAGGAGTCACTGGTGGCTAGATTCTTTCCCTTTTCTCCCACATGATTAACAGTCCTATAATGTAATGCCTAAGCCTTCTTGGCGAATGTTTCCACAAGACCAACCTGCAAACTTTATATTGGTTTAACCTGCCTCGCTACCTTTTTTCTTTATTCCTGCTCCCCGGAATTGCATCGCCTAATGGAAAATAGGAGCACACAACACTTGGCCTCAAGCTCTGCTTTCTGGAGGAACCAGGTAAGACATTTAAACTGGTCCTGAAAGAAAACTTTCAGGCCCTGATTTTGGAGCTAGAATACCCAAGTAGCGATCATTTTCACTTCACATGGTGGGGATAACAGTATACTTTCAAGGGCTTTCCCCACACATGTATTCCTTTTCTGCTCCCCATTACATTATTATCTGCCAGGTTTGTAGAGCAAAGCCAGAAATGTACAGTAGCCATCCTCGAAGAATTTCCAGCTGCAATTTATTTTAAAAAATAAAGCTAGCAACTGCAAATGGTGTTAGGCTGGTCATTAAAACTTGGAAGTTCATTCAAAATACAGTTTTAAAAATGAATAGCAAGTATTCAGTGAAATTGATGTTGGTTTTACCCACAAAATCAGACAAGACCACAAACTTTTTTTTTCTTTTAATATGAAATTTATTGTCAAATTGGTTTCCATACAACACCCGGTGCTCATCCCAACAGGTGCCCTCCTCAACGCCCCTCACCCACCCTCCCCTCCCTCCCACCTCCCCCATTAACCCTCAGTTTATTCTGTTTTTAAGAGTCTCATATGGTTTGGCTCTCTCTTCTCTTTTTTTTTTTTCCGCCCACAAACGTTTTTATTTGCATTTTTAACTTTTGGTGATTGATCCCAATTTGCCTAACACAGGAAATGGAAATATTCATGGGGGAAGGAAAGAGACTTGGTCACATCTGTCAGGGAGAGAAAGAAATAGGGGTAGATAGATAGAAGGAGACTGAGGAAAAGAAGGGGCAGAATAAAATTAAAGAGGGACAAGGCTAGATCCCTGGACTTGAGCATTGTACAGTGGCCAGGCCTTGCACTTCGAAAGATTCCAAGTTGGGTTTAATGCCCTGCTGTCAGGTGTCTTAACATTTTTAATTCTGTAACAAAGGGTTCCCGCTTTCATTTGCACTAAGCCAGGTGCTTTGTGCAAATACGTACAAGTGATTCAGCTGGTCCTGGGGCAGAGAGAGCAGAAAAGTTGGAATGGAAAGAAAGAGACATAAAAAAATTATTTTGCTCTAGTTAAGAATAAAGAGATTGGGGGCACCTGGCTGGCTTCAGCTCAGGTCATGATTTCACCCCTGTCTGAACTGTCAGCTCAGAGCCTGGAGCCTGCTTAGGACTCTGTTGTCTCCGTTTCCCTCTGCCCCTCCCCCACTCACGCTCTGCCTGACTCTCTCTCTCTCTCTCTCTCTCTCTCTCTCAAAAATAAATAAACATTAAAAAACAATTTTAAAAAAATTAAAAAAATAAGGAAACTGGAAATGAAATGGATTTTTAAAATTTTTTTTTAACATTTATTCATTTTTGAGACAGAGAGAGACAGAGCATGAATGGGGGAAGGTCAGAGAGAGAGAGGGAGACACAGGGAAACAGGCTCCAGGCTCTGAGCTGTCGGCACAGAGCCCGATGCGGGGCTCGAACTCACAGACTGCGAGATCATGACCTGAGCCGAAGTCGGACGTCCAACCGACTGAGCCACCCAGGCGCCCCGAAATGGATTTTACAATGCAGGTGGATTTGGTGGACACATGACACAATATTGAATGGTGTGGGATGGGAAGTTTATCCGTGACGCCCTCCCAGTTTTTCTAGACCCCATGGCATAGAGAAAATTGTAAACCAGTACACAAAAGCAAGAAGGGGAATAAATGTGAACACTGAAGCTGGACAAGTACAGGTGTATGTGTAAGGTGGGGGGAGCAGAAGGTTTCAAGACTTCATCTGTCAAAGAACGAGACCTGGGGCATCTATGATATGATGCAATCAGTGACCAGAAAGAGTACAGGGGAGGGGGTAAAACAGACAAAACATTAAAGTGTTTTTATATTACATAAGGCTGATACATTAAAATGTCAAATACCCAACCTGACATGAATCTATCTCATGCAAATTTTTCCGAAAAACTGGATTATATTATAGCATTTTCTTTTGTGCCCAGGACTGTTACAGATGCTGGGAATTTGGTGGTAAATAAGACAGACCATAGTGCCAGTCCAAAGATAGGCTACTTATGCAAGTAACTACCCGATTCAAATTGTTGTAAGTGCTTCGAAGAATATATGAGTTACAAAAATTTACATATTGGAAGCCCAATCTAGTATGAGGGAGGGAAATGAGAGCCTTCCTAAATAAGTAGCATTTAAGTTGAGATGAATAGGGATTAGTCAGGCATGAAGTGGAAGAATTAAGGAAGCATTTCATGGGGCACCTGGGTGACACAGTCAGTTAAGCATCTAACTCTTGATTTCAGATCAGGTCGTGATCTCAGGGTTGTGAGATTGAGCCCCCCCTTCGGGCTCTGCATCGAGTGTGGAACTTGCTTAAGATTCTCTCTCTCCAGGGCACCTGAGTGGCTCAGTTAGTTAAGCAACCAGCTCTTGATTTAGCTCAGGTCATGATCTCTTGGTTTGTGGGGTCGAACCCCATGTCAGGCTCCAAGCTGAGTGCCTGGAGCCTGCTTGGGATTCTCTCTCTCCCTCTCTCTCTCTCTCTCTCTCTGCCCTGCCCCCACTCCTGCATGAACATGTGTGCTCTCTCTCTCTCCCTCTCTCTCTCTGCCCTGCCCCCACTCCTGCATGAACATGTGTGCTCTCTCTCTCTCTCTTTCTCTCTCTCTCTCTCAAAATAAATAAACTTAAAAAAAAAGATTCCCTCTCCTTCTCCCTCTGCCCTTCCCCACTCCCCTCTCTCTCTCTCTCAATTCAGGTACATGGCCAGTATAGCAAAGTTACATGCAAATTACATGAGACCAAAATGCCAGAGCAGAGAACCTTTGCTTTTCTTTTGTTCCCTGTTGTACCTTACCACCTAGTATAGTCCCAGGCACATAATAGATGCTCAGTAAATATGTACTGGATGAATGAATAATTGAAGGATGTGTTCTCAGTTAGTTTAAAAAGCCCAAAGCCCAAAGGATCATGTTAGAAGCAAACCTTCAAACAGTGAGCAGGTTGTAGTCACTAACAAGTACGGGTAGAAACAAATTCAAGAAATAGTGTATAAGTTACCATTAGTTAAGTACTAAGGTCTGCAACAGCTTGAATCATTCCTGTTCAGAACACAGTCTTCAGGGTCCAGCAGGTTTTTCACAGCCCATACATTAAGGAAGTCTACAATGTCAAAAGTTGTACCACCTGCATAGATGCTCCGCAAGTCTAAGTAATGGATCATCCTTCATATAAACCAGCTCAATCACAGTAAGTCCATTTACCTTTGAGTAAACCGCATCGTGCATTGCTTGTGAGTGGTTAAGGCTCCGATAGAAATGTTTTTCTTTTATTTTCTTTCAGTCTAACATACACTGACCACTGACCCAAGACAGAGAGTTTTGGTATTGCATAATTCTTAAATCACTCTGCTGAATTGTTTCCCTTGGACAGAAACTTAAGGCTTAACACAAACTCGTGATGAGTGATTCAGGATTGCCCCCTTTTCTTTTCTGTGTTTCCATTGTCTCCACTAAGGAATTGCTTCAACCACAGTATGCATTTTCTGAGTGACTTCAGTCTTTACAATTGAAAGAAAAAAAAATAGAACCCGATTTTAATTTTTTTTAACATTTATTATTTTTTTAACGTTTATTTGTTTTTGAGACAGAGAGAGACAGAGCATGAACGGGGGAGGGGCAGAGAGAGAGGGAGACACAGAATCGGAAGCAGGCTCCAGGCTCCGAGCCATCAGGCCAGAGCCCGACGCGGGGCTCCAACTCAGGGACCTAGAGATAGTGACCTGAGTTGAAGTCGGACGCTTAACCGTCTGAGCCACCCAGGCGCTCCAACATTTATTTATTTTTGAGAGATAGAGACAGAGCATGAGTAGGGGAGGGCCAGAGAGAGAGGAAGACACAGAATCTGAAGCCTCCAGGCCCTGAGCTGTCAGTACAGAGCCAGAAGCAGGGCTCGAACCTACGAGCTGTGCACGAACTGTGAGATCATGACCTGAACCAAAGTCGGACGCTTAACCGACTCAGCCACCCAGGCACCCCTTGAACCCGATTTCAATTATTGTTTGTTTTCAGACTTTATAAACATCCAAATAAGAATTCCTTGTTTTAACTAGCTAATCTTTCTCTTTCTAAGTGAACACAATATAATTTAAAATATTTATTTTGTTAACTGGTATTCCTTTCACATGCAATATGCCAGTAAGATCTGTATACAAATCACAATATATTGTAATCATTTATGTAATGAATAAGTCATCAATAAATTAACCTATTAACAAATAGGTTGTTTTTACATGTACTGGCTGCTCCTGAAGACATGAACTACATCTTAGACATCTGTGAATTATGTATATTCATTTTTAATGTGCCTGATGCCCATTCATTTCCTATCTACAGCCCACTTTCTTTTTAAAAATTTTTTAAAATGTTTATTTATTTTTGCAAGAGAGAGAGACAGAGCATGAGCGAAGGAGGAGCAGAGGGAAAGGGAGACACAGAATCTGAAACAGGCTCCAGGCTCTGAGCTGTCAGCACAGAGCCCGTCGCGGGGCTCGAACTCAGGAACCGCGAGATCATAACCTGAGCGGAAGCCACACACTTAACCGACTTAGCCCCCCAGGTGCCCCTAAAGCCTATTTTCTTATTGACCAACTTTTTAAAAAATCTACTCTTATTTATTAGTTTTTTGGTGTTAGTCACCACATTCACATGAACTTACTGATTAAATGAGGCTATACATATAAAGTTCTAAACACTATGTTGATTGAATAAGCACTCAATAAATACTGGCCATTTAATTTTTCATCTAGTCTCTACATATATCATAGTATCTTACAAGGTAGGTATTGTTGTCCCACTCCACAAATGAGGACACAGTGCTCCACGAGGTGAAGCATGAAGTCACTTGCCCAAAGGGACCTGGCCAGTATGTTTCTGAAATCAGTTGTGTCTCCTCTCAAGCAACCACCTCTCACCACACGTGATTTCAGAATATCCTTGGGACAGGTTTTGTGGCTCATCAAAATAGACATGCACTGAAAATACAGGAACCTAAGCCCTGCTCAGACATCGCACAATGTAGAGTCTATGTGGATAGAATACGGACTTGTTCTTCTTAAAGAAGTGAACTTATCGGGATAAGGTACAGAGTTTAGAGAATCTGCTGTAAAACCAGAGGAGAATCTAGCAAGTATGGGGCCTGCCTCCTAGCGCAGACCATTTGAGAGAGTTCATTCCCCCCAGCACAGTTACTAAGTACTAGCTTTCTGTGAGGCACTGTGTTAACACAAGGGCAATCAGACCAAGGTAGGAATGTCAGAAGTGCTAAGTGCCCTTGTCACGCAAATAGTAAGAGCAAAACAGACTGCAATAAACAAATAATTGCAGACTGGCAATTTGACAAAGGCAAATAAGATGCTGAAAGGCACTTTGTTACAACTTCAGATGTCCAGTCCTTGTAGTTTTCCAATTTGCATATTAACTTTTTAAAGATAATTAATGTTGTTCACAACCACAAAAGTTGTATCACGAATGAGTGGAGACTGTCTCATAAGTACGATGATGTTTTTAAATTATTTGTAAAAAGTCATCGATATAATCCATCATATTGATGTTGTTTAAAAACAAAACAGCATATGGTCTTAATAGATTCAGAAAAGAATCCATAAAATATATCAGCTCTTTTTCTAAATTTTTTTTTAATGTTTGTTTATTTTTGAAAGAGACAGAGTGTGAGTGGGAGAGGGGTAGAGACAGAGGGAGTCACAGAATCCGAAGCAGGCTCCAGGCTCTGAGTTGTCAGCACAGAGCCCAACATGGGGCTCAAACTCACAGACTGTGAGATCATGACCCAAGCTGAAGTCGGATGCCCAACTGACTTGAGCCACCCTGGTGCCCCTATAAAATATATGATCCTTTTGTAACAAAAACTCAGCTACATTTCAATAAATGACTTCTCTTATCCTAAGGAAAGGCATACCTCGAAGAGTAGTTCTCAAACTTTAGTTTGCCTACGAATGAATAATCTGGGGGACATTATTGAAACACAGATTTCTGGGATCATCCTCTTTCCCTCAGAGTTTCTGATTCAGTAGGTCTGGGGTGGGGCTGAATAATCTGAATTTCCAGGGTGACTGAGTGGCTCAGTAGGTTAAGCATCAGACTCTGGATTTTGGCTCTTAGGTCACGATCTCAAGTTCCGTGAGACAGAGCCCCACGCCGGGCTCTGTGCAATCAATGTGGAGCCTGCTTGGGATTCTGTCTCTCTCTCTTCCCCTTCCCCACTCCTCTCTCTCTCTCTCTCTCTCTCTGTCTCTGTCTCTGTCTCTCTCTCTCAAAATTGGTAAATCAATTTAAAGAAAAAGAATTTGAGTTTCTAACAAGTGCCCAGGTGATGTTGATCAGTGGTCCACAACACTGACCATGCACTGAGAGTCACTGGCTTATAGTCTTAATTGTAAAAGAGCAGAATCAATCACTGTGAAGTCAGGATCAAAATAAGAACTCTCAATTCTGTTCTATCATTTAGAGACTCTAAGTAGAATAACACGAAAATTAAAAGTATGAAGAAGTTCAAACATTGAAAAACAAAAACAAAACATTTGTCTTTATTTGCAGGCAATATGCTAAGCCACATACACAATCCAAAACATTCACTTAATACATAAAAACACTCCATGTTTATGTGTGTGTGGTTCTATATGCCAGCGAGAACCAATCGGAAAAGCAATTAAATACATATTTTATATGAAATTTTAAATTTTAAAATTAAACTACTTAGGGATATAGCAAGAAAAATGAGTGGAAGATATTGTGAGTGGAAGATAATGTAGAAAGTTGTAAAAAAATTTTAATTTTTTTTCACATTTATTCATTTTTGAGAGAGAGAGAAAGAGAGGGACATAATGTTAGCATGGGAGGGGCAGAGAGAGGGGGAGACACAGAAACCTAAGCAGGCTCCAGGGTCCGAGCTGTCAGCACAGAGCCCAACGTGGGGCTTGAACTCCCGAACCGTGAGATCATGACCTGAGCTGCAGTCGGTGCCCAACTGACTGAGCCACCCAGGCGCCCCCAAAAGTTGTTAAATTTTACCAAAGCGTGCAAAAGAGGACCTATGGAAGTGCCAAGGAACTAGAAAATATTAATGATGTTATTAATCTATGAATTTCATTAGTCCAAATTTAAAACAATACCAATCACCTTTTCAATAGAATTTTTCACAGAATGTAAAAAGTTAACCTTGAAATCATTTGGAAGAGTACAGAAACCAAAAATGTAAGAAAGTTTGGAGGACGAGTTCAGAGGAAGTATGTAAATTACACCTATGGATATAAACAAATAGACCAACGGATCAGAACAGACGGCCTTTTAAACGGATACTTGTATAAGGTTCATTATATGATTTCCCCACAATTTATCCATCCCCCTAGTGATGGAACTTTAAATTATTTCATTATGTTTGCTACTGCTATCAGCACTACATGGAACATTCTTTATATTTATCATCATCGACGTGCGTGTCAGCGTTAACTGATTTCTCTTGGATGTGCACAGTAAATAAAGCCCAATTGCTCTCCAAAGTGTCTGTACCCATTTATACTTCTATCAGGATGACAGAGATACAGTTCTTCACGCCTTCTCCAATACCTGGGATTTCTGGGTTTCTTATAAAGTTTCATAAAACTAAGGAGTCAGAAATTATCTTCCATTATTTTATTTGTGTGCCTGTCACTACCAGGCAAGCTGAGTATCACTTCACAAGTCTATTGACCACTTAGTTTCCTCTTCTGTCAAGTGGCCGCCCATATCCTTTGATCTTTTTACCTACTGCTGGACTTCTTTTTGTTCATCAGTCTGAACTCCGGCTGCGATACCTTATCCGTTATATGAATTTATGTAGTCTTGACTCGCCTCTGCTGTTTGACTTCAAGTTTTGCCTGTGGGTCTTTGGTTTTGAAGTTTGAAACGCACGCTATGGAAACCGGTACCTTAAATTTGGGATTAGTATTGTTGGTGTCTTATAGAAGACATTCCAAAATCATAACACTTGGAGATGTTTCAAAAACCTATACATGAATGCAATATATTGAATGTAAGACAAAATATCGCAATCAGAACCAGAGGGTAACCCACCCCCTTCAGAATAAATAGCATGCCATTTGGAAGATCGCGGGGTGAGCTCAGCGTATCCATCTGTATTCCCAACATAGTGCCTTGTAAAGTTTGCACTTATCAGCCAGCTTGCCATGAAGGCACTTTAGGAAAGACTAGAGTGACTCAAATAAATAAATAATTCCTTTTCTGCCTTATTGATGTTGGTGACTCGATACACTTTTTTTTTTTTTTTTAGTTTATTTAAATTCAAGTGAGTTACCACACAGTGTAGGTAGTAGAACCCAGTGATTCATCGCTTACATACAGCACCCAGTGCTCATCCCGACAAGTGCCCTCCTTAAAGCCCATCACCCAGTTAGCCACCCGCCCACCCACCGCCCCCTCCCGCAACCCTCTGTTCGATACACTTTTAAAAACAGCTCTTTTCTCTTAGAAGTTTCTTTGGGAAAATTCAGTGAAGCGGAACCCTTCCATAACCACGAAAGTTGGCAAGCTGCCTTGATGAAAATTGTTACCATACTGTGATGAACTTCTGGTACTTGTGTGAATCTAATTGCAAGAAAATGTCATTCTCGTAAAGGAAATATTTGGTTTCACCGGCCTGTAAATCCGTATTAGCTCCTCTAAGCCACCGGTTCAAACTGAAATCCAGGATCTGGTTCATAATAATTAGCTGCGGCTAAATCAGTTTGAATCACAGTCATTTGGCTATTCTAAGAGACACTGTTAATATTAAAATACTCGATGGCACCTGCTTAGCATGTTTGCCTTCATATGCTATTTCCAGTTTCTTTGTAAGTTTGCCAAGTGTTTTCAAATGAGTCCCCTGGGAAAATGACCTATCAGTAATTTTTTCCTGCCTTTTCTCAGGCTGATAGGAGAGCAGTTCTTTGATCTTGCTGAGGGTTGCACTTCTTAGTTTTCTAAGCACAGAGAAACCTTATGTTTGTGCAGCTAGGCAGAGCTTTGTGCCAGCACTGGATATTTTTATGTCTTACATAAAGCTTAAAAGCTGAAATCATGATCTACAGGTTAGAGGAACAGAGAATGTCTCAATGTTTTCCCTAAAATTATGCGAGGCTCTTTATGCTTTATCCTTTAGAATTTTATGCTTTGATACTTTGCTTTTTCCATCACTTTTCTCAACTAAACCTTCTTTCCTTGCCACTCAGTCCCTCCTCCCACCCACCCCCTTTCTCGAAAGTACACAGAAAACCATTATCGATCCTTTGCAGACAGGGGAATATTTTGTTTCCATTATCGCAGATAAAAATTAATAGTAATAAAGTCATCGTTCTCAGTGATCTAAGATAAAAGTCATCCTTTTTTCTTTGTTTGAGTGGTGGGAGAACAAAAGTTATATAGAAGTGTCACGCCCTTACAGTGATGGAAAACATTAGAGGAATGGATTTCACATCAGGAAATCTAGAGAGGAAAAATCCCTTCCTTTGGGATGGTGTTAAGTTTCTTTTTCCAGAGAGGGCAAAAGATCCACTAATTAATAACAAAGCAAAGGCAGGATGCCTGTGACAGCAGTGAAGTTTATTCATTTATTTTCTCCTTGAGCAGATAAAGAAATCTGATAAATTAATTCTAATTCTCAGAGGTGGGGGGGGTCAGATTGTTTTTTGATTGGACTTCCCTATAATTTGAGTATTTTTTGCATTTAAAAATAAAGCAATTTCAATTGAAAAATTTGTATATATATATATATATTTTTTGTTTGTTTGTTTGTTTGTTTGTTTTTACTCTGCCCACATAACATCATTGAAAATTGGTTTCCCCACCTGGGAAATTTGGGTGTTTTTTTCCTACCTTAGAGAATCATTCCAAAGATCAGCTATTAAGAGAAAAAAAGCTGGTGTAGGAGAGGAAAATGCTAACATTTGGGGGCATTTGGGAGGTCACTGAAATTGATTATCAAGATGGGCGGGGGCTCTGTTGGATTTGGGATGAGCAAGTACACTCACAAAAGTGTTTCATTACACTTCTAAAAAAAAATTGTTAAGACTGTGCCAAAGGAAAAAAACACACACATAAGTCTCCGACCGTTCCAACATAATACTCTGCCGCCCCTGCATTAATAAAAGAATGGGTTCTGGTTTCAGACAGCCTAAAAAGAGTTTCAAACTCCCTGAAAGTATTGGTTCTTAAGTAACTTAGGGAAGTTACTTAATTTCTCTTTCTCCCCAGCTTTATTGAGATATATTTGACATAAAACATTGTGTAAGTTTAAGGTGTGCAATGCATTGATTTGATACATTTATGAATTGCAACATGATTACTACCATGGCATTAGCTATCACCTTCATCCCATCACATAGACACCACTTATTTTTTTGTGGTGAGAACGTTTAAGACGTACTCTCTTAGCAACATTCAAGTGGACGATCGGTTTTATTATCATGCGCTGTATGATAGTTTAAAAAACAAATTACAAGGATCAAATTTAAAAGGTTCACTTAAATCAATCTTCCAGGGTAGTGATGGGGAGACTTTTTTTAAACTGCTATAATTACCTTACATGCAGATAAATATTTATTTAATTATTATATTCTTGTGGGACCCAGTCTTGTGAATACTACCAACAAAAAATTATTCTGTTCTGGCACAAATAATCTCAAAATTATAACAGAAACATTCATATGGACACATATGTGTCAGTTTGTATAAAAATATAAATAACTCACAACTCATGCATTAGTCATTTCTGTATTTTACATTATATGTTTCATGGTTTTAAATTTTCAATGAGAATATAACTAAATCTAGATAACAGAATCTTATTTTTTTTTATTTCAGACAGTAAAAAAAAGAAAATATTGGATATAATCCATCAAAAAAAATAGACCTACAAGTCTTCCTTTTATTTCCTTGTAAAATATACCATACACATGGAAGTTTATATAAGAATATATAAGTTTGCAGGCGCCTGGGTGACTCAGTCGGTTGAGCGTCTGACCTCAGCTCGTGTCATGATCTCACAGTTTGTGAGTTCGAGCCCCGTGTCAGGCTCTGCGCTGACAGCTCAGAACCTGGAGCCTGCTTCAGATTCTGTGTCTCCCTTGCTCTGCCCCTAACCCACTTGCATTCTGTCTCTGTCTCTCTCCAAAATAAATAAACATTAAAAAAAAAAAGAATATATAAGTTTGCAGAATAAAAATAAAGAAATCTCCCCAATAAATGTGAATAAGAATTCCTCTAAAGTGTGGATCAAGAATGGAATTCCAAGATCATAAGGAATGCACATCTTCAAATATGCTGGAAAATGCCAAACCACTTTTCCAAATCGGCGCTGCAGTGGATGACAATATTAGATATGGTCAACTATTATTTGGCTACATACTGCAGTTAGCGAATCTTTTCAGAACTTTAGTTGGATCACATCCTTGCTTTCAAGTCTTCAATGGATGCCCTTACTGTCAGAATAACGACGCAAACCTTTGATCTAAACCACAAGGCCATGCTTTATCTGATGGCAGTTACTGGACGTTTAAATTTTGCCAGCCCTATGGTAAGTAGTTGTACACTATAGTGATTTTGATTTGCATTTCCCTGATTAGTAACTGAAGTGAATACCATTTCCTTAGTTTACTAGCCATTAACTTTTGCAAAGTACTTGACTCTATCTTTTGATTGATTTTCTGTTGGGCTGTTTGCCTGCTTCTTATCTCTTTATACCAGTTCTTCTCTATGTTTCAATAATTCAATCTGTTAATTATATACGTCTGCAATACTCTTAATCTGTGACTCCTATTTTCAGTTTCTTTATGGCTTCTCTGGTGAAGAGAAATTCTTAATGTTAATGTAATTAAATATATTGGTCTTTCCTTTATAGTCTCCGGATTTTGTTTCAGAAATCATGAGGATATAAAAATATCCTGCTCTAATAACTTCTAAAATCTTTATTTTTGCTTTTCACGTTTATTATGGAAAGTCACCTGGAATGTATTTTTTGTAAGGCAGGGATCTAATTACATTTTTTCCTATACATATAACCGATGGTCCCCGTTCTGCTTATTGAAAAGTCCAGATTTTCTCCACTGATCTGTAATACCTGCTCAGTGAAGCTCCAAATGTCTCTTTGGCATCTGACTTGCACTGGGTGCAATTTGTGTGCTTTTGACAATTTTTATATCCCTGCACCAACATGCACTGTCCTAATTACTAGAGCTTTTTTTAAGTCTTTGTGTCTGCGGGACTCAGTTTTCCAACTTGCTCTTCAAGAGTCTCCTGATGGCTTCCGCCCTTTGCAGTTCTGTATAAATGTTTCGTTTATTTTGCCAGATCCCATTAAAAGGATAAAAAATTTTAAATACATTGGCTCTATAGAACGATTAGGGGAAAACTGGCACAATGCTGGGTCTCCCATGCCATGAGCATTATATATCTATTTATTTTCTAAAACTGTATTTCAATGGAGTGCTGCAAGGCTTTCCACACAGAACTTAGAAATGTTTTTGTTAGATTTATTTCCAGGAAGTTTATGCTTTCATGCTACTATAAATAGTATCTTTTGAAAAATACTCACTTTTACTCTCTTGCTACTATATCAGAAGTAAAACAGATTACTGTACATTGATTTTCTATCTATACATGTGAACATTTATCTCTAACAACTTATTCTGTGGGGGGGGTTATGTTTCTTCTGCAATTAATGATAACTCTGTTTCTCCTTTTTTTTTAATTAATTTTTTTTTTTTTTACATTTATTCATTTGTGACAGAAAGAGACAGAGCACAAGCAGGGGAGGGGCAAAGAGAGAGGGAGACACAGAATCCAAAGCAGGCTCCAGGCTCCGAGCTGTCAGCACAGAGCCTGATGTGGGCTTGAACTCACAAACTGGGAAATCATGACCTGAGCTGAAGTCGGAAGCTTAACCGACTGAGCCACCCAGCTGCCCCTGTTTCTTCTTTGTAAAATGTTTACACCTCTTATTTTTTTCCCTTGCCTTATAGAACTGGCTCAGACCTCCAGTGCGATATTAAATAGAAATAGTGATAAAAGGCATCTTCGTCTTTTTTGGGTCCTAAAAAGAAGGGTTTTGGTACTATTGAATATAAAGTTTGCCTATGAATAGACATTGAACTGTATATGAAAGACTTTGAGGGGCTTATGTTAACATAATATCTTACATATTTTTATATTTAATCTATTTTTATTTCTTAATTTTAAATACATTTTGTATTTTTTTTTTTTTGAGAGAGAGAGAGAGAGAGAGAGAGAGAGTCTTAAGCAGGCCCCATGCTCAGCACTGAGCCCGATGTGGAGCTTGATCCCATGACCCTGGGATCATGACCTGAGCTGAAATCAAGAGTCAGATGCCCAATCCACTGAGCCACCCAGGCACCCCAATAAACTTTGTACTCAGGGAAAATACAACTTGGTCATAAAGTATTATTACCTTCATTCTACAATGCTGGCTTCAGTTTGTTAATATTTCATTTATGCGTTTTACCTTTATGTTTATTAGGAAATTTGACATGAACTTTTTCTTACTCATACTCTCCTTGTGTGTTTTGGCATTGATGTTTGGTATGCTAGCTTTAAAAGATGAATAGGGAGAAAAGGATATTTCTGTCTTTATATTCTCAGATATTGAAATTATTTATTTCTTTAGCACACAGCACAATGCTGTGGCAGTCACGATGATATGTGATCCATGAATCACGTCCTTTTCTGCATGGTACACAGCTAGACAACATTTCCCTGTTCCTCACAGGTACGTGGGGCCATGTGATGAAGTCCTGGCCAATGGAGTGTGGCTTATATCATGTGAGTAAATGAGATATTGTATGTAAAAGTGCTTTGTCATAATGACTGTTCACATCTGAGACATCATTTTTCAAGAAAAGTTTTCTCATTTTTTAGTGGTGGGTAATAATATAAAAAATAAGTGGTGGTAAGCCAAATTGGTGCTTAGTAAGTATACACTATTACTATAATTTAATACAATAATACTGTCATGATAATAATACTATTATACTTTTCAAAGAGACTTCACTCTTAATTTACATTCCATATAAAAATACAGGTCCATAACTTCAGTTTCCAAAGGAGATAAAGTCAGAGCAATTATGGGAAAAAAAAAGTTGCTCTAGACAACCCTCATAAAAATATTCCTAATATGTTGAATTGGGTAAAAAGGACAAAAACGTGGTTGTGGGATTACTCTTAGAACTTAGGTTCCCTTCTATCCTGATAAGATACCAGAGATCTGGGAAACCTGGATCTTTCACAGACTGGATGGTCTCGCAAGACCTGGGAGTGTTGCTCTGTTCCATGCAGAGCAATACTAAATTGAGTTTATGCAGGAATAATAATGTTCTCTCTCTAAGTTCTGTTCTCCTCCCAGGTTAAGCCAGTCTAATTTGAACCTCAACGATAGCCTTTGAAGAAAAGAATAAGGTAAAAAGGAAGTAAATATGGGGACTATGTTTATATGAATCCCAGATACTGATAGAACACATTTTTTTTCATTCCTTCCCATAAGCTATGTCCCAGCTGATCATCTCTTTGGGTAAGGGGTGAAATAGAATCTGTATGAGTCTATACAGTAAGGACCAGGTATATGGACAGGTAGGATACGGGCCTGGATTCCATGATTTGATTTTGTGAGAGTGATGATTATTTTTTTAATGTTTATTTATTTATTTTGAGAGGGAGAGAGAGAGCACATGTGTGCACATGAGCAGGGAAGGGGCAGAGAGAGAAGGAGAGAGCACAGAGCCCGATGTGGGGCTTGATTCCATGAACCATGAGATCATAACCTGATCTGAAATCAAGAGTCAGATGCTCAACCAACTGAGCCACCCAGGTGCCCCTGGGTGATGATTTTTTTTTAAATGTTTTTATTTTTGAGACAGAGGGAGACAGAGCACAAGCAAGGGAGGGGCAGAGAGAGAGGGAGACACAGAATCTGAAGCAGGCTCCAGGCTTTGAGCTGTCAGCACAGAGCCCAACGTGGGGCTCGAACTCACAGACTGTGAGATCATGACCTGAGCTAAAGTCGGACGCTTAACCGACTGAGCCACCCAGGTGCCCCCCCCCTCCCCGGGTGATGATTATTGACATGATAGAACCATGGTAAATGGACAGGATGATCATACGGACATTGATAAGGAACACCAGATTTGGAATCTATGGGAATAAAATAACTAGATCCCATTCCTACTACATTTAATTGTGAACTACTGTATAATTGTAATATTTCTTCACTCCCAAAATTGGGTCATTCATAGGCCTGAGTACCTTACTGGTTTACAGCAGGAACCAATAGGATAAAGAAAAGCTCCATACACTAGAAAGGTCCAGACACATTAGGGGACAGAGAAGGATCCTGTGATAGCTAAAACCACCTGGACAAAGATCCAGGCTAGCAGAAAACTGGCTTTGTGTAACAATTAGCTTATAAGATTTTTATAAATATAAAAATATGCACAACATGAAATAGTATCAGGGTGACAAAAGTAAATAGGATTAGTTATTCTGTGGCTGTCAGCTATATAGTAGCTCTGATATACTTTACGTTCTGGGGCTAAAATCAATGTTCTTTTCAATGTGACCTGTTCCAAACAGCCTCTGATACGATCGCTCAGTGAAATGTTGATATCGATGTGCCTTGGTAATTTACTTACTGCTAAAAATAAAAATGCCTATTGTCTTTATCAATGATGAAAATGAGACACAAGAGCCAGAAGTCCTTTACTGTAGAGTTTACCCTTTACTCTTTGATTCTGAAAAGACCTCTTGGTTTCCATTCACTTTAGAAATGCATGTAAAGTAATTGAGGGGAATCGGTGCATGGGTTGGAGAAGACCAGAAAGGAAGTTACAAATCAGAAAGGCACCTAAACATCAGGAAACACGTGAAAATTTCTCATAACACGTACAATATGTTGTCACTGTAGGAAGATAAGATAGAAAGAAATATAGAGTCATATACAGCGATCTATATAACTCATTCAGAGTTAGAGATTTCTTTAATATTTTGACCTATATCCTTCTAGACATGTATTTATGGAGAAGGATTTTTAAAAGGACTTTCCTCACAACAGTTCTTGGAGAGACTTGATGTTATCTCCATCTTACAAAGAAGAACACACTGAAACTCGGGAAAGATAAGTCACTTGCTTATAAACTGATGAATAACAATGATAAAATGATTTCACGGTTCAAAGTTTTTTTCCTGAATCCAAAACTCAATGAAAAGATTGATGTTGCTCCAAATGACATAAGCAACATGGTAGAATAGGGTCTACCCGGATCCTCCTTCCTCCCATGGAGATGCCAGTTCAACAACAAGACACGAACCGGTTCTCTTTACGAAAAGCCCAGAAACCAGTTAAAAAGCTCTTGTATCCCAGGCAAGTAGAAACTCAGACACCTCAGAGCCAATAGGAAATTTTAGGACATGTTCTCACACGGCTCCCTCCAGCCCCTGTCACAGTGCCAGCTCACACCTTCCTCCTGGGGAAGGAAAGAAAAGAGTCGATAGTACTTCCAACATTCTGGCGATTCAGAAGGGGCTACTAGAGAGACTGGTTTCTGACCCACCTGCCTCAGAGTGCTGCTGGAGCCCAGCATACTCCCAATGCCTCTGGGCTGCTGAGGACAATAAAAGAGCTGAGTGGCAAGCTCTTGCTCCAGAGGACGTGCATTGCTCAGCAGCTTTTTCTTCTGGAGGAAAGAAGAGACAATGGAGCATGTGCCCAAGGTTCTGGCTTTTTAGGACACCAGTACTGGAGTGCCGATGGGATTCTAGATGCGTTGGGACACACTGAGAACACAAAAGAACTGGCTGGTACAGGTACAACAGGCAGACATTGAGGGAACAAAGGATTTTAAGATCCTGGAAACACGCACACGCCTCCCAAAACAAGAAAATCCCTCTAAGTAGGAATCTACATGCACCTGTGCAGAAAAGACATATCCACAGAAAAGGTTTGAGAGGTACTAGGTTCAACAGGTGGGCATAATGTTTTTTACCTTGTATGAAGCCTGTCCATAAAGAGAGAGGTGACTGTTTTTATCACATGTGTGGATACCAATCCCAAATGACAAGGAACACACACACACACACACACACACACACACAAACACACAACACCAAGTAAAAATAGCTCAATCAAAGGCACAAAATAAATCTCCAGAAACCAACCAAAGGAATTGAGGTATATGAATCACCGCGGAAGGAATTAAAAATAACTCTCACAAACGTCATTGTCACAAATGTGTTCAGTGAGCTCTGGGAAATGATGTATGGACAAAATGAGAATTTCAACAAAGAGAGAGAAAATACGTTTTTTTAAGAATCAAACAGAAATTTCGAAGTTGAAAGAATACAATATATGAACTGAAGAATTGATCACCAGTAGACAGGATCGAGCAGAAAAACAAATCAGTGACCTTGAAGATAAGTCATTTGAAATTATCCAGTAAGAGGAGGACAATAAAAAGAATGCCAAAGAGTGAAGAAAGGATAAGAGAGTAATGGAATGCTATCATATGGACCATCTGGAGTCTCAGAAAGAGAAAAGAGAGAGAAAGGGGCAGAAATCTTATTTACAGAAATAGTGGCTAAAAACTTCCCAAATCTAAAGAAGGATATGGACATACAGATATGAGTACCCCAACAAATCTCAAATGGGCTGATCCCAAGGAAATCTACATCAAGGCACATTATTATCAATTTGTCAGAAATAAAAGACAAAGAGAATTATAAAAAGCAGCAAGAGAGGGACACCTGGGTGGCTCAGTCGGTTGAGCATCCGACTTCAGCTCAGGTCATGATCTCACAGTCTGTGAGTTCGAGCCCCGCGTCAGGCTCTGTGTTGACAGCTCAGAGCCTGGAGCCTGCTTTGGATTCTGGAGCCTGCTTCTGTCTCCCTCTCTCTCTGCCCCTCCCCCACTCATGCTCTCTCTCTCTCTCTCTCTCTCTCTCTCTGTCAAAAATAAATAAACATTAAAAAATTTTTTAAAAAAGCAGCGAGAGAGCAGCACATACTAGGGGGCCCCATAAGCTTATCAATGTATTTCTCAGCAGTAACTTTTCAGCTAAAGAGATAGTGAGATGATATACTTGAAGTTGCTGAAGTTAAAAAAAAAACTGCCAACTATCAGTACTATATGCAACAAAACTCTCCTTCAAAAATGAAGGCGAACTAGGCTTTCTCAGATAAATAAAAGCAAAGGAAGTTTATCACAACTAGATCTGCCCTACAAGAACTGCTAAAGGGAGTCCTTCAAGTTGAAACAAACAAACAAAAACAAACAAAAAACACTAAACTGCAGCATAATGTATATGAAAACACTAAGTTTTCAGGTAATACTATGTACATATTATGACATATAAATATATTTAGCATATTTAGTATATATTTAATAATATAGTCAATATATTGGTAAATATATACAGTACAGGGAAATGTATTAGTGCATTCTGACGAAGCCAGAAACCCATAATACTGTACTGGTGGTGCATAGGTCACTTTTAATTCAGTTATACAAGTCAAAAGACAAAAGTCTTAAAAAATAAATAAATAAATAAAACCTATGTATGGGACTGAAGTTAAGTAGTTATCATCTTAAAATAGGTGATTATAACTATAAAGTGTGTTATGTGAGCCCCATGCTTATCACACAGAAAAATCCATAGAAGATACACAAAAGAAAATGAGGAAGGAATCAAAACATATCCCTAAAACAAACAAAATCAGGGAAACCCAAAGGAAGACAGTGAGAAGAAAAGATAAACGAAAGAACTAGAAGACACAAAATAGTCAACAAAATGGCATAATAAGTCCTTTTAAATCAGTAATTAAGTTTAAGTTGATTAAACTCCCCAAACAAAAGATACAGAATGACTGAATATAATTGAAAACAAAACCTTAAAAAATAATAATAATTAATTAATTAAAAAATGTAAAAAAAAAAAAAAAGGGGGGTTGCGCCTGGGTGGCTCAGTCGGTTAAGCGGCTCAGGTCATGATCTCAAGGTCCATGAGTTCAAGCCCCACATCGGGCTCTGTGCTGACAGCTCAGAGCCTGGAGCCTGCTTTGGATTCTGGGTCTCCCTCTCTCTCTGCCCCTCCCCCGCTCATGCTCTGTCTCTCTCTCTCTGTCAAAAATAAATAAACATTAAAAAAAACTTAAAAATAAAATAAAAACAAAAACAAAAACACAACCCACAAAAACCAACGTCCAACTATATGCTCTCTACAAAAGACTCGTTTTTGATTTAAAGACAGATATAGGCTGAAAGTGAAAAGACAAGAAAAGATATTGCATGCAATTAGTAACTAAAACAGGGCGGAAGTGGCCATAACTTACATCAGACTATATATATCGGGCTATATCAGACAAGGTAAACTTTATATCAAAAATTGTCACAAGACAAGGGAAAAAGTTATATAATGAAAAAAATGATCAATTCATCAGGAGGATGTTGCAGTGATAAATATATATGCACCCACCATCAAAGCACATAAATATATGAAGCAAACATTGACAGAAGTGAAAAGTAGAAAGCAACACAATAGTAGCAGGAGATTTCAATACTCTACTTTGAATAATAGAGAACAGATCAATTAGGAAACAGTACAGATTAAATGTATCTAACGGGCATGTACAGAACATTCTACCCAGAAGCAACAAAACACACATTCTTTTCAAGGCACATGAAATATTCTCCAGGATAGTTTACATGTTAGGTCACAAAATAAGTCATACCACATATGAGAAGATTGAAATCCTACCAAATATCTTTTCCAACCAGAATGGAATGAAACCAGAAATCAACAGTAGAGAAAAATAATTGGAAAATTCGCAATTATGTGAAAATTAAAAACATACTCTTGGGTCCATGGGTCAAAAGTAGAAATCAATGTGAAAATTAGGATGTGTCCAAGAAGAAATAAAAATAAAATTTAGAAATTATCTTGAGACAAATCAAATGAAACACAACATACCAAACTTATGGCATGCTACAAGATGACTAAGAGGGAAATTCACAGCATCACACATCTGTCTGTTAAAAAGATATCTAAACCTAACTTTACACTTCCATTAACTAGGAAAAAAAAAGGCCAAAAGTTAGAATGACAGATAAACCCATTTATAGTCATTTTATAACTATTGATTGAACACTCTGAGAATATTCTCTGTGTCTCTCGTATTACCTCATAAAGTGCAGGATTTAAGCACAGAAGACATTTAACAAATACTTGTTGAATAAATGCATTTAAGCATGTGTAAAGGACAAATCTATTAAAATTTTCTAAATGTTACAGGCTAGTGAATCTTTTAGAATTCATCTGCAAGGCTGATTTTCAGAACTCTATAAAGCTAGAAGTTCACCAGTGATTCAAAGAAGGTAGCCTCATTCCTGAGAGAAATAGTTGGGAAAGACTATATGCATGATATTGGCCTTCATTTATTCATGCATCAGATACATTTAGGAACTACTGGCACCACCAAAGGAGGTGAACATAGGTTCACAGTCTAATCAGTAGCCAGACCATATATAATGAAATAGATGGAAAAAGAAGCAAATATAAGTGGTTATGGGTACAGCAAGATTAAAGCAACTGGCACCTCTTGTAAAACCTTCCACTGAAGGTTTTCCACGTATATGGAGTTTTAAAGGAATAATACATACAGAGTATGAGGAGAACACTCTAGGTAGAGGAAGCAGCACATGAACAAATCTGGCTAATTAGGGAATTTGTAAAATGTTCAGAAGGTCTGGAGTGTAGGACACAGGTCGGGGGGTAAGAGAGAACATGTGCTAAATCAGACTGTGAAAGATTACAAAAGTCTAAGCTCCGAGTTAAGAAACGTAGTAGAGACTTAGCCAGAATTAATGCCATCTTCACTGCAATCCCAACTAAATGCAAGGACTGAAAAGCAACAGCAAAAGACGTTGCTAATTGTGTATCAACTGTATAGATCAATGCATGTGAAAATTGTACCCATCCGTTAAATTCCAGGCAATGTATTTGACCTTGTCAAGCAAAATTAATCACTGTTCCCTTTTCACAGCATTTTTTTACTATCTTACAATACTGGTCACATTTGACTTAATATTCTACATATAAGTGAATTACACTATATCCTCCAACTACATTTTTAACCCCTTGCTTGTCTCTGTATCTAGCACAGAGACTCAGTTATTTTTTTTTTCATATTTACTTACTTTGGGGAGAGTGCAAGTGGGGGAGGGAGGGGCAGCAAGAGAAGGACAGAGGATCTCAAGCGGGCTCTGCACTGACTGGCTGACAGGCTGACCGCAGCTAGCCCAACGTGGGGCTCAAACTCAGAAACTGCAAGATGATGACCTGAGCCAAAGTCACACACTCAACCGACTGAGCCACTCAGGTGCCGGGAGACTCAGTTAAATTGAATGGCACCAAATGGAACTGAGCTAAAGCATTATTTTTCTCTCACAAATGTTGCAATCTTTGGTATTCACTGAATCACAGATGCCATCACAAAAGGTACTTTTCATGATATATAGTTGACTTACATTAAACCCAAACAGCAACAACTAAAGAAAAAACAAAAAAGAACACCATGTTTGGTTACTGACACCTAACCTTTGTCTTTGTTAGACTTGACTCAGCAGAAATACGAAGCCTGATAAGATTGCCTGTATTTCCAGCTTTTGTGACCTTTGTATATTCATCTAACTATTGTGAACTTTGGCCCACTTATGTTCTTTTGCAGCCTGTATATTTGTGTCCCATTCACCTACAAGGTCGAGATATTCCCTGTCCTAAAGAATCTGTTCACAGAGATTTTGAAGGCTGGGAAAGACGAGGCTGGTCGACATATACATTCTGTGTTTCTTTATAGAATGGCCAATTGATTTCTTTCAGGGTAATCTCAGCCCTAACTGCTAATCTGGATAGGGAGTGCCACATCTTTTCAGAAATACTGGAGCAAAAAAGTGTATGTTTTTCTTTGCTTATCACTGGCTCAATTAAAGGATAAGCCTCAAAGAACTGTGTGCCAAGCCACCGAAAGGGCTCAGTGTAAAATAAATTGCTAAGATTTTAACTGTTAAGTGAATACAGTAGTTATCTGAACTAGATCACAAGTCAGCCTGTAGAGGAAATGTGTAAGTCAAGAATGAAGGACAAACTTTCTTACCCTTGTTTTCCACAATTTTGATTTCCCTTTTTGCAGGATCAGACATTTCCTGTTAGAGATGCTTATGTGAATTTTCCCTGCCATAGTGGAAACTCATTTATAATGTTTTAAATTTAAAAGTATAAAAATTCTGTAACTTAAAATCTCCACAGCTAATGCTATTTAATTTCATAGTCAGATGTTTATGCTAAGTCTCTGATGATCATTTGTATCACTTTTATTCCATTATCTCGTTTGCTACACAAATATATTAACTTAGTTAATTGTGGGGCGCCTGGGTGGCGCAGTCGGTTAAGCGTCCGACTTCAGCCAGGTCACGATCTCGCGGTCCCTGAGTTCGAGCCCCTCGTCTGGCTCTGGGCTGATGGCTCAGAGCCTGGAGCCTGTTTCCGATTCTGTGTCTCCCTCTCTCTCTGCCCCTCCCCCGTTCATGCTCTGTCTCTCTCTGTCCCCCCCAAAAATAAATAAACGTTGGGAAAAAAAAATTAAAAAAAAAAATTTAGTTAATTGTGCCTTAGTTTCCTGAGGGAGTCAATATGATTTCTAAAAGAACGCATAGCTAGAAATGGTTTTTAAGCTCCAGAAAAAAGTGGTCAACAAATAAATTCAATGTCATCATTCTGATGAATTTTTAGAAGGATTCAAGAGTTTAACTGGAGGATCGCTTAACTATGTGATTCAGGGAAGGGGTAGAACCATGGGAGAGAGGTGTTTCAGAAAAATAAAGGGTTTCAGATTCCACAACCACAAAGAATTTAAGAGAGTCTTTCTTAAATCTCTGAGGCTTGTCTACCTGTGATAAGTTACAAGAATAGATCTAAGAATATATTTTTTGAAAAATGATACCCTTCTTTCTGTCATCTTTTTGCTACCAGGAAACTCAATATAATCTCCTTTTTAATTGCGTCTTTTTTTTTTTTTTACATCAGATTAAAGGTAAAATTAGGGGTGCTTGAGTGGTGTAGTTGGTTAAGTGTCTGATTGTTGATTTCGGCTCTGGGCATGATCTCATGGTCCGTGGGTTTGAGCCCTGCATCAGACTCCACACTATCATTGTAGAGCCTGCCTGGGATTCTCTCTCTCCCTCTTCTCTGTACCCCCCTTGCTCATACTTGCTCTCTCTTTCAAAAAAAAATTTAAAAAGATAAACTTTAAAAATAAATAAATAAGTTAGCCTTTTGAAAAAAGGTAAAAAATTAAGTTCCTTCCCTGGTTTCTGTATTTTCTTTAAAAATATTTATTTTTGGTCTTTTTAGAATTGCCTATAATGTATGCACTGCCATTACAATATATAGCATTTTTTTTTTTTTTTTGGTAAAGGAGGGAAGTGTGTATTATAAATCAAAAAAAAAAAAAAATTAGAGGGGCACCTAGATGGCTCAGTCGGTTGAGCGTCCGACTTCGGCTCAGGTCACGATCTTGCGGTGGTGAGTTCGAGCCCCGTGTCAGGCTCTGGGCTGATGGCCCAGAGCCTGGAGCCTGCTTCCGATTCTGTGTCTCCCTCTCTCTCTGCCCCTCCCCCATTCATGCTCTGTCTCTCTCTGTCTCAAAAATAAATAAATGTTAAATTTTTTTTTTTTAATTAGAAAAAACATACTGAACTATAACTCATGGTTTTAAAATATCCTTTTTTAATCATCTTGAAAAAGATGTAATTTTTGCAATGTTGTAACTTATTACACAAATGCTTGGGAAGCTTTGAGGTCCCTTTCCCTTTTCTTTTCATTTTTTTCTTCTTTTATATGCGAAATAGCTTATAGAAATCTTCTCTTCTTTCAGAGAAATCTTAATTCTCTTCGCATAAATTTTATATTGAACAAACTAATGGAAACAATTGATAGGAACAGAGTCAGAGAAGAAAAATGAACGTAGAGTTTGAAACTCTTAGTGTGTGGGCAGAATCAATGGTTCCCAGTTTTGATAAGTTAATGGAAATTCATGGCACCAAGATATAGCCTACAGAAGTGGTAACATGCTTGAAGAGGGAGATAATGAGCTCAATAGTGTCGATACTATGCACTAAAACAATGGAAAACAAAAATGAAACCAAAACAACAGAAGGACAAGGAAAGTGTCTATGATAGCTCACTGAACCCTACCGCAAACTCACCTCCTCCCGACACTATGTGGAAGACTGATTTCAGAAGTGAGGTTTCCAATGTTAATCTGAAAGATGGACCTCTGCTCAGGGAACGCACATAACACCTTCTAACTTAGATCATCTCCTGGGTTGAAAGGTAAAGTATAATGTAACATACCCCATAGCCAGGGGATAAATAGGCTTGGGTTACCAGTGCATTATTTGGCTGCCCTCATCAGAAACATAAACCGTCTCTGCAAGTTTAAGATAAAACAGGAGAAGCCTGATCGTTTGACTCGAACAAAACCATCCTAAGTGCAACTGCTATCTTCCCTCCTGATAGGGTACATGAGTCAGGCCCAGCTGGAGACTGTATCTAGAAGGATTGCGGCTGAATTTTCTGAGGCTGCCCTTCTCTTGCACACGTTCACTAACATGATCATCTTGTTTTTATTGAAACAATGTGATAAAAGTTGCATAAAATCTGCAAATGGTAACTAGACTTGGAGAAATCTTGCCGGCGGCAGAACCACCCTGAAACCCTGAACCAAGTCCTGAAAGGTAATAGCTTTTTGGTATTTGCCTGCCTGTTGATAATATTTAATGTCAGTTTCCACAGCCAAGAAGAAACAGATCAATCCAGAAGATTTTGGTGGCCTTTTTTCCCCCTTGTGTGTGAAAATACAAAGAAAAAAAAAAAAGCACATGATAACAGTCCTCTAATAAAACTTTGGGGATCATTTTTACCAAGTGGCCACACATCTGTGACTATTAAAAAGGAAATCTGGCACTTTTGTTCCTTATTGTAATATTACCATCCCTTATTTCCTTCCCTATGAATATTTTAAACCCCACCCATTCAATGACCCAAACCAAAATAAATCTACTCCAGGCAAACCATGTGTGCTTAAGTAAACAATGCAGGCAAGCATAAAAGATTAAGACAAAGCTCCTGCTAAAAAATGAGAATGTTAAACCAGAAAAAACTAAAGTTTTTTTTTAATAATATATGTTTTCTTTCAGTATTATTCTCCAAGAGTCACTGTAAGCATTTAAGTTTCCAAGAAAAGAAGCATTCCCTTTTGTAAAGCTTAATAAGCACAAAAATATATTTATTTTTTCAGAAACATATGTGTGGATCAGATACACACTAAAAAACTTAAGCAAATTACATGTAAGATTCAAAGAAAGATGATTTAGTTTTCGTTATAGTGATAATCTCTTTAAATGTTTCCTGTCCTATTAACCAAATGATTAATTATTCAGCATCTATTATATTTAAGACATGTGCTGGGAAGAATTATAAGTGTCAATATATATTTATATACACATATGTGCAATACACATCAATGTATGTGAGTGTGATATGCATTGTTTTAAGTACAAAAAAAATGTAACCAATCAGGGCACCTGGGAGGCGGTTGAGTGTCTGACTTCAGCTAAGGTCATGATCTCACAGCTCCTGAGTTTGAGCCCCACGTCAGGCTCTGTGAGGACAGCTCTGAGCCTAGAGCCTGCTTCAGATTCTGTCTCTGTCTCTCTCTCTCTGCCCCTCCCCCACTCGCACACTGTCTCTCTCGCTCCCTCAAGTATGAATGAACATTTAAAATTTTTAATGAAAAAAAGTAACAAATGGGACCAAGGGTGAAAAACACATGTTCTAAAAGCGATGTCTTAATTCACTATGACTTTTGATGTTTAAGATTCAGAGGCCAAATACAGATTTCTGAGGAAGGTATTCTTTGTGCAATGAAGCAGAGAAAAGAACGTGGAGAATTCTACTAAAAGTGACCCAGATAATGAGAGTGTGAGTCCTCTGTGGTTGATCTAAATGTATGGTTGAAAAGAAAAAAAACTCAAAACAGAAGCAAGGCAAATACTATTGATTTGGCCTCTTTCTCTTCATGGAGACCCAGTCTGCTGCTACTTTGACATGAAAATAATACATCAACTCTAATTAGTGCTATGAACTGGAATGCATCACTGTTTGCGACGAGGTGAAGGGCTCCATTTCTCCAAATCCCGCACTCTGGTCCTTCACCCTGCAGTTTTGCAAAGCCTCTCGTAGTATCATCAGCTGCACTCAGGAAGTAGCTATTTGGAGTTCAATATGGAAATGATACCAGAGCTGGAGTGGAAGCTTGTGGAGTTTTGTACAACGTCAGCCCACCCTTTCTCTGTGGAATAGTAAATGCTGGCAAAGTAGACATCCTCTCATAGAATAATCTCAGCTTTCTCCTTTTAAAAGATACAGATAATAAAAAGAACATTCTAATATGCAGCCTTAAGGAATGTGCATTAGCATCCTGTTTAGAGGGATCAAAACCGGTGTCTTGAATCAGCATTACTGACTGTCCTCCTATGTCTGTCTGCACTAGTAGTTAGATAATCCTTTTCTTCATTTTTGTCTAATGATATTTGAAAGCCTATGGCATTTACTGCACTATCTTAAGTAACCAGTGAAAAGCAAAGTTGAGTGGAATGTTCCAAAGTTATCTAATAAATTCATTTTAAGAAAACAAACAACACAAAGGGCTTCTGGGTGGCTCAGTCAGTTAAGCATCTGACTCTTGATCTTGGCTCAGGTCAAAATCTTATGGTTCATGAGATCGAGCCCAGCATCAGGCTCTGCTCTGACAGTGCAGAACCTACTTGGGATTCTCTCTCTCTCTCTCTCTCTCTCTGTCTCTCTCTCTCTCTGCCCCTCCCCTGCTTGGGCACGCTCTCTCTATCTCCCAAAATAAATAAATAAACTTAAAAAAAAAAAGAAAATGAAACACCTGAATAATTCAAATAAAAATAAATTCCATCACCACTCTTCTCTCTATCACGTGATTTGATTATATTATCCTCACATCTCTTGTATCATGATCAGAATATATCAAAATGCAATTGTGTTGAGTTGTATTTCTATTATGAAGACTGAAATTTACCAGAGTCTGTTTTCCTATGTTGGTAAAGTCATTTTGGAGTTATTTTAATGAATGGCCTACTCTTACATTCTTCTAACAAGAAGAGGGTTAGAAGTGCAGCTGATGATACTACGAGAGGCTTTGCAAAACTGCAGGGTGAAGGACCAGAGTGTGGGTTTCTTCTAAACCCAAACAAGTTCAACTACCTTAAAATGGTTGCAAGTAAGGTGAGAAATAGTACACAGGAAATGTGAGATTTCGCAAACCCTTCCGGGATTGCTAAAGATTCTTTTATTAGCATTTGCCTAGTGGAGGCAAAATGCTGCAACTCCTCTAAAATGCTGCAACTCAATTGAGCAATTGTAAAGGGGATTTTTACACAATTTGTCTGGGATAATCATTGGATATTTGTCTATCTTCGACTGTAGCATATGACAAGATGTTGGCATTGAGATCTAGGTGGTATTGCTGAGTTTGGTATTCTGTGATGATACATGCCACGACATACAAGTGAAACTAAATTGTGCATTTTGCACCAGGTACATAGGAAGCTCATCCTTTTCCATAATGTAGGGGCGTTGACTCTAGCTTTCTTCAGGAGTGGGGACACCGTGCTGAAAAACTAATCTGACACATAAGCCCGTCACCGAAAGATATCTAGCTCACTCTGTAGTGCATCACCCAGGGGTCAAGAGAAAACAGATTTTTCTCTGTCCCATAGCTCTATCTTGCTCTTTTCTCTGACAATACTTTTCTTCACTCTATTTCCTCAGTGCTGGCAAATGATTACAAGGACATAGGCTATACAAGGAAAAATAGTATAAACTCTGCAGTATTAAGAAACATTTCATGGTGGTTTACTTTACTCAGTCCTTCATCTTTCCCTATCTCATACACAGCCTCCCCCGAGCCAAAAATATAATCCTAAATGCAATTCTATTTTCTTTCTGTTGCTGAAAATCTTCCAGTGGAAACACATCGCCTGTGAGACAAGTACAAATCCATTGCAGGACACACAAGCCCAACTATTATTTGGTTGCTGTTTATCTTCTCCATCTTTTAGTTTATAATCTAGAAATACCAGATTACTATAGTTCTTCAGTGCACCTCATCATGGATCAAGCATGCTGCTGCCCATGATATGTCCTCTACCTTCAATCTTACAAACCTTGACCTTGCTGCCCCATACTTAAGACTTGGTTCATTGATAACTCCCCCAGAAAGCTACCCATGAACCCTCACTAAACTCTTCAGACTGAGCCATGGGCCCTTCTTGTTGATCCCATAGCACCCTCTGCTGTTTTTCCATTTTAGCATATATCAAAGTGGGTTTTCTGCATCTTTCCTTCCTAGGAGACTGTCAACTCCTCAAGGTCATAGACACACGTCATCAATATTTTATCTCTCTGCTGCGCCCTCAGCCACCCTCATCCCTGCCTTCCAAGATGGGAATGGGTGGAGGAGACAATAAAAACAGAGACAGAGATAAATATATAGAGAGAGAACAGTGACACCAAAGGAATTCTACAGCAGAACAACCTGCTTAAAACAAAAACAAACCCCATTACAGGAGACTTGTCTGGGTATGTCTCCATTGTTTGCAATTTGAAATGAATAAAATTAACACAACACCCAGTAAATCTTCATGGGATTGCCTCCTGGTGAAATGACAAATATCCTTCCTGCTTCCACAACATGCTCTGTTCCTCTTCCAAACATGTTTCTCACCTGGAATATATTCCTACTGTCTAGGCCCATTCAGACCTAACTCTTTAAGCCTGGGTCAAATCCCATTGCCTCTCTAAATACTTTTCCAATTACTCCACAAAATATTTTTATCATTTTTGAAACCCTAGAATACTAACTTTTATTCTCACCACTCATAAATATTTTAGGCTTTCTTTCCTTCATATTTATTTGATCTCAAAAAAATATTGTCTCATTGAACATATTGATGACTGTGCCATGACAAAAACCACTGGTACTCATAATGGTCAACTCATGTTGGCCAAAAATAGAATTAATGCTTAATTGAATGTTTTTCTAATTTCTTCGATTTCTCTTTCATTTAGAAGATCATTGATCTATGCAGAACAATTGGTTAGATTTGAATGTATCTTAGACTTCTTTTTTTTTAATTTTTTTTTTCCACGTTTATTTATTTTTGGGACAGAGAGAGACAGAGCATGAACGGGGGAGGGGCAGAGAGAGAGGGAGACACAGAATCGGAAACAGGCTCCAGGCTCTGAGCCATCAGCCCAGAGCCCGACGCGGGGCTCGAACTCACGGACCGTGAGATCGTGACCTGGCTGAAGTCGGACGCTTAACCGACTGCGCCACCCAGGCGCCCCATAGACTTCTTTTATCCACTCGTGGTCTTGTTAAAAAAAAAAAGCTGGGATTGTAAGTGTTTGAAGGTAGATAAAGGAGCTGTGTATAGGCAGAGGAAAGCTTACCTCCCCTGAAATAAGTTATTTTATGTTCTAATTTGTCACAAATTCTCTAGATGACTTTGGGAAGGTATGTTTCCTCTTTGGATTTTAGCTTCCTTCATGTAAAATGAAGATCATAGAGCATTTTTTCTAAATACAAATGTCCTGCATGCTTAAACCCATAGTTTCTTGATTGATAAAAGTTTCCATATGTGTGTGTATAAAACTCACAATAATTAAATATAAAAATATACATGTAAAGTGCTAATTCTGTATATGATACAATTTTAGAAACTCAATAAATGCTACACACTATTATTATTTGTTTATTTATCACAGTAGATGATGCAGTGACATTGTTCAAAAACCAAATTCATATATATGCGAACATACACATATATATTATATATACATAAATCAACTACATACACACACACACACACACACACACATGCATCATCTCAACTAGTTCTCTTGACCAATGTTTATAAGAACAGAAAGAATGAATAATGATAGGAAAAGACAACAAATAAATGAGACATACTGGTGACTAAAAGTGAATGGAGCATGTCATTTTTCTGTAGTGGTAAGACAGACCTGTTGGGACATCTTTCATACATAAATTGGATGCTCTGCGGCCATGCGACGGGAAGACAAACTTTACTTCTTAGTTTTCTTTAGGGTTGTGCAAACTCCTGAGTTAGATTTCCTTTCAGTGGCTAAAAATAAGGGCTATTGAATCTCCAGGGAGATTCTGAGTGACACTCTTTCAACAATTAAGCTCAGTTAGATCTACACTTTCTACAGCAAAGAACATACTTCACCAATTACACCTGCTTATATGATTGTCTACTCCCTCAGGCTGAGTTTATGTGTATTCCTAATACCCAGTGTCTTGCTAAACATATAGTAGATACTCAATAAATGCTTGCTGAGAAAACATATCCTTAATGAGTTTGCTTATGCAAAGAGTTTGAATGGAATTTCAATTCAGAATGAAATAGAACGTCCCATATTTTAAGGAAAGTTAGCAACTGGAAATCATTCTGTTATATATATGATTTGTATGCTACCTCCTTATAGAACAAACAGGACTTGAGGCAGTGCTGGAAGTCAAGTAGCACTAAGAGCAAAAATTTTAAACTTATTCTTTCAGGTGAGATTTAACCAAGGAGCATAATTTCAGAAAGGACTTCTATGTTCTTGGCCTGATCCTTTCATATTCTAAAACTGAGGAAAAACACGCATTTTAATAAGTTGCTTTCACCTGAGATGCCACTATTAATAATTTAGATTTAATTAGTACTTACTATTATTTAATTATTTGCTACTAATAAGATTTAATTCTTTTTTTTTCCCACTAAACTCTACCCACATTGTGGGGCTCAAACTCATGACCCCAAGATCAAGAGTCTCACACTTTACCAACTGAGCCAGGCAAGCACCCAAGATTTAATTCTTATCTATAAAATTTGTTGTACTGTTCATCGGGAATTTTTTTCATGAATACAGATTATTACATCCTGAGTGTGTTTCAGCCTTAATAGGTTTGTAGCCCTGATCCAGATTACTTACAAAGTAGAAAAAAATAGACAAATTGAGAGTTCCCTGTATAATGTTTTCCTCTTTGATTCTGGCTCATTTATAACTGCTTGGTGTAGTCTTGGGGTGACATTGCCAGTTCTAAGCATCTTCACTTAAAATGAAAATAGATTTCAATCAAAGTTAAAGCAGGAGGAAATGACTTTGCCTGGAGTCATGGCTTTTTCCTTCTGTGGCTGCATGTTTTTAACTTCCTGTGGGACTGGCAGTGCAGTGCTTGATGTCCCTTACCTCTCTGAAAGCCTTATAAGGTTGTGCATGCGAATATACTAGGTTGGCTGGTTGGTTTACTATGAAGTAAACATACTCCTAAAAAGGCTAATTTACCATTTCTATCTGATCTTGAGTTGGATAAAGTAGTCCCTGCTATTTAGAGCAATACTTAGCCTTGCCAAACACAGGGCTTCAATTAAAAATTGAAAGTTTAACGTTGCCTGACTTTGTTTTGATATCATGCAAGGATCTAGTCAAGGAAAAGACATAATTCCTTTAGCTTCAAGACATAAGGCTTAGAGTAAAAGACATTTGGAATTATTTCTATCTTGCAGGAAATTTGAATTCTAATTTTGCATCAACGTCCAATGTGTAAGTCGATTCACCTTTGCTAAGGCATTGTTTCCCTCACCCAACAGGATTGGGCCGAGCTACATACCAACAATAGCAGGTTTTACTGAGGAGTTCAAGTGACTACTGCCCTCACTCAGAGTACATTCACTGAGATGTTGTTTCAGCTGAACTATCTAAACACCTAAATCCGATAGACTTCTGAATGTCAATAAGGCTGTGGTTTTTTAGTCAAGAGAAACCTGAGAATGAAGTAGGAAAAAGCATGCAGGCTGGTAAAGGAACCAGTTTCCGCTCCCATTTCTTAGTGGGACATTTTTGCAGTCTACAAAAAAAGTCAAATGCCTGATCTGGCAGAGAATCGGCATTCTAGATTGACTTTTGCATCAGTAGTTGATTTGGTACAGAAATAGTCATTTATATGGATTCTAATTTTCCTGTTCTTGAACATTCCTATTTAATTATTTATAGGAATCTGCCATCGTCTGTCCAGAATTTTGTTTAGGCCATACTGATTTGTTGGTCATGCTTGTCTTTTCTGTCCTCTGTTCTTCCAAACTGTCTCCTCTGAGACATCCCAAGCCTCTCCCCAGGCTCTGGGGCCCTTTGTTCCTTTATTTGTGGAGGAAGAACTTTAAGTTCTGTCAGTGTGGATGGATGAGGGTGTCAGGAAGCCAGAAGCATTTTCATGCAGTAAATGGGGAAGCCTTTTCCCACACTCATGACTCACTTTCTACATGTGCAAATATTTAAGTTACAGGTGGTATTTTCAGAATTTACAACCAAATGCAAATTTTCTAAGTTTCCCACAGCCAGACTTCACCACACTCAATGATCGAGGAGGGCATACTGGCCTGGTCAGTTCATTGGTTACATGTAAAATGGATGCCTTGTTATCAAAAATTAGTGAGTAAACATATCTGATGACAGACAGACCTGGGCAAAACTCCTGGCACTGACGCTAACTAGATTTTTGAATATAAGCAGGTTAGTGTTCTGGGCCTTATTTTTCTCTTCTATAAAATGGGAAATAACTTTGGCCTCTTAGATGTGAGAGAAATCTAGAAGCGACATCTGTCAAGACATTGAGAGTTGATTTTGCTGCTCAGATAACAAGGCAGGTAGCTCTTCTGCCCTATGGCTCCGTGTGGAGCCTGAAACTTGTTTGATGAAAACAACTTGCCAATTTAGAAGACTATTCCTTGAAAATTACAAGGTGGCTATGAAGTACAAACAAGAACACAGACAAAGCACATAACAGTATACCTGAACAGTGGGCTCTTAATTCATGCTAACGTTCCATCTTTATGATGTTGATAACTGCAGTCACGGCAGTAAGCTGTGGTGTAAAAATCTGGGTCATAATCAAAACGTGATGAGGCTAGTGCTCAGATTGAACACCTGGGAACAAGACTTTGGTCAGATCACCACAGTCTGGAGTTTGGCCTTAGCGGGTCGGCTCGGTAAACACACTGCTGGTCACTGCTAGGGGATGATTCACAAACACCAAACTCACAAGCAACAGATTTAACAATTTACAAGAAGAAACATAGTTATCAGATACAAAGGTCCTAGTACTCATAGTTTACTCTGGCAGAAGAAATCAGGGAAAACTAAGGTTCATAAGAGAGTAGAATCAAAATCAAAGTAGGAAGCTGGCTAATCTTAAAGATGAGGGCTACGAATCCATAGCCGCTGTTGGTATTAACTTAGCCTATGGAACATATACGGAACATATCCCTACAGGATATGGATATCCCATAGGGAAGCCACAACTTCCTATTGCCCAGACACTACTGGTAACACATTGCCACATTACCATTTTTTCTGCCCCTTTCCTAGTCTTCAGGTTTACCAATTCTTTTCCATTACTTCTTTCTTTACTTCTTTCTTTCTTTCTTTCTTTCTTTCTTTCTTTCTTTCTTTCATCCTTTCTTTCTTTTTGCTTTATATGTTTCTCTTTCTTCAGGTTTTTTTCTCTCCTTTTTTTTTTCTACTTTTAGCAAAATTGTATTTTTTTATTTTTATTCCAGTATAATAACATACAGTGTTATAGTAGTTTCAGGTGTACAGTATAGTGATTCAACGATTCTATACATGACTCAGTGCTCAGCATGGTAAGTGTACTTCTAACTCTCTTCACCTATATCACCCATCCCCCCACCCACCTCCCCTCTGGTAACCATCAGTTTGTTCTCTGTAGTTAAAGAGTCTGTTTTTAGTTTGTCTTTTTTTCTCTTTGTTCGTTTGTTTTGTTTCTTGTTGTTGTTTTTTTTAATGTTTTTATTTATTTTTGAGACAGAGACAGAGCATGAGCAGGGGAGGGGCAGAGAGAGAGGGAGACACAGAATCCGAAGCAGACTCCAGGCTCTGAGCTGTCAGCACAGAGCCCGACGTGGGGCTCAAACTCACAGGCTGTGAGATCATGACCTGAGCCGAAGTCAGATGCTTAACCAACTGAGCCACCCAGGCTCCCCTTGTTTTGTCTCTTAAAGTCCACATAGGAGTGAAATCATATGGCATTTGTCTTTCTCTGATTTATTTCACTTAGCAGTATACTCACTGGCTCCATCCATTTTGTCACAATTGGCAAGATTTCATTCATTTTTGTGACTGAATAATATCTAGATATAGATAGATAGATAGATCACGTCTTCTTTATCCATTCATCTACCCATGGACACTTGGACTGCTTTTATTATTTGGCTATTGTAAATAATGCTACAATAAACAGGGGTGCATGTATCCCTTAAAATTAGTATTTTTATATTCTTTGGGTAAATACTGAGTAGAATTACTAGACCATATGGTAATTCTGTTTTTAACTTCTTGAGGAACCTCCATACTTTTTTCCACAGTGCTTGCACCAGTTTGCCTTCCCACCAACAGTACAAGAAGGTTCCTTTTCCTCCACATCCTTGCCAATACTTGTTGTGTGTTGTGTTTTTGATTTTAGCCCTTCTGATAGGTGTGAGGTGATATCTCATTGTGGTTTTGATTTTCATTCCTCTGATGATCAGTAGTGTAGAGCATCTTTTCATGTGTATGTTGGCCCTCTCCTTTTTGTAGGCAGAATAAAAAATATTTTAATAGCCTAAAATGTGTATATATTAATAAAACCATCCTTTAATCCTGTTCAATGACCCCCCCCTTGGCAACTCAAGATTCATTCACTGACACTGTGAGTTGTATTTGCAGTTGACTGATCTATTAAATGTACAATGATTTTGGCTGATTTATTTCTTAAAGCTAAAATTAACTTCATATTCTATGATCTGCTCCTACCGTGTATATAAGGGATGTAATTCTTAACAAGTCAATTAAAGCCATAATGCATCTGAAGCATGCCATCTTCATAGAATTGGGTGACTGCCATGTAATAATTTTCTACCGAAAGACTTCAGTGTTGAACCTAAAATGCTCGCGTAGGCCCTATTTCCCTCCAAATGCTTCTATCATCCCCAGCTTCCATGACTCAGCTGGCCAGTCACGGTGGCTCCCAGGTCTCAGGGTTTCTAGATTCCACACTGTGAAAAGAACGGGACTAAGTCTATAGGCTTCTAACCAGGAACTGGTCTGCCTGCTTCCCTTTTTATTGTCCTTTATGACTCCTGTAAGAATTTTTCTCTTTCCTTATCCTCTATGGCCTAGTCCAGAGATTTCTGCATAGAATCTTTCGATTTCTTCTATTGTTATTTGAGTCACAATAGCATCTACTTCCATATAGTTGTTGTGTGGAATGGATTAAAATCATATAAGACATGGGCATAATTTAACAGGGTGCCTGAAAAACATTTTTCAATAACCCTCTTCTCCCTCATACACTAAACAATGTGCACCATGAAAATGATATTGCATTTCCAGGACTTATCACAGTGCCTAGAAGATGGTCAGTGGTCAAATATAGCAGCTGAATGAATGGATGGATGGATGAACAATGAGAGGGAAAGAGGAATCAAAATACCTTTTCGCATGGCTTCCTTCTCTTTTTTAAAACTAGAGTCCCAGGGCCTTTTTTTCCCTCTTCCACCAAATAACCCCAAAGAAGAAGAGTTGCCCGGAAAACAGAACCCAGACCAACACTGCTGGCTCAAGCAGAGTCTTTTAATCTTAAACTCTTACATTATTGTTTAATACAAAAACTGTGCTTTAAACTCTTCCATAACTTCTTATTCATAACTTTATTTACAACGTTTCGCATCAAACTCCAGGAGTGTTCTACTCCAGGAGTAGAACACTTACGACAATGTTCTCAGAAGTTGGTCTACAGGCTACCAGCAACAGAATCACCTGAATACCTGTTTAAAAATCACATTCAGGAGGAGCATGCCCTGCCCTACTGAATCAAAATTTCTGTGGATACAATGCCAAGACTACAATTATTTTTTTGCATGTTAACTTTTTGTACCACTGCATGAAAAGAAGGCAAGACGGTACATAAATACTAATGACAGTTTCTGGTTTGTTTCGTTTCAGGATTAAAAAAAAAAAAGTTTCATCTACCATTATAGGTAAACAAGAGTCAGACTTTCTTGAGCATTCAATCAGAGAGGCTAGAGCTACAATACAATAGACCCTGGTGTTGAAGAGAACCAGAGCACGACAGTATATAGAGTAGTAAAAACAGGGGCACCTGGGTGGCTGAGTTGGTTGAGCCTCTGACTTCGGCTCAGGTCATGATCTCTTGGTTCATGAGTTCGAGCCCCAGGAGAGGTTCTGTGCTGATAACTCAGATCCTGGAGCCTGCTTGGGATTCTGTGTCTCCCTCTCTCTCTGCCCATCTCCCACTCGTTCTCTCTCTCTCTCCCTCTCTCTCTCTCTCAAAAATAAACATTAAAAAATTTTAAAGTAGTAAAAACAGATTTTATTCAAGAACTACTGCATTAGAGGAAAAGAGACTTCAGTATAGAACTGGATTCAATTCACAATGCAGCATGAACATGCGAGGATTTATAGCAGGAGTAGGGAGGAGGTCAGTGGATAGAAAAATTACTAACAGTAGTACCATGGGTAGGGAGGATTTTGGCTAAGCCAACTGGACTGTTGCAGAAACTGATCACATATCGAGCATGGAAGATGAGAAATTTGACCACATATTGAGAATGATCAGTTACTAAGGGTGAAAGATTTTATTTAAACTGCCTTAGTAGAATCCTTGCTAACACTGGGCAATGGAAGCCTGACAAGGGCGGATGTCAAGCTCCCAGCCTAGTTGAGAAGAAGGCTTAGAGAGGACTAAGTTCAGTCAAGGGGAGAGTCTTTGTCACTAGTCACGTGTACCTATTTAAAAGTAAAGTAATTAACATAAAATTTAAATATCCAGTTTATCAGGCACACTAGTGACATTTCAGGGACTCAGAGCCACTTGTGACTAGAGGCTATAGCGCCAGGCAACACAACATTTTCATCATCACAGAAAGTTCTTTTTTTTTTAAACATTTATTTATTTTTGAGAGAGAGAGAGAGGGAGACACAGAATCCTAGTCAGGCTCCAGGCTCTGAGCTGTCAGCACAGAACCCGACACGGGGCTCGAACTCACCCACTGTGAGATCACGACCTGAGCCAAAGTCAGACACTTGTCACATATGACTAGTGACAAAGACTCCCCCCCTTGACTCCCCGACTGAGCCACCCAGGCGTCCCACCACAGAAAGTTCTACTGAACAGTACTGCTCTTGTGAAAAGAGTTTATTGCACCCAGGGTAGGGTAGGTGAGGCAAATGGCACAAAAGCTAGGAAAACTCTAAAGAGCTATTAGGACAACTCCACCCCAAATTACCACAGGGTTAGAGGATAGTAGAGAAATTACATGATAGCGAATATATGCCAGAAACCATGTGCTGGTTAGGTAGCTGCTTCCAGAAACAGCTGCTCCAAGGAAGGGGGAGCCCAAGACTTTGAAGGACAGTTAGTGTTAGCTGCTGCAAACATTTACAAATCCGCAGAGAAAAAGACTATGGAATTTACAAATGTATTGAAACTGATAGTCAAAAGAAGGGCTGGGTGTTTCACTGTGTTGAAAACGATGTGTGGGAAGCAGCAGTTCAGCTGGAATTGGAAAGCGAAAAACAAAGAAGGCCATAGAATCAATTCTACCTGCTGCAGACTGGCAGGCCTTTGGAATCCAGGTCTTTTGAAGTCTTGGTATCTTGGAATTGGCCTCTTCTGGCAATTTCACCTAAACAGGTGTATAAACTGTTAAAATTCATCAGAATGAATACTGTGTGTACAAATTGGGCGATGACAAAAATTAAATGAAAAATGGGCACATATGCAGTGTTTAGTGCTTACAGTCACCCTATGGGAAAACCACACATCATATTGAAAAATCTTGCCACATTAGACTGTATGTGGGGCTGAAAGTAACTTACATTTGTTTTTTTTAATGGTTATTTTATATTATATTCGTTCCCTCTGCTATAGGACACGAGCACAGGGACCTCTGGGTACGTGCTGTGGAAGAAAGGTAAACAATCTATATAGATCATGCACGCCGAGTTCTGGTGTCTAGACTCTGACCCAGGAAAGAAGGTACTGAGACAGCCCAACGGTGGTTTATTTTTAAGAACAATGACCTGGCAGGCACTTGGAAATCCAAGTCTTTTGAAGTCTCAAGCATCAACCATCTTAGCTTGTAAGTCATCAGTCAGATCAATATTTCTATTATTCAGCCTTCAACTAGATCCTCAGTTACATCTATCTGAGATAAGGAAAGTACTTTAGTACCTTGGCCAAAGCTAAATTACAGGCGTCACTATGGAGAACCACAGCCCCTTATTTGAGGAAGAAACAAAATATCAGAGAGCCACTCGGGGGTCATCCAGACTTCCAAAATTAGCAAGCAATAAACTGAAAAGTCCAGATATTGTTCTCTATCATCTGTCAACAAGAACCACTTTCCTTTCTGTTTTCTTCAAGTCTCCGATTTTCAAGGATTAGTGTAAGATTACAGCAGGTAGTGAGCTTTAATTAAAAATAGACTGACTAGATAAGTAGCTTGGAAAAAGGAACAGAGAAGCAATGCTTGGTAAAGTCAATTACTCCTGATGTTGTCTTATCATTCTGTAAACTCACGCTGCTCTATGGCTAAGCTTTAATTTAGTATCTTGTCTCTTTAGTGTAATATATGTGGTTATAAATATATTTCACGGATCCTGTCTCTAATTACAGCCATTTAAATGATTTTTTAGAAGTCTATATTAAACAAAAATGTTATATAGATCTAAGCCTCGATAGTACATTGCTATTAACAAAAGTCAATAATGTTGCAGAAGGTTTACTATCAAATTACAGAAAGATAGTGTTCTGAGGAGGAAAGGCAATCACAAATTCAGATTATTTCAGAGCAACAGTAGGAGAGGGGGCCGCTTTGGAAAGAAGGTTGTTACTTATGAAGGAAAGAAAAGATCACACCTGTTCTCTCAAAAGGGAACCATTTTGTGAAGAAGAGAAAAGAACCTAGCTGCATTAAGAGGCAAGATCCAGGAGTTCACTTAGTGACTAACCATGAATTGTTTAAACATGTATAACATAAACACGTTTATTAAACCCCCCGATGTGTATATTATAAACATGGAATTTAAAAACCAGAGCCCTAGCAGCTAAAAATAGCTGCATATTTGAAGAACAGATAAGGTTAAAATTGTTATAAAAATTAAATTTCAGGGGTGCCTTGGTGGCTCAATTGGTTGAGTGGCTCTTGATTTCAGTTCAGGTCATGATCTCATGGTTCCTGGGGTTGAGTCCAGCATCGGGCTCCATGCTGACAGGGCAGAGCCTGCTGGGGTTTCTCTCTCTCTGCCCCTCCCCCAGCCATTCTCTCTGTCTGTCTCTCTCTTTCAAAATAAATAAACTTAAAAAAATTAAGTTGGAGATATGCAATCTATTATTTGTTATTATTTTCTATCCTTTTTCTTTTGTTAAAGCTTATTTCTTATTTATTTTGATAGAGATATAGAAAGCAAGCAGGGGAGAGGCAGAGAGAGAGGGAGACAGAATACCAAGCAGGCTCCGCGCTGTCAGCACAGAACCCAATGTGGGATTTGAATTCACGAGCCCTGAGATCATGCCTGAGCCAAAGTCAAGAGTCAGATGCTTACCTGTCCAAGCCACTCAGGAGCCCCTTTCCTTTTTCTATCATGTATTTTCCCTATAGAAATTAACCAAATCACCAGTTATGGAATGCTTCTCCTAGGCAAGGCATTCTGCAAGCCATTCAAGAGCTCATCGTGTTGTTGGGGTTGGGAAGAAGGAGAAAACACATATATTAAAAAATGAGTGGCTACACAAGATTTAATAAATTCAGAACATTAGGTGAAATATCACAACGTAGGTCCTGCCCCATTGTCTGAGGAATGCCTCACAGGTTGGGGCCTGGAATTTCAGAGATAACAGTGATTACTTCAACCGGGGAGGATTACAGAAGAATTCATTTAAATTTCATTTTAATTTATTTGTATTAAAGCATAATGTGTATCAAGAAAGATGAAAAGACTTTTTTTATTTTTGTTTTTATTTTTTTAATATAATTTATTGTCAAATTGGCTTCCATACAACACCCAGTGCTCATCCCAACAAGTACCCTTCTCAATGCCCATCACCCACGTTACCCTCTCCCCCACCCTCCATCAACCCTTAGTTTGTTCTCTGTATTTAAGAGTCTCTTAAGGTTTGCCTCCCTTCCTCTCTGTTTATAACTTTTTTTTCCACCTCCCCTCCCACATGGTCTTCTGTTAAGTTTCTCAAGATCCACATATGAGTGAAACGTATGGTATGCTTCTTTCTCTGACTTATTTCAGTTAGCATAATACCCTCCAGTTCCATCCACGTTGCTGCAAATCTGCTGCATTTTTCCCCCTTCAATTCAATATCCAGAGAAGGGAATAGGATTTTCAAATTAAAATAATCACCAGGTGCCCCAGGAGTGCCGTCACAGCCAGCCCTACAAAGTGTGGCACAGTATGGGAAGATAATAAGAATTATCTCTCTCTCTCCCATTGCCAAATAGTATTACATTGTATGTATAAACCACATCTTCTTCATAAGTTGATGAACATTTAGGCTCTTTCCATAATTTGGCTATTGTTGAAAACTCTGCTATAAACATTGGAGTACAAGTGCCCCTATGCATCAGCACTCCTGTATCCCTTGGGTAAATTCCTAGCAGTGCTATTGCTGGGTCATAGAGTAGTTCTATCTTTAATTTTTTGAGGAGCCTCCACACTGTTTTCCAGAGTGGCTGTACCAGTTTGCATTCCCACCAACGGTGCAAGAGGGTTCCCGTTTCTCCACATCCTCACCAGCATCTATAGTCTCCTGATTTGTTCATTTTAGCCACTCTAACCAGTGTGAGGTCATATCTCAGTGTGACTTTGATTTGTATTCCCTTGATGATGAGTGATGTTGAGCATCATTTCATGTGTCTGTTGGCCATCTGGATGTCTTCTTCTTTTTTTTTTTTTTTTCAACGTTTTTTATTTATTTTTGGGACAGAGAGAGACAGAGCATGAACAGGGGAGGGGCAGAGAGAGAGGGAGACACAGAATCAGAAACAGGCTCCAGGCTCTGAGCCATCAGCCCAGAGCCCGACGCGGGGCTCGAACTCACGTACCGCGAGACCGTGACCTGGCTGAAGTCGGACGCTTAACCGACTGCGCCACCCAGGCGCCCCGGATGTCTTCTTTAGAGAAATGTCTATTCATGCTTTTGCCCATTTCTTCACTGGATTATTTGTTTTTCAGGTGTGGAGTTTGGTGAGTTCGTTATAGATTTTGGATACTAGCCCTTTGTCTGATACGTCATTTGCAGATATCTTTTCCCATTCCATGGTTGCCTTTTAGTTTTGTTGATTGTTTCCTTTTCTGTGCGGAAGCTTTTTATCTTGATGAGGTCCCAGTAGTTCATTTTTGCTTTTAATTCCCTTGCTTTTGGAGATGCGTCGAGTAAGAAATTGCTGCGACTGAGGTCAAAGAAATTTCCTGCTTTCTCCCCTAGGGTTTCAATGGTTTCCTGTCTCACATTCAGGTCTTTCATTGATTTTGAATTTATTTTTGTGTATGGTGTAAGAAAGTGGTCTAGTTTCATTCTTCTGCATGTTGCTGTCCAGTTCTCCCAGCACCATTTGCTAAAGAGACTGTCTTTTTTTCCATTGGATATTCTTTCCTGCTTTGTCAAAGATTAGCTGGGCATACATTTGTGGGTCCTATTTTGGGTTCTCTATTCTATTCCATTGGTCTATGTGTCTGTTTTTGTGCCAATAACATACCGTCTTGATGATTACAACTTTTTAGTAGAGGCTAAAGTCTAGGATTGTGATGCCTCCCACTTTGGTTTTCTTTTCCAATATTACTTTGGCTATTCGGGTCTTTGTGTTTCCATACAAATTTCAGGATTTTTTGTTCTAGCTTTAAGAAGAATGCTGGTGCAATTTTGATTGGGATTGCACTGAATGTGTAGATTGCTGTGGGTAGCATTGACATTTTAATAATATTTATTCTTCTAATCTGTGAGCATGGAATGTTTTTCCATTTCTTTGTGTCTTCTTCAATTTCCTTCATTAGCTTTCTATAGTTTTCAGCATACAGGTCGTTTACATCTTTGGTTAGGTTTATTCCTAGGTATTTTATGGTTCTTGGTGCAGTTGTGAATGGGATCAGTTTCTTTATTTCTCAGAAATATGAAAAGATTTTAAATGTTCAGTTCTATGAGTTTCAACCGTTGAACACACTCATGAAGCCACTGACAAAACAAGACATCAAATATTTCCATCACCCTGGAGAGACCTCTCATGGGTCCTTCTAGCCAATTCCGTCTCTTCCATCCTGCCCTCAGAAGGCAGGTATTTTCTGATTTCTACCATTTTATTGCCCTTTATATAAACAGGATCACAGAATATGACCTCTTTTAATTCTTGCTTTTTTGTATCAACAACAAGTTTCTCAGATTTATCCATGTTGTTGTATAGATTAGTATTTTGTTCCTTTTTAATACCAAGTAATTATACTATTATTAGTTTGTTGGTTATCTGTACAATGAAAGCACACACACTTAAATCTAACACTATTAGTTTTCTATGGCAACAGAACAAATAACCACAAACTTTGTTATCTCACGGTTCTTTAGGTCAGGCTTAGGCTCTGGTAGGCTCAAGGGAGTCCTCTGCTCAGTCTATCAGAAGACGTAAACCAAGGAGTGGGCCTGCAGGGCTCTCATTTGGAGGCTTAGGGAAGAATCCACTCCCTTGGGTTATTGGAAGAATTCAGTTCCTTGTGGCTGTAGGTCTGAGGTTCCCATTTCCAAGCTGGTCCAAAAGGTGGGGACCCCTTTTAGCTCCTAGACAACACCTGCACTACTCTCCATCTGACCACCTTCAAGCCAGCAATGGTGCAACAAATCCTTCCTGTGCTTAGGCTCTGATTTTCCTCTGCCTTCCTCTTCTGACACCAGCTGGAGAAAGTCCTCTGCTTGGAAAGTCTCATATGATAATTTCCCCTTCCCAAGGCCCATTTTTCCATAGAAGGTAACACAATCATGGGAGTGATATCACAATAACCGGTGCTGGGAATGAGGGGGTGGGTGATCTCAGAGGCCCTTCCTAGAAATTCTACCTACTACATTACCTAAAATCATCCTGTCAATTTCTTCCTTCACATGACTGCAAAGTGGTGGAGGAGTGGGGAGGAGGCAGCAAAGGTTGGCAGTGGAGGCCAGAGAGCAGCCACTCTGGGGTGGACAGGAATAAGAATTCTGCACCACAAAACGAACCCAGAAAACACCTGATATGTTTGGCCATTTGTAAAATACTTGTCAGAAATGTTTACAGTTCTGTAGGAGACTTTTGGAACACTTAATTATAAAATGACACGAGCACAGAAAACTAAGCAGACCAGAAGACGAAGGAGAACATCAAACAAGTTTTACAGGAAATGAAATACAACCAGAGCTATAAACCACACTGACATAATCATATTACGTACGTATTAAGTATTGATTACCAGATTATGGTCTCTTTTTATTGGAAAAATGTAGGAAGAGAAAAGGGCATGCAAGATATTAAGACAGATAAAAGCTAATCTTCCAGGGACGCCTGGGTGGTTCAGTTGGTTAAGTGTCTGACCCTTGATTATGGCTCAGGTCAAGATCTCAGGGTTCATGAGTTCAAGCACTGCATCGGGCTCTGCACTGACAGAGCGGAACCTACTTGAGTTTCTCTCTCTCCCTCTCTCCCACCCTTTCTCTCAAATAAACTACTTAAAAAATTTTTTAAATATCATAAAAAATAAATTAAAAAACTAATGTACGATGGTAATGTAAAATAAGCAGAAATTAGCAAAGAAAAATAAGTGTAATTTAAAAATGGCAACATAGGGGCGCCTGGGTGGCGCAGTCGGTTAAGCGTCCGACTTCAGCCAGGTCATGATCTCGCGGTCCGTGAGTTCGAGCCCCGCGTCGGGCTCTGGGCTGATGGCTCAGAGCCTGGAGCCTGTTTCCGATTCTGTGTCTCCCTCTCTCTCTGCCCCTCCCCCGTTCATGCTCTGTCTCTCTCTGTCCCAAAAATAAATAAACGTTGAAAAAAAAAATTAAAAAAAAAAAAAAAAAAAAAAAGAAATGGCAACATAAGTAACAGAACAAATTTTAAGAATTTGAGCAAGTGGTGATGAGGTGGGGCAGAGGCCTTTTCCTTTCCGTTATAAAATTTGTCGTGTTTTGGGGCGCCTGGGTGGCGCAGTCGGTTAAGCGTCCGACTTCAGCCAGGTCACGATCTCGCGGTCCGTGAGTTCGAGCCCCGCGTCGGGCTCTGGGCTGATGGCTCAGAGCCTGGAGCCTGTTTCCGATTCTGTGTCTCCCTCTCTCTCTGCCCCTCCCCCGTTCATGCTCTGTCTCTCTCTGTCCCAAAAATAAATAAACGTTGAAAAAAAAAATTTTATAAAATTTGTCGTGTTTAAATCCTGAAGCTACAGAGATTTAAAAACACAAACTACTCAAAAGGAAAATAGCATTTATGCAAATATTTTATATTCTAACAGCTAGTCAAATACATTTAACTTAAGCTTTAACCAGAGAGGGGTGTCTGGGTGGCTCAGTCAATGGAGCGACAGACTTCAGCTCAGGTCATGACTCGCAGTTGACAAGTTTAGTCATCAGGCTCGCTGCTGTCAGTGCAGAGCCCGCTTCAGATCCTTTGTCCCTCTCTCTCTCTGCCATCCCCTAGCTCACTCTCTCTCACAGAAATTAAAAAAAAAAAAAAAAAAAAATCTAACCAAAGAGATGAATTTACGTACTCTAAGATTTTAAAGAATTGCGTGAGTTTTTGGCAATTTTGTCTTCTATTAAATTTTGCTGTTATTAATAATTGAACTAATTAAGAGTTGCTTCAACAGAATCTCCCCTTTTGACTTATTTTACTTCTCTGCAGTCATGCCAGCTTACGGGGGGCTGGGTAAAGGAGGATATGAGCCTGAAAACTGCAGTGAAATTATAGAAGAAGCAGGTCATAAAGGCGGCCAGTCGTGTGAGGTTATCACCAAACATTTGGCACAAAGGATGAAGTCTTTTTAGGCTCAATATTTAAAGTAGGCCACTTCATTAGTTACACTTTGAGCACTGAATTCTAGACTTTACCCATCGTCTGTGCCAGGTTCCACACGTAACAACAAAGAGGGGTTCTTTAACTTGGGACCTCATGAAGGAAACACAAGCATCTTCTAGAGTGAGAAAACCTCCACTCATTAAAGAGAACTACACGTGTGGCTTACTAACACCTATATATACACGTAACGAAGGAGAATCAATTCATTAGTACAGGACACGTCAGACTTCAGTTTCACCTCATGAAGTAACCGACGACAGATCTCAGCACTTTTCTGAGAGAATAATTCTGCTTGCATCTGGATCCCCTTGCTTGCATCCTAGGTTCCCCTCACACATGCTCTCTGTCTGCACTGGTATGACTGTAACTTGCTTCACAACCCCTACAATGATCAAAGTCCGTTCTCACCTCTCCTCCGGTCCTCTGGAGATGCTTCCTCCATGCTACGGACCCCGGTCTCCAATGTTAGCACTCTGTGTAGCCTTTTAAAAGTTCTGTCTCTTCTTTGGAATCATTATGCTGTGGGATGAGGTATTTCTTACATGTGACCTTCCAGCATTACCTAAGAGACTTAAAACATTATCATTTAATCTTTTCTTGTATGGTATCTTCTGATAGTATGAAGTTTCCTGATTATATTTTATATATATATATATATATATATATGTGTGTGTGTGTGTTTATTAATTTATAATATATGTATACATGTGTATACATATATATGTACATGTATATATATATGTATACATATATATGTATATATATGTATATGTGTGTGTATATATATATATATATATGTACATATACATACTGCTTATCTAGTGTCCTAAATCACTGTGGTTATAATTATATATAGCCACTTGACGTATATATTTAATTTCATAAATATACATTGAGAAGTTATTTTATGTTAGCCTCTGTAATGATGAATAAGATATAATTTCTGAAGTCAAGAAGCATAGAGCTGAGAGGAAAAAGACAAACTAGGAGTTGTTAATACAGCTTCTCAAGCACAGAGATATTGTAGGCCAAAAAGACTCAGGTAGTATCTAGAGAGGCACTAAACCTCCATATAAGAGAGGTGTGAAAGACAGCTTTCTGATGAGGTCAAAGACTGACTCTGATCAGTATTTCAAACAAAAAGTTTCTTGATTCAGGCGGGAACAAAAAAATCCATGTCTTTTTTTTCTAGCTTCTTACCCTCTCAAATAAGTTGCACGGAACTCTCAATTCACAAACTTTTCTACCTTCCTTCTTGGTGTGACATTTGAACCTAGATTCCTAGGGGATTGTGAAGCGATTGTTCACTTTAGGGAGCACCCATGTTCTCAGCCCCTAAACAACTGTTCAGAAGACTGAATGTTGTGTAAAGACTGAATCCAAAATTTATAGGCCACTCCAAAGCGTCATTAAAACAAACAAACAAACAAACAAACACTCCAATGTCTTACCTTAGCATGTGACACTATGGATTTGCTTTCTTCCATTTGCTCTGATGCCCTCAATAGTAGTACGGAAGTGATGCCACTGTATGGAGGAAAAGATCTCATCTTCATTTTTCTTAAGTTTATTCATTGTAAGAGAGACAAAGAAAGGGAGCGGGACATGTGGCAGACAGAGGGAGAGAGAGAGAAAATCCCAAGCAGGCTCCTCACTGTCAGTGCAGAGCCTGATGCGGGGCTCAAACTCACAAACCACGAGATCATGACCTGAGCCAAAGTTGGATGCTTAACCACTGACACACCCAGGCACCCCTCATTTTCATTTTCTACCTCTCTTGATCTGTAAGGAAAGAATGGCATCCTTAAGATTTTCATCACAAAACTTCTCAGTCCACAAGAACAAACTGAATTTTACAAAAATTATACCATACTTTACAGATATGTAAAAATAGAAAACATTTACTCTAAAAACTCTGAAATACCAGAAATGCCATTGAACCAGGACATGTGTGCGAACACTTATTTTCCCAAGGCTGAATATTCTGCCAACTGGTGCCTGTCAAAAGAACTTAGTGTAGCTCACTGGAAGATGATAAACAGAACTCCCTTATCTCGCTCCAGCCCAGCATAACAAGTAGCGGGGAGACTCATGTAAAATGAGTCCAAATTAAGGAAGACCAAAATGAGTCCAAAATTAAGGAAGATGAAAAAGGGGGAAGAGAGATTAACTTACCTACACTCTGCTGTGAAATGAAATGACGCTGGAAAGTGACAAACATAGTCCTATCCAAAGCAACTAGATCTCATTTATAAGATTTCATTTACAAATTATCTCCATACACCAACCCTATCCCTTCATGCTCAGATGAATACACATGACTTAAACCAGAAGGAGCAAAATGTCTAAAGCTTTACATTGGTTTGCACCAAAGAAAGGGCTTAAATATTCTGAGTGTCATGGAAGCTAAGAGGACCTCCTTTTGAAAGGCATATGTACCTACCGAGGTGACTTGGATGCAGCTGGATTGCATCCCAGTGGCAATGTTGGGGAGCTATGGAAAAGAGCGCCTAGGGCAGTGGTCCAGAGCATGATGAATCAGGCAAAGGCAAATCTCAAGGGATGAGAGAAAACGAAAGAGCAGAAGAAGGGCACATAATCTTTTTGAAGAGTCTGATGCTGACTCTGGCCAAGAATATAAGCAAACAACCTCTATAGGATACTTATAGAACAGAAAAGGAATAGATCCATGGCCAGGGAAAGATGGACCTGTGGGAAGAGATACCAAATGACAACACACATATGCTTATATGTACTGTATGATTTCATTTACAGGAAGTTCTAGAACAGGCAAAACCAATACAAGGTAGAATTAGGTTCCTCTACAGCTATTCTACTATGAAATATAACTGGAGAAGTTAATACTCCATAAACCTTGTGGCAACAAAGAAATACTGAAGCCATAACAGAAAGAATGTCTCCTTTGCAAATTTATATAAGACAAACCTGTCACACAGTAAGGTCTTAATCCCCTTATGGGATCTAAATTCTGTTATTTTACTTTAAAGCCCATTCATTATCAGTACTCACAGTCAAAATGGTTCTACAGACTGTTCTATCAGCTAAATGAGGTCTCAGCTTTCTCTTATTTGGGTGTCTTTGGAATACATCTTAGAGAAGGTGTAACTGATGACTGAAACAGTATTTGAGTACCAGGATTCAGCTGTTATGTCTTATACATGGATTTAAACAAAAATGTTCTGAATCGGTGTCACCAGACCCCAGAGAATTATTTCCTGGTGGTTCATAGTAGCAGATGAGATTGGAGTTTCCTAGCTGTTTTGAAAGGACTCTGAATTCTTAGATGGGCCCTCTTCCCCACCACACTATTTTAGAAGATCTCTCTCTGTGCCTCTCTCATTAGCCACTTTTAAAGAAATGCCTCTATCATATGGACCTTTTGAATTATCTCTTAATAGCATCCCTTCATTGTGCTTATTATAGCTAAAACTTTGCATTTTGTGTACGATTTTTTTATTAATATCTTCCTCCTCCAATAAACTCTAATCTTCTAAGAGCAGAGAAATGCCTATTTTTGTTCATCAGCATATTCATAGTGCTCAGCGCATTTATTATTTGTTGAATAAATATGAATAAGTTAATAGCAGTAAGATAAGGCGTAAAAATATGAGTAAACAAGAATAAATGAAAAGTTTATTGGAGAGTGAATGAATGAATGGTCTCTTCAAGTCATATGGTCTTGAGATTAAAAATCTCTATATTCTGCCCGGGGAAGGGATGAGGCAGCACCCAGTTCTGCTGAAAAATATAAAGGCTGTATTCCCAGCACACAAAGAACCCAGGCTCCTGGAGAACAGGTTTATGAAGAGGGAGCAGTAAAGATGTAGTAATAATGGCTGACAAGAGTGACTGGCAGAGATGCCAATGCACCACAACAACACAAGAGTGGCAGAAGGACCTAGGAGAGAAGATGACTGACATATGAAATAGTATTTTTAAAGATTCATGTTCATAGGACAGAGGAAATGCTTTCCTCAGTTAGTGCGTCTCCAAGGTGCTCGGGTCCCAAAAGTGACACTAGTACAGACCCAGCCAAAGATACAGACTTTGCTTCATCACTGTATTGAGTGCTACATGCCTGGTTATATATTGTATCAGTTTCATTTGTTGAACTGCACTTCAGAGCAGGAATTTCCAAAGTAGAGTCAAGAAGGAGGTGAGCGTAGGGGCGCCTGGGTGGCGCAGTCAGTTAAGCGTCCGACTTCAGTCAGGTCACGATCTCGCGGTCCGTGAGTTCGAGCCCCGCGTCAGGCTCTGGGCTGATGGCTCGGAGCCTGGAGCCTGTTTCCGATTCTGTGTCTCCCTCTCTCTCTGCCCCTCCCCCGTTCATGCTCAGTCTCTCTCTGTCCCAAAAATAAATAAAAAAAATGTTGAAAAAAAAATTTCAACAGTTTTATATTTTGCTGTGTGTCATTTCCAACAGAATGTAAGCTCCGTGAAAGCAGAAACTTTTGTCTATTTTGATCAATGCTATTTCCCCAACACACAAAACAGTGCCTGGTGCACTGAGGATATTCAATAAAATTTTGTGAGCACATGGTCAAGGTTTTATTGGAGAAAGGATTTCACTATTTCTTAATATAAAGTTTTGTTCTTATATTTTCTAGACAATATGGCTTATCGCTTTTGAATGATTAATCCTCAAGCCAAATTACATTCATCATTCTCACCACCCATTTTAAGGACTCACATAGAGTCACTATTACTCTATGATAATGAGTAGATAAGATGATAAGATAGAGTATCACTGACAGCAAAAAGTAGCAAAGGGGAGGCTAGGAGCCTCAGCAGGCCTGAGAGTCAGAGGACTGGCAAAATGCCTTCAGACTCTGCTGGGATCTCACTGGCCATTCTGAGAAAAGCTGCAGTAACTGGGAGAGGATACTGGGGCTCCAAATTGCCAAGGGGCTTGGGGCAATTCAGATGGGCATTCTGAGTCTGGAGCTGAAAACTTCCTAAAACTAACAAGCCAACATACCAGGCCAGGATCACATCCTTTATGCTGAAAAATGGCTAGGAACGAAAGTCAAACAAAATGCTTACCAGGCTGATAATGCCAAAAAGGGAGAATGAAATACAAATACATGGGGCAAGATACTAAAAAACATGAAGGTTTCAGAAACTACAGGGCCATATATTTTATTACTTTGTGGTTAGAAACTCTAGAGCTGCTCTGGTGATTATGTAATTTGACATTTGGCTAGCCCAAATTGAAAAGTGCTGTATCTATAAACTAAAAACTTGTTTTGAAGACTCAGTATGAGAAAAATATATATAAAACATTTGTGTAATAATTTCACATTGATTTACATCAAATAATTGTTATATTTTTCCTTTTTATAGTTTATTTATTTTGAGAGAGAGAGTGGGGGGGAGCGGCAGATAGAGAGGGGAATTAACAGGACTCAAACTCACGAACAGCAAGATCATGACCCGAGCCAAAATCAAGAGTTGGATGCTTAACCAACTGAGCCAGACAGGCCTCCTAAATAATTGTTAAATATATTAACCAGTTTTATATTGATGGCATATAGATTTTAATCCTTTTTTATTTTATATTACATAATCGATCCTCCCAATATTTAATTAATAATTTTACATGGTGTTTAGATGACAATATTGTGGCTGTTTGGAAGTAAATAAAATATATTATTAAAATTATTTTTTACCAATTTCTTTTTATTGTTTAATGTGGCTACTTGAAAGGTTGAAACTATGTATGGACTTCATTCTAATAGACTATAACTGACAGGAAACAAAGAAACAAATAAGACATATGGGCTGAGAATTTCACGTAATTCAAGCAAATCGGTGACATCAATCAATCACATTACCATGTTTGGGTCATATATATTTCTAATTATCATTAGAAAGTAATGTAGGGGTGCCTAGTTGGCTCAGGTAGTTAGCATCTGACTCTTGATTTCAGCTCAGGTCATGATCTCACAGTCCTTGAGATGGAGTCCTAAGTTGTGTTCCGTGCTGACAGCATGCATTCTTCTTGGGATTCTTTCTCCCTCTCTCTCTACCGCTCCCATGCTCATCCTCTCTCTCTCTCTCTATCTCTCAAAAATAAACTTTAAAAAAAAAAGATTCTATTAAAAAAAGACTTTGTAGGGGTGCCTGGGTGGCTTAGTCAGTTAAGCATCCAACTTCGGCTCAGGTCATGATCTCACAGTTTGTGGGTTCAAGCCCCGCATCGGGCTCTGTGCTGACAGCTCAGAGCCTGAAGCCTGCTTCAGATTCTCTCTCTGCTCCTCCCCCACTCTGTCTGTCTCTCAAAAATAAACACTAAAAAAATTTTTAAAAAAGGAAGAAAGCAATGTGGAAATGTAAACACTGAATGAAGATTTGACTTTAATGGGGGCTAGTTACTACTGTGGTATCGATTAGGACAGAATGCTTGTCTTTTAGAGGTATGTACTGAAATATTTATAGATGAAATGACAGGCTATCCAGAGGGGTTGAGAAAAGTAGGTAGGAGTCCAGAAGAAACCAGACTGGCCATGAGCTCATCATTCTCAAGTGAGTGGCGGGTACACAGAGATTTGCTATACTCTTCTAAATTGAAAGTTGAACATTTCCAAAATAACAAAGTAAAACACAAAGAAAAAGAAACAACTCTACTGTGGATTGAAAAACACTACAGGGAAATAAAGATGGCCCTAGAAGGTGTAAAACAAAGAAAAAATGTCAAAAGGGAGGCTTCTTTTCTGTAAAATTAGATGAGGATTGCAGGAGGCTTCTCTATAGCTGGTCAGTTTTTCCATTTATGGAATGTTCCAAATCTTTATAAACCATCTGGAGAGCAAGGAGTTGGCTAGATTTCCATCCCACTGTAATAATGAGACATTTATTGAGAAAGAATGTCAAAAAGAACAGCTTTTAAAGTGGCTGTATGCATACACCAGAAACTGAATCACTAAAGCAATCTTTATCCCAGTTAAAAAAAAAAAAAATGAAAAACAACAACAAAAAAAAAAACACAGAAACAAAAACCAAACACATAAAAATAATGCCAACATAAATGTCCTATTATTCTAGTCATATATTACCGTGTAAAACCAAAACTATCTTTCTGGGAGCATCTTGGGTATGGTATTGCTAACTATTTACTTTTTAGTAATCAGGTAACCTAAGAAGGAATATTAGTAATGCTGATTCATTTTTAATATTCAACAATGTAAGAGGAAACAGAAATGAGACAATTTGAAAACAGTATTTTGAAAATGGGGGCATTTCATGAAAGACTGTAATAAACAGAGTAGACTTCAAAGTTTTAACTTTTCTATTTTGCTCTGAATTTTCTTTTAAATCCATGTAATTTCTAATGTAGATGCTCGTGGCACTGTGAATTAGGGTCAGATACCAACTTTGCTCCAGCCTCTCTTTTTCTTCCACTCCACCTCCATTTTAAAAACAGACAATGGCTACCAAAGAATCAGAAAAGGTAGATTAAGAATGGGAGAGGATATAAAAATAATACTTAGTGCCCATATGGTCAAACAATATGTCATGCTCCTCATGTATGCTATATATATATATAAGTCTCATCCTCACAAACATACAAGTTACATAAGTATTTATATTTTATCGGGCAGGAAATTATAGAATAATGTTCTCTGGGGACTTTAATTACCTTAACAAATCTTTATCAAGTACTTACTATTTGGGGGCACTGCCGATGGTGCTGAAGATTCAAAGAACATGACATCGTACCTGCCTTGAATTCACTCACAGTTTACTAGGGGAGGCAAGTCAAAAGAAGAACTTGTTGGAGAATATAGTATGGTACATCTTGGGGAAGCACAGATGATGCTTCCTAGTCCTCTCATGGGCCAGGAAGACTTCTGAGGTAAGGTATCCAGCTAGGCTATAGAGAGTGGGCAAGGGGTTTCTTGGTAGAGAAGAGAAAATGACTAGGTCTAAGCCTAAAGAACAGTGTGTCTTCTTTACTAAAGAAAAAAATGGAGGTGCCCCTCCATTGAGGCTGACTTGAGCATCCAACTCTTAATGTTGGCTCAGGTCATGGTCTCATGGTCGTGAGATCGAGCCGTGCACCAGGCTCTGTGCTGAGCATCGGGCTTGCTTGGGATTCTCTCCCTCCCTCTCTCTCTGCCCCTCCCCTGTTTGCATTCTCCTCTCTCTCTCAAAATAAATAAATAAACATTTAAAAAAAAAAAGAAAAAATAGATTAAAATAAACTACAACAGTCAGGGCAAGAACCCAAGGAAAAAAAGTGGAAAAGAAAAAGGGATAAAGAAACACAAAAATATGGATGTGGAAATAAAGATCGAGAAAGCTCAGAAAAGGAATCCCTTATGCTCATCTCATGAGCATTTGGCATGCCCTGATTTTTAATCAAAGGGAAAATTAAAAAGAAAGAAAGAAAAAGAAAGAAAGAAAGAAAGAAAGAAAGAAAGAAAGAAAGAAAGAAACTCATTTACACCAATCTTGGCTTCCTTAAGTGTGCTTGATCACTAAATACTAAGCCATTTTCATAATAAGCGATATCTCTCCATCCTTCCAAACATTACAGGCATAGCTAGGGTGTTACGGAAGGAGATGAGATAGCTACTTCCTTGGTGTAATTCCCTGCCGGCGAACAATGTTCTTTTGTGGGCAGCTACGTGCATGGAAGCCAGACACCTTCCCTGTTCTCACCGCAAATGTTTCACGGCATCTATGTGCATTCCCACGTGATAGGTTCCACATAAAGCAAATGAAAACAGACCGTGCCTCCTATCAGCTGACAGTTGTTTTTAACCAATGTATCAGACTTACGTGCACTCAAATACTATAGGAATGATGCAGTAGTGGAAAGAATGATTTTAGCATTAGAGCAAGTAGTCCCTGCCAACTTGACTCCCTTAATAATAATGGAAAGAAAAGCAGTTGGCTGAGAGGCCAGGTGAGAACACTTTAGGGACGTCTGAGCCCCCTCGGAGCCTCCTTGTGATTCCAGGACAGAGAAGAGTTCTGCCAGGACCCACATGTGCTGCTCTGGCTCTCAGAAAGCCACACATGCTCTCAGTAAGAGCCAACGGAAAAAGAGCAAAGCCAGTCTGACAGCATGTGCATTCCGATTCTTCCTTAAAAACACACTGGGTTTCACAGGCTTGAGTCCATCATTTGGAGTTAGAGCCTGGGTTCTTATTTTTAAGCAAAGTCACTGAGGCATCACTGAGTGAAATGCGCCTCTGCATAATGAGATATTAATGAAGGAGATTCAGCATGTTTAATATCGCCAAGTTCTAAGGTATAATGTGGTTCCGTCAGTTTCTCTCAGTTTGGCGATTAAGTGTTTATCAACAACACTTCGGCATTATGTGAGAAGCAGTGATTCAGGGAAAATGACACCAAAGATGATCTCCCTCCTCTTCCTCTTCTACCTTCTTAGAGAAGGCAGCGGACTGACTGAAGCCCCGGGTCAGCACAGCGTCCCTGAGATCTGGTCCAGGCAACGGGGGTGGGGCTGCTGCCTGCAAGTGTCAAGGTCGTGCCAAAATGTGAGTTCCCAGACTTGCCATTCTCTCAAGGGTGTGCCGATCAGAGTCAGAAAACGGTCTGCATTCCACTTAAGGGCGGGTGGTGGTAGGGGTTGGGGGCCATGGGGCTAACCAGCCAAACAAAACAGAAAACCAGAACAGCTAACAGAGATGAAGCTTTAAAGCGGACAGCGGTGAACAGAATCCGGAGACGGTTCTGAGATGCGAAACAAATAGCCGATTGTATGCGGTTTTGACAGTTATGACCCTGGATGCACTGAGAGCTAATGCCTACAAATAGCACAGAAAGAAAAGAAAAAAAAATCAGCCAACCATGATTTAAACTTTAAACCAACATTCTCACATGACAAAAGTTCTGGAAATAGGCAGGATTCTGGCTTTGGTGGCTTCTAAGCCATGGCATAGCTCTGGGTCCATGCCTCTTATGATCCTCTGGGCATTCTTCTCATGGATGCAGATTACTGCAGCAGGGACAGCCCCATCATCGCGTGGCCATGCTTAAAGCCGGACAACGGGATGAAGGGTCCATGACAGAGTGTTTGCCCTCAAAACAGGTGCTCAAAAGCTGGGAAGGAATAAAACCTCTCTCAGAAATATATAACTCGCCTATCAGATCACGGTCCGGAGTAAACCAACTAGATCTTGTTTGCCTAGGACTTTTCTCATTCTTAGTATTGAAAGTCCTATGTGTAAGGAGCCCTCTCAGTCCTGGGCAACCGCGGATGGTCCGTCACTGTGTTAGCGTCACGTGGCCATCTTTGGTCAATTCTCCTGAGAAGAAAGGCTCTTCACCTACTGCTTGAATTGGAGTCTCTTAGCCACAAAGAGGAGGGGATGGTTTTCTGTTATGACAGGTTCCCTCAATCTTGGCTACACTTTAGAATAATCAGGAACTTTTGTAAAAGTGCCAAAGCTTGGGCCCTACTCATCGTAATTCTAAATAAATCTGGGCGATTTCTTGAGCATTAATACCTTTAAAAACCTATCCAGGTGGTTCTAAAGTGTAGCCATAGTTGAGAAGTAAACTACTGCCTATATCAATACTGAACCCTTAGTAAGACAGCCTTGCAACAAAGAATATAATTTAACATCACTGGCAATATAATACACTTGAAAAAAATTTTTTTTGAGAGAGAGACAGAGAGACAGAGGGCGAGTGGGGGAGGGGCAGAGAGAGAGGGAGACACAGAATCCGAAGCAGGCTCCAGGCTCTGAGCTGTCAGCACAGAGCCTGATGCGGGGCTCGCACTCAAGAACTGTGAGATCATGACCCGAGCCGAAGTTGAATGCCCAACAAACTGAGTCATCCCACAGTATAATAAATTTTTAAATCAATGTATTAAGGTTTCTAAAAATTTATAAATACATATATATGTATATTTATATAATTTATATAATTTACAATTTATAATTTAAATTATATAATATTATATATATTATATATTATATATTATATATTATATATTGTTACATATTATAAAAATATATAATTTATATAATTTATATAATTTATAATTTATATAAAATTTATATATATAATTTTTTTTTTACTGACACTAAAAGGTAAGCAAGATAGATGTTATTTCCATTTACAGATTAGAAAGTTAAAACTCAAAAATGTTGTTACTCACCCTCAGGGTGCCTAGGTGGCCCAGTCAGCTGAGTGTCTAACTTCAGCTGAGGTCATGATCTTGCAGTTAGTGGGTTCGAGGCCTGCGCCGGGCTCTGTGCTGACAGCTCAAAGCCTGGAGCCTGTTTCAGATTCTGTCTCCCTCTCTCTCTGCCCCTCCCCCACTCACACATTGTGTCACTCACTCTCTCTCTCTCTCTCCCAAATATGAATAAACAAATGTTTTTGTTCACCCTTGAGAGATCCTTCCCGATATATTATACATTATATTTAATGTATCCTGCATTGTCAAATTTCCATTTCTCAAGGCAAAATACCAAGTTGGTACATGATTGAAAACACTCTAACGTACGCAATAGTCATTTGTAACCTGTTACTTAACTATCGTGCCTATAGCAATGGTAGAATGGATTTAACTCAGTGTGTCCTAACCAAAATTATTCTTGGCACGAGCAAATCCTAAAAATCATGTATCAAGATTTCCAGCAATGAGATAAAAGTAAGAAGGATAAAAAAATATAAGTGTCACACTAAAATGATATTGTTCTATGTAAGTGAGGGAGCAATGACTAGAGAGGCCATTGTTATGTGCATTGCAAGTTTGCTACTTTAATCTCCCAGATGTCAGTAACTGATAGATCAGCTGCAGTGTCCTTTTCATTTATAACAATTAGGTAACAACTAAGTAATGTATTTGCTTACTTTGTTTTTTTTTTTTTATTCCTTACCTACCCCTCTCTCCACTTGCTCCCTGCATTCCTCTGTTAGCATTAATACTACTCTTGAATGGTACTGAGTGAAAGTTGCCCCTGCCCATGAGAGTAGGGGGTGTTGGAACTGATGTACTACAATTCACGCTGCTAAGAATGAACTTATATATTCTGTAGTAGCCTCACGGTCTCCAAGCTCTCTAATCTCTGAGCAGTAGGAATATGTTAATCCTTGTAGATTGAGTCAAAAGGAATTATATGAGTTTGGGTTGCACATGGAGAGTTGGGCTACATGTGATAAAAGTGGGTTTGCTACAGTCTTTGAAGTATGAATGAATGCTATAGATTTATCCAGAAGTCTAGGAAAGCAACATAGCCGAAGACAGAATCCATATAGTGGTTTGGCAAAAGGCTACGGCCAGAAAAGTGTTCCAAGCATCAGATATGGGAAGTGAGACTAGACCACAAATGGAAATATAAGCTACAATTTGGGATATAAAATGTGTGATGGGTCAAAGCAAGTGGTTAATGGTAATGATACAATGAACTTTTGCCAATGACCATGATACCAGGCACTATGCTAAACATATTAAATTACATTACTTCACTGAATTCTCCCAGTAGCCTCATGAAATTGATAGCATTAATGTCCCATACAACAGAAAAACTGAGATGCTGAGAAATAGAGCGACTTGCCCACAATCTCATGACCCACAAATGGTAGAGGTAGGATACACACCTAGGCGGTTGATTCCGTAACATTACAGAGGCCCAGGGGCATTGCAGGACCTTGTGGAAGTTTCCCCATCACCACACCCTCTCCCAAAACTCAGGTCTGTTCCCTCATTGTATTGGGTGCTCAGGAAAGGACTAGTAATCAAGCATGGTGGTTGGCCATGCGTCAGTGTGCCTGTTTGTAGTGACAAGACAGGAGAGGTAATTTCTGAAGATATTCTGCTCTACCGGATGAAAAGTAAGTCTGCCCTCCACCTTCCCAATGAGTTTCTGATTTCTCTCAAGGGTTGGTAACAGCTTTTGTGCTGCTAGGTCGCATTGTCCAATTTAATCAAGGCTTGTTTATGGGAGAGAAATTTATGTTCCTCAGAGGAAAGAGAAGGGGACTGGGTTGAAAGAGAGGAGTTGTCCAACTATGGCAGTGGCTCCTGGGTCTGGAGGGAAGGGCTGGGTTCTATGTGGAACTTTACAAGGAGGCCATAGAACTTCTGATGTGTTTTCGCTGCGGGGGGGGGGTGGGTGGGGGGGGCTGCTAAACATCCAGTACCATCATCTTGGAAATTGCAGCAAAAGCTGTGGCCACACTGTTAGAGTGGCTGTGCCTTTCAATGGATCATATTGTCTTACACAGTGAGCATCTTGATGGCCACCTTGAAGGACAAAAGACAAGACGCTATTTTCTAATAAGTTTTTCCTCTGAGAGTGTATATCGTCTGAAAAAAGAAAAGAGTCTCCAGCAATAAATTGTATTAAACATCTTCCCATCCTTGAAATGGGGGCTTAGAGCCAGATATAATTTCATTTGTAAAAATGAAACATCATCTTGCTCGCACTTACATTTGTAGGACAAATTTATGCATTTACATTAATTATCCTATTTAATATTCGTAAACATTTTAAGCATGAATGTAGTTAAGTAGTTATCCCCTTATAGAGAAAAGGAAATTAGGGTGAAGTTTATATATATATATATATATATATATATATATATATATATATTTAGAGGCCCGGAATAGAGGAAAGACCCATAAACAGAGGACCCACACTTGGTAAGAAATAACAACAACAACGACAACAACAACAACAAAACAATTCAACTGGCTTGAGGATGCACAATGAAACAGGGTGATCGTTTTGCTGTGGACTTGGACCTTGCCACACATGGCATGGGACCCCAGGGTCTCTTGCTAGATGTCTGAGACACTGCCCAGGGCCTTGGACTCCTGGAAGGCTCTAGATTTCCCACAGCGCATGCATAGGTCACTACCCTGTTCAGGCCGTGGGCGGTCCACCGTGCACAGACTTTGGGCCAGAGCCCCTTCCCTGCGTCTTGCCTGGTGAGATGTGGAACCAGAGTCTATACGAGACTTACACCTGCAGGGATTCAGTGGATTTTCCTAATCGGTGGCGGGTGCCAGACTGCTTACTTATGGGTCTGGGGAGGTGCGTCTGGCAATAGGGCACCCAGGCCTTGTCATCTCAGGACTCCCTGGGCCCCGTAGATCTCAGGAGATCAGCCTTCCTCTGGCACGAGTGGTGGAGGAAGCGCTCCAGACCTGACTCCTCCAACTGTTAAGCTGTCCCTAAGGCTCAGGCAACCCTCCAACTGGTCCCCTCTGTGCCCCGCATCCCGAGCCCGCTGACTCCCCACACCTTGCACAGCCCTGATGCCCTACAGTGCACCCTGTAGACACCAACAACATACTTTCCCTTTCTAGGGTTAAAGTTAAAGAGGAAATTCCCATCTAAGCCCCCTTCTGTGAAACCTAATTTAGTTTACTCTGCAAAACAAGGGAAACTTTACTTAGACCTCCTCTGGTAAATGCGTCTGATAATCATGAAAGAAGCTTAAGTCATCTGCTTAAAAACCATGTGAGATCATCACTTTTAACCAATCCCCTGCCATCTGGAAATCCCTGGTGTAACAACCAATCACTATGAAGTTAAACAACTTCCTCGTTTTTACTTTATAAGCCATCCTGTGACATCATACCCTTGAGCGTCGTATGGGTCTTTGACTTTTAAGAGCTCTCAGTTCTACCGGTATTCTTATACACACCATAAACTCTTACTGGGGCACCTGGGTGGCTCAGTCAGTTAAGCATCTGACTCTTGATTGTGGCTCAGGTCATGAGCTCGGGGTGGTGAGACGGAGCCCCATGTAGCCAGGCTCCCCATTGGGCATGGAGCCTGCTTAAGATTTTCCTTCTCCCCCTGCCCCTTCTCTGCTCTATCTCTCAAAAAAATATTTTATTTTAATAAAAAGTAAATTCTTTTACTGAGTACTAAAAACAAACAAACAGAGATTAAACCGAAGAGGGAATTCATTGATGATATAGCTGTAAAATCTGGGAATAAAGCTAGCCTCTGGCAATGGCACTCAAATGATGTCATCGGAATGGAGTTCTTCTCTATTTCTTGGTTCTCTGTATGCCTTTCCAACTTTGTTCTCAGGTTTTATGGAGTGGAAGGATGACTATCACCAAGTTCAGGGCTATATTCATACAGGTTCAACTGTGGGTGAAAATGTGGTGCCTCTCTCACAACACTTACAAAAACCCCAGTAGCTCCTGTTGGGTGGCTGAACTAGTCACTGGAGCTAGGGTAAGGGAGTGCTCCTGTCTGCAGGACTTAGTTACCTAGATACCCTGAGTGTGAGAATGTTTGAAGACAAGGACTGCCCCTGGACATGGGTTGAGGCTGAAGAGGAAAATAGAGCTACTCTTCCAGAAGGGTGAATAAATGCTGACTGTCCAAATAAAAACACAGATGTCCACTTCTTACATTTTGGCACAAGTATGTGATTGGTCGTTGAGGCTCTAGAATTGAAATTGAAGAATGAATGTGATTATGTGCATAGGTGGCTGTGTAATGGTCCCCCCAAATATATCCAGATCCTAATCACTGAAACCTGTGGCTATTTCCTCATATGGCAAAAAAAAAGCTCTTTGCTGGGGTGATTAAAGATATTGAGATGAAGAGATTGTTCTGGATTATCTTTGTGGACTCTGAACTCAACTACAAGTGTCCTTATAAAAGAGACTTCAATCCATAAATTGTTTTGGTGAGGGAGGCCCAATCCTAGCTCCTTCTGTAGTTCACCTTCCAAAGCTGAGTCTCCAAGCTCCTTGGAAGAAACCCTCAAACAGATCAGGAAGACATAGGACCACAAAATCTTTCCTCCTGAAGAGCCCTCCATCTGCCACCTCACCGGTGGGAGGGGAAGGGCCGAGAGTCCTGATATGGCCCCTCTTTGATATTGTCTGTCAATACATGCAGCTCTCTTAGGGGAGGAGAGCAGACTTTTCATGTCCTCACACCCACCATTGCTGCCAAAACACGACACAGGGGATCTGCAAGGGGGCAACAGAGGCAGTTCAGAGTTTCCTACAAGTCAAGCAGTAGCAGGAAATGAGGCAGGGAATGAGAGCGAGTGATACCCCAGGGGACTCTGGTGATAGAATAGCAAGGTTCCCAGAGGACGAGGATATGAGAGATGAAACTAAGAATTCCTTCAAGGGTCAAAGGGTCAAGGGAGATAGTCAAGGCTGAGGAGTTCCCAGCTCTTTAATGCAATCAAGAGACATGCTGAGATCTAGTGAGCCAGGAAGCTCCCAAAATCTAAATGGAAATCTGAATAGTCTAGTGAGTGGCTCAGGAGTTTAAGAATGTTCCCTTTTACCAAGAAGATCGAACAGGGCCATTTCATACAGAGCATCCCACAGAGAAATTAAAGCTGCCATTGGAGGGACAGCTGCACAGCCACGACTGTACCTCTGAAGAGCCCCTGGCATCAGACAGCTTGGCTTCCGGTGTGTCAGAGTCCCATCCGCACGCTGTGCCTGCTGGGAGGTGGCAGTTTCCCAGATGTTGCAGGCCCACATGGGGAACCTCAGAGGCATTGATGAAGGCCAGGAACCCTGGATTCCTAAATTGCAGCCACACAGAAGGGCCAGGACAGTAACTTAGATCCAACTGAAAAAAGAGAGTATTCCTTACCCCCAAATCATGAGAGCATTAGGTCACAATGTGGGCTGACACCCTCCTCCACGCAAGTGCCACCCTTCCCGGCGCCTGAGGGAAACAGTGGCCCTTTGCACAAGTTGGCCCGTCTGCCCCTGTACCTGATACAGAAGGAAAATTCCCTCCAAAAAGTAAATTCCCAAAGAGAATGAGGCATGTGTTTCAGTGACTTTGTCACAGAAAGACAATGAAAAGGCAGGAAGATCCTCTACATGACGCAGGTCCAGTTGAAAGCAGAGCTATTTTGACGGATAGACGGGAACCGGAAGTGCGGGAGTACAGGAGAACCCAGGGGCCTATCACGGAACAGTAACTGGAATTACGTGTAGACGTTGCGCGTGGGAGGCAAGTTAGCTCAAGGAGGAACTCCAGGCCCAAGAAGAGCCATCACTGGACATTCCTGTAACTAGAGGGCTCCTCTCCAGCTGGGCAAAGCTGGAAATTATGCTCGCTCTTTTGCTCTGGAGAGACTATTTGCCATACGCAAGCACAGTTTCTGTAACAGGGCAGTGCTTAATAAATTCTGTTGAATGAGTAAATAAACGTATCAGTGAAGTTAAGTTGCTCTGTTCTGAAGAAACATCTTGTTCTTCCCAAACATAGGGATATACTTTCAGTCATCAATTAATTTAGATCAAATCTTGTAAAAATGGCATGCAGGTGACTAGCAAAAAATAGGGTGCTCCAAGAATAGCATGGGTACAATTATTAATAGGCAGCTTGGCATATTGGAAAGAGCACAAAGTTTGTAGTCTTGGACTATGCGAGCCAGTTTGCCACTTACCACCCAGGTCACTCAGACAAATTACTAGGACTTGTAATCGCCATCTTTTAAAATAAGGTTGATGTTGACCTTGTCACGTTACTAAAAGAAATTTAAAAAGTAGGATGTACAAGTTTCCAGGTACCTACTGAGGGCATAACAAATCTTAAATCGCCCCTTCTTTTGAAATAGACTTGTGGCAGAGAAAACAATGGGAATATTCCAGAAGACAGCAATATAGATTTTATATCATTTTACTTTAAATTCTAATTCTCAGGTACTTATGGCAGACACACTATTTTAGACTCTTCCTAGTCTACTGATTTAAAATGAAATTCTTAATTAACATTCGCTGTAATGTTGCCCCTTAGATTTTATTTAGTAGTTGTATACATAATGTACTTAAACTAAAAAAAAAAAAAAAATGTACTTTTAATTACAGGGAGGTTTTAAAGAAGATGGTAATTGCAAGGAAAGACTTAATTTAGGTCTTGGATCTTCAAAACTCTCTAGAGAACAAAATACGGCTAAATATATTTATGCTATATTTTCTTACCAATTTATATGAGCCCTCCTGTGAAATAAAGGTAATTATTCTCTCTGAATTTACTTTGTTGGGATGTCATTGGCCTACATTAAGCAGCCTTATAAGAAACAGACCTGTGAGGCTCATAACTGTGAGAGTTGAAAGGAAATTATTGAGGTCATTGTTCATTACAAGGTATCCTCCTTAGGATGAACCCTCAGGGAAAATTCACTTCTGGTCTTGGCAGTAACGTGCATTCTTCACTGGAGCAGAGTCCACATGCTTTTAACTTACAAAAACTAGAAACTGGGTAACTGTCCAGGTTTTCCTTATTGCACTGACTGGTAGTCACCTAAAGCCTAATCTGTGGCCTAACCAAAGAAAACATTATACCATCAATAGTTAATGGTAAATGCAAAGGACTCTGTTATGTTCTGAAAGTTTATGCCCCCCCCCCCAAATTCTTAGGTTGAAATCCTAACCCTCAAGGTGATGGCATTAGGAGGTGGGGGTTGGGGAAGTGATTATTAATTCTCATGAATGGGATTAGTGTCCTTAAAAAAGAGGCCAGGAAGGGCCCCCTTGCCCTTCTACCTTGTGAGGTACAGAGAGAAGATAACCATCAATGAGAAGTGAGACCCTTACCTCCCCAGACCCTGGATCTGCTGGCACCATGATGTTGGACTTTCCCACCTCCAAGACCGTGAGAAATAATTGTATGTTGTTTATAAGCTACTCAGTTTATGATATTTTTGTTATAGTATCCTGAACAGACTCAAAGAGACTTTGTGGTATATATTTTTATATAAGTCTTGGATGTTGGTTAAATATACACCTTTCTCCTTGTTTTATTTTATCTGTATATTTTTCACCTATTTAAAAATAGAGAGAGAACATTTTTTGTGTCTATTTTGTGTGTGTGTGTGTTTTCAGAGGTCAGTTTGCACTATCTACACTCATTTGTATGAAGCTCTTTTTCACTCAAGTGTATTTCAGGTACATATTTCAAAGTCAAAACTTAAAGACCTAACATACTATGTTTATAGATTTCTAAATATATCTTTAACAGCCACTTCATATATTCTTTTTTTAATTTTTTTAAGTTTATTTATTTATTTTGAGAGAGACAGAGAGAGTGAGCAGAGAAGGGGCAGAGAAAGAGGGAGAGAGAATCATAAGCAGGTTCTGCACTGTCAGTGTAGAGCCCGATGTGGGGCTCGAACTCATAAACTGCAAGATAATGACCGAGTCAGATGCTTAGCCACCCCAGTGTCCCCACTTCATATATTCTTAATAAGATAAAGCATAAGATAACTGATTAATTTTATTAAACTTATGCTATTTACGTCATTAAATCTGTCCATCATCTCCTTTCTGATTTCTTCTAAATTTGCCATGTTATTAAGTCTCCATTGACTTGATATTCAAATCTATTTTCTCATTTTAACAGAACTGGCTATTAAATGTCTATCTTTTTGACTTCCATGTGATTTAGCTTGGCATGCAAGTAATAAATGGAAAATGACCTATAGAATTATGAAGCTAATGACGAGGAGGTCATTGGTGATCTTAACAAAAAACACTTCAGTTGTGTGATGCTGTGGCGTCCATGTGAGAGGTTGGTTTCATAATAGTTTCTTGTAGCTCTTGGCATTTATTTGATGGTAAGGGTCTCTAAAGAGAAAGTACTGTGCACTCAATCGCATCGGCACATAATGCCCCTCGTAGAAATTGATTAGGAAAATAAACCTGCCACATTTGACCCCCACTGTTAAAAAAGGCTTATTTTATAAATAAACAATGGTTCTATTCATGGTAAAATCATTAATATAATGAAATGAATGGAGTACAAATATACTTGAGAAAAAGAGATAAATGAAAAGAAATAGTAATGCCATTAACTTAATAAAAATGTATGTGGTACCACAATCATTAGATTTGAATGATAAATGTTGGTCCTAGGTAAATATCCTGTCCAAGTCAGAATTTATCTTCTATTTGTCATAACATCAAAGGCAGAGATTCATATAGTTCGCACATAAACAGACTAGTTCTATTGAAATAATAAACTGGAAACAATCTATGATCTTGTAGGACAAAATTTATCTGAGAAATAGTGGTAATTCTCTTTCCAGGATCCCTGTGAAGTCTTGAGGCTCAGAAAAAATTATTGCTTGTAAAACTAACTATGACTACTTTTTCAAACACAATGGGCCATCACAGTACATCTATTGTTCTGACTTTTCCAAGGGTCTTTGAGTCCCAGAATTAACCAATAGGAGAGAAGAACATCCTTGAATTTATTCTATTGTCACAGAATAGTCCGTGTAATGTTTAATTAATAAAAAAATGAAATATTCTAATTGTCTTATTTTCCCTATTCTGTATTAAGAATTTAAGTGATTGTTGTTAATAAACCTTGGATTGAACCACAGGTCAAAACCGCCCACACTTTTGAGTTATTTTTCTCAAGAAAACCATCAACTGCATTCTAATTTCCTGGAAGAATCGTAACAACAATTCATTTCAGTCCCACGTTCAACCAAAAATGACGTGGTCAACTCAAGTTTGAATGACATTTGTGAGTAGTTCAGTTCTGCTTGTAAATAAACCTAGATCACTAATATTCTAGCGGTTCTGATTAATGGATTTGTAGTAGTCTCTTCATATTGCCTAACTCTGATGATTTCCTTTATTTTCCTTTCTTGACATGATTATTGATTGTCCAGCTGTTTTGAAGTTATTGCTATCTTTAGATTTACAATCACAGCAGATGGTTGAAAAGAAAGAGATCAATTCGACAATTCTAAAAATTTGATGTTTCACAGTGCTTTTGAAAACTATCACACTGAAGTTACTTTATTAGTGTCTACCTTGGGTCACGTACAATTTATCTAGAAGTAGCTATACCTATAATGAATCCATTATTAACAACTTTGGCTAGCATTTAAGACCACACAGAAGGTCAAGTTAACCTCTCAGATCTGATCCCTCCCCACTCCCGTGTGTGTGCGCACTGCCCTCCAGTTAACTGAAGAACTCATTATTCTCTGACCTCGCTTCACAATTTCCTCCTTACACGGTCCTTTGTTCATTCAGCCAATATTCATGTATTAAGTACCAAGTATTGTGTTCCCTGCTGGAGCTGCGGCAAAGAGCAAGGTAATCAAAATTCTTGTTCGGATACTTTCGTGCGACTTTCAAACAAGGAAGTAGCTAATTACAACATAATGTGATATGCTTTTCCTCTCTTCCAAGATGCTCCCCCTTGCTCCAGCCGTTTCAGCAGCAAAAATAGTAAGCATTTCTCAAAAGCAACCTCAAATGGAACTCATACATAAAGCCTTGCCATAAATACCTTTTGTTATTGCTAATTTGCATTATCACTGAATTATCGTCAGAGGGCACCCAGCACCAGATTTCGCATCCCTCCGCAGCGCTGTGACACCTTGAAATGTTGCACTTTGAAAATGGTCAAATATTTGTGTGGCTCTTCTTCTCATTATTTTTCTCTTTTATGATGTTGAATGGTGTGGGCCGGATGTCAGCAATCTTCCCCTTTAGGAAGTTTGGTATGCTTGTATTTTAATGCAATTGCTATTTGATGTTAGGGGGGAAAGTGTGGCATCTCACAAACTTTAAGTCGAAGTTTAAAGTATGTTGGCAAGTATATTAAAAAATTCACGCGTCTTGTAAAATTTGTACTAGTCTAGCATATTTGTTAGCTGCACGTTTCTCCCAACCCCAGCTGTGTTTATGGTATGCTTTATGTTTTAGTGCCACCTTTCTCTTCATTTATGGTATTTGTGCTGCTGCAGGCTTAGGGAATCTTTCGGAGAACAGGCAGCAATGTAGGTGTTATCCTGGAATTCTCTGTCTTGTACAAGTAACTTGGACTCTTGGAGTGTGATACAAATTACTGCTTAAAGAAATACTTGTGGGGTGCCTGGGTGGCTCAGTCGGTTAAGCATCCGACTTCGGCTCAGGCCATGATCTCGCAGTTGGTGAGTTCGAGCCCCGCGTCGGGCTCTGTGCTGACAGCTCAGAGCCTCGAGCCTGCTTGGGATTCTGTGTCTCCCCCTCTCTCTGCCCCTTCCAGGCTCATGCTCTGTCTCTCTCTGTCTCTTGATAATAAATAAACGTTATTTTTTTTTTTAAGAAATACTTTCCTGTGTTTCAATCCTGCATTATCCATTCACCTCCGTAAGGAAGTTGAATTTTCTGGTTCTTCTGAACTGATTAAGCACTTTAATTATAAGAAATATTGATATTTCGTTATATTAAGTCTCATCTCTACATGAATGAGTGTTAACCTGGGCATCTGCTCTTAGTGCTACAGAATTTCTTCACTTCAGTTTCTTGACAAAGAGAATAACCTTAACTTACCTTGAATAACCTCAATAACTCAAAAGTGAGAAACGTTATTCCTGGAGGATTTTAGTCTTGACTTTTATCTTTGGGCAACCCAAATAGGGAATGCTAGAATTTCCTTTCTTTGAATTATGCTTCATCATTGGCCTCATTTAATAATACAAAAAAGTCTGTGGAAAATTACTTTTTAACATGCTTTATGGATATCGGTGAAGGATGACACTATTCTATTGTCTATCTTTTATGAGGACCGACGGCAGCAGTATCCCACCTGTCAATAAATCTAGGTTTCTTCTAAGCGACAATTTTTTCTTTTATTGAACAGAGATAGTAAAGTCCAATAGTGAAGTCAAGGGTGGACACTTCACAGTTAGACAACCTGGGTCCAATGCTTATATGCTGATGACTTTGTCTCTTCTGAAAAGTAATTTTTACTTTGCAGGATTACTGAAAATATGAAATGATATTAAAGTGCAAAAATCTCTTGACACAGAGTGGGTACTCCATGTCAGCTATGATTCCTTGGAGAATGATATATTTTGAAACTGATTCTGTTTTCTTTTCTGTTTTCTGGCTTCCAGGAAGGGTAAAGCCAGAATATGTTGCCTTTCTGACACTTTATAAATGGATATAAAAGCTTATTTTTCTACTTTTATTCTCACTTAATCTATAATTCTTCAATTTTGTTCTCTGTTGTATTGCATACAATTGCACACAATTGTATGCTCCAAATATTTCTGGAGAAATCAGGGAGTTTAAAAACACGTGAACACATAATATGTTTTCATTTGCATCTAATGCTACTTCAGGATGAAATCTTTGAATTAGTGGTTGGAGGAGGGAGTAGGTTTCTGGGAATGTCCTTTTTCATGACTTGCATGATCACTTTGTGATAACTCAATAAGCTATACTTTGTTTATTGTTCTGTATTCCTACTATTGTTGAGTCATATTGTACATGATGAAGGCTTAAAAAGATGTAGGGGCACCTGGGTGATTTTGGCTCAGGCCATAATCTCACAGTTTGTGGGTCCAAGCCCCACATCAGGATCTGCGCTGACAGTGTGGAGCCTGCTTGGGATTCTGTCTCCCTCTCTCTGCCCCTCCCCAGCTTGCTCTCTATCCCTCTCAAAATACATAAAAATAAACTTTTGATTAAGTAACTTATAGATGTAGACATCAAATTTTCTATACCCTTTTGCATTAAGTCTTTTTCAAGCCTCATACAAGACGGTACATTGTCTCATTTTGTGTTCAGATCAGCTGACCCATTTTGGTTCAGGCCAAGCTTAAAGGCCAACTCTATGATTTCAGATATTTTCAGGGGCAAGTAACAGAAAAGCAACTCAAATGGTCTTAAGCAATAAAGACAGTTTTTCTGTTCAGGTGACTTTAAAATCCACAGGCAGACCATATTTCTAGACCACATTTCCAACAAGGTTCTGAGGGGGGCTTCTGCGGCCGCCTCAGCCATCTTCCCAGTCCACTTCTGTGGCTCAGGCTTATCTTCCACCCGGCTTCCCTCATGACGTGAAAGTGGCTCCCAGCAGCCACCAAGGCCATGTGCTGTTTTAAGAGCTTCCCCCAGCCATACAACAAAGAGGCATTCCTGACTTTCTCTCTGGTTCGGAGCTCTGTAGGTAACGTAAACCCAAAAGTAATCACCGTGTCAAGGAAGATAGCTTTACCCTGATTGAGTCAACAAACAAATGGCCATCTCAGAAGCTGAGCAGAGCAGCAACCCCACTCAAAGGGCACGGGGACTTAATCACGGAGATAGATGAAATGGTCTTGGGTTAGAAAAATCAATGTACACACTGCTGCTTTTTTCACATCTTGTCACCATAAAACCATTGATAGTAGCAGAGAAAGTCATTATTAGCTACGAGAACCAAGGGCACATGACTTGATTTTTGGATTCATTTACTCTTTTATACAACAGAATTTTGCTGAAACTTCTAAGTAGAGAGCCAGTTAGCACCCAAGACCAAGAGTCCAATAGCTGGCTGCGATAGAGCACTGGCAATGGGAGAGTGTGGAAAAAAGAAAAAACTAGAACCCACATCCATGTTTGCCGAGTGGTATCAGAACTTCCAGAACCGCCCCTATGAGAAGCATCAAAGCAATTTTACATTGCTTACAATTTTACCCTTGAATCTGCCCTGAGCCGTGTGGCTTCTGCTGTAATTCAGGCATAGCTATGATAATTTTACTCAGAACAAATTCTTAACCTATTTTACATACATTCTGTGGTTACAAATCAACTACCCTCTAATAGCATTTTCTCATTATAAAACAAATGACTGTTAGAAATCAGGCTTCTTTTAATACCAAGTTGATGGGTGGTATTTCAATAAATGATTGTTTCTATTTTCATACATTAACTTCTGGACAAAATAAAATATCATTTGAAATATGTATTTGTCTCAAGGGAAAATTACAATTTATTTTCTAGCCTGCACTCGATTTCCTACAGGTCTAAGCTTCAATGCACCGACAATAAATTAATGTTTCATAATTCATCACTGTTAAAAGGTCTGAATTTACTTTTCAAAACAAATCATTTTTCTAAAGTCTCAGGGTCAATGATCCAGATCTTAATAAGGGATTTTCCTGATATTGTTGGAGATTTTTATGTTAAATATAACAAAGTAAAATAGCATTATTATTCATATTTAAAAAGAAGGAAATACAATTTTCAAAAACACATTAAATTGGTCAGTATTTGAAAAGTTATTTCTTTTTCCATTAATTAATGAGTTATTTGTCCTTAAAAATGCCATCTCTGTATACTTCTATAATACACAGTACTGCATTCTGGGTGCTTTTTTTTTTTAATTTTTCTAACCACCAGGAAATATAACCAACTCTGGAAAATACTACCTTACTTTTTCTTTTAATTTTTTTTAACATTTATTTATTTTTGTGAGACACAGAGACAGAGTGCAAGCTGGGGAGGGGCAGAGAGAGAGGAAGACACAGAATCCAAAGCAGGTTCCAGGGTCCAAGCTACCAGCATAGAGCCTGATGTGGGGCTCGAATCCACAAACCGCAAGATCATGACCTGAGCTGAAGTCGGCCATTTTACTGACTGAGCTACCAGGCACCCCAATACTACCATAATTTTCACTAATTTTACATTCTACTTGTCCAATTCAGTGTTCCACATCAAATTCTACTGCTGATTAAACACATGAATATCAGTATCTCTAGCTACACGTTTATTTATAATTTTCAAATTTAAATTTCCTTCCTGGAATAAAGACATTAGCTATAGGATTTCTTTCTTTTTTTTTTTTCCCCCACAGTACCTATTAAATGACATAAATGATGAAAATTTCCATTCCTTTCTCATGTAATAGCAGCATATTGTAGAATATCCTGATAAATGGCCCACTATTTTATAGAACTTCATAATACATAAAGAGCTTTGGTGGATAATGAAAATTTTAATCCTCCTTTTCTATTTATTGTTGTTACTACTGTTGTTTTTTTTTTTTTTTAAGTATAAGTGGATCATTATGACAAGGGGTGGCTAAGAGGATGGTTTATTTGATTGTAGTCAATTGTGTGCAATATTTATAGTACAAATTTTGGCAAAAGAGTAAGTATGCTATTCATCCAAGTATGAACTTTGAACTTCTACTGTATTTCTGTTAATTGACATTTCCTTCTCATTTTTTATAACTAAAGCTGATCAACGTGAGATTTTACAACATGGAAAATCATTTGGATAGACTATTAAATGTATCAAAATATTGAAAAAGTGTAGTGAACTATGCTAGGAGCTTTCTTTCCAATTAATTAGAGTAGGTTATTTTTTCATCTATTTCTTCACTTAACAATTTCCTTTTTGGCTTTTAACTTTTTCTCTAGCTCATGAAATGGCCCAACTTTATAAAAGATTAATCTCATATTAAAAATGTTTATTTTTATGTGTGTGTGGGGGGGGAATGATATGATGTTTAAGGATCTCTTTTAAAAGGAATTAAGCATCTAGGCACAAGTATGTTTGCTTGTGAAATGTATTCTTGCCTTCATAATATAAAATAGAGGAAAATGTTTTTGTGCCATTTTTCTGATTCTCAATTTTTAAAAGAGCAATCTCTGGGGCGCTTGGGTGGCTCAGTCTGTTGAGCGACCGACTTCAGCTCAGGTCATGATCTCAGGGTTCGTGAGTTCGAGCCCCGCGTCGGGCTCTGTGCCGACAGCTCAGAGCCTGGAGCCTGCTTGGGATTCTGTGTCTCCCTCTCTCTCTGCCCCTCCCCCACTCATGCTCTGTCTCTCTCTGTCTGAGAAATAAATAAATAAACATAAAAAAAATTAAAAGAGCAATCTCTGGTTGTACTTAATGTTTTCCTAAGTTATGGCTAATATAAAATTATTTTCCAAAAAATAAAATTGGTCTGGCCTCCAGGCACTTCTGCTTAGTCTTACTGGGTTTTTATTTGCATATGGATCTTCAAGATAGTCACCAACTTTTACAAGTGGGTGGCCATTTGTCACGAGTTTTGTTTATTTTTAATATATGTAGCTCTAAGGTTACCTGGCAATAGAATAGCTAAACATAAAACTTAATTCCACTCAGCAGTTTCCAAACCACAGCTGAAAGAAACACTATTTATGGAAGATTGCCAATAGGCATTCTTTACTTAACACTTTAAAATCTCCTTTTGGGGGAGCCCAGGTGGCTCAGTTTGTTGCACATCTGATGATTCTTGATTTCAGCTCAGGTCATGATCCCAGGGTCATGGGATCAAAACCTATATGGGGCTCTGCACTGAGCATGGAGCCTGCTTAAGATTCTCCCTCTCCCTCTCTGTCCGCCCCTCGGCCCCACTTGCATGAGTGCATTCATGCACATGCTCGCTGTCTCTAAAATAAATAAATAAATAAATAAATAAATAAACTCTCCTTTTGGATGCAGCCCCACTTGAGAGCTGAACACCTGGTTCATTCTTAGTGATCGCTCCCGCCTCAATAAAATCACCTTCATTCTGTTTTGTGTTGATGCTAGTGAATGATACTTAAAGGGACCATATAACAAATGACCTCGTGAAACTGTTTCTACTGTTAGAACACTGCTGAAGATGTTCATTACATTTCGTAGTCTTCTATGTGGTCCCATTAAAGAAATCTCCTTCTTAGTATCCAGCATGACTACTCATTTCCCGAGATAACTGGCATAAAGGTGATTTGCTGTTATTCAATGAAAGTTAATCTGATAATTGCATGTTATGTAACCATTCATTGATTCAAAAACATTTATTGAGCATTTAGTAGGAGCTGTGTATGCAATGTTCTGGTGCTAGGTATAGAGCACAGAAGAGAGTGAACAGAATAGATGAAAACATTTCTGCCATCAACTAGTTTTCATTCTCATGAGTGTTCATTTTTCTTAGGGTTCTTGAGAGAAACAGAATATATATATATGTGTGTGTATGTATTGTATATATTTATATATACATCTGTGACATATATAATATATATATACATAACCTTTCATAAAATATATATATGTATTATGTATATATATATATATGTGTGTGTGTATTATTATACACAATTCATATATAAAATGAGGAGTTAGCTCATGTTATCATTGGGGCTGACAAATCCCAAGATCTAAAGGGTTAGTTGGCAAGCTAGAATCCCAAGAGAGCCAATAATTTAGTTCTAGTAGGAAGGCCAAGAGTCTTGAGATCCAGGAAAAAAAATCTATTTTCTAGTTTAAGTCTGCAAGCTGGAAAAAAACTTGTGTCCCAGTTTAAAGACTGTTAGGCAGGAACGATTTTCTTTTACTCAGGGGTGGTCAGATTTTTTGTTCTATTCAAGCCTTTTTAACTTACTGGGTGAGACCTATCCACATTATAGAGGGTGATCTTTACTCAGTGTACTGATTGAAATCTTAATCCCATCCAAAAACAGCCATACAGAAACACTCAGTCTAGACAGGAGGGCACTTGTTAGGATGAGCCCTGGGTGTTGCAGGTAAGTGATAAAGCACCGAATTCTACTCCTGAAGCCAACATCGCACTATATGTTAACTAACTAAAATTTAAGTAACAAATTTGAAAAGAACAAAAAAGCAACAAAACAAAACAAGAAACATCTGGTTGACACATAAAATTATCCATCGCAACACTTAGGAATCAAAATCTATAACTTCTCAGACTTCTCCCTTGAGTTCCAGATTCCTACATGCCTCTGCTTCCTAAACATATCCTCTTGGATGTTAGTTAATAGGCATCAAAAACATAATAGGGTCAAAAGAAAACACGTGGCTTCAAACTCCTGATTGTAAAAGAAGGGCCTGTTCTTCTCAGTGTTATCTCTGTATATGGCACCGTCACTCGCACGGTGCCTCAGGCCAACAGCTTAGGAATCATTCGTTGTGCATCTCTTTCAAAGTCCATATTAAATGTGACTATTAGCATTATTATTATGGCAATATCCATCTCATTCCAGTATTGCTTCCTCCAATGTGTTCTTTATGGACAACAGAGCAAACATACCAAAAGAAGCAAATCTGATCATGTTAACTCCACCCCCTCATTAACTAAATATTCTTTAATAGCTCCCTATAACCTGCAGAATAAAGTCCATTCTTCTTAGTGTAGCACAAAGGACCTTTCACAAAGCTCGTCTCTCCCATCTCATCTCTCATCGTAGAGCACTCCAATGATTTGTACCAGCCATCCAGCTATCCTAGGCTCTTTGTCTTTCTCTGAATGGGCCAAGTTCTTCTGCTTCCTGGTCTTTACAAATGAATCACTCTCTTTTTAGCTTGTCCTTCCCCAGCTCTCTTTACTTTATTCATCTTTGTCTTTCAGAACCCATCCCAATACACTTCTTCCTGGAATCTTTCTTTGACTCCAGAGTCTGAGCTAGAGACATAGCACTCCATGATACTTCTTTTAGCACTTTTTATACTCTGATAACAATCGGTTTACTTGCTTGTTTCCACCCTGAGCTGCAAGTTTCTTATGAGGAGAAACTGTCTGTCTAAACTTCACATACAAATCACTAAGCATAGAACTGGATAGGTGTCAAACATATAATTATTCTGAAAGGAAGGGAGGAAGGAAAGGTGAGAGGAAAAAGGGAATTTTACAAAGGTCATGGTTTGCTAAGTGTCTGGAGTTATAAACCTATATTGCAACTGGGAAAGCCATAATTTCCTATGGTGAATATAACATAAAGGATACAAAGGAATGGACTGTGATATGAAGAGTGGAAGAACATTCTCTTCATCCAGGCTGTATTCCCTGCAGAGACTCACATCTGATCGGCAGATGCAATTCTCCTACAGAATGAAAAGACCAGTACCATTTCAAGACTAATGCTAATTCACTTCCCTGTTCCAAAAGAACAAGGCCTAACAGCATACCAAAATTCTAGAAAGAGAGCAGTTAAAGGACCAATCCATGGATAGCCATGGACTTACTACTTTGTGTCCCACTGGTTCCCCTAACAACCATCAGTCCAAAGGGAGATGTGATATGACCAAAGAAACAACAGTCAGTATCCCAAACTTTGCCTCATTGTTTATAATAAGGAAATCAATGGATCAATTGATAAAAATTACCATTTCCGAAAATGATTAAAAATAATTTTCCAGTAAAAAAGTTCCCACTAATTTTAAATGCCCTAGTGGTGGCCAGAAGTATCATTTGCATTCTACTTCTTTAATCATTTATTTTCTTCACAGCTTATTTATTTTGAGAGAAAGAGAGTGCACACGGGAGGGGCCGAGGGGTTGGAGAGAGAATCCCAAGCAGGCTTCATTGTCAGGACATAGTGCACAGACTCATGTTGGGCTCAAATCCATGAATCATGAGATCATGACCTGAGCTGACATTGAGTCAGATGCTCAATCAACTGAGCTACCCAAGTGCCCCTACTTCTTTAATAATTTGTGATTAACCTTGCTCTTTCTTATCAGCCTTGATAAAAAGAAATTATATATATATATATATATATATATATATATATATACACATATATATATCATTAAGTTTTTTATTAGTGTATTTGGTATCTATTGCTGTAAAAAAGTTACCCCAGACTTATAGCTTAAAACAACAAATATTTTTAACTTACAGTTTCTGTGTATTAGAAAATTGGAAGTGGCTTACCTGAATGGTGCTGGCTGAACATCTCTCCTGAGTTTCATGGCAACATGTCAGCTTGGGCTGCAGTTATCTGAAGGCTTGACTGGGGCTGGAGGATCCATTACCAAGATGCCTCACTAGCATGCTTTTGGCAGATGGTCAAAAAGCAGTTCTTGCTGGTTATTTACAGGAGGCCTCAACTCATAGACTTCTTCACTGGGCTGTTCAAGTGTCCTTAAGATACTCTCTTAGAAGAAGTGATGCAAGTGAGAGAGCAAAGAGGAAGCACAATCTCTTTTATGACCCATTACAGAAAATGGCATATAGTCATTTGGACTATGTGCTATTCATTAGAAGCAAGTCACTAAGTCCATTTTACATGCAAGGGGGTTGCATTAAGCTCTGCATTTTTAAAGAAGCATCAAAGAACTTGTAGACATATTTTAAGACCAGCACATATGGATAATATTAAGACAATATTGTTTTTTATGTAACATAAATGCACAGCATTTCTGCTTCATTAAGTCGGCTTTTAGAATGAAACCATCAAATGATAACATGCATTCTATGGGAACATTTAGACTCCGAAATGACATTCTGGAATAAACTTTATTAGTGTGTATCTGCCTCTATGTGCAAATGGTAAGGGAAAAAGTGCAGAGTTAGTTCCTCTCTATCTTCAGACTAACAAAAGAGCATTGGATCCATTCGGTTCTCTAGGCCACCCTTTTACTTCCCAGAGTTTAAAATATCTGCATGAGAAGACGTATCATTAGATGGTGAAAATATAGAAGACACAACAAATAAAAAGTTACCTGAATGAAACTTTCCAAGGGTATCCATGGTTGGAGGAAGGGAAGAGTCTATCCATGGTGGAGAATTCTATCATTTTCTCCTCGCTCTCACTTGCCCCACCCCCTTCCCCTTCTCTTCCCTTCTTTCCTTTTTTCATTGGGAATCAAGATTTCAGTGGACACACTCAACAGAGGGTTAGGACACTAGCATTTCTCAGGCTGAACTCTCAGTTGCCCTCAGCCTCCGTAAGTATTTGGCCATACAAATTAAACAGTTTGCTTGTCGGCCCTGGGGACATTTTGCTTCTTTTAACCATTTCTAAGCTCTTGGCAGGTCTGAATCTTGGTTGCAACTCCAGCCTTTGCCACTCATAACAACAACTGTACATGTTTTACTTTCCACTGTACTTTGTTGCCTCAGGTCCTTTCATCCCCCACAGCATCAAGGAACTTAGTTCTGTGATAGCATCTCCTCCAGATCCCCTGCACAGCATAACTGGCTAGTGGGTTCTCTAGCTCTACATAGTATATCCCTCTAACATATCAGATTCTATAAGACCCTTGCTCTCTCCATCGTCTCTCTGCCAGTGTCTGGCTTTGCAACTTTAGTTAGTGTAATTGTTTACTTGCTCCAAGGATCCAAGAGCTTGGAATCTTCCATGTTTATCCTAGTGGCATGTTAGTTGTATCACCCAGAATCTTTGTCAGGGCATTAAATCTCATATCACTTCCTCATGTGGAGGAAAGTGCCTCCATATCGATAAACTCTCTGTAATCTAACTTTTTGTTTCTCTTGATCCAGTATTCTTAAGATCCACACTCATATATATTATGCTTTGTGGCAGTTCACAGTCTTCTTTAACATGAGATCCCTTTCCTCCCCTTAAGACACCCATAAAGTCCCTGACCAAGTGTTTTGTGTGAGTTTACCTTTATTATTGGTCCTGTGGCCAGGAGTGGAGGGGAGAATAGTTCCTGAAGGGTTAGGTGTCTTGCAAGGCGGAGGCCTCTGCATTCTCTTCAGATGAAGAAAGAACCGTTAGTCTTAATTTGGGAAGACTGGACTCCTTTTTCAGTCCCAGAGGGTTCAGAGGAAGACGAGGGTTGAAATTTTTCAATGTACCAATCCAGATGTCTCCATCTCAAGTCTCAGTGACCCTTCATACATAACAATGGATGAATCCTTTACAGAGCAGACTTAAATTCTCAACCTACTTCACATCTCTTTTCTCTTTTAATTAATACCTGTGTCTGGCAGTCAGTTTTCTTCTGCCTGAGTTTTGGAAGTTGAAAGACATTTTGTGCTGTCCAAGAGGTCCTCCAGCTTTCACACTTGGCCTGAAATTGGTGACGAATCACTCTCACATATTCATTAAAATTTCCCAATGCTTTATTGCCTTCAGCAATAGCCATCCACCTTCACAGTCCTTACAAGCACCACTTACCTCAAACCCCTCAAAGTAAGATATTTCACCTGCCATTGCGTTCATTTACACTTGTATCCCATCGCTTTTCAGCACTGTGGAAAATTGAACGACTGCTGTGGCACAGCCCACGTGATGTGATTGTTACTTCCGGCTAACCAGTGGGCAATCTAGCTGAAGTGTGATTGTGGATATGCTTCCTCAAAAAACTTTTGGCGCTTAATGTGTTAAGGTCGATTCTCTCAGGAAACTGACTCTGAAGCAGAGGTTTGCATGATGTAGATTCTTAGTTCTTTTAGGAACGTTATCTGCAAGAGAATGAGGGAAGTAGGACTGAACAAAAGGAGAGGTTGACCTACACAGCAGTTGCAAAACAGACCTCGACCTTCCCATCGCCCCCCCCCAACCCCCCTGCAGGGAGTTCTGGAGCTGGAATAGACATTCTGAATTGCTCTGAACTGAGGCCAAGGGAGTTCAGTCTGTACCCCTATTTCAAGCAGCCATTGATGTGAGCTGACCTTTCCCTGCAAAGGTCCAAACCTTGAGTATGGGGATTCCTTAAGTACAGGAGAAGTCCTGAAGAAGGTCTCACCTGTGAGCTGTAAGGAGGGAGAGGAGATACAGGTGGGTGGCAAATCACTTCATCCACTGCACTATGCTCCGTGCTGCCCACCCCCACCCCACCCCAGCTCTGTAGAGTGCACAAAGTACCATGGAAGTTAAGAAGAGAATAAGGAAGCTTTGTAAATGAAGGATAACATGGCATAGAAGTAGAAAAGCATACTTTTTTGTTTGGTTGATTGTTTTTGTTTTGTTTTTTATTTGTAATAGTGAATAGTTCATTTGGGATGGAATTAAAATGCATTGAAAGGGTATAAGTGAAAGATGCCAGGGTAGAGTGGGTAGAAGTAGGAGAGAAGTCAACTGGACCAAAGTGTGAAGGACTACGGTTAACAGAAGGAGTGTGGGCTCTATTTAGTAGTCCCTAGGAATTTTTCTTTACTTGAGGATGACATAAACATTTTTCTGACATCATCATATTTAATTTAATGATGGTTCAATTTCAGTCTATAACACATGGTGTCTATTTTTAGATGTTTACAAGACTTTCATCCCCTTCACTTCCCTTTTCCTTGTGCATTATATGCACTACACGCTTCCTTTAATAGCAGGAAAAAAAAAAAAAACAAACGTGTCCTTGTTTGCCTTGTAAAAAAGGAATTTGCATAGAAACAGCCTACCAGGAACAATATATTCTGACAGTTTTGAATAAGCAATAACATGTGATGATTTTCATATTGTTCTTCAATTATCTGAGAAGTATAAAAACCATTACTTGAGTCATTAAAGTTTGAACGAACATTGGGGAATTCACTCCAGGCAGAAAATGTTTGTTGGCAGAATGCTGAAACAGTTGATCTCCTAATTATGTAACTCCTCGTTTCTATTTAGCTAAACCTTATTTAAATTAATATGACTTTTGCCTGTTTCCTTGGAATACCAACCTCTACAGACATTTGGTAGCTACGTAGTGTAATCTAACAGAGCAGTTACTGAATTTCTATGTCTTCTGACGCTGCTTTTAGTCCAGGATGTGCTGACATAACTTCCTATCATTCCTTTTCTACTTTACTTTGGGACACCACAATAATCAGCAATTTCTAAAAACTGCTTTCTAAATGGTAAGGAAAGTGGTATTTCTACATTAAGTGCGACGAAAGTAACAATGCCAGCAAGCTTACTTTCTCATGCTCTGTTTCTCATAACTCAAACGTATTTTCAAAAGCATGGCCATAGTTGGAATATCTCAACAGCTTACCTGCTTGCTTTACATTTATTCATAATAATGCCATACGTGCCAGAACAAGGTTCTCCGGCTGGTCCCTCTCTACGTTGATCCCCGGTGGAAGGAAATTTGTTAGCCTACTAACATAACAAAGTCGTCCTACATGAAGCTGTCTGTCTTGCTATATTAGCAAGATAGAAATCTGCACTATAGCATTTTTCTGCAGACTAAGGACACAACCTGCTCATGCAATACAACTTGCTTGTACAGTTTCAAAGAAAAGCCTACCGGAAGGGTCGTGGAAGCAGTGAGTCTGTCAAGGACGTAGGCAAGTCTGATTGCGAGACAGGAAGACATTTTTTGCATGATCTTCTGGGCGGTAAGGATTCCCTTGGTCAACTACCAGGAAATTGAGGTCCTTTCTGGAAAGTTCTGTTTCATCCTATGGGCATAGAGAACACATAGAGTCATGTTTCACTTGTACAGTGCTGAAGAGTTCATGAAGCCCTTCTACATATGATGTCATTTGACCATCCTGATACACGTGTGGCATCGGAAAAGTGGGATGATTCCACCTTATACAGATGGTCTGTATACATATACAGTATATGTATACAGATGGTCTGTATACATATACATCATAGTCTCCCTGATCTTGAAGGTTTAGTTATTGGATTGACTTAGGTTTTAAGTCAGGGAAAAAAAAAAAGAAAAAGCTCAGTCTTCTGCTTCCGTGTTGAGAAGTACCTCTTTGAAGAACTGTTTGGTGCTTTTGAGTGTATCTCTCATTTCAAAAACCGAATCAAAATCCCCAACTTGAAATGAGAACCTCCACAGAGCAACACATACGTACAATTCTTACCAATGTGTGACCCAAGGCATAACTTGTATGTGGAGCATTCTTCAAAACAGCTGGCCCGGACCCATCAAATTCCCAGCGTCATTAAAGACTACAAAAGGGGATCACTGCTTTGGATTAAAAGAAATATGGCAGAGAAAGGATTTGGAGAAAAACAGATATGGCAACTAAATGTTAGGTAAGACTAGGTTTTGGACCAAACAGGAAAAAAAAAAATTGTTAGAACATTTGGAGAAATTTGAATAGGGAATTTACATTTGATATTATTGTAGTGATGTAAAATTGCTGAACAGTAATAATGGCATATAGAAGAATGCCCTTGGAGGATACACGTGGAAGTTCAAGAGGTAAAGCATCATGCTGTCTGCAATTATTTCAGTAAAAATTATGTAGATATGTTCCATATGCAGAGACATGCATATGCGTGCAGGTGCCTGTTGAGTGTGTATATGGAGAGAAAGAGAAAGCCAATGTGGCAAAAAGGTAACAAATGAATCTAGGTGAAGGATGATATACATGTATTCTTTCAAATTTCTGTTGTGCTAAAAGCTTCCAACAAAAAGAGTATGGCAAAATAGTAGAACACCAAATAAGATTTTTTTTCTGAGCTATTAGAATAATTTGATTTGGCATATAGTAATTCTGTAAAAATTATTAATAATGCTTGGAAATTTTATAAAGATGTGGGGTTTCTTTATGAAGTGGCAAGATTTTATGCTTTTGGATAGCCTTACTTTATGTTGTTATTTGTAGCAGGAGAATTCAGCTTTTACTGAATTGGATCAAAGAGGAAAGAGGGAAAAAAGAAAAAGAAGGAGAAGAGAAGGAAAAGCATATTTCCATGTTTTCATTTATGATTTCTACATCTAGCTAAATCTCAGTCAATGTTCAAGAATCATCTCCAACATCATTTACTACAGAAAGCCAAAAATAAAATCTCATGTCTTTTTTCTTCCCCCCCGCCTCTGCCCAGTCTCTCTACCCTTGGGATCTTCGGTCATCTCATGATACAGTCCATGTGATATTGGGCATGAAGCAAAGTGGTTCAAACTGTATTTCTAGCCACTGCCGCTGGGGAAACGTTGAATGATATAAGCAGACGTGTCTGGCCAGATACTGGTGGTATTGGACATCTCCTCTTCCAGCAGCCCGGTGCATCTTTTGACCTCCATGCATATGCCTAGAAGATTTTGGTTTCTCCTGAGAAATGAGAGAAGAGAAAAGTCCAGAGAAAAGAAAAGGAAGAATGCATAGAAGGCTCTGTTATCTGTTCCCTCCACAGCCCTCTGGTCAGAATTTGACCAGTATTATTAAATTCTAAAGTACGTAAATTTTTGAAATATTTTGGTAAGAGGTATTTGGGTCTCTAGGAACAACGAGGGTGCAAATGAGGAGGTAAGCATCCCAGAGGGGATGAGGAGCCTTCCTTGTACCTCCAAAAAGAACCCAGCGCCCTCCTGGCGTCATGAAGACAGTAAGTCAGGAACATGGAGAGACAGCACCGTGACCTGAACGTTGGCATTTTCATGATGGATGAAGCTTTTCAAGTAATTTTACAGGGAAAGAACAGGGACTAATGGAAATTTGAGCTACATAGACAGAAGAGAAATACACAGATATGTGATTGCAGCTAACAAAATGATCTGTGGGCATATAGAAGGGGTTCCTTGTTGGTCTCCTTTGCAGAGATTCAGCTCTTATTTGGGGGCAGCTTAGGTATAAGTCACACCTTTGTGTTACAGTGATAACGCATGGCAAGAACCATGATCCTGTATGACGGCACGGTTTTATTTTTAACTCAGGTGCCCAAAAGAAATTTACTCCATGCACCCAAATAATCATCAAAGAATACAAAGAACAAACCTGCTGGGAAATCTCTCTATCTGACAGCTGAAACACAAGCACACAGAACTCTTACAAGGCTGGCAGGCCAGAGAGCTGCGGCCCCCATAGACACCATTAGTAACAAATTTAGGAAGCATTCATTATTCAGCAGAACATAGTAAAAGGAAGAAAATCCTCCCAAACACATCACTGGTTAGGGCTTCTTAAGTAAAGAGTGTACCTAGCGGACAGTTGCAAAGTCAGAAAGCAAGGACCTCCTGGGGTTACAAAGAAGGGTCTTGAGGCAAGAAGCTGACATTCTAGAAGGGACAGAGAGAGACAGAGTATGCCAGAACATAACCAAATGCCAGAAAACAAGCTTTTCCTTGAAAAGCACTTCAACACATGTGTGACTTCAGGGTTAACAAAAGGTCCTCTATAGTTAGACGGCCTGGTTTTGAATCCCAAATCTGCTGTCTTTCATCTATGTGGCCGCAGAGAAGTCACCTAAGCTTTTAGTGCCTCAGTTTCCCCATTCGAACAATTGCTATAATAATAGAATCTGCCTCACGGTTTGTTGTGAGAATTTAGTGAGTTAATTTTTCCAAACAATGCCTGACACATAGTAACACCAGGTAAATGAGAGCTCTTCTTACATATTAAATATTTTGGGTAACAGGTCACCAGAGGTCAAATCATCTCAAACAAACATCATCCTTCTGGGAGAAGGGGAAATGTCTTAAATAATGTATCTCCCATACTTTCCTTTCTTCCCTTTATTACCCCTGACAATTTATACAGAATTGTATGATTTTCCTCATGATCATTGTCAACTAAAGTCAAGATTTATTATCCTAAGTGAGCCAATCCAGTTAAGTAGCACCATGTACAGAGCTTTAGCTGTAGGCAGCTTATTCCTGTCCGAGTGTTACTAAAATAGTATCTAGACATACGTCCTCCACACCAATGGCCTCCTGACGAAACAGTGAACTCATGGAGCCCAAGGCAATGACCTTAGTCAGGAGCGGCCTCTGTATTACCTGAACGAACACGGTACCTCACATTCCAGAAAGCCTCCTGATTTTACCTTCTATCTTACACCCACTCTTGTTATGAACAACAAACGTGATATTATTACAAGTTTCAACCTGTTGGAGAAGATCAGTGAAAGTGACCATCCTGAGACCCCAAGGATCAATTTTACAACTCTTCCCTTTGTCATAATTTGCCTTCAAAGGAGCGAAGTTCAGTGACCTTGTTTTTACGGCTTTCCATTTCAATATTGACAAAAATGATTAATTTTAATTAAGTTTTCATTAATTAAGAATATATCCTGAAATCATTCCTTCCTAACTTTATAAAGAAAAAAACAAAAACAAAAACAAAAAAAAAACCAACAACACTGTATTTTCACCAGAATGATACCAAAAAAAGTATTCCAAAAAATTTGGAAAAAGATGACCATGCTACAAGTATTATATTCCCAGCCGAGATAATTTCAGATGTAAATAAGAAGATAGTCTCAGATATGCTCACCAAGTATTTATTTCATTCTAAGTGGCTTCTGCATTTTTATCAAAACTGAATTAAGTAATCACTGAAGATTGGGAAGTTGTGGAAGCAAAAAGTTGATAGTGAGAATTGAATACAGATATAGAGTATATTAAAAAAATAAAAATTACACACTGAAACCTAAAGTTCATAATATTATTATGCCTATAATTTAAAAAATATAAACATCTAAAAACTATTAAAAACATTAATTATGTAAAAATTGATGCAACTTGTATCCTAAGATTAAATAGTAATTTGGAATCAAAATAATAAAAGCACCATATTCCTAATATGTCATGAAAGAAAATAAGCAAGTAATATTTTAATTATTAGAGTCCTGCAGATTTATAATTTAGACCAAATGCTTACCTTCCAAACCACTGAAAGAAATAAAAGCTGACAGAGCATTTTGTAGCAAGGTATATATGGAGTAATTTTTAAGTGACGACAATAAAATAAATCATAACATAGGTTAACAAATATCAGACATTGTCTGGATAAGTGAGATTGGCCTAAAACAGTATTCAATAATTTGCTGCATAAAAAGGAACACTCAGAAAATAGAAGGACTTTGCATTAACAGACAAATATTTTCAAGCAAGTGGGCGCCTGGGTGGCTCAGTCGGTTAAGCGTCCGACTTCAGCTCAGGTCATGATCTCATGGTCTATGAGTTCAAGCCCACACATCGGGCTCTGTGCTGACAGGTTAGAGCCTGGAGCCTGCTTTGGATTCTGTGTCTCCTTCTCTCTCTGCCCCTCCCCTGTTCATGCTCTGTCTCTCTCTCAAAAATAAATGAACATTAGAAAAAAATTTTTTCTTAAATATGTTCAAGCAAGCATGGACATATTATTATCAAGGTAGAACTAAAGCAAAAAACTTATCCCAGGATAAAAGTGCTGTTTTATACAGAGAAAGTCAAAATGAATACTGTAGATGTAGCAGTATTGAACCTTTAAGCAAGAAGAAATAAATAGAAACACAAGTGAAACAGCAGAATTTTAAAACACTATCAGCCCATGACTAGTCCTAGGGGTAAAATATACAGAATATCAGTATATTAGAATAATAGAGTGATATCAAATTGTTTACCTTGCAGGGAATATCCTTACTTTTGAAATATTCATGGATCATCTACAAATACTGATTATGTAAGACACTGTAAAAATACATTTAAAAATTTATCCCCAAATAATTTATTCATGGCATATTCTCATATCACAACCAAATAAAGATGGAGGTTAGGAATGTACGTAAATAAAATAAGAAGACTTTTTTTTTTAAACACTGACTATTCTCCTAAGAAATCTTTAAGAGATGATGCAGAAAGATTCTTTAGAAAATAATCAAAAGGAATATTACATTGCAAACATGGGTATTTTTGAGTATAGGCAGAAACAAACTTATGTCTTCAAATGTTTTTATTATAAAAATGATAAAAGAAATCTCTTTCTTCTCCAATTTCAACCAAGAAACAAAAACTTAGCAAAAAGACAAAAAGTCAACTTAAGAAAATATGAAAAAGGAAGTAATAAAAGAAAAAAAGAAGAAAAAGTTAATTAGAAAACAGTGGAAGTGAAATTAATAAATTAACCCAGGGGCTGGGGAGAACACTAACATAATATATGAACATCTAGAAATTCTAATATGAAAGAAAGAAAACAAGGATTTAATAAAATCTGAATATAAAAGGAGAAGAAATTAAGGACATACAGGAAAACTTTTACATTATAAGCAACTGCTAATATAATAATCTATCAAAAAATAAATGGAAGGATCCCACTTATAATTACACATAGAAAAAATAAAATAATATGTATTTTACAATATCCAGGGCATATATCCATGAATATTAGAAAATCTATATAATCCTGAGAAACTTAACAGAAGGCCATGGGGGAGGGGAAGGGGAAAAAATGGTAGTTAGAGAGGGAGGGAGGCAAACCATAAGGGACTCTTAAAATCTGAGAATAAACTGAGGTTTGATGGGGGGTGGGAGGCAGGGGAAAATGGGTGATGAGCATTGAGGAGGGCACCTGTTGGGATGAGCACTGGGTGTTGTATGGAAACCAATTTGACAATAAATTTCATATTAAAAAAAGAGGAAAGAAAATCCATATAAAGCAGAATAGAAAAATAATTTTCCTAATTTAATAAAAAACAGTTTTGCTCATGTATTTGCAAAAATCTACTCACAAGATTCAAGATCTATTACTAATAATAATGCTACCAAAATTTTGGAATAGAAGTGGTTTTTCTCAACATCAAAAAAATCTTTACTCAAAGGAAATAAGTAACATTATATGTATGATTCAATACTAGAGTTTTTTCTAATAAAATAAGAAATAGAATAGATATATACTCTAGATCTTTTGTAGGTAATGTTACTTTGATAAGCTTTGACAAGGCATGATACAATATTGAAAAGCATAAATTATTGAAAATAAGAAACAAAATTGTATGTAAATATCTGCTTATGATCGACTACGTCTCTAGAAAATCCCTCGGAATTAACTAAAACCTGTTAGGGTAAGATGAACAATTTAGCAAGCTAACATTGGTCTTTCCAAATTAAAAAAATCTCCCATCTATAACTGCTTGAATTTTCTGCTTTAAATATGGCCTACACCTATGCGGAAGTGACAAAAAGCTGTCTCTGAGGGCCCCATAGGAAAATTAGGAAACTATATCAGTTTCCTAGAGCTGCCATAACGAACTGGTACAAAGTTGATGACTTAAAACGATAGGAATTTATTCTGTCACAATTCTGGAGGCTACAAGTCCGAACCTCCCTTGCCTCCTCTAGCTTCTGGTGATGGTCAGAAATCTTTGACATTCAGCGGCTGTTTGCTGTATCACTCTAATTTCTGCCTTCGTCTTCACTTGGCTTTCTCCCTGCTGTGTGTCTGTTTTTCCATATCTCTCTTTGTAAGGACAGTAGTCACTGGGTTTAAGGCCAATCCGGTGTGATCTCGTCTTATTTTGGTTATATCTGCAAAGATACTGTTTCCAAATAAGGTCACATTCACAGGTTCTGGGTGGACATGAATTTTGGGGGATCCCTATCAAGCCACTACAGAAACCATCCCTATCCTGCTTCAATTCCATCTACTTACACGTGTGTCAATCAAATTTCTTGTGGTGTCAAACAAATTCCCATATTGTCAGTTTCCAACTCACCTCAACTTTCAATATGGCCACCTTTGTTTGTAGTTTTCATTTTCTTCGCAGTAGCTTGGACTGGGACTCTATATCTGGATAGAAGTCCCCATATTTGTTTATTGGGGCTAGAAAAATTACAGCATTAAGGACGATAAAACCTCTTATTCGTTTACCAGTGGGCCTTAATCTTCACCATGTATCAAAATTGTCCTGTGAGATTTAAGAACACAATTGCCTAGGCTTCCATTTTGCCCTTCCAGACTCTAATTCAGTCAGATGAAAGTGGAACCCAAACATTTTCATTTTTTTCTTCCAAGATTTTTTTTCAAAATTATAGTTAGTTAATATATTGTGTAATATTAGTTTCAGGTGTAGGATTCATCACTTACATAAAATACCCTGTGCTCGTTATAACATTACCTTCCTTAATGCCTATCACCCATTTAACCTATCCACCTGCCCACCTCCCCTCCAACAAACCTCAGTTTTCTTTATAGTTAAGAGTCTGTTTTACGATTCGTCTCTCTTTTTCCCCCTTCCCCTATGTTCATGTTTTTTGTTTCTTAAATTCCACATATGAATGAAACCATGTAGTATTTGTCTTTCTCTGACTGACTTATTTCACTTAGCGTAATATTCTCTGGCTTCATCCACATTGTAACAAATGGCAACAGTTCATTCTTTTTTATGTCTGAGTAACAACCCACATCTTCTTTATCCATTCATCAGTTGATGGGTATTGAGCCCAAGCATTTTCAAAATCACTCCTTATTTAATTCTAACATACAGCCAAGGTTGAAAACCACTGTTTTATACCTTTAACTGTGCCTCACATATACAATGAATAGAACGATCATTTAGAAAATGTGGTCAACTTAGATTCACAACACTAACACAGAGTACATAAATTTAGTCCATATAATCAACATATAAAAGTACAAATACACACACACACACAAACACACACCATACTCTATAATGTAACATTATATACATATGTTATATACATAGTATATAATACGTAGCATGTATCATAATATATAGATTATATACATAGTACATAATATATATAAACACATGTATATGACATAAGGTTCATGGCTCCAAATTGCTGATCATCTATTTTAAAATTAAAAATTTTTTTTTTCAACGTTTATTTATTTTTGGGACAGAGAGAGACAGAGCATGAACGGGGGAGGGGCAGAGAGAGAGGGAGACACAGAATCGGAAACAGGCTCCAGGCTCTGAGCCATCAGCCCAGAGCCTGACGCGGGGCTCGAACTCACGGACCGCAAGATCGTGACCTGGCTGAAGTCGGACGCTTAACCGACTGCGCCACCCAGGCGCCCCTCATCTATTTTAGATGGAAGTCCAATGTAAGTAAGGTACTAAATAACCAGCCAAGGTTCTAGGGCTGCATTTAACAAATTACTAAACTGTGACACACTGTAGGGGTTTTTGATATTGATAAAATATGGGAATCAATGAGGGCTTAAGCCCTAGGAAAGATGTTTGGCATTAAATGGACTATAAGCAAGTAGGGAAGGAAAGCTATAACTATGTTAATATGGCTGACTAATCAAATCTTTCATTTTCAGAATTAAAAAAAAATAAGTATTTATTTCTCACCACGGAAATAGGAGAGTGCCTGCCTTTGAGAAACTAATGAAGGAAGCAGTCATGTGAAACAAAACAAAACTAAAACTAAAATGCAATATATTATATTAAAATAACATGTATTCAAATTTAAAATGTGTAAAGCCCATTTAGAAAAATTTAATGAAATGCAGTTCTGTGTAAGGATATTTGTATAAACATGTTTATGTGCACATTATCAATAGGGGGAAAGGGAAGGAAAAGAAAAGAAAAGAGAGAAAACCATAAATGCCCACTAATAAGAGGCAGATTGAGTAAATTAGGGAACATTCATCTACAGAAAATAATGAGGAATATTCATGGCAATATTGTTCAGTGAAAAATCAAATTGTAACCTTAAGCACATTGCATGACCAAATTTTTGTTTAAATAACAGAAAACAATGATACAGTTTTAGAGTACTTATTTGTATGAGCATAGAGACAAAAGAGTTCAAAGCCAGTTGCAAATATTGTGTATACAGGAGAAATCCAATCTGAAGAAGTCAACGTGCATTACATTTTTACATGCATACTTTTATTTTTATGTTGTTGAAAAAGATGGATTATTTTTTTTTTATTTTTTTTTTCAACGTTTATTTATTTTTGGGACAGAGAGAGACACAGCATGAACGGGGGAGGGGCAGAGAGAGAGGGAGACACAGAATCGGAAACAGGCTCCAGGCTCTGAGCCATCAGCCCAGAGCCCGACGCGGGGCTCGAACTCATGGACCGCGAGATCGTGACCTGGCTGAAGTCGGACGCTTAACCGACTGCGCCACCCAGGCGCCCCAAAAAGATGGATTATTATTCCTGTAATTTAAATATTTGATATATAACTTTAATTTTTTTTTTCCAACGTTTATTTATTTTTAAGACAGAGAGAGACAGAGCATGAACGGGGGAGGGGCAGAGAGAGAGGGAGACACAGAATCGGAAACAGGCTCCAGGCTCTGAGCCATCAGCCCAGAGCCTGACGCGGGGCTCGAACTCACGGACCGCGAGATCGTGACCTGGCTGAAGTCGGACGCTTAACCGACTGCGCCACCCAGGCGCCCCAACTTTAAATGAGAACATGCACTGTGAGAGGTACTTTTACTGAGACATTACTATGAAAGCAGTTCTATTTTACGCCGTTATGATTTTTGTATTTCAAATTGATCAGGACTGTGGTGTAGATACCAGCAGAATCATAAACTATCTTGTATCAGTCAGCTAAGACAGACAGTTGATGATATAAAACATCATTTTTCAAAGGAATTTGCTTATGAGAAGAGATGGAAACTAAATCAAAATACTTGGTTTACTTTACTTTGTAAACTGCTCATTTTCACCCAAGATTGAAAGCATATGGGCCTCATTGTTCTTTCTTCCAAAATAGAATGTTGTACCTTCTCCATGTGTTTTTCATCCTGTCTGAACCATCGGTGTGACCAAATGCATCGATAAGCAAACACATGAGTGATTTATGAAAAGCCATCAGACACTTGCCCACCCATTCCAGAAACTTCAGCCCCTCTTCAGCCAGCAATGGGCCTAAGAAGTTTCACCCACAAGCATTAGGCTGAGAACGAAGCAGAGAGAATGGAAAATTGCTCCGTGGCACAGATACCCCCAGGGAGTACTTAATTGCATGCCAATTAGTATTTACCTGGCATTCTCAAGGAATGGTTATTTTATTATAGAGTTTCAGAAACATAAATTACAAGGGCCCACTTCTGCTCTGCAAAATCGCTTTACATTTTATAAAATTTTATAAGTTGCCTTATTTACAGTATTACAGTTGTAATACCATTTTTTATTAACGTGGGGAAAATAATCTAATCAACAAAAATTCTTCCCCATGCATTATCGTAATAATCCTACAATCTGAGATAGAAATATATGAACAGAACCCTCCCCAGTTTTGGTTCCTCAAAGGTTGATGGCTGTTTGTTGTTGTGGCTATGGTGTTGTGTGTTTCCTCCTGAATCAATTCTTAAAAATCAGAAGTTAGAAGTCTTGAAATTAGAACTAGGTTATAGTAGCATGTGTTATTAAAAGACAATGTTTTCTTTACAGTAGCAATTCCTCAGTTTTAACAGCCAAATTATCTTGTCCTCTGAGAAATTCCAATCAGAAAGCAAAATACAATACTTCTAGGGAAATAGGGAATTTGCATAAATATGGCGTTGGCTTCCAAGTTGAAACCGAAGTCAATTTCACAAATTTAATTTTTCTTCTCCAAGGTCATGAAATCACAGTAAAACCAAGAGGTAATTTTTAAGCAATGTCGAGCCTGTATATGAATTGGGTGCAAATTATGCAAGGCTGGGTGGTTTATGCCGAATCAATCTGTGTTTGCAACGTGGGGTAAAAATTGCTGTCTCTCTTGGAATCCGTTTCAATGGCTCTGCTCCCATGAGAGCTAAGTCAAATACAAAAGTTTGCTGAAATTCATTTTGGGGTGAGGGTATCAGATTTCATGCAGCTTTCATTGCCAATGGCAAGCATTTCTAGGTCAGAGAGGACAATAAAGTTGGTGTTTTTCAGAGTTGAAGCCTACTCTTAAAAGAAATTTAACACTGGAACAAAAAGGCTAAATACCTTTGTCCAAAACCAGCTCAAATATTTACGTTTCACATATAGAACACAACACACACACACACACACACACACACATTTATCACGAATTGATTATATTTGAACGCAATAAAAATAAAAATGTTTACGGGCTTTTCCTAGTAAGACAGAGGACAAAGCCAGGCCTTTTCAAGTACATTATCTTAAGAGTCATAATACTGTGTCACAACAGTGTTATGAAATAGCTGTAAACCTATTTCATATTAAAGCCAAGAAAATTATTAGTAAAGTTAGTAAAATTATTATTAGTTTCAGTTACACAGTATAAGTCCTAGATATTTACTGTACAGCATAAAGCCTATAGTTAACAATATTGTGTTAAATAGTTAAAAATTGTCTAAGAGGATAGATACTACGTTAAATGTTCTTATCAGAAAAACAGTAATAAATAAAGAGTAGGAGGAAAGTTTTGGAGGTAATAGACATGTTTGTGGCATAGATTGTGATGATAATTTCATGACTGCATACTTATCTTCAAACACATCAAGCTGTATGCATGAAATATGTACAGCCTTTTGTATGTCAACCATGCCCCAGTAAAGTGGTTCCAAAAAATTGAAGCAGGAGAATTTGTGGTATGTTCCTAGGAAACATGGCAAAGTTGGTCGTAAAATGTGGTACCACAACTCTAAATTTGAACTTTTTATAAGTCTATGATTCTACTCCTTAACCAAAAGAAATGAAATCAGGAAAACACCAGCGTAGGTCAATACGTGTTTTGATCCACTTGAAATGAGGTAGCCTCTGGACGGAGCACAGAGCCAAGTTTAGAACAAACAGAGAGAGCAAACATTTAAAAATGAATTAAAACATTGCATTAAAGGGTAGAAGCAAATACCTAGGGGACAGGGTTGTACAGAAGAGAACATTTCAGGTTTAGAAGAGACGTGCTAGACCTCTCCAATGAAAAATGTCATGCTTTCCTTAAATATCTGGCTCTCCCAGATTAAAAGAAAAAGAAATTAAACAAAGAGAAAATAGGTTAGTGTGACATTCAAATAGAATCCAAATTATCTTCTATCAATTCCTTATTTAAACTTAATATGATGACCTCCCCTATAAAGCAAAAAATGAGAATCTGAGGTTCCATTTTTCCGCATGATGAAACCGCACCCCATTGTGTCACCAAAAGGACATTATGAGCCCTATATATTTTACTGAAAAGCAATCTGCAGTTGATAAAGGGAGAGTAAACTGTAAGAGTCTTAATAACATTTGCAGATATATTGATTAATTGTTCAAAGCAAACCTATGAAATCCAAGATTTATTCAAGCTTAAGAAAAATCTAAAAGATGCCTACTAACAAAATTCCCAGTTAGATATAACCACTCATACTTACCAATCAAAAACAGAAAACCTCTTGAAATTACATAACTTGTAAACTCTCAACTCAGAGAAGGCATGTGAACACTTAGAATGAAATGAGCTTTGAGATGAGAAAGGTTATGGGGCCATTTTCCCTAGTTCCCTTAGAAATGAATCCGGGACATTACTAATGCTAGATTTTAATGAGAATACATTCAATATATGACACTGATTTTCTGCAAATATTACCAAATATATAAAACTTACCACGCCTACCGTCTGTTGGGTTCGATTATACTTATACAAATAAAATAAGAGCTACTCATAAAAATGAGAAAAATAAAGGAAAAGGAAAATAACTTATGCAAAAAGACACTGAAATTGGAGAATCTCCTGTGTAAACTTAATATAATATCAAAGTCTATATGTTTCTTGGGAAAATGCATGTGGAACCATTGCATTTCCGGTGGAATGACTGTGGCCATTTGTCCAGAAAGAGGACAGATTCAACTGGTGTAGAGTGAGGTGTAGGGTGAGGAGGCTGGAGTCCACAGAGCTGTATTCAAGTGTTTGAGAGGCTACTTGTTTGCCAGTAACATCTGATAGAGATGGTCATTCATTTCTCCTTGAAACACCTTTCGCCTGGCTGTTTTTATTTTATTTTATTTTATTTTATTATTTTATTTTTTTATTTTATTTTATTTTATTTTATTTTATTTTATTTTATTTTATTTTATTTTATTTTAATTTTATGTTATTTATTCTCTGGCCCTTCCCCTGGCTTTTAGAACACCCACTGTTTTTGGTTTACTCCAACCTGAATGGGTCCTACTCTGTAATCACCTCTAGGGGTTCCTTCTCATCTTTTCCAATTGCAATGACCCCGTGCTCAGTCCTTAAGACTTCACTCCTTCACACACACCCTCTCCTTTGTTGATCACTCGCATATACCCGCCAGCTAAATCTAAATGCTCCGTTTTCAACCATAAGAGAGTCTTTTTTTTTTATTTTATTGTTTTTATTTATTTTTTTAATGTTTATTTTTGAAAGAGAGAGAGAGAGACAGAGACAGAGTGTGAGTTGGGGAGGGTCAGAGAAAGAGGGAGACACAGAATCCGAAGCAGGCTCCAGGCTCCGAGCTGTCAGCACAGAGCCCAACACAGGGCTCGAACTCAGGAGCTGTGAGATCACGACCTGAGCTGAAGTCGGAGGCTTAACCCACTGAGCCACCCAGGTGCCCAACCATAAGAGTTTCGTAAATACAGAGAAGGAACTTGGCGCTGCTGGAGGGGTGTAGGTAGGGGGTGGACTAAATGGGTGACGGGCATTAAGGAGGGTACTTGCTGGGATGAGCACTGGGTGCCATAGGTAAGTGATGCCACACTAAATTCTGCTCCTGAAACCAATACGACACTGTATGTTAACTAACTTGAATTCGAAATAAATAAATAGATAGATAAATAGATAGATAGATAGATAAATAAAGTGAAAAAAATAGAGAAGTGGAAACAATGAAAAAAACCCAAATCCAAGCACTTCTCCCCACCTCCACTGCCTACCACCCTTGTCTTTAACCTCCCCCCTTAGAGATCATTGCAGTGGTCATTGATCATTGCAGTGGTCTCCGGATGGCTTCTATTGACGTTACCCTTCTGCGCTGCAGGCTGCTCTCAATCCATTTTCAGCAGAGGAGGCAGACACCATTTCAAAAGATAGGTCAGCTCGTTTTGCTCCTCGACTCAAAACTGAGCTCAGCGAAAAGCCAAAGATTTTACTGTGGCCAAGGCATGATCCAGGTTTGCGTGACTTCCTTGCCCTCTGCCTCACATGCTCCACTCCAGCCACACTGACCTCCTCGCTGTCATACCAAGCACACCCACCACGGAGCACGTGGGTTGCGATGACTCTGCCTGGAACCTTCTTCCAGCGGGTGAGCGCACAGCTTCCTCCCTTGCTTCCTTTTGGCCTTTGCTCCGATGTCACCTTCTTAGTGAGGCCGCCCTGGCCGCCCTCGTTACAACTGCAATCTCCCCTTCTCTGCCTTATTTATCTGCCATGTTATTTATCACAATCAGTATAATCTGAGCCAAGTATCTTGTTAATTGTTGTATTGCACAGCTCCCTCCTACTAGAAGGCAAGTTTCATGGGGGGGGGGGGAGGGCGGGGAATTCCTGCCGGTGTGGTTCACTATGGTATCCTCAGCTTCTTAGAAGCTCCATAAATATTGATTGAATAAAAGAATAAAGGGGGAGAAATGCTAAATGTTGGGTAGGTAAAAATCTTGGGTTAAAATATTTCTTCATATAGATCCAAAACTTTTCAAAGCCACAGTTGGGACAACTGTATTTGGTGATGAATTATTGCAAATCAATTGGTTTAGTGTGCCATCACAAAGTGTACTTGGGACAGGAAGAAATGAGACTATATTACCTTTAGGGTATCATCTTTAAAACTTTTCTCACAGTTAGAATGTATCGCATCTATAAACACACATCCTCCCAAACAAATATATTTTAGTGGAGACTATTAATTACCCGCTTTCCACTCCTCTTATATACCACATGTTATTTTCCCCTTCTATGGTGGTATGTATTTTATTTATTTTTGTTTATTTTTTTTTTATTTTTTACAGAGAGAGAGCACACAAGCAAAGGAGAGGAGCAGAAGAGAGAAAGAGAGAGAGAGATAGAGAGAATCTCAAGCAGGCTCCACGCTCAGTGCTGAGCCCTATATGGGGCTTGATCCCACAACCCCGAGATCATGACCTGAGCCAAAATCAAGAGTCAGACGCTTAACTGACTGAACCACGCAGGTGTCCCAGTAGTAGGTATTTTAGCTGAAAACATGATCTCATGGCTAAAGGCTGCAGTCCACAGTTCCCAGCATCCTTTCTATTTTGATGTAACCCATGTGACTATAGTCTTAAAAACAGGATGTGAGTGTGTGTGTACCTGTGTGTGTATAAATTATATACAAGTAGTCTTTAGAAGAAATTGACATATGTGTACATTTCTCTTTCCCCTGTCTCATTGCTGGATTGGAGATCTGTGGGAAGCCTTCTCTACCTCAACTATTGCCTGAAGATAACATCTCTGGAGAACAGACCTGAAAAGTGGGAGGATTCTGCCTCTCCAATTCCTCTAAGCCACCTCTAGATTGCCCCTCTAGACTGTCACAGGAGAGAAAATGAAATAAATAAAACTGTCTCTTGTTTAAGCCAGTGTTTTTTATTAGAGAAACCTAGCCTGAATTCTAAATAATATACAGCATTTTCAAAGATAAAAGAATCCTTAAAAGTCTCAAATAAATAAAAATCCCAATATTACTGGTGGGGAAGTTACAGCAATCATTTAATGGTTTATTTAGAGGCAAAAGGTAGATATCAAAGTCAACTAGGATTAGAAACTCTCAAAATAGGGGCGCCTGGGTGGCGCAGTCGGCTAAGCGTCCGACTTCAGCCAGGTCATGATCTCGCGGTCCGTGAGTTCGAGCCCCGCGTCAGGCTCTGGGCTGATGGCTCAGAGCCTGGAGCCTGTTTCCGATTCTGTGTCTCCCTCTCTCTCTGCCCCTCCCCCGTTCATGCTCTGTCTCTCTCTGTCCCAAAAATAAATAAAAAACGTTGAAAAAAAAATTAAAAAAAAAAAAAGAAACTCTCAAAATATAAATATAACTTACTAAATACAAGCCATTATACTAGGACTGTTGGACATGATGTCATTTAATCTTTACAATAAGGTGCAATCATGTATGTTTTACAGGTGAAATTTGCAGAACCCACGATGTGTACATTCTTTATGGCTAGTATGTGGTAGAGCTGAGGACGGAATTCTACGAGCATTCCTCAAAGTGTACTGGCCCACTCTTTGTTCTTTAGATTGATACATTCTAGCCCTCCAGAGGTCTATGAAAATGTTAAATGGGAGTAGTAGATTAGCCACTTGACAGATGTATTTGTACTCGTCTTCTTCCAGAATGGAGTTCTGCAGAAACAATGTGATTCAAAACCCTGAACTGTACATGGAATAACTATTAAGTTGAGATCTAATCCCCACCTTAGACTTGGGTTTCCAGAACAAGATATTCAACCTGTCTGGACCTGATTCTGCTGGTCTAGGTCCTGCTGGAAGATAATTCCAATAACTGAGTCTGCCTAAATGAGCTGAAAAGCGTTGGCATTAAGTGGAATTTGATTACCCCAGACAGAATCCCATTCATTTGAGCAGTCTGGAGTCAAAAGCAAAATCCAAATCCAAAAACCACATACATCGCTCAGATTCAATAATTCCACAGATGTGGTTACAAAGTCAGATCCTAATGTCTTTTTTTTCCTGGCTAGGAAGAAAGGAAGTTATTCAAGAAGCTTAACAAAAACAACAAAGAAAACTAAATGTACAGTTCCGGGGCACTTGCACATATGTACGTAAATAGACACACACATATATGTAATCTGGGGAACCCCTTGCTCCCAAGTAAGCTATGACGGTCCAGGCTGCAATGCTGCTAGTCACTGCATCCTGTGCTCAACTGCCTTCAGACCTTGGAGACAACTCAAGTACTCGGGACATTCGTGTCTGAATCTGGATGACTTCCATGTTGGCAAGAGCTCAAACTCAGTCTGCTCAGAGTACCCGTAAGACTTGACTTGTTAGACACCTCTATCAGCCGGCACCTTCATTTGACATCCAGCTTAGAATGGAGGCTGTGGCCTGTACATTTAGCTGTTTAAGGGAAAGAACACTTTTGTCTTTAAGCTAATTCATCAGCACAGCCCTATGTCAAGACAAGCATTTTCTTTGCAAGACATTTTAAGAACATTATCCCACATGGTTTCTCCCCGCATTTCTCCTCTCCTCTCTCATCGCTTTTTCCCCAACCTCTGCTAACATTCTCAAAGGTGTTGTGTTTTTTTTCTAGATCACAATAAACCAAGGAAATGATCTGGGGGGCAAGCTGAGGGGACCGCCAAGAAGAATAGTGGCTACTTATGATTTTCTTCCCCTTGCTATAAATGATTGGGTTACTTACATCCTCTTCCAAAACCATTTTCAGCATTTGTCCAAAAAGTTCAGAAGATGACACTTAACGGTTTTATTTCTCCCCAGTGTTGTGTCTCTACTCATTCTACATACGTGCACCTTCAAGGTGCTCATGGTTATCCGTTGGATGTATATCTGACAAAACTGTACTAAATCAGTTCATGTCTAATTCGTTGTGTGAGCTATTGTCTGTATTTAGAGCCATTAAAATTTGTTAGGGGAAACTACAAAGATTCTCTGAAGGGTGGTAGAGTGTGTAAGAAGGTTTTCAGAGTCCTTTTCTCTTTGGGGATTTTACCTTGGTTTTCATACGCATGTGTGTAGGAAGTGAGAAACAATTCCACGGGGGCATGCAAGAGGTGAAAAAAGGTTGTAGAGGCTTTACAAAGTGGATCAGACCTTTAATGAGCATTTTCCTTACATCTGTCAACGTGTTTAGGTTTCTTGATACATTTAGTAGATATGACTCGATAGCATTCTTCCTTTAAAAAAAAAAAACTATACTTGTAGGAAATGTTCTGATAGATCTTAAGAATTCAGATCTGTTACTATAGTGATTCAGTGTAGTTCCTTAGAAATAATATCCTGAGTGGAAGCTAAAAGGGTAATGTGTTAAGTGCCTTACAGGTAGCATCTATTGGCATCTTATGTGGCATCGGTTATCATTACTAGCTCTATTTTTTAAAGCGGGTACAATCTATTTATACCTCTGTACCATTGAGTGATACCTGAGTAACAAACAACCCCAAAACTTTGTGGCTTAAAACACCAATCATTTATTATTCCTCATGAGTCTGTGAGCCAGCTATGCAGTTCTGCGGACCTGGGCCGGGCTCAGCTGATCTCAGATGGGCTTATTCATGTATCTGCATCCAGCCGGTAGGTAAACTGAGAGGCTTAGTGCTCAAGGATGGCCTACGCTACATGACTTGACTCTGCTCCGCGTGATCTGTCAGCCCAGGCTTGTTCGTATGGAGGAAACAAGGGTTCCTCCAAAGAGTGAGTGGAAATTTGCAAGTCCTTTGGGGCCTCAGGTCAGAACTGGCATGCTATCACTTCAGCAAACACTTTAAACTAAAGAAGTCGTAAGGCCTGCCTAGATTCAAGGGGTGTGGAAATAGATCTTCCTTTTGGATGGTAAGAACTGCCGATTAAACTTCAAATAGAACGGATATGGGAAGGGATGGACAAACGGGGCCAGGTTTGCATCTCTAACACCAGACAATGAAAACTATAATAAAGCTTGTGAAATTTTCATATGCTGTTTTACATGGATTTTTTTTTTAAACCAAATGTCAAGGTACCTCAAGCTTGAGAGCTTGACAGGAGTCAAGGCAGCTTTTCAATTCAATTCAAGTGTATAAAGTTCCCTTTCTTAAGGCCGGTTCCTGTTTTTAAGGGGAAAAAAAAGATGTTTCTGAAAACACATCACTATAACTTAGCTTCTATATACCATTTACAATACGCTTTTTTTTTTTCCAGAGTTTTCTGATACCTTTCATTTGTTGGGCTCTTGAGTAGTTGTCAGCTGTGCTGTAGCTACTGGCGGCCCGAATGTTTCTGACAAACGGACAAGGTGTAGGTTAGAGATGACCTTTTATAACTTGGATAGGAAGCTCAAAGTATGGCATGGTCTTTTACGTGGAAATGCAGAAGTTATATTTTATATCATCTTCTACATTCTGTTCATCTTGTCTTTTAAGTTGATGCCCACAAGACCTCAGTGTCCAGACCCGTGAAAGGACACAAGAGCGAGGAGAAGTGGATCTCCTACAGTTCGCTCTATTATGCAAGGGATGCTGAGTCAAAGGACTCCAGAATTCTGCAAGGCCATTTGAAGTACATTTGTGTCGTTGGCTTCAGAACGTTTCAGAGGTTAAGGCCACTACACACGGCTGGGCCCAGTGACCCTTCAAAGAAGTCTTTCACTACATCTGCCTCTTCGATGTTACCACATCAGTGAAGGAGTGAAAATCCACATTTTGAACCTGTGTTCTTTTCAGCAGGAGGGAGTCTCAAGCATGGTCCTATTTCTAGATGTCTGTAGATTTCTTTTTTTAAATGTTTTTTAATTTATTTTTGAGAGAGAGAGAGAGAGAGAGAGCATGATCATGAGCATGAGCAAGGGAAGGGCAGAGAGAGACGGAAACACAGAAACTGAAGCTGGCTCCAGGCTCTAAGCTGTCAGCACAGAGCCCAATGCGGGGCTCGAACTCGTGAACCGTGAGATCATGCCCTGAGCGGAAGTCGGCTGCTTAACCACCCAGGCGCCCCCTAGAGGTCTGCAGATTTCTGTGGGCAAAGGAATTGACAGGGAATTGTCACCCTCTGAGTTAGCCAGGAAAGCACGTTCTCAGCACTGGAGATCCCACAGAGGAGTCCCCTAAGATGTGTCTACAACGTGTCGGCTTGGTAAAGAGGCCCGAGCATTTTACATTTTAGCAACATCCATGACACTGAGTGCACAGGCCTCAAACAAGTGCATTAAATACACACACACACACACACACACAGTGTATTGAATGAATGATATATAAAATATATTGAATGAATGTGTTCATGAAGCCAAGTCAGTACATATGCAATGTTATGAATGAAATAATTCCTGTCAAAGTATTCAGAAGCATTATGTGGGATTTAAAAAGGGTGAAACTTCTTTTCACCAAATATCAGTGAAGCAACTTAAGATGTGACCTATAAGATGTCAGTAAATTTCTGTGAATTAGATAAGAACTGTTTATTTTGTCCCATTTATTGACAGGATGATGATTTGTGACCCCAATTCTCACGCCGTCAACAATTTTGATAGAAAAAGAAGAGCGTTGGGGCGCCTGGGTGGCGCAGTCGGTTAAGCGTCCGACTTCCGCCAGGTCACGATCTCGCGGTCCGTGAGTTCGAGCCCCGCGTCGGTCTCTGGGCTGATGGCTCAGAGCCTGGAGCCTGTTTCCGATTCTGTGTCTCCCTCTCTCCCTGCCCCTCGCCCGTTCATGCTCTGTCTCTCTGTCCCAAAAATAAATAAACGTTGAAAAAAAAATTAAAAAAAAAAAGAAAAAGAAGAGCGTTATTTCAGGTTTGCTGGGAGGGTTATTTTATTCCAATATACACTGATATGGAACAGTCTTCAATCACAATGGCGAGTGAAGTTTTTTTGTTGTTGTTGTTTTTTGTTTTTTTTGTTTTGTTTTTTTTTCGCAAAAGTCATGAAGAACGAAGGCTGCCAAGCTGTTATGGTGCTACATCACTCAGAAACTATCTAGAGTTTCATCTGGACAAAATTTCTCTTGGCAAATAAACCTTATACCTCTTGAAGACCTTTGAATATTCCCAAAGAGATGCACAAAAATTGGAATTCTTCCCTCATGACATTAGCGTGTACATAGCAGATGAGAACCAGAAGCCTGCTTTGCTCAGAGACAAGACCAATCTCTTTCAATTGTCGCCAATCCTTCTAAGACCTTCTTTTAAGTTATGAAAGAAATGTCAATAGTTCTGAAGTTGATGACATATTTTTCTCCTGCTCCTGGTCACAAATCAGCACGTCCTTTCAGAAGGTGGCTTCCTTCATTAAGGGATGCTCTGAGGACCATTCAAAACAATGCCTTAATGTTGCAACAAATCAGAATTATTTTTCAAATTTCAAGCATTTCCAAGGGACAATTCTTCTCATAGAGAAGACAATGCACAATTCTGTATATTTGCAAGGTGGGAAGACATGTCAGATGGAAGCAGGCTCATTGGCCTCTTCTCTCCGTTGTCAAGAAGCTCACCTGTGAATAGTGCCTCACAACAGAGCTTTCAGTGATACAGTATGTGAGTTTCTTTTTTTTTTTTTTAATGTTTATTTATTTTTCAGAGGCCGGGGGCAGAGAGAGAGAGAGAGGGAGACACAGAATCTGAAGCAGGCTCCAGGCTCTGAGCTGTCAGCCCAGAGCCCAACACGGGGCTCAAACCCATGAACTGCAAGATGGTGACCTGAGTCAAAGTGAGACACTTAACTGAGTCACCCAGGCACGGGAATATATAAGTTTCTTTCATAGCTCCCATTTTAACCCTTTCCAGTTGAGTTGATCAAATGGAAACAAAAGAGATGTCCACAAATACAACGTCAGGATATATTCTATTGAATTCCTATTAAAAGAAATGTATCACACATATTGTAACATCATTAATGAGATCTAAGGTATAGAGTAGCTCCTCCTAGTGCACGAAGGTTGTTTGGGTGTAAAGTTGTTTCCACGGCATGATTTGATAAAAAGTAATTTACTTCAAAAAAATAATTTTCACTGAAACAAGAAAAATATCAAAAGAAAAAAATATGTACTATAATTGAACATAGCTCTATTTAAGAACCTCTGGCCTAAGATGGGCCTTCTATTCTTTCATTATCTGGTATTTTTAAATTTTTTAAAGCAAAAAGGAATTATATTCTCATTTTAAGTAATCCCTCTCTCTGTATTCAGGGACACAGAACCCACCCTCTATAAACTACAAGAAAAGAATAATCTTTTTATTTTAACCTGGCTGACATCCATATACTAGAAACTCTTCAGTCTTTTACTAACTAAAGCACACTATTAAGACCTTCCCAGAGGACTGCCGTACTAATTGATAACCACCACAATGACTGTGGTTCACAGAATTTATAAATGGCCAGTGAATCATCAAAAATATTGAATTGTGCACAATGTATTTTTAGCTTGGAAACCCCGGTGATTTCAAATACTTCTGGCACTTCCCACCTGCTAATGTCTTAACCAGCCAGTGTGGCTTAACCCTCTCTCCTCCAACTAATACTTCTGGGAGAAAGCACTGAGCAACTACTAACCTCTTTGTTGACACCCCGCAGATAAGTGTTCTGAAAACATATTGGCCCTGAGGCCCAATATGGAACACATTTTATCTCTCTAACCAAAACACACATATGACCATGTATAGAATTACACTAGCCATAAAACAGTTGCTACCATTAGTAAGTGAAATGCACTACAATGTGTTCTATTAAATACTAATCTATTACAGTATATCACTGCCCATCTTAACCCACTAAATTTATTTCATCAACCAAGAATGGATTGCCACCTATAGTTCAGATAAGACCAGCTTAACCTCAAAAGAATGTGTTATTTTTCCTCCCTGAAATATTAATGGATTTACTTATTCAAATGTATTTCTAGAGTTTATCCTTTGAAAATGAGGAGGCTTTATTCTATTTTCTTGAAGATTTAAAATTCTTAATTAACAGGAACATTCTACTATTCAGAACACGTTATTCTTAGATAACCTTAATATAATAATTACTATCATTGCTAGGAGCTCCGTATATTTGTTTCGAATGTTCGCAACAAGCACAGCATGTAGAATGCATGATTACCATTTTGTATTTGAGGAAACCAAGGCTCAAACAGGTGTAGTATCTTGCTGGATCCTATTGCCAGTAAGTGACAGTGACCCCAGGCATTGCCTACAGGTGCACATTTGCTTTCACTGTCCTGCCTCTGACATTGCCAGGGCCAAAACAGGCAAGTGCCATTTGCATAGGCAAATGCACAGAACAGATCTCCAAACCACAGGTTAAAGAATTAAGATGATGTCTTGCTTGTTTTTCTATTCATTTGTTCAAGGCACTTTTATTGAAAATTCTGTTAGGCACATTGATGATACATAGATGAAGAACACAAGGACCCTTCCACCAAAAAGCTAGAATCTTCTAGCTAAGTCCCATGGTGAAAGAGCCAGGCAAGTGACCTGGGAACGCAGAGAAAGATTGACTTGAGGATCAATTAGAATTCTGTACACATTTTTAAACATGACTTACAGCAGAAGGAGAGACATTTGGTCTTAGCCATAAAGGATACAAAAGATTTCAAAGGGTAAAAAAGAAGAATGAAGCTTATTTTAGGCTTACAGAGAGCTTGAGATAAAATGGGAAGTAAGGGAGTACATTGCACATTTGGAGCTCTGAGTGTTTAAACTCTGATACAGTTTAAACACACACACACACACACACACACACACACACACACACACACATTTTACAAACTTCCCTTAAAAACTAGATTTTGACTCGACTTCTATCAGTTGTCCCAGGAGGGCCCACCCAATTTCCCTCATCCCAAAGAAAAAATATGAAAGATATGATGATAGACTAACTACCCTCAATCACTGCATATAAGAAAAGTCAAAGGCATACAACCAGAGAGAGCTGGGAGCAAAGAAAGGTGTCACCGCAGAGTGTCACCAGAGTACTGACAGCCTGCTGGCTATTACAGTGCTGGCGTCCTCCCTACAGCCATACTCAGATCCACTGTGATCTCAAACCTTGGCTTGACCATTGAAATTGCACAGAATCATGAGCAGGCAAAGAAAAACAATAAAGCATCCAAGAAGGAATAAGGAACTAAGTGTAAGACAAAGCGGAGAAACAGATAACTCATGGTGAAATAAAACTGATACCTGGAAGATAACAACATTTAAAAGAAATAGATATGAGAAGACCGAAAGTGATTCAATTAGAGCATCTATAAGATATTTTACATACAAAAAGCATAAATGCTGAATTACACAGGTAATAGATGCAGAGTCGTATTGGCAGATAAACAGATACAGAAATTGATGGAAGAGAATGCAGTACCCCAAAATAGACTCCCCCGCAAATATGTTCAACTAACTTTTTTTTATTTATTTTATTTTTATTTTTTTTGACAGAGAGACAGAGACAGCGCGAGTGGGGGAGGGTCAGAGAGAGAGGGACACAGAGAAACCCAAGCAGGCTCTGGGCTGCCAGTGAAGAGCTCAACGGGCTCAAACTCATGGGACCAAAACCATGACCTGAGCTACAACGAAGAATCAGATGCTTAACTGACTGAGCCACCCAGGCCACCCCTCAACTAACTGTTGGAAAAATACCAAAGCAATTCAGTGAAGGGACAATAGCACTCTCAACAAGTTATCTGGTGCATTTAGACATCCATACTTTCTTTTTTTTTCATGACTATACATAACAATTAATGTAACCTGGATCATGGACTTAAATGTAAAACATAAAACAAAACTTATAGAAAAAACACAGAATAAAACTTTTGGAATCTAAGATTAGGTAAATGGTTCTTAGATTTGACACCAATATCAGAAGATGTTAAAAAATTGGTAAATTGGTCCTCATCAAAATTAAAAACTTGCTCTATGAAAGACCCCTTTAAGAGTATGAAAAAGTAGACTGCAACAGGAGAGAAATGTTTGCAAAATACATATCTGACCAAGGATTAATCAAGAATATAAAGAATATAAAGGATATAAACCAAGGACATAAAGAATATATAAAGAACTAGAATATACATAGAACTAGAATAAATACAGAACTGTCAAAACTTGATAGTAAAATAATCTTACAAGGGCACCTGGGTGGCTCAGTTAAATGTCTGACACTTGATATAGCTCAGGTCATGAACTCATGGACCCACAAATATATGATCAACTAATCTTTGACAAAGCAGGAAAGAATATTCAATGGAATAAAGACAGTCTCTTCAAAAAATGGTGCTGGGAAAACTGGACAGCGACATGTAGAAGAATGAATTGGACCACTTTCTTACACCATACACAAAAATAAACTCAAAGTGGATGAAAGACTTAAATGTGAGACAGGAAACCATCAAAACGCTGGAGGAGAAAACAAGCAACAACGTCAGCTGCAGCAACTTCTTACTCGACATGTCTCTGAAGGCATGAGAAATAAAAGCAAAAATGAACTATTGGGACCTCATCAAGATAAAAAGCTTCTGCACTGCAAAGGAAACAATCAACAAAACTAAAGGCAACTGACAGAATGGGAGAAGATATTTGCAAATGACATACTGGATAAAGGGTTAGTATCCAAAATCTATAAAGAACTTACCAAACTCAACACCCAAAAAACAAATAATCTGGTGAAGAAATGGGCAGAACACATGAACAGACACTTCTCCAAAGAAGACATCCAGATGGCCAACTGACACATGAAAAGATGCTCAACATCACTCATCATCAGGGAAATACAAATCAAACCCACACTGAGATGTCACCTCACAATGGTCAGAGTGGCTAAAATTAACAACTCAGGAAACAACAGATGTTGGTGAAGATGTGGAGAAACGGGAACCCTCTTGCATTGTGGTAGGAATGCAAACTGTGCTGCCACTCTGGAAAACAGTGTAGAGGTTCCTCAAAAAATAAAAATAGAACTACCCTGTGACCCAGCAATAGCACTAGTAGGAATTTATCCAAAGGATACAGGAGTGCTGATTCATACGGGCACATGTACCCCGATGTTTATAGCAGCTTTTTCAACAATAGCCGAATTATGGAAAGAGCCTAAATGTCCATCAGCTGATGAATGGATAAAGAAATTGTGGTTTATATATACAATGGAATACTACTTGGCAATGAGAAAGAATGGAATTCTGCCATTTACAACAACATGGATGGAACTGGAGGGTATTATGCTAGGTGCAATAAGTCAATCAGAGAAAAATGATATCATATATTTTCATTCATATTTGGACCTTGAGAAACTTAGCAGAAGACCATGGGGAAAGGGAAGGGGAATAGTCTCAAATGGAGAGGGAGGTAAACCACAAGTGACTCTTAAATACAGAGAACAAACTGAGGTTTGATGGGAGGGTGGGGTAGGGGAAAATGGATGATGGGTATTGAGGAGGGCCCTTGTTGAAATGAGCACTGGGTGTTGTATGTAAGCGATGAATCACGGGAATCTACTCCCGAAACCAAGAGCACACTGTATACACTGTATGTTAGCTAACTTGACAATAAATTATATTAGAAAATAAAAATAAGAAATAAAAATAAATGGTGATAACACCACATGCTGGGAAAGAGGAAAACTGGATCACTCACGCGTTGCTTGGGGGAAGCCAAATGACACAGTCACTCACGAAAACAGTTGGGTTATATCTTTTTTTTTTTTTAACGTTTATTTATTTTTGAGACAGAGAGAGACAGAGCATGAATGGGGGAGGGTTAGAGAGAGGGGGAGACACAGAATCTGAAACAGGCTCCAGGCTCTGAGCAGTCAGCACAGAGCCCAACGCGGGGCTCGAACTCACGGACCGCAAGATCGTGACCTGAGCCGAAGTCGGACACTCAACCAACTGAGCCACCCAGGTGCCCCAATATCTTTTAAAACTAAACTTGCAGCATCCCATGACCTAAAACTTCACGCCTGGACATTCATCCCGGAGAAAGGAACATAGGTTTGCGTGCAAATCTGCACATGAAGGTTCTTAGCAGCTTTACTTATAATAGTCCCAAACTACTGGAAACAACCCAGATATCATTCAATGAGTGAATGGTTTAAAAAAATAGTCATCTACCCACACCATAGAATGCCACTCAGAAATGAAAAGGAATGGAGTGTTGACAGGTGTAATAATTTGAGCACATCTCCACGGAACTATGCTAAGTGGAAAAAAAAAAAAAAAAGAAAGCCAAAAGGCACATACTGCTTGATTCTATTTGTGCAGCATTCTTGAAATGACAGAGTTTTACAAATAGAGAACAGATTAGGGAGGCCAGGAGTCAGGAACTTCGGAGAGGGGGTGCAGAGCAAGGGAGATGCGTGACTACAAAATCATATCCGGAAAAGCACAGCCAAACAAAGATAGAATGATTAAATTTTAACTATTACACAAAGTGGCTATAAAGTCTGGAAACATAGGTGAATATACATAATGATAGATCCACATATGTAGGTTTATTGATATTGCAATACCTAATGAATTGAATGTCATTATAATAACGTGTTTTCCAGGCATTATGACTCTCTAGTGTTTTATAGCTCCGTTCTGTGGTTTTCTATGTCTTAATAGCAATGTACAGATATCATTGCCTGAACAACACTTGTTCACAGTGGAAAGGATGCATGCTCTAGTCTGAAATTTTCAGTAGGAGCCAAACAGCCTTTTAATTCACTATAAAGTCCCAAACCTAAGACTCAAAAGAAGCTATGTCATACCTCAGAGTATCAAGCTTGCTGATAAGAAGTGGGAGCCAAGTAAAAACTCAGCCTGTCTTACCTAAGGTTTTAATTTGGTCTATTATTTACCATAACCAATCTGTCGTCTAATGACACTAACACAACTTAAAACTAAAGTTAAATCTGTAATAAACCCCTCTTCTTAAACTTTTTATGTTTTTACTGTTGCAAAAGGATCCCAAGTACCATGCTTTTCCATGGGTATCTTCAGAGTTAAACCCAAGTTCTAGTCTGCCAGCCATAGCTTCATTCCATTCTTACACGGAGGCGTAAGTGAACAATGACAGTGCTGTCGTGAGTGTAATGTTCAATCCATTTCGGTTTAAAGTAAATAATTCAAGGGGTGCCTGGGTGGCTCAGTCAGTTAAGCGGCTCAGGTCATGATCTCAAGGTCCATGAGTTCAAGCCCCCGCATCGGGCTCTGTGCTGACAGCTCAGAGCCTGGAGCCTGCTTCGGATTCTGTGTCTCCCTCTCTCTCTGCCCCTCCCCCACTCGTGCTCTGTCTCTCTCTGTCTCTCAAAACTGAATAAACGTTAAAAAAAAATTAAAAAAAAAAAAAAAGGAAATAATTCACTAACCAGGTATGAACTTTATGAAGTCAGGCATTATTTTTTTAATGAAATGATACATCATATCCCTACCACCTAACACAATGTAATAAGTAGCTATTGAATAAAGGACTAATTGAAATAGTATACTTTTCAGCTGGGCTAACTGTAGTGTAACAATCTTTATAAGTAGGAACAGCTACATGCCTTTCAAAAGGGATGAAAGACACAGAAAGAAACAGAAACAGATTATGTGTGCTTTCATTTCTCTTTATTTTAGCAAACCAATTAATATAATAATTTAAAGCTAATGGATGATCTGCCATAGAGATGCTTACCATTTGGAAATTACAGAATTGGTAAACTAAAAAGTCTGTTCTCTCCACCTGAGTTAATTCTACTGTCTTTTTATCTTTGCTGCCCTCCTCTGGAATTTTTATATCACCTGGTTCTCTTTTCCAAAGGATATGCACTGTATTTCTACTTGCCTTTAGAGTAAAACTCTAGAAGGAAATTTAAACTTTTTAGTTTCTATTTTGCAGTGCTTTTTTTTTTTTTTTTTTTAAATCCAGTTTGATAATGACCTGGGGAAAATGACAGTGAAATAATTGCGGGTCATCTCTATGTTTCAGTCAGTGGTGCATTTGTGTTACTTTGTAGAACTTTCGATGCCACCCTCTGTACAATCTAGGAGATGGCTTGTTATTTTGAAATATCTTCTGTAAGAATACCATTTGACTTTTTTATTCTGCTATTAAGACATACATCCTTTAGGGTGCCTGAGTGGCTCAGTCGGTTAAGTGTTGGACTCTTGATTTTGGCTCAAGTAATGATCTCACGGTCGGGATCCAGTCCTGGGGATAGCATGGAGCCTGCTTGGGACTCTCTCTTTCTCCTTCTCTCTCTCTCTCTCTCTCTCTCTCTCTCTCTCTCTCTGCCACTGGTGTGTGCACACACGCACACACTCATGCTCTCTCTCTTTCAAAATAAGTAAATATTTAAAAAAGCAATACATCCCTTTCTTGCCATCTTTTACTTAATAATCACCTTTCTTTTCCTCAATCATTACGTCACTGGTACTGCATTACGTTATATGTATTACTCAAGGTTTTAACTATGACCGACAGATTCAAAAAGAGTTTAAATTTATAGTATTTATGCTCTGTGAATTTTCATGTAACTTTTCTGTATGCTTTCTGATCAGCCCAACTATGTTTCTCCATTGTACCCTATGAAACAAGCAAATATGTCTAAAGCGCTTAGAACGGTGCTAGATACATAGTGTGGGCTTCAAGGTCCAGAGAAAACTCAATATAGTAACAATACTACTCAATTATTCCCCGAGAGTAGATTATATTCCACTCTCCCGTCTCCTTAACTCCATAACTATCTCCATAACTATCACAATCTTCTGTGTCCCTTAGATCAGTGCTTCTGAAATCTTAATATGCATATAATCTACTTGGGGTATCCTCCTACAGTGTGGATTCCCATCTAGGAAGGACTGGCATTTGCATGTCTAACAAGCTCCCAGGCAGGTGTTGCTGATGCTAATGGTCCAAGAAGAACACCGAGTGGCAGGCCCCAGATCAGTGGAGTTTAATAGAGATATAATGTGAGCCAAGGGTGTAAGTATGGCTTTTCCAGTCACCACATTTTTAAAGAGTACAAAGAAACAGGAGAAATTGATTTAATTGTATATTTTATCACATTAACCCATTATATCGCATGGCATCACGGATTACCCCATATCATTTTATGTATCAGAATACTATATTAACTCAACATCTCCAATGTCTTATGGACATGTTGAGGTATGTAATCAATATATTGATTGGACATACTGAGGCATGTAATCAATATAAGAAGTTATTAAGATACTTTCACATTCTTCTTTGCATCCAAAATATTCAGAACCTAGTGTATATTTCACACTTATAGGACATCTCCATTGAGACAGATCACATTCTGGGTGCCTAGTGGCTGTATGTAGCCAGTGGCTACCCTACTGCACAGAGCAGCCCTAGACAGCAATGTTAGGGCTATATCATCAAAGCGAAGCGAGGGGTTAATCAACTTGGAAAGTATGCTACCAAGTCCTAGTGGCAACTTCTAGTATCCACAAAAGACTAGAAAAGATGTTGCTTTATGCCTTTATTCTTTGGTTTTCCTTGGTGCCCACAAACAAAAGAATAACCCATAAACTTCTTCCTGCTGAGGGAAGCAATATAATTTGTGGTAACATTTGTAACATTTGCTCCAACAAAGCAGGATTTTCTTAGGTGTTTATATGTAGTTCATCTTAACGAAACTGAATCCTCTCCGACGGAAGAACACTTCTCTACTGCTATTGGCCAACTAGGTCTGTTGATGTATCAACAACCTCACTTTTGCATGTCACAATTGGCTCCTAGCATTACGTTGTTGAGGGTGTTGCACAAACATGTGATTTCCTAGTGCTTTGACTCACCGATTGACAACTAGTCTGTGACCCCCGGGGCATTCACACATGGGATTCAGTACTGAGTAACATTATTATTATAAATATCGTTGTTCACAAACTCCACGACTTCCAATGTTTCCTGTTTTGTGTTCATTATTCACTTTGTTTGCTTGGGGGTTCAGTGAAATCAAACTGATACAAAAAGGAGTTTTCTTTGCCATTGTTTGTTATTTCTTTCAACATGGGAGATACTGTAGCTTGTTGGGCAATGGGAATAATGCAGCAGAAAAGAAAATATGATGAGTGAGGGGACAATCTTAAGAGGAATGTTTTGAGTCAGAAAGTAGATGCGAGTCCCAGTGCACCGGTGAGAGTACTGGCCTTTTGTAGGAGAATGGCCAAATCACGTGTGGAAAAAGGACTGGACAGAATGCCACATTGATTTCAGACCGGGGCACATGAAAATAAGTCTTTCTGGTTCCAAAGCCATTTCTAACAGCTGCCAGGAGTCTGTTCTTGGCTCTGTTTGGAATTCCTTTCTTCATTATCTTCATGGATCCAAATCCCATCCATTCTTTGGATACAGGTGTCACCTTTACTTCTTCCTGGGAAGAAGTCTTCCCCCACTTTCCCAGCTGGAATTAATCTTTCAGACCTCGAGGCCCGGTAACAATTGTACCTCGCCGATTCCCAACACAACTTACAGTCTTCTCACTGGTCCTGTAATTGTTTGGGTTCATAGCGTCTCTTCCTGAATGAATTGTTAACTATTCAATGTAGAGTGCCTGATTTATTTTGAAGTACCACAAGATCTACCTGAGCATCGCGGGCAACGTACAAATATGAATTAATGAAAGGGCCATTCTCAGCAAGCATTACATTTAACATCATGGCATATAGAGCCAAACGGGGATCAATTTAACGTTTATTTATTTTTGGGGGTACAGAGAGAGACAGAGCATGAACGGGGGAGGGGCAGAGAGAGAGGGAGACACAGAATCGGAAACAGGCTCCAGGCTCTGAGCCATCAGCCCAGAGCCCGACGCGGGGCTCGAACTCACGGACCGCGAGATCGTGACCTGGCTGAAGTCGGACGCTTAACCGACTGCGCCACCCAGGCGCCCCGGGGATCAATTTAAAAGCTGACACAGTTTGACAGATTACTCTGGGTGATAACTGATCACCTGTCTTTAGGCGCTTGAAAAATCTACTCCTTGGTGTATGCTCATGAATGGATACATTAGCTATTGTGAAAGAGTTTCTCAGTCACTTCCTGCAAATAACAACTGCATCTTCATTTCTCAACTGGGGACGATTAAGTCCAGTCACTACCCTTTTGCAAGTTGTTTTTCTTTTGAGGAAAAACGGTTGAGCCTCTAATTCCTACCCGTTCATTTAAATTGTCTGAACCGTTGAAGAGGCTGAATATAGAAAGTAGTCTTTGTGGACTTTAGCCAATTGCAACATACAAAGGAATACCCCCCCCCCCTCCGGAACATGCTTAAAATAAACATGCAAAATAGTGAGTAGGATGCCTCCCATATACAAAATTCCTCTTCTTTTCTCACTTTTGCAGTAAAAATGCATTCCAAAGCATTGAAGCGTTCTAGAAATCAATTCCAAATATTTCTTCTCAAGGCCATTGATAGCTGCTTAATCATAAAAGTCCCTCTAAAAAGAGGAGATAAGGTCCCAGTTCCGTTACACAACAAACAGGCATTTGGGGAAAAAGAAATCATGCCTGTCCATTACCTATTGGATTGATTCGGTGGGACACCACTTGAGGAAACACAGAACTGGCACCTGTAAAAAATGGAGACCACTACCGTCCACCCCTGTGTTACACAGAATCCTCTTTCAAAACAGCCATAACATAAGTACGAAACAATAACAAGCATGAGTTGTCCCAAAGAGAGGTGTCTATATGTCCCCGGAAATCGGCTCTCTTAGAAGGCTATTTGCTGGTCGATTTTCTGTCTAAAGATAGGTACCAGCCTTTCAAGAGGACACTAAGCATACCATGTGATAAGAAAAGGGAAACGTATCCATACTCCCAGCAAGATAAAACCAAAACTAGAAGGTCCGAGCAGCAGAACGTGAAGTCAAAGAAGTGTTAGAAATGCAGTGAGATGGGAACAGTCCCTAAACGGGAAGAGGGCATGAGCCATGAAGCTGCCCAGAGATGTGAACCTTTCTTTATCTCTCGAAATTGTAATGAATTCTTTTTTTTTTTTTTCATCTTTTCAGCGTTTTATTTATTTTTGAGAGACAGACAGAGACAGAGTGTGAGCAGGGGAGGGGCAGAGAGACAGGGAAACCCAGAATTCGAAGCAGGTTCCAGGCTCTGAGCTGTCAGCACAGAGCCCATTGCAGGGCTCAGACTCAAAAACCAGGAGATCATGACCTGAGCTCAGATCAAGAGTGGGACGCTCAACCAGCTGAACCACTCAGGCACCCCTGTAATGAATTCTTAAAGACCGACTGAATACTAGATTCACAGTACAGAATCTCTGGGAACCCCCAGATACAAAGGGACTCTGTATCCATTTGCGAAATGTTTTCTGAGGGTCTCCCCCAAGCACTCATGAGAAAACCGGAGGCAGCACGAGAGACCTGCATGCCTTCTTCAGTAACACAAGTGTGCAAGATGCGCCAAACAGTGGAACAGAGTGTCTGCAGAGACCCGTCCATCCTCCAGAAGCTCTGTGACTGTGAGGAAATGAGGGGCGGCCACCAGAGACAGGCAGGGAACCTCCTGTGCCCTGCACCCTTTTCAAAAACAAAGCAAACACCATCTGCCATTGGAGGTGGGGCAAGAAACTAGTCCATGTGTCACAGCTGCCCTTTCCTTGCCGTGAGGCGAGGCTGACTTCCTCTGGGACAGAACAGGAAATCCTTCCATCTCCATCCCAGACAAAGATCAGCTGCATCTGGGAATAAACAAACATCTCACTTGAGCATAGATTTCTGCCCTTTTCAAGGCGGTACTCAGCTGCCAAGCATGGAGGGAAAGAAACTTGCACCCAAGGTCTCCCACCAGACATGACAAGAGTTTAGCTAAGGCCCTGGGAAGAAGCAGGGCATTTGCACGCTCCACGTGCAGCGAGAAACAGGCAGGGATGCTGAGAAAACCCTCCCCCCGGAGGCTGAGGGGTACGGGACCTGCAGAAGATTGAGGATGCAGTAGGAGAAATGAGAGGTCGCTCTTGTTGAAATCGTAAGACCTGCACCAAATAACAAGGAACACAGGTGCGCGCTAGGGGAGGAGCGAGAGCTCCGAGATAGCGCCCTTCCACGTGGCAGGTGGGCGGGGCCTGCTGAAGGTGGGCGGTGCTGTGAAAACACCCTCCTCCAGGACCCCAAGCCCCACACTAGCCTTAGGTAGCGGCAGGTTAACAGTGGAGGGTATCTATTTGCAGAAAGGTTGGACCTCAAGTCTTCCCTTACCAGGTACCAAAGTTAACCTAAGGTGGATCATCCACCTAAATGGAAGAGCTAAAACTAAAACTTCTAGGCAAAAGCATAAATGACTTCTAAAGTCAAGAAGACAACAAACATCCCCAAGAAGATAGGACAATGGCAAATAAGCGCATAGAAGATGATCACCGTCTTTCATTATTGGGAAAATGCAAGTTTTAAAGCCACTTTGAGAGACTGCTACTACCAACCTCCAGAATTACTAACATAAAAAGTCCGATCGTACCAAATTTTGGTAAGAATGTGGGAAAAACCGAAATTCTCATTGTCATTGTCATGCAACACGACATTTTGAAGAACAGTTTAGCGTTTTTAAAATAAAGGTAAACATACACTTACTATATACCCAAAAGAAATGAAAGCATGGGGGCGCCTGGGTGGCTCAGTCGGTTAAGCGACCGACTTCGGCTCAGGTCATGATCTCACCGTCGGTGAGTTCGAGCCCCCGGTGGGGCTCTGTGCTGACAGCTCAGAGCCTGGAGCCTGCTTCAGATTCTGTGTCTCCCTCTCTCTCTGACCCTCCCCCGTTCATGCTCTGTCTCTCTCTGTCTCAAAAATAAATAAACATTAAAAAAAAAAAGAAAGAAATGAAAGCATGTGTTCGCACAACAACCTATATGTGAATTGTTGTAGCAGCTTAACCAGAAATGCCCCAAACTGTAAACAACACAAATGTCCTTTAACTGAATGTATACATTTGTCAAAACTTGTAAATGGACAATGTTTTGTAAGTAAGCTCCATCTACTTATAAAAAAAAAAGAAAAAAACAAAAACAAAAACAAAACCTGAGCCTGGGTGGCTCATTCGGTTGAGCATCAGACTCTTGATTTTGGCTCAGGTCATGCTCTCATAGTTGTGAGATGGAGCCCTGCGTCAGGCTCCTTGTTGGGCATAGAGTCTGCTTAAGGTTCTCTCTCCCTGTCTCTTAAAAAACAAAAAAGAAAGAAAAAGAAAAAAATTAAAAGCAATATTTAACCCTGTTCAGTCAGGGTTATGAATCATTGCAATTGTCCAGTGCAAGGTGCTGCATTTGTACGTGAGTAGAAGTTGCTGACTATCCAATTGTATCTGAATTTTCTTGGTCAAAACTTTTCATTGAAGGGGCGCCTGGGTGGCGCAGTCGGTTAAGCGTCCGACTTCAGCCAGGTCACGATCTTGCGGTGCGTGAGTTCGAGCCCCGCGTCAGGCTCTGGGATGATGGCTCAGAGCCTGGAGCCTGTTTCCAATTCTGCGTCTCCCTCTCTCTCTGCCCCTCCCCCGTTCATGCTCTGTCTCTCTCTGTCCCAAAAAATAAATAAACGTTGAAAAAAAAATTAAAAAAAAAACTTTTCATTGAAAATGGTGCATTCTGATTCCAAAACGTCTAGTTAACTCAAGGAAACAAGTGTAACTTACATTACTTTTCCCAAAAGAGTTAACGAAGGAAATTGGCACTACAGGATGTGCGATGGCTTAGAAAAACTGTGGAAATTGAGTAAAAGGTTAAGCAGAGACACATTAGAATGGTTGATGGGGTTCTCAGAGAGAAATAATAAACAAAGTTTAGGATAGAAGTAAACTTCCTTCACTTTGTTCTTTCATATTATCCTGGATCAGAAAAATTCCACTCAGGCTAATTTGGTGTGTGTGTGTGTGTGTGTGTGTGTGTGTGTGTGTCTTTAAAAAGGCTGTGCTTTTAATTCCTGTAAGATTCCTGAGACTAGAAGGAACAGTTGGCCCTAAAGAATATGTCTTTGATTTTATTTTAATTTATAAAGAAAAGCGTACAACAGATACCAAAGATAAGCTCTGACCCTTAGGCTGGCTGCCGCCCACAGAAGGGTTTGAGATAGGAAGAGGGGAGGAGCTCTCCCTTCTTGCTATGGTTCTCCAGTGAGGAAGACACTTCAGCTTCTCCATTGAAAAAACACCTGAGTTCCTGCGAGTGTTGGTTCAAGCAGAACGCATTTATCTAGGGACATGACGGGACGGGATGTGACTGCCAACAAATGCGGAGGTGGCAGAATTTATTATGCGTGTCCTTTATTGTGAACTCCTTTTCGGTAGTACCCGACGGACTATAAATATCTCTCGCCATGAAATGCTGATTTGTGCTTGTACATGCTTTACCACCTCCCAGAGTTAATTTCCAGTTCTCTAACACCCCTCCAATTTTTGTGCATCTCCGCTGTATTATTCTCTTTTGAAAATATCTTACCTGTTTTTCTTGCTGACTTTAACATAAATTAAGACTCTGAAATCATTAGAGGTCCCTTCCAGCTCCAAGATGCATGGGCATAAGAAATAAACCATTTTGAAGTAAATATGTTCACTGAGCAGATATCTAAATCAACCAAAGTAGTAAGAGCAAATTTTTCTGAACAAAAGAGAGAGAGAGAGAGCACTCTCAAAAAAGTTTTTTTTTAAATTCTGAATCTGTATAAAATACACTTTATTATATATGCTTGAAAAAAAATGATCACCCAAGAGAGATTTATTGAGATTTGCTGTTTTATTCAGGTCACACAGCAATTTTTTGTGATTGTCAAAACCAGTAAGTATATGTGTGAATATATTTTGTAATATAATGTCTGTTTAATCACTAGATGTCTATTTGTGTTTCCTTTGTTCTTCTTTGACAGGCCCTAATTTTAGTATAGTATGAGTTTAAGAAGGAAAGGAACTTTCTATATCAGAATTTATGTCTAGAAGTCATGACTAATAAATACAACCTCTCTTTATCAATGTCATCAGATGTTCTAAAATGGCTTAAATGACTCTGACAACCTTGTCTTTTAACAAATCATGTATTAAGTGGGGCATTTAGCTCATCCACATATGGAAAATACTTCAATCACATTATACCCATTCTCTGAAATCAAACATCTTGGAGTTATTGATAAAAATATTTTTTTTCAAAACAGATTAATTTCCTGACATAGGACACTAGTTTAAAAAGATTATGCTACATCCACAAAATAGAATCCTTACAAAAGGATTCTATAAGTCTTTAAAGGTATGGATGAATGCTCATGATGTATTGCAATGTGAGACGATCAGGTTACATAATAATATGTATAATAAACTACAATTTGGGGAGGAAAAATGGAGTGTGTGCCCTTGAGGAAACTTGGAGAAACAATATTTAAAACAATAAATGCTAAGTTGTTAATAGTGGCCATAATTTGGTTGCATTCTGGGCAATAGTTTCTTCTTTTAATTATATTGTCTCATTTTTATGAGGAACATGAAATACTCATGTAATTAAAATAAACATCTAAAACTCATTAAAATCTTCAAGTCAGATTCTTGGACAAAAGAAACTAACTGGAAACCAACATCTATTAAAATGAATACAGAAAGCCATATTTTTAATCTGTAAGTGTTATGTATATGCTGAATGACTTTTCAAAATAATGTCGTTCTGCATAACTGACTGCAAAGTCAAGAATGAATCAACAAAGACGCTGGTTTGAATACCAAAGGTAGTTTAATGCATATATCAGCATAATAGAACTGTCCATAATTTTTCTGCGTAGTTTCACAGAAGTATTCACAGAATATTAACCATGAGTTGACTCGCTCCTCCTAATGACCCAATGTCTGTTGATTAAAAATAAGTTATAAATAAGTTATAAATCCTACTGTGAAATCAAAACCTATAAGGGAGAATGTCATAGGAATAATAGAAATAATAATAAAGCACTGGTTTAGTGCCTCACCAGGCAATGTTCTAAATGTTTCACACATAAAACCTATTGACTCCTCAAAACACTATGATCTTATCCCAATTTTTAAATGAAGAAACTAAGACACATAGGAATTAAGTAATTTATCCAAATACAGCTCATTAGTGGTATAGAAGGATCCAAGTGTAGGCAGCCGGTCTGTGATATTCTACTTATTAACAGAAATAATATCCACATGTGTACATAACTTGTATTTATATTAAAAGCTCTCATGGTGGATTGTCTATAATGGCAGACTCCCATCATGCAATCTCATGTATAGTTCCCCGAAGCTTTCTCTCCGCCCAGAGTCACCCAAGGTGCTTATGGGGCTCCACTGTTCCAAGTGTAGATAATTTCCTGTGAGGTTTCCATGTAGCCTACAATGTTCCTGGGTATTTTTCACTCTTAATAAGCTCTGAGCTACATTTGGCACACTGCGGCTTGATGGAATCATGTTGACAAACAGAATAACTGGAAGAAAGCAGAAAATAGTGCCTCCCATATCTCTTCTGGAGAAGCTACCATAGATTGACCCTTCTAATTTTTTTGTTTTGTTTTGTTTTGTTTTGGTCTTCTCACTGAACCCAGGAGGAGAGAAAAAAATAAGGTTCCACCATGGTCCCGCGTGTTAGGGTAAGTCTCGAACTTGGCTAACGGCTTCCCCTGGTTAGCAGTCTAACTCTAGTCTAAAACTCAGTCTAATTTTACTGAGGTTCATATGCTACAATTCAAGACCTAGCCTGACGGATTCAAATTGTTAGTGTGGTCAAGTCTGGTATTGTTAAATCGAGGTAGAAACACTGATTTTAAAAAGTGGGCTACTTAAAAGGTTAAACAGCAACACAATTTATTAAAATATGTATCCTTTTCTCCGTGTGCGCGGGCGGCTCAGTTGTCTGTGTCTGACTTCAGCTCAGATCATGATCTCTCAGTGGGTTTGGGCCCCGCATCAGACTCTGTGCTGACAGCTCAGAGCCTGGAGCCTGCTTCGGATTCTGTGTCTGCCTCTCTCTCTGCCCCTCTCCTGCTCATGCTCTCTCTCTTTCTCTCTCTCTCTCTATCAAAAATAAAGAAACATGGAAAAAAGTCATTTAAAAAATTAAAAATAAAATATGTATCCTTTTCTCATTAATCTCTTAACAGTTTTGTTTTAATCTTTGGGCAAAAAAAAAAATACATGTTTAATAATAGCAGAAATGCAAAATAATTTTGCTAGTGCCTTTTGACCATTTAATAATGGTTTTTAATGTCCTAGCACCAAATGTTTATAGTATCATTCAGCTAATGGGAATGACACTATAACATTCTGTGAATGTTCTGGAGGCAATAGTTGAGATGACAAACACCTGAGTCTCCATTCCTCTTATCATTCTTAAATTTTCTGGCCATATACGAGTCGATTTTGTAGCTGATACAAATAGAAGAAAGAGTTGGGGAAATGTAGGAGCTCAGCCAACCTCTCTCTGTTTCTATTTAACTCTGAACTTACGGCAACCAATTATTGATTCCGACTGTGCTCCCGTCACTAATTTCAATGAATCTACACCTGAAGAAAAGTCTCAGGGTCAGAATTACTAGTCCTCTATAGGTAAAATGCAAAATCTCTGAGGCAAAAGAGAGTGAATAAATCTTTTCGTCTGCGTCTCCTGCCTCCTCTGTGACTTCAATTCCACCCCCTTTCTCAAGGTCAGTATTCAAGGAAATACCTAGGTTTAGAGATATCACAAGAACCCTTTATGCCAATGCCTAGGTGACTTCAGCTTTTTTCTTCTTTTCTGCAAAAATGCATTTGAAGTCCTTAAATTCTTTGACAGGCTCTCCCCTAGATGATTTAACGAATATGTTGATAAGACAGAATACTTATAGTTGAAAATCCTGTGGGATAAATAGAGAACAGATCAACTTTTTAAAAAGAAATGTGCTGTTTAAAGAATGTTTGAAATTTTCTCAATGACAAATACTCTTTGATCTTTTGGGTGGAAGAAACAGTCATTAAAAGGTGAAAGTAGGTCAATTCACATCCCTGTGATTCCCACTCTACTGACTCACTCTTATTCAGCTTGGATAATGATTACAAATATGTGATAACCCAGAATCTCCACCTCCGAGCTGTGCATTTGTCCTAAGGCTGTTGCTGAACAACAAAATTGCCTCAGGTGACTATGCCCCTGTGCATGAAATTATTTTCAATAGCCTGAAGCATAACAGAATGTTTTATGTGACAAGTTTAAGAAATGTTTCTTATCAGACGACACAGGAGTCACTTTTCACCTCTGGTGCCAATCTGAGCTGTCTGATTTGAATTTCTGAGAAGAAAACTTTCATCATACTTGCTCGGCCATTTCCAGAAACAGTGTCAAACTAGTATATAAACAAAGTGGCTTTCTAAAGCATGAACACCCTTATTTTCATGCAATCCATTGAGTGGTGCCTTAGCTATTTACTAGCTCCCTTGGGTTATTATCAACTTATGAAGAAATGCAGATTCAAACCTTGTCAAAGGAGGAGAACTGAACTGTTACACAGGCAGGTAACTAATTCAGATTGACTTTCTGTGAACTCCTGAAAGGTACTTGTTTGAAGCTCGACAATATTCAGAAATGTAGGAGCAGGATTTGGAAGAATCATTTTAAGTATTGACTGCTCTAGAATTCTATAGCGCCATTCTTCAGAAATCTCAGAGCATTTCCGAGTAAAAGCATGTTTAGACTAGAATAAAAATTGGGCTAATAGTTGGGAATTAGCAAAAACCCAAGGGCACGTATGCTATTTTTTTCTTATACTTTGCAGGCAGGTGATTTACCTCAGGGACTTTCAAGAAGACACTGGAAAGTCAGGGGCAAGGAGCATTTAAGAGAGCTCTACTGAGTTTCTTATGCTCCCAGTTATGATTGGTGTCAGCTACACTTTTTAAATCTTATCAACTTATCATGCATTTATTCAAATGTATACAAAAAAAAATCTGCAAAGGGAGAAATCTGGTAACCTGGTTGTTTCATTAGTCAAAATTTTCCATAGAGAGTTGGCATACCAGCTCATGATAGTTAATATCATACTCTTGTGAGCTTTTCTAGAGGAAGGGAAGGTAGGAGAGAGGAAATAATGAAAGGGGAAAGAGACGACAACATAAAAATAAAAGGGAAAGTGGTGCATTGAGTTTACTGCTATCTATTAAGCTTGTGATTACAAATTTGAAACAGTATAAAACAGATTCACCTGTTTTCCTGGATGATTTTCACATTCAAAGTCTGAATTTGTTCTCTTTTTTCCCCTGCTTCTCCCTCTCTATGCAATATTTTTCATTGCTCACTGTATTGCATAAAATCTATATAGGTTTGGAAAGTTATGTGCAACCAAATGGCATAAAGGCATGAGACATGGTGGTCTTTCAAAGCTTGTGGAAGAATGTGGGCAAAGAACACGAACAAGGATGTAATAGCAGATACTCCACCTGATGAGCAGTGAGCAGACAGACCACACTGCAGCAGTGGAACCAGGAAGAAAAATGGTGGGGTATTATGTTCAGTAGATTCGAGACACCTTTTAGAGTACCTGGTACCCCACATGGATATTTAAACCCAAGACGATGTATTCGTTTTCCATTGCTGTTGTAAGAAATAACTACAAACATAGTGGCCTAAAACAACATCCATTAACATCAGAAGTTCACATATGGTGTGGCTCAACTGGTTCATTTGCTTAGAGTCTCCAAGAGTGAAATTAGGGGTTCTCAAGGCTATTCTTTTCTGGAGACTCTGAGGATAAATCAATTTACAGGGTTTTATATTGTTGGCTGAGTTCAGTTCCTTGCAGGAGTAGGATTAAGGTTACCATTCCTTGCTGGCTGTCAGGAGCCTATCTTTGCTCCTAGAGTATCCCTGCATTTCTTATGTCTTCCACCTGCCCCCCAACAATGGCAGGACAAGTCCTTCTCATACTTCAAGTTTCTGGACTTTTGCTTCTGCCATGTTCCTGTGAGTTGAGCCAGAGAAAGTTCTCTACTTTTATTTTTTTTTTAAGTTTATTTATTTATACTGAGATACAGAGAGACAGGGAGGGAGAGGGAGAGAGGCAGAGAGAAAATTTCAAGCAGACTCCATGCTGTCAGCACAGAGCCGGATGCAGGGCTTGAACCCATGAACCCATGAAATCATGGCCCGAGCTGAAACCAATAGTAGGATGCTTATCCAACTGAGCCACCCAGCAGCTGTGAAAGTTCTCTACTTTTAAGAGCTCCTGTGATTAGAATGGGTTGACCCAGATGATCCAGGATAATCCCCTTATTTTAAAGTTCATAACCTTAATTCCGCATGCAAATTCCCTTTGCCATGTAGTATAACATATCCACAGGTTTCAGGGATTCGGTCATGGATGTCTTCGGAAAGCCATTATCTGGCCTACCTTATACAACTTCTCAGATTCCCTTGGTTGACTCCTCTCTCTCTTGGTCAGTATCCTTCCCATTCAGATTACCCTTCCATGTTTGAACTAAAATGAAACACCACACCAAGGCCACCGACATTAGGCTTCCTGAGTGACTACTGAGGACCCAAATGATATAACCTGAAATGTGAGGAAATGTGTTCCCTGTAGGGTGAATCTCTCTGGGGAGGTCCCCAGTGAAGGCTGATACAGCAGCTAATTGACTCCCTTAGGTCTCTCTCCAGTCCACTGTGAAGTAACAGCACAGTGAGGTATCACATCATATTGCTTTGCGTCTTTATTAACTTCATATCCTTTTCTTCCTACATTTCCTCCACCCTTGCTTGTAACTCCTCAATAAAATGTTAGCCCTATAATCCTTGCCTAAGGCTCTACTTCCCAGAGGACATTGATAATTTTTTTTTTTTTTCCTATCCCTCCATAGAGGCGGACTCTAGTAAGGCAACGTTTGACCTACTGGCCAAAATTGACTGGAGGAAACTCGAGATAATACTTATGTCCCAGAAATATAAAATTAGGATGATAAACACTAATCTCAGTCTCTGCTTGCAGTCAAAATTGAGGTGACATAGACCACCATGTACACAGAAAAGCAGAGAAAGTTGGACAGCTCAGAAGGAAAAAAAAAAATCAGATTTATAGAGGAACAAAGATTACAGAACATGAGATCTCCAATGGATAGGTTGAACCACAGACAAATAGAATTAATCCCTGCCTTTGTTCCTGATGAACTTGCAGTTTCTGCTTCCAAGCTCTCATGATGAGATCGCTTGTATTTTCACAAGAATTCCCTCTCCTGGCCTGAGACTAGTTTGAAATGTGGTTCTGCCACTTACAATTAAAGAGACTATTTCAGTTGTTGTGGCTATGTGACAAACCATCCCAAAGCCTAGTGGCATAAAACAACCGTCTTATCATACAGATTCTGTGGATCAGGAATTTGGACACAGGCATATTGGAAAACTTATCTCTTCTTCACAGGACCTGGGGCCTCAGCTGGGAAGACTTGAAAGATAGATGTGATTCAACAGCTGGAGGGTGACATCATCCGGAGGTGTCACCACTCATATAGCTGGTGAATTTGGCTACTGGATGGGTTCTTCTCCAGAACATCTAAACATAGCCTTTCTATGTGATCTCTCTACATGAATTAGTGAGACTTCTTCACAGCAGGGCCTGAACACTCAAAAGAATAATGAACTACGTGGTATTTTTATGATCTAAACTTCAGGAGTGCCATGATGTCATTTCTCCTATAGTCTAAGGGCCAAAGTCATCACAAGGTCCACCCAGTTTCCAGGGCAGGGGACATAGACGGCCACCACTCCATGGGGGGGGGGGAATGTCAATGTCCTGGTGTAAGAATAACATAAGGGGTGTGAGACCTTGTTACGGACAATTTTGGAAAATGCAGTTTGACACAGGACCTGACCCTGAGACAATAGGCAGTTTGGAGCAGATTCTGGAGGGTTCAGTGACAAGTGGAGCGTTTGGAGTTTATCATGGAGTCAGTAAAAAGTGGTGGTTTTTGAGCACAGAAGTGAGATGGGTACAGAAGACTAGAATAAGGTGGCTAGATAGAAAGGATGAGAATTATAGTCTGATAAGGCTGTCTCAATAAAAACTAACCAGCGTTTTGATTGTCTAATGGCTAATCTATTATACTTTGAAGGCAAACCAGACTGACACTGTCATTACCTGTATCAAATGCATCCCCAGGGATCTTGTTTACTCTACCAATGTTGCTTCATTGCAGAGCTAAAAGCTAATGTGCCTGCATTTTACAATATGGGTGTGCAGAACAAATCCACAGTTACCATGGTTTATGGAATCAATGTAAAGCTTATATTGTTTTGTTCTATTGGAAAGGTGGTTTTCATTGTCTATCATTGCACTGGCTGCACATAAAGAAAGTCCTATGCCCTCTATTTTAGCTCTGTATTAAAGAGTTTCTAGGGGCACCTGGGGGGCTCAGTTGGTTGAGTGTCTGACTTCAGCTCAGATGGCGATCTCATGGTTCGTGAGTTCAAGCCCCATATCAGGCTCTCTGTTCTCAGCATGAAGCCCACTTCAGAACCTCTGTCCCTCTCTCTCTCTCTCTCTCTGTCTTTCCCCTCTGCTCTCTCTCTTCTTCAAAAATAAAAAAGAAACATAGAAAATAAATAAATAAATGTATAAACAAAGGAGTTCTATACACAGGAAGTTTTGGCTTGAGTGGGAATTTTTGTTATTGTCTTTCTCTTTGTTTTTGAGTTAAGTCAGTTAAGTGCAAATAGTTTTGCAGTTATTTATGTATTTTGTCTAATTGAGTGGAAAAAATTTGAACAATACGTGACATTCTCTCACACACACAGTCTGAGTATGATCTCAGATTTAGGATGAATGCTTAAAAGCGAGTAAGGAAAAGCAGTGAAGTAAATTATGAGGAAAGTCTTCATCAAAGAAAATAGCCCAAATCCTTCACTAGCAACATTACCTTTTCTTGTGTATAGAAATGTATAGAAATATACATTCCATCTGCCATCAACCTATTACATTGCATCCAGAGACTTTTGGAAGTATCTAGAAGAGTAACATGATTAAAGATACCATGAAGAATGTTTTCTTTATCCTAAAAATTGCCTGGTACATTTAGTTCATCCATTTCAAAAGCTGTTTACTTAGCTTTAAATTTACTAGAAACTTCTTTGCATAAGTCTTTCAATTGCTTGTGTCCAGGTTTTGCTTAATAAGAGGGCAGAGAGATATATTCAAGCCTTTTTTTTTTTCTTTTCTTTTTCAAACAACCATCTTAAAATAGCACAGGGAATGGTTCTGGAATAAAACAAAGGTTAACTGTACCTTAGATTTTCCTATTCAGTACAGTACTTATATAAAAAGAGACCTATTGTTTTATGAAAAGATACTGGTTAAATGGGCTACATGGAAGTAATATTTCATTTCTTAAAATAACTTCGGCTTTCACAAGTGTTCCAGTTTCGTACTCGTAATGTGCTTTACACTGGGGAAATCTGCCATTTCCATAGGACTGAACTGCAAGGTGTTCGCTTCCTAAGCCAAGGCAGGGCATGTTTCGTAGGGTAAGCATACAGGAGAATAGTACATCCTATTTGTTTCATACGTTCAAATATTATCTTTTACCTTCCACGTGTTTCACATTTCTGAAAGTCTGAGATAGTATCTATTCTTTGTGAAAGCATTAAATCAGGACTTACTGAACGGTTGGTTTGCATACAGCAAGAAATATCTAAGCTTACCCCAGTCTACTACAATGGCTATTCACTATGTCTCTACCATCTTGTTGTTAAACTTTCTGATGACTTGGACAAAACTGGCGAGTGCTGGGGCACCTAGGTGGCTCAGGTTTTTGAGGGTCTGACTTTGGCTCAGGTCATGATCTTGTGGTTCCTGAGTTCCAGCCCCACCTTGGGCTCCTTGCTGTCGGCCTGTCAGCGCTTAACCGCCTTCAGATGCCCTGCCCCCCCCTCTCTGCCCCTCCTGCACTGGGCTCTCCCCAAAATGATTAAATATTAAAAAAAAAAAAACAACTTTCAAGTGCATATCAGGTCACTATATGCACGATCTTTAAGAGCCACATTGGGAAATGTAGGTGAAATCCTTAGTTATGACAGCAAGAATCAAAATATTTGATTCCCCTTGAGCAGACTGACTGAGATTCATTAAATCACAAAGTAAGAAGTTAAATTGTGAATAAGCATATTGGTATTTTCTCATTGTATGTTTATTGCTAAGAATCTATCTAGCATGTAACATATGGCCCCAGATTCTATGCCATTGCTTGGGTTTTCCACCTGTAATTCCTTAAAGCTGATGGATTTCTTGGAATTGTTTTTTTAAATGGGGAAGACAAATAAACAAGCCATGGCTTGCAATGCAATGGCAGCATGACCTGTGGGAAAAGCTTAGCTGTCTTCATCCAATGATTCCCCTTCCTTGCTAGGTAATCAGAGGCAAATTGCTTACTCTTGCCAAGACCCACTTTTCTCAGATGAAGTAAGAGTGTAATATAATCTCCCACCCCATTGAAGAGTGAGTGTGGAAATTAAGTAGTTCCTCCTTGGGGTGGCTCAGTCGGGTAAGCCTTGGACTCTTGATTTTGGCTCAGGTCATGATCTTACTCAGGGCCTGATTTCGAGCCCTGCCTGGGAGTCTCTCTCTGCCCCCGTCTCATTCACGCACTCTCTAAACAAACAAATAAACTTTAAGTAGTCTCTCCCTGCATATACAGTGCCTAGCACAGTGCCTGGGTGCTAACAGGTATTCAGTAAATGATATCTGTTATTGTGTGTGTGATCATGACTGTGTTTGCCATGAAGAGATTTTTTATTCATTCACTTCAGAAGCTTACAGATATCTACTTTCTAAGTGATGGGATAATACCCTTATGGAGCTTACAGTCCAGAGGGCAAGACAGAAAATAAAAAGATAAATAATCCAAAAGGATGAGTTTGGTTTTGGTTTTGTTTTTTTCTGCCTTAAAAATGAGGTCTGAGGCCACAGTAAAATAACATGGCTGCCTTCCAGCCTCAGATATAGAACCGCGGCTTTCTTCCACCTCAGACCAGAAGGTTGTGCAATTTTTCAATTTGTGAAGAGGCACCATGTGTAAAACTGTGGGAATGACGCACACAGTGTGGGTTCCTGAGGCAGAAACAAAAGACACTGCCACTCTAAGACACACTCTAAGGGCGCATGCGTGAAACACGCCAAAAGTTCAGTCACGGCGACAAGAGGCCAACTGGAAACAGAGAAGCCACACCGACCAGCCTGCCAGAAGTGTGGGACAGATGTTTACCTCAGAACAAATGGAAATAAAGACTGGCAGCTCCTCGTGTTCTCAGACAGTCGTTGTTCCTCTGGGCGTTTGGGTGCAGCGCCATATGAACAGACAACTAGAGAATACAGATGCCGGCTGAACAGGTGGTTTTATTGTCTGTGAGATCAAAAAGTGAAGACATCCCTGCCTTCAGAGCTCCGTGGGTTGCCCCCTTCTCCACACTTTACAGATATTCCCACATTCGTGTATTAAAACGCCCAGTCTTCTCCAATTTCATTCAAGGCCAGGGTCTGTTTCTAGGTTCATTCTTCACCTGCTTTCATCAGGGCAGAGGATGGGAGGAATACGGGTATAGGCAAAGGTCATAATATTAATGCTGGGATCATGGAACACTGGGTGGGCTTGGGGATGATGCCCTCACTGGCTGGCCTCTTCAAACACTTTCTCAGCTTGCGTATATCCCTGGCCACTTACGACTAGGGACCTGCAGGCAGGACCCTCTAGATGGCTCGGACGCCCACAGCATCTTTGCTACACCAGATGGGGATCTACAGTTTACTCTGAGTCCCTCTCTCTTCCTATGTATCCATGTCAACCAGCTACCCCCTCTCTAGATAAAAGCAGGTACCAATTTAAACCATGTTCCCAACTTCCTACAGACACATATCGGGTTCTCTTGCAAGAATTCTCTCACCCAGTGGCTTCACAAAGACTGGACTATGAGTAGCTAAAGTTCATTCCTTCCCATCTGGCACGGAGAAGTCAGATTCTACTTTTTACCAGCACCTGCATTTTCTACATTTGACTCCCTCAGAGCTTCCTTGAGTTTGGCCTGAATGGGAATAGGGATCAGGTAAACAGCCTTTTCCATTCCCTACCCTGTCAAGGAAAAGAGAAAAACCAAAGCTCTCTTTTCTTCTAAGGACCGTTCCTTTCAAGGAACCCTTCTCTTGGATTTCTGGAAGTAAACCATTGTCCCTGGACCAGTTCTTGTTAATAAGTCCTGGATGCATGGATCTAGCAGCTAGCTATTCTAGAATATGGACATATTACCATCTATGAACCTAAATTTGAGATTTAGCTGAAATTCTAAAACAGTAGAAAAATCCCATTCCCTATCCTACTATGTATTTATATTATTAAGTTTACTTGAATTATACTCTAAATTGAGATACCAGTCAAGGATTCTAAAGGTGGAACGCTAATACAGAATTCCACAAGACTTACCTGGCACCGATTTTTCTTTAAAAAGGACTTTGTCTGAATAAAGATCTGTTTGCACTCTATCTCTTCTCTTGGCAATGAGTTCCCATTTCCTTCTGTCATTATTTGTAACATCAGACTTTCGTCTTTAAGAGAGATAGAGAAAGGAGAGACCCTTGGGGGAAAGGTGGGGAAAGAAAAAGATGAGGAAGTTTGTGAATGAGAGATTCAGAATTTTTAGATGATAATTTTAGCCTATTATTCTGAATTCTTCATGCCATGTTTCCCCCAAAGGGAAACAAAAAATAGCACCTGATATATGATGTTTCCTACTTTTCATGACATGACCTACATCTTTCAATGGATGTGTGCCTGTAGGATTATTTTGAGAACAACATATGTGAATTTATCCCGAATAACAGCAAAAATAATCTTCTCAGAAGCCATATCATTCTATTCTGAATATGGCAGGTTGTTCCCAGCTGAGCTCGAGTGGCTCTGAGATGTGGAGCCTGGCTGACTGCTGACTGGTTAGGATGATGGCCCTCAGGCATCTATTTGCAGGAGTTGATAAGCCTGGGGACAAGGGAACCTTCAAAGGTTTGCACTAGGTGCCTGGAGACTTTCAAAATACATAAAACCGAAGGATAAACAGCATCAAGGTCCCATCCTAGTGGCTAGATCAGATCCCCATTCGAGAGGCCTGAATTTCCTAGAGGATTTTCCTAACCAGTTTGTAGTTTCCTTAATCCCGCTAACCTTGAATTGAAAACATGCTCACTTTATTATTGGTCTTCCAAAACAGGTATGCTCTGCATTTGAGTTTATCAAATAAAATTTAAAGTTTCTTTACTTGAGCTTATCTCACCCTCTATGGTTAACTGCAGTGTATTTAAAACAACAAAAAAAGAGTGTCTGTGTCCTGGATTATGAGATGTGGACAGTAGCTTGTTAAGACTTTTACCCTATCAATACCCCAGGGCTCTGAAATACCTTTTTCACTTGTCGTATGAACAAGTTTTTAAATCAGGAAAACTCAAGTGGCACCTGAGCGGCTCAGTTGGTTCAGTATCGGACTCTCGATTTTGGCTCAGGTCATGATTTTAAAGTTTGTGAGATTGAGCCCCGTGTTGGGCTCCAGAATTAATAGATACACTTTAAAGCAGGAAAACTCAAAGTGTTAAACATCGATGAGTGAAAGCACCTGTTTTCCTCAACAAGCAGTAACATTGGTTATAGGACTTAGGAAACTATAAATCCACATCTAAGAGCAATCTCTGTATATGTTGCAACAATGTCAAGTAGCCCCAACGTCCTCAGACCCCCCAAACATGAGGTAAAATCACTGAAACTAGGGAATAATAAAAATCACTACCTAATCTCACTAGCCTTCCCTTGCCCAACTGCACCACCTCTGCTACTTCTGTGATCCCTATTCCTGACAGTCTCATTTCTTCTTGCAACAGCTTGTAACAGCCATCTTATTTTTTCCAATGTAGGCTTTTCCCCCACAACGTAGCAAAAATACGCTCAGTGAGAACTCCCAAGGTTTACATTTTATAGCCTCAACCACACAGAGAAAGATTTGACCAACTGTCTCTCGAGCCAAAGTGTTAAGTCTCAATACACAGACTCATTGGCCCAGTCAGGGGGGCAACCAATCCCTGAGCCAATTAGCTGTAGTCTGGGAGCCGACTACCCTGACACAGGCTGCTTCTCTTTCTTGTGGTAGCCTGGGGACTACAAGAGCTCTTTCCTAGTGAGAAATTAAGAGCTTAAGTTGCCCTTCTTTCATTCATGCACCTATTATTTGCCAGCATTTTACTAAATTTGGGGGATACAGCCATTCATAAGGATAGTTCTTGTCTAACAAAACTTAAGTGTTAGGGTGGAGAATGATAATTAGACCAGAAAGAAAAATTAGTAAAATAACAGCTATCATGGACACATTAAAAAAAAATCATGCACCACGCTAAACACTTTATAAACATTGCCTGCTCTAACTTTCGTAAAACAGTAGGATCACTTTACAACGGAAGAAAACTAAGGCTTAGCCTGATGCAGCTTATCCCAAGTGACACAGCTAAGAAAGCACAGATTTGAGATTTTGAGAGAGGTCTGCCTGATAACACAATCTACACCTTTCTAGACCAGGTTACACTCTAAATGCTATTCTGATAGAAGAAGCACACAGGAACACATAACAAGAACTTCCATGGTCAGAGGAAGGGTCTCAGGGGAACAAAAGTATAAACTGAAAGCTTAATGATGCATATGATTTATCTAACTAAAAAGGAGGTAGCGTGTTCTAGACAAAAACAATGACATAAGCAAAGAAATGGGAAGGGAGTTGGTGATGCTTGAGGAAATGAAAGACCTACAATTCTGCTGAAGCTCAGGAAGGGGAAAGTATTGTCAACAGAAAAGCTAGAAGACAAGTCCTCCCGATTAGTGCAGGTATGAATAGGTCATTCCTGTTTATTGCTTACTAGTATTGCATTCTTTGGATGTACCACAATTTGTTTATCCACTCACCTATTGATGGCGTTTGTTTTTTTTCTGGTTTACAAATAAATTCACTATGAAACATTTGCATGTTCATGTGTTATTGTATAAGCATCTTTTATTTCTCTTTGGATAAACACCTAGGAATGGAACAGCCAGATCACATGGTTGTGAATGTGTAACTTTATAAGAAATTACCAAATTATTTTCCAAAGTGGTTGTACCATTTTACATTCTTGCTGTACTATTTAGTATGTCCTTACTGTTTTAATTTGTGTTTCCCAAAAAGTACCGAACATCTTTTTATGTGGTTATTTGCCATTCTTGTATCTTGTGTGATGAAGTGTGTTTTTTTTTTGTTTCAAATCATTTCCCGTTTTTAAAATTAGATTGTTTGCTTTCTTATTATTGAGTTTTGAGAATTCTTTCTGTAGCTCAAGTCCTTCACAGATGTGTGATTTGCAAATATTTTCTCCTTATTTGTGTCTTTTCATTCTCTTGCCAGTGTCTTTTGAAGAGCAGAAGTCCTTAATTTTACAAAGTCTAATTTATTAATGCTTCCTTTTGTGAATCATGTTTCTAGTATCCTATCTAAAAACTCTATTTTTTAAATTTTTATTAAGTTTTAGTTTTTTTTTTTTTTTTTTAGAGAGAGAGAGAGCATTCATGCAAGTGGGGGAGGGCAGAGGGACAGGAAGAGAGAGAATCCCAAGCAGGCTCCACACCCAATGTCCTAGAGCCTGACATAGGGTTTGATCCTACAATTGTTAGATCACGACCTGAGCAGAAATCAAGAGTAGGACACTCAACCAACTCAGCCACCCAGTTCCCTCTAAAAATACTTTACCTAACCCCAAGGTCACAAAAATTTTCTCATGGGTTTTATTTTACAAGTTACATAGCTTTAAGTTTTACATTTAGGTCTGCAATCCATTTCAGATTCATTTTTGAGTCATATGGAAATCCTAAGGCCCTAGAATAGCCAAAAGAACTCGGTAAGAAAAACAAAGTCAGAGTCCTGCCTGAGGCCAAGAGTTATGCTACAACTATGGTAGCCAAAAGAGTGTAGTATTGGTCTAACGATAGACAAATGTATCAATAGAACAGAACAAAAAGTCCAGAAGCAGACTCATTCCTGTATGGTCAATTGATAGTCTTATTTTCTTTCCTTTTTTAATCCATTATATTTGTTACTTTTTTAAAATTATCGAAGTATAATTGACATATAATGTGATATTAGTTTCAGGTGTACAACATATTGATTTGACAACTCTATACATTGCTCAGTGCTCACCATGGTAAATATAGTCATTATCTGTCACCATTCAAGTTTAAAACACTATTATTGACTCTATTCCCTGTGCTGTACCTTTAATCTCCATGACTTATTTGATTTTCAACAAAGGTACATAGGCAAGTTAGTGGAAAAAGATAATCTTTTTTAAAAAAATCATGTTGGGACAATTGGATATCTATATACAAAAAATAAAAACAGAGAACAAACTGAGGGTTGCTGGAAGGGGAATGGGGGGGATGGGTTCAATGGGTGATGGGCACTAAAGAGGGCATGTGTTGGGATGAGCACTGGGTGTCATATGTAAGAGAAGAATCACTGGCTTCTACTCGTGAAGACAAGACTACACTATACGTTATCTAACTTGAATGTAAAGAAAAAAATACAAATAATAAATAAATAAATAAATAAATAAATAAATAAATAAATAAATGAATGAATTCTGATCTATGCCTCATGCCGTCTAAATTGGCTATAATTATTAACAACACAGTTAAAATAGTTAACCAAAAAGTAACTAATATAATCTTGGTTAATACCACAGATACACTAGTACGACAAACACTGTCAGGAATAAAACTACATCTCTATGAGACTAAAAATACCAGAAGGGGGAAAAGGTTTCACTGAAATAAGAACATCATATACATGGTACATAGGTAAAAACAGTAACACAGAAAAAGCAGGTGCAAAATGAAAAAGTTTTAAATTAGATCAAAGGACCTTAGAAAGGACATGTCATCATTTTGGAAAAGAATATTTTCTTATTCCAGTTGTTCCCAAGCCTATTTTTAGTCATGGAACCCTTTCTTCAAGAGAAATCTTAAGCAGACATAAAAACAAATAACTCTGGTTGAAGCCAGGGTGAGGGGCCAAGAACCACATTAGCTTACCACTTCCCATCCCCATCTTTCTGTACTTACATGTAAACATCTATCACTGAGGTCTCTAGACCACGTTAGGGAGACCTCAGTTCAAACACGAGGTTCTTTGTGTGGATGGGGGAGAATCTCTCTAGGGAGAGTAGAATCATGGATCATTCGTAGGCATATATTCAGCTTTACTACATGTGTATATACACTTTCCTGTAGCTGCCATATCGAAGTACCTGAGACTGGGTGGCTTAAAGCAACAGAAATGCACTGTCTTAGTTCTAGAAGGCTAGCAATCCAAAATCAAGGTGTTGGCAGAGCCATGCTCTCAACATTTCTTGCCCCAGACATTCCTTAGTTTGCAACAGCATTTCAACCTCAACCTCTGCCTCCATATTCACAGTATTCTCTCTGTGTTTTCGCATGGATGTCTTCTTATAAGGACATCGGTCACATTGGACTTGGGGCCCACCTTACTCAAGTATGACATTTAAATAATTATACCTATAATGACCTTATTTCCAAATAAGGTCACATTCTAAGCTACCAGGGGTAAAGACTTCAATATATCTTTGCAGGTGTGTGTGTCGGGGGGTGGGGGGGCAGGGTACAATTCAACCCATAACACCAAATAATCCCAAATTATTCTTCAAATTGTTTGTGCCAGTGTTGACTTCCAGTAACAATGTATTAGAATTCACTTTTACCCACATGTTAAGTGTTATCAAATTTTATAACTATGTCTAATTTTATAGCTACAAAATAGTACTTCCCTGTTGCATTCTCCTGACTACTAACGAAATTAAGCACCTTGTTACATGTGTAATGAGCATCCTGGCTTCTTCTTTTGTGAATTGCTTGTTCCCGGGCTTCACCTATTTTTCTATTGGGTTGTCATTTTTTATTGATTTTTCGGGGGTCTTTACAGTTTTGGGGTATTAATGGTGACTACCTAAATGTCTGCTGCATTTTACATGTTTAACTATTAAAACTTACTCCTTAAAGTAACTAACTCTCTTAACCTAAAACACACAGAAATAACAAGTTAGAGATGGAGGAGTAATACCTAGTGTTTGTCAACTATAATGGGAGCATGAGCATGGAATTGGTTCACCGTTACACACACGTACACACAAACATCTTTACGCTGATTATTCTTACTCCCAAGATAAAATTGTGACTTGTAGGCAAGTAGAAAATCCACACATGGTGGCAGATCCCTTAGCAGAGAACCCAGAGGGATTTTCCATGGCTTAAAATAAGATTGGGGGGAGGGGCAAAGACAAGACTCAATAACTGGTTTCAACAATTTCCCCTCTTCTTCATACAAAACATTACTGAAAGCTAATGAAACAACATAGGTGTCATTAGGCCTGGAAGTAAAGTCATACTATTTTAAGTCAAACAAAATTCTCTCCAGTTTTTTCTAAACACAAATTTTTATTTGTCTATTTCCTTATTTGGTAGACCAGCATGGTAGTCAGGATAAATTGCAGGTTATACTACAGCAACAAATTAACTCTGATATCTAACTGTCTTAAAACAATGGAGACTTCTTTCTTTTTTAATTCTGAATGTTCGGTGCAAGAGTACTTTGCTCTACTCCACGAAGTCTCCAGCTGATGGAAACTCACAATCAGAATGTCGTTTCAGAACTCCTTTCAGAGGACAGTAGAAACAGTAGAAAAGCACACAGAGGCTTTTCTGCTTACATTTCAGGGAAAGAACTAGTCAATGGCCCCCCTTAATGGCATGGGTTCTGGCAAGGGTGATCTCTCTGATGCCCAGGAAGAAGAGAGAACTGGATATTGGTAAGCATTATAATGTCTACCAGAACTAATATACTTTATTTTGCAATGATGGTATTTATTTTTTCTTGTGTAGGATAGTTTCTGTGGAATTCGGTCATACATTGTTTTATCTCATGCAACCCAAACTTGTCTCAAAATCGTTGGGAATTTCCACGTAGAATGTTACGTTGGCACATTTTAATCTAAGCATAGTACTTACTAAATTCCTTTCTGGGAAGCATCAGCTTAATATAGTAGGGATATAGCTGACAGATAGGAACACAGAGCAGTCCTGGAAGGTAGCAGGTGGGGAAAGATCCACGGCTATAGCCTCTGTGAGCTCGCCTCTTACAGAATTTCCACTTTCAATGTTCCAACAAAACAGGAGTTTCTCAGCTTTGAGATTAGAAAGTAATGCATTCTAATTTATTATGAATTAGAACACTATCCCTCCCCCACTGATGTTGGCCAGGTGCATTTGATTTTACTTCTCAATAAATAGCTTTCTCTCCTTTCCTGTCAACAAGAAGCAATTGATCAGCCACAGGAAAAACTGAGATAACCCAAAATATACATGGGGTGGGAAAAGTCAAGTTCAGGTTTTCATAATGTCAAAGGTGCATTTTCACACCTTGGGGGAAAAACAAATGAGGATAAAGCTAAAATATTTTTTTTTAAAAAAAGATCTGACTTTTGATGTGTTCTGTAAATTTTGGAATATATTTGCTTTGCCTTATATAATTGGAGAGGTTTGACAGAAATACCTTTATCACTGGACACACGGATCATTGTTCCAGGCCTGCCACCTTCTAAGGGATACAGCACTTTGATTTCAATATCTGTCTTTCATAAAATATTTTTAACATGAAGAGGGAGTAAGATATAATTAATCATGTACTAATAAGCCTTGTCACATGAAATTTTAAAATATTCTTAGTTTAGACTAATTGACTTGGCCCAGTTCTAATGCCATCATTGCCACAATATCTTAGAACTCACTAGAAGAAAGTATATGTTCACTCCGCTGTTAGTTCTTGCCATTTGTTTAACCAATCTCTTCAATAAGGATTTATTTCGAGAGGGGGGCACCTGGGTGGCTCAGTTGGTTAAGGGGCCAACTTTAGCTCAGGTCATGATCTCACGGTTCGTGAGTTCGATCCCCGCGTCGGGCTCTGTGCTGACAGCTCACAGCCTGGAGCCTGCTTCGGATTCTGTGTCTCCCTCTCTCTCTCTGCCCCTCCCTTGTTCACACTCTGTTCCTCTTTCTCTCAAAAATAAATAAACATGAAAAAAATCCTTTTTTTTTTTTTTTTTTTTTAGTGAATTAAGTACTTGATTTTATCATCTATTTGATTTTGAACTACCTGGAAACAGAAAGTATATTTTATTTCATGCTAAGAAAAACCCTGTATATTATCACAAGCCTAGTGGCTTAAACCATCAGAAATCTATTTCCTCAAAGTTCGGGAGGTTAGACATCTGAAATAGTTTCAGAGGCATAATCAAACTGTCAGCAGAGCCACACTTCCACCAGAGACCCTAGGAGAGAATTTGTTCCTTGAGGCTTCCTCCTTCTGTGGCTGTCAGCATTTTTTGGACTCATGACCACATCACTCCAATCTCTGCCTTCATACCTCATTCCCTTCCCTGTGTGTCAAATTTCCCTCTGTAGCAATCTCAGAAGCATGCTTATGTTGGCATTTAGGATCCATCCAGATAACCCATGATGATCTCTCCATCTCGAGATTCTCATCAAATCCATAAAGCCACTTTCTCCAAATAAGGTAGCATATACATACCTAATTCCAGGAATTAGGTCTTGGACATATCTTCAGGAGCTTTATTAGCCTCCCACATACCCAACCCTTGCCCAGCTGGGAACACCATCATTGGAACATAATACACACTGAGGAACATCTTGGGAGCAGTATCTGTCAGTTTCTCTGTCTGTCTGGTTGCAATGCCTCTTATTTCTAGGTCTCCTGGGACATTTCCTTTTACATGGACTGACTTACTCGCCCATCAAAACCAACCCAAAATGCAGCCTTCATAAGAGGGACTACATAATTTTCCCCCTTGGTTCTCCACTGATTACTAATTCATTCTCTCAATGGCCTTATTCCAAAATCGAGAGAGAGACTATCTAAACTGTCCTTTGTGTCTGGTATTCATTCAACCCTTGTGCAGGTAGCTTAGAGCAGGAGGAAGAGCTCAGAGTCATAGATTTTGCAGATTCTCTCTCAAGGAAGTGCGGCGGGGGGCCACCTGGGTGGCTCAGCCAATTAAGCCTCTGACTCTTGATTTCAGCTCAGGTTATGCCCTCATCATGGATCAAGCCCCAAGTTTGGCTCTGCGCCGAGAGCACGGAGCACTGGGATTTTCTCTCTCTCCCCCCCCCTCACTCTCTGCCCCTTTCCGGCTCGTACCTGCATCCTCTCTCTTTCAAATTAAATAAATAAACTTAAAAAAAAAAAAAGAAATCTTAGAGATCCTATGGGCTCAGGCCAAGACATTTGATTTTTAAAAATCTAAGTTAAATCTCTGTTTCTACACATGACATCTTTTGACAAAACGGAATCCTTCTAGTCCTAGATTTCCAGTTTCTGTAGGGGGACGTCGTACTTACGTATCATTCTCCACTCACTTGAACAACTCCAATGTAAAAATATACTTTGAGTAATTGAGAAGTAATATAAATTTCTAAATGAATGCATTTTCTTGTCGCTCCAAAGTAAATCACATGATACACTGTGAAATCCAATAATAGAAACAGAAACAAGAAAAAAAAAGAAAAAGAAAAAACCAGAAATTCTATTTTGTTGCTGCCAACAGGCTGGAAATCCCCTTTAAGAAATATTTTTAAATTAAGATAGCAGCTGGAAGCATTTAGATATTCCAAAATACTTCAACATTCCTGATAGACTGTCATTTAAGGAAGATTTTTAATCATGTATTTTAAAAAGAAACAAAGAGTGGGTTTATCAGCAAAGTGGCTTTTGGAAAAATTGCTCTCTTATTTCTGAGCAAAGCAGAGATTATTAGATACTTGGCTTCGGAATAGCCTTTTTCTTCTGAGTATTCAAGAAAATATCTCTGATTCCTGCCTGCTGCTTCCCCCAGCCCCTCCTTTCAAAGGGGTGTAGACAGAAGATGGCAGGGTGTTAGTGTCACAGACACCGAACAAGAAAAATGTTTATGGAATTTCCTCTTAACATTTAATACATGCCTTTGTCTGCTATTTTACAGCTTGAACTTTTAAAAACTTTGTTTTCCCAAGAGACCCATAAGCCACTTCCTAAAATGCTTCCATCCTTTTTGTTTAATTCCTCTCAAATTTTCCCAGGACATTCTTTTGCTCCCTGAGTGTAGAGACACTAATTGAAAGGAAGTTGGTTCGCTTCCTACGCGTGAGACTTGTCTTTGCACTCAGCACAGAGTATCTGCCATCTAGTTTAGATGCTGGCCAGGCTGAGGTCTGTTCTCCTAGAATGTCTGTTTGTCTACCTCTCAAGTGAGCATAATATATATGTGTCTCATGAAGCTTAGTTATTGTTAATGAAGCACATGCATATCCTCACAGGAAAGATAGTAGTTAAGATCAAACTATGGCATTTATATGTTAGTTATAAATATACTATATGAGGAAAGCACCATCAATGCTTTGAAGAAAGAAATTTTTCCTGACAGTATTTCCACCTTTCTCCCTGATTTAGAAATTTCAGGGGTGCCTGGGTGGCTCAGTCTGTTAAGTGTCCGACTTTGGCTCAGATCATGATCTCACGGTTCGTGGGTTCGAGTCCCGCATCGGGCTCTGTGCTGACGGCTCAGAGCCTGGAGCCTGCTTCGGACTCTGTGTCTCCCTCTCTCTGCCCCTCCCCTGCTCACCCTCTGTCTCTCTGTCAAAAATAAATACAAATAAGAAAATTAGAAATTTCACCATCAAAGACTGATGTAAGAACAAAATAAAGAAAGATTACAGTTCAAGAATTGCAAGGAAAAGAAAATCTGGATGAGACAACGGATATGAGACAACGGGCTTTCTGTTCTGAAAAGTCCAAATTCCTAAATTTGCTTCCATTCCAAAGCTGGGTATTAGGTTGCTGTGGGGAATTCTTATGTTTAATGAATAATAATCCGTGGCACAATGGAGTACTACGTGGCAATGAGAAAAAATGAAATATGGCCCTTTGTAGCAACGTGGATGGAACTGGAGAGTGTGATGCTAAGTGAAACAAGCCATACTGAGAAAGACAGATACCATATGTTTTCACTCTTATGTGGATCCTGAGAAACTTAACAGGAACCCATGGGGGAGGGGAAGAAAAAAAAAAAGAGGTTAGAGTGGGAGAGAGCCAAAGCATAAGAGACTCGTAAAAACTGAGAACAAACTGAGGGCTGATGGGGGGGGGGGGGGGGGGAGGGAGGGGAGGGTTGGTGATGGGTATTGAAGAGGACATCTTTTGGGATGAGCACTGGGTGTTGTATGGAAACCAATTTGACAATAAATTTCATATAATTAAAAAATAATAATAACAATAATCCGTGGCATTTAAAATGGGCCTTTGGGCAGGTATGATTAGGGCCCCCACACTGTTAGTCCACATCAGGCTGGGATATAGGCACAGTATGCTAATGGTCTATGTCACACCCACATAGCTGTCTGTCCCACGAGAACATTCCTCTCTCTGGGAGTCCCAAGTGTGTCTGACTAGCCAAAGTCACCAAATGGCTCTTACATTGACAGTTTCCACCCTGTGCCTTGTGGCATTAGTGAAAAGTTCAAAGGAGTTTACAGACGTTCAAAGTCAAATATATGCGGTGTGAGTCTTCTCCCTATAAAATGCTAATATCCCTACCAAATTAAATACAGCATATTTTCTTTTCATCCCTGTCAGTGGGTTATGCCAGAACCCCAGGAGTGTTATGAACCAAGAGCACAGAGGCAGGAAGATTTTAGAGCGTCCTTGAGGAACTCAGTGCCATTTGCCAAGATAAAATAATCTGGGAAAGAAATTTCTGTATTATCCCAATTTTGTTCTAGAGAAGAGACAGATGTACTTCTACGCGGGTTTCATTGACTAAGCACTTCCTATTTTTCAAGGGAGGATGGGAAAGACCACAGCACTGAATTGTACCTCTTGTCCTCCTCTGTCTTGTCCTTAAAATAGAATGTCTCTAAATGTTTGAGGATAAGTTTTTTGCAGAAAGTGATGGAAGGAAAACTGGGGTACAAAAACTTCTCCAAAATATGATATCAGTTTACAATTGTTCCAGTACTGAATGAAAGCCTCTGTTTCTTTTTTTCTTTTTAATTTTTTTAATATTTATTTTTGAGAGAGAGAGAGAGAGAGAGAGAGAGGGAGAGTGAGCAGGGGCAGAGGAGGGGCAGAGAGGGAGAAGGAGACACAGAATCTGAAGCAGACTCCAGGGTCTGAGCCGTCAGCACAGAGCCCAACGCAGGGCTTGAACTCATGAGCCGTGAGATCATGACCTGAGCTGAAGTTGGATGCTTAGCTGACTGAACCACCCAGGTGCCCCTGAAAGCCCCTGTTTCTTGCCACCATTGAGAACTGTGTTGTGGCTTTAACCACAACAACAAAAACTACTAAAGAGTCTTTGTCAGTTTGGTAGGCAAAAGCTGGCACAACACTTTGAAATTTGCATTTCTAACCTGATGAGCCGCTCAGGTTAGATCTAACCTGATCAGCCACTTTCTAACCACTCAGAAAGAGAGTGTTTATTTTTCTTATACACCCATATAAGCTCTTTATGATGAACATGTCTTTCTAATTTATCTTTGTTTTATTTATAGGTTCCTCAAATGGGCGGTTTTTTTTTCTTTTTTTTTTAAGAGGAGGTTGGTTTTTGTTGTCATTGTTGCTGTTCTTTTGTTTTTGTTTTTGTTTGCTTTAGAGAAGTTCTAGCATCACAGCAAACTTGGGAGGAAAGAAAGAGATAATACCATATAGTCCCTGCCGCCACACATCCATAGCTTCTCCCATGATTGACACCCCCAGCCAGAGCGGTACATTTGTTACAATCACCTTGACACATCATAATCAGCCAAAGTTTATAGTTTACATTACGTTAGGGTTCAGTCTTGATGTACGTTCCATGAGTCTAGACAAATGTATGACGTGTATTCATCACTGAAGTATCCTAACACATTTTCAGAACCCAAAAAATCCCCTGGGCTCCTACCGTTCGTGCCTCCCTGGCCCTTGGCCCCTGGCAACCGCTGATCTTTGTACTGTCTCCCTACATAATAGAATGTCGTATAATTGAAAGCATGCAATTTGCAGCCTTTTCAGATTGGATTCTTTCACTTAGTAATATGCATTTCAGGTTCTTCCCTGTCTTTTCCTAGCTTGATTGCTCATCACCTTTTAGGGCTGAAAAATATTTCATCGCCTACACGTACCACAGTGTATATATCCATGTGTCTACAGAAGTCTTAGTTGCCTCCAGATTTTGGCAATTATGAATAAAGTTGCTCTAAACATCCATGTGCAGGTTTTTTATATGGACATAAGTTTTCAACTCTGGGTAAAATACCAAGGAGCACCATTACTGTATCATACGGCAAGAGTGTGTTTTGTAAGAAACCACCAAACTAGCTTCCAAAATGGCCGTACCTTTGCATTCCCACCAGCAATGAACAAAAGTTCTGTTGCTGCGTGTCCTCCCCAGCATTTGGTGTTGTTAGTGTTCCAGATGTTGGCTGTTCTGCTAGGTATATGGTGGTAACCTGTGGTTGCTTTAATTTACATTCCCCTGATACAGATGACGTATCTTTCATACGCTTATTTGCCATCCTCTACCTTCTTTGATGAGGTGTCTGTTCAGGCCTTTAGCCCGTTTTTTAATTGGGTTGTTTGTGTTCTAGTTGCCAAGTTTTAAGAGTACTTAGTATATTTTGGGTAATGGTCCTTTACCAGACGTGCCTTTTTTTTTTTTTTTTTTTTTTTTTTTTTACAAACGTTTTCTCCCACTCTGTGGCTTATGTTCTCATTCTCTTAACATTGTCTTTCACAGGTCTTTCACAAGTTTTTAACCTCAAAGAAGTCCAGTTGTCAATTATTTCTTTCATGCACCGTGTCTTTGGCGTCGTATCTACAAAGTTATCCGTACACCCAAGTTTTCTGTTATATTATTTTCTATGAGTTTTAGAGGTTTGTGTTTTACATGTGCATTCATAACTCCGGGAACAATTTTGATTTAATTTTTGTGAAGATTTTTGTGAAGGCAGATAACATCTGTATCTAGATTCATTTTCCTCATGTGGATGTCTAGTTATTCTAGGATCATTTGTTGAGAAGATTGTCTTTTCTCCATTGTATTGCTTTTGCTCCTTTGTCAAAGATACCAACACCACACTGTTTTGGTTACTGTAGCTTTAGTAATTTACTAATCTTGAAATCAGGTAGTGTCAGTCCACCGGCTTTTTCTTCTCTTTCAATATGGTGTTGGTTACTCTGAATCTCTTACTTCCCCATTCAGACTTTAGGATTAGTTTGTCAATCACCATAAAATAACTCGCTAGGAATTTGATTGGGATTGCATTTAATCCTTGGATCAATTTCAGAAGAAATGACATCTTGCAATATTGAGTCCTCCTATCCATGGCCACAGAATGTCTCTTCATTTATTTAGTTCTTCAATCATTCTTCAGGGTTTTGTAGTGTTCCTCATACAGATGCATAAATACTTTGTTAAATTTATAACCCAAGTAGTTCGTTTTGAGGGCATGCTAAGGTAAATGGTATCGTGCATTTGATTTCAAATTCCACTTGGTCATTGCTAGTACACAGGAAAATGATTGGCTTTTGTACATTACCCTTATATCCTGCAACCTCGCTATTATTATTAGTTCCAGAAGTTATTTTATCAGTTTTTCTGGATTTTCTACACTGATGACCATGTCATCTGAGAATGAAGACAATTCTCAAACTGTACACCTTTTTTTTCTTTTCTTTTCTTTTTTTTTTTTCTTTTTCTTTTCTTTCTTTTCTTTTCTTTCTTTTTCTTCTTTTCTTTTCCCTTCCTTTCCTTTCCTCTTCTCTCCTCTCCTCCCCTCTCCTCCCCTCCCCTCTCTTCCCCTCCCCTCCCCTCCTCTCCTCTCCTCTCCTCTCCTCTCCTCTCCTCTCCTCTCCTCTCTTTATTGCATTAGCTAAGACTAGACTGGGTTTTAAGGTAATCAAATAACTCAATCTTTTTCTCATCTACATCAAAAACAAATGAAGGGGGAAATGTGAGAACGAAAGAATCTCACGTTTGACAGACTATGGAAAAGTAACATCTTTTTTTTAAATATTATATGTGTTTTACGATATATGTATTTTTGATTATGTTTGGCTTTGAAGCAAAGAAATCATGTCAGCTCAGGATTCTTACCTTTGTGAGATCTCTCTGAGTCCACAATTTCTCAATTGTGCAGGCACGAGGTATACATAGTCCGCTGCGAAAGGATAAAACTTAAAGATAAATGACTCACACCATGAAATGCCAGAGACCTCCAAATGGACATATTCATTTAAAATGGGAAATAAGCTAATAAATAATCATTTAGTCTGCCAGCTGTAAAGTCTGCTCCTTAATATGAGAACCCAGAATTTCTTTGCAGGTTGTAGAACTAAATGAAAAAGAGTTTGTAATGGCCTAGCCTATTAACTACCCAGAAACATCTTGAGTGAGATGCAGTCTTTACTAGGATCTGAATGGATTATTATAATTTGATTCCTGTGAGTATGAGTCAACTAATAATGTCTCTTCTCTTATCCTCACTTCTATGACTTATAGCATAGTTTTTATCAGTAAATAATTATAATATTTGATGAGCTGCTTTTTGTCTTTTTCCAAGGCCTCCAGACAAATGTAAGATTTGGATTCTACTTGAGCTAAGTGAATTGACTTGCTACTTTTGTAGCTTATTTGAGGGCTTTCCCACACATCAAGTGCCATGTTAAGCAGAATTCACCCCTGAAGGGCAGTTTTATTGGGCTGGTGAATAGGATACACAGGTGTGTAGATATGCAAAACTAATTGAAAGATAAATGATCCTCTGTTCTGCCCAGGAGCCGGAGAACGTCAGGTAACACATCTTTGTTTTTTCCTTATTCCTTTTTTCCCAACATTTTCTTTGCCAACAAGCAATCTCTTTATTTTCTGTACATTTGTAGTTTGGCATTTAATTTTTTTTCCCTTGTTCATTTTCAAGCCCTCTCAAAATCTGCCAGTTTTATTTTAACCTGTGAATAAGCCTGGTCTGTAGTTACAGCTTTCTATAAAGTAGTAACTGGTTTCCAACATAGGTAAGGGTGGTACATAATCATCATTTTCTACACTGCCAGCCAACAGCCCACATACGCATTCTCAGACCTGCCCATAACTACGTTAAAATTTTTGGTTTTCAGTATATCCTTCTAATTAATTATCCGAGTACCTGTTATGATGTTATTCTCAGCAATACCAGAAAAGAAACAAAATCTCTGCTCTCAACATGGTTACTAACTCTCTGAAAAGACAAGACATCCACATGTGAAAAGGTGAACAATAGGAGAGCTAAATAGTCTATTTAAAAATAGTAGAATAGAGATCTCTAACCATTACAGAGTAATATGATATGAACAATAAATGCTAGAGAATTTAGATAGATTCAGGGGCTGGAGGGTTGTGAGCGAACTTGGTCAGAGAATGTTCCGTGGCTGTTCAAATTTGAAAGATGCAGAGGATTCAGAAAGAAAAGAAGAAGAGGGGCGCCTGGGTGGCGCAGTTGGTTAATCGTCCGACTTCAGCCAGGTCACGATCTCGCGGTCCGTGAGTTCGAGCCCCGCGTCGGGCTCTGGGCTGATGGCTCGGAGCCTGGAGCCTGTTTCCGATTCTGTGTCTCCCTCTCTCTCTGCCCCTCCCCCGTTCATGCTCTGTCTCTCTCTGTCCCAAAAATAAATACACGTTGGAAAAAAAAAAAAAGAAAAAAAGAAAAGAAGATAAGGGTAAGGGTGTGGATGGGTGAAGAGATTAAATGGTATAAATAGAAATGTTGCAAATCAGCAAGTTGTATTAGAAGAGTGACTTTATCAGTCTAAATAGATACAGAGATCCAAATTAGAACCCCCTATCTACTATCAAGTAGTACATCTGAACACTTCTTCCTTCGCGTGCTTGGATACTGTTTTCATAACGTTATAACGGAGCATATCATATTGCTTAATTTTGCTTTATTTTGTGTTGTTCTTCAACTCAACTGAGACTTTTCCGAGGCAGGGGCTGTATCCTTGCTCCCTGTTACCACTAACACTGGTACCTTATCTGGTACATAAAAGTCATTTACTAAAAAAAAAAAAATAATAATAATAATAATAATAAAATAAACGTCATTTACTAAGCCTTAGGTAAATGAAAGAAGGCAAAATAAATACTGAAAATTAAAATTCATTACTGGGGTTTACATTTTTAGTAAGAAAGGCGTGAGGGATCCGAACAGTGTCTGATTCCAAATGAGGTTCTATTTGCCTTTCCAAATGGCATCACTTGAAATGGATCAATTGAAAAATACTTTTGCAAATATTGAGTTAAAGTTTAAAGGGTTTATTTTTATGCATTTATTCATCCACCAAACATGTACTAAGTACCTACCTTGTGCTGGGCGTGGTTCTAGATAAAGGAAAATAAAGTAGTCAACAAAGTAGATGAAAAACTCCCTGCCCTCATGGAACTTACATCCTTAGAGAGCAAAACAAACAAAAATTCGAAGTCGACGTTCTGATATGTGTGGTAGTTTGCAAAACTGGTCCAAATTGTTCACCTCTTCCTGAATCCACATCCGTGCCGGGCAACAGTGTAATGACCACCCATGCCAACCCTGTGTGTGTCCACGTGACCGGCTTTGGCCAATAGGACATCAGCGAATTGGTTTCAACTCCTCGAAAGCTTGCTGCCTCTTGCTTCTCTGGGCCTGCCCGCAGACTCTGCCTCTGCTAGCTTGCTGAAGGATGAGAGACACATGCAGCGGAGACCAGACACTGCAGTCATCTCCTTGGGACCCTCCTAGGTTAGCCAACATCCACCAGCCCCACAGACACGTGAACAAGCTTAGCCCCGTATCAGTACAGTTGCAGGGATGACCCCCCAGTCGTCCTGAGAGCAAATTCAGGGCGGGTCACAGAAGCACTACACATTCGAAACAAAATAAATGTTTACGGTTGCTTACCAGGAGGATTTAAGGTTGTTAATGCAGCACGGTTGTGGTTCCGGTGATGAGTGTGTCAGAGAAATAGAAAGCTGGAAAGGTCAACAGAGAGGGCCAGTAGGAGAGAGTTCATAAGTTGAAATAAGGGCATCAAAGAAGGCCTCACTGTGAAGATGATATTTCAGATAAGACTTAAAGGAGACAAGAGGGACCCTTGCAGGGATCCAGGAGGGAAGAGGGAGACTTTCAGGCCAAGGAAACAAAGCATGTTAAGAGAGTGCTGGTGGTGTATCTGAGGAATCACAGGAAACCCAGTATGGTCAGACACAAGAAAGTGATAGATGTGGGAAATGAAGTCAGGAAAGTCAAGGGAGCAGGCAGACCCAATTTTGCAGAGCTCTAAAAATTCTCAAAGCCTTCACATGCTAATAAGCCGTGTGATTTTTTTTTTTCCCAAAAAGGAGATTTAGAATCCCGCGATGCCTCAAATGTATTTGATAATCCAACACTTTTTTCCCCAGGGTACCTTCAGCACTAGCACTCTGCAGAACCCACCTGTGGGCAGATTTCATCTTAAGGTCCCAGGTGAGGCAGAGACAGAATGCTCTGAGACAGGCTGAAACAAGCACCCTGACAACATTCCGGAAAATCCAGGCACCCAGGTGGCGTCTGCCCCAAATCACAACCTCCTGGCTATGAAATTTGACGAGCAGAAGATACATTGGTTTTTTCACACGAAAAGTCTCATGCGTGGCATGTTACTGGATCACATGAATGTTCCAAATGGAATAAAATTCTACAGAGAAAAAAAAAGTCAGACATTGTGTTAAAATAGACAGAAGTTATAAATCACTGAGCCTTCCAAGCTTTCCATTAATAGAAAACAAAGGTAGGTTCTCCGGACGTCCTAATCCACATCATTTGGATGGAGGGCCAATACTTGAACTTGTCTCAGCAAAGAAGATCTCAATACAAGGAAGAAATGGAATGGCTTGATGGCCTTAAAAATGGATAACATTTAAGTGACTTACACAAAAATGCATGTGGCTATTGAAATGTTACAGGAAATACCAACTCGATCCAAGATCCCTGATACTAGAGGGATTTTGCTGTTTGTTGAATTTAAACCATGTAAGCACGAAACGAGGATTTTCAATCACACTGTATTATTGGATAATAAACTTCCCTCTTCCCTTAATTTCTTCATTATACCTTTTCACCCCACTGCTTCCATTTAGACCTACTTCTTTCAAGAGTAAGAAAGAATTTTAAAGGTGAGAATGTATAGCATCTTCACCCAAACGGAATCTACTGCATAGCATCATATGTAATCAAGCTATAGATATTTATGGCTTACCTGAGAAGCCCGGTCTGCTAAATCCTCGAAGATACTCAAAGTATGGCAACAGTCCTGACCACAAGGCAAATACACTATGGCTGGAGGAATAAGGTAGCATTTCTATGTGAAAAGTGATTAACTGTTCAAAATAAATTGTGCTGCTCAGATGCTAATATTGCAGGAGTTCAGTAACATCATCAGGGAAAATTTCAGAGATGAGGAAACTTGTATTTCAGCCTTATAACATAGGCCTAAATTCAGTTAGGTAGGTTAAGAGATGTGGATATGGGTAGAAGCAAGGCTTTTGGTGGCATATATATTCCTTCAAAGAGAGAGAGAGGAGAAAGAAAGAAAAAGAAAGAAAGAAAGAAAGAAGGCCAAACTGTATTAAGTGTATTAGCCACCTGCCCTGGTGAAGACAGAGTAACGAACGAGAAGTTCCCCTGGATCCAGTATCTTCGAGGAAAAACAAACAAACAAACAGAAACAAAACAAAACAAAACAAAAAAAGGAGTAACGAATAAACAATAAGCATCTCATCAAATTGGAGTAAGTGTTATGAAATAAATAAAACAAGACGATGGCGTGGGGAGGGATGGCAACTTGAACCGAGATGGTCAGAGAAGACCTTCTGAGGTGGCATTTGACCTGTGACAAGGACTGGAGCAGGGAATGTAGAGGGCAAGATTGCCTCAAATCTAGGCTGCTGAACTCTGGGGTCCTGGGAAATATCTAAGAGTGACTGAGAGGGGGGAAAAAAGACAAACCCTTTTCCTCAATGACTCTTTTTGGATATTTATAATACACGTGAGCATATGAAAGATGCTCATCCTAAAAAAGAACCTATTGAACTCAAACTTTCCCCAACGTACCTGTAAATGATGGTCATGGTTTTGGTGTGGTATGTGTCTGGAGGGGCGGGTGGGGGGAGTGGAGGGGCAGATTGTAATAGAATAACTTTCCTACTGCTGATTCTCAAACTACGGCTTAATGCCAAACCAAGAAGTTTGAAGACTCCAATAAAATAAAACCTGCATGGGGCTCCCTGTAGTTGGGCCATATGGCAGTCTGTTTGGAGTTTCACGTGTAGGAAACAGGAAACCCTTTTAATTTTTGAGCAGAACATTTGCAAGGTAGACATGTTTTGATACAGTTACCCTGACAGTGATAATGCTGAGTGGGCTTATTGAAGGAGGAGGTAGAAACTGGGAGCCTAGTGAGGAAACCACGATCCGAGCCTAGGCAAGCGTGCCCGAACCAAGGAAGAGCACAGGGAATGTCGAGTAAGGGGGAGAGGTGAAAACTTGGGATAGAAAAGTTTGCCAGACAAGTGGGCATCTCCTCTGGAACATGGGAGAGACAGTGCATGGTGCCTTAGAGCCAATGGGTTGGTGCTAGGCATTGCAGAGGAAAATTAAATAATGTTTTACAAGCAAAGGACAGGAAGGTATGGAAAGGCAGAATGGCAACAAGGATTGAGACAAAGTCGAGGTTATGATATGAATGGCCCAGGAATGGAAACTTTAGAAGTTTATTATTCATTTTGTAGGCAAGCAACCAGGTTCTTGCTAGAAATGATTTGACATATGTCTTAATAAGTTGCAGTGGGTAATAGTATGTAGGCTGAACTGGAGAAGAGAGAGAATGTAGATAGGAAGACCATTCAAGGTCAATCAAAAGTCCAGGTGAAAGATAAGTAGTGCCTAAGAGAGAAGAAGGGAGCAGTGGGAACAGGAAAGAAGAGAGACTAACCCCGTTTCACAGGTGGAGTACAGGAACCGGGAGGGCCCAGCTTGTGGCGATGGCTGACAGGAACGAAGAATCGAGCTGGAAGGCATCTTTACCAACACTGGGAGGATAGGTGAGACAATTAAAGTAAGGGTGAAGGGGGGCAGATAACTGGAAGGGAGCAGATTCTCCATACTGTCTGGAACAGGCGGAGTTTGACTGATCCGGTTGGTTGTTCAGGAAGAGATGTTCTGCAGCCCCACCTGAAGTTGAGGGGAGGTTGCTGGCCTAGAGAGACCGATTGGTATGGCATAGATGTTAATTAAGAGTAGGTGACGTGACTCTGTCCTCTTCCACTCTCCCTGTGACTCTGAAAGACACTTTCCCTTCCCAGGGTCAGTGTCCTCCTTTATAAAACGGTAGTCAGAAATACAAGCCTCAGACCATTGTTGTAAGGGTTCAATGAGTTAGTTTACTTACTAGAATGCAGTGTTTTCTAGTGTTTTCTAGTTGTGTTATTTTCATTGTTGTTTGTTACTGTTTTTAAATGACATAGATGAAGGACTTTTTAAGCAATGAACTTGAGCAATCTTCAAATAACTTTTTCTACTCTCAGTATTTACTTATACAATCCTTCTTATTCATCGTGAGAATGAATAAGTATGAATAAATGAATAAAGTCCATGAATAATGGAATAAAGTCCATGAAAATGAATAAAGTCCATACGGCTATGGACTTTATATTTTGATTTTCAAATCCAAACTGAGAAAAATGGCATTAGTAAAGACAAAATTCACTATATTGTTGTTTTATGTACAAAACAGTGTCATTTTTTTTTTTTTTGGTAACAATTGATTAAGCAGACCATTTCAGCAATATATAGACCAGACCTAGATTTTGAAGTGAATTTTAAGACAGTTCAAGACCGTTAAATTGGGGTAGACCTGAGTGGGAAAAAATGTCGCTTAATTCCTGAAGATTCTATCTGAACTGTTTGCATTATTGATGATATTCATCAGACTCAGCTTGGACACAGGATTAGGGTTAAGAAAATTTTAGAGAAATAACTTCTTCAAAAATATATGACTATGAGGACATTAACCATTTTTGGTAGAAATGCCTATGTATTTTACATCAGAATGTTCACCAGCTACTGTTGCAACAAAACTGTAAAGATTATTAATACAATTTAATGAAACTGGTTTAAAAATTCATGCCTGTTAGTCGAGCCTGTCTCTCAAAGTGGCCCTTCACCAAGGAAAGGATTATCTCACCAGTACATCCTGTTCTGTTGTGCAGTGAGGATACTTCATGGGTTCAACTGCTGGTGATTTGCGGGAAGCAGTCAATACCCTGAAGAGGCACGCTCAGATGAGAACAGCACAGGTCCTTTTTACAAAGTTGGAAATGGCTGGTTCATATCCCTTAAAGGCAAAAATCTTAAAAATAAAATTGCAAGACTTGCTTTTGGGTGACTTTAAATTTTTTTTTTTTATTTTAGAGAGAGAACAAATGAGACCGTGAGTGAGGGAAAAGGGCAGAGGGGGAAGGAGAGAGAGAGAGAGAGAGAGAGAGAGAGAGAGAGAGACTTAAGCCGGATCCATGTTGAGAATGGAGCCTGATGCAGGGCTTGATCCCATGACCTTGGGATTATGACCTGAGCTGAAATCAAGAGTTGGACTCTCAACTGACTGAGCCACCCAGATGCCCCTTAATATCTGAAAAATATATCTCTTTTAAGTTTATTTATTCATTGAGAGAGAGAGAGAGAGAAAGAGAGAGAAAGAACGTAGGCACAAACCAGGGAGAAGCAGAGAGACAGAGAATCCCAAGCAGGCTCCACACTGTCAGAGCAGGGCCTGACTTGGGTCTTAGGGCCTGATGTCACAAACTGTGAGATCATGTCCTGAGCGGAGATCAAGAGTTGGATGTCCCTGAAAAATATTTTTAATACATATTTTAAATGAAGATTTCATTGTTTTAAATTCAACTTGTCCTAAATAGTGACCAATCACATCTGTTTAAAATCCTGATGAACCATAACTTGTATTCTACATAGAAGCACGTACAAATGACATTTATGTCTTTCCAGGTTTGAGTCACAGATATACCAAAGAAATTTTTAATATTTCAGTTTTGATAACAAATATATGTAGACTGTATATTTTTGGCAACCATAACCAGGCCCTGTAAATATAGAGAAAATTAGGCAAAAGATATTTTCAGTTGTTGAGCATAAGTTTTTTTTTCTTTTTTCTTTCTTTCTTTCTTTCTTTCTTTCTTTCTTTGCAAAGATTATGTTTCTTTCCTCTCAAATGGGACTCTGAATCAAAAGACATTTTCCTTTAAATTTATAAACAGCATAAAGGTGTTTAATGTATGAAACACCTGGAGCCGAGAGAAAGCTCCACAGCACAATTTATAATTATATTTTGTATGAAATATTACATAATCTCTACTTAGCTTTAGTTTTAGAAGACTTTCTCTGAAAATTTGAACTAGTTTTCAGAATCTTCCAGAGCTGAACAGGAAGCTGATATGTTTACAAGTCTGGCACACTGGGCTAATTAGTTCGGTGGGGAAACTAATGGAGTCTGAAGGGGAAACTCTGGGCTTCCGGGCCTCTCCTGCATAACATAAAGTCTGTAGTGATTTACCACAAGCAGGCCTGGAGTACTTTCTTTTTTGTATTTTGTTTTGTTTTTTAAGGGGAGATGACCTCATTTATAAATACCAACCATTTGGTATTTATCCTGGGCTGTGCACATAGGAACAAAGGCCTAAGTGAACAAACTTAACAGAATGAGATGCATTCTTGGTTTAACGAAGAGCCTCAACTCTTTGAGAGCATAACCATGAGATAGGTCTCTTTTTTCCAATAATTGTTAACAAATATATGCCACTCACTGAGATCTTATCTTTTTCCAGCTTGGTAGTAAGCTCAGCTTGATTATTCACATTTTCTCTGATTTTAGGGCGCTAATGCCCTAAAGAGGAAAAGTCCCTCTTTCCTGCTCTGGCTCCCCATTGTTGGAGCAGAGGAAGAGAGAGCCGGCTCCTTCAGTCCCGCTGAGCTGAGGTTGCCATCCCTCCCCTCCAGCCCCCCGACAGCTGTGACTGCTGAGGCCTGGGTGCTGGGTGTGGATGCCATGCTGCTGCCAACCTCCTAGTATCTGTTTTGATTAGAAAATGCTGAGATTGTTCATGTTTATTACACGCAAGACCCTAAAGTGACCAAGAGAAATGGAGATTGGGAGGTAAGCCTGATAAATGAAACATTAATAGAACCAAGATTTGAGATCTCATCCCCAATTCCCACTTCATGGCTTAACAAACAAATGAAACCCAAGTGAGTTCTGAGCAACAGGACGTTAAGTAAATTTCCCAGAACCCTTGAGGAAGCCATGCTGATTTAAATCTCAAACTCACTTGAAATAGTTAAGACTAACTGCTGAGAATTTAATAAGCGGGGAATGGAAAACATGGGTGGGATATATGAAATTAAAAGAACAAAAATAAGCAGGCGAAAACTAAGAAAGTAGCATACACACACACACACACACACACACACACACACACACACATCACTGTTTTTCTTGATGGTTCACTTCCCTAACATAAGCTTGATGGCAAAAGACAGATTTTCTGTCTTTCCTCACTGTGTCTGTATCCACCAGCACCTATAGGACTTCCTAAAACATAGCAGGCTATCAGTAAATAATTATTGAATCAATCAATCAATAATTATAGCCAGATTTTAAAACGGGTATGGCAAGTGATACAGGTAATAAGAGCGACACAAGCTTTCAAGGCAAGGGTGGTTGTGACAGCACCAAGATGGGAGGTGGGGGCATGATGGTATCTGGCAAATATTGAATGTGCCCATTTGGCTCTTGTGGTGGTAGTTAGTGTGCCTCTCATTCCCGCATTAGAGTATGAGGTTGCTCTAACATTTCCTTCATAGTCTTTCTTACTAGACCATGAGACCTGCTCTTCTCCAGCTCTGTGTAGCGTCTGACACATTATTCAATGTATACTCATTGCACACGAGATGAACGAAGGGACAAATAATAGTTGCCCGAATAGCAAACACGATACCAGATGCATTACTAAGAGAAAGGCCAAGAATGCCTTCAGATTTTAGATGGACAAGAATTATAGGGTGATATCCTTCTCAAGGTTTTTCAGGCCTTTTAGACTATTTTGGTCCGTTAGTCCATTCTTTAAACATAGTGGGGAAAGAACGCCTTCTTCCTCTGAAGTTCCACCGACAACCACATGATGGCGCTAGCGCTGCACCATAAATACAGAAGCAGCCTGGCTGTGTGCCTTCCCTGGGCCCTTCCACGTGCCTTTCTCCCTCCTCTTTCTGCCCCCAATCTTTTGCTGTGTTTCCCCTCAGGTCCCCCTTTCCATCCAGTCAAGCCTGATACATATAATACTTGCCAAGAAGCTGTCAAACCGGAACTGGGTACTGCCCACCTGAAGCTGGTATGTTCTTTGTTCTCTGACAGGCCAAATTCTATAAATTCCTCCCATCTGAAAAAAAAAAAATCTAGAAACATTTTGAATGTTGTTTAAAGCTGCGCATTCTTGGTTTGAGATATAGGCGTTTTTATTTTGCACTTGATTGGCCCTTGCAAGTGACCTATTTACTCTTCCTAAATAAAGCAGCCGACAGAGCAAATTATGACCTGATGAGTTATTAGAAGCTTTCCAACTAAGGAAATCGAGACTTAAGGCTTTGACAACATATACCAAATAACTAGACTCACAGGGAGAGTATATGGCATATGGATGCCTACGTTCAAAGTAGACTGGAAAACAGAACAAAAATAAATTACTTGGAAATCACCTCCTTGCTAAGAATTAAAAATAAGTGTAGAAAGCAGACAATGTGGTTTTCAAAAACAAAAAAGGGATAAAGATTTTCATTAAATTAAACTAGGATTTTTTTTTTCTATTTTAATTGAGGCAAACGTTATAAATGGTGAAATGCTCCAAGATTTAAACTTTTCTTTATGGACAATTTTGTTGAGATAATAATTTACTTTTAATACAAAGCATCCATTTAAGTAAATAGTCCAGTGAGTTTTGACAAATCCACATATGCTAGTGTAAACCACCATAATCAAGATAGAGAACAGTCCCAACGCCTGAGATTTTGCTCCTTTAAGTCAATCCCTCGCCTCCCTGACCTCATTTTTATTACATGAGAATCCATTTACCCGAACTTCGTCTTCACACAACTGGACTCATACAGTATACATACCCTTTTGGTGTCTGGGTTCTTTTGCTGTTTCTGTTTTGTGTTGTGATGTTCATCCATGCTTTGGAGTATAAACAGCGGTTTATTCTGTTTTCTTGCTGAATATGAGACGACTGGTTATCCAATCCCTTCTTGGACATTTTCTTTGTGTCCAGTTTGGGCTATTATAACTAAAGCTGATATGAACATCCTTACACAAGTTTTTTTTGTGTGTGTGGGTTTTTGGTTTTTTTTGTTTTGTTTTGAGTTTGTGTTTTTGGCTTCTGTTTGTTTGTTGTTTGAATGCGTGCTTTCGTTTCTTCTGGGGAAACACCCAGGCTAGGGGTAGCATTGCTGGGTCATAAGGTAACTGTATATGTTTAAAGTTACAAGAAACTGCCAAAGTTTTCTAAAGTTATTGTATTAGTTTCCTAGAACTGTCAAGATAAACAGGATGGGTTAAAACAGCAGAAATGTATTCTCCCAGGGTTCAGAAGTCCAGAAACCCTAAAGTCTGGTAGTGTGATGTCAAGGTGTTGTTACAACCAACTTCCCTCTGAGGGCTGTACGGAAGCATCCTTCTTTGCCTCTCCCAGTTTCTAGTGGTTACTGGCAATTCTTAGGTGTTCTTGGCATGTGGCAGCCTAACTCCAATCTCTGCCTCTGTCTTCACATGGTCTCTTCACTGTATGTCTCCTGTGTCTCTGTGTTTCAGTTTCCCTCTTCTTATAAGACTCCACCAAGCATTGGCCTTAGAGTCCATATATTTTTTTTTTAAGTTTATTTATTTACTTTGAGGGAGAAAGGGAGAGAGAGCAGGCACTCCTGGGGAAGGGTAGAGAAAGAAAGAGAATCCCAAGCAGGCCCTGAACTGTCAGCATGGAGCCCGATGCAGGGCTTGAACCCACAAACTGTGAGATCATGACCGGGGCCAAAACCAAGAGTTGGACACTTAACCGACTGAGCCACCCAGGCGTCCCTGGGACCCATCTTTTTTTTAATGTTTATTTATTTTTGAGGAAGAGACAGAGTGCAAGAGGGGGGAGGGGCAGAGACAGAGGGAGACACAGAATCCGAAGCAGGCTCCAGGCTCTGAGCTGTCAGCATAGAGGTCGACACGGGGCTCGAACTCAACTGTGAGATCATGACCTGGGCCAAAGTTGGATGCTCAACTAACTGAGTCACACAAGTGCCCCTCTGGGACCCATCTGAATCCACTATGACCTCATTTTAATTTTATTATATCTGCAAAGACCCTAGTTCACAATAAGGTCACATTCTGAGGTTCCAGGTAGGCATGAATTCAGGGGGGACAGTGTTGGACCCAGTACAGTGGTTGCTTGAACAAGTTTTCACCTCCCACCAATATGTACAAAAGTTCTAGTCACTTCACATCCTTGCCAATCTCGGTATTGTCAATTTTTAAAGTTTTGGCCATTCTAGTATGTGTGTAGCAGTACCTTATTTTGGTTTTATTGGGCAATTCGCTGATAACTATTGATGTCAAGCATCTTTTTACATACGTATTGGTCAGTTAGGATTCTTCCTTTGTAAAGTGTCTAAGATGACTGCCCATTTAAAAACTGGGTTGTCCTTTCTTTAGATTGATTTGTGGAAGTTGTTTATATGATCTGCATATAAATAATTTGTCAAATATATGTGTTGAAAAGATTTTCTCATCAAAATCACGATGAGATACCCCCTCACACCTGTCAGAATGGCTAAAATTAACAACTCAGGAAACAACAGATGTTGGTGAGGATGTGGAGAAAGGGGAGCCCTTTTTGCACTGCTGGTGGGAATGCAAACTGGTGCAGCCACTCTGGAAAGCAGTACGGAAGGTACTCAACAAATTAAAAATGCAACCACTCTACCGCTCAGCAATTGCACTACTAGGTATTTATCCAAAGGATACAAAAATGCTGATTTGAAGGGGCAGATGCACCCCGATGTTTCTAGCAGTGCTATCGGCAATAGCTAAATTATGGAAAGAGGCCAAATGTCCATCAACTGATGAATGGATAAAGAAAATGTGGTACACACACACACACACACACACACACATACACATATACACACAATGGAATACTACTCGGTGATCAAAAAGAATGAAATCTTGCCATATGCAACAACATGGATGGAACTAGAGTATATTATGCTAAGCGAAAGAAGTCAGTCAGAAAAAGATAAATATATGATTTCACTTATATGTGGAATTTAAGAAACAAAACAGATGAACATCGGGGACGGGAAGCAAAAATAAGATAAAAACAGACAGGAAGGCAAACCATAAGAGACTCTTAAATACAGAGAACAAACTGAGGGTTGCTGGGGGAGAGGTAGGTGGGGGGATGGGCTATATGGGTGATGGGCATTAAGGAGAACATTTGTTGGGATGAGCACTGGGTGTTGTCTCTAAGTGATGAATCCCTGGGTTTTTACTCCTGAAACCAGTACTCTCCTGTATGTTAACTAACTTGAATTTAAATAAATACATTAAAAAATATTTTCTCCCTGTCATTTCCTACAGTGTATTTTGACGAATGGGAGTTTAATTCTGACAATGCCTGGTTTTCGACTTTTTCTTTTATGTTGAGTGCTTTTTGTGCCTCTAAGAAATCTACCCAAACCCAAGGTTGCAAAGATGTTGTATTTTCTTCCAGAAGCTTTGTAGTTTTGGTTTTTATGTTGAATTCTCTGATCTGTCTTGAATTAATGTCTGCATATAGCGTGAGGTAAGAATCAATGTTCTTCACCCCCCACACACACGCATGCATTGAGTTGCTCTGGCTCCGTTGTTAAGAATACTGTTCTTTCTCCATTAAACAGCTTTGTCTGAAAATTGACCATTTTGTTGAAAATTAATTGATGGTACATGTCCTGTTCCAGTGACTTATTTGCCTAGTCTTGCCACATTGTTTTAATTACTGTATTTTTATAGTAAGTCTTAAAACCGGGTGGTGGGAGTCTTCCAATTTTGTTCTTTTTCAGGATAATTTTGGCTCTTCCAGGTACATTTCTTTTCCATATAAATTTCAGAATTAGCTTTTCAATTCCTTATTTAAAAAAACCCTTTCTTTGGATTTTATTAGAATTTAATTTAATGTGCAGTAACTAGGCTTTTTAATAGCTAATTTGTAAAATCCATTTCTTGCTAAGAAAGGCTCATTTTCTAATCTTTTAAATTTTCCTTAAATTGCTTTGTCTTTGAAAAATATGTATAACAATCTTAAGCCAGATCAGAATTTATTTTGAAAAACTTGGAAATCATCCAGTCCATTTTAAGCAACTCTTCCTTGGAAATACATAATAAAATAAAAAGGCTCAATAATTCAAGTCTGAGAAAGAATTTTTCTGACATTAGAAAAAATATATATATATACTTGTAAGTAAAACTATAACTTTAAAAATGTTTTGGAAGCTTTATTTAAAAAATTAATTGCCATTTTATTTGTTAACTTCTAAATAGGCTAGATTTGGTAGAAAAATATACGGTGTAGTTATTATTATTCAGTATATTCAAGTTATTGAAAGTTAAAAACAAGTCAGTTTTATCCACATTGTTCTTTTATTTCACCGGGCACTTTAATTATATATTTGCAATATATCTGAACAGAATGTCTATGGAAAAAAAAAAAACCATAGAAGGAAACACCTGGTAAATTCGACTTTTCAGATATTTTCAATGTTAGCTTATTTTCATTCTTACTTGTGTTTCTTTCCATATGAAATATTTCAGTGTTCAGAAGGTAAAGCCATGAAAACAAAGTGTTATTTATTGTCACAGCCCAACATTTGTTTCAAGTATCTTGTGCCATGGCAGTGATGCATTTCAATTTTTTTAATGTCTATTTTTGAGATGGAGACAGAGCACAAGCAGAGGAGGGGCAGAGAGAGGGAGACACAGAATCTGAAGCAGGCTCCAGGCTCTGCACTGTCAGCACGGAGCCCGATGCGGGGCTTGAACCCATGGGGTATGACCTGAGCCAAAGTTGGATGCTTAACTGACTGAGCCACCCAGGCACCCAGGCAGTGAGACCATTTAAAGAAAGCGGTTCAACTGCCATAGTTTCCTAGATACTGTTATTCACAGTAGCCCACCCTCTGCCGGATTTTCAGTGAATGAAATACCCAGATGGCACCAGATTCTGTTTCATCTTTCCAAATCCCAAATGTTGAGAGCTGCAAAAGTAAGGAACCATTGCGTCTAGGGCACCACAATGACTCAGGGAACCCTGAAGCTCTCAAGGGATAGTTGCAAAGTTAGTCTCCACATTGCAGGTGCCATCTGCTGGGATTGTCAGGAAGTGCAGAACCTCAGCTCGCTTCTCCCTCATTGAGCTGACCATTTGTGATTCTTATATTCCTTCCATCAGAAAATGTATTTTCCCCCCCAGTATAATATTTCCTGAAATCAGGATGTATTGGAAAAATCTATGTTAAAACTTATCATAGTGACTAGTGTATCTTCCTCCACTCAGGGAAATATATAACTGAGTTCGCTACTATTAAATCAGTAAAAAAGATTGTGAGACTAGATCTGTTTGGAGACTAGATCTGTTTACTATTAAAAAATTAACAGAATGAATTATAAAAAATCCATATAATGAATGCTTCACGGTTATTAAGGATGACATTTATGAAAATGTTTAATGAGAACAGACTTGTTTATATCATTATAATCTCTGGGGAATAAAAGACAAAATGCATGTAGTTTAAGCTCGGACTAAGGCACTATTGTGTCCTGGTTAAGAATGAAGATTTAGCAGTCCCGGGTTCAAGTCTTACTTCTGTCCTTTATTTCCCATGTGACATTGGAAAAGTTAATCACTCTGAGCCTCAGTTTCCTTGCCAAAAACAAAAAACAAAAAACAAACAAAGTTGACAGTTACAAAGTTCCTAGTTGTGAAATTACATGAATGGGAAGCCCTTAGAATGATCCTTGGCCTAGACCGCACTCTCACTGGAAGTATTCATAAGTACACAGGACAAATAAAATAACTCGGGCCAAAAATCAAAAAAAATTATGAGAAACATTTAAAATTTTTCATTAAGGATTTTTGCATTTCTTTCTAGTGTGAATATATTTTGTCTCAAGAATCAGGTAAATAAAGTAGAAATCAAAACAACAGATATTAATAGTAGTGCTCACAAGCCAATGGGGCAATTACAAACAAGAAGACACTAACCGCCTTCGGTTTCCAATGCGAGCTTCCGGCGTGGTAGACCAGCTGTCGGAAATGCGGCCACTCACAGGCCAATCTTATATTAGTTCTAATTATGACTATCTGTAAAAAAATGCAATGGGCTGCATTCAAAACCTTCGGACAGCTGGGAACATCAAGTTGGAGAGGCATCACTGTTAGAATCTCCTAAACAGAGTTTTCCAGAAGCACAGAGTAATTAATACAAAAAAGTGATGGGTCTGTGTTTTTTGCAGGAAGAGATAATGTTCTTGGTTTCTACAAGTAAGAATTGTGCAAGCCTAGCATTTCCTAATGCGTTTATGCGTGCCCGTCAGGGAGGTGGGAATAAATCTCTCATGCTGGTAGTTACTGTTTCTTTTAACATCCCATAAAAACAAATAATTCTTAATTATGCAAGGATAAAAGGGAAAGTTGTAATTAAGAAATTGTTAGAAAGGAATGAAAAAGCATTATAATGCTAAACCCCATACTATAGCAGTTAGGAAATCCAAAAGGTATCAATTTTAACAATAGGTAACTGTTCACATATGTTGTGGTTGTACAACTCCTAATAATATAAAGGTCTGTTCAACTTTAAAGGTAAAGAATAAATATAATGCTGAAATGTTATATACTTAAGCTTGGCAGTAAGGTTATGTCCTAATATTTCATCTTCTTAGAGCCAGTGGTTTATGCATATGTGAATTTGCATATATAAATGTACAACCATATGCATATATGAATTTGCAACCTAATTTTTAAGTAACAGAAATAGAACATTTTACTTCCTTTAATTAATTTAAATTGGATTCCAAGCACCCGTCCCAATAGGCTGTCAGGAAATCCAGTCGCAATCAGTATTGGGACTTTCGCTTTTCTGCTCCAAGGTCATCTATTGCAGCAAAGCTTAGTTTTGTTTGACGTGGGGTGTGGGGAAAGAGTGAGCACCAGTCCTCTGCAAACATTGGCAGCCACTCAGATGCTGAAACGGTCATCACTGCTCCTGTGTCGTTCTTGGGGCATGTGACCGCTTGCCCGCCTTGGGAACTTCAATACCAAGAGGTACTCTCCCCTTCAGGTCCCTCTCTGATATCTTGCTGTCACAACCCCTCAGGCTAAAAGGAATTGACTTTAGCGTCTCATATTCTTTACATGGCATTCCCTCTACTTGGGGCATAGAATACGATTTTATGTTTTAATCAAGGAAAGATAAAAGAACATAGCTAGTTCTTTCCCACTCTCAATAAATCCTGACTATATCCCTTACCTGGATGAGAATGCAAAGAGCTTCCTTATCGAAGGATAGAGACTGCACATTAATTCTTTCCTTTTATGTTGCTGTAATAACATTCTTAAATCTCCTCTAGTCCTTTTGCCGCAACACCCAGACCGCATTCCGATCAGGCAGGGGTTAGCCTGAGGACACCAAGAAAATCATGCAAACAGAGCAAAGAGGAGCAGAACTCTCATCTTCATTTATCCTGGTGTCTCTCCTACCACCTCTACCAAGACCAGGTAAATAATTTGCAGGGTTAAGTGCAAAATGAAAACAAGGGGTCCCTTCTTCTAAAATTATGAAGAGTTTCAAGAGTTGAGAAACCGAGTGTGGGCCTTTCTAAGCAGGGAGCCCTCTGGGACTGCACGGGTCACACATTCCCGAAGCTGGCCCTGACCACTGCTCTGTCCAGGTCTTTATCACCTCACTGGTTATTCAACAACTTCCTCAATCATATTTCTTCTTTAGATTCACTCCCTTCATAATCATCCGATATACATCTTCCAAATAAAATGTTCCTAAATCACACATCTGCTTCTGTCACATCCCTGCTGCAACCCTTCTCTAAATCCCCTACAGGGTAATGTCCAAGTTACAACGTGGGCTTCAAGGCGCTCCTCCATATGACCTCTAGTTGACTGGCCATCTCCATCTCTTTCTATTTCCTGCTTCACACGCCATGTTCCACTCGGTGTCAAAGTGCAATGCCATTTAGGTATCATGGATTCAATCTTCAAATAAGTGGAGAGAGAAGGTAAGACCATGATGGACCATGCTACACACAAAGCCTTCATTTCATGCCGCTACTAGTTGGTCCTTTTGGAAGACATACAATTACCAGAAATGTTCATTTGTCAGCACAGGAAAGCTCAAGGACCCGAAAATCGAGTTAAATATTTGAGCGAATGGTCCTTAAACCCAATTACTCACTCACATCTACAACCCCTAAACATTTATCTTCGTTACAATCTTCCATTTAAGAAACGATGGTCACCTCACTCTTTCTTCACGTTGGAGCAAACCTTCGCTCTCTCTTCTCTAAATCACATTATTCTGTTGTTGCTTCTCTCTTAATAGAAGACCTATTTGCATTCAGTAATAACTATGGACATGTTTTCCTTTCTTCTCAATTATCCTCTAAGAAACCGGGTGCTATTCCAGGAGGAAATATTCCGTAGCTTATACGTGGGGCAACTCCTTATACTGCTACCGTTCTCCACAGTATACGCAGGATCTCCAGGAACATATTCAGTTTGATCCCCTTTGAGACAGCTGGGGAGGAATTCATCTCCTTATTTTATAATGAAGAAAATGGAACGTTCAGAAAGTTTGTGCTTTTTCTGTTCAAATAGAGGTACAGCCCAGGCTGCAGGTTTTCGAAAACACGTTCATCGATCTCTGTGGCTCCTCCCTCTCCCAGCCAGATCTGGATTTTATTGACCAGTAACCAAGTAACCAGCATGTGCGTTGTAATTAAGCCTGAGAATCTGTTCTTTAAAAAATAGGGCACTCACAACTTTTAGGATCTGGGGAGGCTCAGACTCAAGCCAGTTTCTGTTACATAAGGATTCATCTGGTCACTTGAATTTCCTCCTCACCCTCCCGAGACGTGATGTGTGATGGGATTCAGGCATTTCGCACAGTGCAATGGATCAGCTAATTGCCCCTCTGCTCACTATAAGCACAGTTGGCTACATTGGTTGGAAAACCAACCCAGGGAATAGACTGTGAAATTGGTACGGAAGCTTTGGTAGCAGACTGGCTGATCGGGATACTGAATGAAAAGCCAAAACACAAAGCACAGCTTGTTTTGTTTGGTTTAGTTTTTTTAACAGTAATTTCTAGTGGCGGAGACAGATGTTTCTTGAAGTGGCAAGAGATTTGCAAAGCAGAATGTTATAGCACTTACTGTAATTGCTTTATTAATATTGTATGTGTGTATGGCTTCTATCTTTTGGCTTGTGGCACCTCTTACTTTAAATGACTTTGGGTTTCCTGATGACTGGCAGTTAATCTTTACTTCAGAGACCCTTTGAGTCACATGAATGATTTCATACGAAGCCGCATTTTTCTTCGCTTTTATTACACTCAGAAGCCCTCAGGGGGCACTGGAACGCCATTAGAGAGAGAAGTCCTACGTGTGCAAAGGGCCCTCTAGTTTGCCGACAAATGAATGCCTTGTTACATGCCCATCCTGCCATAGAAATGACCTACTCTTCCCCTCGCCAAGTCTCAGGACTTAAGGTCAGCTACAGTGTCATGAGAAAGACCTAAGAGACTCCAACCCAGGAGACTGAAAAGACTGGTTCCATTTGGAAAAGTCAAGTGTGCAACAGACGTTACCTAAATCACCTCTTTTTCGGGTGCTTGGTTGACTTTGCTTCGAAGAGGTAGAGGCCATGTTTTAAACCTCTTCCAATGTTGTTAATAAAAAGAGGGAAGAAGGAACAAGGAAATAAACCAACAAGTGAATGTGAAATTTGGGGTTGGTATTTTCTGAGAAGGTCAGTATGCCCATTTGGCCATTGCACTGTCTTGTTCCCTCCCGGGCCCCGTCAGAGTGGCTCTCAGTTTCATGGGTGATGTCATTATTGCTGTAATTTGCTTCATAACTGCCCCTAATGACAGCCTGTGAGTTAAACCCAGTCCCCACTCAGCCAAAGGCCATAAGGGGCACGTGGGGAAAATAGCAAAGCCCACCAAAAGATCCTGAGCTCCAAGCCATTGCTAAGACCGGCTGAGATCTCCTTCTGCAACCAGCTGTGGAGGGCCAAGCCGGCACGTATTCAGCATTCTGCACTGTGTCTGGACGGTCCCATTCCTTTGCGTGACACGCACAAATGAAGGCCTGTATACTTTACTGGTGGAAAAGAAGCACCTTTCTCTAATTCGTGTCTCTAGGAGAAAGCCTACTCAATATTTAATTTTAATCTCACATGTCACATTTTTTCCCATGCCAAGAAATCGCCCTCCAGTTATGCATAATTCATTGGAGTGGACAAGACCTACATCAGTTTTAGACGAAATGCTTTTGGGAGGTGTGGTGTAGCGGCTAGTATAGTTGCCTTCCATCTGGATTAAGGCATTTTAATTGATCAACATAGATTGTTTATATATAGGCAGGAATTACTTGAAGGAAGAAAGAAAAACACCGAAATGGAGTAAAGACATGTTGGATTTTGAATATACACTATACAAGAAGCATAAATAAGGGCAGCACAGAGCTGCACATAGACATAGACAACCCTTCTTTATTTTAGAGAGAGAGAGAGAGAGAGAGAGAGCAGGGGAGGGGCAGAGAGAGAGGGAGACAGAAGATCTGAAGCGGGCTCTGTGCTGACAACAGAGAGCCCGATGTGGGGCTCGAACTCACAAACTGTGAGATCATGCCCTGAGTCACTTAACCGACTGAGCCACCCAGGCCCCCCAGACAACCCTTCCATACTGCAGACTCTTCATCAGGGCCAAAGGCCCTTCTTTAGTAACGTGTGAAATGGCTTTTAGAACAATCAAGGAGAAAGAAACAGGACTACATATATTTATTTCCAAGATCCTCAAGTATTGTTGCCTTAACTTTTGCAAATATTTTATCTTCAGTAGTCGTTCATTCAATCAGTATTCTCCTCTCTTAAATCTAATCTCGTTCCTCTTCTTGGGAAAGACTCATGCGCTACTTTGCTAATACAAATAGGAAACAAGGGGCGAGCGATGAATACCTATAGAAGTTTTAAGTCATGTACTTAGGCTAATAGCATCTTGCAGGTAAACAGAGATTATTTATAAAGGCCAGGTTAACATATAATATTATTAAAATACTGCCATTCCCTCAAGCTGTTCCGCCGCACCACCAATCTGACACATTAACATACTGCATAGTGAAAAGGCTGTACTTGCTACATTTTTCCCAGATTTTGTTTCATTTAAAATATTGTGTACAAAAAAAAAGTCATCTTCGAGATACTGCTTATCCACAACATCCCTGAAGTGCTTTGACAGCTAAGAGATTTTTTTTTTTAAGTAACTGAGCCATGTATACATGCATTTGTTCCCCTTAATGTTTTTTTTGGGTTTTGTGGGGTTTGGGGGTTTGGTTTTGTTTTCTTTTCTTTTAGTATCACTTACCAGCATTTAATTTCACTTTTCTTTATGGTTAGTTCTTAAATCGTGAGTTGTTGTTGTTGTTGTTGTTTTGTTTTGTTTGGATTTTTTTTTTCTGCATGGAGATTTCCAAGTGGATATTGCAGACTGGACGTTACCACATCTTACCTGTATCCTATAATATCTGACTGGCCTTCTTGGCCCATGTTGCCCCCCACCCCCACTAACATAAAGAAGGAAAAGGAAGGCAGACAGGAAGGCAAGAAGGGAGGGAGAAGTGGGGAGGGGAGGAAAGAGGGAGAGAAAGAAAGAAACCCATGGATATTTTCCCTCCAACTTCTCATTTTCTTCAATTCCAAGATGTGCAATTCTCAAGAATATTATGTTCCCTGGGCTGATCAGTATTCTCTTTCAATAAAACCGCAGGACATAGCTGTTGGGCACAGAAACTAAATGTCATGAATTCAGTGCCCTGCTACTTGGCAGGAAACTGCTGCATGCTTTTTATGTAATGTTTTTTTCACCTTCACTCCCTTATTGTGCTTTTTTTCAACAAAAGTTAGACAGTAATAACTAGTACACTTACACACTGCAGTTAATGATTGTAATAGTATAAGGTAAGAGGATAAATACTTATTAACACAAAAAAAGTACAGTATAACCCTACGATGAATAGAAAAAATTATTTCAGCAGTTAATGAAAACATGGATACATTTGACAGTATTACTTAGGGGAGGAAAATCACTTGCATGCCTCCCGGGGGCAAATTAACTGGGTGTGTATGTGTTTAATCCTTTCAAGACTGTAAAGTATAATTGTTATGAACTGCCACCCTCCTTGCCTCCTACCCAAGTCTGAGTAGGCACCCCCCCAGTCCTATCTTACCTTTTGGTAACTAATTTGAGTTTCTCTTCCCAAGATGCACCACAGTGTCTGCAGGAAAACAGGCCAATAATGCCTTCCTAGGAAATTCTAGATTCTGTTCCCTGGGGTTAATTGTTGATCGAATAATGGCCAATCAGAGCAGTAGCCATTTGGATGAAGAAGGAGGAGGTGGGGCGCGGGGGGCGGTATGGATAGAACAAGGAATAAAAGGAGACTTTTAGAATACATTCCATAGATTATCTTAATTCATTTTTCATTATTAATTAACACTTTTACGTCTTTTGATATGGCACTGTATATTAACTTGCTGGTGTGGCCTAATTAAACAAAATATATATAAATGGGCTTTCCGCGACTGTCTTGTTCCTTGCTAATCTAGCTATCAACAAAGAACCTTCCTTGGGATATATGAAATATGTACGGTCCAGGAGAAGGCACTCATCACATTTAGGGGACGAATCTATCAAACCCCAGAGGAGTAAAATAATCTTAGTTAAAGACATTAGGAAGTAATTTAATAAGATTAGTAAATGAGCAGTGTAGAGAGAGCTAAGATCTGACACTTTCTGATTAGAAATGTCATGAAAGTGAAGACATTCTCTTGAGACAATTACCCTATGACGAAAATAAATTTTATATGGTATATATACATTCTTGCAATTTGAGATGAATCACTTAACTATTCTGGTCCTCAGCTCTATCATAGCATTATTAAAACAAAACAAATAAACAAAAACAAACAAACAACAACAAAAAAACCCCACGGGGTTAGGTAAGGTGGCTACAACTCTAGAATAATTTGATTAGGTCACATTTAAAATGTGTAATTATTGGGGCACCTGCGTGGCTCAGTCTGTTAAGCGTCTGACTTCGGCTCAGGTCATGACCTCCTGGTTCAGTTCATGGTCTCGAGCCTTGAGCCGGGCTCTGTGCTGACCGTTCAGAGCCTGGAGCTTGCTTCGAATTCTGTGTCTTCCTCTCTCTCTGCCCCTCCCCCACTCACACTCTGTCTCTCTCAAAAATAAATAAACATTTTTTTAAAAATTTTAAAAATTAAAAAATAAAAATAAAATTTGTAACCATTACCCAAAAAAGGACAAAAGACTTCAGAAAATGAGAACCTAGATATATCACGTAGATATATGAGAATCTTAGAGTTCTTGATAATATAGACTTTTGAAAAGCAGGTTTCAGTAGAAATGTGGGTTTCTTCTGCCGGAGAACCTAACAACCCCCCCCCCCTCCCCAAGCAAGGATGGGATACACTAAAATTTTCAAGCAATCACAGAGAGGAAGAAAAGGGAAATGATTTAAGAAACTGTGTCCCTGGGAAGCAAACATGAAAACAGAATTTGGAGAGCAAGAGAAGGGGTAGTGATGCCCAAGGAAGAGAAAAGGAGAAGGAAGCTGGTTGGATGAGAGAAGCCATTAAATCAGTCAGTGCAGATCTGACCCATATGTAAGGAAGGCAGGGAGGGGCACAACTGGGGAGGGGAGTTTGGACAAACTTGGCCAACCCAACAGGAAGGGCAATAGAAGACTGCTAGATAAGACATGTCCTACCAACATGGCCAAGTCCTAGAATCCCCTCCATACTCAGACATGGCTGGGGACTTTCCAGAAATTTTATGTCCCTGGCCCAAAGCTAAGGTGGTGATATCTCACTGTAGCTTTGACTGCATTTCCCTGATGATTAGTGATGCTGAGCACCATTTTATGTACCCGTTGTCCATTTATATTTCGTCTTTGGAGAGAGATAGCTATTATCAAAACACCCAAAGACAACAAGTATTGATGGATGTGGTAAAAGGGAAAACTTGTACAATGCTGAGAGGAATGTAACTTGGAAACTATGGAAAACAGCAAGGAGGTTCTCCCGGAAATCAAAAACAGAACTACCGTATCCAGCAATCCCACTTCTGGTAATGTACCCAAGGGAATTGAAATCAGGATCTTTTTTTTTTTTTTTTTTTTTGTTTTTTGGTTTAGTTATTTATTTTTGAGAGAGAAAGAGAGAGAGCAGGGGAGTAACAGAGAGAGACTGGGAGAGAGAGAATCCCAAGCAGGCTCTGCACTGTCAGCACAGAACCAGACACAGGGCTCAAAGTCGCAAACCGTGAGGTCATGACCGGAGTCAAAACCAAGAGTCAGACGCTTAACCCATGAGCCACCCAGGCACCCCAAGCCCCCTTTCAAAGAACTCTTTTTTAACTAAAACACTATCTAAAGTTTCCAACTTCAGATTATCATGGGGCAGTTTATTTTATGGATATTTCACTATTGAATACCTTGACCTAAGGAGAAAAAGTAAAGAAATATTTTTAATTATTTCTAGAAAGGACTGATTATGATTTGCACCAAAATGTTGTTTAAATTTATTGAGTTAATGCATCCGTTTCAAATTGAAAAGAAAGCATTTTTGTGTGTGTGTTATAAAACACTGTATGCCGTTTAGCAATGGTTTGCTGAGGAGTCTTAGGTATGAGGGCTTTTCTAGTAGACAAGAAAGTCTTAGGCCTCTGTGATCCAGGAGATTCTAAAACATGTCTCTGCCTTGGAAACAGGATCCTGAAGAGACATTTTCACTCCCATGTTCATCAAAGCATTATTCACAAAACTCATGAAAACAATCAAAATGTGCATCGGTTTTTTAATCTAATACAATTTTAGTCCTTCCACCTTGCTCTGTTGCATCTTGTAATATATCGTATTGCACTATGTGTGAAGCTTCTTTTCCAGTATCTTACAGAATAAACATATCACTGATCTAGGCCGTGCCAATGGATTAATTCAGTTCAACTGTGGCTTGTTTTCTACGCACCAATGCAACATTATAATGTGTTTACTTCAACATCTTAAGAAAAATACCATAGGTTATGATATCTATGTAAGTTTAATTGGTAACTCAATGGAAATGAATGATTTTACAATGATATTATTAACTTATTTTTCTAGTTGAGCAAAGCATGGAAAGAATTTTATAATTTAAAATAAAGACATGTGAGGGGAGATAATGAAGTAAGTATTATGACCGGAGCAATAAAGGCAAAAAAAAAAAAAAAAAGAAGAAGGAATACGGTTTGTCGCAAATACATAAAATGGAAATTGAAATTTGTCAGGGAAAAACAAAATAAAATAGCAGTTTGTTGTATAATGTTTCTATTAAAAAAATTTTTTTAATGTTTATTTTTGAGAGGGGGGTGCAGGGGAGGGGCAGAGAGAGAGGGAGGCACAGAATCCAAAGCAGGCTCCAGGCTCTGAGCTGTCAGCACAGAGCCCGACGCGGGGCTTGAACTCAGGAAACCGCAAGATCATGACCCGAGCCAAAGTTGGACGCTTAACTGACTGAGCCACCCGGGTGCCCCTGTATAAAACTTTTAAAAATTAAATATGACTATGCACTGTGAATGTTCTTGTGAATGGGTCTCAGATAATAGTAACATTTTAATCAATGCACTTGAGTAAAGCATATCGCCTTCCAAAATGCCAGTGGTCCTCATTCCATCAGGTAAAGTCTGAATAAAACAAAAGACTGACCTCCCTAAGCAGGAAGAAATTTTCTAACATTTGATCTTTGGACTTGAACCACAACACAGACTCTTTCCTGGGCCTCCAGCTTGCCAACTCAGCCTGCAGATTTTGAACTTGCTTCCCTCCATTATCATGTGAGCTAATTCCATAAATAAATCTCTCTACATGTATACATTCTATTGGTTCTGTTTCTCTGGATAACCCTGACTAATGCACACTGCACCTCACATCACCACCAAATAGGTAAGCCCCTTGTGCAGCTAGCTCCATCATTCTTAAGTTCCTAAAGATGGGCAGAGCGGGGAATCCGAGAACGTCCCAGAATTTCCTAATTTCTTTCCTTTGGATCTCACTTCTGAAGGCTCTGTTTCGGAGAAGGACCTATGCTAGAAACAGACCTCCTCAGATTATGGACCTGGGTCTTCACAGAAAGAAAAGCATAAGGTCAACCCTTGGAAAGCAAAGTCTAATGGGCAGAACCTTCCTGTTAATGTCCTACCTTTGATCTTCTTCCTGGATCTGTGTGGATGCTGCGAGACAAGAAAGAATGAGAGTCTGGGACTTAATCCTCACTCTTCTCTCTAAACAAGCTGCAGGCATTCATTATTCATGAATAATATGCTTTTCTTCATTGAATTAATTAAGACTGTTTCTTTTCCCTATTATTTTTTTTTAGGTTTATTTATCTATTTTGAGAGAGAGAGAGAGAGAGAGAGATCCCAAGCAGTGTCTGTACTGTCTGAGCCGAGCCCCACTTGGGGCTCCATCTCACGAACCAGGAGATCGTGACCTGAGCTGAAATCAAGAGTCAAAAGCTTCACCTACTGAGTCCCCCAGGCGCCCATCCTGTTATTCGTTCTTAAAGTGGATGAAACAATGCCCCACGGTTTCATCTCTGAGAAACGCAAGTAACCAAGGTTTCCTGCCTGAGGTCCTCAGCTGATATTCCCACCGGCAGTTTCTTACGAAAGGACACAGTTCCTCATACCTTTAGAAACATCTAGTTCAATTCAGCAGGGCTCTGTTCTCTGAGCACAGGTGGGCTAGCATCCGATCAGAGTCTTCTAGAGACCCATTTCTCTCCACGTCAGCCCAAACACAAGGGGAAGAATTGGTGCAAGGACACACGCCATGAAAGATAGCTCATAAACGATGTTAAGAAACTCTTCCTCTCAAGTGCCCTGAAATACCTTGAGAAGTCAAATAACCACCCATAAGCAATAGTAGTTGGAATTTATCCTAGGAACCTCTACCACACCCAGGCAGACGGTCTGACAATTCTGCTTGAAGTCCCAGTCCCCGCTCTCACCTCTGTCCCATCCCACTGGTTCCCCTCAAAAGATGGGTTCTACTGCCTCCTGAGCGTTTTCATTTCAAGTGTCTCTCTGCTCCCACATGAGTTAGAAAAGTGAGCAGAATAGGAAAAACAAGACTCAACTTCTTCCAGGGGGCTAGGTCTAGAGTTCCCTTATCTGATTTCTATCTCTTTCCCCAATACTGATAAAAACAGAAAGAGGAGCCGCATCCCCCAAGCAACATAGGCAATCAAATCAAAATTCCCCAGGGAGTAGAACTTGCGCTCACTCCTAGGACAGAAAATGTCCACAGAAGAAAAAGAGCTCATTCTGCATTATCTGATGTGCTCTGAATCCACAGGTAACTAGGTACTTGAGGAAGGTACACTCCAGAGTGGGGTTCTAGGCCTGCATCACATGGCTCTGTACCTTTCACAGAGGCCTCCTAAGGGTGTGGGAGGAGCCGAGAGAGGAAATGCGCACCCACTCTCTGGGTCACTAGATTCCCTTATCCTTCTCTGGACCTTGCCATTTTCCACTCCACCCTTTTGTCATGTCATATATATATATACATTAGCACAGTTTCCTATTTATTCCACATGTCACACAGACGCAGCTGGGTCCACCTTTTACCCCTGGAGATCTTGGCTTTGAACCTATCAATTCTCTGGCAGCCTTGAAAGTCAAGGATTTACTCTAGAATTTCTGCAAATTTCCTGGAATTTACACTCTTGAAATCTCCATTCTTTTTTTTTTTTTTTTTTTTTTTTTTTTTTTTTAGTGTTTACTTATTTATTTTTGAGGCGGGGGTGGGGGAAGAGAGAGGGAAAAAAGAGAGAATCCCAGGCAGGCCCCATGCGGTCAGCAACAGAGCCCAATGTGGGGCCCGAACTCACAAACCGTGAGATCATGACCTGAGTCAAAATTGGACGCTTAACGGACTGAGCCCCCCGAGCGCCCCTCTCTTCCATTCGTCACGCCAGTTTCTCCACATAATCTATTTTGGCCTTGAATCAACCCAGACACCTTCCTCAGCCTCCCCTTCAAGCATCCCCAAAGGAAGCCACTTCCACAAAAAAAGCCTAAGTGAGCAAAATAGTCTTTACTAAAGATTCTGTACGGGTAATAAAGGGTGGATAACCCATCCCACTGCAAATAATATACATTCTTCTCTTCAAAATGGTTTTCCATCCAAAGTGCTTTTTGGACTTTTATGCCCCTCAGGCCCTCAGCTCCCCCAACCCCACCCCCCCCCACACCTGAGCAGTGCCCTGCCCTCCTGGTTCTATCCTCGCTCCCAGATTCCCACACCAGAACCACAATATTTCAGTCTCCCTTTTTTGTACAGAGTAGGTATGTCTGTTTGCTTTGAATCACATCTATAGGTTGATTCTTTTATAAAAGTTTTCCTAATTTTCCCATCTACTTGCTAACTCTTCACCAAAATCCCTACTAGTCTCCACACATCCTAGTGTCTTACACTGATTCAAAACAAGCGATGGTGGTTACCAGGGGCTGGAGGGTAGGGGGAAATGGGGAGGTGTTCAACAGGTGAAATGGTTCAGTTACGCAAGATGAGTAAGTTCTAGAGCTCTGAGGGACCACACGGTGCCTGCAGTTAACAATAACGTATTGTCCTCTGAGAGTTGTGTTAAGAGGGCAGATTTCCAGTTGCATTCTTACCACAAACCACCACCACCACGACAAAAACCAAATGGGCAAGAGGCAACTTTGGGGGGTGATGGATGTGTTTACTACCTTGATCAGACTGATGATTTCGCAAATGCTGACATACATTCAAACCTATCAGACTGTACACATGAAGTATGTGCAGTTAGGTGGATATCAATTACCCTTTCATAAAGTCGTTAAAAGTAGTTGATATCATGGTGTCTATATGGCTGTTTTATCTACTCACATTAGCCATACATTCAAGAGATTTACTCTACCTATGGCCTCACCCTTAAGATGTTACACTGGAGAATATAAGCACCATATCATTTCCTTACTTTGATTTCTTCAGTTCTGGTTGCTAATGCTCATGGGTCACTTTGTACAGAGTTCCAAACGTCTCCCATCCAGGGGATGTGGCTTCACCTCAGGTGGCAGCTCCTCGATTTCCATTTCCTTCTGCATCAGTAGTTTCTCCACAGTCACCTACCCACAAAAGGCTTACATTTCAAGCTCTTCCCTACCCTTACCTACTTCAGTAAAAAATTCATTTTTGCTCGGAAAAGTCCCTCCACACATCCTAGTGTCTCTGACATTGTCATTTGTGGCCTAACTCTATCCCTCATTGATCGCAAAGGTGAAAGGACTCCCATATCTATAGGCATCCTTTCAAGGCTGAGCAAAAGCAAGCTCTAAGAAAACTATTTCCAGGTCAAAGAATGGGCTGTAAAAATGGCCCACCGACTGCATTCTTAAAAAATGTCAAAGTCACAAAAGACAAATGTGGAGAGTTGTTCCATATGAAAGGAGACTAAAGGATCACAATAAGTAAGTACGATGAGTGGCCCTTAACTGGATCCTGAACTGGAGGAAAAAAAAAAAAAAAAAAAAAAAAACAAGCTGCAAAGGGCATAAAAATCCAGTGTTCATGCTAAATTACTCGAGTTGATAAGTATACTGTGGATGTGTAAGGAAAGGCTCTTTTTCTTAGGAAATACACAGCAGAGCATTTAGAACTAAAGGGTCATGATGTATGCCATCACATTTCAAAAGTCTGAGACAAAGAATAATGTTTATAGAGAGAAAAAGACAGCAAGTAGGACAAATTATAAACCAATAAGTAAATCTAAAGGGTATTGTGGCATTCTTACAACTTTTCCATAAGTGTCAAATTGTTTCCTAACAAATAATTTTAAGAAATGGCCCAGGGATGCCTGGTGACTCCAACTTTTATTTCGGCTCAGGTCATGATCTCAGGATCATGAGTTTGAGCCCCAAATCAGGCTCTGTGATGGCAGCGTGGAGCCTGCTTGGGATTCTCTCTCTCTCTCTCTCTCTCTCTCTCTCTCTCTCTCTCTCCCTCTTTCTCTGCCCCTCCCCACTCACACACATGCTCTCTATCTCTTTCAAAATAAATAAACTTAAAAAAAAAAAAGAAAGAAAAGAAAAAGACATGGCCCATTGGTCAGTCCCACTGGGTTTTAACTCCCCTTGAGATGAACAGACTGATGTCCACAGCCATCACCATTAAACCCAACTCCTGAAATTGAGGAATACTAAATTTTAAACAGTTTTATTAGGTTCTATCTTGGGCAAAAATATTGGGATCGTCTTATTACAACTATGGTTCCAACACTGTCAACATGCGTTTTAAAAAAATATTGGAGGGGCGCCTGGGTGGCTCAGTTGGTTAATCGTCCAACTTCGGCTCAGGTCATGATCTCATAGTCCGTGAGTTCAAGCCTTGCGTCGGGCTCTGTGCTGACAGCTCAGAGCCTGGAGCCTGCTTCAGATTCTGTGTCTCCCTCTCTCGGACCCTTCCCTGTTCATGCTCTCTCTCTGTCTCAAAAATAAATAAACATTAAAAAAAAAATTAAAAAGTATATATTGGAAAAAAGGCAAATGGAATCATAATACAACTACATATAAGGACAAAAATAATCCCATTAATATCATGGTTTCAAGCCCTTGCCCTGTAACCTACTAGCTCAATGACTTGGGAAAGGCCATTTTAAATCTTTCTTTTTCAATTTCTTTATCTGGAAAGTCCAGATACAAACCCTTGATTACATGATAAGTAGGAGCTATGAGTAAGAACACTAACTGAATCAGTAGGAGATAACCACACCTGAAATCTCTTTATTCAGAAGACCCCAATTTTTCTGAGTGCGTCTGGCACAACTCGCAGCTCAATAATCCATGGGCCAGGGTCCTACAAGCCCATAGATTGATTCTCCTTGCCAAGATGGAGTGCTCCCTTGTCTTATTTTTGCGTGTTGATATCACTGCCCTTGAATGGGAAATGCTGATCTACTGAGGACCCGCCACAGGCCAGATTGGGCACATTTCAGCCTGCTCCAGGCAGACACTTCTTACCTCAGGGTTTTCTCTTCCTATAGGCCCCCTCCCAGTGATGGGTTAAGCAGATTTCACTTAAATTCTACTTCCCTTCAAAGCTTTTCTACACTGGGATAGATCTGCCCCATGTTTGCTTTACCATGTCTCATTTTTCGGTACTTCCCTCTTATTCTTCACTTGCTCTCTGAAAATCAACTTAGAGTTGTCATTTTCTACTAACAGATACGTTTGTTGCCAGTCTCCTACAGAACAGAAACAAATATTCAGGGACAGGCGTCCACTACTCCTTTGTACACACATCAGCGTCACTACCTAGAAAGAAATCTATGGCTGCACAGAGAGTATGACCTGAATTTGGAAATTACAAACCAACCACCATATCTGGGGATGAAGGTGTGCTTCACCAGGGTCTTGATTAAGACAATGAGGGGGCTCCTGGGTGGCTCGGTTGAGCGTCTGACTTCGGCTCAGATCTTGATCTCCTGGTCTGTGGGTTCAAGCCCCGCGTCCGGCTCTGTGCTGAGAGCTCAGAGCCTGGAGCCTGCTTCGGATTCTGTGCCTCCCTCTCTCTCTGCCCCAACCCACTCCCATTCTGTCTCTGTCTTTCTCAAAAATAAATAAACATTAAAAAAAAAAAAAAAGACAATGAAAATTCCCAATCTGAAAGCTTGAGACAATAAAACATAAGGCTCTACCATGTAGCCCAGTGCTAAATAATACTGAATGATTTTTGTTAAAAAGGAAAGAATACAAAGGTTTTGGCACATGGCTTATGCAGTTGCAAATCCATACCAAAATACAGATATGGTTTAGAGATGAGTCTTTTAATTTTTTTTTGGTCTCAAATACATTTGTTTTCCAAGTGTTGGCTTTAGGAAAGCCTATGTAGACTCAGCATTTTAGGGTTTTGTATAATAAAATCATATGAGAAATAAGGAAAACTTTTCAAATCATAACGAACTGGAATACTGTATGATAAGCGGTATTTCCGTGCTCTGTTTTCCTTCCCCCAAAGAGAAAATAATTAATCACCTTTTTTTTTTTTTTCCAGGGAGTTAGAGAAGAGATTTCAACAACGGAACACAGGATTGTGAAAATGCACACCAGACCCAGGTAAGGATCTAAGAGGTAAATCAATTTAGCTCTCTATTCCGTATAATATGAAACTGAGGCTCCCGGGAGGTTTGCCCAGGACGGCTCAGCTACAGACAGCACATCCGGGTCTCCATTAGTCTCCTTGCTCCTGCCGCTGGCATTGTCTTGCTTCATGGGCCTGCACGTGGCAACCATTCCTCAGCCTCCTCTCCGATACCCCTCCCCTCCCTGTCAGGGCCTCTCCAGGGCTTTCTAGACAGGTTGCTTCAGAATAACATCTTGAAGTACTTATTTCCATCCTAGTTTTCCTTCTGTGATATTGAGATTGAACTGTAATGGAAAAATCCCGTTCTTGTTGACTTGAGGGTAATTTGATAGCATTTGTATCCAGGAATCTTTTCTTATTCCCTTCCTTTTACCTCCATTTATCCAACATGATTGAACGACTGCGGAATGAGAGGAACTGTGATAGATGCTGAGGGTGTAAAGAAGAGGAAGACAAAGCTCCTGCCAGAAAGAACCCAGAGAGTTCTTGGAGTTATTTCCACTGTCATTACGGTCACTATTTCTACACCATTATTGAAGGTGTAATCCGTCTGCCAGCTTGCAGTTCTCTTAGTTCTTCTTGCTTGTTTCTGTTTGACATGACATGGCCTAGCTAATGTTGGCTGTCATTTGTTTACATGAATGCTAATATTGTCTTCCCATCTATCCATTAGCCTATTCTTAATCTCTCTCTCCATCTACTTACTCCGTCAGCTGAAGATACCATTCTGTTGCCCAGGACACTGAATTGCCCAGTTTCTTAGTGGGCCTAGCACAGGCATGTTTCATTGTAATTACCTATTTCTCATAATGAATGGTCTTTTGTCCATGGGGTAAATAGTTTTGAGTTATGTAAAATGAAAATCTGGCATATGGTGATTTTTGCTCCTGTCCCCTTAGGGATGATCATTTTCAGGTGCTTCCTCCGCCATTTTTTTTTTAAAGCTATGAAATGACATTTAACAATAGTACCATATAATCAAATCTTCTCAAAATACCAGAAAAGATCAGTAAATGTATAGAAATTTGAGTCCTCATGTTCCTAATGGCTAGTCTCTTAATTAACAGCTTGGAGATCCCACCTGTTGTCAAAATAATTGTGCCACTTTTTCTTTAGTGTTTATATGATCCCCCCAAGACCCCCAGTTTGTTTGTTTGTTTGTTTGTTTTCCTTCTTGGAGACGTGCTTGATTTCCCCCTTCACGTTTCTCATAAAGTGTTTCAATACCCATTCTAACTGAAAAGAAGGACCTCTTTCTTTTCTAAAATACAAGAGCCTTCTTGACAGGGAGGGGCTCTGAAATAAAGGAAGAAGCCTTGTTAAAACTTTGAGCTGTGTTCGAACACATCCTAAAATGATTAAATTGTCTGTTCCGGTTATAAATTATAAGCTGGGTACTTTAAAGCCAACTCCCATTGACTAATAAAATGGAAAATATTGGGGTAGGCCAGATACTAGTTTTCTGTGAACTGCTTCTTTGTGAATCGCGATGCAAAATGTTCAGCAGAAGTGACAGTAAACAAAAGTTGGATTAAAAAGAAAATGCCCGGAGGATATGTGATTCACAAGAATTATGGAATCTGTTTCTGCTTCCAGATAAAGACTCCTAATAAATTATAAGCACATCCAGTGTAGCTGCTGAGACGGTAATAAATATTGATGTAAAACAAAACTCATGTTACCTTCTTTTTTTTTTTTTTAATTTTTTTTTCAACGTTTATTTATTTTTGGGACAGAGAGAGACAGAGCATGAACGGGGGAGGGGCAGAGAGAGAGGGAGACACAGAATCGGAAACAGGCTCCAGGCTCCGAGCCATCAGCCCAGAGCCCGACGCGGGGCTCGAACTCACGGACCGTGAGATCGTGACCCGGCTGAAGTCGGACGCTCAACCGACTGCGCCACCCAGGCGCCCCTACCTTCTTTTGCAGCCTGAATCTTGCGGTCCAGTCTGGCAGCTCTCTGCTACTTAGGCTTTAATGAAGGGAAAAGTCTTTATCTATTATTGTTTTTTGTTCTTTTGTTTTTTTTAGAATAAACTATAACAATGGAAAGCTCTAGGTCTCTCTAGTCAGGAGGCATTACAGTCCACATGGGAGGAATGGATTCTTGGGGAGACAAAAGTTTATGTGATGCGAAGTCCCCCCGAAGGTCAAATAATTGGTTACGTCTAAGGAAACTAGCACGTAACAACAATAACTGCTGGGCTTAGAGGCTTGCCTTCCTGGTGTTTCATGTAAAACCAGACGATTGAAGAGTCTACTCTGACTTTGCTCTACAAATTAAGAATCTCGAATATTTGATTTCCGAGTAATTGTTTGCGTTTCTGCCCTTAGCTTTCCTCCCCAGAATGCTCCCATTTTGAAAACTTTGATGACAAATCTGGCTTTCTGTGATTGGCTCTGATTTTCACTACATGCTGAAAATCTGGAACATGGTATAGAATAAAAAGATGCCTATTTCGGAAACTGGAAAATTCTGGACACTGGTTTAATATCTGCCTTGAGTTTGCTGTGAGGCCATGGGGAATTCATTCGGTATCTCTGCACCTCTATGATTTTATTCATGACATGAGAATGTTGGCCTGGATGACCCCTCTTCACTGTAGATTATGACTTTGTCAGCTCTAGCTTTGTACCCCCAAGGCTCATTAAAATTACCTTAAGAATGTAAAAACAAGAGAGAGAGAGAGATCCAAATCCCATCCCCAGATTTTCTAATCTAATCGAGCTAGGGTGGCACCTGGCCATGACTATTTTTAAAAGGTTCCCTGAAGTTTCTAATGGGGGCAGCCAGAGTTGACCACGGCTGCATGAAACCTTCTCAAGGCTTCTCGTGTCTCAGCGCTTGCTCAATATCGCTGAAACCCTGCACAATAGTCTGCATCCTCCAGTGCAGCATTTCTTTTTTACTGCTAGCTGCAGTTTTCCTCACCAGATTGTAAATGTCTTTTTGCTACGTTGTCTACCACTGCTCATGGCAGGTTCTGGATAAATGTTTGATGACTGAGCCATTTTCACTTACTGTACATATTCTTGAACTGCAAACAGTGATAGCTTTCGATTTTCCAAACCCTAAATGAGGTTCAGCTCGCGGTCTTAAGACCATCACCCTTTATGGTAGCGAGTCTGTTAATGAGCGACTTCTGTGCTGGACTGTAAACTCCATGAGAGCAGGGGCCATGAGTATCGACCCCTGTATTTACCACCTCGTTTCCGGTTAACCACACAGAAGCATTGAATACATCACTGTTGGATGAATAGGTCAATGAAAAAATAAGCACCTGAATGGATGCCTTGAAAGTCATGCCGGCGCATTATCTTGTCCGTGGAGAACGAACACACGGTCAGCGTTAACTTGAAGAGGTAGGTGTATGTGTGCACGTGTGTGCACGTGTGTCTGTGTGTGTGCCCCGGTTGTGGGTTACAGATGCACAATCTCTGTGAGCATCCTTAGGAGGATCCAAAAGCTGCTGAGTATCCCAAAAGATCCCTCAGCACCTCTTGGTTCTGCACAGCTGGTGGCTCTGACCTCCATAGCTATAGTCCTGGGAAATACGGTTTTAACACCGAGTGAACAGATGGTGGAGGGTGTGTTACTTAAGACAGTTTTGCCAGGAGGTAAATGTATGCTTTATAAATGTACTTCAAAACTATGCTATTTGATTTAATCACTTAATGCAAAGACAGCTGCATACTATATTTGCCTTAACTGCAGTTATATGGGTTATCTGCCAATCTGTTAATTATAGTATTTTGAAAGGCTTCAGGAAAAAAACAGTAATTATACAGATTGGGGGGGGGGAGGGGGGGAGAAAGGGACATTTTTGAAGCCTAAATTCAGACATTCATTCCCAGCTAACACAAACTTATTGAAGATTGAGAAAGCCTGTTAGGAAAGTGGGAGTGGATGGGATGGTCTCCCTTTGAAAGGGACATGTGTGTGCGCGCGCGCATGTTCTCCGTCGTCGGCATTAGTTACCATGGGTAACCGCCAGGGAGCTAGGAATGCAGCACTGTGCAACCGGACAGAGCTCCAGCCCACTCCCTAAGGTCTCTGAGCAACTGTTCAATTCCATAGAATTTTGAAGACCATGGGGGAGGGGAAGGGGAGGAAACAAAAAAAAAGTTACAGAGAGGGAAGGAAGCAAACCATGAGAGACTCTTAAAAACTGAGAATAAACTGAGGTTTGATGGGGGGTGAGAGGGAGGGGAGGGTGGGTGATGGGCATTGAGGAGGGCACCTGTTGGGAGGAGCACTGGGTGTTGTATGGAAACCAACTTGACAGTAAATTTCAGATTTAAAAAAATAACAAAAAAATAAAAAGGAGGAGGAAGATGAAGAGGCGGAGGTTATACTTTCATTATAAGTCATTCTGCCCTTGACTTTCTCATACTCTCCCAGAACCTGCTCACTCCCCAAGCTCTTTGGACCTACGTTTTCTCTGCTAAGCAGTTGCAGTAGTGATTAAGCAGGTTAAATTAACACTATATCAGGGAAGAGGAATATTTTAAGCTTAGTCCGACAGCTTCCTTTTCTTGCCAGGGACTAGATGCCACATACTTGTAGGAGAAGTCTGGCCCATTTTCCTGTCCCCTGGGAATTATGTTCAATGAATTTCATTGTCATTTTGAGAACATTTCCTCTCTGTGTGCAACTCTACCACAATAAAAGGTTTGAATGGGACCCAGGCTATAAATCAAAGAATTCTGGAAAGGGTGTTACAGATTATCTGGTCCAACTCTCTCTTTTCACAGGTGAGGAAACTGGGGACCCAAATCTTTAACTGACTGGCCTTCCCATATTAGTTAAGGAAAAATGGGAATTTTGGCCTGTGTCAGGAAGGGGAAATTAAGGCAGTTCATGGGAGGCCAGCATTCCAAAACAGGAGACATTTCTTTCTGGTGTATACGGAATGGCTCATGGGACAAGGTTGAGTGTGAGATGGTGAGTGTGTGTGTGTGTGTGTGTGTGTGTGTGTGTGTAAAATAGCTTCCAGAAAAGCTCTGTCGCTAGCCCAATTACTCACTTCTGTTGTTCCAAAGAAGCCATTGTTCCTAGGAGATATGTCAACCTGGGAGAAATTCCAGTTGTTTCGAGATTCACAGCCCCACACAAAGTCTAGGTGTCTCCTGGCATCCTTACTTAACCAGCAGTATATTGGCAATCCTTTTCTTAGACACTGTGATTTAGAATTAAAAAAACATCTCCTACTGTCATCAAAGTGAAAAGCTGTGTCTGTGTATGCCATTATTCTTGTTGCTTGGAGTCATTTCTGAAACAAGGGAACAAAACCAACTTTATTCAATCATCTACCAAATTCAAATGAAAACCCTCTCCTTATAGATCATTTAGGTTTTTCTTATTTATTTTTCTTTCTATCTAATAAGCTTTATTTTTAAAATAGAGAAAAAACACCAGACCTGCTCAAATATAGCCAACTAATCTTTGTGGGGGAAAAAAAAAAAGGCAATTTAATTATAATAATAAAAAAAAAGTGGGTTTTTCAACAAATGAGCCTGGGACAATTGTACATTCATATGCAAAACTATAAATCTAGATACTCTAGACATAGGCCTTATATCTTTCACAGAAATAACTCAAGTGGATCATAATCCCAAATGTAAGGTGCATAACTGTAAAACTTCTAGGAGATAACATATGAGGACTTCTAGCGGACTTTGAGTTTGGCAAGGAGGTTGTTTTGTTTTGTTTTGTTTTCTCATTAAAAAATGTTTATTTTTAGAGGGAGAGGACACTCACATGAGCAGGGAAGGGGCAAAGAGAGAGGGATACAGAGAATCCCAAGCAGGTTCTGTGCTGTTAGTGCAGAGCCCAATGAGGGGCTCGATCTCACAAACCAGGAGATCATGACCCGAGCCAAAATCAAGAGCCAGATGCTTAACTGACTGAGCTAGGTAGGTGCCCTGGCAATGAGTTTTTAGATATGACACCAAAATTCTGAGAAAATACAGGAAAAAAATTTGATCATTGGACTGACTTAAAAAAAACCTCTGCTCTGTGGAAGACATTGTTAAGAGAACGAAAAACAAGGTGCAGACTGGGAGAAAATATTTGCAAAACGTATCTAATAAGTGACTTGTATCCAAAATGGACAAAGAACCCTTAAAACTCGACAATAAGAAAACAAACTTAAAAAAACGTTGAAAAAAATTAAAAAAAAAAAGAAAGAAAACAACCCAATTTAAAAATGGGCAAAAGATCTGAACATACATCTCAGCAAACAAGATATGTAGATGGAAAATAAGTGTATGGAATGTCATACGACATAGGTCATGAGGAAAATTGCAAATTAGAATGAGATCCCACCACACAATCGAATGGCTAAAATGTAAAATACTGACAACACCAAACGCTGGTGGAGAAATAAAGCAACAGGAATTCTCATTCATTGGTGGTGGTACAAAATGGTACAGCCAGTCTGGAAGAAAGTTTGGCAGTTTCTTACAAAAATGAAACTAACTCTTTCTGCATGACCCAACGTTCATGCTCCTAGGTATTTACTCAATTGAGTTGGCAGCTTATGTCCACACAAAAGCCTGCACATGAGGGTTAGGCAGCTTTACTCATATTTGTCAAAATTTGGAAGAAACCAAGATGCCCCTCAGCAAGTGAATGGTTACCCAAACCGTGGTACATTCACATACTGGAATGTCATTCAGAGGTGAAAGAACGGAAAAGAACCAAAGTCATGGAGGAATTTTAAATGTCTATGGCTAAGTGAAAGGAGCCAGTCTAAAAAGGCCACACGCTATATAATTCCAAGTGCCTGACATTTTGGACAAGGAAAAACCATAGAGGCAGCAAAAAGATCAGTGGTTGCTAGAGGCAAGGGGGAGAGATTAATAGGTACTTCTCAGGATGATGACACTACTTTTTATGATGCCGTAATGGTGGATAAAGGCATCATGCATTTGTCAAAACCCATAGAACTGTCCACCCTAAAGAGTAAACTTTAATTTAAACTATGGACCTTGGTTATAACAATGTGTCAGCACTGGCTCATTAATTATAGCAAATGCACCAAGCACAACAACACAATATAATAACAGGGACAACCATGTGAAGGCCAGCGGGGGCGCGTAGATGGAAACTCCATACTATCTACTGAAATAAAAAGTATTTTTAAAACATCACATTTATTTTGAGCATCCACAGCTTTGGGTGATGATGCTATCAAAATGAAAATCTTTGGGAAATTCTTCTTCAGGCTACCTTAAGAGGCTGTGATGCATCTTTTTGAACATCTTCAATGCTCGCAAGCATTATTTTTTTCTTTGAGTTTCTGAAATAACCTAACGTTGTTAACAGGTAACATAAGTGGAAACTTTTGTTGATAAGTCTGGGAAATAATTTTTTTGTTTCAAAAAATAGGATTAAATATGCTTATGACAAAACGGGCCTGTGAAAGATGGATTCTTAAAAAGACTATGAACATGGGGCGCCTGGGTGGCTCAGTCAGTCGGGTGTCCAAATTCAGCTCAGGTCATGATCTCACGGCTCCTGAGTTCGGGCCCCGTGTAGGGCTCTGTGCTGACAGCTTGGACCTTGGAGCCTGCTTTGGATTCTGTGTCTCCCTTTCTCTGCCCTTCTCCCGCTCATGCTCTGTGTCTCTCTCTGTCAAAAATAAACAAACATTAAAAAAAATTAAAAATAAAAAAGACTATGAACAATGACAATGTTCTTACCATATTACATAGTTTCCCGAGATAACTGTTGTGGAAGACTGCCTTCATTTGGATGCTCAACTACTGATTTTAATAAAATCCATCGGAAATATTAACCCAGTCCCTCCTGCACATGCATAAGGAGGAGGCAAGAATGGAAAACAGAGATGAGGGAGTCAAGAATCAGGAACTTGACGTTAGAGATAAGGTGGCAAGAGAAGAAATGCATGGGACAATAGAGGAAATAAGAAAAAGGGAAATAATACCTGTTTATTCATAAGGGATTTTACTCACTCATTTTACCGGTGAAATAAATAATGTTGGAAATAGGTTAAAATTAAATATGTAATAGATAGGCTAACATTATTTTCTTACAGAATACAGAAGATACCCAGTTAATTATAGGAATGTAAGTTACACATATAAAACAATTTTGGGGTGATCATCCCTATTGCTTAGTATAGCCTGAGGGACAAGCTTACATGTCCTTTGTTCACAAAACTCTTGTTTCTCATAGATTCTGCTCACATAGAGCCACACCTTCTGTACTTTAAGTTGCCCTAGAGTGCCTCTTAAGTCTTCATACAGAAAGACTTTAGATAAGTGATTTAGAAATGGATTAACCCAACAAAGGGTGTTACCCGGTGCATGCCTGTGGCTGTCGGAAGCACAAGCTAGGACAGAGAGTTCAGGATGCAGCTTCTGTCTGAGAAAGCAGTCTCTCTTGGCCCAGGAATAGTAGAGAGAATGTCACCATCACTGAGAAGAACAACAATCTTTTGAAGAAGGAGAACGGCAGTCAGCCGTGGTGGACTTGGGGCATCATGACTTGTATTGCTTAGGGTACCAAGAAACTGCCTTAACACAACTGGATTCCATTGGATTCTTGTGAATATGATGTATATTAATAATTTGGAGTTCCCTACAAACTACAGAGACCAAGATATACTACTGACATTACCATTCATTTGCCACTACCTGCGATTTTTTGGTTATATATGGCTATTTTTTTTACTGACTTCCTCAACTAAAGACTCTATTTTTTAAAGTCAAGAAATATTATGTCTGCTTTTTGGCTCATCACGCCACACTGCCTTGAACATAGTATATGCTGAAAAAAATAAAAATTTGTTAAAAGTTTCACTTAGATTTTATTTAAATGTACGTAGATATTCAAAAGCATATGGGGCAGGTTATAAATTCGTTGTGCTTCTTTTTCCTTCTTGAATGTATTATTCTTTTCCTTCTTTAAAAAACTATATCTTAAACTTATTTCCTTTCTCTTTTCACTTTCACCAAGATGACTACAAATCCTATCACATTAATGTCATATGCTACTTGTTGCACACTTTACCTACATGCTCAAGACATGTGTGGAGATGGCTATTCTAACAAAACTGTGGAATTTTTAGAATTTCTATATACTCTGTTTGAACACTTAGGTTCAGACAGAGTGAGTGGGAGATGGGCAGAGAGAGAGACGGAGACACAGAATCTGAAGCAGGCTCCAGGCTCTGAGCCGTCAGCCCAGAGCCCGACGCGGCGCTCGAACTCACGGACCGCGAGATCATGACCTGAGCCAAAGTCGGACGCTAAACCGACTGAGCCACTCAGGTGGCTCTAGGTTCATCTTCAATTTCAGCACTGGTTTGTCTTTTGACCTATGTGTAAATGTATTTAGAGATGAAATATGAAATTTGACAATGATATAAAAAAGACCTTTTATAAAACTGTTAAATTTCCACAATATAACATACACATACCCTTTAAAAATTAAATCCCTGTTGTAGACTTTCAGTTTCTGGCCACGTTTAAGTAACTTCTGTGGGACCTACCATCCTGCTATTAAAGAAAAAAAATAGTATAAAATTTGACAAAATATGAGATAGTTATATTCAGATGGCGGGAACAGGTAGAGCAGGACTGTGATCTAGGAGGAAAAAGTCTAATTCAGATCATTCCTACACTCTCCCTGATGACTATAGCATTAAGATATTTTTCTGGACCATAGTGCAGGATAGCAGTACTCAAGCAGAGCACAGACAACACAAATCAGAGTCTGGGGAGACTAGAACAACTGAAGTCTTCAGGAAGATTACAAGAGAGAGAGAGTAGCGTTGCAGAAAATACCTCCAAGAGTTTGAATAGGATTCCTGTTGAATCTGTTGCTAAATGTTACACTGCACATATATAGGATGAAACTTCACAGGGGAGCCACTGAAGCCCTGTAAAATACAGAGTTCCCAGAATTCACACAGAGCTGAGAAACAAATGAGTCTGCCAAAGAAAGTGTAGAATCCTTGTGGAAAAAACAGGGCATTCAGCGTTGACCCTAAAAAAAAAACCAAAATGTTGCCTTAGTAATAGAGTTAAACTAGCTCTAGAGTAAAAGCTGTGCTAGGCCAGCCCTAAAAGTGCTTAAAAGCAAGACTTAAAAAATGAGGCTGATATGTAAATTACCATATCAGAACCATATCCACCACTGTTTTTTTTTTTAATGTTTTGATTTAATTGAGAGAGAGAGCACGAGAGGGGGAAGGTGGAGGGGTGGGACAGAGAGAGAAGGAGATAGGGAACACAAAGCAGGTTTCAAGCTCCAAGCTGTCAGCACAGTGCCCGATGTGGGCTCGAACTCACGACTGCTAGATCATGACCTGAGCCGAAGTCAGATGCTTAACTGACTGAGCCACTCAGGTGTCCCCCATATCCACCACTGTTTAAAGAAAGACAACAGAATCAAACAATTATATGCATAAACAATCTATAGCAAACTTCTAGAAATAAAAACCAGAGATGTCTAGCATATAATGAAAATTTATTAAACATGTCAAGAAGCAAAACAATATAGCCATGAGTAAGGAAAATAAACACAATCAGTAAATAGAAGCATGCAGAAATCCAAATAGTGGTAGAATTAGCTGACTTTAAATGAATTATTACACATCTGCTCAAGATTTAAAAGAAAATCTGACATCAAAAAAAAAAAAGAAAAGAAACAAATAAGTATTTCTAGAACTAAAAGATAACTGAAATTTTAAAAATTCACTGGACATGGTTAATGACAGACACTACAGAAGAGCACTAAAATTAAAGATATAAGAATAGAGAATGACAAACTGAAGCACACAAAGAGAAAAACTGGGGAAATGAACGCTGACTGAGAAAATATTAAGTGGGTTAATGTACATATAATTGGAGTCCCAGAAAAAAAGGATGATGACGAAAATATTTCAGTAATAATGACCATTTATTCCAAATTTGACAAAAATCTATAAGTTAACACATGACAGAAGATAGAGTATGATAACTTAAAGATGAATACCATAAATCACTAAAATAGCAAAATAAAGAGCTATAGTGTATAACTAATGGCAGGTAACATGTAACTATAAAAATATTTAACTGGTGCAAAAGAATATATAAACAAGGAAAATGGAATAAAGACCAGATGAGGCAAAGACAAACAGCAAGATGAGGGGTTTAAAACTAACCATATGATTTTTATATTAAATATCAATGGTCTAACTATCCCAATTAAAAAAAAAACAAAAAAAAAAAAAAAAAAAAAAAAAAACAAGGGATTTTCAGATAGAAAAGTAAGACCCAACTATATGCTGCCTATAAGAAATTTAGCTCACATGAAATAAACAATTCAGAAACAGGCTAAGGAACGATACAATAGCACTAATGAATAGAAATATGAAGTAGCTATATTAATATCAGACATAGATTTCAAAGCAAAGCATATTATTAGAGCTTAATAATTTCATTTAGAAATGGCAAAGGGATTAGTTCATCAAGAGGACATAGCAATTTTAAATGTTCTTGCAACTAATAATTTGATTTCAAAATACATGAAAACAAAAGAAACAGAACTACAAAGAAAAAATAGACAAACCTACAATTTCAGTAAGAGATTGCAATATCCCTATCTGAACCACAGTTTCAATCCATTTGATCCATTTATGGACCACTCCACCCAGCAAAAGTGGATTGCACATTAATTTGTAGTTGAAAGTCTTTCCACAAAGAAAACACTAGACCCAGATGGCTTCACTAATAAATTCTACCATTTAAAGAAGAAATAATACCAATTCTATATAAACTCTTCCAAAAAATTAAAAAGAATATTCCTCAATTTAGTTGATGAAGACCATGTTATTCTGATAACAAAATACAAAGACATACAAGAAAACCATAGACTGATATTACCTATGAACATACTTGTAAAATTTCTACACAAAATATAGCAAGTTTAATTGAACAATATATAAAAACATAATACATTATAATCAAAGTTAGATTTATCACAGGAATTCAAGGTTGGTTGAACATTTGAAAATAAATAAATTAAGGTACTTCAACATATTAATATACTTTTAAAAAATTCAACTCAAAAGACACAGAAGAATCACTGAACAAAATCTAAGATACTGATTAAAACTCCCACCAAACTAGGAAAAGAGGGAACATCCTAAGCCTGATAAAGGGAATAGACAAAAAAACCTACAGCTATATCATGCCAAATAGTAAAAAAAAAAAAAAAAAAAAAAAAAGAAAGAAAGAAAGAAATTAAACAGGACAAGGAAATGAGTGAACTCTCACCACTTCTATTCAATATTACACTGGACCTTATAGCTAATGCAATAAGACATGAAAAATAAATTAAAATTATCCATACTAGAAAGGTAAAAATAAAACTTTTTATTCACAGATGATATGATTGCCTATATAGAAAATGAAATAAAATCTGCAAAGAAGCTACTAGAAATAGTAAGAGATTTAGTAAGTTTGAATGCTACAAGATCAATATATAAAATTGCATGGCTATATAGTAGCCGAAAAGAACCAGAAATTGAAATTTAGAAAACAATACCCATTAAAATAGCATCAAAAATATAAAACACTGAGGAGAGATAAACCTCACAAAAGATGTGAAAGACTTGAACTCCAGAAACTATAAAAGGTGTCTTAGATATTTAAATAAAGAAGAAATAGGAGTGCCTGGGGGGCTCAGTCGGTTGAGTGTCCAACTTCGGCTCACGTCATGATCTCAAGGCTTGTGAGTTGGAGCCCTGCATCAGGCTTTGTGCTGACAAAAGCCTTTGTGTGTCTCTCTCTTTTTCTGCTCCTCCCCTGTTCACACTCTCCCCCGACTCCTCTCAAAAATAAATAAACTTAAAAAAAAGGAAGAAGAAGAAACAGACTTTGCTCATGAGTCAAAAGACTCAATGTTGTTAAAGTGTCACTTCACCTCAAGTTGATTTATATATTCATAATAATCCATTCAAAATCATCAAAGGCTTATTTGTAGAAATTGAAAATTTGATTCTAAAACTGCTATGGAAATGAAAAGTGCTCAGAATAGCCAAAAACACTTTGAAAATTAAAAACAAAGGTGGAGGATTAATACTACTATATTTCAATGCTTCTTTTAAAGCTAGAATAGTGAATACTTTTGTATGTATGTAAAAATAGTGAAATAATCGAACAGAAATAGACTGGCACATAAATGAACAGCTGATCTTCCCCAGTGGTGCAAAGATAATTCAGGGGAGAAAGGACAGTTCTTTCCACCAATGGTGCTACAACAACTGAACATCCACACGTTAAAAATGAACTTGGATACATACCTCACACCACATATGAAAATTAAATCAAAATGGATCACAGAACTAAATGTCAAAACTATTATACATTTATGAAAAAAGATATGAGAAAATCATTGTGACTTTGAGTTAGACAAAGTTTTTGAGATGCATGATATATACAAGAACAAATTAATAATTGGGCTTTATTGAAATCAAACTTCTTGCTCTCTGAAAGATAGTGGTGAGAGAATGAAGAGAAAACTAGACAAAGATGAAAAAATATATGTATATATATATACATATATATACATATGTATATATATATGTATATATATGTATATATGTATAGATATACGTACGTATATATACACATATATATAAAACAAAGGACTTGCATCAAATATATATATTTGCATCAAATATATATATATACGTACATATATATGTATATATGTATATATATGTACGTATATATAAACGTATATGTATACGTATATATACGTATGTATGTATATATATGTATATGTATATACATGTGTATATGTATATATGTATATATACGTATGTATATATGTATGTATATATACGTATGTGTATATATATGTACGTATATATATATACATATATATATATATATAAAACAAAGGACTTGCATCAAATATATATACAGAACTCTCAAAACTCAATATAAGAAAAACAAGGGCGCCTGGGTGGCTCAGTCAGTTAAGTGTCCGACTTTGGCTCAGGTCATGATCTCGCGGTTCATGAGTTCTAGCCCTGTGTGGCACTCTGTGCTGAGAGTTCAGAGCCTGGAGCCTGCTTCGGATTCTGTGTCTCTCCCTCTCTCTCTGCCCCTCTCCTGCTTGCACTGTGTCTCTCTCTCTCAAAAATAAATAAACATTAAAAACAAATTTTAAAGAAAAACAAGCCATAATTTTTGAATGTGCAAGACAGATATGAATACTTCACCCGAGAAGATCTATAGAGTTAATAAGCACATGGAAAGTTACCCAACATCATTATTCATGAGGGAAATGCAAATTAAGACTGCAGTGTAAAACTGCTACATGCCTATTGGAACGACCACAATTAAAATGCCTAACCATACCAAGTATTGGCAAGGATATCAAGAAACTAAACGTCTCATACTTGGCTGTGGGAACATAAAGTGGTACAGCTTAGAAGTTCCCTATAAAATTTTATACACACACACACACACACACACACACACACACTTTTCTCTTGACCCAGCAATTCTACTTGTAGGTTTTATTGAAGAAATACAAATGTTCTATCAACACAAAAGCTTTTTCATGAATCATCATAGAGTCTTCATTTATCATAGCTGAAAACTTAAATGTCAACCACAGTGGTACAAATAAATAGACTGTAGCTACCCCAGCAGTGAAATACCACTGAGGAACGTACTCCTGATACATACCATATAGACGATCTCAAAAACAAGCTGAGCAGTAGAAGCCAATACAAAGAGAATACATAATATGTATGATTTCATCCATATGAAATTCTTTGATTTCTTCATTTTTTTCATTTATTTTATTCATTTTGAGAGAGAGAGAGAGCATGAGCAAGGGAGGGGCAGAGAGAGAGGGAGAGAGAGAATCCCAAGCAGGCTCTGTGCTGTCATGACCTGAGCCAAACTCAAGAGTCGACGCTTAACTGATTGAGCCGCCCAGATGCCCACATATGAAATTCTAATAAAGAAAAACTAGGGGCACCTGGGTGGCTCAGTCGGTTAAGCATCCGACTTCAGCTCAGGTCATGATCTCACAGTTCATGGGTTCGAGCCCAGCGATGGGTTCTATGCTGACAGCTCAGAGCCTAGAGCCTGCTTCGGATTCTGTGTGTCTCCTTCTCTCTCTGCTTCTCTGTCTCTCTCAAAAATGAATAAACATTAAAAAATTAAAGAAAAACTAATCTGTAGTGACAGAAAACAGGTCAGTTGTTGCCTGTGACGGGATATACTCACTGCGGGGGAAGGACACTTGACTGAAAACGGACACTATCAAATTTGGGGGGATACTGGAAGTGATTGGCGTGCAGATTTATCAAAATTCATTCAGATTGACAGTTAAACCTGGTACATTTTACTGAATATAAATATGCCTTGTTAACAGTGATTTTAGCTCTAGTTTGTCTAACTCCACAAAACATCTTGACCAGGGCATCCGTTCAATGGTGAGATCTACATCATTCTCTATGCTCACTGTACCTCAATTTGTTCTTTACTTCAAAAAAAAAAAAAAGAATTAATGGGCATTAAAGGGAGAAAAAAAATCCTTCTAGAGATGTGCCAGCTTGCTTTCAAAACAATCATTTATATAACTGAGATTAAAATGTAACTGGGCTTTTCAGCCGAAGCCGATAAAGATCTGGGTTGCTGAAACTTGTTTTGCTGCTCTATAAAATAGCGGCAGAATCACTGGCACTTATTAGGCATGAATCGTGGCGCAACCTTCCTGTTTAAAGACTTGAGCAGAACAGTTGCATTCCGAGCTGTAATGAGGTGGTTGAGGGCAGGATAGGGTCTGTGGGTGCAAGAAGGCTTGTTGGGGGTTTATGCAACTGTTCCCATTTAGTAACGATGACCCTTGAAACTGGCTTGTGCTTTCAAATCCTGTTTTAGTCCGGTTCATACCATTTTTTGCCTCCAGGAATGTAGCTACGGCTACACTTCTGGCAAAAACAAGAGTGGAAATGAAGTCAAAAGATGTGGCTTTGATTCCTATTCTGCCTCTTTTTAACCTGTGTGACCTCAGACCAATTATTCAACTACCTGATCTTTATTTTCCTCATATGTAAAATGGAGATCATTGCCCTCATCACATGAGTGTTTTTAGCGTTTCATTTTATAACATATCTGAGTCAACTGAGTCATCTTAAGCCCCGAGTAAATAATGGTTGAATAGGAAACCGGAGTTTTGGGCAAAAAGCTAACGCGTTGGAGGCCACCAAGAACTAATGCAGCAGATAACGGAGGATGGTTGAACTATTACATTGTGCCCCACTAGAAGAGGATTAATTGACTGTTACTCTCCGGGGCAGGCTGGCCCCCAGAGTCAACCGACAGAAGCTCTGCAAAGTTGGACAAACTGGAATGCTCGTTGAACTGGATTCCACATTGGGCTGAGGTTATCCCTTCCTGCTGAATGTTTTCAAGCATCTCATTTGAGCAATCATCTTATCCATAGGGAGGAAAAGGATTCTTTCACAGACCTCTCTCCCCTATAAAAAAAAAACAAAACAAAAAAACCCTCCTCGGGAAAAGTTGCCAAATGAAATATCTCATTCAAATTGGGTGATATTCATGAGATAAACAGTCCTGACAGGCTTCCAATTCCAGAAAAGTCATTGCACAAATGCAGGTCTTCATACCTGAAATACCAATGCTCTGCTCCAAGGTCTAATCTGTTCTAAGGAGATAAAGGTAATATATTGGAGGTTAACTTGTATTTTTTTTAAAGACAGAAATGTCCGGATCCACTGTGGCTATCTCCCAGGGAGTCCCCTTTAAAATTATCAGTAGATTGCCTTGATACGAGCACACTGTCTCCTTGCGATCACGTCCTTGGAGTTTCCTAAGAAGGACCAACGTAAAACAACAGTGCCTGAGTAATAACAGACTTATACACCAAGGAGATAGACTGAGCCAGGAGGATTTTCGTCTCAACAGCTCTCCTTGCAAACCCTTTCCAGGAAGTTATTTGTCAAGCCCTAGGTCACATCAGAATTAAATCCGTTGCAAATCTCCGAAGTGAATTTATGCAGAAGGGGCAGAACACAGCACTATGGAATTATAAAAGCAATGGTTTTTGGTTATAACACAGGAATTTTGGAGCAGATTCATCACCAAAGCCAGTAACTGACAGCACTGTCTTTGAGACACTATAGTTTGTTTGCAATAATCTCACCGTCTGTTTAAAGCTTCTCCGCTAAAATAATTCACTTCTCTTTAGTTGGAGAAACATACGTGGCAGAGAGCACGTTTGTGTGCAGAGTGGAAACTTTAACATTAGCAAATACAGGTGTTAAAATTAATTTGGTGTAGTTATCAATGTCAAACATTTATTAATCTAGAGACTTTAGCTCCTATAAGGAAGAATAGGAGTGTCCAGCATAATGTTTAGAATTCAGATATACTTAATGTGCTAATTTCTGTTGGACACACGGACCATGTGTTCTATGCCCAGCCCTGCTCTTGGGAATAAATAGTTATTCAAAAGTATAGGTCAGGGAGCCTGGGTGGCTCAGTCGGTTGAGCGTCCGACTTCGGCTCAGGTCATGATCTCAGGGTCTGTGACTTCGAGCCCCGTGTCTGGCTCTGTGCTGACAGCTCGGAGCCTGGAGCCTGCTTCGGATTCTGGGTCTCCTCCTCTCTCTGCCCCTCCCACGCTCATGCTCTGTCTCTGTCTCTCAATAATAAATAAATGTTAAAAAAAATTTTTTTAAGTATAAGTAAAAGTCTAACCATGTCTACAGTTTTCTAAGGAAATCCCATATTTGTTCAAAATGTTTCTCCATGGCATTCCATTTCTCAAATGGTAAAATTACCATTTCTGTAAGTATGTTTGTAGAAAAATTTACTTCTAAGTGTTCCAAGGCCAAAGATACTAGCTACGTATTGTTTTTATCCTTCAGAGAAAAGTTTAAGTACAAAATGCTGAAGACTACAGTGACAATCACTGATAGAGCTGAAAGCAGAACCTAGAAAAATGATTGGATTTTTATCAGTGACATATTACAACATAATCTTTATTGGGTAAAATACAAAATAAACACTTATGAAATCTGTCTAAAATAAGTCAAAGAAAAATTGCAACCAAATCTTTCTTTTTAGCAGAAGTGAAAATCTTCCTTTTGTTAGGAGAGAAAGAGAAAGACAATGGAAAACGATGATTTTAAAAAGCCACTTTTCTCTTTTTTTTTTAAATGTTTTTATTTATTTTTGAGACAGAGAGAGACAGAGAATGAACGGGGGAGGGGCAGAGAGAGAGGGAGACACAGAATCGGAAACAGGCTCCAGGCTCTGAGCCATCAGCCCAGAGCCTGACGCGGGGCTCGAACTCCCGGGCCGCGAGATCGTGACCTGGCTGAAGTCGGACGCTCAACCGACTGTGCCACCCAGGCGCCCCTTAAATTCTAGCCATGGCATGCGATAATAGCATCGTGAAAAGCCAGGCTTCTAAGTATCAAGTATTTCATGAGGCTATTGTTGTGATCCTCTTCATATAGAATTTCTTATTCAGATTACAAAGAGCTTGGCGTTATCACCTATACTTTCTGACCCTAAGGTAAATTTTCAGGAATGGAAGATTTTCTTAAGGACTGACTGAACAATTGGGGGCGCCTGGGTGACTCAGTCGGTTAAGTGTCCAACTCTTGATTTCAGCTCAGGTCATGATCTCAGCGTTCATGAGTTCAAGCCCCACATCGGGCTCTGCATTGATGAGGTGATGGTGCAGAGCCTGCTTAGGATTCTGTCTCTCCCTCTCTCTGCCCCTTCCCACTTGTGCACTTGCTCTCTCTCTCTCTCTCTCTCCCTCTCTCAAGATAAAGAAATAAACTTAAAAAAAACAAAAGGACTGAACAATTAATTGATCTAGTGCTTAGTAATTTTTCAATAACACAGAAAAGCCTAAATGTACTCTTCTTTTTGCCCTAAGCATTTACTTCAAAAGCAGCTAATAAAAAGAATATAATCAAACTCTCAAATTTGGAAAGGGGTATCTATCACATTCTACTCTGCTTTGTGTCTTAGGTATGAATCTGAGGAAATACAATGTTCCTGTATTTAGAAATGAGAAAAACAAAACAAAACAAAACAAAAACCTTTCCTGAAGAATCCATTTAGCTACTCAGGAGAAGGCTTGGCTGGGGATGGAGAAGAGGTTGGGGGTGGGAATTCAGGGGTAGGGAGGGTAATGGAGACAACCCAAAGAGCATGGACTCTACTGCCCTCTAGTGGGCTTGGACTCCAGAAAATATTAAACCGTTTCATGGATTTCCTTTATTCTCTAGCAGCTTTTTTTTTTCCTTTGAGAATTTAAAGTAAATGGAAAGGTCTTTAACCAATTAACGTTTCCTGAAGTCTCCGGAGCGGCCATATTTTACTGCATCAGTCATAGTTATCATCTGGTCCCTTATTTTTTCAGGTCACGAAGGAAGCATACCAAGCACAGAATCAGCACCATAAAAGCGTCACAGGAAAGTGCTTCCCTCCCCCCTCCCCCTCCCACCCCCACCCAACCCAATAGCGCAGTTTCAGAAATGTAGGCACATTTTCCTCAAGTGTCTCCACTTGTCCTAAACATCTAGCTTTCTTTTTACACTCTGGAGCTCAGGGATGAAGATAAATCTGGCCCGGTGGTGTCACTGTTGTACTGCATGCGCACACCTGAACCCACATACTGAAACCTAAATGGTGATGCTCCTGGGGTAAGCCATAGATTTTAATGTGGGCGCAAGTTTATTTCATCTTTTACATTTATTTATTGTGTCTCTGAAAACCGTAGGCTAATCCTTAATTCCCTTATTCCTAAATTTTCCCTTCAAATAGGACTTGCACTTTTTAGAAACTTACACTAAAACATCTTAATAGTGTTCCTTGCTAATCTATATTGATCAATTTCTAATGCATTTCCATGTACTGAGTGTACTTTGTAATCACATATAATCCAACTGATACTATGTACAGATGCTTTTTCAACTGCACAACATATTAAATTACCACAAAATGGCTCTATTTTATATTCTGATATTTTAATCCCTATTATACAAACCTAGACATTTAATCAAGGTTATGTAGGGAATCTGTGCCAATAATAACCACAATAGTAATCAAAGTATCATTTAGCTTAGTTTTGCTTTTGTGTAACTGTCCCAAGGCTTAGTTGTTGGCATGATAAGAAACTGATGGGGGCATTTGCCTTATATTACCGTGGGTAGGGCAGATAAAAGTTAAATGAACTCCAAATCACAGATACCGTTTAGGAAACCATGATCTTTATTTAATACTTTTTCAGCAAGTTAGTCATATGTAGCTTCCTCATCTGTCAAAGAAAGACTTGAATTGAAAAGATCTTTCAAGTAACTTCCTGCTGGAAATTTCTATATATTGATGGCTATGAATTCCAGTGGCTTAATGTCTGAATTTTGGGGAGGACGGTTCAATATGTTAATAATAACAATCAGCTATTACTTATTTGTCTTCTTTACCCCAACTTCAAATGAACAAGATTAGCCAAGATGCATCGGGCTCATTTTCCTTGAATTAAGCTAATATGGTACGATACTATTATTAGAAATTATTTAAATGAACTCTTTTAAAAACATCATTTTCATATACGTGCGGTAAATTAAGAGAGCCACTGACTGTCAGAAAAGTTGGGACTTTTAGTCCCAGTTTTACCACAGATTACTGGCAATTTTGAAGATTACTCGTGTAGAACATGATTGCGTTGAACTGCATTCTTTCCCAATTTAAAATCTTTAATCTTATTGAAAATCAGAAATTTCCAGGCATGTTGTTTAGTCATATTAATAACACCGTGCCGGGCCCATAGAATATGATCCATGTTTGGGCCAAATTCGACAAGCTAGAGAGATGGTAGCTAATTGGAGTATGAAAATATACCCAAGCACAGGAACTTACCAAGTAAGAACAGCCAACCTGCAAATATATTTTACCATTAAAGGACTGGCTTGTATTCTACACCTAATCCTCCAATATCAACTAAATTGTTTTGCTGCAACTTAATGGTTATGCCAACAGCTAACCCAATGTTTCCCTCTCCAGTTCCATGTTTGCTGAAGGTTAGACCATGCACAGAGGGTTTCCTTTTCACCACTCACAACTCAGTTAATTCCTCAAAAATAAAAGCACAACCCCTATCCAGTTCCTTTAGGGGAAAAAAAAAAATCTTTCTCTCTCAGGAAGAAAAAAAGAATGTATTATGTCCTGTTTCACTCTGTGGGTTAAAAAACTGAAGGAGACCCAATCCTTCTGCCCCAAAGCTCAAAATCTGTTGGGGAAGAGAATATACAGCTGAATTACTCTGTCAAATCAAAGGCTAGTGTGGGAGAGGTGTGCTCCCAAAAAGGTATTCCTTAGAACTTGAGCCTCACTAGATATTTTTGGCCAAGTGGGTTTGGAAAATGGTATCCACAGTCAGTGGCGATTTACAATATATTGCTATATTTGACATTTTGATAAATCAGACGCAAAACAGATCTCTTTAACCGTGTTTTACCAATGTTTCAGCCATTTATTTTTGGACCGTGGATGGTTTGTGAATATATCACATTTGAAAAATACTGTGCCAGAGATACAATTTTATAGGCACAAGAAGAAAGACGAATTCTGATTAATAATAGTTCCTATTTTCTGAGCGTTCATTATATTCTAGGTACACCGTCCATGAGAAGCACTGTAATGTATATTAGCCCATTAAATAGAAAACTTTGTGAAAAATAAAAAAAAAATTTTTTTTTTTTGAGCTAGAACTTAAAGAATGAATAACCCGGGGGCATGTTTGAGGATAAGGTTATTCCAGAACAAAGCCAAGTATAAATAGGAACGTAAAGGCCAGCCTATGTCAATCTCGTTTGGAAAATTATAAAGAGAACAATAGGCCATTCTCCATCAGAATGAAACTAGGGAGTTAGATGGGAAACTTGGGGCCAGGTTGTAGATGCCTCAAATACTGAGCAAAGCACGGACTTGTTTTTCTAACCAGTGGAAAGCCTGAGACGCATGTGGGCAGCAAGTGGTAGTTTTGAACAACTGGTCCGAGCGCTGTGATACATGTAGATCAAAGACAACAGGGGAGCCTGGGTGGCTCAGTCGGTTAAGCGTCCGACTTCAGCCAGGTCACGATCTCGTGGTCCGTGAGTTCGAGCCCCGCGTCGGGCTCTGGGCTGATGGCTCAGAGCCTGGAGCCTGCTTCCGATTCTGTGTCTCCCTCTCTCTCTGCCCCTCCCCTTTCATGCTCTGTCTCTCTCTGTCTCAAAAATAAATAAAAACGTTAAAAAAAAATTAAAAAAAAAAAAAAAAAAGACAACAGAAGCCACGCATTTGAAAGTCGAAATCAGGACTCAGAAAGAGCCAGTACTTTCTTCGCTTCTAGAGCTCTTGCACGGCAAGAGGTTTTCTGCAAAATCTCTGCACAAGTGTTTTACTCCTCAGTGAAGCCTACTTTTCTTCAAACATTAGCTGCTGACACATCCCCAACACTAGCTTTTCTAGGCAATTGATTTCAACTATTAACAGAATACACCATTAGTAGTGTTTGTTTATTTATTTATTTGGTTAAAAACTGCAAACGTGCTGATCCGCTTTGTGAGTTAAATATTTGGAGGTGAGGGAACCCATCTTATAAAGCAGCAGAGAGGAGTGGCCGGACACACGGCAGGAGGACCCATCCATTCAGAAGGATGGGCGAACCCTGCAAGTACAAAGGGCAGGTTTGGGTCAGCGGACAAACATGTGGCATTAGGGCAACCTGCGCTCCCAACCCAGATAAGGAGAGAGCAAGAAAGGACAGACACTAAGGTAAGCCGGAGGTGTATCTCTATCTCATTCAAAGCATGGGCAGATGACAACAATGACAAATGCAGGGCAGGCCATATTTGAAACTGGAGAGAGACCTCTGCCAGGGCCCAGGGGAGGAGGGCACTGCTGAATTATCTTTGCAGTTCAAGGAAGGAAGGTTTTTCCCTTAACAAGCCAGTCTGGGTACGGGGGGGGGGGGGGGGGGCTAACCATTGGCTAGAGCAGTGGTAAAATACGCCCTAAGGCCTATCTTCAACCAGTACCTTCTTCATCCCCAACTACACCCAGCTAAAATGGTGAAACAGCAGCCAGTTGGAAGCTGGAGATGGCCTTTGTGCATCGGGACTCAGAAATTTGCATTGTGGGAAACAGAAGTGCCCTAAGCCTTGTTGCCCTACCCCTTAGAGAATTTCCTACCTGGTAATGAAATACGCCCATGTCCTTGATGAAAGGCAGGAAGAATTGTTGTTTTTTGGTTTTTGGTTTTTTTCCTTCCATGTCACCAAACTCACCCAAGCCATCCAGTGCCTCCTCTTTCAGTTGGGGGACTTACCAGGACTGGTTCTGTCACATGGTGCATTGTCCACAGGTGATGGGGTGGGGAGGAGGGATACAGTGGGTGCACTGTTGGCCACCCGCATGTGAGCTGGCGACCAGGGATCATCACTCAAGGACAACGGGTCACTTAGTCTCTTACCCCCAGCCTCCTGGTCCTTATGCTGAGGATTCTTCCCCACCTCCTCACTTCAGGCCTCTCATGCCTTTATTCTTTCCCCCTCACAAGCCTCATTCTGATGGAGCTCTGTGGAGTGAAAAATTATGCGTTAGGCACCCAGACATTTTGCTTTAACATTTCTGCCATCAACCACTCTGAGACTCTGCTTATAGTTCAGTGTGGTCTGGGGCAGGGGAAAATGGCTTTTTGATTAGGAGAGAAAGAAAGAGAGAGAGGGGACGCGTGGAAAGGGGGGCAAGGGGGAAAAGATAAGAAATACATAGAAGACACACTTATTTACATTTCCAAATATAATCCCCCCACACACACCTGTGCACTGCTCTCTACATAACTCACATATCCTGGTTTGCCTTCCCTATACAATCTCCCAAGCTTTTTATTTTTGCTTGCTATCACTTATTTACGTGCTGAAACCAGGTAATGGGATGATTTTTACCGAGAAAAGTTGTCAGAGTTAGAGATTCAATGTATTTCCTAGGGGTTACTCTGTGCTACCCTCTATGACAGTCAAGGAGTACATGGAACTTCTGGGTTGTCCAGCAGTCCCAGGTCAACTTGCCATGCCTGGCAGGCACAAGTGGTCATTCCGGCTTGAAGGTGGAAGAAAGAAATGGGGCAGCACATAGGGAGAGGAAAGCATCAGAGAATGAGTAGGGGAGGCGATGTCAGTTTTAATCATTTCTTTGTGAGTAGAAGATTAAGAGAAGATACAGGCCAACAAAGAATTTGAAGAAGATTTAATGAGCATAGCATTTAAGATTTCGTAAAAGAAATAAATATTTAGACTCCTTTTACTTTTATTATTCGGTTGCCAGACTGTGGCGCTTCTTGGACTATGGCCCATTTATATTTGTACTACATATAAATGGGGGTTTACCTATTGATCATGCCTTTATGAAAATCCACCATAGAGTTCAAATCTACCATAAAATTTGTATTTGGAAATCTGGAGGGGGCCCACAAGAAAGCCAAAGAGGGTGGAAAGTTGATAAATAAGCTATGGGTAGAAAAGGCATAGTCTTCAGGGATGTCATGTTTAATGATGGAAAACTAGGGGAAAATAAGACTTCACGAAACTATTCAACTCACTTAAGTCTCGTGGATTCTGTTTGCTTTATATTTGTCAAGAAGGGGTTGCAAGTACCTCTTCCGGATGAAATGTTAATAAAATCATGGGAGTGAGCTGTGGGCTTCAGTCTTTGTGGCCAAACAATAGATTGGAAGTGAAGGCTTCCCTTGACTGTTAGAATCAGATTGTCCTTTCCCTCTCAGCCTAGTGTTACGCAATGGTCTCTCAGTCCACTCGTCTTAACTAGGATACTTCATGCTGTGATCCTTCTTAAGGAAAGGCTTTCCAGCATCGCCCTTTTCCACTTGTACTGATCCAAACTAAAGACCACGCCCTTTCGTTTCCAGGAACTTGGTACCTACTTGTTTCTCTGAGAGAGGCAAGGAATCATTCTTCCTACAGTCCTAAACAAAAGCAATGATAATCATGTGGACGGGAAGCATGTCAGTGCTGCAAGGGACGTGCTGCATTGGGGTGTGAAGAATGCACCAATATCCTTCACTAGAGGGAGAGTTGCTTGGTGTGGGGAGAAGGCAAGGATGGGCAAGATCCCACAGAGGATGTCTTTGCAGTCACCGAGCCTCTCCCAATCATCTACTTCTAGTAAATACTCACTGTCTAGACACTTCATGCAGAATATAGGTAAGAAAATACTTCCTGGCCCAAAGACTATTCTGGTTATCAACACTCAGCTTATTTATCAAATATCTAATCCATAGCCCTGTGTGTTCAGTTTTTTGTTAGTACTTTATTTTGATTATACCTCTAGCCAAATCTATCCTAAGAGAACTATCTGGGAGACTGGGACACTTACTGAGTGATTTAATCCAGAAAACTAATTTCATCTGAAATATCTAGATTTTTGGCTTTACTTCATTTCTTCTCTCAGCCCATCTGTCGTGATGCTTCTCAGAGGACTTTGGATGGTTCACAGGCTGAAGGGCAGAGGAAATAATATTTTCCTTGCGTGGTACCAAGCACCACTGGAATGGACTATTCTGATTATCATTACTATTTCCTAAGATAAAAGTCAAGGAGATTGAGAAGGCCCAGGTGCTAAGTTTTATAAAGATTCATTGTTTGTCCAGAAGATAGGGCACTCATTTTGATATGCTGTATAAAGTGGGTTTGATTCAAGGAGATACATGTATTTTCTTTTTTATGATAAAGACTATCTTGGTAAACAACTCCAATTAAGAAGAATTCAAATTCCAGAAAGGTCTAAACCATACTGCTAGCATCTACCTGGATAGCATCCGTTCCCCCTGGAAAGCATCCATTGGACTTAAGTTTTGGCAATGTCTGCAGAAATAAGCAACAATGACAATCTGCCCTTCGTGCCTTTGACTGTGAGCAATTTTTTCTATTTCCTCAGAGTGAAAAATAGCCATGACTTACCATCGTTCTCTTAGTCTCATTTTCCCAAAGTTAAACAAAATGTTTAAAAAGAAGGGAAAGAGAAGATACAAGCCAGCAATTCCCCCCATTGGCGTAATTCTTGGTTTGTTTTTTCTTGATCTATCTTAGTCTGTCCCAAAATGATTTTACCATCCATTTATCTTTAGTCACTAAACACTTATGAAGCCCTTGGTAATTGTATGCAATATGTGAGGTTTTGTAAGTTCTCTTTGTCCTCAAATTCAAATTAGAATTGACCTCGCCCTTTTGTTTTCCATGGGCTCTGAGGAAGCCTCTATTTAACCTTCATATATAATGGTAGACATTTTATCAGAATAGGCTTGGAGCCAATGATCTTCCCCTTTCCTCTAAGCTAACTTTTTCCCTTTAAAAAATAAATAAAATAAAATAAAATAAAATAAAATAAAATAAAATACCTTTTTCCTTCTTCCTCCCATCCTTCTTCTTTTTCTCCCTCAGCCCTCTTACCATTGTTAAGCAAAACTCCTGAGCTAATATTATGTTCAGTATAGTAATAAAGCCCATAATGTAGATAAAATAAAGCAACAAAGTACAATCATTTCCAATAAAACATGTATATCCAAGACACAGCGAAGATAAAAACAATGGAAATAGCATACTTGGGAATGGATGTGGGTTTGTTCTTCAATGGATCTATTGTGAATATATTTTTATAATTATATATATATATATACACACACATAAATGTTACATATATACGTATATATATATGTAATATATATGTATATATGTATATATGTATTTTTAAAATTATGTTACTATATAATATATATAACATATGTTTTATATATAAAATATATATTTTTAAGTTACATATATATTTTACATATATGTATATATGTATATGCATATATATGTATATATGTATATGCATATATATGTATATATGTATATGTATATATGTATATATGTATTTTTTAAAATTATATATATGTTACTATATAATATATATAACATGTTTATATATATATAAAATATATATATTTTTAAATTATATATATGTTACATATATATGTATATATATGTATATATGTGTTTATGTATATACGTATATGTATATATGTATATGTATATGTGTGTATATGCATGTATATATGTGTATGTATATATATGTGTGTGTATGTATACATATACATATATATACACAAACATATACATATTGTAAAATAAGAATTATATACCACCTCATACACTGGAAAAAATGGGATATATGTGATTCATTAATAAAGCACTGCATCAGTAAGGATGTTTCATTTATAAGGCTATATAACAGGAAAATGACAGCATATATAGACAGTGTTGGTTAATGTGATAACTTTTAATCAAAATAGCTATAAATGTGTGGTTTAGCTAATATGCAACAATGAGCTAGGCTTTTAAACTTTAAAAAAGTGCTTTGACTTTCAAAAACCTGGGTAGAAGGTATTATTCCCATGAATACATTTAGAGAAACTATCTGGCCCTAGTAAAGATTAATGAATCCAATCCCATTTTTTTACTCCTTTGAATTTTAGAACATTTTCCACAATCCCATTCAAATTCTTTAGTTACTAAATTTCTATTCTCTCCAGTATTCAGAGTCCCCATATGGAAAGTCAAGTTAATTTTAATTATCTTTTTCTTGTTTTTCACGTGGAAGGTGAAAAATAGATAAGCTCTCTTTCTAGTACTAACATCATGGTAAATATGTCACAAAAAAATATGATGCACGGTCACAGAGGAAAGTTCACCAAAGACTTGCACACTTTAGGACTTGCTATCACAACTTCATTTTACTTACTTACTTACTTTATTTATTTATAAGTTGATTTGCTTATTTTGAGAGAGAAAGAGAGATAGAGAGAGAGAGCGCACATGAACCCATGCACACGTTGGGGAGGGGCAAAGAGAGAGAATCCCAAGGAAGCTCCATGCTATTAGCACTAACTGGACTCTGGGCTTCTGGACGTGGGGCTTAACTCCAGGTTCCATCTCACACACGGTGAGATAATGAACTGAGCCAAAATCAAGAGTTGGCTGTTTAACCAACCAAGCCACCTAGGCGCCCCTGCCATCACAACTTCTCACGGGCACATCTATCTACCAGGTGGTTAAACACACTGTATTCTCTGGGATCTCAATTCTGTAAATGTTTAAGGGTGATTCTTGACCCTTCGCTAGAGTCTAATATTTAGATAATTGAAAAACATGGTTTCTTTTATAAAGATTCATAAACTATTTTATTAGCATAAGGAGATTGAGAATGTTTTAGAAGCTTACCCTATTCAATGTACAAACCTATAAATCGGTCTGCTCTCCAGTTCAGAAAAACACTACCCTTCATCACACCCAAAGAAAAGTGTGCAGTATCCCAAATAGAAGCTTCTATTTTCTGGAGCACCTGGGGGGCTCAGTTGGTTGAGCAGCTGACTCATGATTTCAGCTCAGGTCACGATCCCTGGGTCTTGGGATCCAGCCCTGCGTTGGGTCCCATGCTGAGTGTGGAGCCTGCTTGGGATTCTCCCTCTCTCCCTCTGTCCCTCCCCTGTTCATGCTCCCTGACTCTCTCTCTTTCTCTAGAAAAGAAGAGAAAATAAAAGAAAAGAAAAGAAAAGAAAAGAAAAGAAAGAAAGAAAAAGAAAAGGAAAGAAGAGAAGAGAAGAGAAGAGAAGAGAAGAGAAGAGAAGAGAAAAAAAGAAAATAAAAGTTTCTACTTTCCCAACCCTCACCTAAATCTTAAATGGTATGAACTCACACAGACCTTGAAGCTTATTTATTGTGAAATGTGATCATCACTTGGGAGAAGTTCTGTTTAAATGTAAATCCCCAGGATGCCTGGGTGGCTCAGGGGGTTAAGCAGTGAAGCATCTGACTTCAGCTCAGGTCATGACCTCACAGTTCATGAGCTCAAGCCCCACAGAGGGCTCTGTGCTGACAGCTTAGAGCCTGGAGCCTGCTTCAGATTCTGTGTCTCCCTCTCTCTCTCTCTGCCCCTCCTTGCTCATGTTCTGTCTGTTTCTCTCTCAAAAATGAATAAACACTAAAAAAAGAAAAGCAAATCCCCTTTCCTTGAATCCTTAGAAACTCAAAAATTAAAAATTAAAAAAAAAATTAACCATTAGTACTACATGTAACTTCGACCTTACATTTCCCCATCCAGTTTAGTATCAGTCGCTTAAGAAATATGATTTAATATGAAAGAAAGGAATACCCGGAAGACATTCAGACTTACCAACTTCCTTCTAGAAGACTGTTTAGTCTACCAAACTAGTTTCTTCTTTGTTCTCTCCCTTCTGAGACGGGATTGTGCATGAAAAGGAGGATGAACATAAAATCTATCCCAATTTAACACAGAGGACTAAGGAAGATAGATTATGTGAGTGATGGATATTGTACAATTTCCCATTTATTTTTAAAACTAGATACTTATGGATTATGCTAGTGATGTGGTTAGATTGATGATAAAAACTCCCACCGGGTTTAAATAATTCCCATCCCAAATACATCTTATTTACAATATTAAGGAGTGGCACATGCATTTCACCAACCAAAGAGACTCTGCAGCTCTCACTTCTCCTGGAATTGTTTTTGCTTTTGTTTCCTATTCTAGCAGAAACTATAAGGAAATTACTAGAGTGAGAAAGTAAGGGGCACTTTACAAGGTTATTTTTAAAGTCAAAATATAAACCAATACTAGTGACAGCATACTCCATACGGCCCCCACAATTCTACGTGCATCGTCATAGCCCTTGAGTTCATGGACTTTACCATTTTTCAAGTGCCATCATGTGGAGACCCTTCATATCATTTGATAGGAACAGAACTTTGAAGAAGATGCTATTATTCCCATTTTACAGTCAAGAAGGCAGAGGCTCAGAGAGAGAGGTCAGCCAGTTGCCCTGTGGCAGCCAAGCCAGGGTATGAATCCAGGGATTAGGAGATGAAGGCTCATGCTCTTCACACTCTATTTCAGAGAAATCTAGAATTCCTTCAGCAGAAGACATTGATCACCTATGACTTACATTCATGCAAGACAGTCAAAGTGGGTGTTGAGATTTTGACGACTTCATTACATAAATACCTGTAACATACAGAGAGGAAAAACTAAAAAAAAGCATCAACTACTGAATAGAAGGAAAACTAGCCAGGTCCCTCGCAATAAACGTAGATGAATGGGGTGGAAATAATTCACATCGTTTGTTATCCAAATGCCAATAGAAATTACAAAAATAGATTTTAAATGTACAATTCCTTTATTTATTAATCCTGAGATTAAAAGATGAAGAAATTATATGCTCCTTGGCCTAAAAAACCCTCCACTCTTTTTCTGTTCTTTCCCCCGACTTTTTTTAAAGGTGGGCCAGGGTCCTTTATCATACAGTGAATATCTGGCACCAGATCTCCTGTTTCGGTGGAAACAACGTCTGAAGAAGGATAGATTGTCCTTTTATTTTTAGAATGTGAGTAACAAATACATATCTGATCGTAAGGGAAATAATAGGTATGTATGCAAATTTCATAAAGGCGTTTAAAAAACCACTGTGAAGCTAAAACTAGAAGATGCTGGGTGTCCTTTTAACTGCATAGGTATCCACCAGCCACAAAAGAAAGCTCACGAAAATTCACATTCCTTAAATGCAGAGAACTCACAGTTAAGTTTTAAAAAGTTCAGGGGCGCCTGGGTGGCTCAGTCGGTTAAGCGTCCGACTTCAACTCAGGTCACAATCTCGCGGTCCGGGAGTTCGAGCCCTGGCCCCGCGTCTGGCTCTGGGCTGATGGCTCGGAGCCTGGAGCCTGCTTCCGATTCTGTGTCTCCCTCTCTCTCTGCCCCTCCCCCGTTCATGCTCTGTCTCTGTCTCAAAAATAAACGTTAAAAAAAAAAAAATTTAAAAAGTTCAGTGACGTCTCTGAAATACCCATAGCAAAACATATCGTCTATATACTTCATTATACTGACATATTTTCAAGAGTAGCTAGCTACTTCTTAAAATGTTGAACGTTTATTATTATCTGAGCAATGACTGGCCGATCAAGTAAACCTATTAAATATTCAATTAGTAAATTTATCTTTTTAACTAACGTGTAGCCAGTAAAATGTAAACTTAAGTACCGCCTTGCTGGTTTGAGAGCAATCCTCTTATGGGACATATATTTTTATATTCACAGAAAGGAAAAAGATCATGACGGTGAGGAAGGACTTATTTTTTAAATTAGGTAAATATTTCACTATTTCATTTCACTTACAGAATCGCCTTTTTTCCTTAGAAAAGAAGGATGTCAGGTTACGTTGCCTCACTCCAAACTTGTCTGGTGCCAGTGAAGGAACATATTTTATACTCAGTTGAGAGATTTTTTATCAGTGCACTTAAAGGCAGTGGGGTGCATCATTAAGTATGCCTGCCATCTGCATAGCCCTCCAGGTGCAAGAGGCATTAGCCTTATTTAATATTACCACAGCATTAATTTTACTTCATTAATTTATGTCATTTGCCCTTTATTTCAAACTCGGATTGCCAAAATAAAAGCACTGGAGGTGATGACCCAACCCCAGTGTTAGAGCCTTATAAAGAAAATTTTAACCTCATGAACAAGAATACTCTTAAGAACAGGAATTGACTGGCTTGCTTTCACATTTTAAAAAAGGAGCCTATAGACAAAGACACCTATGGGGTAGGTAGCGCTGATGAGGCTCTAGAAAATACTGAATTACATAACGAACAACATTTTCTTTCAGTTCCTTTAAGAAAAGAGTTTCCCCTGAATTATTACTACCATTCCGACATTTGCCATTCTCCCTTTCTAGCAAAGCGAGCAGGCCTTCTGACCTTAGGTAGGCAAGAGTATCTTGACAGAATTTAATAATGTAGTTTTTGCTTGTAGTTACTTTATATTCATGGCAAATGATAATAGTTTTCTGTTTAAAGTACTGAGACGTGGGGCGCCTGGGTGGTTCAGTCGACTGAGCGTCCAAACGTTGATTTTGGCTCAGGTCATGATCTCAGGGTTGTGGGATTCAGCCCTTCGTCGGGCTCAGCATGGGCTCTCTCTCTCCCTCTGCCCCTCTCCCCCGCTCAGGCTCTCTCTCTAAAAATAATTAAATAAACAAACAAAGTGCTGAGATGCATTTAAGTTAAAAATTGGTCTATATTTAAAAAAGAATATTTAGTAATTAACAGGAGAGTTATATGAGGATATGGAAATTATGGGTTGTATGACAACTGAAATTTCAGCGTAAGTTGATTTGCACCCAACTTTAGAAGAAAAAGACAAGATTACACAAAAATGAAAACTGAAGGCTATTTAAGAAAGTTTTTAAATTTATATTGCTCTGTGTCTACCAGGATATAACACACATGTACAACTATCACCATTTCTTGAGAGATTATCCCGTGGACAGTGTCGATGCTTTATATACAGTTATCTCTTTGAATTTTCCAAAGCAAGGTCAATCTTGTTCCTTTGGGGTAATGAAGTTCAGGGGAGTGGAACTCTGAATGTCAAATATTTCAAGGTAGACTCAGGTGAAAAAGAAATATCATGATTTCTAGTCCATCAATAAGAAAAGAAATGAGAGAAAAAGTATGTTTTCCAAGGGTAAGTGTGCTTGTTCCTGAAACTATGTCCACAAGTAAAGAGGAGGAGGGTGGGGGAGGGAAGGAGAAGGGATCACAAAGTATTCCCAAAGTACACACCCTCTGAAAAAATGCCCAGTGTCAAAGGAACAAGTTGAAGCTCCCCCCAGAAGCTGCCTAAAGCAGTCTTTCCACGGTGGTACTTGTAGAAACTTCTAGAAACATTTTTAGTGAGAAAATTCTGAGATCATTCCCACAGATATGCCTCCTTTTGGACAGAATTCTTTTTAAGGGCCTATGATTGAACTTTCAGTACTTCACCGCTAAGCACAATTCTGAGACAAATAATACAATTTTTTTTTTCTAATTGACACCAAAATGAGCAATGTGGACTACCTACCTATATTTTGAAAGGGAAAAGCAACAGCAATAACACAAAAGTCACTTTTAAAACATTTGCTCTGCCTAGTTTTCATGCTCTTTCATTTAGAAAATTTCTTGCCGCTGATCATTTTTTTTTTCCTCTTGAGGTAACGGAGGCCAATCCCGCCTTACAAATAACTCTCTTTAGAAAGGGGCAACGTTAAACGTTAGTTCCCCGTAGACAAAACTGAGGACCGTCTTTGCACAAATCGAATGCATTCCAGAATACCTGTCACTGACATGAAACAACACACCAGGGCTGCTGAAAGCAGGTGATGATAGTTCTGACATTCCCACACCTAGGCCAAAAAAAAGGGCTATTTACTCCTGTCTCCCTGCAGGCGTCCTTTCAACTCCTCTATTCACTGGCCTGAGATAAGAACAAAGGCACTAAATCACACATGCCACGCCATTCTCAGACAACAGGCTACCTGGCCAGATCCAAGACAACCTCTACAGTTACACCTCCTGCAAGGAAGGGCTCCAGTTGCCTCGCCAAACCAATCAAAATCTGCTTTACCAAGATTCCCAGAAACACAACAAGAACGTGTCCTCTTACGTTTCGTGGCTTGTAAGGTTGGTTTTCATGCTTCCAACTTGATCACCGTTCTGATGTATGGAGCCCACGGACGTGCCGCACCACATTGCTACTCCCACCGCTACATACCGTTGGTGCCGAAATTAAACACATCGTTGTTATTACTCTTGTCATGGTTATAGTTATTGTTATCGCTGCCATCATCATCCTGTGGGGGGGGGGGGTCACGAAGAACACCAGGAATGTGTGGTGTTCTGCCGTGTGACTTAATCACGCAAGCGATTATATTGCACCTACGATGGGCTATCCGCCATCTTGAGTGTAGGTAACATCAACACTATAACGTTCAAGTCCTCAGACTCTTTGTTCACTTTGTTCCTTCACTACAAAGAACTCTTGCTCTTAGATCTACAGAAAATAATAATAGAGGAAGCCTAAGCCTTTTCACTTTTCTCCAGTGCTAATGAATCTATATTCCCCTCAGTCTTTCTCTTCCTTCTCCCCTCTTCCTCCCTCCCTCCTCTTTCATGTGCTGACTCTGTTAATTAGTAGGTTTCACCCGCGTCGGGCTCTGGGCTGATGGCTCAGAGCCTGGAGCCTGTTTCCGATTCTGTGTCTCCCTCTCTCTCTGCCCCTCCCCCGTTCATGCTCTGTCTCTCTCTGTCCCAAAAATAAATAAACGTTGAAAAAAAAAAATTAGTAGGTTTCAGGAGGGGTGTTTTTTCTCAGTGTTTATATATCCCTACAGTGGCATACCCACTGTTTCTTCTTCTTCTTTTTTTTTTTTTTTTTTTTTAGTATTTTGTTTTTGAGAGAGAGAGAGAGAGAGACACAGAGAGAGAGAGGGTGGAGGGAAGAGAGAGAGGGGGACAGAAGATCCCAAGCACTGACACTGACAACAGTGAACCTGACGTGGGTCTCAAACTCGGGAATGGAACCCTGAGATCATGACCTGAGCCAAAGTAAAGAAGCTCAACCGACTGAGCCACCCAGGCTCCCTCCACTGTTTCTTTTTTTGCATCTAGCCTGTAAAACAATATTAATACTGTGAAATGAGTCATGACCTATGATTTAATCATGTGTGTGCTCAACCAACAGGTGCAGTGCACCTCCTGTTCCCAGGTCCAGTGACAGCAGCCATGAATGTAAAAACATCGAAGACACTCATTATTAGCGCCCGAGGGCCTCCATGGCAAACTACCACAAACTGGGTGGATTAGAACAACAGAAATTTATTCCTTCACAGACCTGCTGGAGGCCAGAAGTCTGGAATCAAGGTGTCAATAGGGTACCGCTTCCCTCTGAAGACCTCAGGAATACATCCTTCCTTGCCTCTTCCAGCTTCTGGTAGCCCCCAAGGTGGTCTCTGGCTTGTTTCTTGTCCCATCTTTACATGGCCTTCCTCCCCTATGTCTGTGTGTCTCTCTATGGCAGTAAGGATTTAGGGCCCGCTGTAATTCAGCACGGTCTCAACTAGCTGTATCTGCAAAGTCCCTATTTCCAAATGAGATCATGTTCTGGGGCTCCTTGTAGCCACGAACTGTGGGGAGACACAACTCAGGCAAGTACAGACACATACCAGGGACTGTTCTCCTTGGGGTGCCCCACATATTTACTCAAATGTTCATGTGGTTGGTTAAGTTGCTCCCCTAGAGTCTAGCGTGAAGTGTGGGAGAAGAATACCTCCTGGATTGCTGGTGGTGTGTGTGGCTTCGTCCATCCTGTGTAAGAACCACGGAATTCTTACATGTTAGCACTAGATGCACGCTTTGAGATAAGATAACCCATCATTTTACAGATAAGGTGAGTCAGACAGAATGCACACGTTCATTAGCTAATTGGGGACAGAACTAGCAGAACAGACGTTCCTCAATTCCTTCCTCAGTGTTCAACCAGACTTTTCATGTCTATTAATATAAATAACTTCCATTAGGACTTTTTCCATCTGAACTCACTTTAGCTCGTGACTACCCCCAAGAACAATTTATAGTATTACCACATTAATACAGCACCTCAGAAAAAATACAGAGGCAGGACACGTCTCTTTCCACCATGCTGTCTGTCTTCCACCGCTCCGGGAGGAGTCTATGGATCTGCAGTATTAGTAAAAATTCTGGATGTAAAAAAACATGGGGCTTTTCATAATGATGTTGCCCAAACTTCCTCTGATTGTAACTATGGACACCATATGTTCAGTTAGACAGCATAAAAACCCATTTTAAATTGTAAATCTTGAACAATATAATGAAGCTTTTTCCCAGTAAAAAGAACAGACAAAAACTACGCCTGTTTCTTTCTTCGTGCACCATGAAACTTCTTATTTATTCACTCCAATTCTGCATTTACACAAAAGTGCTGTAATAAAATATCTGTACACTACTTCTGTTACAAATATAGATAATATTTAAAGTGACTTCATATATTCTAATGTAGGAGTTTCACGCTCTAAAATGGGAATGAACACATGATAATTCCTCACCAGTTGTCTCAATAAACAGCTCCATCTGTTTCCCTTAGTCTTAAACTATTGTATTATAAGATGTTAATATAAGGCAATGAAATGAAGTTATGTTAATCCCCTTAATTTTTCTATCAATTTACTAATGGCACACAACCAAAATAATTACTAACACATTGCTTTTTTCTCTGTCATTAAGATTAATAGTAATTGAAAACCAATTGCACAGCGCGCTAACACATTTTTAGTGTTGCATCGGTTACAACCAGCATTAAAGATTCTGAGAGACGTCTATGTTCCTCCGTGGTCAGCTTGGCCGCCACGTTCTAGAGAAACTACAGTCAATAGCGGGTGGCATCACCACTGTATTTACAGAAACATGAAAATATTTTATCACAGGTCAAAAATAAAAATGAACATCAAGATTTGCATCAAACATTTTCTTTACAAACTTAGGGACACTGCTTCATTTAACTGCTATTTACTCAATCTTAGAAACCCATTTTAGGATAAAATGTGTATGTGTATTTTAAAGGTGAGGAGATGCAATTTTTCTATAATATTCAATATTGTAACTACGGAGAGTATTTTTAAAGATTTTCCAATGGAAAAACTGTTTAATTTCCTTTTTTATTTAGCAATGGGGAGAGGAGTTGGACTGACAAAATGAGGCATTTTTTATGACACTTGAGATTTCTTCTTTATTTTATATTTTCATTCTTACCCTAATTTATTAAAGCCATTTCTCTTAGGTTAGCTTTAGACTATTTTTTTCTCTACTAACCAGTTCAGCGTATCGCATTTTCTGCACATGTGATGACAAGTCGTCAGACATCTTTACAAAGAAAGGCTGGATTTACCTATGCACACAGTCCTTCTCTTTAAGTGTACGTTCACAAGATCCAAGGAGAAAGGCAAAATGACACTAGGTGGTAAGAGAATCATTTCCACACGAGAAAAACAAATTTAGATGGTACTTCCCCCACCCAGAGTTTTGAAGAGCCTGCTGAAGACCGCACGGGGAAAGGTGTCCACAAGACCCATTCTCTCCACGGTGTGGGAGGTGAGTGAGGGGTTGGTTGAGTTGGCTCAACTCTGCAGTGCAGTCAGGAGAGAACCATCAAGGTGACAGTTCCTTTTGTCCGCTTAAGGATGGCAACAGCTTCTTCATGGGTCACCCCTTCCAGACTCTGCCCATTGACAGCAATGATCTGATCACCCCTTTTGAGACGCCCATCTTCCGACGCTGCTCCCTGCAATTATAAAGCAGACTCGTTTGCTTCTCAAAAAATGCTGCCTCGCAGCTACACAACAGAAAAAGATCTAAACAAGAATGTAAATTGCTCTGCATGTACACACACATTGCTCTCGAAGCTCCATGGGCGCTCCAGAGCCATTAAGCAATGATGAACATACACAAAGGAGGTCTTGCTCCTGCATGGTTTTAACACTGAGATTCCAATTTTAGAGAGAATTTAGCAGTCAACAGATTAGTTGGATGGTTTTTGGCTGTTCAGCACAGCAGTTGGTGGGAAATCAAATTAATAAAGAATATTTGGGAATCTGCCTGGCAGCAATGATTTCATAGAATCCAGGATTTTTCATCCTGTCAAGAAGGCCTACAGAAGACGACAAAGGATTAGATACGAACAAAAGCAGCTTTACAGGACAAGGGCATCAGGCCACGGAGCCCAAAGGTCTACAGGAGCAGAAAGCCCGTATGCATGTTGACAAGGATGAGGCAGGATGCAAGTCCTACTAATTCTAAATGTAATTCTTTCTGGGGCTTTGAATAGGCCGCTCAAGCTGCTGGTTCTTTACTTCCTGAGGGTATGTGCAGTCTTCGCATTTCTTATGGGCCTTAAATGATTAAGATGAAACACAGACACTGCCGTTTGAAAAAGAATCCCATCTTAAGGCATGCTTACAGTAGGCAATTATGCAATTAAATATAAGATTAAAAATATGGAAAAGTTAATGAGGAATCCATAATGATGAAATTCTTAAAATATGTTCTAACTAGCATGCCTTAAATAAATTGTTCCCAGGCTGAGGAAAAGGACTGCATGAGTCTTCTATTCACTGACAAATGCTGTTTGTATTTTTGGACATACCAATGGCTTTTAAAAAAATCTCGTAAATTAAGCCTATAACTAGGTTGCTGTAGATACAGCGCTTTAAATTGGTTAAAAATAATAATTCTTTTTCAAAATAATGGAATAAAACCTCCACATGTAGGCACTTTAAAGGACTATAGCGCTAACCTAAAGCAGCATCAAACTGTTCGATAGGTTGCCCATAAGGATTGCTCCTTTGCACTGTAAAATCTTGAGATTCCAGATTTTCTCCGTAGGAAATTATGTCCAATTTTGTAGCTCCTGAAGAAAATGTCTCAAGATCGAATTAATAATAATTATGTGGGTTTGGATTATTTTAAACAGCACCAATGTTGTGATAAACTTATTCTCAACATCCTTAAATCAGAACACTTACTGTATATACAACTATATACACTTTTTTAAGAAATCGAATCCCCGGGTTACAAATAGCTGATTTACTGTAGGTGTAGCTACAGTAGCAGGTTAGATATTATTGAATCTGTGTAGCTATTTTATGTACTTTCCTGTGTCTATTTAGTATTTCACAACAACAACAAAAAAAAAAAATGCAAAGAAAAATAAATGCCAGCCCTCTACAGCATACATATTTAAAATGTCCCATTTTCAAAAGACATTCAATCATAGGCGACCTGTTTTCAAAGGACAAAAAAATCAGGTCTTACTGTCTAACTAAAGTTCATTAATATTTTTATTGCATGTTGTCAAGAGTTCCCATGGAATTTCAATTTGAGCCTCTTTTCCTTTAAACATAACTAAGCCTCAAATTGGACAAAAATATTTAATGACCTGTTCCTGAAGGGAGTTCCAAAAGAAAATGATCAACTGTTAACCATTTGGCGTTACCTCAGGCCATAAACTAATAAGCCAGCTGCTGACCACTATTAATGAATGTTTAGGGGGGAAGGGGAGGTTGACATTCGCAAGCTTACCTTCGCAAACACTGTTTTAACATAAATGGGTAAGTCTCCATGAGGGCTGCCATATCCTCCTACTATACTGAAGCCTAAGCCATCTGGTCCTCGGTCTAGTGTAATAGATTTACACTGAGGAGGCCTACAGCAAATGGAAGGAAAAAAAGGGTTTTCTGATTTTCAAAATCAAATCTGTAAGTTATGGATTATGTGACATCCACCTAGAACCAGGAAAATTCTTTGTGCTACTGACAACGAGTATATTGCGGGTATTTTGGGGATGCTTAAACTGTCAGTGCATGCCGGTCTCAGTATTTTAAATTTACACAATCTGCCAAAATCCTACTTAACACACCCTAATTCTATTACTCATCTAAAGTTCCCTTACACTAACATGTTCATGACATGATCCCCCTGCATGCATGCACATTCTTTTTCCCATTTATCTAAAGGGAGATGGCTTAAAGTACAGAGGACTATCGTGGAAAAGGCATAAACATCAGTATTCCCAAGCTCAGAGAAAAAAATCGATTTCTAACAATGTAGAGGCTGCATCAAATTATTTAAAAGACTTTAAGATGTTCCTCTCTCCCCCTCTCTCTTGTTTTTTTTTTTTTTTTTAATTTTTGTCTTTAATGTTTATTTATTTATGAGACAGAGACAGAGCGCAAGCAGGGGAGGGACAGAAGGAGAGAAAGGCACAGAATCTGAAGCAGGCTCCAGGCTCCGAGCTGTCTGCACAGAGCCCAATGCGGGGCTCAAACTCACGAACTGTGAGATCATGAACTGAGCTGAGGTCAGACACTCAGCTGACTGAGCCACCCAGGCACCCTTCTTCCCCTCTCTTTATGTTCTAATTCTTTTGTACTACATGTTGGGGGAAGTGTGAATTTTTTTTAAGTTTATTTATTTTTGAGAGACAGAGATAGAGCGTGAGCAGGCAAGGGGCAGAGAGAGAGGGAGACAAAGAATCTGAAGCAGGCTCCAGGCTCCGAGCTGTCAGCACAGAGCCCTACGTGGGGTTCAAACCCATGAACCATGAGATCATGAATCGAGCTGAAGTCGGACGCTCAACTGACTGAGCCACCCAGTTCTGGAGCCCCGGAACTGTGAATTTTTTAATCAAAATTATCATTTATTAAATGAGTTGGCAATACTGGAATTTAAAAGGGATAGCTTTGATCGGTTCCATATCACACAGGGTAGTGACATCAAGAATAAAATGCGCCCCCCCACCCCCAAAAGAAAACTCAGGGCAGTGGCATGCTATGTACCTATGCTTGATAAACTGAATCCATGCCATAATTACCTGACAGTTTAAAAAACTCATCTCCTATTTTTTCACCTTGAGGTGAGCGGTAGGGACATAGAAACCATAACATGAGCTCACCCTAAATCATCCTGAAATATACCGCTTGACGTGAGCCCCGTGAAAGGGATACTGGAACCAGCAGGCTCCTGCTGGTGACTCGTGACCACACTCACGTCTCCTCCAGCAACTACCTGTACACGGGAGAAAGAGACAGAAACACACGTTCAGGTGGCCAGGGCCACATCAGTGATTTTTCTTCAAAAATAACTTTTGGATTAAAACATGTACTTTAATGTCCACTTAATCATTTCTGTTAACTTCATATTCAACTGAAAAGAAAGAAATTCCACAAGGTCCAGAGGCCTCTTCAGCTGACAGTAAAAATACTTGAGTAATTCAATTCTACAAAGTTTTTTTTTTTTTTTGATGTTTTTCAAAGGTGGTCTCATATGCAGTTATTTTTTAAAGATCTTCAGACTACAAAGCCACTCACACCACTTAAAATTCTAGCAATTAACTGTTTACCACTAAGGCCTTGCATATATCCCTTTAGATATAAAATATGAAGCAATAAACGCATCAGGATAAAATGTTTCTTACATGCTTTCTTGGAACGCTCGATGTAATCATCTGTGTTCAAGGGAAATATTAAATACAATAGCATCAGGAGATTTAGGCAGTTTTACCACCTTACTGTGAAAGCTCATGTGTCAAGCTAACCACACTGTGAAGAGTGGTTGGGATGCCAACTCTTACCTGCATTTCAATGGAGCCAGAGGCATTTTTCAGTAAGTTAACTGCTTGGGTATGAGTCATCCCCTCAGTGGATGTGCCACAGATAGTGACGATCCTGTCCCCAACCTGCAAGGGAGAAAAGAAAATAGACATCTGCGAAGGCAGCCATGGAGAGTGGGACCCTGAGACCTAAACAGTCATTTCCTTCTCTGCCTTGAACATCACACACACAGTGCTCCCAGCAACTGAAACGCAATCAAGGAAACCCAATCATTTCAAGAGGGAGTGATGATAAAAAGAAGCTGTACATAATGACTGAGTTATAGAAGTCTCTGGGGGAAGGGGGAAAATCACTCATCCCTTGTCTTCATTTCTCCTCAGGAGGCACTGCTTCCTATTATAGAATAAAATACCTGCTATCAATTAAAAAAATTTCTTCGGACATTATTATTTACACATTAGCTGTGTCTCTAAGTCAGGAGTTGGCAAACAATGGCCCGTGGGCCAAGTGTGGCCCACTGCTCGTTGTGGTGGACAAAGTCTGGGTGGAAGACAGCCATGCTTACTCAGTTATCTGCACAGGGCAGAGAAGAGTGGCTGCAACAGAGACCATCTGTCCCACAAAGACAAAAGTATTCACTTCCGGCCCTGCACAGCAAAGTTTTCCACTGGGTGCAACCATCAATTTTAAAGTGTCAGTCACAAATGTAGTTATCAAAATAGACTCCATCATTTCTAGTTTAGAGACTATTTAAACTAAGACGTGGCTATGTCTTGAGACCCTTTTTGACACGAGGCCACACAGATTTTACTGGAATATCCACGTAATTTTCGGGCTGGACATTTAGTGTAAATTTCATCACAGTGTTCTATGCTAGCATAATCCCTCAACTTTGAAGCAAGTTTTGTACGGTTTTACAACGTAGGTCACATTTATAGTAAACTTCTGCAAAACTGAAGATCAACCACAACCTACGTGATAGTTTTCAATTTAATAAAGTTAAATTGGCATTTGAGCCAGTGACACGTGTAAGGAAAAACTTCACTTCATACTGGTATTCTGAAAACACTTTGTTTTCTTTTAACTTCTTTCACAGACCTTCATACAAGTAAAAAAAAAAAAAATATTAAGAAACGATGGTAAATCTTCCCAGCTCATTTACTTATCAATTTGCATACAGCGGGAAATTCTCCTCTCTTACTTCTCTTCACCTTTTACTCCAAGCAAGCCCTCCTGTGGCTGGACTAGCGGATTTAAAAGCAGAATCAGACATTTAAAACTGCCTGCCACAGCTGGGAGGATTCAAAGGGTTTATAAAAACTTCTGCCAGCTCTGTGAGGGCCGCCAGGGTTATTAGTAGAACTTACTCTGAGTTTTTGGGTCTGAGCTGCAACTCCATTTGGGTGCATCATTGCAATAAATATAGGAACATCACCAAGAGGGCTGCCCACTCCTCCAGCAATGCTGATTCCCAGGGAGTCAGCAGGCCCCTGCCATGGAAGAGATTAAAATATTTTTTTGGTCAATGTGGTATTTAAAATTGATGTTTGGTTTCTTTGGCACATTATCATACAGTTCACTTAGGTCTTTGAGGTGTGAGGAAAATGAAGCTCAAGAAAGCCGCGTTATTTCACGTGACATGGGTCCTTAGCAGGACTTAGGAAAATGAGCATCCTTCCAGGAAATGAAAGAAATTAAAACACATTAAATGAAAAACATATCATTATGGGGTGACAGAAAGAAAGCAGGTAAACTGGTGAACTGAAGGACCCCAGTTTTGGGATCAGAAAGGTCTGCATTCAAAGCCAGGAACCCACACTTACAAATATTGGGCCCTGATGAAGTTCAGCCCTCTTAATGAGTAACTAGGCCATCACCGATGAAATGGAGATTAGAGCACCCCTCAGAAAGGGCTGCAGAAAATATTAAATGAGATGGTGACAGCATGATGTGTCTATGAGAATTTTCAGCATATAGAAAAGGCTCAATAAATTGTAGCTGGTTTTATGTTCTCTCTGTGGATGGCGGTCAGGGAAATCCGTTTCATGAGAATAAGAAATAGCTGTTGAAAGCCAAGGCTCACTTATGAGAAGCGAGAGACGGAGTGATCATTTGTGTAGGACTCAGTGGATGCCAGTTTGGGTAATACAGGATATGCCAACAAAGATTTTCAAACAAGGTCCTGTGACCAGGAAATTCAGTGAAGACTGAATTGTGCTATTTTCCACTGTATTTCGGACATAATTTTTCAGATGGCGTGGTAAAATAGTAAGACTGCTAATAGTAAAGTATATATGCAGATGCCTCTGAAGTTTCAACAGAATTTATATTGTTTTCTCTTCCCGAAGTTACCCTTTTCATTTCTTTAAAAAAATTTTTTTTAATGTTTATGTATTTTTTTGAGAGACAGAGACAGAGCGTGAGTGGGGGAGGGGCAGAGAGAGAGGGAGACACAGAATCCGAAGCAGGCTCCAGGCTCCAAGCTGTTGGCACAGAGCCCGACGCGGGACTCAAACCCACGAACTGCAAGATCATGACCTGAGCAGAATTCAGACACTTAACAGACTGAGTCACCCAGGCACCCCATTACCTTTTTTATTTCAACTGTCCGTAATCCCTGTATTTCAGATGCCACTGTAAAGGTAAAAAAAGAATAGGGTTATTAAATTATTTTATGTTCAACTAAATTTTAGTCAATGCCTGAAGCTGGATGCGACTAAATGAGACACACTATTTTTTTTTTTTTTTTGAAAGGGGGGGTATTCAAAGTTGCCAGTACACATGACTTAATCCATCTCACATAGGGACTCTTTATTTTTCCAGTTGGAAAAATATGCACACCATCCCATTTCTTCCTTCTTATTTTAATCATTGATTATATAACTGCATAATCCACCTTGAATGAGTCAAGGACAGAATAAGCTTTGGACAGAAAGACACATGTGCACAGCTGAGAAAAATAAAGTCATGGATACATTAAAAGGAATTCATGGACCTAAGTGGCTAAATTTCTAGAATATTAGTCACATTGCAAACAGAGACTGCCATATGGTTAGTTCTTCAATTTGAACAACTTTCAACCAATGCTCCAAGCCAAAAAACCCTCTGCATCATGGTTTCATGTAATTAAAACACAGGAGGATCATACTAATTTTCTCAATCAAAATTTTGCGGTCTTCATGGAAAAGAAGGCTTCACTTAATGGTATCTTCTGAATTATTGGTGTTAAACAGAAAAAGGAAATGAAAATCAAGTGCACCAGTCTTCTTAGTAAGAAAAAAATTACAGAATCCTGATTTTAATGTTTAGCATAGCTCATAGAAAAAACAACAAATGGAAAAGCTGCCAAAGAACAAAGGCACAGCTTCACGTTCAGATTTTTTGTCGACGCACACCTTGGCACCTGTATTAATGTACAGAATGATTTAGGGAAAGAGAGCTCAAAGGTAAATTGAGACAGGGGGAAAAAAAACCAACAGTGTTGGTTACCAAAATTCAAACCAGGAAATCATGTTTAAAGTATCAAACCGATCTTACATGCGTTCTTCTTCAAACTACTTTCCAGTGACTCCGATGTACTGGATCCAGAAAGTGGAAAAGTGAATGATGACAGGCTGCCTTCACTCATCTACAAATACACAATAATTATTCTAGAAAGTTTTGGAAGTAATTATACTGCATAAATACCACTTATTTCGGAATTCAATTCTTTTTTTAATGCATGTAGAGAGAAATACCTTTTAAACAACAGTGGCATTTGATAATGAGAAGGGCACTTTAAATAGTTTCTATTAATTTTTTTCCATATTACAGAAGAATTTTCCTAGTGGCATAAAAAATGAAAGCTAAAAGAATAGATGAGGCAGATTCCAACCCAACTAAAATTTTAGTGGATTTTCATAATCTCATTCAAGCGAACCCTCTCTAGGTGGAAACGGATGTTGTACATAGACTGGGGCTTGTGCAAACTGTAAAATCAGGGCCAGTCAATTGGAGATGAATGGTAGTCCTGAGGAGGTGAAGAAGGGGCCTTTCTGGACCAGTGATGGAAGTGGGCTTCTGTCATCAGAAGACAACTGAGGAGAGTCATGAACAAATGTGGTTTGTTCAACTTAAATGGGAGTTTTTCCGCTGAATATTGATAAATGTTTGTTATATACTTTAAAAATGTGTCATCTTGGTAGGCTTTACATCCACTAATTGGTTAACGTATGTAATTATGGGAACAGAAAAGCAGAATTGTTGACATCAAGTTCCTTAGAATGACTTACAAACTACTCAAGAGCCACACCTTGTTTACCTGTCCCTCTCAGCAGGTGCCCCTCCCTCAGACTCCCCACCTCACTGGGTATGCCCCCCCTGGGCAGCCCCACCTTCGGGGACATGGCCAAGTCCCTTTTGGCATGCAGACCACATCACCCTGATGAATCCCACAGCTACCCACCTGGCTGCTTTGAGAAGGCCTCCTCTCCGAATGGAATGGACCTGCTTTGATTCTTCCGACTTCCAAGGTTACCGTGCCCAGGGAACACTAGGGGAGTGGTTGTTTTATGAAAAAGTTCAATTAAAACGCTCCATTTATCGTCAGCAGTGCATAATATTCTTTAAGACTAGGTTTTTGAAAGGCACCCTCGTTGTGGGGTCTCCACAGTCAAGGATGCCTCCAATGCTTTGTGGAAAGAGACTTTCCTAAAACACAAAACTAGTAACAGCAAGCAGCAGCAACACCCAGTGTCTGCCTCACGACCTCATGATTTACATGGAGACTGTTTCTGCTGAGGAAGAGAGAAACGGAGAATCAAGCCATCAACGCAGGAAAGCTACTGGTTCAGATAGGCCAAGTGTACTAACTAACCAGGGCTTAACAAACAAAACAGAAACAACAGAACAACCGTGTCCTTAATCGATAACTGGGCAAACTCTTTACTGCCACACTGGACCTGAACAGACCTATGACACAACACTGAAATAAGCCACACTGCTATAAACACAAAATAAGAATGAAGACAACTTCCCTGTGACCTTTGCCAAATAAATCATCGGCGTGCAAAACACACCAGGTAGTCTAATGTGAAAGCACAATGAGGTGTCTGAGATCCTGGGCTTCTGGAGGTAGACGCACTGGTTTAAATCCTACTGTGATTCACTAGCTATGTGACCTTAATGGATGTCAACCTTGACAAGGCTTTTCTGTGACATTTAATAACAGAAAAGACATTATATAATAAAGCACTATTACAGATTGTTCAGAAATTGCCACTAAGAATGTGTCTCATTTGAGACATTTTAAATAAAGAGAATTCAGTGCTTATTTGACCGTGGTAGCCCAGTTAGTTCGCCCTCCTTCCCCCATGCCCCGCATACTCACTGTTGGCCTCTGAGGTTTACCTTCAGCAAAGCAGCCACAGCTTCCTGGGTGGCATCACGGACATCTTCTCCATTCACCGTTAAAATCTGGTCCCCCTGCACCAGTCTCCCGTCAGCGTCTGCAATCCCTCCTTTGACAATGTCGGATACAAATACTCCACTATCACTTCTGCAAACATAATTCTGAATTTGAACATGACTGTTTTTCCGCCACTGGAATGTACTGCTTACTTTTTGAAAAGAGAACATTTTTTAACTAAAAACTTGACTTTTAGTTTGATGACTTTAAAAGTTTGTTTTCAGCAACACAGGGGCAACGTTATTAGAATTATTTTCTATGATAATAATAGCTTATGTCTTATAGTATTTCATGGATTAAACGTATGTTTCATAAACATATTTATTCTTCAACAATTATATAGTGTGAGGTGAAGTGGCTACTATTATTTTCTCATTTTATGGGTCACAGTTACTAAATAGCAAGAATGGGACTTTAGAGTTAGTTCTTGGGTGCTGAGTCTATTGCTCTTTCTACACCATAATGAAGCCCTGAATGAATATTGAGCTGTGGCAGCATAAATATGTTGGTGTTATCATCAACATCATTAACATTATTGAAAATAAATAGCGGGGCACCTGGATGGCTCAGTCGGTTAAGCGGCCGACTTCGGCTCAGGTCATGATCTCACAGTCTGTGAGTTCAAGCCCAGCGTTGGGCTCTGTGCTGACAGCTCAGAGCCTGGAGCCTGCTTCGGATTGTGTCTCCCTCTCTCTCTGCCCCTCCTCTGCTCACATGCTGTCTCTCTCAAAAATACATAAAGATTAAAAAAAAAAAAATTAAAAAAGAATCACCTTTTGGCAAACATCATAGGAATAATTAATTCAGGCAAGAAAACATTCATGGACAATGAAACTCATGGGCAAAAGCAGGATGAAAAACTGGATAATCCTAAAGTCTCAAAACAGCTCCACAAAGAATATTCACTGATGATAAAGGGAAAGGAGAACTTACTAGTGGAGAGGCCTGGAACATAGCACCTTAGCCAAGAGATCAAAATCAACATCCCCAGTGCAGAAAGACACCATGTGCCCCCTGGTGGGATGCGTGAAAGGGGCAACGCTCCGCATCTGTGATATTCCTGCCAAGGATGACTGACCTACCCTCACATGAGCAACCGCAGGCAAACCGGCAGATCCAAACAGCGGATGTGTTCTATAAAATAACTGACTTCTGGGGCACCTGGCGGCTCAGTCGTTTAAGCAGCCGACTTCCACTGCTTAAGGTCCGCTTATGAGGTCACGATCTCATAGTTCGTGAGTTCGACCCCCACGTCAGGCTCTGTGCTGACAGCTCAGAGCCTGGAGCCTGCTTCGGAGTCTGTGTCTCCCTCTCTCTCTCTGCCCCTCCCCTACTCGCACCCTGTCTCTCTCTCAAAAATAAAATAGAAACATAAAAAAAGAAAATAAATAGTGAATGTGTACCTTAAACTGAAACCATTTGTTTAAGTATCATTCCTGTGATATCTTTTATTTTAAATGGATTATTCTTACAATCTAACTTTCGTGCAAGATGGATTTATGCAAAATGAACTAATACTAATCTTATTCCAACCTTCCTTCCATTCATAAAACTACAAAACTACCAGCATTTTCTTGCTGACATAAAACAACCGTAACTGCAGTGAAAGTGCAGTCACATAACTTCTTGTCAAGGTCAGAACCTCAAATGCACCATTTCCCCATCTGATCCTCTGGCTTTGCTATCTTTAGCATAAAGGTGTTGGAATTTACTGGATTATGAATTGGTTGATACTTATCTATAAATATTTAAATAAATTAGGTACTGAATTCACCAATTTACCACCTGGCCTCTTACTTTCTGTTCCCTTCTGGTGGCAAGCTTCTGCTCAAGCCAGTCCTCCCTAGAATATCCTCCACTCCCTGCGCACAGACTATCACTTATCACTTTCAGCCTCAGCTCCGGCACCTCTTTTCTGAGCAGTTTCTCTAATCTGCTTCCTCAAATAGAGTCATTTGTCCCTTTATGCTGCCACAGCTCCCCCACCATATGGTTTGGTCACTCATCAATGGAATCCTTCTTTGCAGGAACATATTTAATTCTCATTTACCAAACTGTGAGTTTTTTGAGACCAGGAACCATATCTTATTTAACTTTGTTCCCCAGAACCTAATGTCTTCCCTGGCACACAGCAGGTACTCAAGAAATACCAAACATCTTTTTGTCTAGTACCTTCAAAATCCCCCAAGTACTAACTTAAAAAGTTCAAAAGTGAGGTTGTTTGGTGCTCCGTTACTGAATGGGCTGATAGCAGCTGCCTACAGAACACCAGCGCCTGGGAGAAGTCTACTACTGTTAATATTCTTTAAAAGTAGTGACATTCAATCATTTCCGAAAGGTCACTGGGTTTGCCCTCGTCGGTCATACCTTTTCCCAACAATACTTAATCCCAGGCCTTTCCCCGGCTTCTTGTGTAGCTCAATAGTGAGGGTATCACACACATGCTCCTCCTTGTAGGGGGCCTCATCTCTATACAGCGTCAGGCGTACTCTGTGTGGCGTCTGTCTCAGGACGTTTATTGCTTCATCGTGTGTGGCCTTTCTCAAGTCAATTCCATTCACCTGGACAGACACAGGACACTGTGAGGACCCGGGTGAGTCAAATAAAGAAAAAGCAAGAATGGGGGGGCTGATGAGGGGGAGACGAGAGGAGGAGGAAAGAGGAAGTGAAAGAAACAGAGACCACCCTCCCCAGAATAGGTCTTTCTTTGTTAATTATAAAGGTATTCTGTACCTCTAAAATCTGATCTCCAGCCCAGAGTCTCCCGTCTTTACATGCTGCTCCTTCTTCATAAACTTCATGGATAATAATGGCACCCTAAGGGCCCAAACAAAATATGCTTTATCCCATTCTCCCTAGGACTGATGAGCAAAAATAAAAGGAAAACACACTGTACTTCCAAAAAATATGCTAAGGGTTCTATACTCACTGGATCCAGAGTGAGTCATATCAAATTTCAAAGAAACGTGTAATGCGATTTTCAAAGAAGTTTATATTTATACATTTTTTCCAATGATAGGGAGGTTTAAAGAAAAAAAATTATGGGGGTTCCTGGGTGACTCAGCTGGTTAAGTGTCCAACTTCGGCTCAGGTCATGATCTCATAGTTCGTGGGTTTGAGCCCCATGTCAGGCTCTGGGCTGACAGACCAGAGCCTGGAGCCTGCTTCAAATTCTGTGTCTCCCTCTCTCCCTGCCCCTCCCCCACTCTTACTCTGTCTCTCAAAAGTAAATAAACATTAAAAAAAAATGATGAAACATATAAATCATACATATGTATATATAATAGATAGACATCACCTTTCCTATCTGCAAATGAAAATGATAGATATACATCATCTTTCCTATCCACAAATGCAATTACTAGATTTTAGAAGATTTTTGACCTTTAGAAAATGTTGTTCATGACTTTTCAAACTCCTCAGTATGGGACTGACCCAACCATATCCCATTAGTAATAAAGGAAATTAAAATATGGCAAAGACTGGAAAACTGATGGACCTATTTTGACCTAAAAGTCACGATCGCGAGTGTAACTATCTTAGTGAGTCGGTATTCACTTCCTCAAATACAAATCCCAGTACTAAATTTCTGGTATTTGCTCTACAAATGAAAACAACAGTGAATGATGCATTTTTCTAAGCCTTTATATCTCATTTAATAGAACTGATAAAAAACCTCCCGGACAGTGATCTCTCAGGTGCACTGAGGTTGCCTGAGTAACCGAAGAATCTCTGTGTATCTGAGTGTCCTCACCAGCAGAGTGTCGGACCCTCCAACAATGCTCAGGCCCAGCCCTGTTCGCCCTTTGGAAATCTCAATTGTTGTTTCACAGCCTGGGATAATGGGGCAGGTTGCAGGATCAGAAGCAAAGATCGCTGGTGTTGACGATCTGCTTGTACCTAAAAACAAATTAAACATGAAATGAAATAGGATACAAATTGATTAGCTGGTATAAACAGCAAAGTCACCACACTGGTTGCCTTCGGGGGATGGAAAAGAAAAAGGGCCCAAGATTTGGGACAGCAAAACGTCAAATTTATCTTAATCTTTCAGTTATATTAAAAAAAAAAAAAATCGAACAAAATGACTACATCATCATTAATTAGGGTGATGGGTGCCAAGTTACTTTCTGCACTATTGTGTATTTTCTAAATCGCCCGAGATAATATGTATAAAAGCCCAAGGACGGAAAGTTGAACTGAACCTCTAGTGTCATGTTGATAGTCGACATTTCACTAGAGCCAAAAAACCTTCTCATGAAATTATGATTTGTAAAACTCAGAACTGTGATATGTGGCAGTAAACTAAAAACACATTCTGAGAAGACCAGAAAACACAAAAAGCACATCAATAATTCTAATCATGGTGCCCGCATTTCAGGGCTTTTTATGCTTTTGTTTTGGTTTTCCTTTTCTTCGTCTCCTAGAGCATCTCTTCTTATGTAATCAGATCTGTGTCCACATGCCCCAGGATTTACTATCTGAGTTTATAAAACGTCAGGGGACCCCCACCCCCACAAGCAGTTTCGTTCTTTGTGTGTCTCGCGTGATGTTTTACAAACTCAGATATTAAATCCTAGTGCATATATGCTCAGGACTGAAGACATAAGAACAGATCAGGAGAAAACAAGGAGAATATAATTTCACACCTTGTTTTATGATAGTCTTCATATCATATGTTTTATGATATCCCAAAGAGCATATAGCAAATGTGATGTTTTGAAGAAGTTAAGAGGGGTGCCTGGGTGGCTCAGTCAGTTAAGCATCTGACTTTGGCTCAGGTCACAATCTCATGGTTCATGAGTTCGAGCCCCACGTCAGGCTCTGTGGTGACAACTCAGAGCCTGGAGCCTGCTTTGGAATCTGTGACTCCCTCTCTCTGCCTCTCCCCCACTCTTGCTCTGTCTCTGTACCTCAAAAAATAAATAAATGTTAAAAAAATTTTTTAAATAAAATTTAAAAAATGAAAAAGTTAAGATACTCAATGAGTAGTTTAAGACAAGAGGCTCTTTTTAGAAATCGAAAACACACTAATTCTTGCTCCTGAAATGGTAAGAGTAGGTGTAAGATGTTTTCTTTTATGTTACATTTTCATCTAGCATTTCATATTTTTATAGACAGTGCTACTTACAGATTGACATAAAATTGAAAAATGAGAAAATTTTTGTAAAACCTTTTAACATTTCAGTGAATTACCCAGTCTTTCTAAATAAAGGATTACCTTCATCACATATGTATTACTTTTTTTTTTTAATCTAACTGTATTACATATGTTTTAAAAATTGCTGTTTCCCTAATTACCTGTCAAAAGAAGTTAATGTTTCAGACTGGAGGCCAAAAGATTTTTTCTCCCATCACAGAAAATGCCTACGTGGGGGTGCCTGGGTGGCTCAGTCAGTTAAGCGTCCGACTTTGGCTCAGGTCATGATCTCGCAGTTTGTGGGTTCGAGCCCCGCATCGGGCTCTGTGCTGACAGCTCAGAGCCTGGAGCCTGCTTTGGATTCTGTGTCTCCCTCTCTGCCCCATGCCCCCTTGCATGCTCTCTCTCTCTCTCAAAAACAAATTAAAAAATAAATTAAAAAAAAAAGAAAACGCCTATGTGTTTAAGTACTTTTTTCAATGTTGCAAAGCTTGAAATTTACGGTCTTACTTAAAAGTTAGTGAACTGTTGTCAAAAAGCAACTTAAAGGAAGGATTTGCCTCAATATGCCACATTGGTATTTTAATGGCACACACCAATCTCATTCCACAGTCCACATACAACCACTTCATTTATTTTGACAGAATCAATTACACCCAAATGACAGAACTCAAATCAATTATGCTTACCATAGCAATAACTAGCACTTTTAAGAGTTTCCGGTAATGCCAGGCATTGTTGATTCCACAGGTAAAGAGACACCACTGTATTCATTTTACAGATTAGATCACTGAGGCTTTAGAGAAGTTAAATTATTTGCTCAATATAAAAAGGGGATATTCCAAATGTTGTTTACTTCATTAGTCAAACACCCAGAATCACAGGTACCTTCAGCAAAAGATCCTTGGAGAGCAAAGAGTGTCACTGCCTTGCTTTAGAGAGGAAGCAGCTGAGGCTCAGAGTGGCTGGATGGGTTTCCCAAGCCCGTATGGCTGGTTAGCGTACAGCCCACAGACTCCCTGCCTGGAAGTCCAGCACTCTTTCTTCAGGAGCTCATCTCTTGATACCATCTTGTCACCAAAGTGTTCCCTGTCTACAGCCTTTCAAACAGTGAGTTACATACAGGCAGGTGGCTCCCAAGTAGGAACCAGCTCTGAGGTTAAGTGCACCGTACAAGCCCTTACTTCGGATGGACTCCGGTTCCGGGGAGCCAGAAGCTGGGGGCATCGGAGACAAGGAGCTGCTCTTTTCTCCACTGGCTGTACCAGCTGCTGAAGCAACAGCCTGGGAGTCTGGATTCTCAGCACGAATGGTAAGTTTCACTGTTGTCTTTGCTGTTTTCAAAAGGCTAATGAACTGGCGGGGTGTCGGTATGGCAGGGAAACAAAATTCAAAAGCGAATTAGTAGACATACCAGTAAGTCACTATTATAGTTGGAATCTCTTTCCTTGTCAGAACTTGAGGAGTCAAGAAAGAATGGTTGTAGTTTCAGAGTAAGGAAAACGATGCAACCAAAGAATTAAGCCAAAGGGAAAGTGAGAATACAGACGCATGGGTTAAAGGGTCCAACCTTAGACGATTATTAAAACTGAATTTAAAAATGATTTAAGCTTCTTGCTGGCCAATGTAGAAACAAAAACATTTGCACACCAAATCTCACAAGAAACACAGCTTTTTTCCTAGCACTTATATATGAAAGGCCTAAGTGAGTCTACTAGTAAGTACAGACATAGGGAATATTTATTGGAGCAAATATTCATAAAAATTCCTTTGATCTTAACACTAAGTTGATCTTTATTTAGAAATGCAAGTTTTTCTAAGGGAAAATGGAAGTGATATTTATCAAAAACATGCACTGAACACTGGACTTACTAGGCAAGAGAAAATATCTTAACATCATTCCATCGGAAAATAGAAAACAGAAATTGGAGGATTTCCAAATAATCTCTTTTCTCACTTAACGACATCGGTCTAACATAGCTACATGGTCCCAATTCCCTATGATCACATACACACAGACACACACAAACACTGGCCATGCCCACGGACGGGTTTACAGCGTTATTTGCTTTCTTTTGGAAAAGTACCTTTTCAACAGGATAGCCAACAACAACTTCATCATCTACAGCCAATATCTGATCTCCAACTTTCAGCCGTCCATCCTGAACGGAAACATGTAAGATTTGGGGCGATCTTATAGAAGTAATTCCCTTCTCCACCACTTTATGACCACGAGAAAGCCTCACCTTGGCTGCTGCTCCGTGTTCTGTCAGGCTCTTTATGATGACTCCGCTGAGCGTATCTTCTTCACTGATAGCAATGCCCAAACCCCCTTGATCCTAGAGAAATAGGAACAACTTAGAAGACTTGACACAGATTAAATTTATCGAAAGGAAAGCTATGTGGCCATAACTTCTAAACATTATCTTCCACCCAAGGGCTAGAAAACTGATTAGAGCCATTCTAAAGTTCATTAATAAAAATCTCTTCTTAAGCAAACTTTCAAGTTTTTTAACGGGAAGGAATTCTCTTCCATCAACTATTCAAATGTATTCATTCCTCCCATATGTATACTGTTTCTAGTATATTTAGCATATATATCCAGTTACACATCTCCAGTAACTTTAGAAAAATATCCAGGGAACAAAATGCATTCAATAACTCGATAAACATACAACATTTGCCAATGTAGTTCTGTGTAACTGGCTGACAGCGTAAGTCATTTAAAACCAAATCAAAGTATCCTGCTTCCTCTTTGTGGCCTACAACTTAGAAACAACAACCCAAACTGGCCCCTTCATCCTGCCCTTCTTCCTGGAGCAGACAGACTGCAATTACTTCTGCGTGCTCTGTCCTTTCTGGGGCTGAATGCCCAGCGTTGTTTCCCCAGACACTTGTGTTTTGATTTGGTGCAGAGTGAAAACACTCTCAACCCTGAGCCCAAAGACGTGCACTGAAAACCTGCCAAGCCTAGAGAGCCATCCATGTTTTGTCTATATTTTCCACATTTTCTTTTATCAAGACCAAATGTTCAATAGTATTGGCTTTTACATTTCTTTAATGTTTACATTCATAAAATTAAAATAGGGTTTTGGATATTTTCATTCTGGTTAGAGCTAGCAACCTTTTTCATTGTAGTTTCTACCCAGAAATGTAAAATGTAAAGCAAATGTAAAGCAAAAGAGGGAAAGGGAAATCTTGCCGTGATTTCTACGACATGTACACATGAGAGCCAACCAAGCCATCGGGCCTTTAGGACCATGACCATGACACCAGGTAAGGTCGTACCGCCATTTGAAAGACTATCAACACTGTGCTTTTCTGAGGTAGACTATTCATTGTAGACTTTCAGACTGTCACTGGGCATCTCTCTCTACCACTGCTCTCTTTCCAGACAATCAGTCACATGCGTAAGACAGAGAAAATTGCACTTTTGGGGTGAGAAGAGCTCAGTTCTAATTTACTTTCTGCCTACCTGCAGGAGTTTGGATAAGCCACATAACATGTCTGAACCTCAATTTTCTTATCTGAAGAAAGGAGTAATGATGCAGGTGACCCTTGAACAACATGGGGGCTGGGGTGCTGATCCCCCTCTGCACAGGTGCAAACCCATGCATAACTGCTGACTCCTCCAAAGCTGAACTACCAACAGAATGGAAGCCTTATTATTGATAACATAAATGGCTGAGTAACGCATTTTGCATGTTATATGCATTGTATACTGTGTCTTCCGATGAAGTAAGCTAGAGAAAAGAAAATGTTAAGAAAATCATAAGGAAGAGAAAAAAAACTGCAGTACTATCCTTTATTATCAAAAATGCCCACATATAAATGGACCCACACAGTTCAAACCCATGCTGTTCCTGCCCAACCATGACATTGCTCTGAAGATCGGATGTAATAAGGAAGGGATCGAAAACTTGATGCGCTATATACAGTATACGTTCCTTCTGCTTGTTACTCTACAGAATGTAACTGGATTTACTCCAGATAAATTCTCTCAACTTGCCAGGATTTTGAGACCTGAATCCTGATTTAGTGGTAAAAGAATCAGGATTAATGAGTAGGAAGGTGAATGTGCTACCAAAAAGATAAAATCCCAATGCCAATGCCAAGTGCATCTAATATAGTTAAACATTCTATTTGGGATTTTCTACACCAATGGTCTTTCCTATTACCACAAAGAAATATTTGTTTGAGTATTACTCTGTATCTACAATGATTGTATGTACTCAACTCTGGGATTTGATTCTATTACTGCCTATTCACTTACCTGCAGTCAGGAAAGTATTTTACTAGTACAGTGAGCATTTGCTGGTTGTTTGCTTAATGCCCATTCTCATCTTACTCTTTTGTATAAGCTCATACATTTGTTTTAAAGAATATCCAGCCCTATTCCCCCTGCTGCCTCAAATAACATACAGGAGCTCGCTCGCTCTCTCTCTCTCTCTCTCTCTCTCTCTCTCTCTCTGGCTCTCTTCCTCTCTGCCTACGTGTTGGGTGGTGGTTTTAAAATATATATACAGGGGTGTCTGGGTGGCTCAGTAGGTTAAGCATCTGACTTCGGCTGAGGTCCTGATCTCACGGTTTGTGTGTTCAAGCCCTGCGTCAGGCTCTATGCTGACAGCTCAGAGCCTGGAGCCTGCCTCAGATTCCGTGTCTCCCTCTCTCTCTGCTCCTCCCCCACTCACATGCACGCATGTGCAGGCTCTCTCTCACAAATAAACATTAAAAAAATTAAGAAATAAATAAAAAAGATAAATAAAATATGTATACAAACTCTTCACCATTCCTCCCTTCAAGAAGGAGATGCTGAAATGTGGGCTGGATTTGGTTGCCTGATTATAAAATACAGAACAGAAAGAATGGTGTGTAATTTCACAACTATGTCAAAAGGCCCTGGGGCTTCTCCTTACTCTCCCTCTTAGATGACCTGCTCTGAGGGAAGCCGGTTCCCTGTCATGAGGACATGAAAGCAGCACCTCAGAGAGGCAAAGGGAACCTCCTGCCAACAGTCATTTAAGCAAACCAGCCCGGATGCGGATCCTGTAGCCTCGGTCAAGCCTTCAGATGCCTGCAGCCCTTAGCTGGCCGTTCGTTGGCAAAATGTACAACAGAGTCTCACCAGACCACCCAGTTGAACTGCTCCCCAATTCCTGATCCACAGAAACAGAGATAATAAATGTCTATTGTTTTAAGCTCCCAAATTTTGTGGTGATTCATTATGTAACAGTGGATAAATGACCCCAAGGATGGAGCGTGAATGAGTGAAGTCCATAGTACAATTCCAGTCCCCTGGCCACAGTCCCTATAGCTCAAGAGCAGGCATATGATCTGAACTGGCTTAACAGCACGGGTCTCAGGACTTGTGCTCAGCATTTTGGGACAGCCACTCTGCCCCCACCCTGCATGTGGAAGGAGTGGCACATGACCCCAACTGTGGTTGGCAGCCGTTGTAAAACTGAGAGAAGACCAGCCCGGGGATACCGCTGACCCTTCACGGCTGTGCAGGGAGGAGAAGAACTGGTTCTTGACAACACGACGGAGCCACAGGATCAACTATCCCTGAGGATCGCTGCCCAGTAACCCGAGCCCATAAATCCCCTTCGTTGACTAAGCCTGTCGGAGGAAGTTGGATTTTCTTGTTGTTGTTTTTGTTATTGGCAACAGGCAGAGTCCTGAAAGGAACAATAAGCTGCACACCTGCAAATGCGAAATGTTCCAATTCCACCTGGAGTCCTATAAAAACAAGCATGTGTATACATATATACAGACGTTACTGGTATCAGAAGAACAGGATAAAACACGGGTAAAGGATAACAGGGCATGAGAGCAATGTCTTAGCTAACTGCTTAGCTCTCCACCTCACTTCTGCAACAGTACATACAGTACCTAACAGAAAAAGAGCTGAGAAGCACTGTTCTGAGCCAGTTATTAAAACACCACCATACAGAGAAGGTGAAACAAATAAAGGGACCAAATTATTTATGGAGCAACAGTTGTATAATTAAACAGCTAGAAAAGAGTGAACAAGAATTAAAAGTGCAACAAAGCTAAACTCCTATTATTGTCAGGAGAGCTATTTTGAAGTTGGAACATTCCCCCCAAAAATTCTCAATGCTATTTGAAGACTTATAGCCTATAAAACTGTGTGGACACGAAACCTATCTCTGACAACCATGTAAGGTTGTCACCTGCTTTGATGTATAGGTACTTTCCTAGGACAATGTGTACTAAAAAATCAATCTTTCTTTAATCAAAAACATTTCGTCTGATAAACTGAACTGGCATTTCAGTCAACACTAAGGGTTCAGATTATATACATTATAAACTTTGTTTATACTTCTATTTTCTCACTTCAAAAGGGGGGGGATTAAAAAGAAAAAAAAGATAATCAACCTGTCTCAAGTGTTTAAGAAGTCAAAACAGAACTAGAAATGACCTGTTACTACAATTTCTGTTTTGAAACAGTAACAAAAACTATTCTCCCCTCCTTGTACTCTTCAAGTACACTTGACATCTTCCCTTTGTGCACACGTGGCATGTAAGCATCCGTGCATTCCTCCTTGTCGCATCCTTGGCATGAACTATGGTACCCCATACTATGTAACCCCCCACTTGTAATGGGAGAAAAAGTATGGCAGTTTCTCCCTTCTTAACGTGTTTGCAATATAGACGTACAGAAAACTTACCCACATGAATGTTTACTGCAAGAGACATGCTCTTGAGCTATGATTCGTTAAATGACAAATAAATGAAGATATTACTAGTAAGCATTACATAGGCCAGAATGTTGAAGGGGTATGTCAAAATAAACAGGCATTAGATTAAACTGGGTCTTGAGTTACACAGGGTGTAGATAAGCTAAAAGAAAGCAGAAGGGCATCCCAAGTGCAGAGGCAAGGAGGGATGAATTCTCAAAATAAATCTCCATGGGCTCTTGATACAAGTCAGTCTGAATGAAGTAGAAGACTCGTAAGACACAGGTCTTTTGGAAAGGTGAATGGGCCCTGGTTGCAAGTTGAAACAAGGAATGGCAAATGTAAGACTAGAGTTTAAGTTCTAGCGGTAGGTACCATTTTGAGTTATGGGAACTGTTACAAGTGGGAAAAGCCAAACCAGTCACACAGGGTTGCTGAGAAGTACAGAACACAGTGCACGTGTGACTTTACCTTTAATTTTTTTCAAATAAACGTAATTTTTCAAAATACTGGGAGTATAAAGGACACAGAACTGCAGATGACGTATGAATGCTAGAAGATTGGTTAATTCTCCCTTCTTTGCTTTCTTGCATTTTCTTCCCAGAGTCGACTAATAATGGGGTTCAGAGTGGACAGGCTTATACCATATGCCGTCTCTTAACATGTCATTTTTAGCAAGGGCTTCCTCCAAGGCTACATTCTGTGGAGCATTCAGAACCTCATGGTTAAAATATTAACTTGCAAATAATAACTCAAACTGTGCCAAGTGTAAAGGCCGCTTTAGGCAAACAGGCTTGAGTGATGGAATATAGAAAGAGCCCACAGCGACCCCCTGGCTGAATACAGGCAGGCTCATCAGGTGACCCCCCCCCCCTCAAAATATCCACAGGCCCTAACTAACCAATAGGCTACTTATAACCAGGCACAGTTACCAAAAAAGGGAAAATTCCATTTGTTGCCTTACCTCCTCACCTTCTCACTTTAACTATGGCCCCCAGTCCCTCCCTGGTTGCAGACAGCCTCTCCTTTGCTGTCCTGCCTACTGCTCCCCTGCGGCGTGTTCAGTAAATTTCTATCTTCCTTGTTCTACTACAAGTAAATGCTTTTACCACCTGTGCCATTGGCTTCCACCAGATCGTCACCCCACATGCGGGGGCCCCCATGTGATCAGGAGACACATCACATTTACACACCACACTAAGTGCTTTATACAAATTCTTTCGTTTAATCTTTACAAAAATACTTCCAATATAAAGGTATTATTATTTCCCTATACTGTAGGTAAGGAAACTGAGACCCAGAAAAGTCAAGTGGCCCCAAAAGCCCACATTTTAAGTCATAGTTGATTGCTTCTTCTGTCAGCTGATCTTAAAAGATCCTTGAATATTCCCCTTTATTCACTTTGGCTTTCATCAATAAACACATTTCAGTTACCGAGCTTTAGATGTGTTTGAAATCGACATATAATCAGAAGCTTTCTGTGGGCAATAAAATCTGACATTCTTCCGAGTTCTTAGGTTTCCCCCACAGCAACTATTTCAGAAAGGGAAGTGTACATGTTAGACAACTGCTGAATAAATCAGCAGTAGGCTAAAGACAGAGAATAGCTCTTAAGCTGCTATAGAATGAGGGCAGCTTGTCCATTAGCTTGAAGAATCTCAGAAGTAACCCCTGAAACAAGCAGCCCCATCTACAGAAGAGGAGAGCGGGGACCAGTGATATCAAGCTTCCAAGTGATTTATGGGAGATCACTCAGAAGGGCTTCTGACAAAGGAGGCCTCTGTCCACCCCACTGCTGAATGCCAGGTCAAGAGACTTTATCTGTCTGGGAATGGAAGTCCTTGAAAGATTCTGAACAGGGGATCAGGACGATTAAACATCTAAAGAACACCTTCATCAGGTAGCCTGAGGCAGGAGGAGAAAGCATCACAAAAAAACAGTGCCAACAAGCAGTTAGACATCTCCCTCTCTGCCAGCTTATTCCTTCCTAGTAACAATAAAAACAACAACAACAAAAACAGGCAGTGTTGATGTATGTGTGCAAGGTTCTAGACTCTTCACACAACATACATTTCATTCCCAGTACAACTCTATGAGGCGAACACTACCATCATCTCCATTTGGTAGAGGGGAAGTTTTCCAGATTAAGAACCCTATCCAAGGTCCCAGCCTGTAAGAGGCAAAAGAGGGCTCCAACTCGGAAGGTTTGGCTCTAAATCTGCCTGTTCAGCTGCTACTGGGTTCTGTTCCTTATTCATCTGTTTAGCTGGGTCATTCCCCCAACACTTCCTGGGTACTCATATTCTAGGATATACTAAACCCTTGGTAAATAAATTAAATCAGTGCCATGAAAGGTACTTGTAAAAAATATATATTATTTTGGGCTTTTCTAAAGATAGGCACAAACCTGTATTTTAAAAAAAGCACATAGTATAATGAATCCAGCCTACATTTAAATGCTTCATAATTAACAAATTGTAGGGAAATAACTGCACTGTTAAATACTATAAATTCTGACACTTCAGGATTTAGAAGGAAAAGGAAACTCAATCTGAAACTAGCAGGAGAGAAAGAAAGGTATCCTCTCTCTTACATGGCAACAGAGCAAGGGGTTCCTGAAGTGTATGAACTTCTCAGTAGAAAAGGCAAAAACTTTAATGACTTGATGTACTTCTCCTTCTACCAGGAGACAAATTGTGCATAATAATGACTTCTTCTACGTGTACTGTAAATGACAGGACCAGGGCAATCCATTTTGCTCATGGTTATTTATTGAAAAAAAGAAACAAAATCAAGAGCCACAGTCTTCCTCCACCCCACCCCTCGCAAATACTTAACAAAGACTGGCTGTGTGCCAGGCATTATGCCAACTCCTTACACACAACTTATTTAACCTCTAAAACTAGGTCAAAGGTGATAGTATCATCTCCAATTTACTGGTGAGAAAACGGAGGCAAAGGAAGATCGCATAATGTGTCAGGTGTGTACCTGACGAAGCAAGGATGGAAGGTGGACAGACAGACTCTGGAGCCCAGGCGGTAAGCATCACACTGCACTGCCTCATCGCTGAAGACTGGCGTATGGACCACTTCTCTTCTTTCCGCCCATGGTGAATATCCCACCGCCCCGCCGCCTTCCCCTTCTCCCTGAGCATCTCAGGGCTCTGTGTTCTCCTTCACCTACTGCCTGCCTGTATTCCAGCATGAGCCCGCAGCACCTGAAAGCATTTCTAGGTTTCTGTTCAGGAAACCACTTCTTTGAAGTGGTCATTTGAACCAAAGGTTCAGATCTTTTCAAAAGTAAATACTTCGCTGATGTTTATCAGTGAAACTTCTAGTAATTGGAGCTTTCGGTTTTATGAAGCACAAAGACTATAACTTGTTTCTTTATTCTTTTTATTTCCTCCACAGCAGGTCTTTGGTGAATGTATCAGAGCAGAGACTGCTAACCGTCATGCTGGGAGATAATCCTAAAGGCAGGAAAAGCTTAGTCCCTGCTAAAGTATCAATTAACACGGTAATTCTCAAACTTCCGTGTGCGCCGGAATCGCCAAGAAGGCTTATAAAAATCCAAACCTCGGTCCACCCCCAGGGTTTCTCATTCCATAGGTGTGGGCGGGCCCAAGCGGCCGCATTTCTAACAAGATCCCAGGTGATGCTGATGCTGCTGGTCTAGACAGCACACTTCTGACAGCCAGTAAATTAGACCACTGGTGTGAAGGTGCTCATACCTTTTCATTCCAACGCAAAGCAGACTTACCTTGGGAAGCTCCAGATGCTGCACGTTTGTGAATGAACAGAGGTCCACAGGTGCCTCAGAAGTAGTCACACTTGGTTCGGCCTGACACAGGGAAAGAACGGCAAAATAGACAACCGAGTGTTACGCATTTTTGCTTAATAAGGGCCACTTCATCAAAATTGTTTCACGTATTAGAATTCGTTATTATTCTAACATTTCATGACGTTTATGAACATTAGACTCTCTTCAAAATACTAAGAAGGCATGATTAGACAGCAATTGTTTTAGACCACAAATCGTTTTAGGCACAAAGCGGCTCTCAAGACTGCCTGCATTTCCTCTCAGTGAAATCTAACAGCGACCCAGCTACCAAGTGGCGAAACTCGCTTTTTAAACACAGAACACGAGCAGAGGCGCCATTCACTCCTTTTCACTCTGTTAGTCATCAAGCGAATTTGGGAGCTATTAAACGTTTTACTTGAAAATTATTAAAACATTCCATTTTCCTAAGGGATATATGCAGCGCCATTCACATGAAAATAAAATTTTCTCCTTTCTAATCTTGAGAAATCACTCGCTCGGTGCACCACTGTGAATGACTGCCCAGTTCACCAGAACAAGCAGCCTGCATCGCGTACCAACGCGCCCAGTGTTTGTACGCTCCTTTAGGGGACAGTGTTTCCGTATCTGCACCTTCTTCCACCACGATCATCACGGCTTCTCTCATTTTATGCTCTTCATTCTCTATGCCTCCTTTCACTCATCCTAAACAAGTATTGGAAGCTTTACCACATCAGAACTCTCACCAAAAACTCCAAATTCTAGACTCACCGTCTGGCTACTGCCTTCTCTTTCCTAATTTTTTAGCCACCATTTGCTCTCTCAAAAAACACTAGTAATCATCTGGCCACCAGGTCCAATGGACTCTCTTTAGTCATCTCCTCATTTGACCTCTTTGCCACACTCAAGACTGGAGAGTGTACCCTTTGGCTGCTATGCAACATGCCCGCTGGTCCTTCCTCATTACCTCTGAGCACTCTTTGTTAGGCTTCCTCCTTATTGCTATTAAATAATTCTGACCTTGGCCTTCTTCTTCTTTCTAAGTGTTTTCTGTACATAAGAGCCTCAGCTCCTGTGGCTAACAAATGACAAATCTGCATCTAAGGGAATTCCTCTCTAAACTCTAGACCCAGTGTCCCCATGTACACTTCTCCCGGGCTCTTCAACAGGCACTTCGTTCTCAAGCAGCCTCAAATAGAATGTTTTCCACTTTTACAGCTATCTGCTTTTCAATATTCTTTTTGGTAAAAGTCAGCCATCCACCAAGTCACCAAGTGAGCCAACCCAAACCTTGCTACATCTTGTCTGTGTCCTTCACCAGCCCATTTCCAGCCCCCAAAGCAGCACCAGACACAAGGCAGATACTCAGCAAGTGCTTGTTGGACAAACAGATCGTCAACCACTCACTGTTCCTCACTGAGTACATTTAGTCAGGGATAAGGTCACACTAAGGTGGATCCTAAACTTCTGAAACTTCTGACATAACCATTTCTTTCTTTTCTTTTTCTTCTTCTTCCTCCCCCTCCCTTCCCCCCTCCTCCTCCTCTTAAGTTTATCATCTCTTCCCTGCAACCTCTGATTTTTCTCTGTGCCGTTTCCAAAGAAGTATTTCAAAACACAATTCTTACTGAGGTCCCCAAGGCCTCAAAGACAAAGTTTCCATCATGAGTCCCATGGTCTGACCCTACCTCCTCTCTCTCAGTGACCCTTTCCTCACCAGGAACCCACTCCCCCGCTCCCACTATTCAGTGATGCCCTGTGATTTACATTCCTTGCATCAGCCAGAGTCCACACGCCATTCCTCAGTGCATGCCCTCAGTTTGGAAGGTTTTTGCCCCCCCCACATCTTCTACCTCCGACATACACTTCATGTGTCACTTCCCCTAGAGAGTCATTGTCTCTCTCCAGAAGGAGACTTGACAACTTTTTCTACTTTCGTTATTCCCCATGCAGACGCCACTAGTGGCCTCCACGTAAGCAGTGTGCCTATTTACAGGAGTGTTTCTTGTACTAGGCTATAAACTCCTTGGGGGCCAAGACTATGAGTCATTTATCTTCAACATCCCAATAAGGGCTGTGTAATTGTTCACTGAATTAATACATAGTACATCAGTCAAAGCTTCCCAGAGAAATAGACAGAAAATACATACCTCCTTATTCTGAGAATTCTCTGAGGTAGAAGGCAAAGGTTCTACTGTATTTCCAGGACATACAGCCATCTGACTCACCGCATCTTTATTTCTAAAAGAAAGAGTATTGACCTATCATAGAATAATGATTCATATTATATTCATTCTTTTACTTGAGGACTCAGAAGGATTATTAGAGAAAATTCTGCAACCTCAAAGACTTTGGACTATAACACTCATACATTTATAAATGTCTTATTTTCATTCAAAAGAACTCTGAATTGAAAGCCTAATCAAAAATACTTAGTAAACCAGAAAAAGAAAGTGCTTACCTGATAAAAATTATTTTTACTTTAGAAGGGGCACATTTAATGATTGAAGAAGCATTCTGATGACTTCTTCCATATAAAATTTGACCATTGATCTATGAGAAACAAATAGCATTAATTGAGCCTGAAATTTTAATTTTGCTCATTTCTTATCACCTTATCTAGCTAATATACAGGTCATTTTTTCCTTCCTATAAAATATTATATGTATGTCTCTTCCAAGAACATGAACCTAACTCTGAAGGAGAGTAAAGAAAAGCTCATGTTTGAAGCCGACGTTACGATGACGTGTGTGTAGTGTGATCCCAATAGACAACAGAGGCAGCACTTGGGACTGTAAAAAAAAAAAGCACAGCAAGCTTCCTGGAGGGCACTGGGGTTCCAGCATGTTCTGTCGAAGCAAGGGCTCTCCTGGAAGCACTAGTGACCTCCGCAGATCATCAAGGGAAGTCCCTGTGGTCACAGATCTTAGTTGGTCTCAAGAGTCAGGCCCTGGGATTGGCCGCTGGGAGAAGCATTCCGGCAGACCAGGGATTTGGGAAGCAGAACGTGCCCAAGCAGAACAGTACCTAATGGAAACTTCCCGTCATCTAGTCACTTAGCCCCTGCTGACTGAGCCTTCCTGGCCAAGGGAGAAGCACAGGAGTGCAAGGAAGAGTATTAAGGCAATATAAAGACACGTGGATCCCAGCCTCCAGGAGGCAAGGACAAACAAAACAAGCACATGTGATTCTAAACACTATAAAGTCTGGCCCAGAAATTTATTTGGTTTGGAGGGCTGAGTTATTGTTTTTGTTATTTAGCCTTAACCTTGACCCCACCTCACCCGACCCCTATCGCTTCTACCATTAGGAATTCAACTTCCAGAACGTCCAGTGGGTCAATCTCATTACTAAGGAGTGATTGGTCGTTTGGCTTTTCAAAAGCTCCTAATAAAAATGCAGCACACAAAAAAATGTTTTTGAAGTGTGATCTTTATTACTGTCTTGGGGCAAAAATTGTTTCTGGTGCGACACAGTCACAACCTTTTAATGGAAGTTAATGGGAACACGGACTCTACTTAGCAGAGATTTGGTTTAGAGCCAAACTTGCTGCAGCACATCTATTTTATTAGGCAAGCAACAGTTTTCTCAGTCACCATATGAGGCCCGGGTGGATTTTCTGGAAACTCATGACTCCAGTGCACCAATTCAGCAATGAATTCAGCATTTTCCATTAAGAACTTACCTCTAGAAGCTCGTCTGCAATCTGCAGTCGACCATCTTTCCCAGCTGCTCCATTTGGATCGATCCCCACTATAAAGACACTCATCCTGGATCGGTCTTTGTTTCCAGCAAGACTTAGACCCAAACCACTACGACCTTTCTCCAGTTCAATCATATGGAGCTCTCCTGTTAGGGTTCCATAACGCTCTCTGATATTTTCTACGCACAACAAAACAAAAACAACAACAAATTATAGGTTAATTCACAGCCAGATGTTTTACTATGGAGGGTCATCTGGCTTCAAAAGAGCATTACTTGGACCAAAATGTAAATCCTTGGCAGTTAAGGAAAGCTAAGAAAACTCTGGTCCCCTAGGCGTCAAGACTGGGTTCCTGGAGTACCCAAACTCTGAGGAATTTCTTTGCATATAGTGTGCAGACAGTATCATGTCTAATTAATCAGTTCATCTGGGTGATCAGGCCCAAGAGATTCATTATTAACCAACTCACAAAAGACTCTGATTAAAACAAAGCACTAGTTTATCATTCACAGAGAAGAAAACATTCTTCTCAGTGAAGGATTTATCTTCACTGATCAGTGGAGACATCTCTCCCATAGAAAAACTGGCCTATGTGTGTCACATCATGTTGGGCAGCTGCTTGGTACATACACCCAGAATAAAGAGGATGCATTGTCTTATTGCACAGAGCCATTAGGCCAGGACAAATCAATGTACCCGTCTCAGATTTAGGACCCATGTCCTCACTAGATGAGACCATTCAACTCTCCCATCCCACATGTTCAAGAGGTACAATTTATTCTTGAATCTGAGAGGGCAAGGCTACATGGAGGTGCCCTAGGCCACAGGCCCAGATGAACAACCAGCCAGGAGCCAACACAGATTTCTAGCCATGCGAGTGAGCTACCCTTAAGGCCCAGTCCAGCTGAGCCCAGTCGACCACAACACCACAACACGGTGATAAACTGTTTCCTTAAGCCCTTAAGTATTGGGGTAGCTTGTGACATGACATTCCCTTTCATGTTTTCCTCAGAGTATATTCTGGCCACCTCAACGGATTAGCAATATACTCTTATTTTACTGAAAACAGACTTAGAAAACTGCAAACTTTACAAATCTTGTCTTAGAAAATGTTACTACACGGCTGATGTCTTGCATTCCATATTGATTCTTACCTGCGCCAACTTCATAAACGGCCATTTCCTGATTCCTTCTAGAATCCAGCGGCACAAAGTTTATACCCTGTGCTTCCTAAAAGCATATACCATGGCTTTCTTAAAGGAATTATATTTTTTAAAACAGAACTTCTTAAAGCACTGATACATGAGTAACTTTTCACTAAATGTTTAATATTTCCTTATAAAAAGGCTTCTTTCATTAGAAAAACAGACACCCCAATGATCCTAAGAATAGCTGCCTTTGAATGCTTCCTGTGCTTCAGACATTGTGGTTTGCACTCCTCAGACATTATCAAATTTGATGTTAGCAACCTGAGGTGAGGCCTGAATTTTCAAAAGAGATATAGCCACTGGGCAAAAACTTAGAGGCAGTTAAACAACTTGCCAAAGGCCCCAAGTTTTTATCTCAACACATACTACGCTACCACCCTAGGCAAGACAATACCAGAGTTCAAGGCAAAATATTAACAGCAACCAGACTTTACAATGAGGAATGTGAGGTCTGGAGAGGGGCAATGACTTGTTCAAGACCACAAGGTGGCGGATCCTGTACTAGGTTCTGAGAGAGTGCCCTGCCCTCTTTAACGCTCATACAAACGGCAAAATGGGCTTCGCAGGAACGTTCGGTTAGAGGAAAGGAGAATATGATTTCATGCTTTGGGAATGTGGGCTGTATCCAGGCAAAACAAACAGTATTTTTTCCAAACAAAATTGCAGTATATATAACTAAAGCTGAAACGTACTTATCCACCCAGGGCATAAGCCTTGAGAAACCCAGAGCTACTTTAATGTCGCTATTATAACTGAATGCATCACAAAAGACAACTTACTCCAGCTGTAACCAAACTCATCCTCTTTGTCCACATCTTCTGAGACTTTGCTTGTGGATGACTGTGTATGATCGCTGCTCATGTCTTTAGACGCTGAAGAAGGGGGTGGAGGCACATTGCACAATGGAGCCTTTTCCGGCTCTGATTCTGACTGACTGGGTGCCTGCGGGAACAAGAAGAATACAGTGGGTACGTGCAGTCTAAGGAAGACCAACTTAAGTAAAAGAAATAAAAGTATAATGTCAAAAACGGGCTTTAAAATATCTAACACATATATAATCAAAAAATGTATATACAATGGTAGACAGGATTCAGGTAAAGTTTAAATATAGTAAAAAATAGCATAATATATAATAAAAAAGTATAATTCATTAAACTATTATTTGGTATTTTAGGCCAATGATTTTTTTCAATTTGAAGGCTTAAATGACAAGATAGAAAAAAAACTGTGAAAACTTCCCCTTTTGGAAAAAAATTCTCATTCAAAAGTTTTCATAAATATGCAGGGGTCTAGGCGAGATTTTGTGTGTCTAGAAAAGTCTTCCAAGAAATTGGAAAAAAAAAAATGAACAAATAAGTTAATCAAACAATGAAAGGCATTCAAAGGCTGGCAGTCAGACTATATATAAAGAATTCTTCATCGCTACCTGAATCCTCTCTCCAAATGACTCTCTTAACAAACCCATGAAAATGAGCATTACACATGCAGGCTCATCTACCAGGGGAGCTGGTTTGTTAGCACAGAGCGCACAGACTCAGATCTGAGGAGCAGGTTTTAAGGGACGGCCCCATCATTCCCTTGCCAAGGGAGTTCACAAGGTAAGTGAGAAAACACAAGAGACCACTTCATACAAACCCAGAGTACGGCATACTTGCTGTCACTTGGGGCTATCGGTCCTACTTCAAAAAAAGGGCTTGGTATCAAGCTTTTATATTGCAGATTATCAAATAGAATATTAGAGTTGGAAAGGCCTATAAGTCACTGAGCTCATTTTACTCATTTTGCAGATGAAAGACCTGAGGCCATGAGATGATGTTCTTCAAAATCACACCGGTACTATATTTCTTTTAGTTCTTAATCCAATGCACTTTCCATTATGCCATGCTGTCTCCTCCAACTTCCACAGTTAGTACCTAATCCAACGCTCAGAGATACCCACTTAAAGTTCTAACCATGGTATGAAGCTGTCCCTGATGCCTTGAATCAACATTTTTCCTATTCTTATTTTACCTTTTTTTCATACAAAAATCCCTCTGATATACCTCATTTTATATGTGTGGATCTGGAAAAAGATTTTGATGAAAAAAAAAAAAACCTTCTATAGAACACATCAGATGATAAGCATGTACAAATAGTTAGCAATTGTTAACTCTTGTCAAGAACCAGAATACCACAAAATACACCTAATACTACAACTATATAGCACTGAAGGTGATCTTTCTTTGTTGATTCAGAAACCACGTTAGGATGCTAAGCTGCCCCAAAATGAACCTAATAAATATCAATTACTATTTTTCTGGCAAAGTAACAGAGAGCTCATTGGTAGAGACTTATAGGCAATAGATTTTCAAGTGACAGAATCTACTGTGTTCAAATGTTTGGTTTACACACAGCTGGCCACCCAGACAAAAACTACCACTGCAAACAAAACCCTTGTTGTCTTCCCAAATACTGTGCCATAAAACCCTCAGATCAACAATGTACAAATAAAAATGTCCAGCAAACAAACAAGGTTCATTTAACATACTAAGGTAGGGGCGGCGGGGGAGGCAGGGAGTGGGGGAGGGGGGAGTATGGAATTTACTTTTTTTCTGGTTAAAATAAAAACTTCTCTATAACAAGAGAGAATATTAGCAAGGATAGGTTAAGCCCATTTGGTTTTTAAAAAGGGGGACAAAATCTGATTTAAACCTCCCTTAATTTTAATAAATTTATGGACGCAAACATTATAGATCTTGCTGCATATCTTTCCTGAGCTGTTATTTTACTTAAAGATAACAAAATCTGCCTAAAAAACTGTTTAGGAACTGACTTAGGCACACCATTTTCATACCGTGAGTAAACTAAAACGGTGGGTCCTCACATTACTGACTCATCATAAAGGGAATACAAGCCTGTTATTTATATTTACTAAAGGGGCAAGCGATTAGGTGTTCTATTTTACGACTCCCGAAAACCCTCCTTCTGAATGAGATCATGTAATTAGCTTGTGGTTGACACTTAAGATTTATTAACGAAAATACAATTCTTTAACAGAGACTGTTTAGCCTTCATTGGAAAAAAATGCAAAGTGCACTTGAGATCACTCCATGCCATGTATGCACACAAGTGTAACACACACATAGCACACGGTAACACACCTACTTACTCATGAAAATTTCACACTGAGACAAACCTTAAATGGTGTGGGAGCAAAAGGGTTAGTTGGGGAACAACGGAAGATAACTCTACTTGAATTCTGTAATTCCTATAGTAACAGAAAACATATTCCTTCAGATACAACATCTTTGGTTATCCATATTACAATAACATGAAAACCCAATGAATATTCATAAAATGCTTCCTGAAACTGTTGAGAGCTTTCTTCCTTATCATGATCAAATTATCATATAGAGATTCTTGTAAGTAAGTTTTTGTTTCAATTCTGGGTTTATAATTTCATCGGAATATGAGACTATCCAAGTATAGGTTTACAAGCATTGAAACAGGGGCATGTTTCCTCATTCAGGCATTTATATGGACACACTTTATGAATATTCAACATACTCCTGCATACACACAATTATTTGTGGAGTGATTAACTTACAGAAGGGCTTTTTTAGGACCACCTTGTAGAAGTCTGAGAAGGATTTAAATCAATACAAGGCTTTAAATAAATTATGTGTGAAAGTACTTCATACATTTGGCAACTAACAAAAATTCAAATATCAGAAAATTTAACTCACACCAAAATATAGGAAAGGCACTGGACTCACGATTCTCCCTTACTGTTCAGAAGGGCCATCTAATTTCAGCTATAAAAATGAATATGCTCTGGCAAAAAAAAATGTGCTTATGAAAGGATCTGCATGCCCACTCCAAACACACAGTTTTGCTTTTTTTTTTTTTTCCCTGCCCCAATTTAGTAAACAGTGAACTAGGACAAAGGCACAACAAAGAACGAAACATTTGCAAAAGGCAACGAATGGCAAGACAATGGCATTATCCAACCTTGTCAGCGTTGAACTGAAGAGAATCAGCAAATGGGTTAGTGCTGCTGAAGTTGTACTTAGGGTAAAGGTTGTGCGGCAAGGAAGACAAAGGGGATTTCTAAAAGGAAACATAAGAGGCGCTGAGCGCAAAAGAAATATATTTAAAACAACTCAAGTTTTAAGAACAAAGTACTGATTTAAATAACAGTGTGAAATTACTAGATCCAGTCAGATCTAGTCATTAAGAGCAACATCGTATTAAACAGTCTAGAACTAAAGGTTAACCTCTAGCGATCTGGATCTACACCTCGACCTAAATCTGGCCACGAACTACGTAGGATATGAGTTGGTGAAACTGATACTACATTTCTTTTATTTTCACTGTCACAGACAGATGCACATACACGTTGCCCAATCTATATATTCACGTATGTCCCATGCATATCAATAAACAGGTTTCAAGACGAAAACCATAAATGTTTTTTGTTTACGTTTAAAAGCAAAGTATGCTTCTATTGTAAAACAAAAAAGAAACAGTCTATCTGCTGCAGAATGCAAATTAAACATTTGTCTGCTAGTTCACTGGTAACCTTCATGATTCTTTTATCTTGTTTCCCAGGAAGGAAAATTTTCAAACTTAGATTGGATATTCAAGTTACATCAGGTCAATAGGATTTTTCCCTTTAAAAAGGGAAATCAACAATTTTACATAAATGAACCACCCTACAGTGGTGTTCTTTATTTCTGCCCTTTTTTTTTTTTGTGGAGGTAGAAACATTGATTTTTAAAAGTTTCCTATAAAAGTTCCCATATGAGAGGGAATTTATGAGGCTATGCATATACTGAAGTCCTGCCTTAGAGTGTTTCTCACAGATTTTGTGGCTTGCTTGAGATACTCCCTGAGCTAGGACTACTGGAGTTGAATATATGTATTAAAGGCAGGATGACTGCCAGATAGAATTTAGCATTTTCATAGCTTAAAAAAAATGAAAGTAATTTCCTTAGCACAATAAATTCTTCTCCTTCTTTTCATACCCGCTATCTTCTTCTTTTATTGACTGTATCTTTCAGGGGAAATTGCAGACATTTAAAATTCATTTTGGCTCCAATTAAATGTTTGTGTTACTTCTGTCTATAAAAAAGCCCTACTGGCAAGCATCAAGAGTAGGGAGAGGTTGTCATGTGACGCCACCCTGTACGGGAGAATACTCTGGAAAGGCTCTATCCTCAGTACGCCTGTACTAAAGCTTATGCCACATTACCCTTTCAATCTGCTCTTCCTGCAATGTTTTTCCTACAGAGGGAAGATGGGAAAAAGAAATGGGCACAATGACATTTCTGCTCATCTCAACTTTCTCTCTGCTTTTCAGTTTAAATGTCAACTCCTGCTTTACAAAAGAAAAGATCACGAATGCCAAGGAACGCGACCGTTTATTAAGGGTGGGAGAAATGACTAGGCAGAGATTAAAATCATATTCTAGGCAAAATAATTCCATGCTATGGAAGGTGGAAATTATTTCTGATCCTCATACATGGAATTTTTGGGTTTTAAAGTTCCTTTATAATTCTATAGAATAATAAAAAAAAAACATAATGGTAAGAAATGGAATATTTAATGAGAGCTCTCCTTTCCTGTTTTGGTTTTTTTTTTTTTTTTTTGTTTGTTTGTTTGTTTTTTTTTTTTTTAATTTGCAGCTCCTACATAGGATTAGAATTTGGCCCTGATAGCAGAGTATAAAGTACAGCATGAGTACAGCAAATGGAGTGGTAGATCTATTACTATGAAGAGATTTATAGGAACAGGCCATATTCTTTATTAAAAAATCAATGATGAAACTTCTACTTATAGTTCGAAGGGCTGATAAAAACGAAAATGTTATTAACTAAGACAAAGCATAGGAAAGACAAAACCATTCTCTGGTCCATATTAATAGGGTCTGTCCACCCTTTGGTACGACCATGTGGTCCAACGGATGGAACTGTCAGTAATAATAAGTACAGAATATATTATTAATTATCATGAGGATTATCATCATCATTCTCAGTTCTGGGAAATTCTGATTCTTGAATAGTCTAGGTGCCAAAGAGATTGACTATCTTTTCATCCTATGTACAGGATTTTTTTTTGAAGTTTTATTGTATCTACAAAAGAAAACATTTTCCATTAAGAGAGTCTTCTGTATTGGTGATTGTTTTTCCCTTTAGATTACTGGAAACATAATTATTTCCACAAGGAAGTAAAACACTGAAAATAGACCTCATTTTAAATGCAAAAGTGATTCTGATTTCCCAAAGCTGAATGCATATGAAGAGGAGGAAAAATATCTTTCCCCTATTCATCTGAAGTTCTCAGCTCGATCTCTGTAATAAAAAATGGGATTAACAAGAGAAAAGTACTTATGTTGATTTAATGTTAACTTTCACATGACACAGAGCCTTCATTAGATAATGAAGAACTGAAGCAATAGTTAGACTTGAGGTTTTTTACAGGAGGTTTGCTTAAGAGTGGGAAGTCATGGAAAATATGATAGGACAAAAGAGTATGAACACAGTAGGGAAACTGAGGAAAACTTAGGAAGGTCTCTTCGTTCAGATTCTTCCCAGTGTCCCTCTGTCTTTGGAGGCAGGGATGTTCCTTTCCTCCAGGTATGGGGAGGGCGCCTCTCAGAGGAAGGTTTTACGACCTGCATCAGGGGAGAAGGGGGAGGTCTGAGTCCTTCCAGCACCTGCCTTTTCCTAAATTCCTTTGGCTTAAAATATTCAGTATTCTCTATTTTGGGGTAGCATACTCTGAATCCTGTCACACATAACTTGACTAAACATGTCACTCTAAGAAAGATTTATCCTGGAGTAATTGCTATAAAATCAAGAGTCATTATACCTCAGATAATAAAATAGCGGTATTTTCCAGGTGTATGAGAAAATATCTTCCCAGCTCATTAGAAACTGTGACCAGCATTGAAAGAAATGTCTGCAGTTTAAGTTTTTAAAACTAATATGAAGAATCCTATTCAGCAGTTTACAGTACTGTCCTGCATGATATGCAACTTGGAAATTAAAAATAAAACAAAGGAATAAAACCTACCCACGTACAAAAAAAAATGGTTTTAACTTAAACAGCCATTTGCCAACATCATCATTCTGTATCTACATTGGACACGACAAATGGAAACAAATGTGGAAAGATTTGTAGTTATTTAAACAAACTGAATACCATTTGAAGAGAATTGCAGCATGGCGCAGCCCTACCATTTGGCAGATTTTCTCATCTGAATGGGCAATTATTACCTAACAATAAACAACGGAATGATTAAAAACTGCAGATGTGAAGATAACTGCTCACATGAAGAACGACTAAATTCATTTCTTACAGTAAACCCAGACCAGAGCTACACCTGTCTTGACAACAGAAGGACCGACAGGATAAATCTGGTCACTTCGAATTCCACTGCACAGAATACTGACGAGTCACTTTTGCTGACCTCATCTATGGAGCTGCCTGCTACTCTCTTTCCATCATTTGAGCACTGATTTCTTGTATTCTTGATTTTAAAGTTATAAAATAATTACCTACTTTAAGTTTTAGAAGGTTCTTTTAACTTCCCTCACATATGTTGACATTTTTCTTTTAAATAAAGCTAATTAATGAGCAGGTATTTGAAAGACAACCAGTATGGCAGGGTCTTTTTGTGTTTTGTTTTCTTTTTACTAAAATCCAGAAGTTAGAACCTCTGTGAACTTCAGAACATTTAGGAAGCTCCTGAAATGATACGCAAACTTTTCAGTGAATGTGTATGGCTCTGAAGAACTTTCCAAGGGGTATGGTTAAGAACTGCTGCACATGAAAATAAGCTTTTTCAGTGAGACCTAAAGAAGGAATAGCTAAAAAAAACAGTTGTAAACTCTTGGCATCGTTTTCCTCTTCGGAATCGTTAGGGCATATCAAATCCACAAAGCCTTGCTTCGTCTCTTCTCCATCAACAACATTCATTAAATTCATTCATCCTACTTTCTCGAATATTTCTTCAAGCCATTTTACCTGTCAGGACTGATGGTAAAATGGGTCAGTAGGTTTTTGTCTGCCAGGGATGAAGACCTTTACAGTGACTGTGGCTGGGAAGCTTCAGTTATGAAATCACTAGTGTATAAACACACAGCTTAAATTTCCACTGTGTAGAATGTTCAGTGGGACAGACAAATACACTCAAGATGATTCACAGGTGATCACGGGATTGCATCAGCTAGAAATTCTGTCTAGAAAGTAAGTGTAGAAGGAAAATGTAATCTCTCGGGCTTCTCAGGGACTCCACCAGAGGTCACACACTATTAAGTTAAACGACTGTATCACGTTCCTCTTAACAACTTATATATTTTGTGACTATGGTGAATACTAACAATTATCCATCTAGACACCGATGGCCATCAATGAATCCTACTTCTCTGTGTCTTCAATGGGCTTCCAGTGTTTATTAAACATGGCAGAAGGGATTTCCAGGATAACTCAATTAAAAAAAAAAAAAAACAAAACAAAACAATATAAATTTTAACAAGTCTCCTGAGATTTCAACACTGGCTATCTGCTCTTAGAGACAACTTGGCCCTTGTTACATTAGCTTCCAAGTTGAACACTGTTTGGGTTTGCCTACCTTGCCCTTTTTGTTTGCTTACCCTTGGTCTGTTTATAATGCTCTGTACCATAAAGACTACAGGGTTGCCTGCTTTCCGAATGGCTTCCACAGCTTGTTCATGGCTTGCATCTCTGAGGTCCATTCCATCCACCTGCAATGGAAGGCCTCAGCTTAACATTTCAAGAAGCTATAGAACAACAGAACAATTTGTGGATCTGGAGTTTTGAGGATCCTGGGTGAGGCTCCTGGAAACTCTGTTTCAGAATCAAAAATAACGGTGACTACTTTTGAGGCTCCAGAACTCTTAATTTGTCCAGGAGACTTGTGGTCCCTTTTTTTAGACACAGATTTCTGTCTCCAATAATCAACTAAAATAATAATCAGTTGAAATGAAGGCTCTGCTTCTGCTTTCCTTACACTATCAGCTGTTCCCTTAAATTAGGAAATCAACATCATTAAAGAAATCATATGAGGGATCTGTCCCACAGCACTGTCTTCATCAGGAAAATCACCATACACATTTGCTTCCGATTCATTACAGATTAGTTTGGGAAATGGGTGGGCGATGCTTTGTGTGTTTCTCTCTGTATACAGACGCTTGAAGTTAAAAACAAAAGTCTGATGTTCGGAAAAATCGGGTTATGACAAGATTAGTTTTGCAAAAGAATCTTTGTAGTAGATGTGACAGGAGCTGGAAGCCAAGAATTTGTGCTTGTTAGTAATTCTTATATAAATAGCTTGAAAATGAAAGTTATTTTGTAACCTTTTTTTGACCATGGAATGCCTGGGTGATGATCAGGTCAGCTTATGCACTGAATAGGAAGGAGAATAGTTTGAAAGGCCAAATGCTAATCCTGCCAGGTTAAAACTATAGGATACTGTTATAATTTTATCATTTCCAATTACCACAATATGGTATATGCAACAAAATAGCAAAATCGGAGTAGGCACAATTCTGGAAAAGAAAATTAATTATTCAATCTCTGCATAGGACATTATCACCTTTAAAAGAAGTACATGCATTTAATTGAAAACCTCCCTCAGGTTGCTACTTAGATAATGTATTACATCTTTCAGTGCATATTAAAAATGGCTTTCATTTTTGTAGAATAAAAGTTAGTGTTCACATCCACTAAATATTCCATCTGTGGATGTTTACCAGGACGTTACAGATCTTTGCTCAAGTCCAAAGAACTCTATACTTAGAATGGAATAGTGTGCAGGTCTCTACTCGTCTAGTCTAAATACATTTTTAGACACTTGGCAGAGACATGTTTTAGAATCTCCAGGATCCCAGAGGCCTAAGGCTTTCTTACTTACTAGAAAAGCCCCTGTATATAAGAGCCTTCAACAAACTAGTGCTAAAACGCATATAGTATTTTACCACACACAGAAACATACTTTCTTTTCAATTTGAAAGGGATGCTTTAACTCCCTCAATACATTTAAACAACATTTTGGTACAAACCATAATCAGTCCTTTCTAGAAATAATTATAAATGTTTCCTTACTTTTTAGCCTTAGGTCAAAGGTATTTAATAGTGAATTATCCATAAAATAAACTGCCCTGTGATAATCTGAAATTGGGAACTTTAGATAGTGTTCTAGCTAAGAAAGAGTTCTTTAAAAAGGTGCTCTGCACCCACCTGGGTGGCTCAGTCTGCTAAATGTCCAACTCTTGATTTTGGCTAAGGTCATGATCTCACGGTTCATGAGTTTGAGCCCGCACTCGGCTCTGTGCTGACAGCATGGAGCCTGCTTGGGATTCTTTCTTTCCCTCTCTCTCTGCCCCTCCCCCCATTCACACACGTGCACTCTCTCTCAAAACAAATAAGTAAACATTTCTTTTAAAAAGGGGCTAAGATATCACCTAATGAAAGGCAAAGATGCAGGAAGAGAGAAAAAGCCCATTATTCTCCCTTATAAATGGTTGGAGGAAAAAAACAAAACAAAACAAAAAAGACATGACCCTTGTCCTCCCATGTCTCAATCTTCCTCCCTCTTTAGCTCTCACAGACAATCAACCAGTAAAGGACTAAATAAATAAATCCTGAAACTGTTCATTTTAAAGTTGTGGTTAATATGTTATCATCTTTTTCTACACAATTAATGCATTTTAATGCATTATTAATTATTAATTAATTAGTTATATGGATTTAGAAAATGAGAGACAATCACTTGCATAAAGTAAATATAATGGTCCTTATAATAATAAAGTGATTGGTTTCTACTGGGAAGTTGTCTCTTATTCTACTCTATAAATCCTGACAATTTAGCAAATCTGGGTCAGGTACCCTCCCTCCACCCTCTTAACTAAAACTACACTTACCCTGATCAAATAATTTATCACACTGTTCTGAAGTGACTTGATTACTTGTTAAGTCTGTCACACTTGACAGGCAGGCATGGTGCCTTGTTTACTGAAGAATGCCCAGAGCCTGTCGTAGCATCTGGAATGCAACAGCTGTTCCAGGAATATTTGCTGAGTAAATGAGTACTGACCAAGGAAGAAAAGTCTATTTAACATATTATACTTTGTTTTGAATTAAGAGATTAGCAACAATTTGACCAAATACTTCTCTTGTTCATAACAAAGTTACACATACGTGAGTGTGTAAATACACACACACACACACACACACACACACACACACACCCCTCAGTGATAAATGGGCACAGCACTGAGAAGTAGGAGGAAAATCTGAGCCTGGATTGTGGGGGTGGGGCATTTATATAAAAGGTTACCAGCGTGATTAGCATAAAAGATTTACCAAAGAGACTCACTTGGAAAACAATCTTATCCAACGAAGTTAATCTACAATGAAATGATCGTGACAAAGCATTTCTTGAAATAAAATCTCACTGGAGAGCTTAGTTATGATGTACACATTCTGTACATGTATACATAATTTCAAACAATTCAATTTTTCCCCAAGAAATTTGCTTTGTTCTTTCAAACAGAACTTCATTATTTTAATTCAGGGCCAATGTTTTTAAAAATAGTTGATGATACCTCCAAACACCAGTGTCTGAATCAAGATATATAATCTGTCACCATGCTCTAAAGAGAAAAATTATAGATGAAATGGGACATATGAGAGAGAGACGCCTCCACCACAAGCACATTTGACTTTCATGTTGGGTCGAGTAAGCAGTGTAAAGACAACAATTCCCTTAGTAAAAAGGATGGAAGAGGGAGGGAACTTTGGCACAGAAAGCTCACTAGAGGATACCTCTACTATTCTATCTCCGGGTTTCAAGGTTCCATTTGTGCCAGCTGGACTATCTTCAAGAACATGTTTGATGAAAATGCCCCTCATCACTTCACCGTTGCTTAGACGACTCCCCATGCCTCGTCCACCAACAATGCTGATGCCCAAGGATTTGCTTGGTTCTCTCCAAAGTTCAACCCTATAAAGATAAATAAAATTGTAAACTCTTATAAGAAAGCTTAAAGAGAGAAGTCTCACAACACTGGGCTTTGCAATGATTTTTGGATATGACTCCAAAGTCCCAAGCAACAAACGACAAGACAGACAAACTGGACTTCAAAAAAATAAAAAAAAAACAACTTGTGTTAATCAAAAAATACTATCAATAAAGTAAAAAGGAAACACACAGATTGGGAGAAAATACTTGCAAATCACTCTTTATATAGGGATTGATATCTAGAATTCTTAGAGAACACCAAAACATAACAACAAAAAATTAAGCCATCGGGTTAGTTAAGCGTCAGGTCATGATCTCCAGCTGGTGAGTTCAAGCCCTGTGTCCAGCTCTCTGTTGACAGTTCAGAGCCTGGAGCCTGCTTCTCATTCTGTGTCTTCCTCCCTCTCTCTGCCCTTCCCCCACTCACACTCTCGCTTTCTCTCTCTCTCTGTCTCTCTCAAAAATAAATAAGCATTAAAATAAAAAAAATTAAAAAATTAAGCCGTCTGATTAAAAAATGGACAAAGGAATTAAACAGACTTGTCTCCAAAAATGATATACAAATGGCCCAAAAGCTCATGAAAGATGCTCAACATCACTGATCATTAGGGAAATGCAAATCAAAACCACAGTGTGATACCACCTCACACCCACTGGGATGGCTATTATCAAGAAACAAACAAACAAACAAACAAACAAAGAGAGAAAGGAAGTGTTGGCAAGGAGAAATTGGATCCTTCTGTGCTGTTGCTAGAATGTAAAATGTTGCAGTCACTATGGAAAACAGTATGGAAGGATCAAAGGATGAAAGCTTTTCCTCTAAGATCAGGACAAGACAAAGGTGTCCACTTTCACCACACCTGTTCAACATATTGCTGGAAACCCCAGCTAGCGCAATCAGGCAAGAAAAATATTCAGAAGGTACCAGAATTGGAAAGGAAGAATTAAAATCGTCTCTATGGAGATGACACAATTTTCTATACATAAATCAAAAATAATCAAAACACTGTTAAATCTAATCAATGAATTCAGTAAAGTTGTGGGATACAAAATTAACATACAGAGATAAGTAACATCTCTATATACTGACAACAAAATTTCTGGAAAAAAAATAATTGATCTCATTTACAGTAGCACCAAAAATAATAAAATAGTAATACATTTAAGGACTTGACATTTCTCTACTCTGAAAACAACAAGACATTCACAAAATAAACCAAAGAAGACACAGATAAATGGAAAGGTATCCTGTGTTCATGGGTTGGAAGAATATTGCTAAAATGTGAATACTAACAAAAAACATCTATAGATTCAATGCAATTCCTATCAAGATTCCAATGGCATTTTTTATAGAAATAGAAAAAAAAAAAAAACTCCTCTAGAATTTATATGGAATCACAAAAGACTCCATCTAAATAGTCAATGAAAGCCTGAGGAAAAAAGAACAAAGCAGGAGGCATCACACTTCCTGATTTCAAGCTGTACTTATAAAGTTACAGTCATTCAAAACAGTATAGTTCTGGCATAAAAACAGTCACAGAGACCAGTGAAACAGAATCAAGAGCCCAGAAATAAACACAAGAATATATAATAAGGTCAACTAATATTTGACAAGGGAGGCAAGAATACTCAATGGAGAAAAGAAAGTCTCTTCAATAAATGGTGCCAGGATAATGGAATATTTACATGTAAAAGAATTGAAAGGGATTCGTATTTTATACCACACACAAAAATTAACTTGAAATGGATCAAGGATTTAAACGTAAGGCTTGAAACCTATTGTGATAATCTTTCGAGGACACATATAAAATCAAGCCATCATGCTATTTGCCTTAAACTTATACAGTGATGTATGTTCAATTACTTCTCACTAAGACTGGGGGAAAAGAAACAAGAATGGTGATTGCTAGCAAATGGGGGTAGGCAGAAATGGGGAGTTATTATTTAACAGGTACACATTTTCAGTTTTGTAAGACGATTTAAGTTCTGGAGATAGATGGTAGTGATGGCTATGCAGCAATGGGAATGTTCTTAATGCCAGTGATTTGCACACTTAAAAAATGGTTCAAATGGTCAAAAATCGTAACAAAATTTTTAAAAGCTCAATGTAATGTAAGTTAATGTAATGTAATTTTAAAAACTCACTGTAATGTAATGTAAGTTAATTTTTGCCAATTTATGAAATTTTGCCAATGTAAGGTTTTACCGGTAGTGAAACAAAACCATTTTATTAAACACTTTCTCAATTATATGTTTTATAGGGTCTGATAAACACTAATGCCATTCTGAAGCTGATTTGTTACAAGTAAATGCTGGACTCACACTCCTGGCTGGGACACAGACCAATGTAAAAGTACCATTTTCCAGGAGCTCTAATACTGCAGACATTAAGAAACCAAGAAATTCAGCTACCCCTGAACAGATGGTAGCTTCTACACTTGGCAATCAAATCAAGGAAAAGAACATTCCTGCACACTCTATGTCAGAAGCTTATCTCTGTAGAAATCCTCCTTGCCAAGGTAGACCTGGTACCTAACAGTCCGGGCATGAAAAGCAGTGGCTGACAATATCCTACGTGATTTGATCCCACACCGCCACCCTAAATTCCTCTCCCAAAATTCTGCTTTCCTCTCTATACTCCAGCTACCCCAGCATCTTCTTGTTGTTCCTTAAGTAGGTCACGCATGCTCTCTGCTCTGGGGCCTTGGTGCTTGCCACCTCCCCTGCCTGAGTGCACTTCCCCTACCCCTATAATAAACACAGGAACTCGTATTTAGTGACTGCATATAGCTCTAAGAGCTATGAATGCACTAAATTTATGTCTTAAGAAAAGGCTGGGGGATAAGAACAAGGTGATTTGCAGTGAGGTAGGTGTCTGGCTGGGAGGAGGAACAAGCAGCTCAGGGTGTTGGAAAAAAAGCAGAGAAACCTAGCAGAGAGCTCTGAGATAATGCAGTCTGCTCCGTGCTACAGGATGGGAGACAACGCTGGGCATTAAATAGGAAAACAACGCATGGTCCAAACATGGCCTCAATTTGAGGAGCTTTGAGGAGCGTCCAGAGGAGAGGAATGATTGGAGTGTGGACTCCCGTGTAATGAGGGAGGTCCCAGTAAGAAAAGGCTGGGTATAAAGGAGTACCATGGGTGGAGGGAGAGGACAGCTCCTGGCCAGATGAAGGCAGATGAAGTCAGCATTTTTTTTTTTTCATTAGAAATCTATAATCCTAGAGACCTAACTATTTAGTTCGAAAGGATGTTATCAGGTTCCTGAATCTTAATAATATTTGTATAAATAGTTTAAACTGGTTAAAATCCTAGTCCTCATATTCTTTCACTGTGGGAATTCTGTGAAAGACAAGAACCAAAACTCTTTCTTGTTTCTTAAAGCAATTCCTAAGATAAAATGGCAAAGTAAAGATGTCAGTAAATTTAGCCATTTGTAGGGAGACATTTAAGAATTCAGAATACGTATGTAGGACTCCTTAACCCTTCTCTTAAAAAGGAAAAAAATAAAGCAAAGAAAGAAAATGTCTCCTAGGGTTCTTTGTAGTTAGTGTGAATTGGGGAGACCGATTCTTATAATTTCTCAAACAATAAAAATAGCAGCAGGAAACACTTATTAAGAGCTTATCATGTGCTCAGCATTATTCTCTAGATGAGTTTGTTTACTTTCATTCATTTCACAAAGGGAAGAGGCTCAGAGAAGTTAAACAACCTTTGGAAAATAGCACTGTATGTCCACATAGGGTCTGGCAGATAGTAAAGTGTTTTCAAATACAACATATTTGCTAGGAGAAAGGCTGTAACTCCTTAAAACATTGGGGAAGATAACAAGGACCGAGCTGCCGAATGACCAGAGCAAGGAACCAGCTCGTTATTCACTGAACAGGACATGGTAAAACATTCCATGGACAGAAAAAAGGAGATGTGTAAAAGAAAAATGTTATAGAACACGCTCAGACTCAGTTGAACGGAATAATGGCAGCCTTCCTTGAGACCAATACACAGGTTTGCGGAGAATGAAATTCAGAAAAGCAAAGGTAAAAGAGCTCCGAGGCCAGGCTGCCTGAGCTCTGAACTGACTCCCTCTTTTCAAGTCCCAATTTTTTGCTCCTTCACAGTTGTGTGACCCTCTGCAACTTATTTAGTCTCTCTTTTACCCCTCCTCAGCCGGGAAATGGATCCAGTGAGTCTCTCTATGTCAATTACTGTGACGACCAGATTAATGAAGGTATGCAAAATGCAAAACAAAGCTTTGGCACAGAGCAAGCAATCAACAAATCTTTTATTACTCTTATTATGAAGATTGAGATTATGATTACTGCAGCACGGTAAGCAAGATATAAAATTCAATCCAGATGACAGATGAGAAAATGTGTACCCCACCACCTTACTCCTGTTATACCTATACGTTGCTTATTAACACAAGATACCATTTTCTAACCATCAGATTGACCAAAAAACGTGTTTTTTAAATGATCCTATGATGTGGTCACAAGGACACGGGGAAAAGGAAACTCTCATGTATTAGAACTGCCTGATTTAAAAGTTGGTACAGCCACCTTAAAAAGCAATTTGACAACTTCTAATAAAATAAATAATACATTTAAATCTATGAGCCAGCAATTCCTCTTTTGGAAACATACCTAGATAAATTCTCACACATACGTGTAAGGAAATAGATATATTTATTGCACACAATTATTGTAGTTGTGGATAAATGTTAACTACTCAAGTAGCAATCTGGGAATAAATGGTGGTGTATTCATGTGCTGAAATGCACTGCAACAACTAAACTGAATGAATTGAGTATCAACATGATAGATCTCCAAATCACTGGATTGAGAGAAAATAAGCAAGCTAGAAAATGGCACATAGAGTATGATACCAATTCTGTACATGAAAATCACATGCAAAATAAGAGTAACAGCTTATTTGCATTCTTAAAATTTATGCTTCGCTAACAAATATCCTCTATTGCCACACAAAGTAAACTTCTTTAAACTGCATAAATGAATGTCCCATCATATTTCCCGTGTTGTAATGCATATTCATGACACTTGCTCCTCGTTTACTAAAAGCTCTGGTTAGTTCGATAAGCTTCCTCATGCTATTCTGTGAACTGTTCCCAAAAAACACCTTAGCACAGGGTACCTTGTTTAAGATTTCTGGAGGCTCCGAACATATTCTCTCTGTAAAGTAGCTATCACCTTTAGAGATGTGAAGACTAAAACTCAGGCTAGAAGTATAAAAATTTTCCACTTCCGAAGTTACACCCAATTCTTTCTCATAATAAAATATCAGATGATTCCTGTGTTCAACATTTTTTATTTGCTTAGTTATTACTCATGGCGGTGATTACTGACCAGGCCAACCACTGACTGCTTACTCTGCACGAGGCACTGTGCTAAAAATTTCACGTGCATTATCACACTGAATTCTCCAAATCTAAAAGATGTGATTATTAACCTCATTTTACAGATGAAGAAACAAACCTAGCAGAGATTAAGAAATTTATCTTAAAAAGTGTCAAACTTAGAATTCTAACATGGCTCTTAGGGACTCCAAACTTTTTGCATATTGTCTCCTAAAATCTACTTTTTCTCCAACAATGTTATTAAAAGCTGATAAATCTATCTTAAAAGTTAGACTTGTGATTTCTGTCCTCCAACAAAATTCAAGTTTATCACTAGGATCACCAGCTACAAAATAATTTCATCTAACTTACTTTTGCCTTTATCTTCATATAAATAAGAAACACCATAATCTATTTTCTGCCACAGATCTAGCATTTATATTTTGGTCTGAGTGTGAGAATGATTCAGAAAGACCTTGATTTCTTTAAGCAGCCTAAATAGCTTTACAAGAATTCCAATCAAAAAGTTATTTTATTTTTTTTAGTGTTTATTTTTGAGACAGAGAGGGAGAGAAAGAGACAGAGAGAGAGAGAAAGAGACAGAGAGAGAGACAGAGACACAGCATGAAGGGGGAGGGGCAGAGAGAGGGGGAGACACAGAATCGGAAGCAGGCTCCAGGCCCCCAGCTGTCAGCACAGAGCCTGAGGCGGGGCTCAAACCCATGAACCATGAGATCATGACCTGAGCTGAAGTTGGATGCTTAACCAACTGAGCCACCCAGGAGCCTCTCAAAAAGTCATTTTAAATGGCTAGAAATGCTTACTGATTTTTGTGAAAGCAATATAAAATGTTTCCTACATTTTGAATATGACTGAACCAGAAATGTTTAAAGGTAAGCAAGGAAAATCATCAAACTGTATTACATCCCTGATTAGTAGAAATTTTTCTCTTTAGAGTATTTTATTTATTCAGTGTAGAATAAATATTAAGTGTTTACTAAATAAGTGCAAGAAACCATTATGATGGTCACTTGTAGATCTGTTTATAGGGACGATCCATGACTACTTCTATTTTATACTTAATGCAAAATACCTTACTTTTTTTCCCTTAATTATTTTGTGTGTCTCTATATCTTGTCTATCCAAGTATATTATACTTCCTTGAAGGTAGGATTTCTGTCTTATACTTCCCTGTTATTCACAAAAACATGTGCATCCATAATCAGAGCTCAATAAATTCCTATGAAACTGAATTTGATTTTACTCAGCATGAATACAAAAATATGCCTTAGTGATGCATAGGGATATATAGGAACATATTTAGGAAAGTTATCTTTTCTATATATGAAATTGGCTCCAGACAGAGCATGGGTTAAAATAACTACAGCCTGTGATAACAAGATGCTTACACACGCGCGCGCACACACACACACACACACACACACGTTTTGAATATATATGCTATAAATGCTAGAGAAAATTTAAATTAACATTTGGTGGTATACCTAAGATCAAACTCTATAGAAAATATTATGCATTCTATCTACCTGTGCATAATTTTCTCTAGTCAACCACATTTTACCCCTACTACGTGCCAAACCTTTGTATACATGTTAGTTTCAACCCCGTGGAGTAACACATTATCTTCTCCACTGCACACATGAAGAAACGGAGGGTAAGGGATATTAAAACACCTTGCTTGATGTCACAGCAGCAAGTTGTAATCCAGTACTTGAAACCACACCTCCCTATCTTTAAACACTGAGTAGGCAGAAGACAGAAATAGTCCTTACCGTCTGGGCTGATTCCAATTACTGTATGCTGCATTTTGAAGCTCACTTTCTTCTCCCTCTCCTTCTTCTCGCTCTGGTAGTTCTGGAATGTCTCTGTTAAAAATTTACATAGTGAGTACTCCAAAATCCTAGTAAAACTATGCAAGTTTGTCTTATATATACCGTATTATTTATTTGGCTAAAAATGCAGAGCTACCTTATATTTTTACATACTTGGCCAATTTTACATTAAGGGGAAAAGAAAAACCTAATGAAACAAAATGAAAACCTTATATTAGAATCAATCTACCACAACTTAGTCTGGAGATATAGCTGAACACTAAGATTCTTAGCTAGTCTGTTTCTTTCCCAAGGAAATATGGGAAAGGAACAAGAAAGGGATAAATGCAAGAACTTTAAAGAAAAACATTCAACAAGTATTTCTCTTTTTTTAAATTTTTTTTCATGTTTATTTATTTTGGGGGGGGGGAGTGGGGGAGGGGCAGAGAGAGAGGGAGACACAGAATCTGAAGCAAGCTCTAGGCTCCCGTCTGTCAGCACAGAGACTGATGCGGGGCTCAAACCCACAGACTGTGAGATCATGACCTGAGCTGAAGTTGGACGCTTAACTGACTGAGTCACCCAGGCACCCCTCAACAAATATTTCTTAAACTAAAGATATAAGAGATAGAAGCACCATGTGGGTTATAAACTTGTATGGCCCTGATTGATTCCGTTCTTGAAAGAACTTATCCACAAGTAAGACAGAAAATTAGCATCTCCGCCTCCTAAGGACAGACCAAAGCTTTCCCTTCAAGGAAGACAGAAGATGCTTTAGGTCCAGCTTCAGCCCACCCAGAGGGGTCATGCATAGAATACTCCTCACAGAAAGCAGTGTACAATGTACCTGTATTCAAGGCCACTTTTCAATTTCTTTAGGAATTCAGATTTTGTCAAATGCCAGGCACATAAAAAAATGTGTTCCGTCTGTTAATTTTAAATTAAACTGTAAATAAACCATATCGATACATACTTTGTTTTTTGAAAGGTATACTTTGCATCAATACATTGTAAGAGCAAGAGAGAATGATTAAATCGATTATAGTGTGTCCTTACACTGTTAGTAAAAATTGGATTTCTAAAGACATATGTGAACACATTCTTTTGAAAGCAGAGAAGGCTATAAAAATTCTAATTTAATAAATGTTTCCAATTGACTTTTATAGAAGCTGAATAATCTAAAGAAAGTGTATGCTCAAATTATGTCTATTCTCCAGTGATATGAATATTCAACTCTGTCAAATTGTATAACCTTTAGACTCTGAGATCAGAAGTCATATAACCCAAACCCAATAATCCATCTGTGTTTGAATGTGTTTCACAACATCTTTGGAAAGCAACTGTCCAAGCTCTCCTTGAATGTCTCATTCTTCCTTTGACCTAAATGTTAGATTTTTGTTTCCATGTGAAGAGGAAATCTGCCTATCTGTCCTACCCATTGTCGTACGTTTGAATTCCCTTCCTGTGCAAATTGAGGTAACAAGGTTCTGAATGAGGCTGGGACCCAGGAGCCTAAGCTTGACAGTGGGACAAGACTGATGGGAATGGGTCCAAAAAGGGGATTTAAGAAGGATGTTTGAGAAGCAGACTGAGGACTAGAGAGACTGAGGGAAACCGTACTCCTGAAGATACAGGGTAGACAGGTGAAAACTAGGCTAACCCTCAGGAAATACAGCTGGAGGGAAGATGGCAGAGAAGCCGGTATGGAACACAGACAATAATAAGAACTTAAAATGAGTTCCTGAAATATTCAGTGACAGCCATGGGGATGGGAGAAGTTCTTACCCATCAAGCCCAAGCTCAGGGAGCTACACAGACACCCTCTCAAATACACTAACCTCATGTTCCTACCTTTTTAGCTGTAAGACTAATATCCCGAATCCTCTGATACAAAAACTCCATTTTCTTCAAATGATTCTATAATCCTAGAATCCTTTCATCAACCCAGATAAGCTCCTATAAATGTGCTGTTCATTCATTCCTTATCCATCTTAGAATGTGGTTTACAGGAATCAAGTGCCGTGTGCTCCAGAGAACAGAATGGACCAGTTCTCTTCTGAACTCACTTGGCTAAGAATGAATTAGACTTCTTTGCACCTGTGTTTGGCCACTACCGATGACATTTCTATCAAGTATAACAACTCTTTGTACATCTGCATTCAGATTTGGGAAATTGGCACAAGGTCACACAGTAAAATAACAGAGGTAAGGTATGAACTGAAGCCATCTTATTATAAAACCTGAGCTCTAACCTCCATGCTATACTGTCCCATATTTTTATACTGGGCTTGTGCAATTCTCTCTTCAAGTCCAAAGGTTAAGAACATAGGGCCTGACTGTTGATATTCTAATCTTGGCTCTGCCAATTAGTAGCTCTGGAACTTGGACAAGTTACTTATCCTCTCTGGTGCAGATTCCTTTTCTACAAAATGCAGGCTGTTTTGTTTTGAGGGCCCTTGTACTAACAGCAAATACACTTTCTCTGCAATGAAGCAGGTAGTCACAGCACTGGACAATCCAGGTCAATGTGCTGGGAGGGAGCACACAGCGCTGAAAGTGGCTGTTTCTCTAATGACTTCTGAGAGCTTGTGAGGCCTCAGAACTTAATAGGAATATGATGTTACCTTGGCATAGTCTTTAAACTATTCGAAATAATATTTCAGGGGGATCCTGGAATTACTGCTTTACCATTGTGACAGGAAGCTATAATCAATTAATGCCATTAACCATGAGACAAATTCTAGAGAGGGGTATGGCTGAACTGTGCACAGGGTGGAGTGAATACTCCTTTTCCCATAAAATTCATGAGGCCCCAAGGCCTATGACATTCCGCCTCCTCATTAGCTCATAAAATACCTTTCCCTTCCCTAACGCTTTCTGTAGTACTCCAGTCGTGAGCACGTCACAGAGGAAACCGTGATGCCGTATCAAGATACCTGCACAGTCACTGGACACCCGGGTGTTCCGGGATGTTCTGACATCCTCTATGGAATGGCAGAACTCTTGTGAGAACACTCCAGAATGTTTGCAGAGCCATCACTTCTCTGCCATACTTAAAGGGAAATCTGGTACTCAGTTGTTAATGCAACTGAAAAAACAGGCCTGGGGTTGAGAGTGTAAAATGGTTCATTCTTCATGGAAAAGCAATTTGACAACATTTCTCTTCCTGTGTTGAACTCAGTCAGCAGCAGCAGCAAAATTTACTTTCTGACATTCTTAGGGGAGATAAAAAAACCTTTCTCTGTGTTAAAGGTTCTTAATAAATTATGTGTCAAAAGCCTTCAAAAAGCCATACACTGTTGCCTGACATGCATATATACAAAGATGTTCAGTTCACAACACTCCAAAAGAGTAAGAAATAATCATTAAAAATGTTTCTGAATTGGTATGTATGTTAATAAAAAACTAAGTATAATTTCTGAATGTGTTTGAAAACATTTATGAAAGAGGAAAAACCATGATACAATACCATACAAACTGTAGGCTCCAGGGAATCAATGAAATAATACTGAAATCTGGGGTAAATTCCCAAAACCCAGTCTGTTAAAAGTACCATACTGAGTGGTGCAACTAAAGAGGATTTTAATTTCTTGATTTGAACTGTCATATAATTTTCCATACTATATGATAATTTCTTAAGTAATGGGGGCTGAGTATTTTTAAAATCTTAGAAGAGAGAAAAGGAATCCATTCTTTTTCATTGCTAGTCCTCCCTGACTCTGGCTCCTAAAGTCTTTCTAGCTTTCTGTATCAGTCACTCATTGCAGCCAACTTACAGCTTCACTCACCTGCCAGTATATGAAGAAAATATATCCAGTGCCATTATTCCTCCAGATTGTTGCCCCAAATTTATTTTGAACTCTTCCAAATGTTCTGCAGGCACATAAGTAATTCTGAAACAGAACACAATCCAGGGGAAAAAAAAGGAAGCAAAGTTTTTTGCCTAACAGGCAAAGTTTCCGGAATATAGAAATAAAATTATATTGTCCCTTCATCCCTATTTTTTCACTTTTTCATTTAACAGCTTATTCAGCAGAGGATCCAAACTTGGAAAAGATAAAGCATCCTATAAGCAAAAATAACAGGTTAAGGTTTACATTTTTTTTTTTTTTAGGGAGAGAAAGAGAGAGAGAGAGAGAGAGAGAGAGAGACAGAGGAAGAGAGAGAGCATCTCATGCAGGTTCCACACTCAGTGGGGCTCGATCTCAGGATATGAGACCATAACCTGAGCCTGAGCCGAAATCAAGAGTTGAACAATTAACTGACTGAGCTACCCAGCTGCACCTAAAGTTTCCTTTTTTTTTTTTTTTTTACTTTAAATGTCAAGCGACAATTAAACTTTAAACTGCTGATAAACTATATGCTTACTAATAATTATGTGAGGGAGGAAAGCAGCGTTATTTTCATTTCTGAATGAGAAGAGTAACAGCAATTTTTAGAAAGATCTACTAATCCTTAGAAACATAACTGACAGCAATAACACTGATTTCATCCAAAGATTTCTGGGTTCCTTAGCAGACAAAAATCAGGCATGCTCTACTAAAACACTACTTACCCCAAATTATTTTATATTCATCCATAATATATAATTAATTTTAGGCACTGATAAGCATTATAATAATTATATGTTAGCTCTATTAAGTTATGAACCCGAAAGTCTGAAGTTAAACTATCACAAGTTTATGGGAAGATTCTCTTCCTAATTTGTAGCAACTCCCTAATAAGCTATTTTGGTTTTAGAGAAAAGCCTGATATTTGCCCTTGAATGGTCACTTACTAATTCAACAAATACTGGCTGACTGCCTACAATATGGAGGGCATGAAGCAAGATGCTGACTACAGCTATGTTTAGAAACTGATATTTAGAAGTTCAAGTTTACTGCTGCCCTATAAGGCTACAGAACTGATTGATACAAGGCTACAGAACTGATTGTTCAAGGAGGTGGTCCCGAGATCTTCAAATTAAGGAACAGTTAGGTAAGAGAAACACTCAATTTGAAGTTGGTTCAGCACCTTGCGCAACTAAAAGAAGAAGTATGTATCAAAATTGCACAATATAAAAATCATGAAGACTATTAAGCCAGCTATCCATAACTTACCCATGAAGACAATAAGTACATAAAACCTTAGCAATGGAGGGCGAGGATAAAAGGACTGTCTTTTATGCCATAATAAAATAAGAATTATACCACTGGCATAATTTACTGAGTGAGGAGGATATGTAATTCCAGACATATTGGTTATTCCATAAAAAGCATTCACTCTTGTGAGGTCACTTAAATTTGGAGTCAGAAGACACAGCTCTGTTGCTCATCAAGAGTGTAGTGGGAGGGTAAATCACCACCACCAAATCCCTATATCCTCAATCACGAAAAGGACGTCACTTTTTATGAGGCTCTTGTAACCCGAGAAGCATAAAACAAATGTAACGCAGTGCTGTACCAGGGCATCAGCTAGCCTGGTCGCACCTGATGGCTCTGGCCGACTCCGTGGACCCTTGGGAGTCTCCTCATGACACTTTTACCGCAGGGATCAAAAAATAAAGCAGCACAGTTGAGAGGGTTCAGGAGTACACTGGGAGACAGAGTCACATTCTAATTCTGGCTCTAGCTAATTTATTCATCTATAAAAACACCTTCTCCATGGTGTTAAAAATATATGGAATAATAAACTTGAATTTATCCCTTCAAAAATAATGAGTAAAAAATGTGTAACACATTATGTCAGGAAGATTGATTCTATTTTACACGAAGACAAGTAAAGATAAACCTAAAACTAAAAAGCCCATTCAAGAAAACTGGCATTATTTCTGAAGACTCAGTAAAGGTAAAACATATAAATAAAGATCAGGTAAAACATATAAATAAAAACATAAAAATAAAAGATTAAACACATAAAAAGACTTTTATAAATGAATAAAAGTCAGGAGTTGAGGGGGGAGCTGGAACACAATAGCAAAAATAATAATAATCAGTTCAAAGTATTGATTTTTTTTAAATGTTTCGAGAAGGAAAAAAAGGTTTCTACCCCTAACAACGCTGAAAATGAATTTTCCTCCGTGTTCGTCCCAAATTGTTTTTTTCTTTTACCAAGGCTAGGGGACAGGGAGTTTTACAAATATTTTTCTGATACGTTAGATGGCAGTGAGAAATGGAAAAGAAGGCAGTTTTCATAAGTAGTTAGCCCACAGACAGCGAGCACACCAGAACAAGAGGCCCACAACGCAACAGCACATGCAAAGCAATTCTAACACACGCCTGGTCATACAGCACACAAAACCTCCAAATCGCCAGAGCACCAAAAATAAACACACCGCAACAGCTTATTTGACAGTTGTATTAAAAATTCTTAAATGTAAACTAATCTTTGGTTACAAATGGGGTGGAAGAAAAAAGAATAGCATTAGGAATGCCGAAATGTGATACGGCTATTAATCCCGAGACCGCGTCTGCACATGCAGACATTCCCTGACAAAGAGCCTGGTAGCTTAGTAGTTGGAAAATGTGATTTTCAAATGAGTTCACAATCAGCAGTGCAATGTGAAAATGTAACAATCTCATAGTTCTTTTGGGATTTATGTTCTGAAATAAATGGGGGGGGGTGCAAAATGTATACACTGAATCTATTATCTGGATGTATCCCTGCACTGGGAAGTTATAAAAGCATGAAATGGTTTTTACAGACAAGTTGTAACACACAGCCATAATGAGCTTTTGAATCACCGATACTCACACATAAAAGGGGGCTCGATCATCAGCAGGTGCTGTAGAAAATCTAGAATGTGAAGCATACGCCGCGGCATCTTTTTACAATGGTGTTAACAAATGTCAATGTCTTGTGCTGAATGTGAGATGCATACATATGTAGTTAAAAGTGGGTGCTCCTGGTTGTTTTTTTTTCCCCTTTCCACCTCCCTCCCCATCTACACCTCCCCCAGAAAAGCATCTGCTCTTCACTGGTGTCTATAGCAGTGATTATTAACAAGCATGGAAAAATATAACTGCAATCAATCTTTTATTCCTTGATCAGGAATTCATCCCACACTTTGGGTTAAGGCAGGTGAATTCTGATTCAGCTCGGTAATTATCTGGCAGATGTTAGAAGCAGCTGCTGCTAAGCACAAAACCCTGGCTATTATTATAGAAATATAAGAGCTCCTGGCAAGGTGGAGTGAGAAGTGAAACAGTGCATTCTGGTGAGGCTTCACATCTGGTTTTCCATAGAAAATAATGAAACCTGGAACTTAAACTGGCTGTTCTTGAACTCTTGAAACTCACATTATCTACCCAGGCACGCATGAACGCACACACACCAAGTTCCCAGCTATCTATCGTAAACAGCAAAAAAGAAATTCGGTACATTATCTTCAATAAGCAATGATTTTCCTAAAACCCGCCAGTTATGTAACTGAACCATTTAGAGCCTCTTATTTTCTAAGTCCCCCCAATACACTCCCTCCACTCCTATCCCACATCAAGCTAGGCTCATAACCAGAAATAAAGAGGAAGAGACGTGGATGGAGCCTACATCCAGCAATGACAGCAAAGCTTAACTGGCCAGGGGCAACGTTATGGTTCCATTCAGAGTAGTGGAAGGACTAGACTTTCTTTTTGGGAGGATTATTCACAGAGCTTTTAAGGTAATTCTAAACCTTTGCTTCATAAAAGCAAGTGATAAGAAGGGGACGGGGCCAAAACACTTCACGCAAAATGCACGGAACACGCTGCTCAGCCCTGGTCAATCTAAATGGCTATTTGTGTTGATTATTTAACACGCTTTTTCTGAAAAAGGATTATGTGATTCTAATTTCTTTCTACCATTTACCCAGTGAGTCAAATCAAACCCATCTGAATCACAGCCTTATCAGGACACTTGAGAAGAAATCAATGTGTTTCGCGTGTTTCTGCCTGTGTACATCCCCACACACCTGACCATGTGAGAAAGAAATGGATTGACTGGTCTTCAGAGGAGGGGAAGATGCAGGACTTTTCTTATTCTTTACGATATGTTCTGACTCCTGGGATCCTAAAGCAGTAATTCATGAGGCTCTCTCTTTAGATATCCTCAAGGCCCTCATGAAGCTGCTGTCAGCATGAATGGGTCCATTCTGGTGCTGAATCAGAAGGTGGGAGAACAAACAAAGCAAAGGACAGTAGCAGCAGAAATGAGGAAAAGAGAAAAAATGACTTTGGGAGCTTGAAAAAGTACCCTGAGACTTTTCTAGAGTGGCCTAGATGCCTAAGTTAGGCCAAAACAGTGTCACAATCGTCTTATTTTTCGGCCACTTTGTAAGTTTTGCGGGACATCTGAACTGAGGGGGAAGACTAGACACAGGCACCGTTTCCGGGCCTCAGTGCCAAAAACTGGGCAGGGGACTCGCATTGGTGCCTAGAGCATAAGACGTGCGTATCACACAATAAATCAAATGATCAGTTACCAGGCCATGTGTGTTTTATACTCCATCTAAACCATGTAAGCTAAAAGCCTTGCAAAAAAGGGTCTCCATGTGGGTCTATGTCATTCATCTTTGAAGCTAGATGAATGGGCACTGGTCTATAAGTGGTGAAGAAAGCTCTTAAAGTTTCTCTTTCTTCTTAGAGGCACTGACATTTTTAATGTATTCTCTTGGACTCACATTATTCAGATAATTAAGGAACTGTCACATGATGAGATGATCCATTCCATTACAAAAGTCAAAAGGGCATGCAAATTTACAAAGTCCATCACTGAAATTCTGCCTAAAAATAATACTTCTTTTGTGTAAGATAGCAGAATCCACTTCAGACAGTATACATTTTTCTGCTATTTGCTGATGGCAGAATGAAAAACAGATTGTAAATACAGTTTTCTTACCAAAGCTCTAGCAGTATATACTTTGCACAAGAATAACAGAGAATGCAGTCAGTAAAATAACATTAATACAGCAAAGTTTCCCATACTGGTAATCATTACTTCAATGTAAGCTAAACCATCTTTCCCTGTGCTCTTATTTTACTATTTTATCCCTTATACATTAAATACAAATATTCAATAGTTGATGTGAGAGAAGAAAAGCCAAGCTATTACACTGATGAGGTGTGTCAGAGTCATAAACTGATTTTTATGTTTGCTCAAGAAATGTTTTGTGACTTAAAAACCAAGCGACATATATGATGTGCTTTTAGCACAATATGGGATTATGGAGTAGTTTTAAGCACTTCCTGACAAAATGGCCTACATGACCTACAATCAGACTATACCAACAGATTGGTGAATTCTCTTGGATCACGAGGTAGTTGACCAAAGGGTGAATTATGGGTCAGACTGACACTGTTCTATATAGTCTCTTCCATGACCGACCACTGAAAAACTAGCTTAGTTCTAGGATTTGCATAGGTCAATTAGGTAGTACACAGTTCCTTATACTGATCCTAAGTGGACATCCTGTTCTATGAGAGATGGCTCATATCACGGAGACCTAAGGTTCTCGCAGAATTATTAGAGTAAAATTAAACACAGCAGGCAATTTTTTTCAAATATTTAAACATTGTATCATCTTAAAGAAACTATATCTACAATCAAGAACTATTCAGGAATAATCAAATTTCTGAGTGATTTATTTTTAATAAATGTGTGATCATTTTAGCATATTAAACAGAAGTACATACTGAAAAAAAAAAAATGATCCGTGAATTGAACTTCCTGAATTTCCCAAGCCAAACTGGAGTCCAAATGATACTTACTTAATGTCAGGCCCAATGAGAGAGTGTCTTCTCAACATCGCTCGTGCTTGGGCGTTGGTTAAACTGATAGTAGATTCTTCATTAATAGACAAGATGCAGTCCCCAACGGCAATCCGGCCATCTCGACTAATGGAACCTCCGTGAATGATACTTCGAACGATCATCCCCAAGCCATCTTTATTAGCACTTACTGTCATCCCTATGGTAAAGGGGAAGCACAGATATATATCAAATACTTGACCTTCAAATTCATTTTAAGTTGAATTTAATATACCCTATGGATTCACAGATAAAAGGAGTAACTTTTTTTATCCAATAAAACACAATCAAAAGGAAAGAAAAAAAATGTTAACACAAAATTTACTTTTTGAAATGGTTGTGAAATTATATCCAGAAAATGATAATCTATGTTAGACATATCAGAGATGAAATAGGTCTGTGTTGTGGAGTGACTACAACTCAGGTTATTGATGTGTTGCCCCTGAAAAGAGAAAACGCTCCTGAGGAAAATGTTTTGACAGAAACAAATCAATTTTATAGCAGTTCGTTTCTTAGACATGTAAGAGAATAGATAACAAGACTACAAAGGGAAAATTAGTTGTGTAAATTAAGAAACTCTGTGCTATTATTTATTATTATTTCTAGTTCATTTATTCATTCAGTATATATTTACTACATGCCTACTATGTGCCAAGTACTATGCTGATTTCTTGAGATTAAAAAAAAGGATAGCTAACACCAAGAAGCGTTTCTTCAAGTCTTATCCTCAGTGACTGATGTACAGTGGTCTGTTTAACTGAAGTGATGTGGACTTAATCCTAATCTCTTCCCATTTTATCTCTAAGTCTGAAGTGCTATGAGCTCCAGATCTGGGTATTTAATTGCTGTCCCGACATGTTCCCTGGATGGCTAACAGGAGACACAACCTTGGGATGTACAAAACTGAACTTCCAAGTTTCCACTTCCCGTATTTCTTCCCATTTTTGACAATGGCACCAGTACCCTACTCTCCATTTCTCAAAGCAGAAATGTTGGAGTTGTTCTCGATTCCTACCCCTCTCTCTCAGCTCTTGTATTTAATCCCTCACCACGTCCTGTCATCGCTGTCTCCAAAACGTATCGCAAATCCATTCACCCTTCTCTGCTTCCAGGCCAACCCCACGCCAAGCTGGCACTTCTGGCCCCACCTTTTGAAAGAGCTTCTCAACTGGTCTTCCCATTGCACTCTTGTCACAGCAGACACAGCGACCGTTCAAACAAGACAAATCACATCACTCCCTTGTTAACAATCCTTCACCAGCGCCCTGTCGTGCAGGACACACCTACAACACACTTAAGTGGCACAACCCATAGGGCACTGCTGGCCTGGCCCTCCCGACGCGCGCCCTTCTTCAGCATCACGCCCTGGGCTCCATCTCCTCCCGCCATGTTGACTGCCTTCAGAAATACACCTAGTTTCTCCCCACTTCAGTGTTGGCCTGACACATTCTTCCCGAAGCTCCCGTATGGCTAATTCCTTCTTGCTCGTCAACACCACTTCCTCCAAAAGGGTTTCTCAACAAACGCCCTCTGAATTTATGTTCCCTTCTCACCCTACCCTCTCTCCAAAAATATAAAACTTTTTGAAATTATGTTTAAAACTTTACAGAAAATAATGTAAATTCACTTAAAACCAAGTGCTAGAAGTTCCTTCCAAACAAGATCATATAATTAAATAATATAAGGAGAGGTACAACTCTATAAGGGTAGTTTGCAAAAACCTGCTTTGAGAGAAGTCACAAATTCCTTTTTAGGTTTTGTTTTCAATATAAAAATAAAGAAATTCTTCTAAATACGAACATTTTTAAAAAAAATTTTTGATGTTTGTTTATTTTTGAGAGAGACAGAGTGAGAGCAGGCGAAGGGCAGAGAGAGAGGGAGACACAGAATCCGAAGCAGGCTCCAGGCTTTGAGCTGTCAGCACAGAGCCTGATGCGGGGCTTGAACTCATGAACCGCGAGATCATGACCTGAGCCAAAGTTGGAAGCTTAACCGACTGAGCCATCCAGGCGCCCCTAAATATTAACTTTAATAATACCAAACTAGATTTCTGAGAATACCTTTCTGAGAATAATCCTGACTATAATGTTTCCAACTTGATATTTCATACCTGGATATGGGACATCTGAGCTCTAGTTACAGTTTTCTGATAGAAATGAACTGATGATTTCTAAATGTATTGTTGTCAAGGAAACACCCCTGCTTCCCATAAAGCAACAAGTTTGGATGCTGTTTCACCCCTAGTGGGTTTCTTACAAGCAAACGGGGTGGGTCTGGAATGTTTCAATAGGTACTCTAGCTTGTCCTGATGCTGCCACCCTTCCTCCCATCAAGACCCACCAAATAACTACTATGGTAAAATTAAAATTAAAAGGCAAGTGTACAAAACAAAAATCAGCTCAGTGGTATAGACCAGGACTCTAACCCATCATCTTGTTCTCACTGCCACCATGTGCGGTATAAATAAAGCAAGTCACTGGGTCACCTGGGTGGCTCAGTCGGTTAAGCATCTGACTTTGGCTCAGGTCATGATCTCACGGCTTGTGGGTTTGAGCCCGTGTCGGGCTCTGTGCTGACAGCTTGGAGCCTGGAGCCTGCTTCGGACTCTGTGTGTGTCTCTCTCTCTGCCCCTCCCCCACTCACACTCGGTCTCTCTCTCTCTCTCTCTCTCTCTCTCAAAAATAAACATTAAAGAAATTAAAAAAAAAAATAAAGCAAGTCACAGACATGGGACAAATCATCATGAGCTACAGTCAATATGACCTCTGAATTCACTTTTAATGGTACATTTAACCCACGATTCCACCAGCTACTAGCTATTAAGGTTTCCCAGTCACATCAACTACGTCAACCAAGAAGTCGGCACCAATTTGCTCAGCTTATACTTTCCTTTCACTAGATGATAATTTTGGGGATTCAAGAAATTCTGTATAATATAATATCCACTAATGAGATTTTGCTTGTAACTTCTAAGATCTCTCAATGTTTTTCCTGCAAGAAATATAATAGAACAGCCCAAATCACGCACTGTAGAACCAGAGAACTGATTCCAAATCTGAGTTTCACCACTTCTAATCAGTATGGCCTTGCGCTGACTTAACATCACACTTGGCCTCATTTTACTCATCTGTAAAATGGGAATAATATATCCTTTTAGAGTTGTTTAAAGAATTATATGAGAAAAACATGGGGAGTACCTTTCAAAGTGCCTGGCACAAAGTTCTAAAAAAAGTACAAAATAAAAGCAAAAGAAAACTCACAAAAATGTATTGTAAATGCATCTCTAGCCCAATCCAAAGCTATATTGCTCTCTAAAGGCTAAATGCAAATCTCAGCTTTATGTATTAATTTTTTTAACATTTATTTATTTTTTGAGAGACAGAGAAAGACAGAGCTTGAGTGGGGGAAGGGCAGAGAGAGAGAGATGGAGAGAGAGAGAGACAGAATCGGAAGCAGGCTCCAGGCTCTGAGCTGACAGCATAGAACCTGACGTGGGGCTCAAACTCACAAACCTGGAGATCATGAGATCATGACCTGAGCTGAAGTCAGACACTTAACTTGACTGAGCCACCCAGGTGCCCCTTAATTCAGCTTTAAAGTAAAGCATATTCTAGTAATCTTGATGTAGCCTTGGGCAACGCAAGCACTAAAGTATGACGTATGGTACGTGAAAACCAGAGACAGACTAAGGTTTGAGTACTGGCTCCACCTTCCAACTGCTGAATACTTTTCAGAGAAATTCCTGAGTCTGCCTATGTTTCTGTTCCTAATCAGTGAAAAGAAGGTAATACCTTTCTTTCCATCTGACCTTTTGACCTTTTCTTTTTACCTTCAAGTCCTAATACAATGTAAATAGCCAATGGACCACAACCTTATCAAAAATCATCAAGATTAGATTTTTTTAAAGATACTATGTGCATGTGTATGTATCTGAATATAACATTTCTCCCTTAAATTTAACAAAGTTAAAAAAGAAGTGATTCATGACATCAAAGCAAACAGAATGTGGCAGCTTTTATGGAAGTCTGTCATTTATCAACAATTTCTTTTGGTTATCACTAGAGAAAGAAACAAATTATCCAGAAGGCTGAAAGTGCAAACAACCTTATACAGTTAATTAAGGGGAGACTATGAATCTAAGAAAATGTGTTCAGTGATAGACCCTTTCAGAGCATACTCTCCTATCAGCACAAAGCCAGCCTCTCTATTTAGGTTTTCTAAAACATAAACACACTTTTTTGTTAATTTACATTGTAAAGGCAACACTTTTTAAAAGCTTAAATGAATGATTTAATTATTTTAGTGTTTTACACAGATTTTAAATAGTCCTTTTTTTTGTGATCCCTTTGCATTTCTTTACGATAAATGCTATAAAAATCTGAATGTCCAACATCTGTCAAATGAGGTAATGGATAAATGTTCTTTCTTTGGCATACTGAAGTTGAACCCCAAAATGCTAGAGGAACCTCAATGGGTTCCAGGAAGTGTAACATCCAGGAACAAAGCCCTGAAAACATTTTGCATACATAAATTATTTGAAATGATGTCAATGAACTGGAGAAATAAAACTACAAGTTACTTATACTTTTATATTACAAATTAGTTGGCAAACTAATGGTGCTATAATTTCCCACTTACAAGTAAGTGGTTTAGTCTCGAAAGCAAATGAAACGGCTCCCTTATGCTTTTATTTAACCTTATTTTCTTTTACTTTAAGAAAAAGCCCCAAATCAATGCAGCTTTTATTGCCTCTTTAAAATATCACAAGGAAGGCTGAAAAATCAGAAAAATCATGTGGCATCTTGCTGTTTCTGTAGCTGAACGACTTAGATCTTATTCATCAGTGTGCTGGACTGTTCCTTTTTCAGAAACATAGATGCCATCCCAAAATTTTCCAATACCCTTGTTTTTAGCTGTTGCGGCTTGCTGAGTCAAAGCAGCTGAGTTTGATACAAATTCAACATCATTTCCTTCAAGAATTAACTCATCTTTCTGTGTTTGAGATACTGAACAAGCAAGACCCGGCCTCACCCAACCCTGTGGATGTATTTTTCACCCAAGAAATTTCAGATTTCAACAGGAGAAGGCTTCTCCTGAATAACAACATTGAAGGGGAAATGAGCATACACAGACCTCATCTTATAACAGAAGCCCAGTGTAACGCCCTTGACCACGTTCTGCACGTGACTACAGATAGTACAAATGGTAGCCAGTTCATTTCTATTTCCCCACCATTTGTCAACTCAGAGCCTCTTCTTTTTCCTTCCAAGAGACTGAGTTCCATATTGATGTGACTGAAGTCCTTCCATACAGTTCCTCCGGGGACCTTCACTGTACCGGTGCATCTCTTCAGAATGATGTCAACATTCTCTGTGCTGTTGACGGTCTAATTACTGACAATGGTCTTCATTCTCACAGTAGATGCAGCAAAGAGCTCTTACAATTTAATTTTAAAGTCAAACTGAGGTTTAATGGGATTTCCTGGGACGCCCGGGTGGCTCAGTCGGTGAAGCGTCCGACTTCGGCTCAGGTCATGCATGATCCTGTGGTCCATGAGTTCGAGCCCCGTGTGGGGCTCTGTGCTGACAGCTCAGAGTCTGGAGCCTGCTTTGCATTCTGTGTCCCAGCCTCTCTCTGCCTATCCCCCACTCGTGTTCTGTCTAGCTCCCTCAAAAATAAATAAGTGTGAAAAAAAATGTTTTTAAAGGGATTTCCCGATATTGTAGAACGCAAGGATAGTTCACATTTCACTGCTTTTTTTCCCCAAGAGCTTCATCATCTTAGTGTATTTCTTACATCTAAACTTAAAAGTCAAGGTGGAAGCAACCCAAGTGTCCAACAATAAATGAAGGTGGTGCTTATATATAAAATGGCATTCTTACTTCGTCTTAAGAAGGAAGGAAATCCTAAAAAACCTAATAAAAGAAATTCTGACATGTGATTTGAATGAATGAATCTTGAAGACATTATGCTAAGAGAAGTAAGCTAGTCACAAAGGGACAAATACTGTATGATTCCATCTACATGAGGTTCTTAGGACAGTCAATATATATATATAGACACAGCGGAATGGGTGCCAGGGGACAGGGAGAATGGGTATTTATTATTTAATGAGTACACAGTTTCAGTTTGAGAAGATGAAAAACTACTGGAGATGGCTGGTAGTGACAAGCTGTGCAACTATGTGAATGGACTTATTGTTACAGAAATACGCACTTAAAAATATTTGAAACGGTCAATTCTGTATATCCTGTATGACGCTAAAAAATGATATAGCCTGACATACTAAAATAGAGCAAGCAAAAAATCCACAGGATTGTCTCAACAGATGAAGAACAATATTTGACAAAAGTCAACATCCTCTCAGCAAACTAAAAATAGGCAAGCAATCCAAGGGGTCAGTTTGTAAAATCAGGTATACTCACACCATGGTTCTTACAAGAGTCTCCCAACTGCTTCCAATATAATCTACCAGCCTGTGCCAGAATGATCTTGAAACGCAATCAGATCATGTCCCTCTTCTGCCCTTAGCAACCACCTCTGGTAGGAACCTAAAGCAGGAGGGTGTTAGGACAGACGTCCTGTGTCCCGCACAGGAACCCCTCCAGCAACCGTATCCCACCTATCATTTCTTCAGCTTCAATTCTCACTCTGCCCACTGTCACACCCCACCTCATCCACGCCACAGAAACCAGTCATGTTTCACATCACTCTGCCTCAGCTCTAGCAGCTTCCGATTTTTCCCCATCCCTCAGTTATGTGATAAAAATCTCCCCTTTGAAATCTTTCTAAACTCCTCGACACTCAGAGTAGGCATCAGTTATTCCTGTTAAGCTTTCAAATGTTCTTTATATGAGTGTCTATCATAGCGTGTAGAGTATTCTAATGCATTTAGGATTCTATATGTTGATTTTCTTACTCTCTAAAACTCATGTTCCTTGAAGAAAGTGATTAAATCATGCTATCTATGCATGGTGGTGAGAATACAGAAGACAATAAGTGTTTGATAGTTGAATAAATAAATACACTAGAATAGGGGTTTTCACATGGGCTTTGCAAAACCTCTGCCTTACAAGCTAGTCAAAAAAATGGGTTCCGTGGCCAATGAAATGTGAGAAATGCTGCATTCTATAATCTCTTCTTAGAGATCCACAGTGCACATCTGAGTGCTGAAGATTCCAAGAAGTATTTTTTGCAAACAAAAATCTGTCTCCTTACGTGTATCACATTCCAGACCTCTAAACTTGTAGCCCATTTACACTCCTATGAACATCCCACAGAACTAGTATTCAAAGTAACATGCTTTCCTTCCAGGGGTGTCTGGGCGGCTCACTCATTTAAGCATCGTACTTCGGCTCAGGTCATGATTCCAGGGTTCATGAGTTTGAGCCCCGCATTGTGGGTTCTCTGCTGTCCGTGTGGAGCCTGCTTCAGATCCTCTGTCTCCCTCTCTCTGTGCCCCTCCCTGCTAGCTCTCTCTCTCTCTCAAAAAAAAAAAAAAAAAAAAAAAAATTAATGGCGGGCGGTGCGCCTGGGTGGCTCAGTCAGTTAAGTGTCCAACCCTTGATTTCAGCTCAGGTCATGATTTCACAGTTTGTTAATTTGAGCCCCGTGTGGGGCTCCATGCTGATAGTTCGGAGCCTCCTTGGGATTCTCTCTCTCTGCCTCTCTCTCTCAACTCAAAATAAATAAGTAATAAAAATTAAAATAAAATAAAATAAAAAAAACATAAAAAAAAACAAAGTAACATGCTTTCAGAAACCCTGTATTACCAGATGTAATATTTCTGACACGTTTAGATACCCGTAATATCTGTCTCATAATTAACACATTAATAGGAAGCTCTGTAGCATAAGTTCTATGTTACTCTACCAAATACAATATATAAGAAATATTGTAACTACGGAGAAATTCTCTGCTATAACTCTCCATTTAGCTGCTGTTAGCAGTACCTGGCTGCCACCGAATGGAACAACATCCTGGAGACAGAGACTGGAATCCCGCTCAGCAAGTAAGCACTGTTTAGCTTCTCCACCAAGTCTCGGATTTGACAAGGAAACAATACTCCTCCGTAAGATACCAATGCAGAGGAAACTGCCTGGTCCCATTACAGAAGAACATCACCTCTGATGTGGAGCTAAACAGAGTGTCTCGGGCCACGACTGGGCATCCAGAGCAACTAATTTATGATCCTATTTATCAGCACCAAGCGCTAGGGACAGAGCTGAGTCATCAACTCAAAAGCCTGTGCTCTGCCTGCATACGGTTTTAGCTACTGTAATTGGGACCGCATGTCTACAGGAAATCTTCTTTGTCCGATTCAGAAAGTTTTATGACTGTTCACCAGATGCAACCCTTTATGGGTAAAAGAGGACGCGAAAACCCTTGCCACCTGGGAAGAAATACTGAATAACTTGCATTTATAGTTTGGTGCTGGCACACCTGGCTGTCTTTTTAGTCTTTATTTCAGTGAATGAGAGAAATTAAACACAAACTGACTTATGCATAACTGGTAACATTCAAAGAAACTAATAATTTACTTTTTCAAAGAATTTGAAATTCCAAATTGCTGACTTTTCATTTTCGAAGAATTCCTTTTCTGATTTGCTGTTTCATACACAAACAGTTCGTATATCTGTTCTTGAAAGTAAATGATGCTTGTGAATACTCTTAAATAATTAAGAGAGTGAGGGATTTACGCTAGTCTGAAGTAAACAAACCTATTAACCATTTCAGGAAAAATAAAGAGTACATAAAAAGAGAAACCATAAAAGCTATAGGAAAATTTGTAACACCTTTTTTATCACCTACAGCCAACAATGCTGAAACCATGTTTGATATTTCATCTTTGGCAAGAGGGTTGAAGAGGCAAGATATATGTGGAAAGGAAGGGACTTACCTAGGCTAGAATTGCCTTTTGCTATAGTAATAGTCCTCTCAAAAGATTCGTTGGTTATATTTTGGAGCATGACGCACTCAGCAGTTGAGGTCAGGGAGTTCTGCTGAATTAAGAACTCGGAGCCCTGACAGGAAAAAATAAATAAATAAATAAATAAATAAATAAATAAATAAATAAGTCACATGGAAAGGAAAACAAGACTTTGGAGTATGATTTCAACATCACCCATATTCTCTAACTGGTTGCGCTTTCTTCAGCAGGAAGCTATAACCAAAACAAGTTCATAGGTTGGATTCTGAAAATCTCAGCGTCAAGAGAGCACTTGCTCCAAATGCAGAGACCAGCCTGAATCCTCGACCACGTCACTGCTTCCAACCTCATCATAATATACGATGCATATCTTTACAACGTTACCTTTCCAGCTGAATCAGGAAGCACAGAAGTAAGCTCTGCACTGGATGTAATTTCAGTTGGCAGGTGAGATTCAGTCCATGCTCTCGAGTTCTCACATTCGTATTGCTGTTCAATAGCATTTGCAGGTGTATAATCATTTATGGTAAAGCCAGAGGCAGGTCCCATGGTCAAGTCCACTGAAGGTGGACTCTCATCCTGTCTTTGCAGGAGATTCTGGGTGTACAGTTCCTCCAAGGACATGTGCAGATCAAGTACTGGATCTGAAGAATTTTCAGTAACATCCTGATGATGAAAGAACAAAATATAAAAAATCATGGCCAGAGACATCAATGTATTTTTGTAAGACCATTTCTTAATGAATAACTATCTGGTAGAAAACAAAACACAATTATTCATTACCCAAAAAGTATTAGGAAACATACAAATTCTTCACTTAGCTAACATTCTGTAGATGTTTATTTTTATAATGCTTTTGAATACATTTCCTACAAATCATAGATGTTATGTTCAACTGAGTTATTCTTGTATACTGTACACGAGATCACTGAAATACAATATTATATTCTATTCACAAATAGAATTTGTGAATTATTATTATTATTTGTGAATTATATTATTATCTATTATTTTTAGTTCAATCCACACAGGAAGGCAAGTAACTTGTATTTTCAAATCCTATTTAAACAAGCAGTTCATTTTCAATCAGTACGAAGTTCCTATTTAATATCAAGAGAATATTGATTCTGATTTACAAGAATCTCCATGAAAAAAATATTTTGATAGTCACTTGTAGGTATTTATGGAGAACAGAAAGCTATGTTATTCAAATTATTATAGGGAAAATTTTCATAAATATTCTGCAAGATATACACAGGAAATATTAAGAAGGTATATAATAAGGTATAGGTTCTAAAGTAGGCTCTCTTATTAACAATCTATACACATCACCGCAGAACCTCTCTTGGCTTTATACTTTACTTAATTTCTAAAATTCCCTGAAACTTTAAAATTCGGTACTTCGACATAAATGCAGGCATGTACTTACAACAGACATACGGTATCACTTGTGTGCTTTGGGCAAGCCGTTGCTACACGAACTGCTAGTGAACAAACATCAATTTTCCCTACAATCCTCATATTAATATTTTTAAAGTATAAGAGTAGCATATGAATACATTATCGTCAGCAAAGATTCAAGCCATGCAGATATATACGTGTGTGCTTACAGAGTACAATCTGAAAGCTTTTCCTTATGGCTCCTACTCCCATTATTTTCCCTGGTAGAAATGGCTGGAGTCAGTTGGATGTCTGTCAGAAGTTTGTATTTATTTGCATAATAAATAGATACACATACACGTGCATACTCACACATACTACATGCACTTGTACATTTTTAAAACCTCACTGAAACCATTAGTTAAATAGAATGTTTTCACTTTCTTTATTGAAGTATCTAATATCTGGGCAGGAGAGATTTCCATGTCCGTAAATAAAAATCGACTTCAATCTTGTGACCACAAAACTATTCCTAAGTATGAAATGCACTGGAGCATAGACTCTGGAGCACAGGCTCAGATGCTCACTGCATCACTAGTTATACTCTGTGTCGTGGTCCCCTCATCTATTAATTGGGGAAAATAAAAGGACATATTTCAGGACTGTTGGGAGGACAGAGAGAGTTAATACCACAAAGTACTGGGACACCTGGGTGGCTCAGTTGGTTGGGTTAAGCATCTGTCTCCCAGTCAGGTCACGATCTCGCGGTTTGTGAGTTCAAGCCCTGCGTTGGCTCTGTGCTGACAGGTCGGAGCCTGGAGTCTGCTTCAGATTGTGTGTCTCCCTCTCGCTCTCTGCCCCTGCCCCACTTGTGCTCTCTCTCTCTTACTCTCTCTCTCTCTCTCTCAAAAATAAACATCAAAAAATTTAAAATAATACTATAAAGTACTAATAAGATATCTGACTTAAGAGAAAATGCCCAATAATTATTAGCCATTGCTGTTATCTTTATTACACATCTTTGTGCATATGAGAAAATTTATTTAGTATAAACTAGAATTATGGGACGAATAATATGCACACTTAGATGCTGGCATATATTGCCAAAGAGTCTTCCAATTTTTGCTCACAAAAATATGGGAATACCTATTAACTGACCTTGCCAACCCTAAATTAGTTTGCTAATTTGAGCTGAAAGAAATATATTCTAAATAAATATAAAATTTAGAGTTTACTATGCATGTCCCTGACAATTAGTGAGAACGTGACAATTGTATATCTCCTGTCAATACTCCCTTCATATATTTAATCCAACTTTTCATAAGTTTCATCAGGGTTTCCACTTGTTCCTGTGATTGATACACTGTATATGAAAAGTCTGTGATATATACCACAAATATTTCTGAGTCTTTACTTATCTTCTCAGCCTGTACATGTTATATTATATAGATATACATGCAGAAATTAAATTCTTTATGTAATCAAGAATTCTTTATGGAAAGAAATTCTTGATGCAAAGTGTCAAATTATTTTTGTGCTTCTGGGTTTCGTAAGTTGCTTAATAAATCCTTCCACACAAAGTAAATGAGATGCTTTCTAGTATTTTTCTTATTTATAAATGCTTTCTTTTCAGATTCAGTTTTAATCCTTCTAGAATTGATTTCAGGGTGTGGCAAGAGATATGGGTCCCTTTCTGTTTTTCATAAAAGGGTAATCAATTTTTCCAATACAGTCCATTACATTCCTCTTCTTCAGTGTAAGTTATCATCTCTCTGGAATTATCAAATATTCTTGGTACAAAGAACTGAGGCAAGTGGGAGCATCACGCAAGCAAGTAACACCTTTAGACTCTTCGGGAACAATGACAGGAAACCATCATCCTCCACACAGTTGGAGTCTAACCAATAACCTGTTGGCCCATTCACCCAACTTTGGTGATTCTGTTCTAATGAAAAACAACAATGCACTTACTACAGAATTAGCTTCTGTATTACTATATTAATTATAATATTTAGCAGTAAATCATCTTCCTCAGGCCTCAAATAAAGGTTACAATTAAAAACCACTTTTCATCACAAAAAGAGGTCAAGCCACCCTTGTTAGCTGGGGTTTACTATAAATCGTGTAACAGAAATTTCCATGCATTATTCATAAAGGAGTTAACACAGACACACAGAAAAGAAAGAGCTAATCAACACAGCAGACAACATACGCCTACTTCAGAAACGTTTCTGGTTGCTGAACAACCAACTGAGTTTTATTTTTAAAAAGTCTTATGGATCTAAAAGAAAAGCAGCTCTTCCCCTGTAAGATGTTCAAAAATAATTCTATAATTTCCCAGTGCAACTTGGTAGCTAAACCGAAGTCTTGCAAAAAATCCACATTAATATGTGCCTCTACTTGATACGGCCTTGTTCTCAGGGAAACAAAATGAGAGGTTAAATAAAAATGTCAAGGACACTTGTAAACCGCCATTTAAAGGTGATGAATAAGTGAGGGTAATACCTGGGCACATTATTTACTCAGATGATTTATTTATATAGACTAAGTAAATACTGAAACATTTACTGGACACAACCTAATATTCTCAATGAGCACTCTACCACAAAAGCCTTTTCATAGTCTTTTCATGTGGGAAAGTGTACAAGCACAGCTGCCCCAACTTACCATCATTCTCCCACCCTTTCTGAGATAAGGTATAGTGCTTCCTTTATTGTTGGTACACTGACCCGACTGAGCAAAAGAAGTGACTGGTTTTATACCTTGAGAGCCTGTCGGTTTGTCACTAAGACTTCCACAATCACTCTCAGCATTCTGACTAAAGTGCTTTAATTAGTTTTTCATACTAACCCCTGCTCCAAAGAAAGAAACAAACATTTTAAACATGGGTGTGAAGGCAGCAACATTTAATACTACAGAATGACTCTAAATGGAGATCTATAGGAATAGGTAGATTTTTATTTTTTGTTAATTTTTTTTTTTTTTGAGAGAGAGAGAGAGCACAAGCAGGGAAGAGGGGCAAAGGGACACACGCAGAGAGAGAAAGAGAGACAGAGAGAGAAAGAGAGAGAAAGAGAGAAACAGACAGGAGAGAGAGAGAGAGAGAGAGAGAGAGAGAGAGAGAGAGAGAAGCCCAAGCAGGCTCCACACTCAGCGCGGAGCCCAACACAGGCTTGATCTCGGGACCTACTGTGGGATCGTTATCTGAGCCAAAATCAAGAGTCAGATGCTCAACTGACTGAGCCACCCAGCTGCCTCAGATTTTACTTTATTTTTTTAAATCCTGGAATCCATTAGCTGTGTTTTATGTGCATGGTGCAAGAAGGGGCTTCTCTCTGGACAAACACCGAGTTTCCCTTGCACTAGAATCAACAGCATTTCCTAGTGGGACCAATATGAAGAATGAAGGGCATGCACAAAACTGGTAATCATTTCATCCCTGGGGTGAGAGCCAGCGTGGATGTAAAACAAAGGGCGGGGCATGGGAATGTGGATAAGGAGTAGAAAGGAAGACTCCTTTCTATATAAGTATTCTATAAGTATATGTAAGTACGTATGTATTCTTATGTAAGTATTTGATCTTTATTGGGTGTATTTAAAAATCCAAAACAGGAAAAAATAAATGAAAGCATCCTCTTCCCAAAACCATGTTGAGCTTTTAAACAAACGTCTACAAGCACTTAAGTTTGTAAAACAATTATTTCTGCATTTTGTTATGTCTGTGAAGGTGACAAGGAAAAGGGGATAAAAAGAAAAAAAATTCAAACCTATAACAATGAGAAAATCCACTGGGTTCTGGCCACTCAAATTCACACTTCAATGACCTTCCTCTGTTAGTCCAGATGCCATAGAAGTAGCTGGACAGTATTTTTCAGATTCCTGAGTAATGGTTATTTTCCTTGAACTGTTACATGGTAATCAAATTAAGCAAACACCACTCCTTCAAAAATAAAAATCAGAATGGGCTCCCAGATGGGAGAATTTGGGGCAAAGGAGCTCCAAGGTGTGCCTCCAGGCCTTGGTATCCAAGCTGCTGGCCAGGCCCACACAATGCTTGTAGGAGTCAGGCCTTCCCCTAAGAGGACTCCCCGCTCTGGATGATTAGTTCTTACAGCTTCTGGTAGTATACATGACCACGGTCAAAGACTTCTCTCTCATCAAGGAAGAGGAAAGGTGAAACTATTTGTGCATTTCCAACCACCAAGATTATTACATAGCTAACAAAGTAAAGTCAAAACTGTGAGCAATCACTGAGATCCTCACACTTATTTTATACTTCTTTCAAATCAGTATGGAGGCTCTGCTGTCTTAAATATCATATACTGTTATGATTTTATCTTATCAATTAAAGGATTCCAAAGTGAACTCGCTTTTAAGAAAAATGGCCAGTTCTGGGGGGCCTGGGTGGCTCAGTCAGTTAAGCTTCCGACTTCAGCTCAGGTCACGATCTCGCGGTTTGTGAGTTCGAGCCCCGCGTCGGTCTCTGGGCTGATGGCTCAGAGCCTGGAGCCTGCTTCCAATTCTGTGTCTCCCTCTCTCTCCCCCTCCCCCATTCATGCTCTGTCTCTCTCTGTCCCAAAAATAAATAAACGTTAAAAAAAAAAAAAAGAAAAATGGCCAGTTCTAAATTCCATGTCAAATTGCCATGCTGTCTTTTTTTTTTTTTTTTAACGTTTATTTATTTTTGAGACAGAGAGAGACAGCATGAACAAGGGAGGGTCAGAGAGAGAGAGGGAGACACAGAATCTGAAACAGGCTCCAGGCTCTGAGCCGTCAGCACAGAGCCCGACATGGGGCTCGAACTCACGAACCGCAAGATCATGACCTGAGCCGAAGTCAGATGCTTAACCGACTGAGCCACCCAGGCGCCCCAACCATGCTGTCTTTTTAAAACAAATTTAGTGCAAAGAAACAGGAAGATGGATGCATCATCTGGTTTTTTATTTATGTACAATTTTCTAGTAAATACCGTGGTACTATGAAGATGCCATAAAACAAAAACAAAAATAAAAAACAATGCTGCAGTGATTTACCACGATGCAGAAACAGTGCTACTTGCTAAGAAAAACTGAAACCACACAGGAGTTTCTCAATGTGTTTTAAAACACCCTCATTAATGTCTTCTTTGTTGTTTTGTAGTTTAAATATTTCAGTTGATAGGCCAGCTTGCCAAAATTTGCTTCAACAAAAGAGTAAACTGCTTAGGGAGAAAAAAAAAAAAAAAGGAGGCAAATAGACTTCAGTAAGCCAATATGGTGTGCTGCATACAGCCAGCATTTGCCCTGTAAAATATATGCTTCTCAGTATGCAGATTGTGTAATCCCTTTAAGTAACAATTACTAAGTTAAACAATGCAATCTGTCCCGCTGGCAAGAAGAAGTGTGCTATGCTGTGGATTAGGAGAGTCCATTAGGAGATGAACTCAGCTTCCAGCCCTGAGGCCAGTAAAGACTGAACACGTTCCAGACGGGACGTGGTCACACAGACCGTCTCAGGTGTGGTGAGAGAGGAGCAGCTGCTCCATTCAAGATTATACCTTGCAAACCAATTCAAGGAGATTTCCCAGCATCATTTGCAAGGGTAACAGGTGCACCCTGAACGTGAAAGAAAATGCTTTGAAAATGTTCTGGCCAAAAAATTACTTGTTAATCAGGAAAGGAGGAAAAGTGTGCTAGACTCACGGAAATTCTGCTCTCCATCTTGTTCAAAAATACAGATCTCCTTCCCACTGAATTTATGTGGAAAACAGATGTTTCCTATATTTAAGTAAGTTATTGTCCAGTCTTTTTATCTTAGTTTTTAATGTTTATTTATAGTACATTTCCAACATAGAAGAATAAGGAAAATATATCCATATATGAACTCTTGGCCCGGATTTAACCGATGTTAACATTTTGCCATATTTTCTTCAATCTCTCTTTCCTCTTAAAAGGATATAATTCATTACAGATACAGCTGAATTCCTACGCTTCCTTCTTTCTCAAAGAATAAATTGTTTCCTGAAGTTAAAAAATGTCATTTCCCACACACACTCACACACAATCCTCATAAAATACACTGTATTGTTTTGTCTATCGGTTTCTAGAAAATATTTTTAAAAACCCAACGAATCAACAGAAAGACAGGCAACACAATATAAAAATTGTCAGAAGATATTAAGAGGCCATGGATAGGAGTGAAAACCAAATGGCCAATATATGAAATGGTGTTCAACCCCACTAGAAATCAGAACTCCAAATCCAAATAGTAAGATACCATTTCACATCCAGAAGATTGGACAGGTTTTAAAATATTACTTATTAAACCTTATAAAGTACCTCACCAAGAAAATGAATGGAGTTGGGGCACTCATGCCAATACTCTATTTCTAAAATATACTTGGCACAGATATGTCAAATAATAACTAAATTCTTCATCCAGTGACGTTTAAACATACTTTGCCATTCACTGTGATTTCTACATAAAGTATTTTTGGCATCATTTTACATAAAAACATATAACAGCATTAAATTTAACTTGCTGGTAAATATTAATGCAAGAAACATTTACCATCCAACTCTGCATGAAAATCAATTTTAAAACCATTAAGAAAATAAAGTTATACTTGTGATTTTTCTAAAGTAGACACAGCTAAAAACACAATTTGAGAAATACATTGACTTTTTTCTTTCTAATATGCAAATCCTAATCAAAGCTTTGAATCCTTGGGTCTATCATTCTGTAAAACCGAACATTTAGGTAGTACTTAGTAGTCTAGTAAAAGATGCTCAATCAGCACTACCTGAATGAAACTGCGCTTTAGTCTGAATGAATCCATGACTGGAGAAACACAGTGCCTCTAACACGCTACTCCCACAATTCCCCATAAACACTGACCTCTGGAAAATTACACGGAAGGCTCTCCCATAAATAAAATGACAATCTCTTTGTACCTTGGGAGGAGAAGATGGAAGGGAGGGACCATAGTTCAGGCCATCGCTACAAGCACTGCCATGAAGTGATAAAATAGAGGCTTGAGTGGAGTAGATACTGTCATTATCAGGAGAGTACTGAGACTCAAATGTAGATTCATCTGCTAAGTCAGCCTCATTTGTGTCCACCTAGGAACAAAAATGATAGTATCGGTTGGAAATTCTGTTCTGTTACATATACGACAAGTCTCTACTTGAGACTAAAAAGCATCCCGGCATTCATTCTATCTCCTACATGACCCCTTCACACTCTACGACACATCAGAGACCGACTAACGCAAGAGAGTAAGGACAAATCAGGGCTGGCATCAGTTATTTATTCCAACAATAAAAGGGCAAAGGTAACAATTAACAAATGGCCTGGATCAATTCTAAGTTTAGAAAGTTCCATAAATTAAGGAAAATATTTACTTTTTCCAGTCACACTATTTTAAAAAATATCTGCCCGACTCCTAGAACTGTCTAATAAAATGAATGAGGTCAACACCTTCCCTATTCAACTAACATAAACTCAACAAGTTTATTAGATTTTATTAAATTTATTAAAGTTTATTAGATTTTATTTATGTAAGTTGAATTAAATTTCAGCAAGGCATCCAGGCAAATATCTATTTAGAAAACTCACTAAAACAATATATTTTAAATTATTTTTAACTAGATTTTAAAACCATTCAAATTGCAAACTCAGAACCTGATGGTGATCATCAGAAACCAGAAAGAGTATCTGTGGTTTCATGCTGAAATTATACTAACAAGGGGCCTGATTATGGCTGTGGGGAAGATATAAAGTTACAAACTCCTATTGTTGGAAAACTCATAGAAAGTAGAGAATTTGACTGTATATTAACTCCTGTTACTATTGGGGCACCTGGGTGGCTCAGTTGTTTAAGCATCCGACTCTTGAATTTTGGGTCAGGTCATGATTTCAGGGTTCGTGGCACTGAGCCCCACATCAGACTCTGTGCTGACAGTGCAGAGCCTGCTTGGGATTCTCTCTCTTTCTCTCTCTCTCTCTCTCTCTCTCTTCCTCTGTCCCTTCCTTGCTTGTGCTCTTTCTCAAAATAAACTTAAAAAACAAAACAAAACAAAAAACCCCAACTCCTATTACTATCTTCTGTAGCAGAACGAAGTGAAACAATCAACTCATGATGAGTCTGAAGCTCCATTTACAATTCACTTACAGTTACACCTTAGAATACATAGAACTAACATAAATACTACTCTTCTCCAATATTACCAGTATTTTCTGTCTTGATGGCAAAATCCCTGGTGTTCTACTTCTTTGTGCTTTCAACTTACATGTGTTTTGCCAAGAGAAGAATTATAACATTATATCAGGTCACATTCTTACAAAAACATGGTAAGAACACAGGCCATTTCCAAGTGACCCTCTTTCTAATAATACATTTTAAATATATGTTCAAAATTCATTAGTTAACTGCTTTGTTGAGTTTTACTCTTCACAAATACACATCATATAGAACAATCTAGATAATAAATAACACTGCTATCTAGATAGATGGTATTAACTAAGCTTTGTGCAATGGATTATTAATATTGTAATGAGATACTGTTGCATTTAATATACACCAAAACTTTCCAAAAGGCAATTTTAGGAGCTGGTTAATATAAAAATATTAACAAGGAGAACTGTCTCCCCAGAATTAGAATTATCAAAATCAAATAATTCATACTTTGTTTTAAAGCAAGATATGCACAATTGGTTATAAGTACATAATGGAGAATGTCATGGGTTTTAAACCTCGCTCTAGTCTGATGCCCTGACACAAGAATTTAAAAAGTTGGGCATATTCCTTTGTAGTCACACAGGGCAATGTCTGCCCAAAAGAAAAGTTAGGTTAGGAACCTGGCTTTAATAGAAGTAATGCAATAGGATATAGAATCTGTTATATTTATGTTGTATAAATGCCACATGTTTATTTATATCTAGTATTTACCTTTATATTTTAATTATTGCTATAGTATTGTCTCCTCTACCAGACTGTAAAGTTCTTAGGAGCAAGGTTCATGTGTTTACTCGTCAAAGTGACCTCCAGTGGTCCACAAATACACTTATTCCAACAAATAATTTTTACATAGATCAAGTAAAAATAAAATTTTAATTAAAAATTTTCCAGCAAATCAGTGATGTTTACGTTCTGTAATTTGAGAAAACATGGATTTTGACTATTTTGGAAACTTTTGTGTTCTTAATAACTGCATCAATTGATATATTTTCACATTATTTAAATATCAAGTGGAAAAAATACACTTGTTAACCTTGTTAACAGGTAGCCAAAACACCTGATTAATGACTGAATACTAAAAACAGTTACATAAATGCCTAGAAATGGCCCAAGTATGAAATTAAAACAATCGGGTGTTTCAACAACTTTTGGTATGACGTGAAGATTAATTCTACCAGTTGTCAGAATGCACTGCCAACTGAATTTCCTCCCCAAATCCAACAAATGGTTTTCACACATGATTTCTGAACTATGAGAACCACTGCAGTTGAAATTAAAGTGTTTACTTTTCCAAAACATAATGAATAATGAGTAGAGTAAGATTTTAGACTATTTTGAAAGGCAAAATATAAGACTCATAAGATTTCTGAAAGAAAGCTTGATAAGTTGTGGCCACTAACCAGAGCCAAGTCAGCCCTGAAGAGGGCTTTGTCAGCCAACCCTTCCTCCTTGCAGGAGTGTGGCGAGTAGAGAAAGGAATCTTCCTTAGCAGAAACATAACCTTCTTCTGGTGAAAGCTGCAGGGAGAATGAGGCTCAGTGTTTGAGGATGAGGATGAGAGAGAACAGCAAGGAGGAAAGAAGGAAAGCAGGGGAGGGGGATAGGAGAAGAACAGTCAGAAGAGAAGAGGAAAAAAAATGGGAAAGTTTTCAAATGATAAATATTCATATTTAATGTTTTGATTTGTTAAATACAACAAGGATACTTCTTCTAATACCAACACATCAACTGTTAAGTGAGAATCCCTTCTAACTTTTTCATTCTTCTTATAAAAGATCATCCAAATCAATAATTTTTTATATTATAGTAATCTTCTGGCCATTTTTATCTGCCAAATATTCTGGCTACACAATGACTTCTTAATATAAAAATAAGTAAGGCACTTTTTAGGTGTTAAGATATAAAGGAAGCTGCATGAAAAAAAAAAAGAACATTAAAAAGAAGGATCAACTTCTAGCTGTCATCCTTTACTAGAACATGATTATAAAGCATGTGATTTACTTGACAAGGAATGTGAGTGACCTCTACAGCGAAGCCTCTCAATTGAGCATGGTTTAAAAAAACACACAAAAATTCTCTCTCTAGACAATCTGCTTATATTATAGACCCAATAGAAGGATATTGTAACTGATCACACTGACAGAAAACCTAACATTTTTATTTCAATCTCAAATAAAATAGGCTAAAATCTTCAGATTGCCTTGCCCACATCACCCTGTATTAATAACATATGCAGAACCTGCCTCCTTTTCTCTGTTTTCATAAATAAATTTTCATAGGCTACCAAAGTTCACTTTGTAATACAAAGTGAGGCATGAAAAATTTAATTAACATTGCAAATATATTAATAAAGCTTACTATTTGAACAAATGCTTTCATAAAGTCAGCAAATTGTTATTTGATGTTTAGGCAAATACACCTCTGTGTTTGTGTTTTAAGAAAGGTGTATTTGCCCTTTCACTTAAAATAGATTTATACACTGAAAAAGCCCTCCAAATATTGAGAATGTCTCTAATATTTATTTGCAATTCAGTGATAAGTGCTATGTTGTAATCATTATACCTAACAAACATACTGACGTTATGTAGCATGAACTGATTAGTTGTTTTTAATACTGTACTAATTAATAACAGGAGGGCTATTCCCTCCCAGGAGGAGAGCCAGAAGCTGATGAACCTACTGTGAAAAGTTCAATTTCTTGCTCTGCAGTAATTAGACAAGAAATGTGTTGAAATCAACAGAATGCAGGACCTTAAACCACACTGACAGAGATTCTACTTTATTCCACTATAATTAAAGATTCCACTGTCAGTTGTTAATGCTATTAATTTCTCTAATACCCCACTACATTGGTATAGATGTTTTAAGGCATATTTCTTTGAAAATACTCATTTGATACTCATCGTGACCTTATTACCCAATAAAAAAAAAGATCAAAAGTGAACTACAAAACTATAATTTTAAAGTTACAAATTTATTTCTGAATTGTCAGTTTTCTTCACTTTTTAAAAAAATATTACTCAAAATTAAATCTTTATACTCATAGAGCCAATAACCATCTTGGTCAAAATTACCAAATGTCATGATTCATTCACGAGAACACCTTCTGAAGCTAACAGTAGGCCTGAAAGCCATTTTGTTTACAGATTTTAAAAAATCAGTAAAACATGAATTCTTACAGGTAAAGGCTTGGCTACTCCAATTCTCACAGTTCCTGACGGCGCACCCTTCAGCGCCTGCACAGCTTCCTCAAGACTGCTGTTTTCCAAGTTAACATCATTGACAAACATGAGTCGATCTCCAGGAAGAAGTCGACCATCCTTTTCGGCAATGCCCCCAGGCACCAAAGAACGAATTACAATCACAGTGCTTGCTGGATCAATGGGATCCTGACAAAACGAGGGGAAAAAAAAAAAATAAGGTAGCTCCTTTTCACATGGGGGGGGGTGGTGGTGGTGGTGTGGGAGTTTTTGTAGATTGGTCACTCTGAATTGTAATGGATGGGTACTCATTTCAAATGTCTCAAAAAAGAATTTCAAGTACCACTTCTGAGGAATGAGTGGGGCAAAGGCTGTCTCCGTTTTGCAGAGTGCAGAAGGAGTTCCCCCCTGAAGGACAGCATCCTCAAGTACCAAGCTGTTCCTGAGGAGACCTCATCACTGTACAGATCCCTTTAAACTTGTAATTTGAATTTTCGATAAGCTGCCCAATTTTATAACAGGCTTTGGAGGCCAGACATCAGATACAGGATTATTAACAGCGTTTGTTAAGTAGGATGCTACTGCTGTGGAGTGTACTGAATGACGGTCAGGCCTGCCTTCTTGAAATGAAGACATCTAGAAAGAGTCCGTACAGTAGTATGTGACGATGCAGCATTCAGATACACAGCAACAAGGCTCTGCAATCAAGCCCCATGAAGAACACAACTCCCATGAGTCCTCAGAGATGGCTCTCCGGTTCAGTATTAATTAATGAGAAGGAACAGCTGTGCTCTCGTACCCGGCATAAGCATTTCCTCAGTTACTCAGCACAGAACACAATGCAGGGTAAGGGTGGAGGCCGCACTTGACCAATGTAAGCTTATTCATAAATTTAGTCATTTAGTCAAATGACAGGAATCCATATCCAGTTAGAACTCAGTCATTCACTACAGACAAAAGAAATAAGTATTTAACACTTTCAGTCTTACCACTAAAGTATGAACTATCAATTATGAGCATGGGAATAAGAATAATTTAGACATACTCCCCAAATAACAACAAAAAAAAAAAACTCTATTTCTAGGATATTCCTAAAATGTATTTGTAAGGTCTTCAAATTCTCAAGGCTGAAATCTAGAAGAGCTCAATGAATTCAATGTTAAAAGAACCTTTCATGATAAATGAATCCTATATATCATCATTTGGAAAGATTTGCTAGAAACAAGGAAATGTCTTTGAAAACTAAAATATTAACTGATTTTTCTATTATCCACAATATACCTTTAGTATTGTATCATTTTTTTAAAAAAATTGTTAAAAACAGGATATATTTACCTGATAATCTAAGATGCTAAACCCAAGTCCTTTGTTTCCTTTCTCCAGCTCGATATGCTGAACATCAGCCTCCCACATGGCCAAAGGTCCTTGAACCTCCTCCGCATTCTGGCCCACGTCGGTCATCACCAGCGCAGGATCCTCTGTCTCCGAGGACCCGGTGAACTCGCCCAGATCTACGTGCGGCTGTGTAACAGACCGGGCAGCTTTTACTTCAGAGTCACTAGTTTAGCAGACACATACCAACACTACAAGGGAAAGGGAGCGGCCCCGCATCTGTCCAGAATAAAACACCCACAAATAAGGGTAGCAACAGCTTACCATGAAACCTTTGCAAATTAAGGCAGTCATTACTGACAGTTGTTACAGAGGAAGAAATACCTAACTTGGAACAGGCATTAAAAATGTATGGTTCAAAGATCACCTATAAAAATACACAATGGTTACATCTCAGCAGCAGGACTGTGGGCGGTTTTCACTTTTTTTCATCAAGTGTCTGAATCACCTCTACAGTCAGAAACAAAATGTAGATCTATTTTGATATTAAAGAAAAGGAATTCTTATGATAAATAACAACAATTGGAGAGGAAACGGCTATACGTAAAAGTTTTGTACTCTCGGCAAACAAAGGTTCTAAAATGTTGTGACTTGTGCATGTGATTATTTCATGAATAAATTAGCACGCACAGTAAGACAAGATGTGAAGTCAGACTGGCCTGGGCTTAAAGACGGGGTCTATGATTTCTTACTGTGTTGCCTTGAGCAATATTCTTAAGCTGGACTTCAGAGTTACCCATTTGATAAAAGTTTTGAAGATTAGAGGAGGTAACATTTATAAAGCATTTGGCACAGAAATAGGAATACAGAATGTTAGCTTCTTTCAGTAAAAATATATTAAAGTGAACCTAAATTAATTCAATTTTGTTTATCTGTATGAACATAACAAATTCAGGAAAGGCATGTTTCTGATGATGAAATTCTAGTTGATATGCTACCTTTGCTGTTAATTACTGCATATGCTAGGACCATGGATGCAAATCTGCCTACCTGCTTTATTGTAATAATCCCCTTTATACCACATTAAAATGTATACGGATATGCACGGTGCCAGACTGGTGTCTCTACAGTTCAGAATTATATTCCTTATTTACCCTGTTCTACTCATATGAATATTACATTCTTCAAAGTTTTCAGATTTACTCCACTGTACCGATTCCTGCAGTCTGATGTAAATCAAATCCTAACATCATGTCTCATTATACCTTAAATGAGATTTGACTAGACTGCAGATTATGCGAAATTCAAATTCAAATACCAAATGAAAGAAGAAAGGCTTAAAAACATTTTAGACGCCATTTAGGCTTCCCATTATTGATTCCGAGTGGTCTCAGATCTAATACCTTTTCTGCCAGTTCAATATCACATAAGTCCAGGCTATCCAATTCTGACTGGGGGGTGGGCGGTACAGTCCGTCGACAGCACACCATTGTCACTTCTATGGGCAATTCTTTCAAAATATTCACCACATCTTGGTGATTCTCCCCAAGCAAAGTTATGCCATTCACCTGTGCAAAAAGAGAAGTTGCTCAAGAGGGAACATTTCATAACATGAATACTCCTTTGAAATCCATCTTTTATTAAATAAATAGGGATTTTACTCCAGAGATTACCATCGTTCTGCTGTGCTCGGAACTACAGTCACCTACATAGTTGACTTAAAACAACTCACATGCAATTTATAGTTGTGTCGGAAGATAATCACTATCTTCCACCCACATTTCATGTGCCACTGTAGTAGCTGGGAAAGGGAGAAGTAATGATAAAAATACCCAGGGATGAAGGGATAAGGAGGGGATTATTTTACAAAGTGACATTTCATATCATTAAGCGATACATTACAAGGGAAAGCAGTACATACAGCGTGCCAGTATGCTTTTCAAAGCCGGGGGAAAGAATATATTCAAATTTTCTTAGTTATTCCTTAAACATATCTGGAAGACGGCACAGTACCAGATATAACAGTAGTTACTTAATAAAGGGTAATGAGAAGTGGCTGGATTGTTCACTGCCCATCTTTACGTTTTTTGTGACTCGGAAACATGTACATGTATTATCTAGTCTAAAAAATGAAAAGATGTTTAACATTTTTAAAAAAGAAAGTGTTTATGGTTCTCTGGACTAAAACAAACCAAAAAATCCCCAGCATGGAATTATGTGTGAAGATCAATGTACGTACAGATTTGAAATTTCTACTTTTGGTGGGTTTTTACTCGCATTATTTTTCTCAAGTACCCTTTGGAGGGGAAATTTACAATAAGAACTTACTTATTATGCATACTATTATTACACATTAAGCCCTCCTGCAGCCTTTTCAGAAGTTTACTTAAGGGGATAAAGGAATGGAATAGCTCTTTACTTCCAATAGCTCATCTCCACTGAAAAGCTTCCCACTGTGTCCAACAGGACCTTCTGGTAGAACAGATCGGATAAAGTGATGTCCCACTGTTGCTTCCAGACTTATCCCCAACCCACTGCTCTCACTGAACTTGATCACGTGGGCCACCTGAAAGGAGAAAATCATCATGAATCTAGCACTTTTTTCATTTTTTTTTCCCTCATGTATATATTTTATGTTCACCCCAAAACAGTCAACTTTCTCACAAAAGCTTCAAAAATCTTATTGTAGAGCTGCAAAGCTTTGGAGCTTTGCCTCTGAAGGATTATTGATTATCTGTCAGCTCTAGGAACCAACACAAACCCCGAAGGAGGAGCCAGGTGCAAGCACCCAAGATACTCTGCAGTGCCTAGAGATGCTGGTAACAGATGGAGGGTCGTCTAAACTACCACGGATAAAATCAAATGCCTGAGCTCCAACAACAGTATAGAAAAGACACATACCTAGCATTTAAACTATGTCCTAGGGACCGGGCTGACCCATTGCACAGATTATCTCATATGCCTCTCATAATAATTCCAATGTCTATCCTTGTTTCCCAAATTAGGAAAATGAGGTTCAGAGAGGGTCCTTTTCCCAGAGTCACACAGACAGCTCTAAAAGAATTCTGAACCTGAAGCAGTCTGAACCTGGAGCCCACACTCCTGAGCTTATGCTGTGTCAACAACCGACAACGGTCTTTAAAAGTGAATCAAAGCTTGGGGCGCCTGAGCGGCTCAGTTAGTTAAGCATCCGACTCCTGATTTCAGCTCAGGTCATATCTCGCAGTTCACGAGTTCGAGCCCCACGTGTGGCTCTGCACTGACAGCGCAGAACCTGCTTGGGATTCTCTCTCTCCCTTTCTCTCTGCTCCTCCCCCACTCTCTCTCTCCCTCAAAATAAATAAATAAACTTTAAAAAAAAGTGAACCAAACCTTAAAATAGGAGAATGAACTTCCTATTTCCCACTATTACACTAAATAATGAAGAATGTTAGGAAATCACCCACTTTCACAAAGAATCCAATCATTATAATATTAAAATCAGAAGGTATACCAATGATTATCTACTTTGGTCCCTTTATTTTACAGTTCAAGAAACTATGGAATAGAGGGGCTGAGATTAATTTTTTTTTTAATTAAAGAGATTTTTTTTTAATTAAAAAAGATCTCTTTCAAATCTTGCTAATGTGTGCAGGGCTATTATCAGAAACTGCATCATCCAATTTTGAAATCTGCTGGATGAAATCCTTCTAACTCCTTAAAACCCAATTTAAATGTCACTTCCTCTGAGCAGCTCTCCAGGTCCCTCTCGGCTAATGTCCATCAATCCTTCTTTCTACTATACCACTCCTCTTATGACTACATTTATTCTGTATAATCACAGAGCAAACAACTTAAAGTCAGATCTATGTCTTTGTTCAATGAAGGCCAATAAATAGCTTAGCTCTTGCTTACAGCATGCTTTGCCCTTGACACATAACTGGGAGTGCTACCAGATTACTGGACAATGCGCATGAAAGGCAGCCAAAAGTTCAAGGTCCTGTGAGCAAGTGGTTCCTTAAAAGGTTCCCTTCACTATTCAATTACCCACGAAGAAGTACAGTCTGGTTATTTGTCCCAGCCATGTTAATCCCAGCCCAAAGAAGGAATCTCCCAACTTTCTTTTCATGCCAAATTAACCACAGTTAAGCTGGACCTTATTGTATTCTTCCCTGACTTGATTAGAACAGAAGCTGGACTTCTTATTTGTTAACCATCTTGAGTTTAAAAAAAAAAAAAAAAAGATCATTGTCATGAAGATTCAATGAAACACTAAGAACACCGCTTAGCACAAAGTGCTCAATAAATGCTGGTTACTATTATATGACATCTGTTCTTTGATCTCTTCTAATCTAGAGTTGTTTGAATATTATAAGCAATAGGAAAAATTCTACTTAACCTAGTATTTTATTTTTCCTTTGGAAAACTATGAAATTTGCTGGTGTACATCTCAAGACTGATAATTTGGGTCACAATTGTTAAGTCTCTTTTCAGGACAGCGAATCATGATTGCTGTATGAGATATGCAAACTGTTAATAAACATAAAACATTCACTGTGGCATAAGTGGTATGAAAAGAGAATGCAGAATTAAGCCTCTTAAGGAAAATATATATGTAAAGGAAAAATGTGGAAAAAATCCTCTTACAATATTATATATGGATCATGATGATTTTTTTTTACCTTTAAGTAAATTCTGTCATTCTATTCTGATCCTTTCTCTAAATCCCAGACTTAAGAATAAAAACAAAACAACAAAACAACAACAACAAAAAAAACATTCCTCTTGTCGAAATATTGGTGAATTACAAGTCCTAAATTTTTCAACCCATTTATCTCAGTTCCTTTGTTGCTATCCAACTTTCTCCCACCTAAATTTTTTAATACAGGAATCAATGCATTTAGGTCTTCAAAAAAAGTCCTGGGCATTTGCTACTTCTCTAGGTCTCTTTATGAAGATCATCTTTATTTTTGTCATGAACTTCCTGCTCAAATACAGTTACAAGTTAGGAAGTTAGGGAGGCTAAGCTAACCTACCACTATTTCATAATTAATTCCCATAATCCTTTGCCACTTTGTCAGCAGGGCAGCGTCCTGTTGTTGTGGGTCTTCTGTTTCTTCCATCTCTGCTGCCAATAATGGATACCCTGAAATAGTCAACACAATGACGTTAGTGACAAACTACAAAAATCTCCATATTTTAATATTCTATATAAGAGACACTGTGATCAGAACCTGTCTGTTGTAGCAAGTCTGACTCTTCACCCAGTATATGTTACCCTTATTTTTTATTAAAAGATAACTGACAAACAATATCCTATTAGTTTCAGGTGTGTATCATAGTGATTTGATATTTTCATACATTATAAAATGACCCCCACAGTAAGCCTAGTTATCATCTGTCACCATATAAAGCTATTACAATATTACGGACTGTATCCCCTATGCTGTACAATGCATCCCCATGACTTATTAATTTTATAACCAAAGGGTGTACCTTTTAATCCCTGTCTCCTATTTCGTTTGCTCCTGAACCCCTCTCCTCATCTTGTATCAAACAGTTGTCTCCTATATCTATGGGTCTATTTAATTTCTTTTGTTTGTTTGTTGTCTAAGGATAAGCTCTAGGGTAGATGCATTCGAATCATTTAGAAGCTTTTCCCTAGTTTGTGTAAAAAAGAAATTTGGGACTTCTAATTCTAAGTCTAGAGCCTCTCCCACCCATTCTCCCACACACATATGCACATTCACAAGCAAAGACGTGGTCTGGGCCTTCGAGATGATCCCCCACACCCATCCCTATGTACTGTCTCAAGTTTCATGCTCTAAAAGCTTTTTATTCTTTCCTGCTACTCTTGATACTCACTTTAGCCTAAATAATTTCTTCACCTACTTGTATAAAAATGGCAGAGTGCAATTAACACATACGAATCCTACACATCACACTCTCAGGATATTACTGCAAACACAAATATTCTTTTAAAATAATAAAAGTAAAGCAAAATTTTCAGCAGAAAATAAAACCTGTTAATAATGGAGTAGATACTTTAAAGAACCACAAAGCTCCAAAGGAACTATTAACAGGAAGACCACTCTTGGACTCTGTTCAGTAGATGTAAGTTACCAAAGCGCCTAAAGCAATCTGACAGCTAAGGAAAACACATAGCTCCCAGCCTAAAAAGATGGCAATAATATTCTGGCATAATTATATATTAAAACAATGCTGCTCTAAAAAATGTTTAAATGGCTCGATGAAGTCTACGTTTATACTGAAAGAAATCTCAGAAAGGTTTAATAATTTCTCCATACAATTCCTTTCCAAACCAATTCCCCAATATTAAGATTTAGAATTTATGAAAAATTGACAAGGAAAAGCCTCCCAAAATAGAACGGTTTCATTCCTAAGAGCTTATGCTTTAAAAGAAGATTTTCATGTTTCTTTTAAAAATACTTCATAATTTTATTATTGCTTGCTCAATAAGATTCAAACATGTCGGCTATACTGAAGTAAGGGGACTGATACAAAACCTTGTACATAACTGACTGATTCCTAAAGCCCTCTGGTTTCAAAAATATGTAAGACAGACTGGGGTGCCTGGGTGGCTCAGTCAGTCAGGCATCTGACTTCAGCTCAGGTCATGATCTCACAGTTCATGGATTCAAGCCCCGTGTCGGGCTCTGTGCTGACAGCTCAGAGTCTGGAGCCTGCTTCGGATTCTGTGTCTCCCTCTCTCTCTGCCCCTTCCCCGGCTCATGCTATCTTTGTCTCTCTCTCTCGCTCTCTCTCAAAAATGAAAAAACATTAAACATTTTTTTAATTAAAAAAATATGTAAGAAAGAACATACGACCATAAAATATGCCAGCTATAAATGAACTATTTTAATCTGTTAGAGAAATTAATCCTATCTACAAATAAAGACTTAAAAACATCTCTTTTTCTTTCATGATAGATTTTTTTTAGTAATTTACAATATATCCATAGAGGCTTAATCACATTTGCAAAAATCATTTCTCTAAAAAACAAACAAACAATAAAGAACGTAATAACCTGGCTCCAGGTGTTTACCTTCTTCTTCAATTGGTAATATGCTGGTGTTTCTACTCAAAGATGAAGAATCTTCATCTTTTTCATAATTTTCTTAAAGATAAGAATATTTTAGTAGTTACATCTATGATATAATCAAGCACATGACGTTTTTCAAATCCCACTCTATTTATCTGAACCCCTCAATGAGTGTTTTTTTGTAAGTAAACCTTTCAAAACAACCACCTGTACTTAAAGGGAAGTAATTCTGTGACCTCCCAATTTCCTAGTACTGCAATGAACAGTATATGGCATAAATAGCAGAATGGTCAACAGTTTGAGAAATGAAACAGCATTTTCAAACCAAAAGCCTGGTTTCTACTAACAAACTCTAACACCAGTCAGCTACCTGGGGATTTCACTAATTTTCAGAGATATTCATGTACTAACAGCTTATAAAAGACATTTCTAAATGTGTTATTAAAGTAGATTCCTTCAGGGGAAGGATGGATGTTTAGAAACATGAGGCTTGCATACATACACAGCCCAGGCCGAAAGGTTCCCCCTAAAGGGAAAGAAAACATGGCAATGACACCCAAAAGTAAGGCAGGGACAGAAGGATAGATGCACGTTTCCGACTCTGAAATGGGGACTGAACAAACAGGAAAGAAAGAAATTTGCTTTAATCGAGAGCCCATTTTATAGTCAACGGACACATCCCTGGTTCTCGTTAGACCCAACTTCATCAAATTTCCTTTTTACTTGGTTCATAGTGAACAGTTAAGACTAAAGACCATTCTTTAAATAATTTCAGAATTAGAAAAACATCTAAGGGATATGAGGGTCTAACTGAAAACCAGCCGAACCTGGCACTACCTTTGCTTCCGCTGGCATTCCCAGGAGACAAGACCGCGTCCTTCATGACATCCTCCCTTGACACCAGCTCAGCCTCTTGCTTCGTTCCTCTCCTCATTAGTGTCAGGTGCACAGTTGGTCCTGTGTGTCGCAACACCTCTACTGCTTGTTGATTGGTAAAACCCTGAAGGTTTGTGCCATCTACCTGTGATAAGAGCAACATATGTTAAAAAATAAATGAATATTTGTATTACCGATTCACGTAATGTATGCTTACTGCTTGTTAGTGGGAAAAGAATGGGGCTGAGTGCTCCCCTAATTGCAGAATGAACGAACACCTGTTTGGGGACTAGTAATAACTTAGAGCGCTAGAATTACCCAGAAGAGTTTTGCTTTGCGTATTAGAGATTATGGTGTCTCGCTTCTAGATATTAGGAACCAACAGTTCCAGGGTGGGAATACTCTTTTATATTCCTCAGGTGATCCTGATACACAGTCAAGCTTGGAAACCAGTACTCTGCAGGATATAAAGTGTAGAAGACAGTGACAAAAGTAGTCCCTGACAGCACTGATGTATTCCAAAATCACACTTAACCTAGCTTTAAAAAAAGATGACAGGGGCACCTGGGTGGCGCAGTCGGTTAAGCGTCCGACTTCAGCCAGGTCACGATCTCGCGGTCCGTGAGTTCGAGCCCCGCATCGGGCTCTGGGCTGATGGCTCAGAGCCTGGAGCCTGCTTCCGATTCTGTGTCTCCCTCTCTCTCTGCCCCTCCCCCGTTCATGCTCTGTCTCTCTCTGTCCCAAAAATAAATAAACGTTGAAAAAAAAATTTAAAAAAAAAAAAAAAAAAAAGACGACAAAACTACCTTCCTTTTTATTTCTTTGCCTCTTCAAAAAATACATGGGGTTTTCCCTTTTTCTAGTTCACAAAGGATGAAACATTTGAAGATGCCCCTGTGATCTTTCCAAACTGAAGATATGATCACATCGTCCCAACCCTGCCTTTGGTAGAATATTCCTTAGGTCAATTTTCCATACTGTGAACACAACTTAGAAAGACCTATGTCAAGTGTCCCCAGCTGCACCACCAATCTCATGTGGCACAGGACTGCCCACCCCTGTGCCCTCCAGCCCCCATACACGCATTTCCATTCCCACCCTGCAATGCTCCCCTTAGCCAGAAGACCTCTGCAGGTTCTGCTCCCCGAGTCTAGACTCTCTGGGCTCCCTCCAGCCCATGTTCTTTCTCATCTGTCCACCCAGAAAACACCTGTACTTGCTTCAGATGTCCGTGCAATAGTTACGTTCAGAACTGAGCTATCATAAGGTCTCTGACTAACTCAAAGCCCCCTTTACCATTTCTCCCTCCCAGCATTAACCAGAATATTTTTAAAAATTTTTTAATGTTTACTGATTTATAAGAGAGAGGGAGGGAGAGAAAGACACAGAGTGCGAGCAGGGGAGGGGCAGAGAGAGAGAGAGGGAGACACAGAATCTGAAGCAGGTTCCAGGCTCTGAGCTGTCAGCACAGAGCCCAAGGCGGGGCTCAAACTCAGGAACGGCAAGGTCATGACCTGAGCTGAAGTCGGACGCCTAACCGAATGAGCCACCCAGGCGCCCCTACCAGAACTTTAATTTTACAGTTTCTGTCATTATTAGGTTTGTGACTGCATACTCCAAAAGGACGGGCTCTGATGTCACCAAAACATACCGCTGTCTATACAGCAGATATTCATCCCAAATGGGAATATAGAGTCATTGGTCCATTTGTCAAGGATTTATTTGTAAAGCAAATTACCTTTTGAATAAATAAGTGGTTTATAGCACCTTATTTTTTAAAAATTTCATTGAAAATTATAAAATTTCAAAACTACATTGAAAACAGTTTGGAAAAGTGTAACATATTTAATATTGAAACTCAAAGTCATTGATATTTCTTTTGCATTGTAAAATGGGTATAAAATGGCTGTGTAAGTGTCATGCTTTTCTAAGCACAGTGCTGGCCACATTAGGCACTGAAATGAATGAGAATTACAAGAGCTAGATCATGATCTCTAAGATATAATACCTTACTTCAGAGGTTTCTGAAAGAATATAAAAGGACTTTTAATTAAACATATTTTAAAATTCCATTTGTTTTATGTACACATATAACATATATACTAATTATATATGAAACAATATATATATATAATACCATATATATATACATATATGTGTATATATATATAGACAGAGAGAAAGAGAAAATATATATCACATATGAATACATAAAGGGGGGAAGAAGAGGGAGAATGCAGTGTTTAATTGGGAGATACTCAAAAATCTAGAGACTTCTGATATAGATTTTTCTACATTTATCTAGATCACAATCTTACCCTTTGCAAGTTACTTAAAGTTGACATAATACTTTTGAGTTTAGGTGTCTACCTCTCTTCTCTTTCCTCCTACCTTCACCCTGTTGATTCCCTTTTGGAATAACTAATAAAAATATAACAACAGAGAAAACACTGCAACACAACTGGAAACCATGGAAAAATAAAAGTCCCTATGCCAGTAACTTGGAGGAAACTTCTACTAGGAGTGGCCTGGACATGACCAGATCCAAAGCAGGCCAGTTGAATCTATGTGAAAGAATAGTTTGTTTGGTCTTTGAGAAGAAACTCCAGTAAAATCCAGCAACAGTCTCTTATTAAAATGAGGTAGTCAGATGGTACCTGTGGATCTTAACCAGTGATTCCACAAAATTACACCAAGTGCTAAAGGCTGCATACCATGCTGGGAGCATGCAGCAGCATGGAATTACACATATGCAATGACATCACACCCTACACACATGCACCCACACAACCCCAACCAACTCCTGGCTCCACAACAGACACAGAAAACAATCTCTCAGCACACAGGGGCAAAATTCCCCACTGTGATACCCCAGCACTGGTTTCATCTTTATTAATCTACAAGTGAAACTTAAATAAATTTAAATGTTCCCCTTCCTTCTTGCTCTGTCAATTCCTGAATCATCTGGACAAAACCAACACAATCTTTGGCAGAATCCATCTCAAATCCCATTTGTACAAGCACAATTCCTACTAAGAATGATGAAAGGTCACAGGATATGGAGGAAGATACCATGTCCAAAAGAAGGCGCTTGCACTGAGGCATCACTACAAACATCTTCCAATGAAATTGTTACTGTAGTGAACAGGAAAAAAGATATTTTCTGAAACTTCCCTCCAAAGGATTCATATTTCACTGCATTCACGGAAACATGGATTTAGTTATAAAGAAAAAACAAATATCTACCAGAAAAGAAAAGGAAAGCTGTTACAACGAGGGCAGCCAACAGGATTTTAAATACTACAAAAACAGCCAGGTAATGGAAGGCAGGAGCATACAATGTTCCCCTATTTCAGGAGAAAAGAATAAGCAAAAAAATTATCAGAAAAGACTAAAGACATATATAGGCTGATCCAAAAATCAATATAAATGAAAAGAATTACAAGGAAAAGAGAATAAATGAGGAAAAAATAAGCAAAGAAATGATTAGGAGGTTAGGAAAATTTACCTTAGTCTACAAATAAAAGAAGTACATGAAAAACCAGAAAACAAATTTAAAAAACAAAACCAAAGAAAATGCTAACACTTAGACATATCCTGGTAAAATTCTTGGATTTCAAAGGTCAAAAGAAAAAAGAATCTGCCAGCATTTAGACAACAGAGTGAGCAGGTTATCCAGAGAATTTGTGGTAAAGAAATTACAAATCAAGAGTTTTACATTTAGTGTGATATATGTAAAACTGGAAATCATGGTTGAGATGCTAAGATGATTTATATCCTGTACCACAACGAGCTATGAGCGGGCCCATCAGGCAGAAATTTAAACCAAGTAGTAAGGATGAAAACGTACACACAGTTACAGCATAGAAGAGGTGGGTTGTTACAGGTCAGGAAAAATTAAAGAGGAGGTTTGTTTTTTTGTTTTGTTTGTTTGTTTGTTTGTTTAAGACGGAAGATGACTGTAAGTCCCCAAGCCACCCACTTAGATGTTTCACCCTTGGCCTCAAGTCAGAAGAGATCAGTCACCGGTAGTAGGGAAGGATGCAGTGGATTATGTCTAACTTCATCGGGAGGACAAGGGAGAGGCTGTTTAGTCACTTTGACAGGGGAGCAAGAGAAAAATGGCTATTATGTTGATAAATGTCTGACTTTGGGCATAGACCTGAGGGAGGCCACACACATGAGAAAGTCGGGCTCAAGCCATTTTGAAACCTACCCAAGAGTGCCCCTAGGGAATGATGGTACCCCAAAGACAATCTACGGAGTAGACTGCTGAGAAACCAGAGGCCAAAGGTAAGAAAAGTCAGATGAAAACTCCATCATCCGTCTTGGGAAGTTAAATCAAACATCTTCAGGAACCCATCTAGGACCTCCTAAGAATCCAAGAAGGAACTCTTAAGCAGCAGTTTTAAGCATCTGCCAGGCTCACTCGGCACAAAACCATCTTACAGCAGAAGAGTCAAGGACAGTGTATCTGATTATCCTCCCTACACTTCCTTCTCTCACCTTTCATGGTGGTAGGGGCAGAACCTGCCATAAGAAGGTGAGGGAAAAAAAGAACAGCTAGGTAGGGAAAGATAAACTGGAGCATACACTCTCTATCCCTAGGTAAGCCATCACTTCAGGGCAAGCTTCTGCTACACCAGGGCTGTAGTTTAAAATTCAATTACTACTTAGGAGGAGAAATTTTCTATCTTTTCTTTTCTTTCTTTCTTTTTTTTTTGGGGGGGTGGGTTTTTGTTGTTGTTTGGTTTGTTTCTGTTTTTTGTTTAGAGAGAGAGAACAAGTAGGGGAGAGGGGCAGAGGGAGGGAGGGAGGGAGGGAGGGGGGGAGAGAGAGAGAGAGAGAGAGAGAGAGAGAGAGAGAGAGAGAGAACCTTAAGCAGGCTCCACGCTCCGTGCGGAGTCTAACATGGGGCTCAGTCCCATGACCCTGGGATCATGACTTGAGCCAAAATCAAGAGTTGGGACACTCAACCGAATGAGTCACCCAGGAGCCTGAAGAAATTTTCAGTCACTAAACTGGGACTGTGTTTAGTGATTCTAATTGGCCATAGGGCATTTTATTCTCTGAGAATGAGGTAAGCCATGATACTTGTATAAGATTTCTTCCAGAGGGAAAGGGAAAATCCTTCCCTATTAAAAATTAAAAAGGAATGTTGCAAAATCTTAAAAGTTGTTTAAGATTACCTCCCCTAAGTTTCTCTTATGGAATGTTTTTGTTATTCCCAGCCAAACTGTCCAAGGCAGCAGAAGAGATTCTCAGACAGAAAAGGTTTGGCAAGCCTACCAATACATTCTCTTTCCATAAAATTTACTCAAAACACTCTAGCTGATTGAGAGATTAATCAGATTTAAAATTTAAAGAAAGAAAACAGTGGCATACAAGATCCAGTGCTGAGGAACAAGTAAAATTCAAATCTAACAGTATTAGAGAAAAATCAGATGCTTCAAGTCAGCCTGTAAAAGACATAAAAAGTGGTATGTAATGCCAGGTGTTTATAACAGCAGAAAACTGTAAAAAACATTAACCATCCATGAATATGTACCGCTTAAATATATTACAATAGAACTACATGTGATGAGATGACTATACCTTCCAAGTATGTTTTTAAGTAAAATAAAAAATAAAAAGGTAAAAAAAAAAAAAAAAAAAGGTAAAAAAGGGCCTCTGGGTGGCTAACTCGGTTAAGTGTCCAACTTCAGCTCAGGTCATGATCTTGTGGTCCGGGAGTTTGAGCCCCACTTCCGGCTCTGTGCTGACAGCTCAGAGCCTGGAGCCTGCCTCAGATTCTGTGTCTCCCTCTCTCTTTGCCCCTCTTTCTCTCAAAAACAAATAAACATTAATTTAAAAAAAAAAGTAAAGCAAATATAATATGATCCTATTTAAATATATGTGGAATTTTTCTGAAATACTAATAGTGGTTTCTATGAGGTTTTTCAACCATGTTCCAATGTTATGATCTTTAAACTTCAAAGACAAATATTAATCTAAAAACAAATGAACATGTTACTTACCACCAGGATAGTAAAGAGAATAAGAAAAAAATCATAAAAATCTCAACTTTGAGGCTCACTTAGGTTGCAACTTTTCATCTATAATAGATTTTTATTGCTCAACTCTTTCAAAGCTCAATTTCATTTTTAAAAATCAAATGCACATTATTTTGTCAATAGCAATAAAGTTCAAGTATGGTAAAAACAAAAACAAACCAAAACCTGCATTCTTCCTTTACTTTCAAAATTTGATGACCTCAATTTAAAACCATATCCCCTTTTACCCAAATGTTAGATAGAGATGGTACCAGTACAAAAGAAATTGCTGTAATGGAATAATCATGGAACTAGATTTCAGTTCCAATTTCTCAGTATCTTCATCTGTTATATGGGAATAAGGGTACGATTTCCCCCAAATTACAGTGCCCGAGCACTTTACACTGGGAAGGAACCCAGAAGCTGATATTGTTAACAGACGGAAGAAGTGATTCACCAACATGAAAATCTCAGGCCTTCCCGAGAGCACTTTCTGTTCAATATCATTACACTCATCACACACATGAGATGAGGTCACCAGAGCCCAAAATAGGGCCCCGGGCGGCCATGGTCTGTCATTATCACAGGCAGAGTGAAGACGTGGCTTCAGACCCAATGGTACCACAGGGCACCGGAACTACACGCAACAGCAACAGAACTGCCTATGTGCTCCCTCAAGGAGAGCTCCAGTAACCTCACCATGCACAGGGCAGACACGACAATCAGCAGGAACAGTTACAGGAGAGAATCACTAGTTGAAACAACTTGAAAACCCCAATCAATCATAATTCCACATCGCTTTTAGCAAAGACCTCTATATATCAATCTAAAAAGAATGAGATGCCTGGGTGACAGAGTCAGTTAAGTAGCTGATTCTTGATTTCAGCTCAGGTCATGATCTCACATTCATGAGATTAAAACCCCACATTGCGTTCCATGCTGGGCAGGGAGCCTGCTTAAGATCCATTCATTCATTCATTCATTCATTCTCTCTCTCTCTCCCCCGCCCCACCCCTACTTGCACTCCCTCTCTCTCTAAAAATAATTTAAAATTTAATTAATTAATTAATTAAATGGAATGAGTATATGATCTCATCAGATGACAAGTTTGGTCAACTTTTTAAAATACAATAGAATCCCTTGATCAAATAATTCTTATACGGAATACCAATATACCAGAATAAAATGGAGTCAACTGGTCTATTTTCTACCCTGTAATAGTCACAGTGAAACCCTAGGGGTCAACAGATCACAATGTGTGAAACAGGAATCTTATAGCAAAATTGGTTTAATGTCATAAAATACTTCCTCACAATAGTAAGAAACAATTTCTCAATTTTCTCACCACCTCAACAACTACAAAACAAAAACAGAGTATAGCACAGCTTCAAACAGCTGTTGCCAAAACAGAAACTGAAAAGCAAAGACTGCAGTTGTGAAAACGCAACCAGGGTGAAGAATGCCACCACCAACATCTCAACAGTCCACAAGATGGCGACATTCACAAAAATTCATGCATGAGCAAAAGCACTGCAGGAAGTTTCTTTAGAGCCTGAGATGCTTGCAACTTTGAAGAGCAGATTGCTAAAAATTAAAACTCAGAACACTGATGACAGTGAAGACAAGTGATTTTAGTGAAAGCAAGAAAACAGAGGAAGGGTGCTTCTACTTTCTCCTCAACAATGCCCTTTATTACTGACCTTATGTGAGCAAAACCGTATATGAATTTCCACTTTTATAAGAATGAAAATGACAACAAGTTTGGAGGGAAGCTATTGTGAGACTCTTTAAAATGTGCAATCATTTCAGGTTTTCAGGAAGTATCTGCCTAATTAATAAAACGGTACTTCTATGTCTAGTGTATATTAATTATGTTAATTAAATTACAGGTATATTAATTACTCATTTGGTCTTCCTAGAAATTACACACGGGAAGTTTCCTTATCCCAATTTTGTAGGTGAAAGAAGCTTACTAAACAGTTATCATGGGATCCAGCAACTCCACTCCTAATTATATACCCAAGATAAATGAAAACATACATCCATACAAAAACTTGTACATGAATGTTCATGGCAGCATTATCCGTAACCGCCAAAAAGCAGAAATGACCCAAATGTCCATCAACTGATAAATAGGTAAATAAAAGGTGGTATATCCCTACAATGAAATATTATTCAGCTATAAAAACAAATGAAGAATTGATACATGCTATAACATGGACGAACCATGAAAACATGCTAGGCGGAATAAACCAATCACAAAGGATCACATGTTGGGGCGCCTGAGTGGCTCAGTTGGTTAAGCGTCTGGCTTCGGCTCAGGTCACAACCTCGCAGTTTGTGAGTTCGAGCCCCGTGTCGGGCTCTGTGCTGACAGCTCAGAGCCTGGAGCCTGCTTCGGATTCTGTGTCTCCCTCTCTCTCTGTGGCCCCCTTGCTTGCGCTCTCTTTCTCTCTCTCAAAAATAAAGAAACATTTAAAAAAAAAGAAACACAAAGGACCACATATTGTATAATTCCAACTCTCACAGGCTCTCTCTCTCAAAAGTAACTGAACATTTTAAAAACAGCTTTCTAATGGATTAAAATACGTATCTTAGGGGGAAAAAAGAGTACATTAGCTATGTTTTCAATTTTTAATTCAGTATTGGATATGGTTTTTGGGGTCTATGTCCATGCACTCTCTTTCTCTTTTCCTCCAAAATAAAAAAAAAAGTAGTTACTTTTCACTTTATGTTAAAAAGAAAATACAGTGGTTAAAACTCATGCACAGGATACAACCAACCAACCTAAGTGGCAAGCACAACTGCATCTTCAGAATAGGTTTCAAGAAGTGAACAGGTGTGCTTAGTTTGAAGCCCAAGAAGAAGCTGCAATGTAGAAGCAAAGGCAGAGAGATAAGGGCACCTCTTTTTTTTTTTTAATTGCGGTAGAAAACACAGAACAAAACAATTTAGCATCTTACTCATTTTTACATGCACAGTTCAGTAGTGTTAAGTTTATTCACAGTGTCATACAATAGATCTCCAGAATGTTTTCACTTTGCAAAACTGAAACTCTGTACCCATTAAACAACAGCTCCCCAATTGGCCCTCTATTCAAAATCTTGCCATGACCATTATATTTCTGAGTGTGACTATTTTAGGTACCTCGTATAAGTGGAAACACACAGTACTTGTCTTTTGGTGACTGATGATAGCCTCAAATTACCAAAAAGCTTAAATTAGTATGGAGCTAACAGTAGTTCCCAAAACTGAGTAAACTATGAGAATGCACTTCTCAACCATGAAAATTAACAAAGCTCTTATTAAATGTGTTACTTACTGCTATAATTTGGTCTCCAATTTGGATTCTTCCATCATGTTCAACAGCACTGCTCTTTGTAATGCTCTTTACAAAGATTCCTGAAGGCTCTAAGATTAGAAATAGGGTTTTTAGATTTTATTTTTTACTATTTACAAAGCACACTCAAAAACTATACATCCTTCATTCTCCAAATATGAAGTCCTAATTATGAATAATTATAAATCAACAAGCCACAAAAGCAAAACCAACAGAAACTTAGGCTAGAAAATATGACAATGATTTTGTCTGTCAAATACAGTATCAGAGTTTCCTACACTGAATTATTCCTAAGGAAGTTTTCCATCAGTTTATCCAACAATCTGAAAATACATAATAATGTTGATTCAATGTTTCATAAGACAAAGAAAAGATATGAGAGGCAATTCTCAGGTAGAAAAAAAAATGTTTAAAACTACCTAATTTCTTATCTCCAATGTAACCAGCAATGGTAATTCCTAGTCCTTGGACATTTTTAGTGAGTTCTACATCAAATGTCTCACTTTCTTCACTTTTCTGAGTAGAAGCATCAACCTAAAATAAAATTGGTAAACAAATAGAGCAATTAGACATGTAAACAAACAAGATAAACTCAAAAAGCAACAACCTTTATCTAAGAATAATACAATGTAATTAGATGGCAAATAACTCTGCTAGAGAATTATAGCAGGCACTACTCCTTCAATGTTGACAACATGAACTGTCCATTACATTTTTACTCAAAAGGAATGTCAGCAGTAAGGGTGAACACCCCCTTATCAGAGAAATACATAATTATTTGTGTGTACAATTTTTTTTAAATCAAATAGTCTGTTATTAACAAATTCTATTTTTAGAGATGGTTTATATTCATTTCCACAATTGAAAGAACTCATATTTTGAATTCAGGTCAACAAGTTCAAATCCAGTTTTGCCACTGAACTTTTCTAAGCATCGCTTGGCTCAACTGTCTATCAGGAATAAGAATAACAAGCCCAGCTAACATTTACTGAGTGGTTTCTATGTAACAGACACTTGACTTGTCTTAATTTACTCCTTAGAACAAGCCTATGAGGTTAGGTACAATTGATAAATTCTCCTCTGGGGAAACTGAGGAACATAAACCTTACCAAAGACAAGCAGCAAGCAATCTGGTAGAGGCAGAATTCAAATGCAGATAAGCTGGCTGCAAAACCAAGGCTCTTAAAATGCCTTTCATCATGTAAAATCCTTAGGAGAATGTAGGAGCCACAGTGTCCACTAAGTTGTTGCTGCTATGATCTTAAGTTGATAGTTGATTCTAGTACCATGAATATGAGTTAATCTATCTTCCAGGTATTTTATTAATAGACTGAAGATTATTTTGAAAGCCAGGGAAATGCGACAAAGCTATTTAAAATTGTTACTGTATTTGTTTTATAAATTCAGACTTTAACATAAAAAGCTCTTTGTAAGAAAAGTATGCCTTTCTGCATTGATCTTCGTTCCTGAAATGACAGCTGAAAGCAAGTTTCTCTAACATGTAGAGTTGTTATTAATTATACATTGGACTGAAGGGCATGGTTTTCTGAATTAAGCACTGGTGGACTAGAATGGTAAGTCACCAACAAGCTACTGACATTACATACTTGTGTGGTTCCAGCAGAGTCCCCAGAGAATCCTACAAAGATCGTAACGGAACGAAGGTTATGGGTTCGAATGCCCATACACGTTGCAGTGAGCTGGTAATGGTTTTGATTTTCTTTAAGCAAACTCTGTATCTCACTGATAGTCCATCTAAATGAGATATAATTTTATAGTAAAGTTTGATTTATTTTTTTCATTGCACATAATTATCTGTGCAAACTTAGCAAAAGTTTAAAGTTTAGATAATTACAAGAAAATGACAGGATGAAATCTGCTTCAATTGAAACAAATGTGTTTTCTATTTTTAATAAGACTTATGCGAGTGCTATTTTAGAGGGTGGCAATTTGACTATCGAATGGTTTTAAAAGGGGCACAAGCTTCAGAAATGATGATATGCACAGAATAGATATTTTTCTAAGCTTTCAATTACATCAAGTGGTTTTCGGTATTGCATTCATTTATATATCGCTGAATAAAATGTTTTGTTTACCACAAAAGAATGTGATTTAAATACTTTCATACACAAGCTTTCTTTCTTTACTTCTTTCTCTCTGCAAAAAATAGCAACTAACTCAATCCTAAAAACAACAGAATCATGGAAATTTCAAGTGTTCTAATAAAGTTTTAAAGGGCTTGTGGAGGAGGTTAGGATATTAAAAAAAGAATCTGTAGCAACTAATTAGAAAAAAATTTAACAGGAAAAAAAAAATCATTGATGTTTTTAGATCTACCAGAAAGGAATGTAGCACTTGCATTTGCTATAAAGCTTATCTAGAAATTGAGTGTAATTATTTTCTCAAATATTTAAGAGATTTGGGGATAAAATTATTTTGTTGATACTCCCACCCCTATTCCTCCCCCCATCCAAAGTCACTAAAAGGAAAGCTATTGAAGGAGAATGACTGGAACTCCCAGCTCACCTAACTAGAGCCTTCTAGTTAAGAGATAGATAGAATTAAACATTTTAGTTATCAGTATCAAGTAATTATTTAAAATTTAGTCCATTATTTCAAAAGATTATCCTCATAAATGTGCTGCTTAGAGAAAGCACACGAAACATTTCTGTAAACATTTCATGTAACATTACATTTCATGTAAACATTTACTATGTAAAACAGTAATCTAGAATTTTTTAAAGAAACCTATTTTTCATCTGTTACACATTATTCCTAATTAATAAGATATTAGTGCTGAAACACAGTTACACTTGAATTTATATTCTTTAGCACTAACATGTGAATATCATTAAGACTAGTTTCTAAACATCACCATCATCTAAATGCTCGTGCCTGCGACTTTCCTCCTAATGTTTCCACCTACTCACCCGCATTTCTGGCGTAGATGGGGATGAGGAAAGGGTGATGCCCACAGAGGCAGGTGCTGCTGCCTCTTCTATGGCACCTCTTGCAATCACCAGTTTGACCCTATTTCCACACTGCCTGAGCACTTGTGCTACTTGCTCACTGCTCATTCCTGCCAGATCAGTGTCACCAATCTTTAGAATGTGGTCTCCACTGCATAATCGCCCATGCTGAAGAAAGAGATCAGTTAATCAGGATATTGATTTTTTTTTAATTTTCTTAAGTTTATTTATTTATATTGAGAGAGGGAGAGAGAGAGAGAGGGAGAGAGAGAGAGAGAGAGAAAGAGAACACAAGCTGGGGAGGGGCAGAGAGAAAGAGAAACAGAATCCCAAGCAGGCTCAGTGCCGTCAGCGCAGAGCCCAATGAGGGGCTTCAACTCACAAACCATGAGATCATGACCTGAGCAGAGATCAAGAGTCAGAGGCTTAACTGACTGTGCCAACCAGGCCCCCAGGATATTAATATTTTAATTTCATCAGAGAGATCCCAAACGAGGGAAAGAGAATAATGTAAAAATAGCAGTCATGTGAATTACCAATCATGGAATATTAAACATGTGGTTGTTATTTTAACTGCCTTTTGAAGCATCTTAATGTTATTCAATGTGATAAAAGTAACTGAAATTCACAAATATTCCCTAAAGCAATAGTTGATAAGAGCTTATCACTTCGATGTCTACCCACCAGATGCAAGAAAATATGAAGCCTTTTGAAAATTTTTTGAGGAATAGAAAAAGAAGAAAATGCCACTAAGCAAAGATGAAGCCCAAGTCACTATGCAAATACATATTACTCAAAAAATATAGTACAGAACACAAGAAAGCACTGAATTAATACTACAATTTTTGTCTTGTGTTTTCAATTAAAAATATCCCTAAAAAACTCATTTGCAGATGAAATCCTTGAGATGAAAATTTAGATGGATAAGGGGAGTAAAAAAAGCAGACTTATTATCTCCATACTAGAACTTTCTTCAATGACAGCATCATCCAGTATGGCAGTAACTAGTGACATGTGGTTACAGAGTACTTGAAATGTGGCTAGTCCAACTGAAAAGCTGAATTTGTCATTTTATTTAATTTTAATTAATTTAAATTTGAGTTTTACAAGTAGCAAGTAGCTACATGTGGCTATATTATTGGACGGGGCAATTCTACACTGAAGATAAAGCTTAATTTACTGCAAGCCAGTCACCTAGGGAAATTTCATTCAATACTGTACATGCTGGCTAAGAGCTAAAAGGAAGAAAATATGCACATTATTGTGTTACTGCTAATACTTCTACTGATAAAGCTGCCATTAAACAAGCCTTGTATATATGAATATGAGAAATATCTGATGAATTGCCTTCCTAGTTTAAGTTCAAATACACATGGAAAAACAAATTTATAAACAAAATGTTATAACAACAGCAAAAGTTTCTAACACTAGAAATTCTCAAATTAAAATATAAATCAGGGGTGCCTGGGTGGCTCAGTTGGTTGAGCATCCGACTTCAGCTCAGGTCATGATCTCGCGGTTCGTGAGTTTGAGCCCCACATCAGGCTCTGTGCTGATGGCTCGGAGCCTGGAGCCTGCTTCAGATTCTATGTCATCCTCTCTCTCTGCCCCTCCGCCACTCATACTCTGACTCTCTCTCTCAAAAATAAACATTAAAAAAATTTTTTTTAATATATAAATCACAATAACTTTCCATTTTTTCTCTCATATATTCCAGCAATGTCACATAGCATAAACGGCAATGCTTTAACCAACTACTCCAAGAGATAAAAATAGGCTGTGCTTTTACAAAGAAGACACAAGTGACCCATCACTAAAGGGACAAGTTGAATCTTGTTTTTTTTCTCTCAGTAATAAAGTATTCTTCTTTCCATAATACCTTATGGCTATACAGCAGCTAACTGGGTTTATAAATAGGATACATGATTGTAAAATAAAAGGTAGCTACCTCTACAAGGATCAAAACCATAACCTGGACTTTAATCTGTGGTTCTACAAGAGTCTTAAGATCACTGCCTAAAACTGTAACTTAAGATCAATGTCCCTTTTCAAAAGTATTTCTCCCAAATCTACGCAAACACTTTAGAAAACGCCCAGCAAAACAGAAGATTCTCATTCAGCTTCTTTGACATTATGTAAAGCCAAAGTTTCTTCTAACACAAAATATAAATGATGAAGGCACAGGGGTGCCTGGGTGGCTCCATTACGTGCCTGGCTCTCGGTTTCAGCTAAGGTGATGATCTCACACTGTGAGTCCACACTGGGCTCCACTGCTGGCAGTGTGGAAACTGCTTGGGATTCTTTCCCCCCCAATCTCTCTCTGCCCCTCCCCCACTCAATGTCTGTATCTTAGAATGAATGAGTGAATGAATGAATGAATAAATAAATAAAGGCATACAATTTGATAAAACGACATAAGAGACCTGTTGGAATAGCTTACCTGGTCAGCTACTCCTCCAGGTAGAATGGTTTTTACTATCACACCAGTTGCTTTTCCTCCGACAATGCCAAACCCTAGTCCAGACCCATCATTCACCAATTCAATAGTTTCTACATGCTGCCAGTGAACCTGAAAACAAAACTCCTGTATGAATTTGAAAAAAAAAAAAATCTGCGGAAACTAAAAGTTCTATTACAGTTGAGATTTCTGTGAATATTATTTTGTGATTAATATTAAATAACGGAGTTCAGACATAATAATAAGCCTTAACAATGTCCCTTTTATTTAGTATACTTCCCTTTCAACACATTGTTACTGCTACTGATATAATCATTCTTGAAATTACCAATACAACTTTATAGTGACCGCATTTAATCAGTTGAAGATAGGCACTGATTTGCAAGATCCTTTCTAGAACTTCTAAAAAAAGAAAAAGATCAAGGAGAAATCATCACCTGCTAAGATTATCTTCTGTAAAATCTTGACTCAGAGAATTTCAAATTACAAGATTCCTTTGAAGTCACTGACAGCTACCACTAACAGTATAATTCTGTAATTTACAAAGCAAAATCAAGACTGTATCTGCCTACAGATAGAGTCTGATTTGTTGAAGAAATCATTTTTTTTTTTTTTGAGGAATGCAGTCAGTCAACTGAAAGAATCACACAAAGAAAGGTTAAAGTTGATTTAGAAGACATACACTTAAATAACAAACTTTCCAAGCTAGGGAGAGATAAAAGCATAAAATGGGAAAAACTCAAGGACTACATAGGACCTACACAAAGGTAGGTCTATAGACAACCAACAAGAATGGAAAAATATGTTCTGTCCCTTTTAAAAATCTTACGGACTCACCGGGTTAGAGTGAGCGGAAACTGTGCTGGCCGCAGATGGAGAACGGGAAACTATGGGGCTGATGAGCTGAGGCAATGAGCCTCTGGCAATAACTAGCTGGACATTATCTTTGGCTTTCTGCAGGATGCTGATAGCCTGCTGATGTGTAATTGTCTGATCAAGTGCCTGTCCATTGATGGCAAGGATCTGATCAGTTTCCTTCAATCTTCCATCTCTAGCAAGAAGGAAAAAAGGGGTAAAAGATACCTGACAGCTCGCAAGAAAAGGAAAGCTTCTTTGGCATATATTCTCAGGTTATTTTTAATCCAGTTTTCTAATGTCCACACTTTTTAAGCTTTTCCCTACAATTTTACTTTCAAAAATATAAGTTTTGGCTCCAGCCGGTCCATCCCTAATCAACCCTTCCCATTTAAAAGCCACCTTTACAGCTACTCACTCAACTTATACGTTTTATCTTAGATATTCCTATTTAGTAACAAATAAAAGCAAAGGTGTATACATTTAGTTGTTGCTTTGAGTATATTACTAAAAATGTAATTCAAGCAATCATGGGTCATTTGTATATTTTTCTATATAGTAACCTTTAAACTAATCAAAAAGAGCTGTTTTAATAACAATGAGAATAATGTTCTGCTTAAATTTTCCTTTTCTTCCTAAAAAGTGATTATGACTGTATTTAAAAGATAGTCTCCCTTAAAATAACTTGCTTACCATAGCAGTGTTAAAGAATTCTAACAACTGGTTAATAACAGATTGTTTCTGTTTTAATTCATTTTTGTTTCTCTATATTCTACCTTCTGAATGTGGTATCAAACACAGAGAAGATACCATGAGAGTCTCACCTGTGAGCCACGCTGCCCTCTTGAATCTCCTGCACGAATATTCCCAGTTCTCCCCGGTTTTCACTCCTAAGTCCCACAACACTAAAACCAAGGCCCCCACATGGAGGTTTGAGGAGCTCAAAAACTTCTACGTGGCGACCCTGTTCAGGAAACAAAGCAAGAAATCAAATTAAAAGTCAATCACTCTATTCAGTTATTTTATTAATGGTATTACTTTGTTTAAAAAAAATAACAGAGGGGCGCCTGGGTGGCTCAATCGGTTAAGCGTCCGACTTCGGCTCAGGTCATGATCTCACGGTCCGTGAGTTCGAGCCCCGCGTCGGGCTCTGTGCTGACAGCTCAGAGCCTGAGGCTGTTTCAGATTCTGTGTCTCCCTCTCTCTGACCCTCCGCTGTTCATGCTCTGTCTCTCTCTGTCTCAAAAATAAATAAACATTAAAACAAAAATTAAAAAAAAAATAACAGAAATTTCAAAGAATTTTCTCAGATAACTTTTATTACTCATCACCTACAATGAGACATTTTATTTTGACCCTGAAGAATAAAAAAATAAAGAAAAATGAAATAGAAAAATCTCTGAACCATCCAAACTGACGCAAAATCCACTTTTTTTCCATTTCAATTTTTTCAAATGTTATGTCTTCATAAATACATTTAATAATATATGTTTATATCTATATAATGTTAATATAAACAAGCATATTCTTCCAATTATCCAGGACCTGACTGCACTGTTCTATCATAACTAACAGGAAGAAATGTTCTTACCTGGGCCATATTTTTGATTAGTTGATCAAAGTCATCACAAGCAGGTTTTCCATTGATGTGTGGAGTACCAGATCCTGTAAATGCTTCCAGATTCCCATTATTTGATGATGATAAAAATAAATCATTTTGCAGAGTAGGAATTACAGCTGGGCTGAGATGTGGAATGTGGGCATATTCAACATTTGAAATTGCCGAAGTTGCAATGTTTACCTAGGAACAATAAGGAGATTATTAACAATTTTGACATTCCATAAACTATTTCACAGGAAACATCCCAAGAGGGTAATAATGAAGTTACATATATAATTTCAGTATTGTACCCTTTCAATCAGCAACTCTATTTCAATAAATTAATTTCAAGCGCAAAATGAGAATAATACACAAAGATGTGTGTAAAAGGAAGCTCAATGCAGTATTGTTTATTAGATGGGACAATTTTTAAAAACTACCTCCAGTGTTGAAGGTATCATTAAAACACACACACACACACACACACACACACACACACACACACAATCATATGTTCATATACAAACTTGTGAAAAAGGCTAGTTATCAAACAATGTGCATAGTACGATACAATGTACATTCAAAAAGATGTTTGCATTTGTATTAAACATCTGGAAGATTATACACCAACCAATATAACAGTTGTCCCTGAGAGGGGATTCCAGGGCACCATTTACCTTCTACATTCTTGAATTCTATTTAGAACAATATATGTAGTAATGAAATTTGGCCTTTCCCAAAGACAGGTCTGACTTTCATCCTCAGCTCCTAGGAAGTAACCGCTAAACCCATGGACTTTCCAGAATGATAGGAGGGTCTTCTTGCTCTTCATGGGGGGCTCCAAAGCTACAAGATATCACTCCACACTGACACAAAGTTCAACACATAGGCGATCAATTATGCCTATGAAATGATACCGTAATTAAATGTCTGAACACCGAAATCAGGCAAGGTTCTTGGGTTGGCAATACTCCATGCATACTGGTTGCCTACCAATTTGGGAAAAGAAACGTTTATGGAAGCTTCGGATTTTGAAATCCTCTCAGCCTGTACTATGTCTTCCTTTGGCTAATGTTTTTTACCTGTACCCTTTCTTTATAATGGACCATAAGCTTGCATATAACAGTTTCCAGAAAGTTCCGTAGGCCCTTCTACTGAATTATTAAACTTGGAGATGGTCTGAGGAAGATCCAGGACTTTCAGCTCATCTCAGAAATGAGGATGGTCTTTTGTGGATTCTTCCTTCTAACTCCATAGTTAGATCTTAACTCTTTGCTGTTGGTGTCAAGTCTTGAACAGAGGTGGAAGTCTAGAGGACTATGCCCTCAAACCTCACAGTTTGGCTAACTCCGGGTACAATCACATAAGTAACAACAGTGACAAAAAAAGATAATTCCATTTTGGAAAAGCATTCTATAATTACTTGTATACACCTGTTATAAAGAGCACCAGTTAAGGCTAAATAATTTCCTATTTCTGTAGGGTGTCTCTAATGTAAATTTTTACCCACAATTATTTATCAGAAAGAGTACATCAATGATGCTTTATGGATATGTCTCTGAACTCATCTCTTGCACTGTGTCTCTCACCTGCCAGGCTCCAGCTATACTGACCCCTTCATGGCTCCTCAGACTGCCAACCTGCTCCTTCTATCAGCCACATACATCCTTCCGCAAGTATCGACATGCTTATTTCTTTATTTCATTGAGATATGCTCAACTTCACCCCAGAGAAGCTCTCCCTGACAATGCTATCCAAGAGAGCACCCCATCATTAGGCTCCATGAGCCTACCCTGCCCTGTTTTTCTCCACGGCACTTATTACCACCTGGATGCACCCTGTTGTCATAGACCTTCCATCCCAGCTGTTGGGGACAGACTAGAATGTAGAATTCGCCAGTGGAGGAATTTGAGTATTTTATTCTCTATTATATCCTCATTCTCTAGAAGAGTGCCTTACAGAGTTGGCATTCAATACACATTTGCAGAATGTTCATCTTTTTAGGGACCTACTCTGATCTCATCTCCCCAACAACCCAACTATCATTATTTCCATTTTACAGATGACATAGTTTCACAAAGTCACACGTCTAATAAGTTGACTGTGACCTAGATTTTTTTTTCATCACACTGTTCCTATGTTTCTATTATACATATCACAAACAGGAGCGCCTGGGTGGCTCAGTTGGTTAAGCGTCCGACTTCGGCTCAGGTCATGATCTCACAGTTCATGGGTTCGAACCCTGCATCGGGCTCTGTGCTGACAGCTCAGAGCCTGGAGCCTGCTTCGGATTCTGTGTTTCCCTCTCTCTCTGCCCCTTCCCTGCTCACACGCTCTCTGTCTCTTAAAAATAAATAAACATTAAAAAAAATTATACATATAGCAAACAGTCATTTGAGGTATCATTTCCAGAAATAGGACATTCGGTAAAGAGTTTACATTGACAGAGCAATCAAAATATTTTACAACACATCACCAATGCATGCCTAAGAGTTTGTTACCTATCATTAAAATTGAACAGAAGATTCAGTAAGTCAACAAAGTTACCAATAATCCAAACATTATATTGGCTATCTACAATCATGGATTAAAAACAAAAAAAAAGATCAATGTGTTTAGAAGAGGCTTTTAGGAATCTTTCAAATGGTCATTTTACAATATACAGCAGGCATTATCAATTAATATTTTTTTCAAAAGCAAGATCCTTATGCCAAACTTGATTTTTTTTAATCCTCAACCATGGCAACTTCAATGAAGTCTGCCAGCAGAAGATACACCGCTCAGGTTGAAGCAGATGGCATAATGATTTCTGTGACAGGCTGAGGATCCCACACACCAAGACCTAATGCCTATGGTATGTTTGCACAGGAGAAAAATATTTGGACTTCTGCTACGGTAAGCCAGAATGAACAAATCACATTCCAAGAACAGAGAGTTTATCTATATGAAGTTGACTGGTGAAACAGAAGCTCTGATATCATAGAAGACCACGTATGAAGGCACTCTAAGAGTGAAATTACAGGACCAGAAAAGTACAACACTATGAGAATCATTTAAAAGTATTGAATATCAATTGTTTTCTCCAAATTTGGTAAAGGTTTAACCAATCTCAATAACTGTTCCAAACTCCTCTTGGCCCTTGAGGTCTATGTAAATATAAGAGCAAGGGTTAAAGAGATCACATATTTAAAAACTATAACCTAATTATATCATTATACAAAAGAGTTGTTTTTAAATGTGCAGATTTGCATTCATAGGAGAAAGCACAAACACATCTTTCAACTCTGCTATAACTGTTTAATAAAATGGCTTTCTGAACTATATATATAATCTTGAAAAACAGGAATGGATCTTACTTGCCTTGACAGACCTGTTCATAGCAGACACAGCATAAATGTTTAATAAAAAAGCTTGACTCCCATCTTGGTTTATAAATATAAAATAAACAGAAGAAAACACAACTATCTGGTGATTTTTATATACAGATAAACAATCTGTATAATTTATGTAAGTTGCTAGTAAACGAGCAAGAGTCACCAAGTAATTAACTGTTCTCTGTTTAAGTTCTGGCTGAGTATTTCAATCTAAAAGGTCCTTTTGTGTTCTTAGTAAATAGACGGATTAACCTAATTTATGGATTTTAATTAGTGCTAATACCTAAAACATAACTTAAAATGAAAGTTATGTAAATCAGTCAATTGAAAAAGTTGTCAAAGTCTTTGTAAAAAGGCAGGATGAAACACCTCTCAGTTTTTAGAAGTACAGGTGAAGTCGTCTTATAAGATGCAGTCAGAACAGGAATTGGTTGAGTTATCTCAAAATGTCAGACTGAGCAGAAATCATAACAAAGGACAAATACATAACTTGGAAAGCATTTTGATCCAAAGCATGTATGTATTCATTCACAAGTATCTTGATGCCTGAGAGGTCCCCACCTTCTTTCCTGCATGAACTGCACTCAAGTAATATGGCATTATTTTTAATTTCAGTCTCTTTAAGATGGAGCAAGAGTTTGGACACCTGAGAAACCATTTCATTAAAAAACCTCGACGTTTAGAAGATCTTTCTTCAGAATGTTACAGTTTGATCACACCCAATAAATTTACCAACAACTGTTTTCTCAATTCATTTACATAGTCTTTCAAGAGAATTTAAGTAAATGTTCATGGAAAAAGTTTTTGCCATAACTTTTATGTTATGTAATGGAGTCACATAGTTACAAAAAAAAATATGACTGGCAAAACAGCTCTAAAAAGGACTCTGACAAATGTACATTTGCCCCCCAGGTGACACTGCACCCTCAGGTGGCACACAGGACATGTCTGAAGAAATAAGTTGTGCTCTGAGCATCAGTCACTATGCCTTCCAGGACTACTGAAAAGCAAGCCACTCATCTGGAGGTGTTGCTAAGAGAGCTGCTCTTCTACAATAGCATGCCAGGAAAATAAACAATTCTCTTTCGTTCTATATATAATTAAGCCCACCCTGTGGGAATAGCTGTATCAGAGTAACCCTTCCACTGAGATCAATTAGAAAATTTATATAAAGAGCTGTATGTGAGAACAACTCTGAAGGTGTCAAAAAGAAACAACCACTTCTGCCATATTCTATTCATCAGAAGTAAATCAATAAACCCACCCCACACTCAAAGAGAAGAGATCACACAAAAGCATGAATACCAGATGGCAGGGATTATTGGTGTCCATCCCAGAGGTAGACTACCACAGAGTGTCATAGTAAAACTGCTGAAAGCCAAGACCTAGGGGAGATCTTAAAAGTCACCAGAACAAAAAAGAACCTTATCTTCAGAGAAGAGTAAAACAGACAGCTGACTTTTCAAGTTAATCAATGAAAAACAGAAGACAATAGAATAAAAAAGTACAAAATGACAACAACGAAAAAAGGTCACCTGAGCATTTTCAGAACACCTTCCCTACACACATACTCACACACAGTGTTGCTTCAGAACTGTACAAAAGAAATTCACAAGTAAATTCTTAGAATTAATAAAGATCCCTCATGGAATTTCCTTACATTAGCACAAAAGACTGAAGAACACACACACACACAAAAACAAGTTTTAAAAATGTGAGTAGGGGTGTCTGGGTGGCTCAGTCCAGTTGAATGACCGACTCTTGACTTTGGCTCAGGTTATGATCCCAGGTTCGTGGGATCAAGCCCCACATTGGGCTCATGCTGAGTGTGGAGTATGCTTGGGATTCTTTCTCTCTCTCCCTCTGCCCTTCTCCCCTGCTCACACAATGTCTGTCTGTCTCTCTCTCTCTCAAATAAAATAAAATAAAATAAAATAAAATAAAAGTAAAATAAAGTAAAATAAAATAAAAACAGGGGCTCCTGGGTGGCTCAGTCAGTTAGGCATCCAATTCTGGATTTCAGCTCAGATCATGATCTCATGGTTCATGCTTAGGATTCTTTCTCTCTCATTCTCTCTCTCTCTCTGCCCCTCCCCAGCTTGTGCACACATACACTCTCTCTCTCAAAATAAATAAATATACTTAAAATAAAATAAATAAATGAAAATAAAAATATGAGTAAATCAATGGTAATATCTTAAAACAATAAATAAAATTTGTGGAGTTTTAAATATAAGTAGAATGAAAGTACATGTCAATTACATAAAAGACACGAGTAGGGTACATGAGGTTGAACTGTACTAAGCTCCTTTCATTTTCCAAGAAGTAGTAAAAGTTCCAATTAAAATAAAATCAAAATAACTTCAGGGTAATATATCTGACAAAGGACTCAGGTCTGGCTTAAAAAAGGAAAACTCAATATTAAAAAAGATCCAAGTAGAAAACGAACAAAGAGAGACATTTCACCAAAAAGTTGTGTGGATGGCAAATGGGAACATAAAATATGTTCAGCATTATTATCCATCCTGGAAATGCAAATTAAAAGCACAAACACTATCACTGTCATCATCTATCAGAATGACTGAATAAATAATAGTGGTAAAACCAAGTGCTGGTAAGAATGTGGAGAAAATGGATTTCTCCCACATTGCTGGCAGGAATGTGAAATGGTACAGCCCCACTGGCAAAGAGTTAGGCAGTTTCTGAAAAAAAACTAAACATGCATTTACCATACAACATGGCAATTACACCCTTAGGCATTTATTATATAGAAATTAATACTTAACATTCACACAAAAACATGTATGCAATGCTCACAGAAGCTTTATCTACAAGAGTAAAAACCTAGAAACAAACAAGATGTCTCTCAAGAGGTGTACCCCTACCAGCAAATAATACTAAACAACAAAAAAGAATAAAATATTAATATACACAACAACTTGGATAGATCACAAGAGTGTCATGAGTAATGAAAAACATGAGACAATCTCAAAAGGTCACATACATTATGATGATATTTTCATAAAATTCTTGAAATGGTTAAATTATAAAGATGGAAAAAGTTGCCAGAGGACAGGGGTGGTGGCAGGAAGGGAACAGGGTGTAACTATTAAGGAGTAGCACAGAGAGATCATTGTGGTGATGAAATAGTACCTAGATTGCGATGGTGGCTCCACAAATGTATGCCAGAGAATGACATGGACTGAAGAAATGGACACACATTGTACCATTATCAGTTTCTTGGTTTTGATATTTTACTGTAATTACCAAGACATCACCCCTGGAGATAACTAGGTGAAGTACATATAGGACCTCTCTATCATATTGAAAACCTCCTGTGAATCTATAATTATTATAAGATTTTTTAAAAGTTGACTCTAATAGGCCAAGGATGCTCACTCTACTCTTTAGGGTAACCACTAAAAGAATAATAAAATTAAGTATAAATAGCATGCTAATAGAGGAAGAAGATGAAATAAAAAGTGAACTAGGGGCGCCTGGGTGGCTCAGTTGCTTAATTGTCCTGATCTCACGGCTCAGGTCATGATTTCATGGCTCATGAGTTCAAGCCCCATGTCAGGCTCTGTGCCGACAGCTCAGCCTGAAGCCTGCTTCGGGTTCTGTGTCTCCCTCTCTCACTCTGTCTCGCACTCTGTCTCTCGAAAAAGAAAACAAAAGACACCAAATTTTAAATTTTTAAAAGTGAACTAATACCAAAAGAAAAAAATGAATAAACAAGACAAAGAGAAAAAAATAATGAATCAAAATAAAAATTTATCAATAATTGCATTAAATGACTACAATTGTCCCACTGTATAACACAACAAAACAAAATGCCTGCTGTTTACCAAAGATATGACTAATAATAAAAAAGATAAAGATGAAAATAGAAAGGTCCACCATACATACATCAACCAGAAGAAGCCTGGTACACCTAAACTGGTACCAGGCAAGTAGACTTTAAGGCAAGAAGCATTACTGGAGACAAAGGCAGATGATTCATAGAGATAAAGGGTCAATTCAGTAGAAATAAGACAATCTCAGTCACCTAAAAATATAACCTCAAATCACGTAGGGCACAAGGGCTCAGAATCCAGATGAGAAACAGACAAATCCAAGTCCTAATTAGAGATTATAACACATCTCTCCCAGTAACTAACAGAATGGGGGGGGGGGGGATCAGTAAGGATATAAAAGATCTGAACAAAATTCTAAATAAAGTTGATAGAAACAATATAAAAAAGAAACGATATTCCTAGAAAAGAAAAAACAATTAGAAAATCAAAAGCTTTAAAAAAAGATTGCATTTAAAATATAATAAAATTATTTGAAAAAACTGGAATACAACATAGAGTTCAGAAACACTCACATATACATGACCACATGATTTACTGTGCCAATGTAAGGGAGAAAAGAATGGTCTTTTCAATAAAAGGTTCTGGTTCAAATGGATATTCAAATGGAAAATTAATTCACAAACATACTTTACCTCACAAAACAGCCAAAATTTAGAAGCTAAAGCAAGCTTCTGAGAGAAAAATCTCTACATCCTTGGCATAATCAATGATTTAAGTAGGACAAAAAAGGCAGTGTATACACATAGAGGGAAAGTTTTAAAAACTGGACTTTATTAAAATTAAAAAAAACCTTCTTGTCATCAAAACATATAACTAAGAAAGTCAAAAGGCAAGACACAAGCAGAAAAAAACAGTTGCAATACAAATATCCAACAAAGAAGTTGTATTCAGGAAACCAAAAAACAAACAAACAAAAAAAACAAAACAACAACACACTATTGTAAATCAATAAGACTCACAAACCAATAGAAAAATTGGCAAAAGACTTAAACAGAACTCCACCAAGGAGGATATCAAAATGATCAATAAGCATATACAAAGGTGCTCAATATCATTAATCATCACATGATACTACAACATACCCCCTACAGTGGCTAGAAATGGAAAAAGAGAAATTTAAAGCTGACAGTACCAGCAATGAGGCGGAACAATGAGAATTTTCTTACATTACAGTGAGAACGTAGACCTACAACTTCTTTGGAAAACAATTTGGCAGAATCTACAAATGCTGAAAAAATACCTTAAGGCCCAGAAATTTCACTCATAAGTAAACATCCAAGAGAAATGTACACTTATGAAGATCAAAGGACATGTGTTAGAATGTTTATGGCAGTTTTGTTTGTAATAGCAAAAAACTGGAAAAAAATTACAATCAACAGAAGAAAGTACAGATATATTCTAGTACATTCATGCAATGAAAAATGGAAAAGAATTACAGCTATATGTAACAACATGAAGGAATATAACAGACACAAAGTGAGGAAAAAGCCAGGAACAAAGCATGTATACTCATATTGTACTTATGTAAAATTCAAATACTTATTCATGGGATAAAAGTCAAAATAGTATATGATCTGACTTCCACGAGAAATCTAAATGAGCCAAACTCACATAATCAGAGAGAAGACTGGTAGTTGCCAGGGGCAGGGAAAATGGGGAGATGCTGATCAAAGGGTACAAACTTCCAGTTATAAGTAAGTAAGTTCTGGGGATCTAATGTACACTGTGGTCACTACAGTTAACAGTACTCTATGGTATATTTGAAAGTGGTGAAGTGAGTAGATCTTAAATGTTTTCATCATACACAAAAAAAGGTTATTACTGAGGTGACAGATGTGTTAACTAGCCTCATTTTTGGTAATCACTTCACAACACACATGTGTATCAAATATCCCTTTGCATATCTTAGACTTATGCAGTTACATGTCAATTTCATCTCACGCAGCCTGGAAAAAAAAATAGTGATTCTTTTGGGGTAGAGGATGGGGACTGACTGAGGGGATACAGAGTATGATGGAGTTTTAGTAACTTTCTATACTTTGATTTAGGTGAAGAGTTTTATGTGTACATTCCATTTATAAAATACCCATGAGCTATATGGTTTTTCCCTTGACTTTATGTTAATTCTGATTTTTTTTTAAGTTTGCAAGGTAGTTAAGTGCTAAGAACTTGGGGCACTCCAATGACTAGTAAAACAACAACAACAACAACAACAACAACAACAACAAAACCCTACTTCTCTGAAAGAAAGAAGGTGGTTTGAACAACCTCCGTATTATTAAGCTAAATCTCCTGACAGAAACTCGGAATTTAAAGTTCAATTATCAGGCACTCACCTTAAATGAAAGAGAATACAGAAACTAGGTATCTGAAGACGAAGCCAAGACCATTACTGTGATGGATGGCCCTCTGCAGGCTTGATACGGATTCCACTGGCTAATTCCCATCTACAGAAGAAATCCTTCAACAAGTGCTCAAGTCAAGATGAATCCTCAGCACATGTGTTTTAACCTCTGTAGCATATGTAGATGTTTCTTCCTCAAAGATCATGAATTTTTGCAACTTGTAATCATTTAATCGCACAGCAAATTACAAGAAGAAAAAATAATCATTATGCTATCTAATATTTTTATACTTAAGTATTCTGATCTACCCTGATACAAGGTTGACACAACATGAGGTTTCAAAATTATAATTTTTTTCAACAATACCTATCCTGTAAAACTAATGTCAATCCAAAAATACTTGAAAAGATCAATGTCTCAAATATTTTGATCATAAAAATATGATCTATGCTCTCAAGTTTAACAAAATAGAATATTCTCAAATATGTAGATTCACTTAACTAATCTGCTACAAAATATTGAAATATTGACTTCTTATGCTCCATCTATTCTGGGTTGTTAAGTGAAGATGAAGTTAATATTATTAACTCTGTTTTAATGGCTAGCATCAATCTTTCCAGAAGTACTCGTATAATTGTCTAGAAAAAGGATTGCTTAGGACCAAACCAAATTTCCTAAAGCATTTTTATACAGATTATCAAAACCTGTTTATGGTCCTGTTATTTTGACTTATTCTGAATGCTAGAATAGCAAAGAGAATACAGTGACCCAAATGCTTATATAATTTGGTGGATATTTCTATCACTTAAAAGCTAAAATATATATATTATCTTGAATTAAGTAAGAAAATGACCACTGCTTTTGCAGTCCTAGTTTTGGTAGACTTTAAACAAATTTATAAACAAATATTGCTAGTTCAATTTCCCAATTTCTGTTTGTTTGTTACTCCTTAATGTAATGAGAAATAAGAAATAAGGCACTCTGGGGAATCTGCCATAACAGGTGCACCTCATAGAAATGCAGACTGTTGTTTTTAATCTGCGCCTTGTCTTTTCTTCTTGCAGAGGAAGAGAAGTGCTTATTTTCTTGTGAACTTACAAAACTGCTGTAAAACACTCTCTGGAACTGATCCCAAACATGAAATGCAAAGACAGACAGGATACCGAGAGTATTCAATGAAATACAGCACCTAAAATGGTAGCAATCAGAGGAAAAAAAATTTTACACATAATAGAACTGCATTTCAAGTTTGGAACCAGGGGAGGCCTCCTTTTCCATAAATCTTTCAGTGAAATACTGATTAGAGCACAACTCTGATGCATTATTGAACAGGCAAACCCTTGCACAGTAATTGATGGTGGCACTCTGATTTAATGATCCTTATTTTTAAAGCTAATTAAAGAAATTGAGTTGCATGTTCAACGGGGATTAGCTTAATGTGACGAGACTATTTTGGACATAAAGTACCTCATAGCTCCTGAACTAAACAAGATACAAAATGGAGCAGCAGATTATAAGATGGTATGGGCGGGGGGGTGGTATTTTCTGATGGAATCAGCATAATTTCGTGTTTTCTATGAAAACTTCTCTTCATTCATTCAAATACTTACTGAGTACCTCAAATGTCCAAGACATTGGGCTCTAGGTAACAGGACAGAAATTAAACATATAAAATGCTTTGCATAATCACTAATATGTTAGATATCCTATAAAATTACTCTACCAGGCATAGTTAACCCACCTACTGAGATAGAAAACTTTCTTTTCATAGCTATGAGTTCTTGAATAGCAAGGCAGATAGTGGATGAGAATTTACAGATATTCTTAATGTAGCCATTGATGATCATTGGCTGACAAATTTAAAATATAAGGTTATTGAATTTAGAAAATAATCCCTTAACCCAAGAACATTCAGGCAGTCATTCTGAGCAATCAAAATGTAAATTTTCTGCATCTGCCTCTATGTGGATACAAGTACAAAGTTTCAGAGGCACATTTGTCTTAAAATTCCCATGTGCTACATAAAAAGGATAAATGATCAACCAGGAAACCCAAGATGAAACACAAAGAAAAAAATGAATTAAAGAGTACCCACGACTCTTCTTGTCTTCTCCCTTTTGATATTTAGAAAGATATATATAAATCATCAAAAATCTACCTAAAGTAATGTGTATTGTTATAGGCCATTAAATGACAAGATCAAGTAACAAAATGGTAAACTTTGTACCTTTATACAACTTAGGTGATGTTGTTAAGTTAAATGAATGGCCACACGGCAAGTTATGCTATTTTATAACGTTTCAGTCTTCATTCAGAGCTGCATCTATGAAAATTTGATTTATTTTTAAAACTACACCACAAAAGATACTAAGTAGAATCAACATACAAGGCATACGGCACTAAAATGTCAGGCTGAGGCATCATAAAGCAGGGGGCTCCATGTGTATTTATAAACTAATTTTTTAAAAGTCTAAATTTCACTAAAATCTTTAGAAATACTCATAGATGAAAAGATTCAAGTTCTTCCCCTCGACCCATTTTCCTAAAATATATATGAATACTTGAGTAAAGATTGCAATAGAAACTGAGCTTAAAATAGTCAGTTTAGAACAGTTTTAAACTTTTTTTCATTATTGTTGTAAATTTTATAAAAATAAACTGTATTTATTTATTTAATTTATTTATTTAATTGTATTTATGTAAATAAAATTTTTACAGAAATTTTAAGCTTACCATTTAAAGAAAAGTTAGGTTCAGGCACCTGGATGGCTCAGCAGTTAAATGTCCAACTCTTGGTTTCGGCTCAGGTCATGATCTCATGGTTCATAAGTCCCATGAACCATGGAACCGTGTTCTGTGCTGACAGCACAGAGTCTCCTTGGAATTCTCTGTCTCCCTCTTTTTCTCTCTCTCTCTCTCTCTCTCTCTCTCTCTCTCTCTCAAAAGTAAATATTTAAAAAACAAAACAAAATACTAGCTTCACCACTCAACCTCCCTGTGCCTCCATTTCCCTATCCCTTAAAGAAGAAAGGTAACATTATCTACTCCATCTATCTCCTAGTATCTACCACTTTACAGTATTGTTGTAATTACAAAACGGGTACTTGGAACAGTTCTGGCACATAGTAAGAATTTCATAGCTGTTAATTGCTATGATGTTGACGGTGAAAAGTGGTGCATCTTTCCAATATGGCTAGTAAGAAAAATACAAGGTCTTCAAAGTAACTTCAGTTACTTGGCTAGTTTATTTATATTAAAGATTAGTTCTCTGGCAAGGAAAGATAATCACTGATGTATAACAATTCTGAATTTTCATGAATATTTACATATTCCTTAATCAAGCAATCATTTATTGACCTTGGGTGAAATGTATTAGGCACAAAGCAGTCAAAGATGAACATGACATGGTTTTATCCCAAAAAGCAATAAATGGTCTCCAAACAAATCTGAAATGCACTTAATTCTACAACTCCTTTTTTATGCTTGGTGAGAACAAATGGCAAGTGGAATGCAGCATACACACCACGGTCTAGGCATGTGTGTTGATGTGTATTTGCAGAATGTCTTTTCTTTATTTAAATCTCAACACTTCTGTGCTTTCTTAGCAAAAGTTCCAAGGGAAAAAAATTTAAGGAATGTAGCTTGACCAAAAGTAATATTCTTATCAAAGTATGCTAAAACTTTCTACATTAAAGGGGTGAAGTTATCAAAAATCAGTCAATTAATATATTTTAAATGCCAGGACAAATAGAAATTTAGAAATTGAAAACTCAGACGAACAACATGTTAGAATGTTTGTAGTGTTTTTTCTATCAGTCCCACTTTTCCAGAAGACAAATAAAACTGATTCACAGTTCACAGTCTGCTTAGAGAAAAATAAAACAAAACCTTACAGACAAGTATAAATATATGGAAATGGGCACAGGAAGCTGATGTCACTTTGTCACATGGCCTCTCCATCCCACTATTATCCCACCCAGTTCATCTACTTTAAAATCTAGAATATTTTAAAAAGCAGAATGAAAATTCTGTTTTGTATGTAAAAGGTCCTCTGATTAAAATCTGGGGGAGAATTTAAGGGAAATGGCCAATCTTCATGAACGTGAATTTACTAAACATTAAGTGCATTTCTCTTTAGTAATGCTAATAACTGTTTTTCTAACCTATTTGTTCCTTTATGGAAGAGAACTAAGAGTTTAGGAACAGTCTAAATTAAAATAAAAAAGCACTCTGGCTTCAGGGTCAGACGGACTTACATTCTTCCTCTAAATCTACCAAAGACTAATCCTGTGGTCCAGACTAAGCTACATCACCTGTCTCAGCCCCAATTTCCTCCTGGACACGATGGGGATAATACATACCTCACAGAGCTGAAGGACTAGTTAAATGAGACAAAGTCCACAGCAGTGGAGGGCTTCCTAAAGGCAGTGGTGGTTGTTTTGGTTATAGCTTCAGATGTAGATCAACCTCTCTTGTTCGTAAATTCCTGGGTTAAAAAACTCATTTAGGTTACACCCAGTAAATTTCACATTTTTTCCCTCTTCTCCAAAGACCATTTAACTTTGTCACAAAAACACCATACAATTAGCACCATTTGCTGTTTTAGATACACATGCATACCCAATAGCAAGATGGTGTTGCATTTTAATCCAGCACTGTATAAAAAGCTTGAACAGTGCCTTCTTGCCCAGGATAAAACAAGAATTTTAGTCCCTCAAAGGCTCTATATTTACAAACTTTTGGTTAAAGGAACAAACATTTAAAAGCTGTTATTGTACCAAAAATAAAGTATTTGAAATTCCCACAGTAAATAAACTCTATGGTAAATGTAAAAACATAAGACTCACTCCTTCTCTTTTAACTTCCCCTAGATAATGTATGGTGAAGTCTCAAGAAACAGATACTTTCCTGTTAGGCAGCTGCAATGCTGCAACGCTCTATCATGAAAGTAAAACCATTTCAGGGGTAAGAAAAATATTTTTTTCATTTTCACAAGCAACACCAACTTGGAAGAATTCCATTCCATTTTTAGATAATTCCTGTTAATGGGGTCAAGGCATATTTTCTTTCTCTCTGTATTTCCTCCCCCGCCACCACCAAGTCATAACTTAACCCAGGCATTCTTGGGAGACAGCAGTCATTCCCTTTACTGATAGCAAGACTGCAGACGAATCGTCTCCATTTCAGTCTCAAATTAGAAACCGTAGAGAGAGGGGTGATGCTTTTACCATTTATGTAAGCAATAAAGCTGAAGAAACACAGGCATTTCTGCTCTTTTCCATGAATCCTACAAAACCGTATCTTTCTGATTACAAAATGCCCAGTTATCAAAATTCTCGTCTTTCCACCAATCTAAAAAATATAATTGTAAGAAATTACCAGTGCTGCTGATGCCACTGCTTAAAAGCAACATACCTTAACAGGCTGGCCATGAACCTGAGTTAGCAGTCTTACAAATGAGTACCCACAGAATAGTAACTCCTCAGGCATGCCCCTGAATACTTGTGTTTTAGCCAACACCCCCTGCTTACATCGGATATTTGAAAGGGATACTGTGAAATATATACTGACTACTTATTTCTCCAGATTCTCTAAAACGTACCCTCTTTTAAGACAGAGCATCAGAAAAAAAAATTCATAGAATGCAGTACATTTTAGCAGAAGAGCCATCACTAAATTAGGATGGGACACTGTATTCATAGTGTGTGCTCTTAATGTACTGCATTCTTAGAAAGATGAAAGAAGCATTTCTTTGAACAGTTTATGGATTTTACGATTGTAACTGAAGGTCTTATTTATCAAAATGTCAGTAAAAACTTTACTTTAAATTTACCTTAATTGTTACATGTTTTTGCTATAATTTTTAAAATGTGGAAAAACAAAATATATGATGGCTGAATATCGTAGTTAAAGAAGTGTTAGAAGTTGATACAATTTTCAACTTGATCCAATGACGTTTGATACAGAATGCTGAGTGCAAAAGAGAAAAGATGATAAACACACATACAACCCTCCCCAGAAAAGCGAAAAAAGCCCACTTAGTAAATCCTTCACAATCTGGCTCCAGAGTTTCCTCCCTTGCCAAGAGCCCACACATAGGCTACTGCCCTGTTAACATACATCTCTAGCTGATTCTGTATCAAGGTCTCAACCTCAGCATTACACATATTACAAACCCAGCAATTCTTTGTTTTAGGAAGCTGTGCTATGCGTTTGAGCAGTGTTTAACAATATCCCTGATGTCTGTCCACTTATATGCCAGTAGCATGCCCCAACCACCCCCAAGTTACAATAGTCAAAAATGTCTCCACATATTGCTATACAACCCCTAGAGAGAGAGAGAATGTGAAATCACCTTCACTTGAGAACAACTCCTCTATTCCCTTGTAAACACTGTTTCCTCTACCTGAAATAATTTCCCCTATCACTGCAGAAAACTCCTAATCACTTTTCAGATCCGTCTTACATGTTCCCTCCAATGCAAAGTTTTCTTTCAAAGTCAAAGTTAATAATTCCTTCTTCTTATACCTCTCACTTTCTCATTTAGTTACATAAAATGCATGTATGTTCTTCCCCCCTCTATATAATGAGAACCTTCATCTTATTTATTCATTGTATTTTTATCGACTTTATTACTAAATGATTATAAGTCTTCTATAAAAGCATCCATGAGATAACCCTCCAATTGCCAAGGAAAATCTGGCTCACAGATTGATGTCTCACACTGAGCAATATATAACCCTCCAGCTCTCTCTTTATATGTATACAATTGTTATTGCTGCCTTTGCTCCTGGGAAATGGAAATTAAATAATACTCAACTTGAGTAAACCAAGGTCGTTGGAATATCTAGTTCTCTGATGTTTGTTTATATTTGGTCTTTATTTAGATTTACCTTTGAATCACCCATTAGTCAATACATTTTGCCATGAGAGTTGTTCCAAATTCTTTTCTGGGAATGTGAATAGGTAAAATTTAAGAACACGGAAATACAAGACAAAATTTTTATACCATGAAGACTATATTTCAAATAAAAAAGAAGGATCCAATTATTCTAATCAACATTGAACAATAATTTCCAACATGATTCTACCTGTCCAATTATTTCAAGACATGTCATAAAGTTTCCAAAGAAAAACTTAGAAAAATCCTGGCTTCATTTTGTGTGTGTATATATACACTTTATGCATTTAGATGGTATGTATATAAGCCAACACTTTTCTGGAAAAAAGGTGAAGAACAAGGAGCCTTGAAATATCAAACAACAAAAACAACAGCAAAATAACAGAATATCATACTCCAAAAAAAGCTGGAAATCATAGACATGGAGAAACCTCCAGAATATGCTGTGCCCTGAGGCTTGTTTCCCTGTATCAGCAGCATTTGTAACCTGAATTATCCACATCATTTTTTGGTCTTGGCTGCCATAGCTTAAAAAAACAAAATCGCAGCAATGCCGATTTCAAGGTACTAGTCCTAAATTTCCACTGAAAGTAATAATTTTAATTCACAGTTTTTGTACAATAACTCTGGGCAAAAAAGACATTTAATTTCAGGTCTATGGTCAGCTCATCAGGCAAGGCAATTAATTAATCAGGAAAGCAGTATCCACCTCTACTGGACTGGAGAAACATCACAGAATAAATATGCAAATCCAACACCCTCATGGCTGACAAGTTTCTATTATTAAACTGCGAACGTGTTTATTTCCCCCACAATAGCTGGATTTCTGTCGTGAATACGCGGTGAGCCCTGCAGTGATTAGCTGTGATGACTAGGTGACAGTGAGGACACTACTTGAGAATTTGCATCTGACAGATCACTGACACACAGTCACAGCTCTTTTTCTTCCTTCTCTTCACTTAAACAGGAATCATGCAATAGGAAAAGAACTGGAGCTATTAGAGATTATTCAGGTTTAATAGCACACATCCTTTTAGCTGGCGGTTAGAACAATACACAATGTGGCAGAGTTAAACAGAGGCATCAATTATGCTCTCAGACCTGTTAATATTTTTGACAATATTTAAATAGCACATCCCTTCAGGGCATGGCTTTTTTGCCCTCTCAGTTACACACCTGTCAAGTGTTTAATTTGCCAAAGGGAAACAGTTTGATTTCTAAGGGCAGTCTTAATACTGAAGAAGCAAATTGGAAAAATTACACATTATTGAATAGAAGTAATGAGAAGGATCTGAGGGGAACAAATAGTTGGCTTAATTCAACATGGCATGTCAGCATCTGTCATTAACGCAACAATATGATCATGTTCTCCAATATGCTGCACATACCTCGGGCTTTTCAATTATTCACACCTTTCGCTTTCTAAAAGGTAGGAGAAATGATGGTGGAGTAAAGTTGAAGGAGTCAAATTTTTTGGTAATACTAAAAAAGATGGAGACAATAACTTGTACCTGTTGTGCACATAAAACTATACATCTAAAACATAATACAGGTGGAAGATGATAAGTAAAAGCTAGCCAGCAGTCAGACTGGTGTAGCTACTGGTTTAAAAGCACAAATTTAACTCCTAGGTTCATTAATATTAAATAACAATTATTTATAAATTAGCAGTGGGTAAACTACATAGAAAATTTAATTCTAGGGGCGCCTGGGTGGCGCAGTCGGTTAAGCGTCCGACTTCAGCCAGGTCACGATCTCGCGGTCCGTGAGTTCGAGCCCCGCGTCAGGCTCTGGGCTGATGGCTCAGAGCCTGGAGCCTGTTTCCGATTCTGTGTCTCCCTCTCTCTCTGCCCCTCCCCCGTTCATGCTCTGTCTCTCTCTGTCCCAAAAATAAATAAACGTTGAAAAAAAAAAAAAAAAAAAAAGAAAATTTAATTCTAGCATGATGAAGCCTATAATATTTATGTTTAAACTTTAAAATGGAACACAATACAAGGTTTTAAAATTTACTCTAGTCATGTAAGAAAAACACTGGTTCCACAAACACATGAAATTGAGTTAGTCAGAATGAAGAATGAAGCGAGGAGTCACAAAAACTGTGAGAGAAATCAATGGTATTTGCCAAAATTAAACTCTTGACTTACAGGGGCCAAGTTTCTACCCTACCCTTGCGGGAAAAAAAAGATGTGAGACAGGCCGCAGAATAAAAACAAAGGGAGAAGACTGTACCTCGGGAGCCAAGAAAACCGAGTTCTAGTTCTGGCTCTGCCCTTACAAGCAAGTAACTACACCTCACTAAGTAGTTGAAATAAGCAGGGTATGGGCCAGTTCGTTTCCTGGGTCCCTTTCAGTATTTGAAGAGACCACCTAGCCAGAAGTCCAAAGGCACGTGAGACATGCCCATAGAATTTCCAAACCTCACAACGTACTGAGTCTTGAAATATATCCACATCTATCACTAATGAACAAGATCACACTCTCTATAGTTGCAGACTGTCTGGCTTGATAACGTTTTGCTCAAGGGTTTCCAGGGAGATTTCAGCTGAATCACTCGGGACCCAAAGTTTCGGAGCCCGTATCCAACTTCTATCTGGAGATGGTAGAACAGGGTCAACAAGCAGAGCCATTTCTGCCCTCCTTTTGGAGCTAGCAGGGATATTTCCAGTTATCTCACTGGATTAGTGGTATTTCCTAACACACTAGTACTTTTTGTTTCAACATTTCCTCTCATTCTATTCATATTTTCATATAATATAATAGGGGGAGAAGATACCTGTTCAACTTCTTCACTGTCTCTGAAAAACCAGATAATCGTCCTCATCATAATTACACTTCTATTCAGGACACTGATCTCTCTAAACTCTTGCCCATTCATTCTGAAATGGAGTACCTAAAACCAATCTTTACAATAACTTGAAAAAAAAAAAAAAAAAAAAAAAAAACCTACATATAATAAAACACACCTTTTTCTTAAATCATGATCATGACTTTTAAAATCACTAAGCAGACATTCACTAGAGAAGACTATTTTTTAAAATTCTTTCTTTCTTTCTTTTCTTTCCTTCTGCTACCAAAATATCTAGATTAAGAAGTGATGTGACATTAAATAAATTCCTTCCCTATTGCTACTATTTGTTCTTTTTGCATCTGGCACATTTGTTTTTAGCTAGAGCTATTCTTTCACTGAACTATGAAACTAGTCTTCAAATTTCATTTTTAACCTTTTAATAAAAGGTAAAATATCTGTTAGCAACCCATCCATAGTAATTCAATTAATTCTAAAACCATCAGAATGAAAATTAACTTAGGTTGAAAGCATGAGGAGATTGACTTGAAACGATGTAAGGATAAAAACCATTTTAAAAACATTTTGTTAAAAAACCTGAGAAGTAATTATTAAATTAAGTTCAAAGAACATCTAACTTGAGTGCCCATTCTGTCATTGCAATGTTTCGATTTTAATATAAATGCTAGGAAATTTTAAAGCTCTTAATTTTTACAGAAAAAAAACAGTGTTACATTTAGAAGTTCTAATGTTTATCACCATCTGATGCTGTCATTGAAGCAATTGCTACTTACACTCTTATAAGAAGTGAGAATTGCAATTCCTCTAACTGATGACAATGTAATTATTTCTTTTACTGTCAAAATAGAGGTGATTTCCCTTCCTCACACACATGATTACACATGCAAATCCAGGCTTATCTGAAATCTCATAAGCGTGCTGAATGTCTGAATCTGAAGACACAGGATCAGGTGAACAAAAAGCCTTAATGGGAAGGGAAACCAAGTCTATGGCCATCTACCCTACACTTATTTTTATCATCCCCTTCTCCTGTAAGGACTCACACTTCAGCATCCACACAGCTTTCAACACAATGTCATATCATCTACAATATACAGCAACAACCATTACAAAAATAACTAGGGGGGGTGAAAAGTCACAGTGAATCTGAATGTCTCATTTGGAGGTTTAAATGACTTCATTAACTATTCATTAACACATTCAAAAATCAGCTTTTTAGAAAAACACAAGACTTTCACGAGATCCTTGCCATGAATGCCTGTTTCAGGAGCATCGTGTCTTACCTGGTCTTTCAGCTGCTGTACTGAAGTCTGAAGGTTCAGAATCTGACTGAAGAGCGGGCTCTGCAAGACTGACTTTAGAAGGCACAGTTTGTCTTCATTCGCTACATCCCCGCGTTCTCGCAGCTTGGCTTGTAAACGCTCTGCGGCCTGCAGGGCCCGATTTTTGTCTAAATCAAAGGGCAGCAGGTCATTAACAAGATTCGAAAGACACACATCAAACCATGCTTACAGAAATCCTAACACTACTCCTTTCAAGAGCATAAAATTGACTCAGCACAAAAGGGACTATAATATGTCCCTATAAATGTATCCTTCAAACCTTCAAGTTTCCGGTAAGACAGTCTGTGTGAAAGCAGAGAACTGGGTATAGTGTATGCTCCATGCAACTACTTGTAAACTATGGAAACCAATTCAGATGAAGTACAGTTGAATTCCAGTGCCAACCGTCAGCTCTTATACAAACTACTGGAAACTAACCACTTTGTGATCTGGCAAATGCTGGTGTTATTACTTTTTAAAAGACATTATTTACATTCAAGAAAAATTAGAAATATAACCAATAAGTGGATGCAGACAATGTCACTGATGAGCAAAACATCCAAAATATGACAGTCTCATATATTAAGGAACAAATATTCTATACTTGAGAATTTACTTGAAAATATATCACAACAATGTATAACCCTTCAAAAACACTACTTTTTTAAATGTTTTTATTTATTTTTGAGAGAGAGAGAAAGACACAGAATGTGAGCAGGAGATGGTCACAGAGAGAGAGAGGGAGACACAGAATCCGAAGCAGGCTCCAGGTTCTAAGCTACCAGCACAGAGCCCGATGTGGGACTTGAACTCACCAACAGCAAGATCAGATCTGAGCCGAAGTCACACTTAACCGACTGAGCCACCCAGGCGCCCCTAAAAACACTATTTTTTAATCCTTTAAATGTCTTTCCCTAAAATTAAATAGCATATTCATATAGGCATCAAGGCAAAATAATTCAAATATTTATCGATCACCCTATGTATCAGGCATAAAGTTGCAAAATAAGTATTTCGAATCAGTGTATCCCTAGTAACCCTACCTACCGGCCCTAATCCCTACCATTTTACATGCATGCTACTACCAGATGGTGAGTTTCTATGACAAATAACAGTTAAAAACATCTCCCTTAGGACGCCTGGGAGGCTCAGTTGGTTGAGCGTCCAGCTCTTGGTTTCAGATCAGGTCACTATCTCACTGTTCATGAGACTGAGCCCTGCATCAAGCCCTGACAGTGCAGAGCCTGCTTGGGATTCTCTTTCCCCTTCTTTCTGCCCCTCCCCCATGCAAGCACACTTGTTCTGTCTCTCAAAATAAACAAATTAACATTTAAAAAACAAAAAATCAAAACATCTCCCTAAAACTATCTCTCACTCTCTCACAAATGAACCCAAATTTGTTTTAAAGGAATAGAGACTACTCAAATATATGTTCTAATGGATTCATCATGGTAATAAGTGTACCTATTAACATTCATTTGCTGTATTATAGTAATCAAAGAGTGTGATCACCACGGACACTTTCTATAGCACCAAATGTGGGATTACACAGAAATGGGGAAATTAAGGCATGAATTATTATTGACCATGAGGTCACACACATACTCAAATTTAAACAAACAGGATTTACTCTTACACATAATTTTACAAGGCACAATAAAGACAGGAGAATTTTATTCTAGGCTTATTTCCCATGGGATCTCAGAATACAAATCTAATATTAATTTCCATGTCAATTCTCAGAAAGTGCACAGATCAGTAATAACTTACAAAATAAAGACTGGAAGGGGACAGCTTAAATAATTCTGTATTTCCCCTTTGCTATCCACTTTTTTATGAGAGACTCTGCTTTGTGGACTAGTAGTCTTTATGGTGTGCGACTTTACCACAAAATGAGATGAGGGAAATACACACCCATGCATTTTCATCACTGGCACAGCACATTACGAACAAAAGTCATAGTCATGATCCCATCTATCACAAAGACAGCTCCTTCTCCTTTCCCTGCTACCTACTCTCATCCTACTCCCCAAACCATGCAGGTATCAAGGCACCAGCCACAATCATAAAGGCACCAGGGTGAAATTCAGATACCTTCCGATAATCATACCCAAAGACTTCCCTGGAAAGTATGAGGCACTGGGCCATCAGACAAGGGATGGGTATACCTGATATACCTCAAACAATTTCTACAAACTACCTTCTGTAAAGCTAAAGAGCAGTGAAAAATAGACTAACACATGAATTTGGATATTTCAACCTATATTATCTCATGCAGAAATTAAACTGCCTTAAACTGTCACTAAATGTTTGTTACCGTTATTGTTCATCATCAACTTAAAAGCAAAGCTCAGTAGTATTTCAACTGCCACAAATAAAGCAGGCATTGAGCTGCTTTCAGTATTAAAAATACTGTTAAACTTTCTGGTGCTACCCATACACAACCATTAACCAGAAGTGGGTCCATAAATCAACTAGGTTTACATTAAACTACGGTTTCATTAAATTTCTCATAATTGGTAGAACGTTTCATATGGCTTTATCTTTTGCCTGAAACACTTCAGATTAAATCATCCAAATACAGAAACACATTACCCTGGTATAATTCTAGTGGATACAAACTTGTAAAAACTTTAAGTCAAAATCCTGCTATGTAGAAAAACCATTTCAAAGATCCCAATGGAAAAAGGTTTGATTTTTATAAAAATAAGAAAGAATAGGGGCACCTGGGTGGCTCAATCAGTTAAGTGTCCCACTTGAACTCAGGTCATGATCTCACGGTTTGTGAGTTCGAGCCCCACGTCAGGCTCTGTGCTGATAGCTCAGAGCCTGGAGCCTGCTTTGAATTCTGTGTCTCCCTCTCTCCCTGCCCCTCCCCCATTCACGCTCTGTCTCTCTCTAGAGAGTAAACATTAAAAAAATAAGAAGAAGAAAGAATAGGTCTTACCTATAGTTTCTAACATGTTTTTCCCAATTTCAGCGTTCTTCTCTACAATGATTTTAAACAGCAACTAAAACAGAACTCTGGGGAGAAAAAATAAAATGGAATGGTTATGTTTTACCACAACTTTAAAACTATATACTTTAAAAAGTACTTGATGCTACTATAATTCCTTTGATCGTTAAAATCTTGCCGATTTAACTTAAGATAGTTTTCTATGTAGGAAAAAGTAATCATTTTTGGACTTACTCAAAATTACAGTTGCAGGTAACACTACCATAGTAAAGTAAAAGGCATACAATCTGTTTTAAATAGGGTGATAGATGTACCCAAAATATTTTAATTTAATGTTTATTTTATTTTTTTAATGTTTATTTTTGAGAGAGAGAGAGAGACAGAATGAGAGTGGGTTGGGGCAGAGAGAGAGGGAGGCACAGAATCCAAAGCAGGCTCCAGGCTCCGAGCTGTCAGCACAGAGCCTGACACGGAGATCAAACTCACGAGCTGTGAGATCATGACCTGAGCCGAAGTCGGTTGCTCAACCGACTGAGCCACCCAGGTGCCCCTATTTATTTTGGAGGGGGGCAGAGAGAGAGAGAGAGAGAGAGACACATAGAATGCAAAAGCAGGCTCCAGACCCCAAGCTGCCAGCACAGAGCTACTGGCACAGAGCCTGACACAGGGCCCTAACCCACAGTCTGTGAGATCATGACCTCAGCCGAAGTCGGACACCTAACCAACTGACCCACGCAGGCGCCCCCAAAATATTTCTTTAAGAACGTCTCAACACAGCCCACTATAATCTTGGATTCACTTACAGATTCTCACCCAAAGAATAAGGACATACTTGGCTTGGCATGGGAAATTCTGTGGGGAAGAACATTAAAACTTAAAAAGCATAAGATGTGATATTGCCCTTGACTACTCATAGTGTTAACTGGGGAGACAATATACGCATACCAATTAGAAATGAACTATGACACTCAGAGTATGTGAACCACGGGGAGCTAATACATTAAATCATGAATGAAATGCTGAATAAAAGAGAGCACAGTGTTCAATGGAAGAAGGATTTTCAAAGGTTTTCAAAATACCCTCCTGATTATAATATTCTCTTCTCCCTCAATCAAAATAAACCTTCTCGACTCCTTCAACTCACACAGACTCATCTTTCTCTGAAAATATTTACCTAGACTCTTTAAAGTACCAGCTACAGATTTCCAATGACAATGTCCATATCACTAACCACATCTACTGTTTGCTAACCACATCTCCTCCAACAATTTATAAATCTTCTCCTTAGTCACACCTATCCTCTGCCTTGCAGAAAACCCTCAGCCACTCCTTCAAGGGAGGAAAAAAAAAATCTACAACCAGACTTCCTCACTTTTGGAAGATGAAACAGGATTTGTCTGAGAAGGAACAAGCCATCCCTGTTGTCTCTTTAACAGAAAATGCATCCGGAAAAAACGAAGTATGTGACGTACGTGAGCAGACATATAGACAACCAACGCTTGTAATTAGCTCTGTGTGATAACAGGGAACAGTTCTTATCGACTCTCCTTGCCCCAATTTAGAATACACTATTTAAACCATCAATTCCACTTCCAATAGTCAAATAGCTCAACTACTAGCACTTGTTTTATAAAATGCCCTGGTGTCAAATGAGAACACCAGCTCTAACGTGGAATTGAACCCTAAATCACAGTACAGGCCTGTGCCAGGGGCCCATCATCCAAACCTCCGTTTCCTAGAAAACTTAATCAGTGGGTATGGTGTGATAAATGAGATAAATAAGGTATACAAATTTCCAAGAGTATAACTCATAACTATCAAATATATATTCAGGAACAAGGCTGAGCCCATACAGGTGAGCATTTATGCACTGCATGGTTTCATGGGGAAAAATACAGGGAGATCTCTAAAATAAGCTCGTCGTATTTTTATTCTAACTTACAAGGACGCTTCATACAATAGTATACTATTAGGTCCACCCTCAAAAGCTTACCAACTTCTGACAATTAACAAATAAAAGTAAAGATACCCCAATATAAAGAAGGTCTATAATTGATATATGTCCAGGAGGAAGCATGATAGTAATGAAACTGCATGAACTAGGGAGTCTGATAACCTGAATTAATATTTCAGCTTGACCATTTACCAGCTATAGGTCCTTGTTAAGTCACTTATCTATCTTTACTGAAGTAGAAAACTCTAACCGCAAATGAGTGATACTCAAAGTTTTGAAAGGAAAAAACTATATACACGAGTCTTTGGTATGCACAATAAAGTTAGCTCTATCTTCTTCCCCCTTTGAAAAATTAACTTTGAAAGACAGGCAGTATTGATGACGTGGAACGGGTGGTAGCCTGTGGATTTACAGACCCAGTGATCTATGAGGAGTCTACAGAGAAAGTACAGAGTAAGCAGTTCCCTACTGAGAAAAACACTGCCATTCCAAAGTTGAACCTCAAGTCAGTTATGTGGAAAGAGAATTACTTTCTTTTCCCCAGAGCAACTCTTATCATAAAGGATTAAAAAGAAGAAGAAGAAGAAGAAGAAGAAGAAGAAGAAGAAGAAGAAGAAGAAAAAGAAAGAGGACAAAAAAAGCTCAATTCAGCTGCAAGTCACTGACAATGGCTCCCAGAGGAGAGCTCCATTCCTCTGGATTTCAGAGATAAAAAATGAGTTCCATGGTTTTTCTTCTCTGATGTCCCTAAAATAAATATGTGGCTTTTTTGAGGTTTTCTAGTTTTTACAATTAGTAGCCATGACAAAGAGACAAGAGGTTAAAAAAAAATTGCTCCTTTCTATGACCTATACTTCATCCCCAGGATTCAGCTCTAAGTATAAAAAAACTCATCTGTAACCACAACTTTCCGTCAAACTGCATGGATTTTCCTTCTCACCTCACCATCCATCCTCCCCCTTCACCTATCTCACCACCATGTGGAAACAAAGGGGCACCTGGGTGATAACAGTGGGTCATGGCCCATGGGTAAGACGTAAAGTAGATCCAATACATGTCAGAAGATACCAAATTCTTGGGGTTTTTCTGGACAATTCAGGCTAGGAGTGAGGATGATGGGTCAGAGGGGCAGTAAAGAGAGGAAATGAGATGTGGATACGGTAGCAAGTAGGTGATTCCAATGCTGGGGCGGAAGCAGTGGTGAAAACAGCAAACATACATAACAACTACCACATCCTGGGCACCGTTCGGAACATGTCATCCAACTAACCCGTTTAATCTTCACACTATCCATTCGCTTTACAAATGAGGAAACTGAGGAAGTGGAAGAGTAAGTAACTTGCGCGGGGTCATACCACGGGTACATCACAGAGCCAGAGGTGAACCCAGGCAGCTTGGCTCCAGAGCCAATTAACAATTTAACTTCTACAATATGGTCCTCTTGTTAAGAGGAAGATCACTTTACCATCCTCTTCCTCTTTCCAAGTTCAAAACTATGTTGACTTTGCCCTACACAATGAGAAACCAAAGGAAAAAACAGAGGCCCAAACTGCATGGAGTCTGAAATGGACTGGGGTAGATAATGCAACCAACAATCCAAGCAAAGGTTTGAGTAACTCAGAACAAAGCACTTTGGAAACTACGGGTGGGTACATGAAAGAAAGATCAGTAATATTCACCATTTATATTATGTCCATGTATGTTTAAAAACATCACTTTTAAAACCCAAGATTTCAAGAAAAATCTCCAAGAAAAAATAAGCCTCCTTATATCAATATTCGACCTGCATTAAAAAACATGGCTGTTATATTTCAAGGTGCTAAATCCCTCAGCACAATGAAAATATGCATTTTTTCACAGTGTCAAAAACATACCTACTGTACACTAGTCCTTCTAGTTACTGCCCATATAATTGAACCACTATTTGGTTACAACCGATCCTGTTTCAGTAGCCATGACACTTAGAACTACAAGACACACCCATAAAAGGCTCAATGAATTCAGCACCTATGAAGCTCTACAGTGCTGGGCAAGGGCAGTCTGCACACATTACATCACGGGAGCAGGGACACTGACCCTCACGCTCTCCACAATATCTTCCACTGCCTTGCATATATCCGCTCCATCTTCCAGATAAGACAACAGAGGGAGGGAGAGACTCAGGTCTGACTCAAGGTCATGAAGCCACTAAGCAAAGAACCCAGATTTGAATCCAACTCTGCCTGATTTCAAAGCCCACATTCACTCTTTCACACAGCCCCATATTTTCCATATTGTACTGCAAAGATCACATGGAGGAAATGCACAGTTAGATAAAAAGACTGTGCAAAAATCGAGACCATACTGTGCATATTTTCAGACCACAGCGCTATGAACCTCGAAATCAACCACAAGAAAAAATTTGGAAAGATAACAAATACTTGGAGACTGAAGAACATCCTACTAAAGAATTAATGGGCTAACCAAGAAGTTAAAGAGGAAATTAAAAAGTATATGGAAGCCAATGAAAATGATAACACCACAACCCAAAACCTCTGGGATGCAGCAAAGGCAGTCATAAGCGGAAAGAATAGCAATCCAGGCCTTCCTAAAGAAGGAAGAGAGCTCTCATACACAACCTAACTTTATGCCTTAAAGAGCTGGATAAAGAACAGCAAATAAAACCCAAAACCACCAGAAGACAGGAAATAATAAAGATCAGAGCAGAAACTAATGCTCTCGAAACCAAAAAAACAGTAGAACAGATCAATGAAACCAGAAGCTGGTTCTTCAAAAGAATTAACAAAATTGATAAACCACTAGTCAGTTTGATCAAAAAGAAAAAGGAAAGGACCCAAATAAATAAAATCAAGAATGAAAGAGGAGAGATCACAACCAACACAGCAGAAATAAAAACAATAATAAGAGAATATTATGAGCAATTCTATGCCAGTAAAATGGGCAATCTGGAAGTAATGGACAAATTCCTAGAAACATATACACTACCAAAACTGAAACAGGAAGAAATAGAAAATTTGAACAGACCCATAACCAGTAAGGAAATGGAATTAGTAATCAAAAATCTCCCAAAAAACAAGAGTCCAGGGACAGATGGCTTTCCAGGGGAATTCTACCAAACATTTAAGGAAGAGTTAACACATAATCTCTTGAAGCTGTTCCAAAAAATAGAAAGGGAAGGAAAACTTCCAAACTTCTTCTATGAAGCCAGCATTACCTTGATTCCAAAACCAGACAGAGACCCACTAAGAAGGAGAACTATGGAACAATTTCCTTGATGAACATGGATGCAAAAATCCTCAACAAGATATTAGCCAACCAGCTCCAACAATACACTAAAAAAATAATATTATTCACCATGACCAAGTGGAATTTATACCTGGGATGCAGAGCTGGGTCAATATCCACAAAACAATTAATCAGACAACAAAAAGAAATAAAAGGTATCCAAATCAGCTAGGAGGAGGTTAAACTTTCACTCTTCGCAGATGACATGATACTCTACGTGGAAAACCCAAAAGATTCCAACAAAAAAACTGCTAGAATTGATTCATGAATTCAGCAAAGTTGCAGGACAGAAAATCAACGCACAAAAATCGGTTGCATTCCTATACACCAACAATGCAGCAACAGAAAGAGAAATTAAGGAATCGATCCCATTTACACTTACACAAAAAACCATAAAATACTTAGGAATAAATCTAACCAAAGAGGTGAAAAATCTATAAACTGAAAACTATAGAAAGCTTATGAAAGAAGTTGAATAACACACCAAAAAACAGAAAAATATTCCATGCTCCTGGATAGGAAGAACAAATATTGTTAAAATGTCGATACTACCCAAAGCAATCTACATATTCAATGCAATCCCTATCAAAATAACACCAGCATTCCTCACAGAGCTAGAAGAAATAATCCTAAAATTTGTATGGAACCAGAAAAGACCCCGAAGAACAAAAGCGATCTTGAAAAAGAAAACCAAAGCAGGAGGCATCACAATCCCAGACTTCAAGCTATACTACAAAGCTGTAATCATCAAGATAGTATGGTACTGGCACAAAAACAGACACTCAGATCAATGGAACACAATAGAGAACCCAGAAATGGACCCACAAATGTATGGGCAACTAATCTTTGACAAAGCAGGAAAAGAATATCCAATGGAATAAAGATGGTCTCTTCAGCAAGTGGTACTGGAAAAACTGGACAGCAACACGCAGAAAAATGAACCTGGACCACTTTCTTACACCATACACAAAAATAAACTCAAAGTGGATGAAAGACCTAAATGCAAGACAGGAAGCCATCAAAATCCTCGAGGAGAAAGTAGGCAAGAACCTCTTTGATCTTGGCCACAGCACCTTCTTACTCAACATGTCTCCAGAGGCAAGGGAAACAAAAGCAAAAATGAACTACTGGGACCTCATCAAAATAAAAAGCTTCTGCACAGTGAAGGAAACAATCAGCAAAACTAAAAGGCAACTGACAGAATGGGAGAAGATATTTGCAAACGACATATCAGATATAGGGTTAGTATACAAAATCTATAAAGAACTTATCAAACTCAACACCCAAGAAAACAAATAATCCAGTGAAGAAATGGGCAAAGGACATGAATAAACACTTCTCCAAAGAAGACATCCAGATGGCCAACGGACACATGAAAAAATGCTCAACATCACTCATCATCAGGGAAACACAAATCAAAACCACAATGAGATACCACCTCACACCTGTCAGAATGGCTAACATTAACAACTCAGGCAACAACAGATGTTGGCGAGGATGCGGAGAAAGAGGATCTCTTTTGCACGGCTGGTGGGAATGCAAACTGGTGCAGGCACTCTGGAAAACAGTATGAAGGTAACTCAAAAAACTAAAAATAGAACTACCCTACAACCCAGCAATTGTACTACTAGGCATTTATCCAAGGAACACAGGTGTGCTGTTTTGAAGGGACACATGCATCCCATTGTTTATAGCAGCACTATCAACAATAGCCAAAGTATGGAAAGAGCCCAAATGTCCATCGATGGATGAATGGATAAAGATGTGTCATATATATATCACACACACACGCACGCACAAGCACACACACACACAATGGAGTATTACTCGGCAATCAAAAAGAATGAAATCTTGCCATTTGCAACTATGTGGATGGAACCAGAGGGTATTATGCTAAGTGAAATTAGTCATAGAAAGACAAATATCATATGATTTCACTCATATGAGGACTTTAAGAGAAAAAAACAGATGAACATAAGGGAAGGGAAACAAAAATAATATAAAAACAGGGAGGGGGACAAAGCATTAGAGACTTATAAATAGGGAGAACAAACAGAGGGTTACTGGAGAGGGATGGGCTAAATGGGTAAGGGGCATTAAGGAATCTACTCCTGAAATCATTGTGGCACTATATGCTAATTTGGATGTAAATTTAAAAAAAAAATAAAATTAAAAAAAAAGACTGTGCAAGACAATGTATTGTTAGTATTTGTATAAAGGGGGAGGGAAATGTTTATGTAAATAAAATTAATATATACATGTTTACAAAAGCACAGAATATTTCTGCAAGCTTTCCAAAGACACTAATAGTGGGATATGAGGGACTAAGGGACACTGAGAAACTTATTTTGCACTGCATTTCTTTGGGGCTTTTAAAATTTTATATCAATATTAAGGTTGCCAGATTTAGCAAGTAAAAATACAGAATGCAAAAAAATTCAAATAAATTTCAAATTCAAATAAATTTGAATTTCAGATAAATAAATAATTTTTCAGTATAAGCATATCCTGTGCTATACTTGGCACATACAACTAAACAATTTTTTGATTATCTAAAATTCATATTTCTAGTTAGACATCCATTTTATCTGGCAATCCCACTTATACATATATTTCCTTAGGGGAAAATCAAGTTTTGAAAATCATTTTTACTTTAAGGCCTTTATGCTTCTTGCATAAATCTCTTTACAAATCTCTAAAGATTTGAGCTGGACCCAATGACTGTGCAACAACTAGTTGATAATACTAGTTTCAGCAGGGGATAAAAATCAGATCAAATTTGGTTTTACTTAGAAATAGGACCTGATTAATTGACTAATCATTTTATTTTTCAAGAAGTTGCACTGGTAATGTGTGGGCACAGATTGTATGCAGTAAAGAATCAGTGCTTCAGGCATAAAATAGATCTTTCTGTCCAATGCAGATTATATGGCAACTAACAAGTGAAAATAAGCTTCTGGCTAAAAATAACCCAGAAAGAGAAACTGTCCTAAACGCATAAAATTTTCTAGTTATCTTAAACAATTCAACCGTGAAAGGGGTAAAACTTTATTTTTTATGTTTTGCTTTTAATCCCAGTTAGTTAACATACAGTATTATATTAATTTCAAGTGTACAATATAGAGATTCAATAATTCCATACATCACCCTGTGCTCATCATGACAAGTGCACTCTTCATTCCTCATCACTTGTTTAACCCATCCCCCCCTCCGACTCCCCTCTGGTTAATCATCAGTTTGTTCTCTAGAAGAGTATGTTTCTTGATTTGTCTTTTTTTCCCTTTGCTCATTTGTTCTGTTTCTTAAATTCCACATATGAGTGAAACTATATGGTATTTATCTTTCTCTTATTTCCCTTAGCATTATACTCTCTAGCTCCATCCATGTCATTGCAAATAGCAAGATTTCATTGTCTTATGGCTGAATAATATCCCAGTGTGTGTGTGTGTATGTGTGTGTGTGTGTGTGTGTGTGTGTCCGCGCGCGCGCATGTGTGTGTGTCTCACACCTTCTTTATCCATTCATCAATCCATGGACAGTTGGACAGCTTCCATAATTAGGCTATTTCATTATAGTACTGCTATAATCAGCCAGGTGCATGCATCCTTTCAGGATTAGTGTTTTTGTATTTTCTGGGTAAATACCCAGTAGTACGATTGCTGGATCATAAAATAATTCTATTTTTCACTATTTGAGGAACCTCCATACTGTTTTCCACAGTGGATGCACCAGTTTGCATTCCCACCAACAGTGCAAGACAGTTCTTTTTTCTCCACATCCTCACCAAAACCTGTTGTTTCTTGTGTTGCTGATTTTAGCCATCCTGACAGGTGTGAAGTGATACTCATTGTAGTACTGATTTGCATTTCCCCCATGGTAAGTGATGATGAATATCTTTTCATGTGTCTGTTGGCCATTTGGATATCTTCTTTGGAGAAATGTCTGTTCATGTCTTCTGCCCATTTTTAATTGGATTATTTGTTTTTAGGTTGAGCTTTGTAAGTTGAGTGGGGTGTTTAGGTTGAGTTTTGTAAGCTCTTTATTTTGGGATACTGATCCTTTATCAGAAACATCATTTGCAAATATCTTCTTCCATTCTGTAAATTGCCTTTTGTTTTGTTGATGGTTTCCTTTGTTGTACAGAAGATTTTTATTCTGATGATACCCTGATAGTTTAATTTTGCTTCTGTCTCCCTTGCCTCAGGAGACATCTAGGAAAAAAGATGCTCTGGCCAAAGGGGTAAACTTTAAATGAGCTTGCTGCAATGCTATGTGGCTGGTCACAGTCACTCAGCATCTATTTACTGCACACAAATTTAGCATCTGTCTCATTTACAGTGGCCTGGGCATTCCTGAAGGGAGCAGACAAATGCAAGGCTGTAGTCATTAGCAGGGAGTCTGACACAATGTCAACTGGCCATGAGAGCAAACCTTACACCTGTAATCATAGTTCACATTCTAGGGTAAGGTTACCGAACGAGGACTCCAAAAGCACAGAAACATCACCCTACCCACCAATGTTAGTGCACCCATCCGACAGAAAACACTCCACCTCTTCTTAGTATCTGCTCTTTTCAAATTCCCCTTCATTTCCATAGGCTTGATCAAAAGGCATTCGTGAACAAAATTTTTATTTTCAAGTTCACATTTATGAATCTTTCCGAATTCCTTCGATAATAGAATTTATTAATTCCATTCTGTTCCCCAGAATCAAAGGAAATCAAGTATTAAATAACCTTGCCTTCCCAATATACTTGAAATGCTAATTGACAGTCCTGTCATTCCTTTATAAAACAGAAAGATAAATTACCTGTCCAAAGTGAAACATGCTAAGGGGATCACAGGGCAAGAAAAGAACTCAAATTCTGTTTTTTACCAATTCAACAACACATGGGGCACCTATGTGACTGCCATGTTGTTGGGTGGCAGAATTGGAAAAATGAAGACATGATCTGGGAACTCATGGGCCAAGCGAATAGAAGAAAAAAATAATAAGCAGACGATTAAAATACAAATGACAAAAGCAGGGCACCAATCCCAAATTAAAGAGAAAGAGAAGGCTTCCTGGAGGCAAAGAGCCCCACACAGAGTCCTGAAGAACAGGTGGGAGTCAGGGTGAGAGTCATGACTCTCAGGCCACACAGAGGCAAGAGCACACAGCTCCTTCTGCGCACTGCAAGTAGTTTCTTTTAATGTTTGTTTGTTTATCGAGACAGTCAGACAGAGAGAGAGAGAGAGAGAGAGCGCATGAATGGAGGAAAAGACAGACAGACAGAGAGAGGAGAGAGAGAGAATCCCAAACAGGCTCCACACCGTCAGCATGGAGCCTGACATCGGGATTGACCAAAAAACCGTGAAACCATGACCTGAGCTGAAATCAAGAGTTGAACACTTAACTGACTAAACCACCCAGGTCCCCCCATTAGTTCCTTATACGTGGACTGGGCCTGGAGAAAAGGAAAAACAGGTGATAAGGCTAGAGATGTGGGTACAGGCTAAATTACTACAGGCTCTGCATACCATTCTTAAAGAGTTCAGACATTTAATTTTGGTTTTTAGGGTTTTTCATTTTTTGTTCTTGTTTTTGAGAGAGAGAGAGAGAGAGAGAGAGAGAGGAGAGAGAGGAGAGAGGGGTTGTGGGAGAGAGAGAATCTTAAGCAGTTTCCAGCCCACCACAGAGCCCAATGCAGGGCTCAATATCATGACCATGAGATCATGACCTGAGCCAAAACCAAGAGACAGGGCATTTAACTGACTGAGCCACCCAGGTGCCCCCAGACATTTAATTTTGAAGTTTATTTGGTATAGTGGATGGCATGTTCAAACTTTGTTTTAGAAACATCACTGTGATAATGGTGTGGAAGACGTGTAAAAAGAGAAACTGGAAACAAGAAAGCCAGATAAGAGGCATTTTCAAAAACAGACATGAAAGTGAATAAATGAAAACGAGAGACAGATTCAAGAATTAATGAAAAGCTATAAGCAACAGGACCTGGTAATGTGGAAGCAAGGACGATGAGCCTAGGATGAACCCCACATTCCTGCTTGAGTTTATGACTGGATAGGAATATCAATCACCAAGATACAGACTATGAGAAAAGGGTGTGGTATGACTGTTCCAGAAATTAAGATGGGTCCTGACCAAGAGTTTAAAAGGCTGAGTTCTAGTACTTTATAATGCTGCTATCAACTGAACTTATCCCCCAAAATTCATATGCTAAAGTTGTAAACTTCAACGTGATTGTATTTGGACGTAGGGCTTTTCGGACATACTTAAGGTTAAATGAGGTCATAAGGGAATGGTCGTCATCCAATAGAATTAATGGTCTTATAAGAAGAAGAGCTATTTATCTATCCCTTTTTCCCTCCCTCTTTCCACATGCAAGTACCAAAGAAAAGGCATGTGAGGACACAGTGAGGACGTGACTATCCACAAGCTAGGAAGAGTTTTCATCAGACACAAAACCCTACTAGACCTTGATGTTGGACTTCCTAGCCTCCAGAACCATGAGGAAGTAATTTCTGTTGTTTAAGCTACCTAGTCTGTGGTACTTGTTATGGCAGACCAACCTAACTAATAGAGATTTCAACCTTTCCACTGCCTCTGCTCCAAGGAATATGCTACTGCACACTATTCTACATTCTTCTCTTCTACCCATAACCAGGAGAACAAGGGTTGGGCTCCTCACTTGAGGGAAGACAATCTAAGTGCTGACCTGAAAGGCAGAACTGGGCTAGAGCCTCTCTCTTGGGAACTGAAGAGAAACACTGAGAGAATAAACGGATAGTGAAGTTAGAGTTGAAAAGATAAGAGGATGAATAATTTAAAAAAAGGCTAAGATAAAGCACAAGCCTTAGTTATAAGAGAACAAAACAAATGAGCTGACAGAGACATAACACAACTGACATGAGAGTGACAGGTATTCCTTGTGAGATCCAACACAGCCAATGAGAGGTAAACAGAATAGCTGGTCCATAAGATGCACAGTCACTGACATTCATTCTTACTGTGAACCTCATTTTGACAGAAATAATTTGTATGAGGTTCTGTTTGTCCCATTCAAATACCTACCAATCACAGCCTGTTTGGGTACAGCATCACACTATCACACCCCAAAAAAGCAATCCTTCCAAGCATCCTGCTTAAGAAGTACCCTTGCTCCTTGAACTACTTCATTTGGACACACTAGTTCCAATAAGAATTTGAGGGAGCTTTCAGGCAAAGGTAAATTTAGTAAGACCACTGAAATAATTAAGAATCTTACAGGGGGGATAGTTACATCAGAAAAACAAAGTATAGGGAGGCAGCTGCTATGGCAGGTGAATAAAATACTATGAAGTATTCAGTTTTGTTTTGTTTTTAATTTTTTTAATGTTTTTATTCATTTTTGAGAGAGAGACACCAAATGTGAGTGGGGGGAGGGGCAGAGATAGAGGGAGACACAGAATCTGAAGCAGTCTCCAGGCTCTGAGCTGTCAGCACAGAGCCTGATGCGAGGCTCAAACTTGTGAACCACAAGATCATGACCCGAGCCAAAGTTGGACACTTAACTGAGTCACACAGGCATCCCTGAAGTATTCAGTTTTGACCAGAGCCTGAGCAAAGCCCCCAGGTTCCAACCAAACAAAACAAATCCACTGTTGAAAAGGCATATAAGATCTAATTGACAAGGCTTCATTTTATAAATACCTTACTAAATGTGAAAAAAACACAAATAATTAAAATATTTCTGGCTTCAAAATTCTAGTCATAGGAGAATAGAAATATTCACTTCAAACTCCACTAGAAAAATAAGCCAAGTATGCATGTTAAAAGATTTAAATTAACAAGAAAGAAAGAAAGAAAGAAAGAAAGAAAGAAAGAAAAGAAAAGAAAAGAAAAGAAAAGAAAAGAAAAGAAAGAAACCAGAAATGGATATAATTTATAAACCAGGAGAAAAAAGATGCAACAAAGAATACTCAAGCAATCTGAAAGAACTTGGGAACAGAGGGGAAAAAATGAAAAAAGGGAAAATCATAGTCAATAAAAAACACAAAACAAAGGGACTAAAATAAATTCAAATATTTGTATTCACAATAAATATAAACAGGTTAGATTCACTTATTAACAATAAATTCACAATCCGGGGCACCTAGGTGGCTAAGTCAGTTAAGTCTCCCATTCTTTTTTTTTTTTTTTTTTTTTAATTTTTTTTTTCAACGTTTATTTATTTTGGGGACAGAGAGAGACAGAGCATGAACGGGGGAGGGGCAGAGAGAGAGGGAGACACAGAATCGGAAACAGGCTCCAGGCTCTGAGCCATCAGCCCAGAGCCCGACGCGGGGCTCGAACTCCCGGACCGCGAGATCGTGACCTGGCTGAAGTCGGACGCTTAACCGACTGCGCCACCCAGGCGCCCCAAGTCTCCCATTCTTGATTTCGGCTCAGGTCATGATCTCACAGTTTGTGAGATCCAGTCCAGCATCGGGTTCCACACTGACAGCATGAAACCTGCTTGGGATTCTCTCTCTCCCTCTCTGTCCCTCCCCAGCTTGCACTCTCTCTCTCTTTCAAAATAAACAAACAAACAAACAAAAAGGAATCCAGATTTCAAACATGAAATTTAGAGTTGCAGAAGAATTTGGCATTGTTTACCTATATTAAAAAAATGTGTATATATATATATATATACACACATATACACACACACACATATACATAAATGAAATAACAATATATGCTTACATATAAATATGTATACATACAGATTTCATTATATTCAACAATGAATTAAAAGGGCACATTCTAAAATCAATTACAGTATAAGTTACTTTTAGGTGTAGACAGACAAAAATGGTAGTCTCAGATCACAGAGAGATCAAAGGGTGCCTTAGCTTTCCCTATTTTTTTAAAGAAACTATACTTTTAAAATATTTTTAAAGTATATATGTAAAAAGTACCCAGGTTGAAATATTTATGAATAAAATTGTGAAATGTCTGATTTACTTCTAAAAAATGAAAGAGGACAAAAGCAACAGGACTGGCCATGAACCAAAGGCTGTTGAAACTGAATGATGGACACGTGAGGATTCTCTATAATAATACTTCACTGTAAAATGTACATTTGAAAGTTTTCATAATAAAAATTAGAAAAACCTGGGCAGTAACCATGTTAAAATGTTAATAACTAATTTTGGAAAATAGAACTAGAGAAGAGTATTTCCTTTTTTTATAATTCACAATGTTTTTCAAACCCTTCATTCTTGCTCAGGAAAAATAAAAAAAGATTTCACCTCAAACTACTAAGTTACTTAGAAAAAAAATGTCATTGATAAATGCTGCCAGAAAATAATTGTCGCAGGCTATATTATTACTTAACTCCCGTGAAAGGAAATGAAATATTCTGAAAAGATTTCTTCAAAAATTAGTGTCTTGTAAAGAATTTTCATTTTTATCGTTAAAAATAAGGTTTTAGAGGCACCTGGGTAGCTCAATCGGTTGAGCTTCCAACTTCCTCTCAGGTCACGATCTCGCAGTCCGTGGGTTCAAGCCCCACATCGGGCTCTGTGCTGACAGCGCAGAGCCTGCCTGGAATTCTCCCTCTCCCTCTCCCTGACCCTCCCCCACTTCACTCTCCCAAAAATAAATAAATCTTTAAAACAACAAGTGTCTTTATTCTGATTTCGTGATGGCTACTCAGATGCTAGTTTTACCAGTCTGTTTTAGTAAGAGCCTTACTAAAGGCAAGTGAGAGCCTAGTAAAAGCAGAAGCTAATGGCTGTGGATTAGCCCACTCTGTGAGAGAGAGAGCAGCAGGGCAGGAAGTGATGAATGACCTTTGCTGCTCTACTTCGGAAGGCATATACAGTGCAGATGCAAAGCCCCACCTTTGGAAATGATGGGTGAATCCAAGAGAGTACACATAAATATAAGTCCGTTTCAAGTAAGAGAAAACTTATCTTTCATGTATATTCAAATGACAATTCAATGTAATAAACAGTCACATATCTGAGCTAATACTATAAGAGAGAGAAACAGCAAATTAATCCACAATTACACAGACATACATAAATCAAAATCATTACTTTGACCAAGAATCCACATACTTTAAACAAGTTTTGGTGAAAATAATATCGCCTCATTCCTTTTCACAGTAATTTCCTAACAGGGCAAAAAAACCTACTGAAAAGGAAAATACACATAATACAGAAATTGGAATATTTTGTTACAGGTAGATTTTCACAGTATAGTTACACTAACAAACATGCTGATTAAACTTCTTTTGGTTTTGAAAGTTATTTCCTTTTATCTTTAAGACCGTTGGCTGGCAGTAAAGGGTTCATTATCCCTTCAAAAAGTACGCACATTCTATCCTTAACGGCAGATTCCCTAAAGCACATACTTACTTTATAAAGACATTTACCAGATTCATAACCACTTCCAGAATTACACACTTAAATCATATTTTGTGATGCTTTTGAGTTAATTTCCCCTATTTGCTACACGCACCAAAGCAGGAGTCCAATGCTGGTGTTGAAAGGAATGTCAGAAAACATCCGGCTCAGGGACAAGACAAGCAGAAGCTCACCTCACAAGGAGGGGCTCCACAACAAATCGGCGGTGTGTCTGGGATTAGAGCCTCAGGCTGCCTGCTACTATTACTCAGCTGGTTATCTGAAAGGCCGAACTTTCTCTTTAAATTTATTAGACACATCAATTCTGTCTGTAATCTACTGTATTATATTTATTTCCTTTCTCCTCACCCTCACTCATAACTTCACACACACACACACACACACGAGAAATACGGACTTCACAATACCTGCTCTCTGGGGACCCATTTTTACATATTTTCCATGCATACTGTCCTATCTTAGTACATCCCCAGAAGGACAGCAGCCCTCCCCCCAAACTGTGAACTCACCCCAAACATGGTGACTCAGGGAAAAGATTTAGATGCTTCTGAGAATGCACATTCAGACCCTTCTGTTTCTCACTCCCTAGTTAAACTCAGAGGAATTCGGATTGTTGGGCAGTCTGCCACGATTTGCTACCACATTTTCAGTGTTAAGGACCAACATGCAACAGGCCAGCATATTTCTTGGACAGAACCAGACCGGAGGACCCCTCCAAGGGCTGCCCTTGCAGGGGAACAACAACGGGTCGGCATCAGACTCCAGAGGCAGGTACTGCTCATAGAGCACTCACTCTAGGCACAGAATTTTCTTGAGGGAAACCAAAAATGCACAGAAGGATTAACTTCAGGCCACAGAATTCTCAGGTGCAATTCCTGAACTGGCAACATTAATCCTCCAGGGAAATTACTCCGGGTTCCTGCCTCCTGCCCTTTTGCCTGCCTGGAGCGAGGCAATTCTCCAGTGGACCCGAAGCAAACTGTATCCTTGGTGCTTAGAAAAAGCATGGATACTCCAAGCGTCCCCATGGGACCCTGAAACACAGCCCACAGCTGCTGTTAGGACTTGTCAACTGCAGGAGGAGGTACAGAAGTATCTGTCATTTCTCAGCTGCCCTCTCAGAGACAGGACTTTCATTGAGTTTGTGAGATCTCAATGACGATACCCAGGCAGAACAATATACAGCTTTGTCAGCTGTGACTGAACAATTCCTCAGGGTAAAGCCTTAAAGGACAGTATAGAGATGTTTTCAATGCAGGCTAAACTGCAGAAAGGCAGGGGCGGGGGAGGAAAGAATATTATAACCCTACTGTTTCAACTTCGCTCCCCACCCAACTACCTCAAGTTCATGCTCTTCAGCCAAGATCCATTTTCTAGGGCTTTTTCCCATCACTTTTCAAATAACTCTACTTCTGCCATTTCCCCATTGTTGTCCCTTATGGTTTCTTCTGTTTGGGAATCTTTTCTACAAAAATTAGGAGGACTGCAATCTATCATCATATCGCCTACTTGGCTATCACGAAGCTATAGATATTTTTATCCTTCCCCATCAATCAGTGCCTCCTAAATTCAGTTTGTGGCCCTTATGATCTCCCCCTGTTGACTCTGGATATGAACAGAGATAAAGATTATAAACTTTACTCAGAAAAGGGCAGGCTCAAATTTCTGACAGGAAGTCCTCTGGGAAGAGAATGGCATATTGGAGGGATATTTAATGTGGCTTCTCTTCTCTCCTGTACTTTGCTTGGGGTGACTAGTAGTCTGCATCCCCCGGTGGCCTGGTTTCCTGGTCTGCACACAGAAGTACCGTGTGTGTACTGAGAAGGGCTGCTGAAAGATTATGCTTTCTCTGAGCCCATTTTTGCAATTCTTTTCATGAACCAATTCAGAACCCTTAAATTCAGCTGAAAGAAGAAATCAATGTATGTTTTTGCAATTATTGATGCAGCATTTCGAATATCTTATCTGAAAACATAAGAAAATTTCCTGAGTTTTTACTCTTTCCATAATATAACCTGCTAATACCACATTTTACAGATGTGGAAGTAGAAAGTCAAAAAGATTACTTTCTCAAGGTCACATAACTCAGACTTTTACTAAGCAATCATATTTCGATAGCCACTATTATGCAGGGGTACCAAAAAGTCTATGTAATAAAACATCAACAATTATCTGAAACTATCAATCAAAAGTAATCTAATTCAGCTACAAGAGGATTTGGGGACAGAGAAGAAGAAAGAAATAATAGGCTTAAAAGCCTTATTCAATCTGATTGGATGTCTGTTAGTAGCTTCCCTAAGTAACAAAGTGTTTAATTTTCCATGTCATTTTGCTGATTTAAAAAAAAAAAAAACTTTATTCCTCAGGTATAAATTGACTACCAAATACTCCCTTCAGGAGGCAAAGTTTCCAAACATATATTCACCACTGATGTCTAAAATGTAAACTTGGTTGTAATCCATAAATTAAAGCAATAACTTGTTATTTGGGGCCGTTAAAAATATGCTATTCAGTAAAAAATAATAATAAAACTGCATATAAGAATTGATTGCTATTGCATCTACTATATCAGTAATTCTCCCAGGGAATTAAATAGTCTCCATGAGTGACTATTTTTGGCAATAAACTAACATTATGTCTAGTGTAGGAAATGAAACTATTTATGAAATAGCCTTCCTGTATCCCTGTCTTCTTAAACAGAGCATATGTGCTTCACACACATACATTTCCTTTAACCCTACCAACAGTTTCATATTAGATACACACATTTTTAAATAAGAAAATTGAGGCTCAGAAAGATAAAGTGTTTCCCCAAACCTGATGAAGCTTGTAAGCAAGAGAGCTGTCATTTAAAATGAACCCAAGTGTGATCTGATTGATATCTGACTGATATCAAAACTAAGACCTTTCCACCTCATAGCTCTGTGCTCTAATAAGACTACTGCAGATAAGAAAATAGTTATTTACCTTCAGATTATGTAGCCCCAGGCGCCTTTACTTTCAGAGTTCCCAGAATACTTTATAAAGCTCACTTACAAAACCACTATACCTTTTTATTAATTGTAAGATCCTGAGCTGCTGTTGTAAAGTGGACATTTACAATAACACTCAAAGGGACTGGAAATAATAAGCAAACCAAAAGCTACTATTATTATTTTGTTTTCTATTAGTGTGTGGACGCTAATCTCTCCATTTTGCTACTTCCAATTTTCTATCAGATTAATCAGGTTTATTAAGTCAGTAACTCTTTAACAAATGAAAATCCAGCATTTCTGAACTGGGATTTGCAAAGCACAATAAAGAAAGCACACAGCTTTCAGGACATTTCTTTCCCCATTGCTGAAAACTATACATACTTTTGTACTGCTGAATATCCCCCAAGTCACCCCCAACAATACTTCAAAGAAGTCGAAATGAATCCAACCATTGCAAACTCAAATTCAGCTTACACAAAGAACTGTCACTTAAGAGTATTATGTTGTCTTCCAGAGAAGACAGATGGAGAGAGAACAGGTCTGATGTGTGGCAAGACAGAGATAAACAAATAGGGCACGAACGGAATAAAAAATAATGAGGTGAGGAAGCTAAAATGGAGAAGAGATAGAAAACATGGAGGGGCAGCAAGATAATTTACAAAACTCTGAGAAAATTCCTTAGCATTCACTAGCCTAATAGGAGGTGGAACAGGGTGTTAACGGAGATTCCAGAGGCACAAGAACTGAATCACTTCCCCCACCAAAGTGAAATCTGATCTCAAAGGAAAAACTTCAACTCTATTTTCTGTCACCAACCAAGTAATCATACACAGTAACAATCATTAAGTCTGAGTCACTTTCCTTGTAACTAGCTTGTCAATAATATCCCGTAAGATAAAATGTGTGAAAGTATGGAGAAAATGAAAAGTGCCGTACGAGCATTACGCATTATTATTATCAGCATCAGTATGGTTAACTGATATTGTCCTAATTTTAAGAAAATTAGCAAAAGGGCGCCTGGGTGGCTCAGTCGGTTAAATTTCTAACTTCTGATTTGGGCTCAGGTTATTTTCTCACAGTTCGTAGGTTCAAGCTCCGCATCAGTTCTGTGCTGATAGCATGGAGACTGCTTGGGATTCTCTCTCTCTCCCTCTTGTCCTCCCCTGCTTGTGTGCATGTGCACTCTCTCTCTCTCAAAATAAATAAGTAAACATTTTAAAAAAAACAAGAAAATCAAAGCAAAAAAATCTATCCGTATATGTGTGTGTGTGTGTGTGTGTGTGTGTGGATATACACACACAGATACACACAGCATTATTTCACCAAGTTTTAGCCACACACTTATGTTCCCCTAAACAGATTTAGCATGAAATATTTGCACAGGATCCTTCCATTCTCAAATAAATAGGCACTCTCACATCTTATTTTGTATTCATAATTTTGTTACGTTTTTATTCAAGAGGGCCTCCCAAAGTCTACAAATTGTAAGCCCCCACAATCTGTATCTGCCTCTATCAGATGGACAGATACCTAACTTCTGAGCTCTCGATTTAGTGGAAAATAGTTAAATAACTACACTGCAATGGGATATGCTAAATTCTGTGAGAGTACACTGGAATCCAATGCTCTCAGCATGCAGACTGAGTAAGTAACAGCAATGGAAGTTGACTCGCAATGTTTCTAATTTGGGAAACCAAGAAATATTGGGACATCGTTAGCTTAAACAGCAGAAAGAGAATCGTCTTCTATTTTTTAGAGGAAGGGGCGGAAATACACTCCTGTGAACATAACCAGTTTGAAATGTTTCTAGAAAATAGGAAACATTAGAATTTAAGCTCTATGAGGGCAGGAATTTTTGTTGTTCCTGCTGTTGTTTTCGTGGTAGTGGTGGTCCCTTCTTTTCTCAGGGCTATATCCCCAGAACCACAAACAGTGGTGGGCTTGGATTAGGCACTAACTAAATATTTGTTGAAAGAATGAATCAACTACATATGTGCATCTATGGAGAAAAGAACTTGGAAGACCTAAGAGTAGGTGATCACTAGCCTCTGGGTGCCGCTGAAGATAAAAGACATTAGTCAAGAAGTAGGTAGGGATTAACAAGGAGAGAGAACTAAAGTTGGAACCCTGGGGAACATGAACATTTTAAAATATAACTCAATATATAAGAATTATTTTAGTGGTAAAAATCAACTAGAAATAAAGACCCTTCAACAAGAAAGTGAACGAGGATGTTCAAGGAGGAAGGGAGGAAGGAAGGAAGGAAGGAAGGGAGAGAGGGAGGGAGGAAGGCAGGCAGGCAGGCAGGCCGGCCAAGTGGCCGGCCCTTCATGCTCTATCACTCTAAGTACCATATGCATAAAGCACCGACTATGGCCAACACACTAGGCAAGGTTATTTGTGATACTGATATAAAATAAAGCTTATTTGACCTCACTTTGGTTCCTAGACCAATGTGAAAACAAATTACTTACAGAAGATAACTTTAATAAGATCAAATTAAAAACAGGGTGAGATCAAAGTATTTTTTTAAGCAAACTCCACACCCAACGTGGGACTCAAACTCACAACCCTAAGATCAAGAGTTGCATGCTCTACCACTGAGCCAGCCAGGTGCCCCAAATCAAAATATCTTAGACATCAACAATCATCTGTGAGGTAAATTAAAAATCCTAGCAGAACTGGGGCACCCAGGTGGCTCAGTTGGTTAAGTATTCCACTTCGGCTCAGGTCATGATCTCATGGTTGGTGAGGTTGATCCCCACATCGGGTGAGCCTGAGACCCACTTCAGGCTCCGTGCTGACAGTGTGGAGCCTGCGTGAGATTCTCTCTCTCCCTCTCTCCCTCTCTCTCTCCCCCTCCCTCTCTCTCTCTGCCCCTCGCTCACTCACGCCCATTCTCTCTCAAATAAATAAAAATCCTAGTAAAATCTTTATTTCTTCAAAAACGAAATAAAGTCTACATATACAGAAAAGAATATATTTAAAAAATATAAAATCAGCTATAATCCTCTCTTATTCACCTCCAAACCAAAACAAATTCACCTTCAGATAATTTGTTAATTGAATATGTATACAGTCAAGAGGAAAACAAAATTTGTTCATAATAATAAAAGCAATGTATTACATAATTGGAACTAAAGAATGGCTGGAGAGAACCTTGTATTGCTCTGACACCAAAGAGATGTCATGGTCTAAATCAGCAGATAAGCCTGTCAGTGGTAGTCTACACTGCTGAGAATACACTGAGGAAAGTCAGCAAAAGAGATGACAATTTACATCTTGCTGGCAAGATTACAGGTATTTCAGATTAGGGAAAATTATACAAAGAAATCCAAATTCATATGAACCTATCCAAACATGAAACTTAGCCATGTAAGATAAATAAGCATGGACCAATTCAACCCCCTAATTACTAATTGACAGAAAACTGTTAACAGGCTACGCTATTTAGTTACTACATATAATTCCACAGGACTCACTAGGGCCATCCTGACAACTGGTATTTTCTCTCTGAAAACATTTTAAGAGGTCTTATTTTCTCTCAATAAACATGACTATTTGCTTCTTAATTAACTCAACCACAATTTAACTACATTCATTAACAGTCTTTTACTATGGTACTCAAAAGACTGTTAACATTAAGATTATAAACCAACTTTTACTTTTGTAATAACCCAGAGAACACATCTGCCTTAAATGTTTGAGTTTTGTTTTGCTTTGCTTTTGCCACTTAATTTCAATTAAGTGACTAAAATTAAGAGACAAACATATAAATGTTAAAAGCGGCCCCCAAAATCCGAGTGATGCCAACAAGAACAACATGTTTTCACAATTTAATGATCATCCTCTCTCCAATTCTTGGTACCTTTGACGATGTTAGTTGTAACATGTACTGAATGGCAATTATTTAGACAATTTAGGCACCAAATTACAACTTAGCAAATTTACTATATGATCGTCACATAAATCTATCCCAAGAAATCACAAATAAATTCATCAAAAACTATAAAAACTTCAGAAACATATGCAAATAAGTCAGGAGAATTAGGCAAGCAGTATTTTAGTATATGTGCTGCCGAAGCGAGCACAAGGCAAGCAGTATTAAAGTTTTGAGCTCAATACTGAAACTGACTTCACAAAGTAGGATACATAGGCTTGTGGAAAGCCTCAATACTCACGTGACCTTTTTTTTTTTACTTGATATCCTTAAAGACTAGAAAAATTTTAAATCTCTATTTTACAATTGTTAGGTTTTTTTTACAAAATATGTAATTTACATATTTTGAAATCTCAAGTAATCTTATATAGGGGCATTTAAATTTTAAGTTTATCCAAAGGAGGCATGAATTTAAGAGTCAGTAATACTGTCAAATACAAAAGTCTAACAAAACAAAGTCAAAACGAACAACAAATACAACACAATGAATAAAGTGCAGGAGAATTCTAAACTATTTTTTTTAAGTTTATTTATTTGGAGAGAGAGCAAAAGCTTAAGCACCTGAGCAGGGGAGGGGCAGAGAGCAAGGGAGAGAATGGATCCTAAGCAGGCCCCCCACTGTCAGCGTGAAGCCCAAAGAAACCCTAAAATCTTGACCTGAGCAGAAATCAAGAGTCAGACCCTTAACTGACAGAGCCACCCAGGCAACCCGAAACTATTTCTTTAAAAAAAACCTCTGAATGGTATATCCATTCAGTAAGATGAACTAGTACTCAGCAATAAACAGTATTAAACTATGAAGAGAGGCAACATGGATGAATCCCAAAACACACAGCAAAAGAAGTCACATAAAATGAGAGAATATCTTGTATGACTGCATTTATTTAAAACTCTAGAGAATGCAAACTACTCTGTACTGACAGAAAGATCACTGGTTATAGGAGATGGGTAGGTAGGGGGGACAGGGAAGTTTTATAAAGGGCCATGAGGAAACTTTTGAGGGTAACGAATATGTTCACTATCTTGATTATGGGGATAGTTACACGGGGCCAAAATTCAACAAACTGCACTTTCAATACATGAAGTTTGTCACGTCAATTACAAATTACACATCAATAAGAAGGAACTAATGTAATGAATGCTCTGTCCATAAAAAACAAAGGCCAGTTTCTCAGTGAAAACCAGAAAAAGAAAACAAGTGGCCTCTGGCTTCCTCAAATGGCAGTTTCTCTTTCTTCCCAAACATCAAATTACCACAATAACACTTAGACTCACACAACAGCCTCCTACATGTCCTCCCTCCTTACCCTAAACCAGTCCATTCTTCAAGGTCACCACCAGTGTATAGCCTAAGGTCTCTTTAAGAAGTTTGTTATGTGCTGAACTGTGTCCTTCTTCCCACTGCCCCAAAATTCACGTGTTGAAGTCCTAACCTCCCATACCTCAGAATGTCCTTGTATTTGGAGACAGGGTCTGTAAAGAGGTAAAATTAAATGACATCATTGGGGCTCCCCTAATCCAGTATGACTGGGAGACACAGGGAGAAGATGGCCATCTACAAACTGCCAGGAAGCAATCCTATGTTGATCTCCAATTTCTTTGAAATCCTGTAACTTTAACATGTGTAAAACTTTCTTATTCTTTCCTTTCTTTGTGTGACTACTTTTTCGACCAAGACAGTAAGCTTCTAGAGCAGTATCTTTTTTGACGTTCTCCTCAGTGCTTAACCCAATGCAACATGCATCCTAGTCCATCTATTATTATCTACTGAACAAATAACTACCTCAGATCTTCCCAGAAAATATTTCACAGGAAGACAATGGATTATTTAAGTAGAAGTAGTTCTTCATCTCCTTATTCGCCCACACAGAACCCCACTATAATTATTTAACCATAGTATATCAACTTTACCATACTAACCCTAATTTACAAGAGAAAATAACACCTTTCTTGTTATAAATAAGGGGTTGATAATGTACATAACAATGTAACAGTACCAAATGAATTCCTGCTTTAGGCCAAATGTACTTTAAAAGCACATACAGCTGTTTGGGAAATACAACGATGATAAAATATATCATCAGTCATATGTCCCACTAAGAATTCTATGGGAAGTTTTCTGCCTCTTCATTTTGAAGTACAGGATCTCTCTCTGGCAGATGTGTTGTTTGCTCAAGCATGTATGGGGACATTTCCAGTCCAACACATCAACTTTGCTTCAAGATATTTTATGAAATTCATCAAGTACTTTGTACATATTATAAATGTACAAAGTGGAACCAACCTGCAACTCAACCTAAGAGAGTCAGGTTAAGATCTCAGACTTGGAATGTAATCTGAACAAAATAATCTGCCTTTAACTCAGGGCAGTTAGTTATCTTCTGTACAATTCACTGCTGAATGCCAGCTTCTAAATCCCTTAATCTTAACTCTAGACAATGGGTCCACTTCTTCATTTGTAAGGCAGAGCCTCCACACGCCAGCAGCTAATGGGTAAAAGCCTGAATCAATGCAAACTTACATTTCAAGGATTTCCACAAATCTCTGAGTACTCCCACCTTTCAGTGAGACAGTAAACTCTAGAGACAGCCTCCACTCCTTCATGATATATGTGCATTTCAAAGGTATCTGAAATGCAAAGAAGTCTTTAACGGTCAAACAGGGCAATGTCTATGTAACAGGAATTTGGAGCACACTAAAAGCTGCAACTGACATCTTTCCCTGCCTAAGTCAAAAGCAACAGGCTCAGGCAATAAAAGGAAGAAGTATGGTAAAGCGAGAAAGAAAACCAGAAACGAGACATGGGAAATGGAAAGAAGAAAGACCAATGGGAGCCACAAAAAAAAAAAAAAAAGAAGAAGAAGAAGAAGAAGAAGAAGAAGAAGAAGAAGAAGAAGGAGGAGGAACACGTGTTAGAGGCATGTACACATATGATCAATCTCTTAGTAATACTGAGAATAAACTTCATCATTTTTTGTTTCAGCAAATGTTTGGGAAGGAGGAGTGAAGAGTCGACCTCCCCAACAAACTGGCTTTGTCTCAAGTGGTAACTTCCCTACAAAAAGGAATCTATGATGCCCCCCAGCCTCTGCTGGTCTCTACCTAAAAACACAAAACTATAATTTCAACCTGCTCAGGTAGCAGGGCAGTAAGATGTCACTCGTACTAACTGCAGAACACCCTGATAATTTGGCTATCTATATTAAAGTAACTACGCACACAATTTTTGCCAATCAGAAAACCCACTGTATTCTAGATTCTGACCCAGAGCAATACTGAAAGGTTAAGAAATCTTTTTGAGAGTGAAACTTGGAAATGAAAAAAATCCAACACATTAACTTAATTTGACTGTTGAGGAAAAGTCAGACAGTTCAAGGGATACCAGAAACAGAGCACGAGAGGCAATGAGATTAGACAATGTACCCATCACAAGAGGGAGCATTTAAGCAATACTTTTAAAGGCTGCTCTGCGTTGACACTTTTTTCTGTAAAGAGTAAATATTTCATACTTTGAAGGTTATACATCTATGTCTCAACTATGCAACTACTCAACTCTCCCACTGCTGCTTTGAAAACAGCCACAGACAGTAAAAAATCACCATACACGACTGGAATGAGTGAGGCTGCGTGCCAATAAAACTTTACTTATGCACATTAAGATTTGGTTTTCACATAATTTTCACATGACATATTATTCTTTTGATTTTAATTTTCAACCATTTAAAAACGTACAAACGATTTCTAACTCCTACACTTTATGGGTAAAAACAGGCTGCTGCTGGCCACTGTGGCCTATGGCCCTTAAGTTAGAGACCTCAGCTTTAAAAGACCCTATTATGAACTCAGGGCAGAGATAGAGCCCAATCCAGATAGACCTGCCCATTTGCAAACTAGCTTATTAGCTAGCTGGAAATCTGAGGATCCTTGACAAGACTATCCTCACCACTCTCTAACCCTCTCAGCCCCTCTTTCAGGCAAGAGCACAGGTGCACCCATCCAGAGTTTTGCATTGAATTAGAAGTTCAAACCTAAGAACTTGGAAGTTTTGTCGGTTTTTTACATGTACCAGGCGCTAAAGCATGTATTATACAAATTTAGCTGACTCGACCCTCTAAAAAGGTTCATTGTAGTCACCTATACCCGCATTCAACATATAAAAACTCCCAAGCCCCAAACCATAATCTCATAAGTTTTTAAGATAATGCCCCCCCCTTCCATAAAAGGTAACCTAAATGAGCGATGTCTAGGGAAACACAAAAGGTATATTTACACCACGGCTGTGCACCAAAGCTGGATGACAGCATCTAGACACTTTTCAGATCCTTCCTCTCTGGACATCTAAGGAATATGGAGAGTATTCTTTCTAGGCTGAAGTCATGGTCCTCTTATCTGATGCTACCAAAGAAACCCTAGCCACCGGCACCCTCCCCACACAAGGCATGTAGCGCCCACGCCCGGGTTCTTCGCAAGCTGAGCAAGCTCTGCAAGCCCCGCCCGCTTGGATGGAGACGTCCAGCCGCCCCCGACTCGCCCCCAGCCACTGCGCAGCGGCGCCCACCCCCCAGTTCCCCGCTGTCGCCTGGCCCCTCCTACGTTAGGCAGTCCCAGCCTGAATTCCCATGTGATCTGCAGGAAAGAATAGCCTGGCCTTTGGGCCTCCGCAAGGAACGCAAGCAAAAATGTACACCATCACCACCCCCGACACACACACACACACACACACACACACACACACACACACACACACAACTTCCAAGACACAAAGCATCTCCCGAACCGCGCTTCCCGAGAAACATCCGGCTAGGAATCGCAGACAAAGGGGCCCCAAAGACGCGGGGTAGAGAAAGAGGGTGGCGAGAGCAAACTGATCCCACCATGGGCGGGGGGGGCGGCGGATGAAAGGGCACACGATCCGCGGGGGGTTGGGGCGGGTACCAATTAACGGAGCTCTGGGGTCCCGACGACTAGGCTGGAGACGCCACTCTGGGGGGCCTTTCTCCCCACCCGCTACCCGCCTGGCACAGCATAACGCTAGAGGGGACGTCCGGCCTGGACCGTGGCCACACCAGCGGCGAGCAACAGGCTCCCGCGCCCCCCCCCGCCCCCCCCCGAGCACTGGCTCGCGCGCCAGGCCCGCCGTTCCCCTTCCTGGCACCATCCTCGGGCCCCTCCAGGCGAAGAAAACGAAAAAAAACTTTTAAACCGTTTAGAGTAAGCGAGGGCAAAGAGGGGGGTGGGAGGGCTGAAAGGACTGGGACTAGCGCTCGGGGGCCATGCAAACAGCGAAGGAAACTTCCAGACCCCATCCTTTTAAAGAGCCGGAGGAGCCGCGGCTTCCCGGTACGGCCCGGCCGCGCGGGGTGGGGCGAGTGCACCCCGCCCGCCGCCCGCCCCGCGCGCGGAGCCCCCGGCGCCCGCGCACCTTCCCGGCCGGCGCGCGCGCGCAGACGCGGGGGCGCGCTCCGGCCTCCGGGCCCGGGCCCCGGCGCCGCTTACCCGGCTAGCGGCGGCCGCCGCGGGCGGGGACGCGGAGCGGGAGGAGGGCTGGGGAGCCGGGGTCGCCGGGGACTCGGGTGCCTCGCCTCGCTCGCGCTCGCCCTCTTCTCTGCTGAAGTAACGGCCCGGCGGGGAGCTCCGGGATAAATGCGCACAGAAACTCACGCGCGACCGAGAAACTTAATCCCGCCCGGCCGGCGGCGGCCCGACGCCAGTCTCGCGCTCCGCCGCGCCCCCCCCCCCCTCCCGCGCGCGCCGCACTTGCGCCGACCGGGACTGCCGAGGAGGAGGCGGCGGTGGCGGCGGCGGCGGCGAGGCCGGAGCTGCCGGGGCTGCGTGACGCCTGCGGCCGGCGGGGCGGCGGGCGCGCCTCGGCCAATCAGGGGGCGCGGCCCAGCCCGCCGGTCCTGGGGTGCGGGGAGTGGGTTCCGTGCGGTTGCCTGGGGAAATACGGAGCGCCCCGTTAGATGGGAATATCCAATAACAAGGAATAATTATTTTGGTCAAGTGTGGCCCGTGCAATGTTTGGGACATACGAAACATTTATACTAAAAAATTATTCATTGTTTATCTGAAATTCGAATTTAGCTGGTCGGCCTGTATTGTCGTTTCTAAGTCTGGCAACCTGTGGGAACCGGTAGCCTGTATTTATAGTTTGAGGTCTTAATTTTGTTTTTTATTTTTATATTTTATTACGTGGACTGCCTTGTGGATGCCTTCTATATGGGTAGCTTAGGTAAGTGGTATGGGATGGTGAAGAGAAGCGCTTTAATGAGGCATGGGGCGCGGAGACGAATAATCTCACATTCTAACTTTCAGAACTTGGTGTGCTTCTTAGACATCCAATTAACAGACAAAAGCAGTAAACATCAAAGAAGGGGTCAGAATCGCACGGTGCCAGGAAAAAAACCTACTCATTTCTATTTTGTGCCATTAAAGGATGTTTCTGATACCCTCAATTCCTGAGTCCCGGGACCTTGGGACCTTTCTTGGAAGAAAATTGCTCCTTGTCTGCAAACATAAATCTAATATTAGGGCATACATCAAAGATACTCAGAAGTCCAATTTAAAATATTTACAAGAATTTCTTTTAATATCCTGAATTAAAAATTCCGATTTCTTTGACAAACTTGTAATTTTTTTTCTTTTTGGTCTACTAAAAATAGTCCATTGTATTTCTCCAGTATTCACCAAATATTTAAGGGGAAATACAATTTTTAAAACATACAGAGCTGCAGAGGGAGACTGATTTGAGCTATGTTTAATGAATAAGGTTCGAATTAGATCATTTGCCTGCAAATGACTGGGAGTAAAATGAACTCAAGTGCCCTGGGTGGAGGAAGTGTCCTTGGCCCAAGACCCATTGTGCCAAAAGTCGGCATCAGCGTATATTTGCCCACTAGCGAATTAAAAACACTGACTAAATTTCTTCAGCATCTGTGGATATCCATCTCCTCTGGGTCGTTTGAAAATGAAAGTGAAGTTAGGATTGAAGGGAAAACTCATCCCTTATATCTTCAACCCTTATATCTGCAACATCTCTGTGTTGCATAATCTTTCAATCAGCACGCTCAAATCTCATCTTGAGAGAGAGAGAAAGACAGGCAGACAAAAACATTACTCTCCAGCCCATCTCTCTTCAGTTACATTTTCTCTTTCCTTCGCTATTAGATTTCTTGACATCAGCTAACTGCATCCTGCCTTCTTGCCCCATCAACTGCACTGAAAGGGCTTTTGCTGGACACCAATAACCTTCCATTACCTAAGCCCAATGGGTATGTTTCTCTCGTCATATTTCTTGTCCTCTCAGGTGCATTTATAACTGTTGAACCCTCTCTTGAAGTATTACCCCCCACCTCGTGATTCCAAAAAAACCAACTCTTTCGCTCCTTCTTATTCAGGGGCAGGTGTGTGGGACCTGAAGCTTATATAATTTGCGGCTCTGCTTTAAGAAAAGAAAACCAAATATATCTTTCTTTTGAAAACTTTACAGACATATGTGACCATGCAAACACATTGCAAACGTTCTCCTAGGCAAGAGAAAGACCCAGAATCCTTTTTATAAAGTTTTATTTAAGTTTTATTTATCTCTACCCCTCGTGTGGAGCTCAAACTCATGACCCTGAGCTTAAGAGCCGCATGCACTTCTGACTGAACCAGTCCAGCACCTCTGAGAAAGACCCAGAATCTTAGGCTTCATTAGCTTCAGAGTAGATCTGCTTCTGACCTCGGGCCGCTCTTCAATCTCCGTTGCCAACTAACCTCCTCTCCCTAACCTTATATGCTGGAGTTCCTCAAGATTCAGTTACTGGTCCTACGTAAGTAAGTTGATTTTCCCCTTCAGCTTATCATCTATTGGTCAAAGGTTCCTAAATTTTTACTTCAATCTAGCTTTCTCTATGTATCTGAGTGTTTACTTGACTTCCCTGTTTGCCTGTCTCAAACCTACATTATCCAAAATGGAACCGTGATATTTCTGCTCAACCTTGGTCATCTTTCACAGTTCAGTGTCTCAGTGAATGGACCTACCATGGATGTTATTCAGATTCCCACAAATTAGTATAAACCCACTGTGCTACATTCCCCTTGTATTCTATTGCTTCATAGTATTTGTCCTACTTTGTAATTATATAGTTAGTTTTACAATTGCCTATGCAGTGGCTTTATGCCCCCTTAGGCCACAAACCCCAGGACAGCAGGGACCAGGTCACTGTTTCATCCTCAGAGACCAGCAAAAGGTTTCACAACTGGTTAATGTTCAAATGACATAGACAAATATATGACTGCAAGAATGAATGATTCATCTACCGTACTTCTGTGTTCTCGCCATAGACTCATCTCAAGGCATCCCTTTTGGAAAGGATTCTCTTATTGCTTACAAATTCTGAAGGATTCCTCTTCTTTGAATAGTAAAGCATTGCCATTTGTCATTTTCCAAATCTGGTCATTCTCAAAGGCAAAGGAAATAAGTACATGAAATGCTAACCGCTAGGAAAGTACAGGAAGGGAACAAATCTGAATACTGCAGGTATTCTGAGGGTCTTAAAAGGTAAAATGACATCTGTTCTATTGAACTCTAGGGGAAAAGCCCTTATTAGAGGGTAAGATTAAGGAATTTCCCTTTCTGATTTAATGCAAGTATATAAATGAGATTAAAACAAAGGATTCTACCTCGTTCCAAAAGACACTGTTGCTCTGGTCTCATTTTGCAAAGCGAATCCTACAGGCCCACTTTAAAAAGTGATATATCAGAGGACAACAGGCATCTTGTTTAGGTCAGTTCTTCCATAAAATTATCTAGCATTTGGGGATGATTTCATCTGGGAGCTTCCCCTTTTGAAGTTAACCCATACAGTTATAGCTCTTTTGTCCTCTGCTTGTTCTAAGCCAGAGGGACCAAGATTTTCTACAAGAAGCAAGGCACTGTGGTGTATTGCTCTGATTTAAAAAAAAATCAAGAGGTTCAAGCAAAACCTTACAGAGAAACCCAAATTATAGAGTAGATGAAATAGAGCCGCACTTCTCTATGAGGTGGGTTGAAACGCATCGCAAGCATATAGATCAATAATTCTAGTTTGTGTAGATCACAGCCTCTGGGATCTGAAGATGAGGGAATTAGGAATGCTGTGTGCATCCCAAGTGTATCTTCAGTGAGGCATTCTCCACACCAACTTGTTTTTCTCAAATCTGAGTAATCTTCAGACCATTTTTATATGGAAAACGATTTGGGGGACTTCCAGGATTGATTTAAATTATTTTTTATTATAATTTAATAATCACAAGCATAAATGAAGTACATAATATCATTTTACATTTGTTGCCCCTCTGTAACTCTAAAACTGGTGAAAGGCACAAGTTGTCTGCTCAAAATCTTTAATGTCTGCTAGGAGGATAGATCATGGACATTCAATTATTTTTTTGTTTTAATTTGTTTTTAATGTTTATTTATTTTTGAGAGAAAGAGAAAGAGAGAAAGACCGAGTGTGAGTGGGGATGGGGCAGAGAGAGAGGGAGACACAGAATTCGAAGCAGGCTCCAGGCTCTGAGCTGTCAGCACAGAGCTCGACACGGGGCTCCAACCCACAAAACCCTGAGATCATGACCTGAGCCAAAGCTGGACGTGCAACTGACTGAGCCACCCAGGTGCCCCATGGACATTCAATTCTTGGTTCATGAAGATACAGAGGAAGGACCCTTTTAGTTGCCTTTCAAGCACACAGTCTCTGTTCCACCTTCCTACAGGCGGATAGCCTTGGTGCGCAAGACGGGCATCTCTCACTGGGAGGTGTTTCTGCAGGACTCCAGGTCAATGCTTTATATGAACCAAATCCTTTCCCCAGGACTAAATGACTCTGGAGAAATTCTAAGTGTGGGACAGTGGACTATTTCCACTCTAACTCTGATTAATGTTTCATTTAAGAGCAAAGAGGGTATCATGTGTGCATCATCCTCTGCCTAAAGCTTATCCACTACATAACAGATACGCATTTCTGATTTGTTACAGTTTGCAGAAAGATTTTTTTTTCTGTCCACTGGCTGACTGATTTAATGGGTTCAGTTGGCCTCTAGTTTCTCAAATAAAAGAAGAGATTTTTTTTTCAGTCTGTTTAATGTTAGAAAAACATAGACCATTTTAAACAATCTTTGGCTTGTTTTCACCATTGGAAACAGACAAGATTGAAAGAGAAGAATATGAAGAAGACAGGAAAGAATGTTAGCATAATAAATATATATGTGTCTAGGAGAAAGCCATTAGGAGGAGGGAATGGCTAAGAAAGAATTCCAGGCATGAGAAAAATGCAAAATTATATCTCTTTTGAGAACATGTAGAAAAATCTGTCTCTCTTCATGTAACAACTGTTTATAGAAGATTAGAGGCAGTGAAATCTACAGTGTGTCTGATTGGGTCTCATATCTCTAAGGAAGAAAGAAAGGGCACTAGGAGGTCATGACCATCTGACCTTGAGTTAATTTGCTTTTATACCCACAGAATTCCGGCGCAATGAGGAAATCCTGGGCAAAAACATTGGAACTGGGTTATTTTGGGGGTAGATACATCCAAACACTGTTCCAGAATCTGACTCAACTTCATGCAAACTTGAATGACATTTTAGAATCTCTCTCCTACAAAATATGACTGTAAGTCAAATATCCAAACAGAGGTCAAGAAAAATAAGCAATGAATAAGCAGTTAACAGTAATGAAAACAATTTGTTCAAGTTGCACAGTGTCTTTTAGGTAATAACCCTCTATGTTCTATAAGAATAGAGAAAAAAAAAAACAACTGAGCTTTCGAGATGACCATTGTGTGACTGGATCACATATTACCTGAAGTCTGCCCCATCTCTTGAGTTTGCACTTAGATGAGCCAAAAAGTCTCCTCTAGTTCTTAAAGTAGCTTGTATTGGGTTTTCTGTTATTTGCAACTAAAATCACTTAAGCTTATGAAATATCCATATTAAGCCATTCACAGTGAGCTAGACAGGTACTTTCAAGTGTCAAAGAACACACTGAGATTACCTCAACTGAAAGGAGTTTGTTAAAGAATAGCTAGGATCGTGAAGAAGACAAGAGTCTCCATAGGTGAAATGTGACATCTTTCTGGTCGTACCACAAGCACACAGAGAGAAAGGGGAGGTCAGTTCAGAGGATCCAGCTCTTAAGTTCTAGTTTTCTTGGAGTTTTTGCCCTTCTACCATAATTATGATTTAGCACAGCCTTGTTTCTATTTACCTTGTTTTCCTTCTGCCTCTAACAATGTTTGCTTAAATTGGTTCCTTGAAAATCTGGTGATTCTTCATATTCTGTTTTATTTAACAATGAGGCAATGCAGCTCTTGTGTTCTGTACCCACAGTAAGGCTTGTTGACATATATGTTTCCTTTTTTTTAATAATTTTTTTCATGTTTATTTTTGAGAGAGAGAGACATACACACAGAGTGTGAGCAGGGGAGGGGTAGAGAGAGGGAGACAGAATCTGAGGCAGGCTCCAGGCTCTAAGCTGTCAGCACAGAGCCTGACGTGAGGCTCGAACTCATGAACCCCTGAAATCATGACCTGAGACAAAGTCGGGTGCTTAACAGACTGAGCCACCCAGGAGCCCCATGTATGTTTCACTTTTAAGGGAGCAGCATTACATTCAGGAGCCCTGAAATTTCAGAAAAAGAAGTCTTTGCTCAGATCCATTTGATGATTTAAAGAGGATGTTTTTAGGTGTTTGAGAAATAGACCCCTGGCTGCCAGGAGTTCTGTATGGTAGCTGCCCATGTGTATATATGCATATGTGTGCACATATTTATTTGTGTGTGTGTGTGTGTGTGCACGCCTGTCTATATGCATGTATATGGTAGTGTGAATGTCAGGGTTTTTAAAAATATTTTTTATTTAGAGAGAGACAAAGAGAGAGAACACACAGGAAGAGCAGAGAGAGAAGGAGAGAGAATCCCAAGCAGGCTCTGCACTGTGAGTGTGGAGGCCAACGTGGGTTCGAACTCATGAACCGTGAGATCTCGACCTGAGCCAAAATCAAGAGTCAGACACTCAACCGAGTGAGCCACCCAGGCACCCCAGTAATGTCATTTGTTTTAATCCCCATGTTTTGTACCTGACATTTTATTTCAACTCTCCATTATATGTGACATTTCAATATCCACAGCTTTTCTGCAGCTTAGTACATGGATTGCTTCCCTCCATAGCTGTAGTATTTTAGGCCTTAGGGCAGTGCTTCTCAAACTATTTGTGAAGATTTCTTATTTATTTATTTATTTATTTATTTATTTATTTATTTATGCTTTCTGCTTCTAATTTCCAAAGTATCACTGACCAATGCACCTTAAATGAATTACGAATGATTAGATGCGTAGATGTTGGGTCAATGTCCAATTGTTCTAAAGAGCTTGAAAGAAATGTTTAATTTCTTTGTGGACCAGGCTACCCACAAAGCAATTCTCCAGGGCCCTGTTACTCCAACTATGGTCAATAAACCAGAAACATCTGCATCTCTTTGGAACTGGTTAGAAATGCAGAATCCCAGTCATCACCCGAGACAGCTAAATTAGAATCTTCATTTTAACTCGATGTCCAGGTGATTTGTACACATGTTAAAGATTGTAGAGAATTTCTACTCTTTCATCTGTTTTTTGTCTTCCAGGAATGTACCACTTATATCTTTATGCAGAAAGGTTCATTTTTTTTTTTCTGAGTTTCAGATTGCTGGCATCTTTTTGTCTTTTCCTCATTCATGCCACTGATCAAATATCACCTCTGCGGAGAAGGCTTCTTTGGCTCTCCAATAAAATTAGCAGCCCCTTCCACATCACATTACCTTGTACTATATTCTTTACATTATTTATAGCTATCTAAAATTATTGCTGACTCTGCCTGCCCCACCCCCTCCCCTGCACTCAGCCCAGCTAGAATGTAAGCTCAATGAGAGCAGAGATCTGTCTCATTTCCTGTCCTTTACCCAGTGCCAGCTCCCTGCCTGCTTGGGGGTAGGACTCAGCACTGCTTACACTGTGCTCCAGTTAATTTCATGACTCTGCTCGCCCCTGGCTCCTACTGCCTCACCCTTTCTGTCTATAGCTTCCTCTGTGTGTCCCTCTGAATTTGTAGCAGAAAGCCCAACCCAAACTGGCTTATAAAAAAACAAGGATGCTGGCGTAAGTAACTGGAAAGGTCCGCAGTAAATGCAGTGGTCAGACCCAGTTCCCTCAGGGCTCCGGCCCTCTTACCCTCCAACTTTTTCAGCCTGTGCATTCTCCATGTGCCAGCTTCCTGTTCATGTTGGCGGCTGGAGGACCAGCGTCCTGGCTCTCACGTTCTCATGGAGTGCGACCCAGAGACCACGTTGCTCTCTCTCTCGAGGTAAGGAGACTTCTGTCCCCCAAACCTCCCGCAACCTTCCTCCAACGTTCCTTCGACTGATTTGGATCACAGGCCCATTCTAATACATATACACATATAGAGTGGTATAATTACAAACGTTAAAATGTATAGATTTAAAGGTAATTTCTTTAAGTTTTGACAATTATATGCATCCACATAGACACCATCAAACCAAGATGTAGAATATTTCCAACGCCTGGAAAGTTGCTTGTGTCCTGACCTTTCCAGTCAGTCCCGTTAGTAACAGCACCCTGCTGAGCCATACTGGACTTGGAAACAAAGAACAATCGGGAATATCGAACCTGTCTTTATGTAATATATTGATGTTTTATTCATCATTTACATTAATTTTTAAGAAATATATTGCGTTTAAATATGGTTTATCTTGGGGCGCCTGGGTGGCTCAGTCGGTTAGGCAGCCGACTTCGGCTCAGGTCATGATCTCGCGGTCTGTGAGTTCGAGCCCCGTGTCGGGCTCTGTGCTGACAGCTCAGAGCCTGGTGCCTGCTTCGGATTCTGTATCTCCCTCTCTCTGACCCTCCCTCGTTCATGCTCTGTCTCTCTCTGTCTCAAAAATAAACATAAAAAAAGATTTAAATATGGTTTATCTTTTTTTTTTTTAATTTTTTTTCAACGTTTATTTATTTTTGGGACAGAGAGAGACAGAGCATGAACGGGGGAGGGGCAGAGAGAGAGCGAGACACAGAATCGGAAACAGGCTCCAGGCTCTGAGCCATCAGCCCAGAGCCTGATGCGGGGCTCGAACTCACAGACCGCGAGATCGTGACCTGGCTGAAGTCGGACGCTTAACCGACTGCGCCACCCAGGCGCCCCTTAAATATGGTTTATCTTAATTACTCGTTGTTGTTGTTGTTGTTTAATGTCCTCTGTCTTAAATCTTGGCCCAAGGCCAGCGCACACACCTTACATGAGTCTCCCTAGTGGCTGCCCTGCAGTCAGAGAACCTCTGTTTCTGTCTGTCTCTTGTTTCTTTCTTTTTTTTAATGTTCATTTATTTTGGAGAAAGAGAGAGAGCACGTGCGTACACGCATAAGCGGGGGAGGGGCAGAGAGGGAGGGAGACACAGAATCCGAAGCAGGCTCCAGGCTCTGAGCTGTCAGCACAGAGCCAGACTTGGGGCTTGAACTCACGCACCATGAGATCATGACCTGAGCAGAAGTCGGATGCCAGTCAACTGAGCCACCCAGGAGCCCTTTGTCTCTTTTTTTAATATGATAACTACATGCGATTTCTCCACATGATATCTTCTATATAGCTGAGCTGTTTACATGGTAGCTAAAGGCTTCCAGAGTAAGTGCCCAAGAGAGCCACAGGCCAGCTGTATTCCTTACCTGATTTAACCTTGGAAGTCACCCAAGGCAACTAACTTCTGCCATATTTCATTCATCACAACAGTCACAAAGTCTCACCAAGTACAAGGAGAGGGAACATAGACTCTGTCTCTTGACAGAAGGAGTATCAAAGAATTTTCAGATGTATTTTTAAACCCTGGATCCCATTGCTTTTGTGGCCAATTTTGGATTATAGTGAATAACCCTTATTTTTGAGTATTAAAAATTCCTATCCAAACGACTTTTTTTTAAAATTCATCTTCCTTTCAATTCAAAGTGTCTCCTCTTTATACCCAAGTTTAATTGGATATTGTTGGTTTCATTCACTCCTTCCTCTCCATTCACTCACTCACTGCTATTTCTGTCCCATCCAAATTAAGAGTAAGAAGCTGAGACTAAGATGAAAAGGAATGAAAACATCTTTTTACTTGGCCGAATGTTGAAACCAATCTCCAAGGGCAGATAACCAAAGGCCATCTCCTTCTCTTAGGGGGTGATTTGGTTATGGGGAGACCCTCTCCACTCTGGCTCCTCAGACGTCTGTCATTATAGGGACGATGTACATTCCTGCTGACCTTGTAAGATTCTCCTTCAGCTCCTGCTTTCTTGATATACCCCACACAGCCTCTTCCTGTAGCGTCCACTCATCCAGGCAGGCAGTTGTTTTGGGAATTTTTTTTCAAAATGGCACTAGTCTAGACCTAATACATCCAAGTTGTCTTTATGGCACTGCAGAAAAGCTCAGCAGCTTAGCCACATCCAAATCTGTGGATTGGTCTTAGCCCTTCCATAAAGGCAATTTTAGACAGGCTTTCATATCCAGACTTTCCTAGGGAAGAGTCAGTATTTCTTATGTTCCCCAAACTCCAGAGGACCCAGAATGAGTTTCTTTAAAGACGTACTTACCATGTTCTTTTTTTAAAAAGTTTATTTATTTTTGAGAGAGAGAGAGCATTCATGAGTGAGGGAGGGGCAGAGAGAGAGGGAGAGAGAGGGAATGAGAATCCCACACAGGCTCCACGCTGCTAACACCGAGCCAAACGTGGGGTTTGAACATGCAAACCTCCATATCGTGACCTGGGTGGAAATCAAGAGTCTGATGCTCAGCTACCTGAGCCACCCAGATGCTTGACCAGGTTCCGTTTCAGTAACCACACCAGGCAGGATCTAAGTTTTACAGCTTGGCAAGCATCCAGGCTGGGTAATGAAATGCGTCCTCTCTATCAGTCAACTAGACTTGGTGAGAGATTCTCTTGAAGCCCCCCTCATTTTTATAGGGAGATGGTGAAGAAGTGAGATTCTGTGACTATGAGAAGTGGTAAAGAAACATAGTGCTCTCTCCCAAGTGTGCATTTTTCACCACAGAAAGCCTCACCTGGAAGACACTGGTTGAAATCCTAGTCTCTCTTAATGTGGCCTGAAAGGGCATCAGGATCCATGTTGTGTTTTTTAGTTAAGTGCGGTGACGATGTGTCTAAACAATTTCTCTGTTTAGAATATGTGGAGCAAATAGCCTTTGGGGCCTGAAATTTGGGACTTCATCAAAGCTTCAAGACCACAGAAATGACCCAATTGACATCACTAACACTTCTGTTATTTTCTAACATTTTTTAAAAGTAGCCTCTGTGTCCAATGTGGGGCTTGAACTTGCTACTCTGAGTTTAAGAGTCGTATGCTTGGGACACCTGGGTGGCTCAGTTGGTTAAGCGACTGACTTTTTTCTGCTCAGGTTATGATCTCGCTGTGAGATCTCATGAGATCGAGCCCCTGCTTGGTGCTCCACACTGATAGCAGGGGGCCTGCTTGGGATTCCCTCTCTCAATCCTTCACTGCTGGTCCCCGCTCCCGTAACCCCCACCCCCAACCCCCGTCGTACTTTTGTGTGCTCACTCACACTCTCTCTCAAAACTATAAGTAAACTTAAAAAAAAAAAAGTCAGTCTACTAACTGACTGAGCCAGTCAGTGCCCCAACACTTGTGTTGTTGTATTTTAGAGTCACATATGACAGTGCCTGTTCCTGGATCATGCCCCATTTGTCCCATTTGTTGCATCAATATCACATCCTTTTAATTATTATACTTTGTAATAGGTTGTAATAAACTGGTGCTCTCTCACCACTACCTTTTTATTTTCTCAAAATTCCCGTAGCTTTTCCTAGCTGATAAGAAAAATTATTTAATTATATACTTCAATTTGTGGAAATCAAGAATACTAGAAAACCCAAAGTCAATCCAAATGGAGTTTGTAGTTTCTTTTTCTCTTTCAGTAGAATCTAAGGTTATTTGCATTTTGTTACAGGTTGCAACATTTGCAGATTTTATGGAATCTGTATTTTCTAAGCAAATAGATGATAGCAATAACAGCAATGTGTTTGAGATGTGTTTCTTTCTGTGACATTCCCTTTATTTATTTTTTATTTTTTTAAATGTTTTTATTGATTTTTGAGAGAGAGAGAGAGAGCAAGCAGGAGAGGGTCAGAGAGGGAGACACAGAATCTGAAGCAGGCTCCAGGCTCGGAGCTGTCAGCATAGAGCCCAACGCGGGACTTGAACCCATGAACCATGAGATCATGACCTGAGCCGAAGTCAGACGCCCAACTGACTGAGCCACCCAAGCGCCCTGTGACATTCCTTTTAAAAACCCAGTTATTCAGCCAGCAGCCACCTATCAAATTAATACATGATAAGGGGTTAAGTGAGGCATTAGGTACACAAAAGTGAGGGATTCAAATTATCCATAGACTAAATAATTCACCTTTGAAAGCTCTTATCTTTTTTTGCAAGAGAATTACACATTTAATGAGCATAGTGATTATATTTTCTAAAAAAAAAATGCATGAGATGAATAAACTCGGTGGGTTCTTCGTAATCTTAGTTCAGTAACGTTATTGCAAAATTGAAAAGGGGAAGGTGAAAAATTTGACGAAAACACACTAACATAACACACACCATCTGCACACTAACATATCAGTAATATCATTTCAGGTAAATATTTGAGTTCCTACTTTGGAGGGCTTTGCCTCATCATAACAGTGTCTGAGTTTTGGCTCTTTATTGCTGCGATATATGCCATGGTCTTTATGTTCAATTATTGAGAAACTTGCTCCAGTTTACTCAGAAAGTATGGGCTTGTTTATAATTGACAGCAATTCAATTTTGAGGCTTTTCTCTTTTCTTTTGCGATTATGAGTTATGTTACATATAACATGGATGATAGCCTGTGAAACGGAGCTTACATGAATAATACTTACTATAATATTTAGCGTGAGGTGAAATTCATCCAGACTTAGAGTCTGAGGCAAAGAGGGGAAGCAGCGGGCCCACCACAATGGATTGACTTCAACCATGGGGGTGATATGTACATCAGAACTGTTCAGGGACCCCATTGACATAGCTCCTAATACCTACACACGCTATTTACAAGGACCCTACTGTCGACACTTTCCTGCTACCACCAGTGCTGCGACTGACTCTCTCCCAGTCACCTCCCTATCCCGCATGGCCATGATCAGCCCCAACAACACTGTATGCTGCAGACAACTGTGTGGGTGGTGATTGTATGTTTGGACATTAGGTGAATACCCAATTGTGAGCCCTAGTTGGATCACTCTGTGCACACACACAGTGTGACCTGGGCATATGCACCTCCAAAATCAAATTCTGGGACATTGCCTTTCCCCTCAGTGAAAACAGAGAAACTAGGGGAATTGGCTACAGTTTCTTATTGCTGAGCTTCACCCAGTTTGATTTATTTTTGGCTTTCTTTTCTGGATATCTTCTTGCCTTTTTTTTTCACCACATTTTGATATGGTGTTTATCTCCCAGGTCCAACATGTCTGCAGAGTCATATGTGATCATAGAAAACACCCAACTCTGACCCGCCCACCCAAATTACACTTTTTAATTTTTTTATAGCCATTATTTTTTTTTTCATTTTAGAGAGCAAGAGAGAGAGAGAGCAAGAGGGAGAGGCATAGACAGAGAAATAGAGAGAGAGAGAGAGAGAGAGAGAGAGAGAGAGAGGGAGATTGAGAGAGAAAATCTTAAGAAGGCTCCATTTTAGCATGGAGCCCGGTGCAGGACTTGATCCCATGACTCTGGGATCAAGACCTGTGCCCAAATCAAGAGTCAGACACTCAACTAACTAAGCCATCCAGGTGTCCCAACAGCCATTTTTATCCAAGCAACTTCTGCACTAGATGGCCTGACTTGACCTAGTTCAGATCCAACAAATATTTGCAGAGAATGTCTTCTTCCTGAAAACTTCCTGAAGTTTTCTCTTCTCTTGGATTTTAGGCAATTCTCCTCTGCTGATCATGTCAATCTTCCTATAAAAAACCTTGAAAATGTTTACCACTGATTTTCTGTCTAGAGATAGGTGTCTCCAAAACCTTTAGACAAAACCAAGCTCTTGCCATATCAAAATGATTGTACTTTGTGAGATTTTGACTTTTTGGTTTTAGCTTTTATTGAAGTAAAATTTAACTTTGTACATTTTGTCATCATTGGATTCCCTGGGAAGTGTAAAGTGTACTGGGGGATGCCATGGGGATCAACACTTAGGTGAGGGGATCATGAAAGTAATAGGAGTGGGCAAAGGGAGGTGTTGAATGTTAAAGCTTTGCAACAAAGCAGATCCTACAGGTGATCTGAACTAAGGTGGCCCTTTAGACTCATCCCACCTTGAAGAAAGTGGTCTGGCCTTCTATAAGTCCATGAGACTTGCCTAACTTATTAAACATGATTCCCAAAGATTGTTTCAGCAACATCGTCCTTCTATTTTTGTGGACTTTGCTTCAACGATTTGCTCCAGATATTTTTCTAATTCTATAGTTGTTTTTCAAATAGAATCTAATTACATTGAATGAGTTTTGCCCACCTCTCCTTCTCTCCATACACAAGGGTGCAGTACAAAAATTGCAGTGATGATTACAGCAAGATTAGGGTACAGTCAGCACATCAAAGCACTCTCAAGTGGAAGGAGACAAAGGCATGACTGACTCAAGCCTGGGAAAGCAAGTACAAAGGTCAACTCCAAAGGCAGAAACAGGGTAATGAACAAACAGGAAAAGTATTTGGGTATCAGGATAAGGACAGAAACTGGAGTGGGGAAGAAACTGGAGCAGTGCACGAGTAGGTCAAAAACAAAGCAATTGCTACAAATAGCACCCCGTGACCACAGTGTGGCTTTGTGGGTCATTTAGTCCTAAATATATAGTAAATGAAGTGGTTAGTGTGGCTTAAAAGGACACAAAGAGAGGAGACATCTTACTGTTTGGGTTTTTTTCAAGAGAAATGAATCATGAAGAAATAGAAAATCTGAACAGACTGATTACTAGCAACAAGACTACATCAGTAATTAAAAGACCTCCCCAAAAAACAAAAGTCCAGGACCAGATGGCTTCACTGGTGAGTTCTACCAAACATTTAAAGAATGAATACCAATCTTTCTCAAACACTCCCCAAAAAATTAAAGAGGGAACACTTCCAAATATTTTAGGAGGCCAGCATTACTCTGATACCAAAACCAGAAAAGGACACCTCAAGAAAAGAAAATTACAGGACAATATCCCTGATGAACACAAATGCAAGATTCTTCATAAAATCCAAACCAAAATTATGAAACCAAATTCAACAATACACTAAAAGATCACACACCTTGAAGAAGTGGAATTTATTCTTTTTTTTTAATTTTTTTTTTTAATGTTTATTTATTCTTGAGACAGAGACAGAACGTGAACAGGGGAGGGGCAGAGAGAGAGGGAGACACAGAATCTGAAACAGGCTCCAGGCTCTGAGCTGTCAGCACAGAGCCCGACATGGGGCTCGAACTTCAAGAACTGCGAGATCATGACCTGAGCCGAAGTCAGACGCTCAACCGACTGAGCCAACCAGGCGCTCCACGTAGAATTTATTCTAAGGATGCAAGGATTGCTCAACATATGCAAATCAGTCAGTGTGCTACCCCACTTTAACAAAATACAGGATAAAAATCATATACTCAACTCAATATATGCAGGAAAAGCATCAACACTTGTTTATGATGAAAACTTTCAAGACAGTAGGTGTAGAAGGAACGTACCTCAACATCAAAAGGCTGTAACAAGCTTAAAGCTTACATCATACTCAATGGTGAAAAGTTGAACTGAAATCAGAAATAAGACAAGGATGCCCACTCCTACCATTTTTATTCAGTGCAGTCTAGCCAGACCAATTAGACAAGAAAAATATATAAAAGCCATCCAAATCAAGAAGGAAGAAGTAAAACTGTCACTATTTGCTAACCCTAAAGACTTCAGCAAAACAAAACAAAACAAAAACAAAAACAACAGTTAAAATTAATAAGTGAATTGTGGAAAGTTGCAAGATACAAACTCCATGTATAAAGCTCAGTTGTATTTCTATACATTCATAAAGTATTGGAAAGAGAAATTAAGAAAACAATCCTATTTGCAATTGCAGAAACAGAATAAAACACTTAGGAATAAATTTAACCAAGGAGATGCAAAACCTGCACGCTGAAAACTGTAAGACATTGATGAAAGAAATTGGAGAAGACATAAATAAATGGAAAGATAATAACAGAAAAACAAGATAAATAAAAATAATTATTAAAAAAAAATAAGAACACACAATCCTAAAATTAGTATGGAACCACAAAAGATGCATTTCTTACCTAGCTCAGAAAACAACATTTTTCAAGCTCTTTGACCAACTGACTTCCAGCTCAATTCCACAAAAGGACAGAAAAAAAGGGAGAAACCATTTCTGACCTCTTTCTCTTTGCTTTGGGCAGCCTCTAGCAATGCTTTGTTCCTTGGAGATGTCTGTTTCCTCTGGATTTATCCATGGGCCCCCATTCACCCTGCTTTTGAGCTCTGGTGTATCTGCATTATCCCTTTGTCTCTTAATCCCTCACTAAGGACACTATGGGCTTTCTGCTGTAGCTAACATCTGGGAGGGCTCATCAGCCCTTCTTTGTTTTTTCTGTCTTTCCAATACATTTGTAGGTCATTGCTCATGCTAAATTCCTTTTATGAAACTAGCTGGCATAGACTGCTTTTCTGTCGGAAACTTGATATAGCCACTAATTTTTTGTGTCCCTTTACACAACATGAGGATTACACTGACTTCTAAGGTCCTTTCTAATCTCCCTTTTATTGGGGATTGTGTCCCACTATACTTTCCATGTGATCTTGCACACCTTTACATTCATTCATTCATTCATTCATTCAGCTAATATTTATTAGGTTACTATTGAGTGCTAGGCACCGTTCTAAGTGCTGAGGATACACAACAGTGAAAAAATTAAAGTTTTGCTCCCATAGAGCTTGTATACTACCGTGAGGTAGTAGAAGCAACTGTCTCTTTTGGCTGAGGACTGAGGGGATTCTCTAGATGTAGGACCTTCAGCACTGAACCTGGAAAAATCTCAGACACAGGCATTTTGAGACATGGTCATCCTCATGTGGGGAGATAGATTTTTTTTTTTTTTAAATCTCAGGTGGTAATAAATGCAGTGAAGAAAAATAAAGCAGGATGGGAAGAAAGGAATGGCAGAGGTGCATGAGTTTTCTGTTTTGATAGTGTGGTCTGGAAGACATTTGGGCTGAAATAACATTGAGCAGAGACCTGAATAATTTAAGGAAACAAATACTGCAGATATCCAGGCTGAGAGACCAGCCAAAGAAAAGACCCTGAAACTGAAATATGTTTGACAAATACATCAGTCATGGTTCCAGTAGGAAACAGATGGCATAAATAAATAAACAATAGGTAGTCAGTAGGGATAACTTGAAGGATATGGAAACCAAACCAATTAGTGGGCCTGGGTGCATGAAAAGAGGCCATTTTCTCCATGATGCTCATCTCTCCTCTGCTCACCTCAAAGACATCATCGCAACACTCCCTTCCCACAAACAAATGAAAAACAAATTCACCAAAAGTTTCTTGCTCTTATTCCAAATCAAAGACCTCATGAGTCGAAGAAGGATTTTTAGGGAAGTATATTCTACATATTTACCCTAAATGTGCAAGTTCCAGTTGCAATCTAGCCAGAATGCTAGATTATAATAAAATATCTTTTTAAATACCTTAGAACATATTGGATTATTTAAAGTTTCATTAAAATAAAATCATTATTGGGGCGCCTGGGTGGCTCAGTTGGTTAAGCGTCTGACTTCAGCTCAGGTCACAATCTCTCGGTCCGTGAGTTAATTTGGGGCCCGCGTGGGGCTCTGGGCTGATGGCTCAGAGCCTGGAGCCTGCTTCCGATTCTGTGTCTCCCTCTCTCTCTGCCCCTCCCCCCATTCATGCTCTGTCTCTCTCTGTCTCAAAAATAAAATAAACGTTAAAAAAAATTTAAAAAAAATCATTATATAAAGTAGGAATCTCACAAGAATACAGTAACATGTGACAGAGACTACTCATTTTATGTAAAATTTTATTCTTCCCTTCTTCCTTAGTGAAGGAATCTTGTATTTTTTCAGGGTGGTAACGTATGTTGGGAGAGGCATGGACCCTGAGCATTCCTGCATTTTCTCATTGGGTATGTCAAGGATGCAAGGTCCTGACTACTCTTGACCCAGATCATTTTTCAAGGTTGTTTTTGCAGCAGGCAGAACCAAGAGTAGGCTTGCTTTCTACTTGCTGTAAGATGTCGTGTTTCCCAAATCTCAAGTGTTCTTCTCCTGTAATGCAACCAATCGCATGTGCAGGCTGTTGTCAAGGCCATGACATCATTCCCAGAGGACCTAGGGGGACAAGATATGCTGCATAACGATTAATAAAGACCCAATCGTCTGTTGTCTTCTGTCAGCATCCATGAAATAGGATAACATAATAGCTTGTAAGTTAGGTAAAATCAAATTCCAGGGTTTACTTGTGGAAAAGTAATTGTAGGTATGGATAACCAGGCATGTAAATTCTGACAAAGGATCTATAAGTAGAAATTACTGGGAGGAATTTGTGCAAAGCTTCTTAAAAGGACGATAGCTAGCTAGAGTGTACTTTTTTTTTTTTTTTTGTCCTTTATCTCCTCTTCCTTTCTATTGTTGGAATAAAGTAAGATGGTTGACTATCTAGCAGCCATCTTGGACCATGCAGTGTCGTTGAGGATAAAAGCCCAACCCGAGGACAGCAGAGCAGTAAGATAGAAGACCTGGGTCCCTGTTGCCTCTGTGAGGTTTTCATACCTATTTTTGTCTACTTGTTTAGATGGTTATATTTGGTGAGAGAATAAACTGTCATGTCTTTGTTACAGTACTTGGGGGTCCCCTACTTTCAAAATTATCAAATAATTTTTATATATTTTATTTATTTATTATTTTTTTTAAAAATTTTTTTTCAACGTTTATTTATTTTTGGGACAGAGAGAGACAGAGCATGAATGGGGGAGGGGCAGAGAGAGAGGGAGACACAGAATCGGAAGCAGGCTCCAGGCTCCGAGCCATCAGCCCAGAGCCTGACGCGGGGCTCGAACTCACGGACCGCGAGACCGTGACCTGGCTGAAGTCGGACGCTTAACCGACTGCGCCACCCAGGTGCCCCAATATATTTTAAAAATTTAATATATGAGATATCAGTGGTTTTAAGTGTCTCAAAAGCATAAGTAATTTCTAAGAAGTGCCTCATAGACCTGTCTGAAAAAACAATCAATAAATTTGGGAGTAGGAGAGTCTGTTGGGCAGACCTCTGAGTCCTGTAACTAGAGAAGACTTTTTTTTTTTATTTTAATTTATTATTTTGAGAGAGAGAGAGAGAAAGAGACAGAAGAAAGAAAGTGAGGGAGGGGCAGAGGGAGAGGGAGAATCCCAAGCAGGCTCCGTGCTGTCAGCACAGAGCCCAATATAGGGCTGAATCCCACCAACTGTGAGATCATGACCTGAGCCAAACTCAACAGTCCTATGCTTAACTGAATGGCCACCTAGGTGCCCCAAGAAGACTTATTTTTAATCTGTTTTGTATCACTTGGTCTTCTGGGTAAGTTATTATTTGAGGAAAAACTCCACCTCTGTTGGAAAGTTTGCAAACTACTGTATTAGAGAAAGTTTATAAAACACCATCCATATTATTATGTGAACTTGAAATTAGAAAACTTTATCTTAAGTTTACTATTTGGAATTCATTGTATATTTTTATAATTGTATTTGCAAGAATAGAAAATTAGCTTTAGTTGTGATGAAATGTGTTTTGGCACTCCTAGTGCATGGATTTCCATTTGTAAGTAATTTTAAAAGGTTATATTCTTCCCTGAGTACACATTTTCAAGTACCTATTATTACTATTCTACTGTATGCATTAGTATCTTGGGATGAATATGGCCCTTAATGTAGAACCAGGGATTACAATGTTATCATTTTTGAATTTTTTTAACCACTACTAAGAGGACTCTGCAATTACAACACATTAAAATACTTTTCCTATTGCACAAAAATAATCTTACAACAACTGCTTCAGCTTTTACCATAGTAAACACAGTGAAACTGATAAAATCAAATGCAAAAGATTTTTCAGTTGCTAACGAAACAGAATATGATTTGGTTCTATTTTGTTTATAAATGGTCATATACCTATTTACTTTGAATTCAGATCTACTATGAGTAATGAGAGGTGGGAAGCCAGTCACACAATATACTAGCTAGTCTTGAGTTGAAAGCACCAAGATGTCTTTGGGGTAATAAACGTTTTTCAAAATTACAATGATGTTTTTAAAAGTTGATCTACAAAAATCCTTCAGTAACAATAATGCTATTTCTTACCTGGGTAGCTACCAGAAAGGATGCTTTCATGAACCATTCACAATGGCTCCATTTCCTTTCAGTAAAGGAAGATTATGTAACACAATGATCCAGAATCAGCAACTGATTGAGGTTGAATAGGAGCCTAACCAGGGATGTCTTCAAAATTTTTAACAACCAGTATGGCCTAGGCATCAGGAGACAAGAGGAAGAGACTCAACCTCTTTATTGGAGAAGAATGAGAGTCACATGACATCGGGTCATTTGGGAGGGATGTTTGTGACCATCTTCAGAAACAATAGACTACAATTTTCTTCTTATCACTGGTTGCCCCAGTTGGCTTATATCTGAGAGTTACAAGGCATTCACAGGTAGGCTAGGAGGAGGAAGCATTTTTTTTTTAATTTTGTGGAAATATTAGGTACTCCTAAGATTCCACCTGAGCTATAGTAAGATGCCCCAGTAAGATCTAAGTAAACCCCAGCTATAGTCTCTAGAGTCAATAAAAATCAAGGAACCACACTGCAATCCTGTGATGGAGTTGTAGTATCTTAGGTTAGGTGTTAGAAATGGGGGCATGTACTGAAGCTTCTAATGTGACCTCTATAACTGCCTGTCATCTCTTAGATGTCACCTATATTGTCCCTGAGATGGGAAGTTCTGCCATCTCTCTAACGAAAACATTCCAATTACTCAACAAATCATCACCAATAATTAATTACAAAATCCACATTATCAAAATTAATATATCAAAAAATTAATTACAAAATTAATATTATTAATTCAACCTTTTCCCTATTAATAAGCAAATACAGTTAGTAAATATTATGGAAGAAAATATTCCATTTATAAAATCAATAGAATAAAAAAACTAAGAAGAAACTTCTTAAAACATGGGGCATACACTAAAAAGACTATATTACTTGATGCACACAAAAAAAGACACAAATAAATGGAGAAGTATGTTTTGTTGTTAAAGAAGACTGAGAAGCATGTCAGTTCTCTTACATTAATCTAGAATTTAAATGTAATTCTTATAAAGATCTGCTTAGAAACTGTTAGGGGGAAAATGGTCCAATAACTCAAATGCATATATAGAAAAATCAATACATGAACCTTCTAATTAAAGTTGGTTGATAGGAAAATACACACATTTCCCTCTGCTACTGAGCCCCGCTTACATGAGAAAAAGTGGATATGACCATATAAAAAGTAGTCATAAATACACAAGGGTAAAAATATTGCAAGAAGAGTCCACAGTAACAAATTCGTAATGTTGGAAAGAAATGGAAAGCCACAAAACCACTTGATGTGCATTGCAGAGTTGGGAATTGATGGTGCCAGGTACTTCTGGAAATGAGAGTAAAGGTAGTGCAAAAATAGTAGACTGGCTGAAAGTATCTTTAAGCTGAAGTAGCTCCCAGATTCCCTATCCCATTCCACACCTGGGCCTTTGTGTCTTTTCCATCATGATAACAGACGGTGGGGGGGGGGGGGGTCATTATTCTTTGTGACGAGTAAAACCAAAGGCCTCTGGCCTGGAGAAAATGGGGCATTTGAGAGCTAGTGTAAACTGTACTGAAAAATAGGGATGTTGAAGTGAGGGTGAGAAGGTAATTGTTAATGCCCAACAGTCTCCTCTTCAATTCAATTCCCAGAACAATAACAACCTGACCTATACCCTTAAGCATGGAATTGGAATATTCTTTACTGAAGAATCCAATCAAGCTAAGATTAAATTCCTAAAGATATTGATATTAGATGCTCCCTAAATTTATTTTTTTAATAATAAAAATAAAAACAATTATAGGTTAGGTACCCCAGGAAATAGACTCTGAAATAGAAATTAGCTTACAGGAGATTAACTAGGGAGTAGAGAAGGGAAGAAGCAGGATTGGAGGGAGGTAATTGGGCTATGACCACATCTCAAACTGATGCCATGGGAGATCCGGAGCAGGTATGGTCCTTCAGAGTTGCCCTGCATTACCACACAGGGAATGGGCTTTTATGCCTTCATACTGGCCAGTCATTGGATGCAGGTTGCCCCCAAGAAGGACGCATCACTTTGGTGAGGAAAATTTTTTCACCTGGGGGCAATTTCCAAAGAGGGCAATTTCCAGCTGAAGACGGTCAACTGGAGGCACTTTGAGCAGCTAAGAAAATTAGACCTTCTGTTCTGAAGGAGCTGGGAACACCTGCTAGACTGTCTGTAGTGAGCCCCACATTTGTCACACACACAAGTTCCCCATTAGCTATTTAGAGTCTGTATCATGCGAGAAATGCTAAGTTGTGCTGGAGTAACAGATGATCTCCAAATTGCAATGGTTTATAACAATGCAGTGCTCTGCTCAAATTCAGCTTTCATTTGAGACATAGGCTACTGGGGAATAACCTCTAACTGAAATATTGCTGATTTTTTGCAGATTACAAAGAGCATAGCAAACTGTGTAATGACCCATAAAGCTCAGGAGTAACAGACATCACTCCTGCTAACATTTCATTGGTTAAAGTATATCACATGGCTAAGCCTAATGTCATAGAGATACGTAATACCCTTTATATCAATTATCTATTACCCCAGAGCTTAGTGACCTGACACAATATGTATTGATGTATTATTTTTCATGATTCTAAAGGTTGGCTGGGCTCATTAGGGTGATTCTTTTCTACAGTGTAGACCAGATTCACTGAGGTAGCTGCATTTGACCAAGGACTTAGCAGAGGCTAAAACAGCCATGATATGGCCTTTTTCCCATGTTTGACAGTTGGTATCAGCTGTTGGTTGGAATCATCTTGGTTTTCCTTCATGAGGTCTTTCATTATTCAATAGGCTAGGCTGGACTTATTTATATGGTGGTCAGAGCATTTCACGAGAGTCAAAATGGAAGTTGTTGGCCACCTAAGGCGTATGCCTAGAACTGGCATCACTTCTGAGGCACTCCATTGGTCAACCCATACTCAAGGGAAGAGAAGTATACAAGGATGGGATAAATTGTTCGCAGCTGCCATTGGGAGCGATTTACATTGAAAGGGAGGGAAAATAGGAGTTTGGTTATTGGTAATACCATCTAGCACTGGAGAGTCTGCTAATATAAACATCTGAAAGCCTTGAACATGAAAGAGAGACCCCTAAACATAGAATAAGAAGGAACCTGGAAGACATATGCAAGGAGAGGAAAATGTAAAAAAAAAAAAAAAAAAAAAAAAAAAAAAAAAAAAAAAAAAAAAAAAAAGACCAAAAAAACCATTAAAGGTACTTAAAGGTAGAGGAAAAAAGAAAAGATTTCATTCATAAAAAAATAACATGATTTAAAAAAGAGAAAATAAAAAAGTTTTGGAAATATAAAAACCAACGGTAGAAATAAAAAAAACTGCATTAGCAATTTTAAATTATTAAATTGAAATCTGCCAGGAGATAAAGCACAAGACATAAAGTGAAAAATAATAGAGAAAAGATAAAAAAATAAGAAGCTGGGAAGTCCAGATTTTCAGTAATCAGAAATGCAAACAGAGAACAAAAGAAACAGATGGAAGAAAATCACTAAATAAATAATTCAAGAAAATTTCCCAGAACTAAAGGTCATGAGTTTTCAGATTATAACATCCTCTGACAACAAATGGATCAAAATACGACACATAATTATGAAATTTCAGACATTTGGGAGAAAAGATAAGAGCCTACAAGCTCCTAAAGAGCTTTCATATAAAAGTTCAAGGAGCAGAATGGCACTGAACTTAAGCAATGATGATATTGGGAGATAGAAGCCAAAGGGGATTTGCCTTAGAATTCCAAGAGAATGAGATTTGTAATTTACAATTCTAAACTTGCCAGTAGATCACAACTAAGGGTACCCGACAATATTTTTTCGAGCGTGCAGCATCTCAAGATATTATCTCCCATTTACCAGAATAAAGAAATAAATCATGGGAGAGCAAGACGTGTGAGCCAGAGAGCTGGAGATTGGCTGGAAGAGGCAACGGCACATCCCAGGAGATGCCTGTCTCCTTCTTAGGAGAAGACAGACAGTCCACATGGGGAAAAAAAAGGAAACTTTACTGAAGACTTCATATACTTGAACAAACTGGGAGAAAATGAACACTTCTACAAGAGAGTTTGTGTGTAAATAAAAAATGAATGTTCACATAGCTCGTGTATGCGTAGCTATAGAAAAATAACCCTGAATATTGAACTGCATTGGAAAGTAGGAGAGGGAGAGAACCTGGGTGGGTGGTGGCATACAGAGGACAGAGATTGGTAAGTAAACTAAATTCTCATCATTCAAAGGAGGAAGTCAATAGAAAAGTCCTACAACCAAAATATAAGAATGGGAACTACTTGTGTTATTTACGAGTAGAAAGTATACCCCAATAGAAACATGTAAAAGAGTAGACTAATGTTTAAATTCCTCTTTCTTACTTAAGTCAGTTTGAGTTCCTTTTCCCTCTTTTTTTAAATTTTGTTTTCATGTTTGTTTTGTTTACTTACTGACAGTTTAGTTTTTTCACTGACCAAGTCTTGTCCAAACATACATCCATATTCTCCAATGCCACATCAGAATTTTGGGGGGAAAAAGTATTTGGAAAAACTCCCTAGGTGATTCTGATGCATGGTCTGGTTTGGGAATCACTACTCTGAAGAACAGTGATCTTAGCAACGAGCTGAATTCTTCCATAAGGATTCTAATGAGCTCATCTTTCAAATTCAGATAGAGATAATAGCTTGTGTTCCAGTAAACTCTGCACTTCTTATCTTCAGCATAGGAGGCAAGATCTTATCTCACATAAGAAGTATGAAATAGTGATGATGGCAGGAGGAAGAAACACGTCGCTTACTTAGGAAAAAATCACACAAAACAAAGGGCTTGAAGAAATCAGAAATTTTCATTATCTGATACATACATAAATTGCTTAATGTACTTTGAACTTTTCTGCCTCTGTAATGCTCCTTCATCTCTCCTGCCCTGAGCCTGGATAAAAGTTTCAGTGTTTTCTTTTCTTTTTTTTTTTTTTTTTTTAATTTTTTTTCAACGTTTTTTATTTATTTTGGGACAGAGAGAGACAGAGCATGAACGGGGGAGGGGCAGAGAGAGAGAGCGAGACACAGAATCGGAAACAGGCTCCAGGCTCCGAGCCATCAGCCCAGAGCCTGACGCGGGGCTCGAACTCACGGACCGCGAGATCGTGACCCGGCTGAAGTCGGACGCTTAACCGACTGCGCCACCCAGGCGCCCCTCAGTGTTTTATTTTCTATACATAAAGCTGAGCAATGGTAGCACCTTCATCCTTCACTCTATGAAGAATCTCTTTCTTCTGCCGGGAGATGTTTTCTAGTTGAACTGAAACTGTAAATTCACACAATACAATGGCTAACCGGACAATTTTGCACTTGCTGAACACATGTTTCTGCACCCCAATTCATTCTGTAGGAAGCCTAATTTTCGTAATCTCTACCATATTAATGTTGTTGACCCAAAAATGGGTGTGAAATGCTTAAGGAATAAAACCGCCAAACTTCTACAAGCAGGGATGAAAGTTCTAGTTACCAAGTGCTGCATAACAAACCACCCCCAAACTTACTTATTTTCTAACCATTTTCCAATATTTCATGATTTTGCAGGTAGGATTTCAGGCAGGTCTAGGTGATCATTCTATTCTGGTCCACATAGCACGAATAGAAGTCACGTGGTGATATTCAGCCAATGAGGAGACTGAGTAGGGGAACTCAGGTAGCTGCATTTGCTATCTCTCCCCTTGGCAGAGGTGACTGGAAGGCTGAGCTCAACTGGGCCAGTTGACCAGACCATCTATAAGTGTCATCTCCAGGATGATAGCCTCAGGGTAGTTAGGCTTCTTACCTGACTGGCCAGTGCTTCCAGAGAAAACGTTCCAATAGATCTGCTGAAGGTACAAATGGTAGCCGCCTTTATTCTACCACAGAAAGTATCATGACACTCATATATCTGAGCATTGGGAAATCCCTTATGATACAGAATCAATCTAGAAGTTACTCTTCCAAGTAAAAAAAAAAAAAAAAAAAAAGGAATATACTACTCAGATCCTTAGAAAAAGGAATGACCCAAAAGACAAGCAAGATACATGAACACCCATAACAGAAACAATTACATCAATTGAAAACAATTTTATAGGTAATAAGAATCTAATACAGTCGTTTAGCAGAGTGTATCAGAGAAAGTAGAACCTCTGTATTAATACAATTTTAAAATAGAGTTAAAATTAGTAATTGCAGATACAGTGAGTAGGGCTTTTCTGCAAATTGTAGTAAGATATTTACATATGAAAACTTTTCTAGCTCAGGTCATGAAAGACAATACCCATGGAGGCAGACACAAAAGCAGAATGTAGGCAATGAAAAAGAGAAATATGGATGAGGCAAGAGATAAGTCCGTTTTTAAGTCACAGATAAGTAAGCTATTTAAATAGATTTTTGGCATAGAGATACTAGTATAAATATCCTATTATAGTGTCTTTATGTTTGTTATCTGTAAATTATGTGTATATTAACCATCTAATATGTATTCAATAGCTGAATACTCTTCCCCAGGTACTATTTGTAACTCAATATATATTTGTTGATTGAATAATTGAGTGTATGATGAAAGAACAAACAAAAGGTTAGTAGTAAAGAATGAATAATCAAGATCCCCTTTGATTGTATCAGATTCTCAAAAGCTTCATAATCTATGCGATGGTATTCTAAATTATAGTAGAAAAAGCTAAAACCCATTTTTTGCATAGCTAATAAACAAGCTTAATGATTCCCAGTAATGAAGATAATGAACTTTGATCTGAAGTTCTCTTAAGTTATTACAAATTTCTTTACAATGTCCTCTTATGTTTTGCTTTTAACTTAGAAGTAATTATTCCAACTATGTTGCCAGGATGTATGTAGAACTCTATAGGAAAAAATGTAGATGACCTTTTTTTTCTTATAAAAAAAAAGAATAATTGTTGTGCTGTTGACACTGAAACTTCTGGGGGTAATAATATCAGGCAAGTTAGGACACTGATTCTCTTAGACGGGCAAACATCTCATGAAGGAATTGTATTTGAGGAATAAAATGGGAAAATGTCACATAGTGCAATATAGTCAATGGAAAGTAGACAGCAAGTTATCAAATGTGATATAAAGAATTCAGGATAGGTAGATTTTTAAAAGTCTTCCCTAAGAAATGAGAAATAACGTTACATAATATAAAATTGGGAAATAATGTTTATAGTTTAGCTTCCTGAAACTTATTATAGATTTGTTCTGCACTGTTAATAATATTAGCTGTATAGTCTGGGGAATGATACACACTGGAGCCAGGCCAGGCATTACCATAATGAATGTTTTTTATTTGAATGGTATTGTAATTATGCAAATTAAACTTTAGCTATAGTTACTCTTGCCTCCATGCTGAATGGGTTGTAAGCACAGATCTTCTGCAAATTTGGAATTCTGTTTTTAGTGATGCACATTTACCTGTGCATCAGGAAAGGGGTTGAAGTAAAGGCTGTAGAAATGAAGGGTGGCTTTGGTTACCAGAATAGTCTCAGAGTCTGCACTTTCTTGTATTGGTAGCATGGCTTCATGTAAAGACTGAAATATTTTTGGTCCAGACAGAATTCCTCACGATTTCTTTCTTAACTCAAATATGTATATGTTTCTGATTATAAAATTAATATTTGCATATTGAAGGAAATCAGAAATTGTACAAGAGCAAAATAAGACATCTGTAATTTTCACCACCTCAAGAGAGGCACCATATTCACGGACCAGCTTTTCCTTCCAGTGTCTTTTTTATGTATCTGTGTGTGTATACTCAATATATTAGAAGTTGCTGTAGCATAATGGTTGCAAGTACATGCATTGAAGCCAAAGTGCTTCTATTAAATTCTGATTTCATCCGTTCATGTCTATGTAATCTTATACAATGCCTCAGTCTCCTCATTTGTAACATAGGGACAATAATCTATTACTGAGAGCTTTTATGGGCATTAGATAACCTAATTAGAACACCCACGGAAGAAGGTCTTCCCCTCCCCTCATCCAAACCTTATTAGAAAGGGCTGGATGTGGCACATAGAATGGAAGAGAACTTGGCTGTGGGAGCGCATTGGCAGAACTTACCAGAAATCTACTCTCTAGAATACCAGGAAAGCTGTTCATGGAGAAGTGTCTAACAGGAGGCTCTGCTACAAATTGCCTATGGGGGAGGGACAGGTGCCAAGAGAAGCTTCTGGTAACCATGAGTTGCAGGAGCCAGCTGCTGGAGAAGCCACAGAGAGAGGCAGTAAAGCCCTTTTCTCCTGCAGTGTCTCTCCAGCACCCTCTACTGACAAAGCTTAACATTGTGCCCAAAGGCAAAGGAAAACTATTTAAAGGGCCTGGTTTAATTTTCACAAAGCAGGCAAAAAGGGTAAATTTGAAGCTGCGAGGCAATAGATTCATAGGGATCATATCTGAATGTAATAAAGACCATCTATGAAAACCCACAGCTAACATCATCCTTAATGGGGAAAAACTGAGAGCTTTCCAGCTAAGATCAGGGAAAAGACAAGGAGGTATACTCTCACCACTTGTATTCAACATAGTAGTGCAAGTCCTAGCCACAGCAATCAGACAACAACAACAGAAAATGAAAGGAATCTAAAGTGGTAAGGTAGAAGGAAAGCTTTCACTGTTTGCTGATGACATGATATTACATATAGAAAACCTAAGACTCCATCAAAAACCTGGTAGAACTGGTAAATAAGTTCAGGAAAGTCACAGGATACAAAATCAATGGACAGGAATCTGTTGCATTTCTATGCACCACTAATGAAGCAGCAGAAAGATAAATTAAGAAAACAATCTCGTTGGGGCAACTGGGTGACTTAGTTGGTTAAGCGTCTGACTCTTGATATCAGCTCAGATTGGATCTCAGTGTTGTGAGTTTCTGGAAAAAAAAATCCCATTTACAATTGCACCGAGAATGACAAGATACCTATGAATAAACCTAACCAAAGAAGTAAAAGGCGTGCACGCTGAAAGCTGTAAAACACTGATGAAAGAAATTGAAGAAGACACACAAAAATGGAAAGACATTCCTTGCTCATGGTTTGGAGGGACAAATGCTATTAAAATGTCTGCATTACCCAAAGCAATCTACACATTTAATACAATCCTTACTTGATACAATCCTTATTAAAATATAGAGGGCAACTTTTACAGAACTAGAACAAAGAGCCCTAAAATGTGTATGGAACCACAAAAGATCCCAAACAGCCCAAGCAATTTTGAAAAAGAAAAGTAAAGCTGGAGGCATCACAATTCCAGACTTCAAGTTATATCTCCAAGCTGTAGAAACCACAATGGTATGGCACTCACACAAAAACAGGCATATAGATCAATAGAACAGAGTATCAGCACATGTTTCAAAATGTATGCTTTGTGAAAATATGTTTTTCTTATTTCTACCAGTGATCACATGTAAGGAGAATAGTACTACTCATTACAACAATTTCTTAATCAGTTAAGAATCCTTTGTTAATTATTGTAAAAAGAATTACAGGGAAGCGTAGTCCTGCATTTCTAGAAGTTTGTTTGGTAAAAATAACTCTGCTCTGCCATTATCCAGGTGATAGTCAAAAGAAAGAACTGACCTAATTTAGAAAACTACTGAAACTTTATCACCTGCATAATTTTCTTCCGGCATGAATTTTTTCTTCGCTTTAGGAAGGAGAAAATTTTTCTTTAATTTCTGCTTCTTATAAAAATATATTGTATTAGACATCAGCAGTGGCTGGTCACACTATGCTTTAGCCCTGAGTAGGTTTTAATTTTAGCAATTTACTTTAACCTTTAAAAATTAACTATTTTCTAAAACACACACACATACGTGCACACACACCTTCTTCTGATTATGTAAGTAATTCCTGAACGCAGAAAATCTGTAAAATGCAGGAAGATATAAAAAAGAAAATTTAACATCATTCAAAACTAACCACTAGGGAAAACCGTATGTTAATATTTTGGTGAATCTCCCCCTGCCTTCTGTGGTTTCCCTGTGTGATCTTAGAAAAGAGACAATTTTTGGAAGCAAATCATATAGGGTTTTGCATATATATATTCCTTATAAATAATTAAATATCATTAGTACATTATGATATAACATAATTATATTAATAAATAATAGTATATTAATATATTACTAAAAAACTCATATATACAAATATATAAACATACTTCTTATATCTTTTATTGTTTTAGTATTCTCGTATTTTTACTCTATTCAAGTTTTGTTCTTTACTGCTATTCTATTCAGTATTTTTTTAAAATCCCCTTAGAGCCCACGTGCCATTTTAGTACATGCTTTTCTATAATTTAACACATTTCATATAGCTGAGCATTTATGTTGCTTACTTTAAAGCACTACTATGATGCTATGGATACTTGTCTAAGCTAGACCATTGTGTAGTCTAATCACCTTGTAAGAATAGATTACTAAAAATTGAATTACTGGACCAAAGAGTATGAACATATTTGAGGTTCCTATCCATATTACCTCATGAAGTTTGAATCAAATTATACTCCCAACAGTGTGAGAATGATCTTTTCACCACATCCTACCCTGTACTGGATATTTCAAACAAAACAGGGTGAGGAGGGGAATCCTGCTAATTTGATGGGTTAAAAAAAAAAGGTATATTTTATAGTTGAAATGCTATTGTATGTTATTAAGTTTCCCATTCGAGTGGGAAGTATCCTGTTCAATAATCTTTAGAAAAAAACTTAACTTTTTTTGCAAGTTTTTTTTTTTTCAAAGCAGTTTAAAGGTCATTCCAATTTTAAAAATACTGTGAAGAACTTAATTGGGATAGGGTTAAATCTAAAATTGCTTTGGGAAGAAATGACATCTTTATGATATTCCAATTTAGGAGCATTTATCCCTTCCGTTTATTCAAGTAGCATTTTACATTTCTTAAGTAACTTTTTTAAAGGTTTATTTATTTATTTATTTTGAGAGAGACAAAGCAAAAGCAGTAAGGGGCACAGTAAGGGGCAGAGAGAGAAGGAGAGGGAGAATCCCAAGCAGGTTCCACACCATCAGTACAGAGCCCGACGTGGGGCTCGATCTCACAAAACCGTGAGATCATGACCAGAGCCTAAATCAAGAGTCTGAAGCTTAAACGACTGAGCCACCCAGACGCCCCATAAGTAAATGTTTCCTATACCTCTTTAAGGTTTATTCCTATATATGTTATGGTTTTGGTATTTTATGTATGTAGGCATTTTATGATTTTTGCTGCCACGGGGTTTGGAATCCTTTTTCCCTTTTGATCTTCTAAAATGTGATTTTGAGATTAGGAGAAGCAGAAAATGTGGTAATTAAAAATTTTTTTTTTTCAACGTTTATTTATTTTTGGGACAGAGAGAGACAGAGCATGAACGGGGGAGGGGCAGAGAGAGAAGGAGACACAGAATCGGAAACAGGCTCCAGGCTCCGAGCCATCAGCCCAGAGCCTGACGCGGGGCTCGAACTCACAGACCGCGAGATCGTGACCTGGCTGAAGTCGGACGCTTAACCGACTGCGCCACCCAGGCGCCCCGAAAATGTGGTAATTAAAAGCTCAGGTCCTATATCTAGATTTCTCGTCTGCATCTGGATTCATGTCTTATTGTGTGACTTGTGCTGTATCACCTATCTCTTTCACTTCTCCCTTCTTTGTACCCTGCTCTGTGCCTATAGACACAGGCCTGTAAGCTCCCTCACTAGGGCTTCCTTGCCTCTTTTTATTTTCTTTTTGAAATGTTTATTTCTTTACACAGAGGGAGAATAACTGTGTGTGTGCAGGGAAGGGGCAGAGAGAGAGAGAGAGAGATTGAAAGAGAGAGAGTGAATCTCAATCAGGTTCCACACTGTCTGTAATGAGCCTGACGTGGGGCTCGACCCCACAAACTGTGAGATTATGACCTTAGCTCTGAAATCACGAATCAGAGGCTTAACCTACCGAGCCACCCAGGCACCCTGGTTGCCTTTTGACTTCCAGTTAGATTCAGCAAAGGAGGACGTTGGCAGGAACTCAGAGTGGGAAGAAAGTAAGGGGAAAGTATTCCTTTTCATTTATTTCTCTCCCTGCCTTGCAGTGGCTGCGGCTGTATCTGGCCAAGGACAGCAGCCCTGTTGGGAGTCTTGTCCACATAGCCAACCTATCCCAGTTATGTTTATGGGTCCCTCCATTTGCCCCTTTGGCTCTGTAAGAGGTCTTAGTTCCCTGTCTTTGCTGCTTTAGGATGCTATGGAATCCTTTGGTGTTTTTCTAACCCTGCTACCCAAGCTTGAGTGTGTCATCTGTTTCCCGCCAGGATCTTGATTGAAAGCAAATAGCACACAGGGACAACACTCATCCTTGTCATTTCCTTCATGTTACTGAGACTGCTTCTTGGCTTTCACGACGATTATGATTTTGGCAATTGATGTACGATAGGTGTTCTACATTATGTTCATAAAGTACCCTTCTCTTTGCGACTTTCTGAGTTTTATCGGGAAGGGTTGATGGATTTTATTCTCTCTATTTTGATATTATACTGAGATTATTTTTAATTGGACTCACTGATGTATTCTTTCATATTCTGAAGTTTTTGATCAATCAAACATCTTTTCATTCCTGGAATAATCCAAATGAAATTTACTTTCATAATATTTTATTTTAGGCTTTTATTTTTTTTAACATTTATTTATTTATTTATTTATTTTTATTTTAGAGAGGGAGAGAGAAAGAGACTATGAGCGGGGGAGAGGGAGAGGGAGAGAAAGAATTCCAAACAAGCCCCACGCTCACTGCAGAATGTGACATGGGCTCAATCCCATGACCCTGGGATCATGACCTGAGCTGAAACCAAGAGTCAGACACTCAACTGACTGAGCCTCCCAGGTGCCCTTATTTTAGGTTTTTAAAAATCTCTCTCACCTGGTCATCTCGAGCTATCTAAAACAATAGACTTAGATGGGAAAAGTAGCACCCTTAAACTCATATTTTGCTTAAGCCTGAATCATCTTGAATAACTGGAAATTTTAGTAGCCCTTTATCATCCAAAGTCCTTGTTTTATTTTATTATTTCATTTTATTTTATTTTATTTTATTTTATTTTATTTTATTTTATTTTATTTTATTTTATTTTATTTTATTTTATTATTTTAGAGAGAGTTGGGAGAGGGGCAGGAAAAGAAAGGGAGAGAGAGTCTTAAGCCAAATCCATGCTCAGCAAGGAGCCTGCCACGGGACTTCCCAAAGACCTTTTTGTTGTTGCTTTTCCCACAGTTTGGAGTTCAGAAGCAAGTGGCTTATTCAACCTTTCGAGGTGCCATATTTTGGTGGGGCAAGGTTGCGGGGTGGGGGAAAAAGAACAAAGAGCAAGGGACAATGAAGACTACAATGTAATGTCTGAGCCAGAGTGAAGAGAGTATAAAATGGCTGGAGTGCCTTTTTGCCCTTTTTATTTCTTGAAAAAATTTACTGTGTTCCTTCAATTGTGGTTTTTACGCTAACACTATCCATCTATGAGTTTCAATCTGGCAATGGCTTAAAATAGAGATCTTACCTAGGTGATGACACTGTATATTAGGTCGAAACCTAGAACTATCCATGTATAGCAATTGGTAATTCCAATATTTTACACCTGTTCTACCATGCTATATCATATTATATCAAGCATGGATTTTCAGTTTGGTTCCCAGGAGTCAGTTTCATCAGAGTACAATCCTTAGCACAACATCCCCTTGGGAAAAGTCTAAATATATTTACTACTTTTATGAATGATTATATATTTGGTGCCAAGTGCTTGAAACATGAGAATTATAACTGATATAATTGCTGAGTCCTTTCATTCTGGAAAGGAATGAAGAGTCTGGCGTAGAAAACAGAAGTAAGACTACAAAAGGTTGTATCTGAACTTTTAAACGAGATTCTATCTGGTTTGGTCTGATTTAAACTAAGAATAGAATCTGCAAATATTAAACTTTACATTTTTATTTAAAATTTTCTCAGGCAGATTCCTAGTAAAGACAAATGTCATGATTTATAATCACATGTATCAAAGAAGATGTACAATTTGAGAAGAGGTGGGTTGCTAAAGTCTGGAGTGAAGAGTTTATTTTATTTTATTTTTTTTAATATATGAAATTTATTGTCAAATTGGTTTCCATAAAACACCCAGTGCTCATCCCAAAAGATGCCCTCTTCAATACCCATCACCCACCCTCCCCTCCCTCCCACCCCCCCATCAACCCTCAGTTTGTTCTCAGTTTTTAAGAGTCTGATGAGTTTATTTTTTGAAGTGTTTTCTCATTTATCATCCCTCCTCACTTCCCACTCCCTAACTAAGGATGTTCCCTCCTCTGAACCGCGCCCCCCCCCCGCCCCGTACGTGAAAATTCCATTCCCACGGTAAACTTGCTTCATTTTTGTGGTTTAAAGCTAAAAACCAAGCGTGAGAACATATAGTATCTAGTAAAAGCCAGCATTACTGAATGAACTCATTAAAGCCAAGTGGGAATTGCAACTCCGAAAATTAAAACATCTGAACATCTGTTAAAACTCAATCTGTGTTTCTTTGAGAAAAATAATAAATCTGATCGCTTTTTGGTGTAGCATCTCAAAAGAATAAACAAAGGAGCTTGATAAGTAAAATTAATTTGGCAGATGGTTCAATAAGTTAGAATCGGGGACAATTCTTGGAAAGTTCTCCTAATTTCCTTTGAAAAGTAAATACAAATCAAGAAAATTCCCAAGCAACAATAGAGTGGAACTGGAGAACTGCATTTACCAATAGCGGAAGAGGTGAAAAATGACAAAGAACAACTCTGTAACTTGGAAAGAAAAGTCAACGGACGTGTACTTTATCAACAAATACTTCAAGTTTTCAGGAAGGTTAACATTTTGTTTATTTTAAACTTTACTTAAAGTTGTTTATTTGCTTGAGCTTTATTTTTTACAAAGAGTTTTTATCCCACTCTCAGAACAGTCCTTGTGAAGTTTTTTTGTTGTTGTTGTTCTTCTTTCTTCTTCTCTCTCTCTCTCTCTTTGTTTTGCAATCAGCTTTTTCTCACGAGGGACAAATGAAATGTTTGTAGGATTTGTCAAAAAGTCAGGTTTGTGCAGAGTATACATGCAAAAAGCACTGTGCATTCCAGTGTTGCTGGAAACACGTTTAACTCTTATTGTCCAGGAACAGCTAAAACTACCTCTCCTATTTATTATTTATCATTTTTTCCTCTATAGTTTCCAAATTAAGGTACAATTTCTTTGTCTTCTACTCAGGAAATTCCTTTTTTTTTTTTAACGTGGTGGCAAATTTAAAAACAGTAAGAGAAATTCGTAATCGGTTTTGCGTGCCTTACAGAGAATATGACTCCATCGCTGAAACCACGTTTCCACGAGCCACGTCAGCACAGGTGTGTCGGGTGACATCAAATGCACCTGTATGATTGGCCCCTCACAACCTGGGGTCCTAAAACATCAGCTCCACGCCCACCCCAGCCCATCACCATACCTTCTCTTCAATCAGAACACTCAGAGAAGAAAGAGATGCTCAGAGAATTCTCTGTGACCTTGTTGTTGCTTTTTTTTTTCCTCCATGACATCAGATGCTGCAAATAAGGCTGTCTGGCGTCCAGTTTCAAGCCATCTTGTTTTTGAGCTCCCAGCTATACTATAGATTTATCAAGTGTGTCTGATATTATTGTTGAAACCATATGGAAACATAAACATGAAGACCTGCTTCAAGCTAGGAGAGTTAGCTCTCTAGAACACCAGGACTCCACCCACTTTCCCCCAGATGCTGCTTCTGTGCCTGCTGTTTCCCCAGTTGCAAGTTCCAGTGTTATCATCTGTCTTGCCATGTTTGAGGCATCTAGATTCTGGCCTGGGGTTGACATTGGATTCTTAGAGATTTCCTTAGTCCCCTCTCTCCCCGTTCATAGCTTCTAAACAGACAGAGCCATGTTCCCTTTTATTCTTCCCTTCCCCTATCATTCCACCTCCTTCCCTCAACCCTCTTGTAGACAAACTCAATTCCTGGAGTGGTTTTCCTAGTTCATATCTTACCTTGGGAAAGGACGCAGTAGACTAGTGCTGACTTTGGATACAAAATATTTCCATGGAGCAGTTTAAACAGGGGATACAGGGTGCCTGGGTGGCTCAGTCAGTTAAGCGTCCAACTTTGGCTCAGGTCATGATCTCAGTTTGTGAGTTGGAGCCCCGCATCAGGCTATGTGCTGACAGCTCAGAGCCTGGAGCCTGCTTTGAATTCTGTGTCTCCCTCTCTCTCTCTGCTCTTCCCCCGCTCATGCTCTGTCTCTCTCTCCTTCAAAAATAAATAAAAACATTAAAATAAAAAATTTAAACAGGGGATACTATGTACAACTGCTTTTGTATTTTTTTTGTGTGTGGGTTTGTTTTGAGTTTTTAGCCATTTTTACAAAGTTAATTCAGGCACATGGTACAAATTGAAAAACATAAAAAGGGTAGAGTTAACAATGCATTTCCCTCCCACTCTTGATGCCTATTCATGTGGTTCTTCAACTCAGAGGAAACTCAGTTCTTAGTTTCCTATGTATATTTCTAGAAACAGCTAAAAGATACATATATGTAAGCTGATATATTTATGATTGTTTTCACAGAAATGCTAGCATGCTATATGTCCTTTTTTTTCATCTTTCCTTTTTAAGTTAGTGAAATATAATATAGATAATTCTCTATCAGTGTTACAGGGTTGTCCTATGTTGTCATTTGTGTTGCCATTTGCAATGGGCACAGAGTGTTTCATTGAATGAATGTATCATATCTTAAAAGTATATCCTTCCCTGGTGACTATTGATGTCGGTTCCAGTTTTTTTGTTTTGTTTTGTTTTGTTTTACCAGTACAGAGGTGCAGTAAGAATCTATGTGCATATGTCTGCAACAAAGTCAGAAAATTAGAAGGAAAGTCATTGGGTCAAAAGCTATGTAAATTTTAATTTTTGATAGGGATTGTTAAATTTCCCTCTCAAGAAATTATACCAATGTATACTCCTTAGTAGTGCCTAGCTTCTCTCTTGACCTCACCAACACTGTGTGTGTGCATGTGTGCATATATATATATATACATACACAGTGCATATATATTTATATGTGTATAAATATGTGTATATATTATATTTATATGTGTGTATATACATACACGTGTAAATATGTATATACACATACACATATGTATATGCACATACATATATGTGAATATATATGTGTGTGTATGTGTGTGTATATATACATATATTTAGTTTACTTTTTTTTTTTTTTTGTTTTGTTTTTTTGATACCAAAAGAACACTAGCAGGGGAGGGGCAGAGAGAGAGGGAGAGAGAGAATCCCCAGCAGGCTGTGCACTGCCAGTGTGGAGCGGGATATGGGGACCGAACTCACAAACCGCAAGATCATCACTTGAGCAGAAACAAGAGTCAGTCGCTTAACTGACCGAGCCACCCAGGTGCCTCATCACTGTATATTTTTTAATGAAATATTTATATCTTTGTGAATCTAATAAATGAAAATATGATTTCACTGTCATGTACTAAGAGAGAAAACTGATAAACTGTGATCTTCCTAGCAGTGGCGAAGCATAGTTATTGAGTCTTCCTTATTCCTCCTGATTCCAAACCTCACTAGCACCTATGCCTTCAGGCTAGTTATTCTACCTTTCTAAACCTCACTTTGCAAATCAATAATATTATCTTACTACGTGAAATTACCATTATATACATCAACTCAACCTTCATAACAAATCGACTGCCTAGCTATAAGTAGGTTTTTATCATGGATGTGAAAAAAGTTTCCTCATCATCTAGACGGACATGAACATGCCTCTTTATAGGCTATTACGAGAATTAAATGATAAACGGCATGTAAAGCAATTAGCACAATGTTTGGCCAGGACTCATTACACATTGTTTTATTTTCAAGGGTGTAGGAAAGAGCTTTTATCACCATAGGTGTAAGTTAATGGATCTCAAAATATGTGTAAAGTAGTTCACTTCTTATGGTACCAAACCTTTAAAAGCTAGAGTAAAATGTTTAATATTAATTTCTAAGCTGATGAATTTCAGTGTCTATTTTACCTATTATCTTTAGGGTTAACCACTAATTCTCAATGAAATTAATTTAAATGTACTGACTTTAAAAACAAAATGCTGAAATCACTCTTCAGGAGTAGCAGTGACTATTGGAAAATAATACTAAAATTAAAATTATTAGAGGCATCTGGGTGACTCACTCAGTTGAGTGTCCAACTCTTGATTTTGGCTCAGGTCATGATCTCATGGTCATGGATCAAGCTCCATGTCGGGCTCTGTGCTGAGTGTAGAGCCTGCTTGGGATACTCTCTCTCCCTCTCTCTCTGCCCTCCCCTGCTCTCTCCCTCTCTCAAAATAAATAAATAAATATTAAAAAATCTTTTAAAAATTAAAAATATGAAACTTAGAAGAAGATATCAATTTTTCTCCTTTTTAAAGGATATAGTCTAATACTTTTGTACCTATACTTAGAATTAACAAATGACAATAGTCTTGTCATTTACGATATAGTTACTCTTTGTATGCCTAAGTGATTCAAAATTACAAAGATGAAATCCTTCCATCTATGGAGAAACATTCCTATACCACCCCAAAGGCAAACCCTGTCATTAATTCAGAGTATATCCAGGCCCTGTTTTCATATATTCGCATATATTTTATTCTGTAATTTGTTACGTTATTAAACATATTTTTTTTACATCTATGTAGAATTGCTTATTCCTTTTAATTGAGATACAATTTTTTTGTCCTGACTTGTAATAGTGGAGATTTGAATAGTTTCCAAAGTTTACTATCAAAAATGGTGCTACAATAAACATTATCGGACAAATTTCTTTGTTTGTAGAGCGTATTTACCTAGAAGCCAAACTGCTAGGTCAAAAGGAATTTCTCACCTTTACTAGACATGGATAACTTTAAAATGATTGAATCATTTATGCATCTACTGAAGTATATGGCAGTTCTCATTTCTTACATCTTGCCAACACTGTTGTTGGCTGAATTTCTTCTCAGTCGGATGAATATGAAATGTATCTTATTTAAATTTGTATTTCTCTGATTACTAGAGAAGATGAACATTTCTTTATATATTTACAGGGGTTTGTGTTTTCTCTGAATTGACTATTTCTATTTTTTTTTTTGTCTTTTCATATTAGTCTTTATGTGTTCTAGACACCAATCCTTTGAATGTTGACTATGTTGCAATATATTTCATCTGTCACTTTTTTGGGGGTTATCACTGTGTGTTGGGTGGTTTCTGTACAGATACTAAAATTTTTTTTATGTATAACAATCTTTCTTTTATAGTTTTATCTTTTTCCATCTTGTTTAATAAATAATTCCTTAATCCAAAATCCCAAGATATTTTCCTCCTACAGTATGTTTACATGGAGTTATATTTCCATTTGAAATTTTTTGTATGTGTGTGGTAAAGAGCTACCCTTAATTTTTAATCTATCTGGCAAGTCAATAGTCTTAGTACCATATATTGATATGTGTATTTCCGCTACTGATTTGTAATATTTCTAGCATATATTAAGTCTCCTTTACCATCCTGAGATCTTGAGTCTGTTTCATTATCTATTAACTATCACTGTACAGATATTACTATATCTTAATTATTATAGATTTATACATCTCAGTGTCACTGTTCTATTTTGTCAGAAGGGTATTTGGCTGCTCTTGAACTTTGCTTCCATAAGAATTTTAGTAAAAGTATGTCAAGGATCAAGATAAATTCTGTGACAACTTTTATTAGAATGTGTATGTATTTATCCTGTTGATATACCAAGTATTTCTGTCCATCATTTCTTGCCATTCATTTCAATTTTTTTATGTTCTTCCAAAATATTTTGTAATTTCTACCCTAAAAGTCATGTATATCTTTTGTTATATTCATCCCTAACATATTATGGGTTTTGTTGCTATTATAAATGACATATTTTCTTAAATTAAATTTTCAATTTTGTTAGTGATGGTGATTAAAAGCATTATTGATTTTGTATGATGATCTTGTTTGTGTCCGACAATTTTGCTGAACTTGCAAGTTCTAGTAATTTCTAAAGATTTTCTAGTTAGATATTTATGTTATTTGCAAATAATGAATTTTCTCATTATCTTTCTATTTCTTATTTCTTCTTTTTTTTTTCTTATTTTCTGCATTGGTTAAAAATTCCAGTATAATATTGAATAGCAGTGGGGTCATCATTGATTTACAGTGGCTGTTTCATCATTAAATGTGATGCTTACCATCGATTTTTGGTAAGATCCTCTATTAGATGGAAGAAATCTATCCTTCATTTTCTAATAATTTTTATCGTCAATGGGTGTAATATTTTATGAAGTGATTTTTTTGCCTCAATAGAGATAATTATATGAAATTCTTCTCCTTTTCTCCATGAATATAGTTATATAGTAAATCATGTTTATTGATTTTCTAATATTAAGCCATCTCTGCATTGCTAAAATAAATCTCACTTGATCCTGGTATGTTATCATTTTTAATACACTGTTGGATCCTATTTACTACTGTATTAGCATTTTTATATCTATATTCATAAGTGAGGTTAGCTTATAGTTTTTTCTTCTTTCATAATTTTTTCCTGATTTTAAACTAGTTCCATAAAATGAATTTGATAGATTTTCCTCTCTCTCCTTTTTTGCACTTTTCCTCCTTTCTTTTGATCTTTTAAAAAATTCTGAAACAGTTTTCATAAAATAGTGACTCTCTTGCCTGGATACATGGTGGATGTGGGAGGATTTGACTATTAATTTTTTGGTTATTGATTATTCAGTTTTGCTGGATTTCTTCTTTAAGTCAACATTAGTGATTGTTTTAAAGAAGTTTTTCATTTATTTTAAGTTTGCAGGTATAATGATCTGAAATTTCCCATTGTGCTGTATTTGTGTGATTTTTTTTTTGTTTGTTTGTTTTAACTAGTAAAATTTTTTATTAGTGAAAACTTTTTTCATTGATTGATGTACTGGATTTTTTTTTTTTATTTCATTAGCTTTTCCAAGTAAATTGCCCTAACATTTGCTTGTTTATATTTGACTCTTTGTTAGTTTATTGCTCTCTGTTTCTGATAGTGTCTTACTTATATCTCCTATAGGTTTCCTTTCAAGTTTTTAAAAATTCTACTTTTACTATTCATTCTACGTATTTTATAATTTCTGCTGTTGTGTATCAGTTATTTGTGGATGTGAATTATAGTTTCCAAACAATATGTTTTAAATTAAAGAAATGTTTACTTCTAATTGAATTGCAGTAATGGCCAAATGCTTTAATTATGGTCCTTTCTCTACCCAGCTTCCCTATTAATATTGCCTACTTTGTATTTTACTGCCTCCCTCCATAATATTCTTATTTTGTAGTCAATCATTATTTTTCCATGCTTTTCCCCTATTATCTTAAAACTTTAATTTTGTGATTTCAAAAATCTGTTTCAAAATTCAAAATATACAAAAGGGTCTCTGGTGAATTTCTCTATAATCTTCATTCCTTCGCTTCTGAGGGTGCCAATCTTTTCAATTTCTTAAGTAGATGAAAGTTGTTAAACAGGGAAACATGTTCCAATAAAATCCCCAAATACATGTCATTATGGGCAGAGAAAAAGGCCTATGTGCAATTAATAATGCCCACTTCGAGGGGCTATAATTAACAGACGTTGTGTACATATACAAAAGCACTTAATATGATAATTGGGACACAATAAATGCTCAACCAATGGGAAAGATACACATTGTGTTAATTATTATTAATAAAAATGTATTATTACCATGTGTCCTTGGCTTGGATAGTAGCTGAGAATATAGGCTTATTGTCAGCCACTCCCTGGTCAGATTTCCTGTTTTGACACTTTCTACTTGTGTGATCTTGAACAAATCACTTTAATCTCTTGAATTGTCAGACTTGCCACCTGTGTAATGGGCATCATCATAATACCTACCTATTAAAATGTTGACAATCAAGTGAAATCATGGATGTTAAGAGTGTGTACACCTAGGGGCGCCTGGGTGGTTCAGTGGGTTAAGCATCCGACTTTAGCTCAGGTCATGATCTCACAGTTCATGAGTTTGAGCCCCGCATCAGGCTCTGTGCTGACAGCTCAGAACCTGGACCTTGCTTCGGATTCTGTGTCTCCCTCTCCCTCTCTCTCTCTCTCTCTCTGCCCCTCCCCTGCTCATGCTCTGTCTCTGTCTCTCTCTCTTTCAAAAATAAATAAACATGAAAACAAAAGAGTGTGTCCACCTAAATCGTGGCATTGCCTGAAAGATAGTACTCATTATTATTATTATTATTATTATTATTATTATTTTAGTGGTGGTAATCAATGATAATTATACTTTTAAAATCATAGTGTTTATCTGGAGGACTAGCACTTGATACAGTTTAATCTGGAAAGATAGATTGGACGTGGGTCAGGAAATTTAAAGATCGCCAGGAGTGTGGCTCTCCCAGCCTTATGCCAAAGGAATTATCGTGTTCAATCAGTTTCTTGGGCGTTGTTAAAATTTGAAATATAAAATATAAATATAAAATATATTTTTTCCACTTTACAGAAAATGAAAATAGAGCTACCCAATTGATAGATGGGCCATCTGTGGATTGAGATCATGGGAATCACAGCCATGTTAACACATACTCCTTTATTCGACTTTCTGTTTCTCTTCAACATCAGCTCCAGGCAAGACTACAGATTTAAGTTATGCATGTAGTGGGCGGGAGAAGACTGATCTGGGTAGGAGGTAGGCGGACTGCCATATTCCCCCGGGTGATAGAGAAATCTTTTTATTATAATTTAATAGAAAGTGTTATGCCAAAAATATTTCCGTAAATAAATGCAAATGTTGGTTCTTGTTGAAAAATGCAAATCAGATGGTTTCAATGTTTTAAAGCTTACTTGAAATACCTTAAATAACAAGCACAAACATTTGTGTGTGTACATATATACATTCAAATGTATACCAAATTAAGCACATAGAAAATGTTCTACGAAATGGCATAATAGGACCCCACCAGCATCCCGCCATCAGGCTGAAATTCAAACCAAATACTGCCACCCTGAAAGCACTGCGGGAACTTTCATCCCCATAGCAAGTATTCATTAGACCTTTTTGTAGGTTGTGTTTAAACAATCACAGCCCCAAACAGACAGAAATAAACATCTGGTCTGTCTGGCTGCATCAGTCCTATTCCAAAATATTAATCTTCTACTTAGAGGGCATCAAAACAAATTGCGCAGATTAAAAATGCCAGTGTCTGATCCAAAGTCTGACTCTTCTATAGCAAGTAGAGCTGACTTGATCTTTTCTTTCCACTGCGGGGGCAGGAATTACAGAACTCTCTGAGAATTAGGATGTTGGCGTAAATTATGGAGACCCGATGGTTAAGCTAAACTTAAAGATTGTCTGTTCCTTATAAGAACCATCTGTAGAACATAATGGTGCTCTTTGGATATTAGGTGATTGGCATAGATGATAAATATATACAATTTGCTTTATTAAAGCTTTCCTGACGTAATCAAAATATTTGCTGAGCTATGCGGGCCAATTCACTTCTAACTAATGTATTCCTGGGAATGAAAGACTGTATTTTAAGATGATCTAGCAAATTGAAAACTTTCCCAAATAAAATGTAGATTGATGACAGATTTCATATTTGAATTGTAGGCTAAATCATCATTTAAAAATTTTTATGGAGAAGTAAAGATAATGTCGGTAATAATAATAATAAATGTGATTGTCATTATTGTTATGTGGCCTGTAACTGGCACATAAATCTTATTACAACGGATACATAACAATAAACTCTACAAAGTAGTTGACATTAAGTAACTTTTCTTATTGGGGAATAATTTATCATTTATTCCCAAATTAAATGAAGTGTTTAATAAAATGGCATATTATGGCCCTCACGTGCACCTTTTAATCACCTAGAATGACATGCTAATGACACCAAATAGTGTATGTAACTAGTTTATGTAACTATCTCACCATTTGACCTTGGTCAGAAGAGTGTCCAAGTGAAGCCTTTGAATAACTTAGTAGAAACCTTCCTTGCCACAAATTGGAAAAAATCAACTGAGTCCATATTTTAATGATGACAGGTAGGTAGTGTTAATTCTCTAAACGTATTTCAGAAATTTAGGAAGGAAAGTAGAAGACTAATTTATTCATTTACAATATTTAGATATCTAGTTAGGTTTACCAGGCACTGTGCTACATAGTAGAGGTTAAACAAGGTATGTCTTCTGGCCTCAAAGAGTTTTCAATCCAGCAAAAGTGAAGTAGGACTGAATAAGCCCACCTTCGCTTAGGAGCCGGGCATATATGTATGGAAGATGCACTTAGAGGTCATGTAAGAGGACCTTTAACGCTGAGGTCTGTGAACATTTTCACGAGAGCTAAAGAAGGAATGAACATCGACCAGGTTAACAGTATAGAAGCAGCATACCCTGGGATCCCAGGGGCAGGGAAGAAACACTGGAGGAAGTTCTTGATCTCTTGAGAACATGTGGATGCAGTTTTGATGAGAGATCTTGGTAAGATGGGAGACAAGAGCTGTAGGCACTCAGGCCTGACTCTGGGGCCGGAAATTAATCCTGCAGTAGAGCAGTTGGGCAACTCTAATCTAATTCTTAGTTGGCACACGTACACAGAAGTCAGAGGTTTGGGGCTCTGGAGCAAAGACGCAGAAGCCAGATGGGTGGCTCTATGGTATGTTAGCTGCACATCTGGTTACTTGCCAGGACATGGAGTTTTTATTACATATAACAATGATATATTATAAATATAACAATATAGCACATATTACCATTACCATTATAATTCCAGAGAGACCAAAGCTGAGTTCACCATGGAGATGACTCCAGAGTATCCGTGTGTAAGGCAAACTCAGCGACCTGAGGGCCAGAGGTACTCCAGATACACAGGAGACAGCACAGCAGTTTTCAACCTTGGCTGCACATTTGAGTCGCCTGGAGAACTTATTTTTCATTTTTATTTATTCATTTATTTTTGAGAGAAGGAGAGAGAATCTCTTAAGCAGGCTACATGCTCAGTGTGGCGTCCAACACGGGGCTCGATCCCATGACCCTGGGGTCGTGGGATCATGACCTGAACGGAAATCAAGAGTCAAATGCTCAACCTACTGAGCCACCCAGGAGCCCCGGGGGAACTTGAGATAGATGCTAATGCAAAGTCCTGGCCCCCAGAGATTCTGTGTTAATTGCCTGGGGTGCAGCCAGGCATTGGCAATTTTTTTTTTCTAATTAATAAAATGTATTTTTTAGAGAAGTTTTAGGTTCTCAACAACATTGAGCAGAAAGTACAGATTTCTCATATACCCCCACCCTACCCTCCATAGGCACAAAACTCCTGCTCCATCATCCCATACTGCACAGGTACATTTGCTACAACCCATGAACCTGTGCTGACGCATCATTATCACTCAAAGTCCACAGGTTACATTAGGGCTCACTCTTGGTGTGGTACATTCCATGGGTTTTGACAAACATATGACAAACATATGATGATATCTGTCATTGTAGCATCATGCCGTTGGGCAGTTTTTTTAAAGTCTCTCTTAGTGAGCCAGTGCTCTAGCAGGTAAGGAGTCACAGAGACAGACTGGATATCCAGAAACTGCCAGATGTTACCGTCAACAAAATTACGATGGGTCCCTCACCCTCCGGGACAGTTAACTTTTAGGCAAAAGCAGAAGAGTATTTCCGAGACTCTACTGACTGGAGGCGAGATCACTTGGTGAACAGTCTTCATTGTTTGTGGGAGATTCTGGAGGTCGGAACTTTGCCAGCAGTGCATGGAAAGAACTTTCAGGCAACAAACTTATGTATCACAAGGAAAGAAGGTGTTTGGAACTCAAGACAGATTTGATTTGGAAACCTATGTCAAGATTTGTTACGTTGAACTAACTGTCTCAATTCTCTGAGTGTTGGTTTCTGTATCTGAGAAACGAAGATGATAGGACCTAACTCGAAGGGTCATTGTAAGGACTGCCGTGGGGATGATCTACAAATGGATTCTATTACAAGTATTGCTGGCAGTGATTAAAGACAAGCATATAAACAATTTCTTAGCGGTATAATGTAGACCAGAGAATCATGAGAATTCAAGAGCAGGGAATGGACTGGTGGTAGAGTGGTCAGGCAACCTTTTTTTTGGATTTGATAATTTCCATAGCTTTGTCTAGAGGAGTGGGGGAGAGAAGGGTATGACCGACCCGTGTGATGGAAGACGTGGCCTGATGTCGCTTGTTTGGGGGAAATGCAGGTCAGGGGGAAGCATTGCTGTGCTATATGGGAGGCCTCACAGAGTTGAGGCTGAACAAGAGGAGTTTACAGCTGTCAAGTGAGCAAGGCCTCTGAGTAAAGAACACATTGTCAACACGAAATACACAGGTCGTATCCAGGGGCCTTTCGAGATGGTGGTAGTGAGACCATCCTACGAATCTGCAATTCATGCAAAAACCTTCTTTCTCCTTCATTTTCTCCTCCGTTTGTCACAAACTCTGTCTTTCCTGGGCATTCTCACTAAGAAGAGACATCTGGTTTTGCATAAGCAGAAATGAAATGATTTGTGACAATCTGTCACCAACAAAAAGGGCATTTTATCGCCATACTCAACAAAGATAACAAACCACCACATGCCAAATCTGTACTCTGCAAAAGAAAATGTTATGTCTATATATTTTATGTTACCAAAAAGCTACTGAAATGAGTTAGCTGATGAAACGAAAGAATCTGCTGTGGATGGCGAATTTGGGGCCCGAGAATGAAAATATGGATGTACGACATTATTATTTTCAGTATCTTTAAGAATTAGGTGTACCTCATCACCAGTAGGTGTCACTGCAACCATTAAACACAGTCTTTGTTTCTAGAAAACTTTGTCCCATAAATGTTGGTGTAATTTAATTGCTAGAACATAGTTATGATAGGCATAAAGGATATTTATTCTGAAAAGCAATATATTTTATCATGGTCATGAACTTGTAAAAACATTGGCTTAAGGAAGCTAAAGTGTATACTTTAAATGGGCTTACTTAATACAATATACTGCAAAAGTAATAGAATCTTATGAGGTTTTAAATATATACAGTGGATTTTCCTGGATAAGATAAGGTTTGCTTTTCAGTTATTCTATAGAGTCTGATTTATAGAACTAATTTAATGAGAATTCATAGGCCCAAATGTTACCTTCTAAATCTTTGTGCAATTGACATCTTTTTCTTTATAACGTTTCTTGTAGGTTTTGTTAGAGAAGGAAAGGAAATTAAGAATTTCAGCTTGAATTACATTAATTACCCTCTTTTGGGTTTCTTTGGCCCTTTAAATATACGGTACCTGATATTAGGAGGCTAAATTCACTAAGCTCTTTTAGAGAAGCACACGTTAGTAGCTTCCAAGCATCTTACAGAGAAATATTGGCCATAACGAAACACTGATCTTTTTCCTTTTCTACTGTGGTTTTAGAGTTGATTCATTAGCGCAATCCTGCTGGCATTGCTGGGTTGAACTTTTGAACAGAGTATTCTCAATAGAAATCCTTGACTTTGAAATTAATTTGCCAGCTGAAGGTGTTGGTGGTTCTTATTTATGCATAATTTAAGGGCTAGGTGTGTGAATGTGCCCCTAGCGACAATTTCATTGGCTCCATTTTACAAATTGAAACTGATGGTGGTGGTTGTGGTGCTTTTCAAGTGTGACTTGGGGGCAATCTAATTTACCTAAGCTGTTCAAAGGTGAACTCAATCTTTTCAATCATAAATTAAAAATCTATTCCAGTTTTGAAATCAGAAACTGCGCAAATTACATATCTGCAGGCCATAAAGATTCTCTTGCCCTGGCCTACCTCTGTTGATTTCATCAGGATAGACAAGACATTCCCAGACATCCCGTGTTTTAACACGTCCCTGTAACATCTAAAGTATTTTTGGAAGATCACATTGCCTCTTTTGCTGTATATACGAACGGGAATTTTGTGATCATCTTGCTTTTGCCTATCTAAGTAAACCCATCTATGATAATACTTTTGACCTGTTAGGTTACTGAACTGCCATAATATTAGCAGGATTTCTCCAAAAGATATTATATTACAAGCTAAATATCAAACCTTTAGAAAATACTTAGCAAAGCCAACCATGTGTGTATTTTTCACACGTAACAACATATCCATGTTAACTACAAGATGTAGACTCTGCTCTCTGCAAAGACTACATCCTAAACCTACACCGTAGATCATGGAGACACAACAAATAGATAAAAATGTATGTCAATCGACTGCATGATACACAAATCACTGTATTTGTAGCATTTGTAGTCAGTAGGATTCCTATGTGAAGTCTGATGCATAGCAGTTGTCAAAGACCAATCTCCCAGATACTCTAAAACTTACATGACATTGGACTTCAGGGATGAATAAACTTCAGTCGCAACACTGTGACACCTCGTGCCGTTCTTTCTACTTTAATTCACTCTGTTGGGATGCCTTTGACTTTCATTAAAGGCCAAACACAGGAAGTAATTTTTGGGGAACTTGTGTTAAGAATGAGGATGTGTTAAGCATGCTGGTCGTTGTTTGACGGAGTTCCAACTTTCAATCTTTGGGTCAGTAATGGCTTGCTTCTTCTGAGCTCTTTGTAATTGTTTTTATTTAATTTTACTCCACAGTAGACTGTTTCGTAACCAGATTCCTCTCTCTCCCTCAACTTCAGCTTGTAAGAAAGCATAGAGCCAAAGTATGGTCCTACAGCAAGTGTGATGGTCTTTAGAGTTTACATTTTTACAATAACTTCATTCCTAAGCACAGTTGATTTTTTTTTTTTAATCTTCCATACTCCCTTATACTCTCTCTCATACTGCTGTATGTTATCTATCCTTGTAGACTCTGGAACTTTGGGGACAAAGTGAGGAGGGGTATAAATAAAACACAACAAAAATAAATCGGGCACGTTTTCAGAATAGATCATATTAGACTTAAAATTCATGTAGGTAACCATAGCTTAACCTCTGGAGTTTACAATAAAAGTACAAGAAGATAGTACCCACAGTTAAAAGGAAAAATAAACAACACTAAGACCCTTCTATAATACTTAAACTTTTCTGCTGTACTAAGGATTGAGTCTGTAGGTCTGTAAGAGGGGTGACACTCATGCAGTAATTATTTTTCCAGGTAGTTTGAAAGATGTATTGTTAGGACTTCCTCCATTCAGGGCAAGAGCATCTGTTAAACTAGAAAGGGAGCTCTTGAGATTAGAAAGAGTAATCCATTGTTGGAGTTAAAGATATAGGCATAGATATTTTAAATTACTACACGACTGTGAACAGAAATAATGCGTGTAAGACTGAAATTTGTGGCATCTTTGAATTATAAAAACAAATAACTTAATTGAGCCAGAGAGGAGTTCCCTTTCTGGGCTCAGTGTAGGGCTTGCTGGAGGACTGGGGGACAACCATCTGAATAGGGGAAATGAAGACTGATCTGGGTGGAGGAGAATGAGTAGACATTGGGCTAGGGCAAGGGAAAGTGACTCATTGAGGTCCCTTTCGGCATTATGGTTTTGTTATTTGATTTTGGACTCTGGGTATTCTGGCAAAATTTGCTAAATCGAGACAGGAACTTGTCTTCACTTAAAAAACATTTGAATGATCTTGAAAATAGGAAAGATATTGTCAAAATAGAAGTAAAAGATTTCTTTTGTTTTAGTAATAGAATGAATAGTAAGAATAATGGGTAGATCAGTGCTGCTAATAGTGGAATTCCTATTAAATTTTTAGTGTTCCATTGACACATCAGACAATTGATTGATAGAAGCCTTGATCCCAGGAAAAGATTTCTGTACTTAAAGAGCTTTTCCTCCAAATATTAATAATTTTATATGATCACTTTTTCTTCTTCTTGTCTTTATTTTACAAATTTCCTAAAGTTTTTCAACCCAGCCTACAGAAATTTGTTTAGAATTGAAAGAGTAAAAACTGTTTTAAGAAAGAGCTCTTTAAAAGTATGTAAATTAAATTCTAAAACAGTAAAAAAAAAAAAAGAGTATCATATAGGAAGATTTAAGAATTTCTTCTGAAATAATATGTCCCTGCTTCTCTAACTCTGTAGAGGTAATACAGCAAAAAATGGGGGAAAAGCACATATTTGTTATTTAGGCTTACATATCATCAAATGGATACGGGAGAAATATACTACTTTGAATTTTGGTTTTGGCTTGAAACATGTTTCTCCCTTTGGCATAAGGATGGGGTTAGTCATTACAATTTGTCATCTCAGAAGAGAGGAAAGCAATCATTTGATTTGGAAGCTATGCATTTTCCAAATGACCAACCTAAATTTTCTGTTTAGCTGCTTTTATAAATGAAAAAGAGGAGGCCACTCTATTAAAGTGACTGAGACACAATTATTCACTGAATCAATGGCAAAGTTAGGCTTGTATTCATCTCATCCCTTTTCGTCCCACAATCTCATTTCAACTATGGGAAATTCTATTTTTAAGTACTCATGTATCTACAACACGATACATGAAAATTTACTATGAGTTAGCTAGCTGTAATGGAATACTGGGTCTGGAATTAGACAGATCTGGATTTGAATTTTTACCCTCCATTTACTAGGCATGCAATTTTGGGAAAATTACTTTATTTTTCTGGATCTCAGTAATCTTTTCAAAAGGCTATTATGAGAACCAAATGAGAAGATTTATGGGAAATGCCTGGCAATTTTAAATGCTAAACAAATGGTAATCCCTTTCCTGTTCCTTTCCCAACTATAATTGCCACAGTGAAACTTACCATTTTTAATTGAGACTCATCATTTAGGTAAGATTACCCTGATTCAAGTTGAACTGTCAGGAGTCTACCCTAGGCAGCTATTTTGTCCATTCCCTGGACTGTGAGTGGGTCATGAACACTCAGCACTGTATGTCGAGAGAGACACACATAAACTTGGAATCTAGAAATTTGCCAAACTGATTTTAATTTACTTCGAACTCTAAAGTTGTGTTGGAGTTCAAGATGTACAATTTAGAACTTAGGCTTTTCATTACTGTCTATCACTTCTCTCTTCATCCAGTTTATCTAGATGCAAAGTCAGAGGGAAAGAAAAGAACATGCTTCAAAAACAAGTCTGCATTCTTAGACTTCGAGCTTTATATTCAATAAATACCTGACGACTGGTTGCCCGAAAAACTTCATTTAGGCTCTTCATATTGAAAGAATAACACTGAACCTGATGGTATTTTTAGCAAAATAGATACTATGTCCCTAGATCATCTGATTAAATTTTGGGATTTTATGGAACACCAGTATACATAACTTCTGTATACTGTGTACTAGTCTCTAAGAGTACTCACATAAACAGGATTAGGTATCATTTGATCTGGGTGGCACAGAGAAAAAGAATCGTTCCTTAGCTTTTGTTGTTTTCATGGTCTTAAGAAATCACAAAAATCAGTTGAGGGATGAGACGCAGTAGATTCATAGTAATATATTGAACCTAAAAAATATGAAGAGGCCGTAAAGATCATGCCAAGGGAAAGCAGTGATATTTCTAGTCCCATTAATCTTAAAGCTCTCCTATTAATTTCAGGTCCAAGGGACTTAGCTAATACATTTTCCATTGATAGGCACTCTAAATCGTTTTCATATGTATACTACGGGAATGAACGTTTATCCTTGGAAAGGAGGAGAGCTTTAGCGGTACATGAAAAAGGTCTTTATTTCTTTCCTTTTGAGACAAACTGAGGAATCTGGGAACTTGGGTCCACGTCTTTTTATTTTTTGCTGCACCCTCCAAAACCTAGCTGATCAATTACTAGAAATCAAGAACATCTTTATCTACCTAATAACAAACATGACTAAAAGTAACAAAAATTTAATAAAAATTGCTTTATCTCTTGGGGCCCCTAATCACTCCCTCTCCCCCAACTTGCTATCTCCACTCTGCCGTCAGCTCTAAAATGTAGCAACTAGATGCTCTCTAGCCTTCCTGCTCTCAGTGAGTTAGTTCACGGACACCTAATTTTCCAAACATCTCACTAAAGGCTGGTTGAATCGATGGAAAATGAATATGCAGATGTTTGACGCCATATGGTCAAACATCTGGATATCCGACTCAACTCTTCAGGTTTTAAAGGTGTTTAATCTTTGGAAGACACTTGTCTGCAGCTGAACGTTCGATTTAATTCCAGAAAGGCGGAATGGTAGCGTTAACTGCTCTGGCAGGAAAACCATTTACCTGAGCCACGCAGAGTTAGCAAGTCAGAAAAGATCTCAGCCACTTTTTTTGCGACCCCTTTAGTAGCCCACATCTACAACCGGTACCGGAGGCTGAGTGTCCTCGCTGGGTGTCGCAGTTCTGCTCATCTGCTCCCTCGCTCCTTATTCATCATTGCCGCGGCCCTGACTACAGAAATGGGAGTCTGGCTTTTATTAACAAAACGAGAGAGGACCGTGCGGTAATAAGAAGGTAGCCCCCCTCACACTTCACAGTAGTTGTAAGACTCAAATACCTTCAAGGCTTTTTCCTTTAGGTTGAAGTTCTCTCTCTGGTGCGCACAAACAGGCCTGCATACCAAAAACATAGAGTCATCGACTACATTCACTAGATGAGAATTGGGCCTACAGCCATACCACCAACAGACTACGACCTTTGCCAAGGCTCACAAAGAAGAGTCAGGCCAGCTTCTCTCGGGAGAAGTTAACTCTGAAGTATCGGGTCGGGACCGTAACAGCGTGTCAGAATAAGTGAAGTCTTTCAGATAGAATCATAGTCTGAGGTCCCAGTCTGAAGGGATGCCACAGGGGCCTTCCTCGCGGCTAAACGAATTTTTTGGCAGACCACCTCGAATTCGAGGGGCAACCTGAATCCAAGTTTTGTTATTCTACACGCAGATTGCTTTTCTAAAAATTTTATTTATTTAAATTCGAGTTCGCTAACATACAGTATAGGATTGGTTTCAAGAGTAGAACCCAGGGATTCACATCTCACATATGACACCCAGTGCTCATCACTAAAAGTGCCCTCCTTAATGCCCATCCCCCATTTAGCCCATCCCTCAACCCACCTCCCCGCCCCTCCCCTCCCAGTTTGTTCTCTGTATTTAAGAGTCCCTTATGCTTTGCCTCCCTCCCTGTTTTTATCTTATTTTTCCTTCCCTTCCCCGATGTTCATCTGCTTTGTTTCTTAAATTCCACATATGAGTGAAATCATATGATATTTGTCTTTCTCTGACTGACTTTTTTCGCTTAGCATAATACATTCTAGTTTCATCCACATTGTTGCATATGGCAAGATTTCAGCAGATTGCTTTTCAGAAAAATCTCAAAACGTCGTAATTTTTTTCTTAAATTTTAGAAATTGCTCATTGTGTTTAGCTAGTCTCCTGGCATTTCATCTTCTCTTCCTGCCATATTTATTTTACCCCCTACCCTCTACCACACCTCTTGCTCCCCAAAGCTCTCCTGATACTCCTTCCAGGAAAATCTTGACATCGATATGTCTCCCAGCTATAAAGCTCTATCTGAAGCTCTGTTTCTTACCCATACTTAGTTGGAACTCATTTCTCCAGTTATTTGGCAGAGGACCCCCAAATTACAGTTACCCAGGAACTAATGAACGTGATTCTTAGAAAAAAAAAATTCTAGACTGTTTCCTAAACAAATACACTAAAACATTGCCTTTGTATGGTATTTGTCAATACCAACCCTCCAGAGAGGGTCATGACCATGATGCTGAGTGTTCAGCAGCATCAAACTGAAGCATAAGAACCACTCAGCTCTATGAATGTGTCAGCCATCCCATTCTTGTTGTTTTCACTGCCATTATCCCTGGTCCAAACCTCTTCTTCCCCCGAAGGAGGCAATAATCTTTAGATTGTCTGTCTACCTGCACTGTCTCCCTTCCAGTTCTCTCTGCGTCTTGCTTCCAGATGACCCATTAGAAGGTGCAAATGCAGTTATCGTCACTAACTTTCAGTGACTTTCCATTGCTTTAAGGATGGTGGCCCCATCCTTAATCTGACATTCAGTCCCTCTTCCTATTTCTCCCAAAGACTCTTCTACTGCTGTACTGTGCTTGAGCTGAATAATTTAATGTTCCCTAAATACACTCTGTGCTTTCACACCTCTTAGATCTCCCAGTTTCTTCTGCCTGCAATGCCCTCTTTGAAGTATTTACCTGAAATTTGAACCCAAGTCCTTGAATTCCTACCGAGTATCCTTTCAATAATTCTATGGTCTTTAGGTAAAGACTGTGTATCGTGCACATAAATTAATAAGTTGCTAGGAATCCTGGTGTGGTAGACAGAATAATGCCTCCCCCGTGCCCCCCAAGGTGCCATGGTGTCCATGTCCTAATTTCTGGGATCTGTGAATAAGTTACCTTACATGGCAAAAGAGACGTTGAGGATGTGATTAAGGCCTATGAGATGGAAAGATTCTGCTGGATTTTCTGGGTGGGCCTAATCTAATTACATGGATTCTTAAAAGTGAAAAATCTCTCCCGGTCGTAGTCAGAGATGACGGCAGACGAAGGGTCAGAGATGAGACATCTCTGGCTTTGAAGACACAGGAGGGCTGCCACAAGGAATGTGACCTAAAAAAGCTGGAATAGCAGGGAAATGGATTCTCACCAGAGCCTCTAGAAATGAACAAAGAAAGACCTTCTGGAACCTTGATTATAGCCTAGTGAGATCTCTGTCAGACTTCTGGTCTCCACAACGGTAAGAAAATAAATTTGTGTCTCCATGAAGTTTTTGGAAAATTGTTGCAGCAACAGAAAACTAATTCTAGAGTTTGCTAAAATAACTGTAAATTGAGGAAATTGGAACACAAGGTTTCTTAAGCTCCCTCCCAGTGGCAGAATACCGATCCTAATCTAAGCTTTCCTGATCCTTCAGAGACCAAGTTGCCACCTAATTAATATAACAAACAAATGTGTACTCATGTGCTAATGGATTTTATCCCACAAACTCAGAACATTTTCAAGTAATGAGAAAAATAAAACTCTTGAAGGACACTAAACTCCACCATTTAAATAAATCCAATTAAATTGATATGGGGAGATGCTTCCTGTCAGGGCTTAGGTACCTCGTACATCCCAAATGAAGACTTGGTTAAACCCCCATTTAACATATTAAGGAAATAAGGCTCAAGGATATTAACCCCCTCAGCAACAATCACTGATGTAAGTGACTTGTTCATGTGTTAATTTATTCAATAGCTCTTCAGAACCTTTTATCAGCCAGCCTATTCATGGAAAATCCAGAACTCTAAACAATGTCTGGTGCTAAAGCCAGGTAATCTTATATAAGGAAACACAGAATTATCGTCGCTGGGCAGCATGAAGTTTTGCGAAAGTCAAGCAGACCTGCGGTAAAGGTAGGATTTGGGAAACAGAACATTTTGATAAAAGGGAAGCCACAGAACTAACGTGAAGGAACCACTGAAGGTAGTCCTACCTAGTTAATGGTTTTTAGTTGGGGTTGGATTTTAGGGATTCAAATAGTCTCATTGAAGTATTTACTCAACAAAACTGAAATATTATATGCCAGGCCTGGTGTGATGCATTCAGTATAGATTATGTTCGTTATAGTCCCTGCTTTTCTTTATTTTTTTTTAATGTTTATTAATTTTTGAGAGAGAGAGTACGAGTGGTGGAGGGGCAGAGAGAGAGGGAGACAGGGATCCAAAGCAGGCTCCATGCTGTCAGTAGCGAACCCAATGTGGCGCTCAAACTCACCAACCATGTGATCATGACCTGAGCCAAAGTTGAACGCTCAACCTACTAAACCACCCAGACACCCCCGTCCCCGCTTTTCTGAGGCTCACAATTTCACTGCCTGTCAAAAAGAGAGACATTTAAGAAATCACTGTAGGGGCGCCTGGGTGGCGCAGTCGGTTAAGCGTCCGACTTCAGCCAGGTCACGATCTCGCGGTCCGTGAGTTCGAGCCCCGCGTCAGGCTCTGGGCTGATGGCTCGGAGCCTGGAGCCTGTTTCCGATTCTGTGTCTCCCTCTCTCTCTGCCCCTCCCCCGTTCATGCTCTGTCTCTCTCTGTCCCAAAAATAAATAAAAAACGTTGAAAAAAAATTTTTAAAGAAATCACTGTAAATTATATGAGTGTTAAAAGGACAAGTATGCAAATAGGGCCCTAATTAAATACCACGGGTTTTTGGAAGTAGTGCTGTTTCTGCTGAGACCCAAAGGATGAGGCAAAGAAGGTAAGGTTCTCTTTAGAGAACATTCTTCCTGGAGAATATTTCCCTTAAAATATTGTTTTCCCTCTCTGAGGGCTTGTTTCCTCCATGAATTAACATGCCCATTGCATCACTTAAAGAGGTTTTCTGCAGGTCACAGAATAGCCCTTATTCTCTTAAGAAGTTTAGAGGTAGGAAACCCAGGGCTGATGATTTTAAACTTTATCAAAGTTGTCAAGAGTCTAGAATGTTTTAACCTTCTCTTCAACCAGCCTTAGCAGGTTGCTTGACCTCCAGGATTCACGTTCTGCCCCAAAGACAGGATGGTAAGGAGGAGTAGAGCTTGTATAACATATATCTCTCTCTTTTTGTTCAGAAAAAAAAATCATTCCCAGAAACAAGTCATTCTCTACCTGCTTCTGAGAATATTGTCCCTTCTGTAGAAGCCTATGACAAGGTCTATTACAGGCTACACGATGCAGTGAAAAATAGAACCGAGAGAGGGCGCCTGAGTGGCTCAGTTGGTTGAGCCACAGACTCTTGGTTTCAGCTCAGGTCATGAACTCATGGTTCCTGGGATCAAGCCCCTTGTTGAGCTCTGCAGTGACAGCGCTGAGCCTGCCTGGAATTCTGTCTCCCTCTCTCTCTCCCCTGCTCATGCTCCCTATCTCTCTCTATCTCTCTCTCTCAAAAAAAAAAAAAAAAAAAAGAAAAGAAAAGAAAATTGAACTGCAAAGTATGAAACTGTGATGCAGCAGGAAATCACCATATAAAGTAGCAGATAGACCCTCTACAACCCACATAGCCTCTCTCCTAGTCTAGTCATATAAAGGACTTGAGACTGCAGTTTCTTGGTTCCCGAGAACTGTGGTGGGTTTCACTGGGCACCACTCCTCAGGCTCCGGGTAACCACATGCACCCTTTCTTGTAGACTTATCTGGTGTGTGTGATTTGTACCACTTATTTGCTAGTTCAGTCGTAAACCAAAGTGATAGATTGCAACCTTGAACAATGTCAAAATCGTCTTCTTCTCATATATATATATATTGTTTAACCTGGGCCAATCCTTTGTTGTCTGACCTGGTCTATTACCCAGGAAAGCATTTGGCTTCCCCTAGCTGCAAAGGAGATTGGGAAAGGAAGTATCTGGCATTTTCAGACTCTACTACTGCATGTTTGTATAGAACAAAATGGAAGAAACTGTTGGTTAGGCAACCTACAGTGTCTGGGATCCCATCTACATTTTTAGAAACCGGTTAAGAAACATTTCTTTAAAAGGAAAACCCACCATAATGATATGATGGGGGAAGAAAAAAGAAAAACCACAACTTAACGTTCCTTAAGAAAGTGATTGAAGAGGAGAGTTCCTTCTGGAAGTGTAAATTCTGTATACTTTTTCATGTTTCTCAGGTAAATTCTAGATAGCCCAATTCTTTCTGCTGTTTTCCAAGGCTGCCGCAGATAACCTAGGTTTGGTGAAAGTTTTGTTCTTTTATCAAAGATAAAATCTAAACAATATCAAAGACAATGATTCTCGGTTTAAGATAAGGGAAGTGAAGCTGATTTTCAGATACCAACTGAAGAATTAGACAGCTGTGATAGACACAAAGAAAAATAGTTCGCATTCTGTGTGGTAAGTGTTGCGATTGCCCACAGAGCATCTGTGTACATTTCTGAGATTACTGTGTGCTCAAAATTAATGAAGCTAAAGGCATGGTTGCATTTCCAATTATGGATCGATTCCAGTGTCCCAGAGTACACAGTCCTGTATGTAGTCATATATGACTTCTGCAGAGTTATCAGTAAGCACCTCTTAGCTCCTTTTCTAGATGGTTCCTCAAGGACAGGAATGCTGTCAGTTTTATCGCTGTGTCTCTCACAAGGCCTGGATTCAAATCCTCGCTCCATTATTCAAGACTAGTGTGACCTTGGGCAAGTTATTTGACCCCAATTTCCTCATTCGTCCAGGAAGGCTTATACTAATAATGGCCTTGTGGGTTGTGCGTGCGCGTGTGCGTGTGTCTGTGTTTGCAAATAAAGCGTGGAAATTTGTGTAAAGGATTTAGTGCAGTATCACTCAGAGAAAGTGTCCAATAAATGTTAGTTATTAGGAGCCAAATTTATTTCTTAATTGGAAATTAAGGCCTGCTTTTTCCACTGGCTAGCTGTGCGCTTTTGGCTGAGACACTCAACTTTCTGAGCCTCGTTTAACACATCTGCTGAAGGAGAGAGGTAAAGCTTACTTGCAGCTTTAAAGATCAGTGACTTCTGGCATTGTTTATCACTCATCCCTGGGCATGCTGCAATGGTCTGAGGGAAGAAGAAAAACCCCAATGCCCACCAGAAAAGACACATAGTGTAGTTAGGAGCCATAGAAACTTCAGTATGTAGTTTGACAGTGAAATTCGTCCACTAGTCGTTACTAATCCGTTACCACGAAACAAAGTATTGATAGTACAGGGTAGAATGTCCAATAAGTGGAAGGACCCATTTAAGAAAGGAACCTTTTTTCCTTCATGTCACATGGAGAAAAGGATCCTTCCATGGTGTTTTGTAAATGAGCTCTTGGCTATTGCTGGGTAGTAAGTTCTCAAGTTTAAGTTTTACCATTTATTGGCATCCAACAGAGAAACAGAGTACTTTTATTTGGAAATACATTTGGAAAGGATTCCAGAGAGCCCAGGCAGCATTAATTGTACTCTAGTTTGGGAGATTTTCACCTTTTCTGAGCTCTGTAACTAGCTGGCACTCTTCCAACTGTAATTTAGACTTACCGTGAACCGTAGGGCTTTTTAATGTGTGCAGTGATTTCTAAAAACCAATAACTTCTTTTGCTCGTTCTAAATTTTAATTTTGCATCTGCCTTTCTTCTTTTCAAGCACTCTCTAGCCCCCGAATGTTTATTCTCAAAAAAAAAAAAAAAAGGATCAGTGGGTTCTAGTAACATTTAAAAACTTTGGATATTTGGTGAATTTGGGTTCACTCATGAAACCTTTACTAATCCCTTTCTAAACTCTCATCAGTAAAGTCTACTGCCCCAAGACTGCTTTATTTAAATTACAATAGGAAATGCCTCTGAACCTTCAGGCATCCCAATTTATGCTCTTTTAATCAAATAACTGCAGGCCACGGTGACTCTCATAGTGAACTCATTAAGGGAATCAGGTTTCATCTGACAGGATGTTTTATTTTCTAGAAGATTATAAAGATAGGAAAATTCTATGTGCAACCTCATCTTATAGCTGTCTGTATGTTATAAGCAAATAATCCATGTTGTAATCAACCACATATTAGCATGAACATTCTTTGCATGAACACGTGAATAGTCCGATACACTTCGGGGTCTTTGGATTCAATTTATTAAGATGAACAATTACTTTGTTGTTGTTGTGAGCAGCTCATTCTCCTCTGGGAACAGAGAAGAATAAGATTGATATTGACCTGGGGAATCAGATCAGTATTCAAATTCTTATTTTGTTATGCACTAGTGACAGCAATGGCAAATGTTAGGTTACATAATTTTCCTAAAATGTGTGCAAAGACTCTACCTTGAAGGAGTGGAAGAAAAAATGTAAAGGGTTATCAAACATAACAAGGCTAAAAGAAAAGCTATGTTTTAGTGGGCATGGGGACATCAGATCAGCCCCCAAGTGCAGACAGAACAAAAGACTGAGTGAAGAGCAGGCATTTTTAATATGTTTTCTGTCTTAGTCAAGATTGGCTCAGGAACAGGGTACCTTGGTGGCCGAGTTGGTTAAGCGTCAGATCTTTGGTTTCGGCTCAGGTCGTGATCTCACAGCTCATGATATCAAGCCCTGCGTTGACGGTGTAGAGTCTGCTTGGGATTCTCTCTCTCTCTCTCTCTCTCTCTCTCTCTCTCTCTCCGCCCCTTTCCTGCTTGCTCCCTCTCTCAAAACAAATAAATAAACATTAAAATCAAAGATTGGCTCAGGAACTGGGAAGGGTGTAAGAGCAGTGGAAGACTTCAGAGACTGTAATACCTGGGGTAAAAGTCCTCTGGCTCTTTGGTGTTGTGGGTGGTGAGGCTAACAGAGAAGAGGAGTGCCACCTCCCTTGTCACAGGTCTTTAAGAGGCTGCTAGGCTAGATTGCTATCCTCCTCTTCTTAGTGAATCCTCCCTTGCCTTTTCCTTAAATTTTGGGGTATGTATTTTCACAGTTAAATCTATGACTTATTAGAAATTTATACTTGGTGTGAGGTACCCTACATGGGTCCAACTTATGTTTTTCAGGTGATCGATGAAGCAGTTGCCTCCATGCCATATTTTGAATAATAAATATTTTCTCAACTGGATTAAGATGCTCCCTCCACTTTTATATCCTAAATTCCTTTAAGTATTTGAATTTGTTTCTGGATTCTCTATTGCATGTCATTGCCCTGTCTATTGAGTGATGCACCAGCACTGTATCGTGTTAATCATTGAGAATTTAAATTAAAAAAATAAATAAATAAAAACACTTGGTATTGAGAGTCCCTGGCCCATCTCCACACCCCATACTCTTAAAACACAAATTCTTTATTATTTTTCATATTTTCCCCTAGGGCCAATCAGATGATTCATCCTCATCAACTCTTCACCCACATAGGCATTTACCTAGAACATACTTACTCTAAAAATTGAGATTCTCACAGTGTGCTTTACCAAGTGACAGATATGGTGAGAGACAGGTCTACTGTGGCAGAAAAAATGAAACTATTCTAGCACGTGAGAGAAGTATTTCCAGACATCTAAGCTCTGGATTGCAGAAAGTTCATTCCGTGCTATCGTTCTATCATATTATCGTATCGTATGTATATGTATCATATCATGCTGGACTATCATATCATATCATATCATATCATATCATATCATCATCATTCTCTACTATTAACACCAGGAAGAGAAACAACTATCATGCTTCGGAAGGTATTATTAATTAAGTTTAAATATGAAATATTTGAAGCTACTTCCTAAAGCAAGCTATTTTGCCACTACAGAATATAAAATAGTTTTCATTCGTTCATCTTTCCTATGGAACTCATCTGGTAGGATAGGTTTATCTGCAAACCAGATAAACCAGATTGTATTGCGTCCAATTTTTAACCCAATAGTTACATTTTTTAAAAAGAGTGGTTTTGATTTTCAAAAAATCCTTAGTCAAAAATTTAAAAACATCAGGGGGAGCTTACTATTTAAAAAAAAAAAAGGACTTTGGTAAAGCTCTTTGTGAAGTGAACTACCACTATTTTATATTTGATGAATCTAGATTTTGATTTTGCTAAAGGTAAGGTACAGTTATAGAGCCATACCCTATAGCAAATGCTATTTTCTATCCATTGCAGACTTTTTTTTTTTTTTTTTTGGCACTTCTGGAAAGAAACGAAGCAAATGGATCAAGCAATAATGCAAGAGAGATCAAAGCAATTCCTTCTGTCAACAGTAGCAATTCATGCAAATCTCTAAACACTGAAGGCTTTCCTGAGCTACAGAGAAGTCCGTGAGAGAGGATCATTGTGGAACACACATCATAGAAAGTGGTATCAGCTTCTTAATTTTAAGGTATAAGTAGATTCTGCTTAAGGACAACCGAGCTTGCTGTAGGAGAGGGGAAGGAAGGGGAGAGAAACTGGGGTTTATTGAGCACTAAGTGTGGTATTTCCCGTGCATGCGAGCAAGACCTCTCCTCTATGGGGTGGTTTTAATGAGAGGGGCTCTTGAGCTAAGCTGCCTAGACCCATACTCGGTCTTGGCCACATGCTAGCCATGGGTCTTTGGTGTGGGTAATTTAAGCCTCTTTTGTTAACACTTTCATCATCACAAATACTAAACTCAGATTATTGCGAATATAGAATAAGTTACTTTACGTAATGCATTTACAACAGCTGCTGGACATCTAGTACCAATTGAATATTATCCCTTCCATGTTACTGATGAGGAAACAGGGGACACTGCCTTAACTAAATTGCTTATGACTTGGTGGAGCTTGGTTTTTGTAGCGGACTGACCCCTGCTTAAGGATTGTTCTACACGCTTGCTACTCAAGGTCCCTCAATCACCAAGCAGCAGCAGCATCACCTGGGAGCTAGTGGGGCCTGCTCCAGACTCACAGAGGTGGGGTCTACAGCCGGACAAGATCACACCGAAGCTGAGAAGGGTGGCACAGCAACCCACATGCCTGCCCCGTCAGAACTCTGCAAAGTGGAAGGACAGCCGAGATGTATTTGCATGCAATCTACTGCTTTAGAGACTTTAAGTGTCCCAGGTCAGGGCTGGTCTTCAGTACTTAAGGTTTTGCCTTTCTTCTTTGTCAGGCGGACTGCCTAGAGGCTCTCAGGCTGGTTTTTAGTTTGTCTCTAGCGTGAACTAATCTCCACTGTTCTTGATCTCTCTCTCTCTCCCTCCCTCCCTTCCCTCTCTCTCTCCCTCCCTGTGTCTCTCTCTCCCCCTCTCTCCCTTGCCCCCTCCACCCCTCACTCTTCCCCCCCCACCCCCGCCTCTTTCTCTGTCCCCTCACCCTCCTTCTCCCCCTCCCCTATTTTTTATGTCTACATTGACATCTTGAAAGATTTACCTGGGGCTGCCCAACCATTTACCCGCTTGTGCCTGTGGTTCTGAACAAAACCCTATGGAAACAGCCTTGACAAAGGCAGCAGTTTATGGAAACAGGACAGATTATGGAACTGGACAAAACTGGGTCCAAATATTCATTCTTTCACTTACAGTTTTCTCCAAATAATTTATTTAATCTCTCTGAAACTTTATTTCCTTGTCTTTAAACATGATGGTATTAGTAGCTATATCTCAAGGTTGATAGCTACTATCAGGTCATGATCAGGTCATGATCTCACAACTCATGAGTTCCAGCCCCACGTGGGGCTCTGTACGGACAGCTCAGAGCCTGGAGCCTCTCTCTCTGCCCCTCCCCAACTCGTGATCTGCCTCTCTGTCTCTCTCTGTCTCAAAAATAAGCAAACGTTAAAAAAAATTAAAATTAAAAAAGGAGACCCAACACATTTAAAGGAGTGGGAGACAGGGGTGCCTGGTGGCTCAGTCAGTTAAGCATGCAGCTCTTGGTTTCGGCTCAGGTCATGATTACACGGTTCGTGAGTTTGAGCCCCGAGTCGGGGCTCTGTGCTGACAGCATGGAGCCTGCTTGGGATTCTTTCTCCCTCTCTCTCTGCCCCTCCCCACTCTCAAAAATAAATACATATAAGAGAAAATACAGGGGTGGGAGACAGGGACTGCCCCTAATGGAATGCATGAATTCCAACTGTGTTTAAAGGAATATCTTCTATATTTAAAGACTAAGGCAATTGCTTTTATGTGGAATAAGCCCCAGGAGGGCTCTGTTTCTTAGAGAGAATCATCAGTTTCATTTTAGTCTGTACAGATGTTTTTTTTAGGAAGATTACCATTCGTGAATTGCAAGAAATCTTGTCCCTTTCATCATGTGATTTAAAAAAAAAAGTTGCTCCAATAAATAAATAATAAATAAGCAAATCAATAAAATAAAGGTTGCCCCAATCTTTAGAGGAATTTTTATTTTTTATCAGAGCTAAAATTCCTGATCTAGCACTAATTTTATTAATAACAAATTGAAGGCAATGAGCAGAAATTGGCTTTCTGTCCTTACTTAGAGCCTATGTTCCTTCCATAAAGGAGGGTGCACCCGCATAGCAACAAGGCAGGGAGCAGGCTGGTAAGCTCCCTCAGTTCCGGTTCTCAGGACCACAGAGAGCAGCACACAATGGAAATGCCTTTCAAATTGTTGCAGCTGCTCTCCCTGGTGCACCCACTGCGTTAAAGGACAGACACGCCACATACATGTGAAATCCTCAAGCTCTAAAGCCTAATTAATGACCTGAAATCTATCAAAAATGGCACAAGCACGCATCTAAAGTACATATCCATGCTGGAATAGTAAACAGTTTAAAAGTAAATTGGGAAAAAAAAAAAAAAAAAGAAAAGTAAATTGCACACAACTTTATTCTGTCCTTTTTTTGTGTGTTCATGTACTCTTTAAAGATTAAACTTAAAAACAGCCTAAACCTTTCACCTCACAGTTTGGCTTCAATTGTTTCACAGTTTTGTGCAGTTTGGCACACTTGAAATTGGGTTTCTTTGTAATTTGTGGTTATGTGCACATCATGTAGGCACACCATTCCTGCACATTCTCTCTTGATTCCTTTTTCTCCTTTCAAACAAGAGAACAATGCTCAATGAGAATAAAAATAAATAGCAAAGAATCCTGCACAGTTTGGGGGCAACTTTTTGATTTCCCACTAAAATAGTTTTAAGAAGATTTGGCAGACTACATAAATATGAGATTAGATTACACTTTTTTTAGTCTTAATTGAAGTGTCCAGGTATGAAAATGTCTGGGCATGAACAGAACCTCTCAAATGTCTATCACATTTAGAATAATTTTTTTCTGGTACACCCTGGGGAGATAATGCCCTTAGAATTTCCTTCCCTTGGGAAACCACATTTATCACTGGGAGTTAAGAAGAAGGGTCTAGTCAAGGATGATGGGGCTGATTGCTTCCTGTCTCACTCTGTGGAAAAAACAGGGCTAATCCAGCCCCAAACATGCAAGAAGTATGTGAGAAGGCTGTCAGATATTTGCATTGTATCTCTAAAATGCATTCCGATAAACTCAGTTTGCTTCCTCTGTCACTGCTTGTTCACTTTCCTGTTTCCATGAGTGATTTTGTTTTGTTTTGTTTTGTTTTGTTTTGTTTTGTTTTGCTTTTTCCTGTTTTCAATCTAGTCCTTGAATATTGCAACTAACTATCCTGGTTTAACCCCAGAACCCTTTGGAACATGGTATTTGCCCTCCACCTCCCTGTTCGAATGGTTTACTCTGTTTGTCATAATGTGGCTTAATGAATTAAAACAGGCTGGTGGAGAGAGGGCAGATGTGAAGCATTCACTTGCCTTGGAAGAATAAACCTCTCATACGGTCTCACAATAAGAGAGCCTATAGGTCATGGATCATTCTGAGACTTTAGCGGTTCTCTGCCCCCAGGTCCCCCATTGCAATACCTCTATCAGCAATTGCTTTAAATGAGCATTAGAAGTCTCTCTTGAACTTTCTTTTTGCAAAACTGTCAAGGAACGTTCAAATTGCTATCTTGCCAGCTGTGAATTATTCCCTTTGCTCTGGAGTTTGCACTGGCATGTGGGGAGAGGGTAGGTAGCAAAGATCCCTTGAATTTCCGGAGTACAAAATTAGGGAGTACAGAATTCCACTGCATCATTCCAAAGGATCCAGATTGATGTAGGAACTCTATTTTGCCTCTTAAAATGATCAAATGCCCAGATTTTCTCTGCAGCATAATATGTGGTCTTCTTTGAATGCACTGAAATGATGTGGCTACATTTTACCATGGAGACTGCCATATTTTATCACTTCTAAATCATCCATATTTTCACATTTTAACTTCTATGAAATTGGAATGTGTCTTAAAATTGATGGTGCATTGTAGCTTGATTGCCTGTATTTTTTTTTCAAGTTGGTGGTACATAAAATTCATGTTCCATTTTACAGTTAAAGTCCTCTTACATTTAGAGTTACAATGCACCTTTTTTAAGCATGCCTCCAAAGAGGTCCTAATTTTCTTTTTTTTTTTTTTATTTTTTTTAACATTTATTTATTTTTGAGACAGAGAGAGAGAGAGCATGAACAGGGGAGTGTCAGAGGAAGAGAGAGACATAGAATCTGAAACAGGCCCCAGGCTCTGAGCTGTCAGCACAGAGCCCGACGCGGGGCTCGAACCCACAGACCGCGAGATCGTGACCTGAGCCAAAGTCGGATGCTTACCGACTGAGCCACCCAGGCACCCCAAGAGGTCCTAATTTTCAACTCTGGAACTGTGATAGGAATAGTGAGCTTAGCTATCTCTGTATTCTATTCTCCATAGCAAGAATATTCAGAAGTGAAACTTAAAATAAAAGAAATTAATGAAAAACAAAACCAGAATGTTTGAAAACATTTAACATTTGAATGTGTTGTCGTTTACTATGACTGAGAGCTCTTTTCCTTTTACATCCATTTCAAGTGTCCATAATAAATGAGGTCTCCATTTGCAAATGGTAAGCTATGGAAGTCAAATAACTGCTGATGTATCATTAATCTTCACTTCCAACAAAAAAACACATCCTGAATTGGATCAATGTGTTCGATCTGATCAATTACCGCAATAGTGAGCGTCTGAAATTCTGAATTAACTGTGTCATGACTGATTTACTTATACTAGAGTCATGATATTATTAAACCTTAAAGTCATTGTTCCAAGGATAGCTTATACATTAGATTTTCTTCAAATATGTATAGAGATCTTAGTATAGCTCTCTAGTGACTTGCTAGGTTCTCTAGGAATTTAATCTTTGCTAAGATTTGTGCTTGGTTTTGAAAAAAGTTAGGAGGGAAGGATATGGGACTTGAGACATTTATTGAGCAAAACCACCCTGAATCCTTCATGGCTATTGACCAAGTAGTAATGGAAAACGGGAACCAAGAAATAAAAATCTCATCAACACAGTGAAATCTGTTCTTCTCTCTGTGTATATAAACCTCATGTGTTGGCTTTGGCAGTAGTTTGAACTTTGTCATTCCAATAAAGTTCCTGAAATTCACTAGATAACACTTCTTTTTACAGGAAAACATCTGCAAGTTTACTTATCTGGTTATAAACAAAACTACATTTCACTGCTTCAAATGACATATCAGAAATGTTTATTTGTATTTGCAGTATACATTATTAGCCCATCACAGAAATCTGTGAACACACACACACATTATTAAAACATCATTCGTAAGTTTAAAAATATACTAACTAGAGAAGCATACATAGTTCTCTACTTCAAAACGTTTTCATTGCACTGGTGAAAGAATTTTACTTGGTTGAACAGAGAATGGTTTTAAACTTCCTTGAGGGAAATTTTGTTAAAACGTTCCACTCTCAAAGTTGATTCAGACAGCAGTTTCAATCTTTGAACACACACACATACACACACATTCTGCATTTTATAGATCTGAGATGAAACCTTTTTCACATTTCTAATGTTACTCAAATTTGAGGCATCTTATAGTCGATGTCAAGACATGGTTGAATTGACAGGTTTTTTTCTTTCTTTATAGTCAAAAATAATGTGCTACCTATGATAAAACACAGAATGCGGATGATGGTGCTGATGGGGTAAGAGCCGCTATATGTAGTTTACATTGTCTCGGGTGCCACTTCAGGTACCTTACGGGCTTTATATAATAGTCACAGCCACCCTGAAAAGCAGATACTGTTAGTTAATTTTTACAGACGAGGCAACAAAGTCCCGGAGAATTTGAGTATAACTTGCTCGGGGCCACTGACTGTAAATGTTGAAGTTAGGGCTGGGATTTGGGTATGTCTGATGCCAAAGCTTGATTTTTTGAAAAATATCTATTTATTTTTGGGAGAGTGCAAGCAGAGGAGGGGCAGAGAGAGGAGGGCAGAGGATCCAAAGGGGGCTCTGGGCTGACAGGCTGACGGCAGCAAGCCCGATGTGGGGCTCGAACTCACAAACTGTGAGATCAGGACCTGAGCCAAAGTCAGATGATGAACCTACTCGAACCACCCATATGCCCCCAAAGCTTGATCCTTTAAGAGAGGCACAATGAACCAACTTCAAAAACAGCAACTCATGTCCATTTTTGTCCAAAAGCCTACATTTGGAGAGTACTACAATTTCTTCGTGGCATTCCCACCACCATAATAAAGTGATGGCATTCTTAGGTGGGAAAACACATCTACTTTTTTGTAAGGCCCCGGCCTAGTCAGGCAGAATAGTTTGTTTTCCTTCAGTTTATATTTCCTATACACCTTCTTTGGGTCAGGCACGGAGCTGAGTAAATATGGGAGGCATGTGGTGAGGAAAAGGAGTCAGCTGAAAGGAGACTGAGGAGCAAGCCCTGGGTCCGTGTTCAAGATCAGCAGATCCAGGTTTGGCTGCAGAATTCTGCTGGTACTGTCTTGCTGTGAGATATGAAATATAAGCCCTTCCCTGTGACTAGGTTTCTGCACAAGGATCTCCGTACCACATCTCATGATGGTGAGGATAACATGAGATGAAATAAGAGAAAGTGCTCTGCAATGCACAGAGGACAAAGTATGTGGCATTATTCATTCCTAGTGGGCTTGTTATGTGGATAATCATCGACCAAAGATCCTATCAGGCAGCCCTTGCGCCTCACAATTGGAGGGGTGTGTGTGTGTGTGTGTGTGTGTGTGTGTGTGTGAGAAAGCAGAATTATTCTCTGAGAATCACGAATGAAGCACTTCTTAGCTCGAAATTGTCATTCCATTGGGATCACATAAATTCACGTTGCTTCTATATACAGGCACAAATCTTCAGTTCTCTGTCTCTGTCTCCCTTGGTCTCTCTCTAGCATGTTGGGTCATACTTTTCTGTCTGTTCTGGAATCAAGCAGATTGAGTTTGAGCACTGGTCTCACCACTTACTGTGCCACCGTGAGCCTGTTACATAACCACACTGCGGTCAGGGGTCTTGATTTCCTTATTTAAAAATGGGAATAGCACATTCCATTCAAGAATTTTTTGATGACTGTGATAAAGCACTTAGCATAGGACCTAACACATAGTAAGATTTAATAAATATTGACTATCTGTTATTGTCCTAGTAGGTTGCAACCATCCATCACTATTTTAATCCCACTGTAAATTCCGTACGGACACAGCAATTCTGGTATAGAAAATGCAGAAATGCTGCTCTAGTCACCATAGATGACATAGAAATAATGAAATATTGTCCATGTTCTTGAAGAAATTAAGTGCAATTTAATTTATGCCAAATCAATTATTTTGCCCACTTTATTAATCTAATTTGATATTTTATAGAAAGCAAGGAACTAGCGTTTTTATTTAAAAAAAATATAGGCTGTCATTACATAATCTATAAAAACCAGCTTCTTCTAAGTGATTGTTCTTGACTAACCCCAAATATTATTATCCCTTTTTCCTGTTGAGTCTCACGTTCATATCAGCAATTTGTCCTTACAGCACTGGTTGAATGCTCAATTTCATTCATTCTATTCGTGAAGGCAACTACTTCTGAGCCCTATGGAATCTTCTCCTCCTCATCCACCTGTCACGTCCTTGCAGATGGCTTTGCCACACTAAATTCCCATGTCTGCTGTATTGTTGCCCATGCTAGAAGTCTCTTGAAATTTTTCCTAAAAATTTATCCCAGCCTTATCTTGACTTATAAACTGATCCCAATTTTATCCCAAATTGACTTCATCCTTTTGCGCCTGTGTTCTCCACTTGTACTGTCTTCATGGTTTGGAGGCATTTAAGATCAAAGGCTCCAGAGCCTGACCCACTAAATTCAAATCCTAACCAGTTCTATGATCTTAGGAGAGATAGTTCTTTTTGCTTCAGTTTCCTCACCTGTAAAGCAGTATTATTAATGACAGTACCTACTTGTAGAGGGTTGCCGAGACAATTATATGAGTTAATATGTGTAAAATCCTGCTTAGAATCATGCTTAACGCATAGTGAATGTTATATAAATGTTCACCATCATATCACTGTTTATTTGAGATAACTCACCCTGGGTTGTTGAGGCTGTCAGATGTGTTCATGATTTTACCAATAAGCTAGATGATGTGAATTAAGAACCAAACCACAGGGGGTACAGAGAACACATATTCCAGAGAAAAGTGAAAAAGCTACAATGAGATGGGAAAGTTATGGGTGGTTAGACAGAACAATATTTCCTGTAGATGAAAATCAAAGGTCTCAGAAATCTGAGAACAGGTAGCTAGAAAGATGGACTGGAAAAGAGGCCCAGAAAAGTATCTGTGCTCAGCATGGTGTTGGCAATGTTAGTGTAAGGCACCGAGAGGGAGATTTCAAAGTACCAAGGACTAGATAAATGTAGGATGAAAGGCAGGTAGTAGTAGGAATTTGGAACAAAAAGAACAGGGGGGCGCCTGGGTGGCTCAGTCGGTTAAGCATATGACTTTGGCTCAGGTCCCAATCCCACAGTTCATGGGTTCCAGCCCCACGTGACTGACTGTGCTGACAGAGCCTGCTTCAGATTCTCTCTTCCTCTGTCCCTGCCCCTCCCCTGCTTGTGCATGTACATGCATGTGTTCTCTCTCCCCCCCCCCCGCTCAAATATAAATGAATAAACTTAAAAAAAAAGAACAGGGAATGGCAGCTTTCTAAGGATATTGGAGAGGAGTACAAATTTGAAAGTGGAGATGAAAAAACCCATACAGGGCTCAGATCAATGGTGGAGAAGTGAGAGAGAATTTAAGCCCCATTCCTCAGGGACTACTAGGGAGGACAGCTTTCCTGCTGCTTCTCAAAAAACAAGTGGTGGCAATGAAGGAGAGAAGAGGAACAGAGACAGGAGCGTGAGGTAATGGAGAGGCTACTGGACAGGGAGACAAGACTTCTCCATTCCTATCTCTCCTGAGAACCAGGGGCACGACCTTTGTCCAGTCTCTTAGCATCACTGGGGTAGAGAAATTTAAAGTCCTGACACCCTTTTCATGCCTGAATCCTAATGGGGATACAAGCTGAGATGAGGGGTGGTAGGGAAAAGGTGTATATGGCAGGTAAATTTTGGTCTTGGGAAAATAGAAGTCAGAGTCATTTTCGTGAACCAATATCACAGATAGGCACGTGGATGAGTTTCGCATGCTCCCTGAGAGAAGCCAGTCACAAAAACTTAATACTATATGATGAGGATTAGACACGGTTCAAAAATAGACAAAATTGATCTTCTGTATTAAACGTCACAAGAATGGTTGCCTTCTGGAGATGGTATGCCCTTGGAGGGAACATTTGGGGATGCTGAATTGTTTTCTCTGTTAACCTAGGTGGGAATTGCACAGGTATGTCTATAGGTAAAATAATCGAGCATCATACCCTTAAGGTTTGTGCACCTTAGTTTTGTGAGTTGCACCTCAACTGCAAAGAAAGACAAGTCAAGAATCTAATCAAGTAAAGAGAGAGAGAGAGAGACATGTCTACTCAATGAACAGGTGAAAACTGAGGGCCTTGGGCAAAGCAGTTTCTCTGGAGATGGTGGTGCCTGGGTCAAAGAGAGACAGACACACAGACGCATGGATTGTCTCATGGATATGGATATGTTAACTGCCTTACACGGTGAATAGTTACTATTATGGAGACACCCATCATTTGTGCTTATTTTACAAATATATCCTGCTCATGATATGAAACATATATACATTATTTTCCAGATATATACACGCTCATGACATGTAACATAGATACATTAGAACAATGATTTTCAAAGAAAGGGCGCTGCTAAGTTCGAGTGCCTCATGGACGGTGCTCAGGGTCACTGTGTGGGGTGAAGGGAGGGTGACCTGCCTTTCTCCGGCCCTGTATCGGCCAGTGTGGTTCTAGTTTAATCTGTTTTATAAATTGTGGCTTGGCCTTAATAGTTAATGCATTAGCAGATTCCACTGCTAGAAGTGTTTGAAGATATTGCAGGAAGTTATACTTGAAATATACGTAGATTATGTGCGATCTAAAACTTCACTAAAAACAAACCAAACCAAAACAAAACACAGGTCCGTTGGTAATTTTTATTGCAGCCCTACCAGTAACTCTGAGAATCAACAGAGAATTCAAAGGATGTTTCCTTTTCTCTTCAAACTAACAGTCCTATGCTTGCCATGGGGTGTTGGAAACACGGAGAGCAAAGTCCCCAACCTTAAGGAGTTTAAGAGCCATGACAAACAAACCCTCGGATCAAGCCAAAAAGTGTTTCAGATCTTCAAGTATTAACAATTCAGGATGAGAGAAGTGCTGTACCTTTTCTGTGTTGTCCGTCAGTCCTGTCTTCCCACTCCTGATAAAGGAAAAGTCTTGCTTTAACTCTTCTCTCTGCCAGGGAGAATTACTTTCTGTTCGTTAAGTTTTAGAGCAGGGGTGCCCCTAAGGAGAGATGCAGGGACAGTACAATTCTGTAGTGTATTACAGAATGTTCAACATACTCTAGTTGCTTATTTAGACAATCGCAGGGTGAACGGAGGAGGAAGGAAGAAGGATAGTAACAGTGATGATCACTGTTATTATGATTCTAACCACCCTTGCCACCAGTGAGGGTTTCCTGTTTTCATCACCTTTGGTGGCCACCTCTGCCTCCCCACCCTGCGGGTTCATTTTTTTCTCCATCTGTTCAATTGACATTTCTGACACTCATCAGGCTTTTGTTTTCATCCTCTTCAGATTCATATATTGTTCATTGCTTTCATGCTTACTCAGAACTCACGTCCATCAGCAGCACAGTCCTTGTGTGTAACACACAGCTAACTTTACCCTTAGTAGGGCTTCCGTTTCCAGGGACCTAGTGGATATTCGAAAGTTCTTAATCATGAATGTTGACAAAGTCTTTCATTGTGTGTGTGTGTGTGCGTGTATAAGTGTGTGTTTGTGCATGAGTGTGTGTGTTAGAGAGAGAGAGAGAGAGAGAGAGAGAGAGAGACTGTCAAACTGCCTTCTAAAATATCTATCTACCGTGATTCATGAAGTTACCCACCTTTAAGATATTTCCACCTTCTTTATGGACCAAAACTGCCTCTATTAAAATAAATGTATTTTTTAATTATTTTTTAAGGTTATTTATTTATTTATTTTGAGAGAGAGACAGCGCACGTGGGGGAGGGTCAGAGAGAGAGGAGACAAAATCTCAAGCAGGCTTCACGTTGCCAGTGCAGAGCCCAACACGCCCCATGCAGGGCTCGAACTCATGAAACCCCAAGATCCCTGACCTGAGCCAAAACCAAGAGCCGGACATTTAACGGACTGAACCACCCAGGCGCCCCTCAGATAAATGTATTTAGAAGAGATATTCTACAATTCTCGAACAGTTTCAATCACAGCATCTCACTGGCCATTAAAAAATCCAGTGTGGGTTGTGCATGCTGATGTAGCCCCTCTTTGTCCATCGTATTATTATAAGCATCTCCGTATTTTCTATTTCATGTTTTGTTCCTAGATTTGATGCTGGCCAACCCAAATCAGGAAAAAAGAAATGTCTACTTCAAACTTGCATGCCACGAATTATTTTTCACAAGGTGAACATGTTTTTAATCTGCGATAGTATAATTTATGTTCCGACGAGCAAGGAGTTTTAGAGGATCAGATTAGTGGCTCATCGAGCAGTTGGAACAGCACACCGCATTCCTGAACTTCCCACACAAATGTTTCCATGCACTTTAGTCCGTTCCGAAGCCTCAGATTTCCTATAACCTTAGGAGGAGCCTCCCGCTGCTATCCTTTCCTGATAAGCTCCAGATATATTTTACTGTCTCACCTTCTCCATAAAATGGAATTAGGAGGAAATAAGGGGCTCTTGGCTTTTATAATTTATTACCCTTCAGAGGATTAATGTTTGTACTTTTTGGTCGCAGAAACCTTTGTTCAAACAAAACATTGCACTAAAGCCAAGTGTGGAAAACAGATAAATGTTCAGTTGCTCCAGGTGAATTGGGGGGCGAGGGGGGGCGCGGCCCTGGCAGCTGGGCCCCTTCCCACCTGCCGGCGGCCCCAGAAGAACTCTGTAGAAGAGGGTGGAATCTGTAGCCTTGGAGCAGTGGTTCTTGTTCTGGTTGCCCATTAGAATTATTGGGGGGACTTCTGAAAAGCAACCCTGCTCACCACCCACCCAGGGTACTGATGGAGGTTAGGGCCCTGACAATTGTTTTGTTCAGAGCCCCAGAGGTGCTCATGTGCAGGCATGGTTAAGAACCACGGCTTCAGAGCGGTGCTTCTCAAATTCGAGCGTGCGTCAGAATCTCCTGGGAGCTTGTTAAAACTCAGCTGGCTGGACCCCACCTGAGTTCCTGGTGTCGTAGGTCTGGAGTGGGGGGCCCAGCATTTGCATTTCTAATAAGACCCCAGGTGATGCCGATGCTCTTGATCCAGGGACTATAGCTTGGAACCACTGCTTTGTAGAAATGGTGAAATTGGCCAAGATTCTCTCACTCCTGCTAGGAGCTGAGAAAAAAAAATTAGCTTCCACTGGGTGTGCTTCTCTCTACCCATTCTTGAGTTAAAAAAATAGAATTGCTATGTCCAGAAGGGCCCCTCATGGAAGGTATTGGTTATTTTGGGCAGGCACATGGGATCTGAGGTTGCCACTCTCTCTGTCAGTTAAACCTCTGCCTACAACCTGCCACAGTGTCTTACTGGAAATCAATTATACTGGAACCAGTTTTCTAAACTATGAGAACATGGGGGCAATGTATAGAAGAGAAGATGTATTTTAAAGTGAAGGAATGAAAACCATGGTAGGGTCTACAAAGAGTGCCTCCTATAAGTCGTCGTGTCATATTAGGAAACCAGAACAGAGGCAAGCCTGCATGTGCCTTTGAGTAAAGTAACCAAAGCATCAGTAAGCTGCCCAGTTGCCTTTATTTCTTTCCGCGTACTTCTACTTGCCACAGACGAGATCTAGGGAGAGGAGCAGCAAAATATTTGCTTCATGGCAATCATTTGGGGGCAACCCCATTTAGAAAAAGGAGTTAAATAAATATGAAAAGTTAAACAAAGTTTTGGGACTTAAATAGGCTTCCTGTCAGAATATCTGCTGGGAGGCATGATAGGCTCAGTCACCTATAATCACAAAGCAGGCGAGCTCATGCTGGGTGTCTAAGATGCCTCCTCAAATCAGGAGGACTGGGAGTTACAGAGCCTAGGCACTGATTTCTTGCCATAAATATAGGTGTAACAACATGGGGCTCATCCCGTGCACTTCCTCAGAAGCAAAAGTTTGGAGAGGGGCCGGTTGGCGTGAGAATAGTTGATATTCACTATTAAGGGTTGAATTGTCTTCCCAAAATTGAAATGTTGAAGTCCTAACCCCCAGGATTTTATTAGGGATGCAACTTTATTTGGAAATAGGGTTGTTGTAAGTGTAATCAGTTAAGATGTGGTCGTTAGGATAGATCCTAATCCAATATGACTAGTGTTCTTATAAACGGGGAAATGTGGACACTGAATCACACACACATACACACACACAGGAAGAATCTCAAGTGAACAAGGAAGGCAAAGACCGAGGTGACGCAGCCATAAGCCGAGGAATCAACGCTGCTAACACGTTGGTCTCAGATTTCTGGCTTCCAGAACTGAGAGACCGAAAGATCTCTGCTGTTTAAGCCACCCACCCTGCAACACTTTGTTGTGGCGGCCCTAGAAAACCGATACATTGACCCAGAACACCGTGTCAGATAACCGTGCTGTGGGAGAAGCCTCATGTGACTCCCTCCAGAGGACTCAAGCCAGCATCTCATAGGGAGCCAACATTGCATGAAGTATAGGATGTCAGTCATGACCACCCAGAGAAGCAACACCCAGTAGGGATAGGCCCATGGAAGCAGTTGGTAAAGAAATGAGACAGTAATAAGCACTTACCTCTTTCCTTCTCCCTGCTTATCTCAGTCAGGGTTGTTGTGTCTTGAAGGGCAAGCAAGTGCAAGTCTTTGGGGCCACACCACCTGCCCTCACTCTATGAAGTCAGATCCCCAGTTCAAGGCATCTGGGGGAGAGGAGAGTTGGGAAAGTAGGTAAGATGATGAGAAAAGATGGTCAGGAATTGAGATGGAGTATTAAACAGCATTGGATTTTAACAATCTGAAGGGCCAGAAAAGTTAAGGCATTAATTCAAGACATTGCTGAGGATGGGAAAAAGGAGATCAAGAATAGCAGTGAAAAGTTTTGACCAGAGAAAAATTGAAGTGTTTCCCGATTATATTTCACTGAGACTTATGCTTTTTGGAACTGGTCAAAAACTGGCGGGAATAATAATAACAGTAAGAAAGCATGGCTAATATTTATTTTTCACTTAAAATTATAGTCTGGGCCAAATGGCATGCATAATATCAATTAGCTTCTGCAGAGTCCCAGGGAGATAGGAGATAAAATACTATATGTTAAGAAACAAAGTCCTATAGAGGATAACTTGTGTAAGTCCACTCAGCCAGCAAGGGTTAAGAGCCTGGGTTTGAACCTACGCTCCCCATGGCGCCATATTGCTCCTGGTTGCTTTGGTTCCTGAGCCTCATTGTGTCTACCTCCCACCCCAAAACGGGCTCTTCTTGAGGCCTGCTATGAGGTGCTTGCCAGGCATATTGTAGCAACTGCCTTGACATGCGACTAAAAGGTATGGCTTCTACAAATGAAAACAACCTTTAGATATGGAGACGGCTTTCAGTCTCCCTCAGAGTTTCTGAAAGCAAGTGCTCAGCGTTGCTACTTCACCTGAAAATAAAGTCATAATTCGAATTCCGTGGCCATTAATGCACCCTGATTCTGGTTAATATGACCTTAGTCATGACTCGATACTTCATAAAACAATGCTAGGTTGATGTGAAAGATACAATTGCCACCCACACTAAGAAAAATAGGGCAGAGTATAATGGTGTGCGTATACCGTGGTTCTAATCAAGTCCAATAGATAGAAATCAAAACATTAACCATGATTATTCCTAGCTAGTAAATAGAATGTGTAATTTACATTTGCTTTTGTATCCTTTCGAATATTCCAATTGCCTTACAATGGGCATGTATTTCTTTTTTGAACAGAAAAACATATTGCTGCCGGAGCTGCAGAAAACTGTCAAAGGCTCAGCATAACAAAGCAGTTATCGCCCTGCATCTGAGTGGCAAGATAGGAAAACATTTCCTGGTCTCGTCAATATTATTGTAACATATTTTGTCCTTAGCAATTACATTTCTGCCCTTTACCATCATTTTCAAAACATTGTATCTCCTTTGGCCCTGTGTGTATTAGTGCGGTCATATAGCACACCCTGATTGGAAGTGCTAAAGGAGAGTTTGTGGCTTTCCTTTCATTTTTGGTGAACCAGCGAAAACAAAACTGATGGTTTTTCCTTATGCATAAAGTGTCTTTCACGTATGATTGGTTATGAAATATTCTCCAGTTCCACTCCGAACTCCACCCTGTGTGCCGAAATTTATGAGAAAGGAAATGATCTGAAAGCCCTGAAGAGAATAAAATGACTGAGCAAAAAGGGATCGGCTGCCCATCTAGTCCAACCTTTCTTATTTTGACAATTGAGAGGATACATGCCGGAGCGATTTGTCCGCGGTCTTTTACCCAGCAAGCCTCAGCGCCCAGGCCACAAACCCACTCCCCAGTTGATAAATGAGGGGCCCGCTAGGTGCTTTAGCAACTAACAGCCAGGTAGTTGGGTGAACACTTATTTGATTGTCTGATATCAAGGGCATTCCTAAAAGGGAAATGGTTTGCCTTAGGAAAATGCCTTGAAAAGCTGCTCGGGGCTAAGGCTGAAGCCTTGAGGCGACAGTGGTGAGAAGGACGGAGAGCTTGCACGCTCGCTTCCTCCCCAGAGGAAGCGAACTTGTTTAAGCCTGGGAACTGCAGCAATACCGGCTGGAATGGCTAAGGGGGTTTCAAGAACAAAAGTGTCTAATATTCGACTTTATGCTGTTCCAACCGTGGAACCGCTATAAGCTACAGAGTGAACAGCACGTTTCCTGGAATTAGGAAAGCACAGAGGCGAACATCAACCGCTGGTTAATTATGGAAATATCACGGAGGACAATGGGTTTTTGGCAGGACAAATAGTGGAAGTTTGATACAGTTGTGTTTACATTTAGGGGTACAAGTTATCCTCAGTTGACACATGAGACATATAATACAAGAGCTCTCAGCTATTGGACAGCCTTTTACGTACCAGGTACCATCACGGCAACTTTTCACGTATTATTTGTAATTCTTAGAACATTTCTACAAAGTAGTTATCGTTACCCTCCATTTATAGATGAGGACTAAATCATTAGAGAAATAAAGAATTAGATCCATTTACTAGCAGGGTGATCTTGAGCAGGTTATTTAATCTCTGAGTGTCTATTTTCTCACCTAAGAATGGGGGTAATAACTACATTAAGATTTAACATGTAGACATAATACTACGCAAATGACCTAGCAGGATGTCTGAAATATAGAGGTTGCTTAATAAATGGATTAGTTAATGGAAATTAGGGCAAAATTAACATAAATCTGGACCTGTTTCTTAGAAGTTGAATGAGACTGACAGATGTGATGTTAAATTAAAATACAACACATTCTCCATGTAATGCATTCTCCAACTTTTTTAAAAAATTGTTTTAACATATACTTAGTTTTAAGAGAGAGAGAGAGAGAGAGAGGGAGAGGGAGAGACCAAGCACGAGGTGGGGAGGGGCAGAGAGAGACAGGGGCACAGAATCTGAAGCAGGCTCCAGGTTCTGAGTTATCAGCACAGAGACTGAATTGGGGCTTGAACTTGTGAATTGGGAGATTGTGACCTGAGCTGAGGTCAGATCCTCAACCAACTGAGCCACGCAGGCACCCCTCCAACTTGTTGTTCAGTCTACAAACACGGTGGATGAAGAAGTCAACTGAAAATAAGCTCTCATGACATGACTTTGGCAATTTTCTTCCACTTCTAAAATTTAATTTGCTAAAGATTGGGGTTATGAAGTTTGATTATATAAAATACTTTTCACTTCTTTCCTATTCCCCTTACTTTAATCTCTTCTGCTCATCCTCCTTTATTTATTTATTTATTTGTTTATTTATTTATTTATTTATTTATTTAATTTTGATAGGGACGACTGGGGGGCTCAGTTGGTTAAGTGTCTGACTTCAGCTCAGGTTATGATCTCACCTTTTGTGAGCTCGAGCCCCCAGTCAGACTCTGTGCTGACAGCTCAGAGCCTGGAGCCTGCTTCGGATTCTGTGTCTCCCTCTCTCTCTGCCTCTCCACTGCTTGCTCTCTCTCTCTCTCTCTCAAAAATAAATAATAAACATTAAAAAAAATTAAAAAAAATTTTGATAGTACATTTTTTAAATTAAAAAAATTTTTTTTGACAATTCTTCATTTTTGGGAGACAGAGAAAGAGTGTGAGTGGGGGGGGGGCAGAGAGAGAGGGAGACACAGAATCCAAGGCAGGCTCCAGGCTCCGAGCTGTCAGCATAGAACCTGATGTGGGGCTTGAACTCATGAACCATAGGACCATGACCTGAGCTGAAGTTGGACGCTTAACCAACAGAGCCACCCAGGCTCCCTGAGAGTGGACTGTTTTTAAAGAAAATGAATACTGTATCAAAACTCAAAGCAGATCCCCTGCAGCACTTGCAGGGGGATGTGAGGTTTGATTCTTTACAGCTAAAAGGTAAGCCCATTGAAAGTAGGGATTTTTTTGGAGGGGTGCCTGGGTGGCTCAGTCGGTTGAGCGGCCGACTTCGGCTCAGGTCATGATCTCGCAGTCCGTGAGTTCAAGCCCCGCATCGGGCTCTGTGCTGACAGCTCGGAGCCTGCGGCCTGCTTCAGATTCTGTGTCTCCCTCTCTCTGGCCCTCCCCCGTTCATGCTATGTCTCTCTCTGTCTCAAAAATAAATAAACATTAAAAGAAATTAAAAAAAAAAAAAAAGAAAGAAAGTAGGGATTTTTGTTGTGTTCACTGGTGCTTTCAAGGGCCTACTACAGTGCTCCATGTGTAGGAGACCCTCAGAAAGTATTTAAGTGAATAAGTGAAAATGTTTTCTGGAAACTTCAATTCATCAATTCTTACATTTTTATGCCATAGATTTGCATTTCTAGTAATCATGGTGGCTCTAAAAACATTTTTTTTTTTTTTTACTGGTGGGACTCAAAGGGTTCCTGTGGGTGATGGGAGGTGTGGTGCTCCTCTCCAAGACTGGGGTTGGGGATGAGGTCCCATCTGCTCAAGCTCTGGTCCCAAACATAGGCAGTGCACACCGCAATCTCTAAAGTATTAGTGGCCGATTGTAGCTCTGTTTTCTGGATGAGGCAATGGAGATGCAGCAAAGATGTTCTAAGACTGAGGGTCATTAGTGGTTTTCTGACCTATTTGACCATCAGGCCTCCTTATTTAACCGTTTCCAAACAATTGCTTCAACTTTCAGACATAGTGCCTGGACACTTGATGTGTGCGTACGAAAGAATAGAATCCGTTTTGTCCTTCCCTCCTTTCCTACCCTACTCTCCTCCAAAGTTTTTGTTTTTGTTTTCAGTGAATTAGTAATTCTCCCAAGACACTGATTTAACTTCATAGCCGTCCAAATTAGAAAGGTTTGCTGAAGAATGTCTCTAAAGTCTCCACATAGGCTAGCTGTAGCACTTGGCCAACAAGAATGTGAATTTGGTGTAATTCATCGGACATGTTTAAGAATTTGGCATTCCCAGCATCTCTGCTGTCTGCTGTATTAAAATTTAAAGAGACCTCAGTGCTCTTTTTGCAGTCACCTATGCTGAACACATAGACCTTGATCTCTGACTATCCTATGATCTCTGCTCACTTAGGAGGAAGAAATGCTGGTTCCAGAATTCTTTCCTCAGAGAAGACAATTGCCCTGAAAACTAAAACCCCAACATGCTAGATTACTCCCATATAAGTTTTAATGAAACTAACCTGGGAGATTCTGGGATGGCCTTGAAATCCTTATACAAGTAAGGAAAATTCTTCGGACACAGGACATCCAATGCCATTGTTAACAGGTACAACTGAAAGATTCGAGTGTGTTTTTAGTGAGTTGGCCAGGTAACCACTGGGACTGACCCATACCCCCAATCAGCGGATCATTGGATTATCTCTAGAGTCAACTAAAGCCTGCTCATAGATGATCTATGCGGAGTATAAAGCTAAAGATATTTCCCCAAGAAACTGATATTTTGTAAGGACTGGACATGAGTATCTACACTGTTTGCCATATAAACATCTGTGAGATTAATAATGAATTGTAGAAACTATCCACACACAGATGTGATTACAAGGATTTGTAGGTAAGAAATAAAGCATACCAACTTCTAAGTCAAATCTCCTTCAAATCCTTTCCTCTCTTCTCTCTTCTGTTTTTCATCAATCGGCTGAGGTCACACAGCTGTGATTCAGGCCCTGGTGACACAGATGAATCAGAGATGGCACAGGGTCCAGAATTCTTGGCCAGACTTACAACAGATTTTTCATCTATCAACCAGAAATGATGCAGTGCTCTGATTCAGTTATGGTGGCCCCAAATGTTAGCTAGGCTATTTTGGAAATATTCCTAGTACTTAGGCAGAATCTCTTATCTTCTTTCTGCTTCTACACATAACAATTATGGGGGGGGGGGTATCAATAATAGGCAAAGTGTCTTCAGCTCTTTGAGTCTTCCCCCAAATACCTGGCTGCTACCATGTTATTCTTCATTATTGAGCCTTCCGTAGGCAACACTTCTCTTGATTCTGGTTGACAAAATAAGATGTGATATATCCAGGTAGAAAGGTAAAATTGTTGAGATAAATTATTAACGTTTGTTTTCCTGAGACCCAACTTTAACGTTTATTCATTTTTGAGAGGGAGGGGGTGCCAGAGAGAGAGGGAGACCCAGAATCCGAAGCCGGCTCCAGGCTCCGAGTTGTCAGCGCAGAGCCTGAGGCGGGGCTCGAACACGTGAACTGTGAGATCATGACCTGAGCTAAAGTGGGAAGCTCAACCGACTGAACCACCCAGGCACCCCCCTGAGACCCAACTTTAGATACAGGTTTTCAGGCAGGCCACATGCCAAGTCTCTCGAAAGAAAGATATCTATTAAGCAGGCCTCCAATGAAGTTAATTACAATTCACTTTCACTTTAAAAAAAATGATTGGTTAAGAGCTTGGGATCGAGAGCCTTCCTGGTCTGGATTCCATTAACAGCTCAAAAGCTTATTTGTTGTGTGCCTAAGAAAAGTTGTTTAACTTCAAACACTCACCTTCCTCACCTGTAGAGGAAAGTACTATGAACCTTACTGTTTGGAAACGGGAAATAAATGAGATAGTGCGTATCAAATGCTTAGCATAGTCCCTTAGCCGAAGGGCAGCTGTTTTAACAGTACGATGATGGGAGTCTAGAGCTTGATTTGGCAAATAAAGCTCACAGTTGAGAATGAAGAAACCGCCGAGAATGAAGAATTTCACAGCGGATGTTTAAAGAAGCGTTGTTTGTAGAGGCCTGCCACCTCTCACTGGGGGCCTTGGGAGAAGCCAGCCCACTTTGGAGTGGAGCAGCGGGAGGGTAGGGGGAATAGCAGAGGAGGCACTCGGAAGGAGCAGTTCTGTTTTATGGCAGTGCAGTGGTGGTGAGGGGAAGGTACTTCCCCGTCTTACTTCCTTGTGGAACAGAGGACAGGAGTGCTTGCCCTCAGTGACACCAAATGAGGAGGGCCTCAAGATTTGGGGAAGCTGCAATATTATACCTTACAGGTCTCAGAGAAACACGGAGGTTTCCAAGGGGTTGGAAGAGGGATTCCATAGAACCTCATACCCTGAATGGGAAGGAGGAATTCATGAGTCAGATGAGGATAGAAGGCTAGTGTCGCTGGGAGATCACAGGGATCGCAGGGAGAACCGGGGTGCCCGGAGGAAGGAAAAGAGTTTCCAAGGAACGGGTAATACATGCTTGGAAAGAAGATGGCTTTGGATGCGACATGAAAATGAAGCTCTAAATTGAACGATTGAATCATAAGAACAAACTAAGGCCATTTTAATAACCATCTACGAAATTGGACTGATCTATTATTGGAACTTCCTACTCAGAGGGAAAAGGGGAGCTTGAGAAATTATTTTTATATTGTCTAGGAGCCAGTAAACAGAATGTGAGATATTTTAAACTTTTTTGAGGCCCAAATAGGATCAGTCTAAAAATGTGCTATCTTTCCTCTGATTTTGTGATTTGTGATCTTTATTTGCTTCACTTAGCAGAATTTCTATCGGCTTAGACCAGTGTTTCTCAACCTCTTTAATTTTCTCATTTTTGTTCCCATAAGAAACGTTTTTTAGTTTTTTTTTTTTTTCTAACTGTCCCTCCTTCACAGAATCTTAATACTCCCACTATCCCGTATAAGTCTTTATACACCCGATGTATATCTGTGTTTTCTAGGTAACTTTTTCACTTCTCAAGAACAAATCCCGCCCCCCATCCCTGGGGCAACACTTGCCCTGTTGAGAATGCGTGGATGAAATCGACAGAAGGTCCTCCTCGTCAGGTTGGCCCTGTGTTTCCCCACGTCTAGAGTAAGACTTCAGTTCAAAGCAGTAAACAGTTTTCATGCTCCAGGCATCACTCCAGGCCTAAGGATACAAAGATGAAAGAGGGATGGACGCTATTCTTAAAAAGATGGTTGCTATGGATTCCACACAGGGCATTTCCAGTGTGTAATATCTGTGCCCTCTATGGCAAGATCTATGATGGACGTAGAGTAGTGTTCCTGGGATGGGGACTTCATGCATTTTTTTTTCCTTTTCTGTTTTAAAATTTTTTATTCCCAAATAAAATTGTAAGGGTTATTTTTGATTGAACAAAATTCTCAACATGTTAGGATTGGACGGGCCCTTGAGACCATCCCACCTAAACTTCTCAGGTCCTCAGTCACGTATGATAGAGTCACTGCTTCTGACTGCCCTTTGGGCTGTAATTATTCATCTGGTGCCAAGGTTTCTGTCCCCTCGGTAGCGAACAAACTGAGTGACCTTGGTTGAATTATTGACCATTTCCGGGTCTCAGTATCCTCACTTAGGAAATTTAGGGGATGAACTATAGGACCTCCCAAAGCTTCTTTCAATAAGGAAATTTCAAGATTCTAAGATTTTTTTTTCTTATGTCTCCAATGAAGTTGCACCAGTTTTCAAAGACATCGCAAACAAATTAATGGAGCATATTATGTCATAAGATAGTACACCTTCCCTTTAGGAATGAAAACCACCAATAAGCCAGACTGCGTGTAAGCCAACAATACTGATTCTTTATTTCATTTTTCACATACTTTCCTAGCTCAGCTGAAATCGTTATTTTAGTTCTTTCAATATTTTTGAAAGCTTTATTTTTCTACCTTCAAAAACGCACAATTAAAGTTCTGCCTGAGTTGATTTCTTTATCATGTTTGAGTTTGGGTTTTGGGTACACTGCCTAACATTTTAATTCTTGGTTTAATGATCAGCTACTTACATTACTAACGAACATTCAAGCAGGTCGCCATTATTGGAAGCTTATTGGCAATAACCTGTTCTGCTCCCTTCTGGATCTCATTTACCTCCACAGATATTCCTTAACATCTTTTTGTCTGTAGGACTCAAGCCAAGACTGGGTAATCTTTGTCATGATTTAGCACTGAATCATTTTGATTATTCTCTGATGTGTATTCTCAGACTTAGAATGTCCTCCTATAGCATTCTATGCCGAACTGCACACAGCAGCATTCCCCAGTGAAATTCCATCAGTACTTTATGTGATGCCGAAATAACATCAACACCGTAAAATATGCTTCATAATCTTCTTACTTGCTTTTCTTCCTCGGCTGTCAAAGATCATACAGATGGTTTGGTGAAAAGTCCACATCGACTCCCACAGAGTACCCTTCACATCTCTACTTGATAATAATTTTAAGCTTTCATTCCTAATCATTTTTTTATTGTTAAAACAGCTTTGTTTTGAGAAGTGGGATAGAAACATTTTTCTTCAGATGAGGAGATGGTAGCCCTTTGCTGGGGAGGTGGGAAGAAAAGATTTATCACAGCCTACATGTTCTCTGTGGACATAATTCTGGTGTAGAATATCATGAGGAATTGGAAGAGAAAGGAAAATCACCAAGGGTAAACCGATGTCCTAAAACAGCGATGTCCAACAAAATTTTCTGTGATGATGGTAATGTTCTATTTGCACTATGAAATACAGTTGAGGGTTTCAGAAGTGGCTATTGTGATTGAGGAAATGCGTTTTCGGTGTATTTAATGTATATTAATTCAAATTGAAATAGTGGCTACCATATTCACATCATGGCCCCAGGAAGTAACGTGACTAGAACTGGGGCCCCAAGTCCAGGACACAGTTGAACTTATTATCTCTGCTCCACGGTTTAATGACTGTGTTCCTGGGGAATATTTAACCTCACTGTAATAACATACAGACAATCTTTGTACCTGCTTCTGAAGGCTGTTGCAATGAGTAAAGGAGATAATCCATGCAAAACACTTGACATGGTGCCTTTTCATTCTACTCATTATACATGTTTGGTATTATTTTAACCATTCCTTTTAGAAGGTGTGATTTAGACACTTGAATCGGGAAGCTGACGTGAGGTATTCAGAACCTAACGTTGGAGTCCTCCATTTTTTTTCTCACCAGAACACCATCTGTTCTCGAACTGGGGTGGTAGGAAAATCCTTCCTGAGTGAACCTTGGGAATTATGGACTTAAGTTTCCTAACGTTAATATTCCCTCTGAACAGTCTTTGCTCGTTCTCAAACTTTTCCTTTCTTTGCATTTCATCTTGTGTCATTGCTAAAAATTTGAGAATGTGGAAGTTCATCCTAGAACATTTAGTTTGCAGGGATCAGATTACTTCTGGTTTTAACTTCACGTTCCTTGTGAGGCATTTGTAGAAATGAATACACTTGTGCGGAGAAGACTTCAATGTCATTTTGATGAAAAACAACTACCTTTGTGGGTCATTTTGGAAAAAGCTTGTGTTTGGACCCCTTGGTGTGTGCTACCAATCCTTTCTACCCTCAACTAAGGATTAGAACAATCACTGAGTGTCCAATTGTATTAACTCGAATGCTCTTAGAATGGTATGGCCGGTTAGGCAGGATTTTTTTTTTTTTTTTTATTGACCAACACAAGTCTGCTGTCTTTAATCTGATGCTTTCAAATATGCACTAAAAATTAAATTACATAAACCTTTTCTTTGGAAGCAGCATAGGAATTTAAGGTGCATCTAAGTCACAGTGGATGGGTATTGGATGTCAGCGGAAGGGCTTCTGACATCTATGTTAATGGAAATTAAATTCGTAATCAGTGATATGACAATCAATACCTCACGTCAACCCAATATACGTTACTTTTTCCTCTTGAGTCAGAATAATAAGAAACAGCTTTCGACGTATCTTATGCTTCCTTCTTGCTTTTCATTTCTGTATGCTGTCAGTGGAAATGGAAAAGGATGTTTGGTCTTTTCTCCACCTTTCCCCCAGAATTAAAGCCGATTTCTTTATTCTGCTCCAAATTGTGCAGGATCTAAGGGAATCCCATCTCGTTTAAGGCAACATGAGTGTGTATGTCCCAAACTCTCATTTGGAGCTGAGTAAACCTGGAGCTCAGCTATGCATTCGTTAAATCTAAACTCATAAGCAAGGGTGCCGGAGCACTATGAGCGATAAAAAAAAAATAAAACCTGTAGTATCTGGCTGAACATGCTGTCCTGCAGAAGATAATTTATAGTTTGTTTTCTTTCTCTTACTGAACTGCTGCGGTCTACCTTTTGACCTCCCCCCCCCCCCCCCCGCTTCTTTTTTAAATGGGAATGTGGGCAGTTCATACCATTCTCTATTTTCCTAATGATTCTCACTGATAATGACAAAATGTGATCCTAATATAAATTAATTAAAGATTTTCATTAAATTTCAACCCTGGAACATTTTAATAGACTGACTACCTCAATTGTTTTTATTTTAATTTGTGAAACACAAGGCTTCTTGAATCATGATGCCTAATATTTTCCTAGGAATAAGACCACATTAGAATCTTAATTAGTCCCTTAAGCTTTATGGACATTATTTTATTTTTATGTCTGATGCCAATTTAACACAAAGTACTTTTGCAGTAATTTTCCTTTGGAATTGTATTTTTTTTTTTTTTATCTTTGAGGTTAGGCTTTGAGGTTTATGGAGAATGTGTACAGGGGAGGGCAACTGTTATATCAATCATATTTTATCAGTCCCGTTTTACAGAGTTACTTGCATCTTGAAAACGAAAAGGACATCTAAACTAAAATAACAATTATTATCTAAAATCTTTTTTTAAAAACAATACAAATATTTGACTGTGGAATGCACAACCAAGAATTTATTTCAAGAATGCTGTTCAATTTGCTATTATTAGATGTTCAGTTTTCAATCCGGACTCAGATGTTATCATTAGGCAAGACAGGCTAATTTGTTTTATTTTCATTTCCAGGTTGTTAAAATACAAGGTGGGAAGGAAGTCTTTGTCTTGTAAGTATGATATTTTTATTCTTTTCAAGATAATTGAGACCAGTACTATCTTTCTGAGGCTTTCCCAATGGGATATTTATATAAATCAGTTTGACTCTATTAATATACTGTATTGATCTACAATTAATCTAATTGTTGAGAGGATATTAATGGATTCCATTAGTCCATTTTCTAATTTCCACATGTTCTAAGGACAATAAATCTTTAATTCGCCTACTCGTAAGGAAGAGCAAATTCCAACTGAACCAGCTGAGAATAAGACAAAGGATATTTCTAGCAAAATTTATTAGTGCAAGTAAAATCCATTTGCAGATTTCTAACGTCTCTCTTCTTAAAGTCAATTCCTTCAAGAACACTGGCTGTAGTAGTGTGTTTACAATCTAAATTCATAAATGCAAATTGGCCCAGTGTGTTCCCTGTAACTCTCATGAAAAACCAAACCCATCCTTAACCCCTCATCCCTACTGACTTGTGATTGTTATGCCGATTGCAAGCAGTGTTGTCTCTGAGAGATAACGCGGCAGCTAAAACAACGAGGTCTTTTTATGACGGTTATTATAAGCAAAGGAGGGAACGTTTGTTGAGTGACTAGCACAGTGCCTGGAACACACAGTAAGTACTCTGAGTTCTGTTACAGGGCTACATCATCTCTGCAAGGTGGGAAGGAGGCCTCTGTCTTGTCGGTGTGATTTTTTTTTTGTCCTTTTCAAGATAAATGAGACTAGTGCTATCTCTGAGGCTCTCAAATCGTATCAATGGGATATTTGCATAAGTCACTTTGACTCTATTATATACTGTACTGATCTACAATTCATTTAATTGTTGAGAGGATCATCTCAAGTAATTCAGACAGTAGTGGCACAAGTTGTGTACAAGTGCTTTCCAACACCCTTCGTTGAGAGTATTTTCTCAGCTTATTATCCTGTAACAGTGAACATTAGGAACCCGAACATAACCTTGAAGAATGCCAAAGCAGATCTGATGAAGTCTTTGGCTACATAATCCTTAGTCCATCCATACTAAATAAAACTACCTGCAGACATATAAGGTTAAAACGTTGGGCTGACAATGTTGGAAAGCCAAGGAGAGATGACCTAGTCGGTCCGTTTATAATCTAGAGGAAGACCCTGATTCCAGGGAAGAGAAAGAACTTGACGAAGGCTCCAAAGCCATTGGGTTTATAGCTGACATGTTTCCACGCCACCAGTCCTATGACTTTACAAACATAGCACAATGCTTCCACCTTGGCGAACACTGACTTCAGAGCCATACTTCTTTGTATGGCGTTAGTGAATATTTATTGAGTGCCTGTCACGGGCAAAATGCTACGGTCAGTGTTGTGAAAGACATGAAGATAAATAAGAACTTGTTCTTACAAAATATATATACACATATTTCCCTTATATATAAATTTATATCATATATAACACCTGAGGCTCTTTATGGCCCCAAGTCTATATGGTGTAACATAGAAAAAAATGGCAGTGTCTATTGGTTCTTGAAGAAAACTTACATTTTGAATATTCTTTTAACGGGATTTAGGCAGCACACATAACTATTAGAAATATTTTTCCATTTTCAAATTTCTCACTTATAGTAGGCACGAAATCTCTGCAGCTTTCTCATCCCCATTGCCCCTTTACCATGGTGCTCTCCCCTTTATCATCATCATCTCCCCCACTACATAAGCTTTTTCCAAAAAGGAAAAAAAAAGGGTGTGTGTGTGTGTGTGTGTGTGCATGTGTGTGTGTGTGTGTGTGTGTGCGTGTGTGTGTGTGTGTGAAAGAGAGAGAATCTTTGGCAACAGAAGATGAGATATCTTTGGAAAGGCTGGGTAATTAACTATTAAATGCATTGTTACCAAAGATGCCATTACTAAACAATATTCTGATCATGACCTTGATTACAAGTTGATTAGAGATGGACACCTTGATTTACAGCTGAACTTCAGTCATTCCTCATACCCTACTCCCTACTCCTGGTGTGCTGAAATAGAGAACACAGTATTCTCCAAACAGTTGGCACAAAAATTTCTTTTAGATGAAGGAAAACTGCCTTTTTATTCTTGGAAGTTATTGATGTGCTTGTTTGGGCTAGATGCTATAATTCTAAAGGAACCAAATGTGAGAGATCATCTGTCCCACATGAGACGAGAAGAGGACGTGGGCATTTGGGAGGGCAGAAAAGATAAAGAATGAGGGGGGAGGTGCAGAGCCACTAAAAAACTGTGATCAGAGTTTCCCTTATGACCCAAAAATTCTTGGGTCATTTTATGTCTCCCTAAAGGCCATCCAACATTTCTTCATCAGTGAAATAAATCATCCCATGCCTCGTGGACCTAAAACCTCAAGCAAGAAATAGTAAGTTTCTCATCCTAAAAGACCATTGACCCTATTATGTGAACTAAGCTAAAATAGCCCTCTGATTAGCTGTCTTCTACAGCAAAGAGAACGTGGGGTTTTAGCTTATGTGTCTTTTAACCTATCAAACTAGCAAGGTGACCAAGATTCTCATTCCATTCTATTTCTACCAGATATATTTGCTGAATCTTCTTGTCTCCAAGCCATCTTAAAAGTTATCTGGGTGTTAATATGTCCTTGTACATTTTTTTCCTCCTATTTTTCTAGATGCTGTTTTTGTGCTTAGGTAGTATTTTCAATTTCATCTTTCTGGTTGTTTCTCATCAGTGGTTTCATGGTACCTGCCATCAGTAATTTCCTGCATCACAGTTTTGCCGTAAGGAATCCCTCACCGCTTGTTAAGACCACAAACTAAAGGTCCAGGGGTCTTCTAATGTGAATGTTTATTGGTATGCCAACCTGCTCTCTGAGCACTTCTGTGGGAGACACTTTATAGTTTTGATTCTCTCTAGACCTATCACAGAATTCAACAAATATGTATTGAGCTGAATTACTAAATGCTTATGCAACTTATAAAGAAATTAGGGGTAAACCATCAAGTAGATTCTAATCTGCAGAACAAAAAGGTAGCTTATCGCCACTCTTCAGTTACTATGGATTTGTTTTAAGTAACCAATAATTGAATGTACATTATGTGCCAGGTGCTTTACATACATCAACTCATTTAATCTTCTCAATAACTATAAAAGTAAATATCATTATCATTATCTTATGGATATGGAAACGAGGGTTCAAAGAACTAATATTACTTACTGGGTGTTAAAGACATACTAAGTAGCAAGTGCCTTGGTGGCACAGTCAGTTAAGTGGCTGACTTCAGCTCAGGACATGATCTCAGTCTGTGAGTTCGAGCTCCACGTCAGGCTCTGTGCTGACAGCTCAAGAGCCTGGAGCCTGTTTCCGATTCTGTGTTTCCTCTCTCTCTGCCCCAACCCTGCTTGCTCTCTGTCTCCCTCTCTCAAAAATAATAAACATTAAAAATAATAATAAAAAAAGAAATAATAAGTAGCAACTAAGATTTTGGACGTCATGTTTTTCTAACTTAACAGCATTTGCTGCCTGCCAGCACACCATGGTTATACTCACAAGGTAAAAATAGTGAATCCTAAAGAAAAAAAAAATGGTTATCATATTTTCCCTAATTTTCAATTAACTTGAAACTTTCTTACTCGTGTTAATTATTTCTATAATTATAAAGATCATAAAAATAAGATAGTCAAATAATTTCAGGCAATTGTGAAATTTGTAGATGTGTAACTATTAGTAAAGTTTTGAATATCTGGATATATATTTGAATACCCAATAGACTCAATTTCACCGTGAAGTTGTGTTGTGATGTTGGCTAGAACAGTGCAGAAGGCCTCTGAACTTTTACTATTGTAATGTATTTCCTAACTCCTCGCTTCACAGAGAAATACTGAGTTAATTCTACAGAAGTATGTAGGCACATCCAACATTCTTATTGTATAATAGTTTGTTGATTTGTTGGACTTAAGAGCATGAATTCAAATAGTATTCAACTATATATATTTCATTCAACTATATATTCAACTATATATATTTCATTTGAGAATTTAATTATGTCTTAGCTTCTTGTTTAAATTTGAATCAAATCTCTCCTGAAAAGGGTTTCAGCCAGAGAGCTTGGTGTTAGGTACTCATGAAATCACATTTTGGAATTTTAACATTTTGGAAACTAGAAGTGGGATTCCCAGTTGTATGCTGGTACTTTAGGATAATACAGCAAGCAAACTCTAATGAGCATCACATTTTACTGAGAGAATAAGGCACGTTTGTCTATTTATTGTTTGTTAATGAAAATGTGTAGAACATTTAGGCAAATATCTTCCTAGCATTCAGGATAACAACAAGGTTTTAGGTTCAGGAATTCTATATCTTAATATATTGTAAAATTTGCTCATTTTCTCTTCCTTCTTTCCTTCCTTCTTTCCTTCCTTCCTTCCTTCCTTCCTTCCTTCCTTCCTTCCTTCCTTCCTTCTTCTTTCACGCTCTCTTCTTTTTCGAACTATCTCTCTTCCCTATTTTCACTGACATGGGAACTTGATGTTCCTTCTAAAGGGGTTCAATCAAAGTAGGTGCAATTGAGACCATTTGAGTGCAGTTATCCTGAAAAAGACATTCCCTTACAGGTTTTTCTTCCTGATAAAAGAAAATATTTTAGTTGTAAACATAAGTTTTATTGGGTCGGTGCTTCTCCCCAAAGCTGTGTTTCATGGTGGATCATTTCACTCTCCATTCCTTGGGGGAGTAGTAAAAATAATCTTTCATTATTATTTAAACAAATATTTCTACTTCTTTTAGTATGGCATATATCTGTTCCTTAAAGTTTCACACAGGTTTTACTTCCATAAAATTGTCAGTTTCTGCCCCATTCAGAATAAACTGAATAACATTTTATTAAACTGAATAAACTGAATAAATATTCAGATAAACTCATCTTCAAACTGACAGTTTGACTGAGATGGGTACGAAAATACTATCAGCTTCTGCCTTCGTTCATGGAAATATTTTCATGTTTTTAGAACTCTTTTCACTCAAGTCTTCATCTTTAAACTTTCAAGGTAAAATTATATTTCAAATATATACCATGCCATCAAGCATAAGATGTATCACCATTTTATGACAAGACAGATAAAAGTTGTGCCAAGCACATTTAACAAGACACATCTATAAGGTGTGTCCAAATTTTAGAGACATTACAATGTGAAAACCTTTGCATCCTAGAATGGATGAATGCTTTTAGTTCTTTATATCGGTAATGCTATCCCCCCGCAATGGAAGTAAAATCCAAAGCATACCACGTTTACTTGACTTGGTGGATCAAGTTTAATTTGATGCATTTTAATAAAGAGAATGGCTGAAGTAGGAGATATCAAAACTTAATGACCAAGTAATTTAATATGGATGAAGCTGTGTTATGGCTGGAAGAAAGAGGCAGGATATAAGTTGCTGTCGAAAGTGTTAGTATATTTAGCATAGTATTCTAACTTTGGATAAGTGTGTTTGGACTATGGAAAAATTCAGTGATGTGGATCTGGAAATCCTTACAGCAATGAAGCATTACTAATTACAGTAAAATGCAGGGCAGCCTTTTAAGTTAAAAAAAAAAAAAAGAAATCCCCAAGAAATAAATTGTTCTGTGAGCTGTACATCTATTCCATGGATAGTATAGATAACACACTCATGAAACATTTCATTTGTGCATTAGGATGACAATGTTATCTTATTTTTTCTGGTCAATAGCTGTTGCCTCCCTAGAAACATATTTATAAGCATTCCCCGACCTCCTAGTGCATAAATTATTTTGTGGAAGAAAATTAGAAACTTTTGAAACAACATAAACTTTTTGAGGTCACCAAGGTACCATTAGGTAAATTATTGCCTCACAGCCCTAAATGTTACCTAGTAGCCAGGAAGAGTTTAATGCACCTTTCAAAGTGCCTAATTTACTCCCAGGGAGTAACGAACTAGTGGACAGGTCCTAGATGATAAATTACGCATTGAGATGCATTTTCCCAAGTGAACAGGGCTCAGTGTTGTCTGACTAAAATTAATGCCTCACATTTATTTCAAACATGTGAAGGCAAAGGTCTACAAATAGTTTCAGAAGTCTAAAGCCCATTCCATCTACCTAAACGCAGTAAAGGGCAAGGTAAATTCGGTTATACAAACCAGGATTGCTGAAGATAAATCGACCAGGGTAAGTGAATGAAAAGTATTCTGTGTGTAGTTAGGAAGGGTCACTGAACAACAACAACAACAACAACAACAACTCAAAATAAAATCACATCTGAAGGACAGCTATACTTTATGTAATCCTTGGGTGTTCCAAAGAGGTCTTTCCTGTAAGAATTTAACCTGTCCAACCTTGTAGCATCTCTGATACCTGCCAGGATCACAATCCAAGATGGTGTGTCTCCAGGCAATGAATACCGTTGTGTGTATTTACTGAATAGTGTCTATTGCAAAGAAGTTGTAAAGTATTTTCGCATTTGAAAGCATTCCCTTTGTTAGCCTTTATGATCTCAGAGAGATTGCATAAATGTCTGGTATCCTACTTATTACTGCTTTTCCTTTGGGGAATGATGAAAGAATCTGGAGGCATTTCTGAATCGTAGGGCCCTGAACTCATACGATTCTCAATTCCAAATAGCTTCAAGCAACTAAAACTTAAAAGCATACTGACTTTGTGTTATCACGTTTGTACTTTCACTGATGGTCTGAGTATTTAAGACCAATATGACCAAATGAAATGATATTAAACTGTAAGACCATTGAGGACAGTTTCTATGGCAAAATAGGTCCTGCTGCTGTTTGCTGAATAGTCACATTTCTTCCCCCTGCTGTCTCCCTCTGTAAGGGATTTTGTATGGATCTCCACTGTGTTGACTTCAGGAATGGTTGTGGGAGGCACCAACAGGTACTTCAGCACTGAAGACTTAAGATTCAGTGCATGCCTCATCATTTCTTTCTCTCTATCAGGAGTCCGTCACAGAGGCTCCTCAGTTGGCTGGGCCCCCTAAGTGACACTGATGATGGAGAACAGTCCCTGTTGGCCATGAGAGAACTATAGCATAAAAGAGGAATGATATGTTGTAAATCATTGAGGTTTGGGGGTACTTTGTTACCACAATATAATCTATCTGACCTTTATTGGTATGGTGGACAATGCCTGGCACATTGTCTCTGTTCAATAGATTTTTGTTGAATGTATCAGTTTCTCAATTTTTGTAGCAAATCATTGTTCACACCACCTAAAATCTGGGTTGGATATATCATAATTGCCTGTCCGTAAAATAAAGGTCACAAAACACGATTTCTCTGACCCTACCCCCACAGCTCTTTCAACTTCAGGAATAGTCCCTCTAAATTTCTTCTTTAAGAATTTTGGGACCATTGGGGTCTGAGCCTAGGTGGCTCAGAAATTGTGCATCCGACTTCAGCGCAGGTCATGATCTCACAGTTCATGGGTTCAAGCCCCACATCAGGCTCTCTGCTGTGAGCACAGAAGCCCACTTCAGATCCTCTGCCCCCCTCTTCCTCTGCCCCCCCCCCCCGGCTCATGCTCGCTTTCTCTCTCAAAAATAAATAAACATTAAAAAAAAAGAATTTCGGGATGATTTCTTCCGTGTTTTATCTTACATTTCATTCTTCCCAGCTTTGTTGGAATCATGTCTCCTTTGCTATCAGTGGCAAAGAGGCATATGTGTCATTAGCTGTCACTTCAAGGTACCATGGTTGATGACCTGTTGACTAATGTTGAGGACATCAGTGTAATCCCCTGCCATGCAGAACCCTTTGTCCTTATCCCTTTCTCTTCTCATGAGCTAAAATCTTTTATAGAATGATTATTTTGGTTTTCATTTTTTTTGTTTATTCCCATCCTTGGGCAGTGTCATGAGTTCCTAGGAGGTGAACTAGGAGATCATGAGAATGAAAGGCATCAGGCCTTACTCAGAATCTTATCTTCCTCCAAACCTGGCTCATTGTCTTTGTATAATAATAGCTAAAATCTCTTGAGTGGTTATATGTTGGCCATTGTTTAGAGAGTAGTTGAATCTTTTCATCAACCATGTGATGAGGAAACTGAGAAACAGAGACGTTAAATGACTTTGTCATCATCACATAGAAAGATCATCCAAACTGTCTTACTTAGAATCCAGGCTATTATGTTATACTTCAACTACATTTCAAGTGTTTTTTTCAAGTGTTTTTAAAAAGGTTTTTTTTTTTTTTTTTTTTTTTTTTTTTTTGGTTTGTTTGTTTTTTACCTAGGAAGTTCCTTGTAAATTACATAAACAGAGCCCTGGTGGCCTCATTTCACTAATTTTCCATGCATGACCAGTGGAGGTTCATTTCCAAGGAGGTATGACCTAGTGTTGGCTGTTACGTTTTTGACAAAAATTAAGATGATGGTGAATATTTCAGGTAGCACCATGTCGTTATTTTATGGCACATGATTAAATTAATATCATTACATTCGTTATATTATTCAAAATCTGTGAGATATTTGGAAGCAATAAAACGGCATTTCTTTTAAAATATAGCATATTTAAAATATTTCGGCCAGTACATTTTCTCACTCCTTTAAAAAAATGAATGGTGAATTGTGGACCTCTTTTGATTTTAACATGAAATATGTTTCTCCATTAGAACAATAGGACAGCTTTATCAATCTGTGTAAACTACCATGTTGGAATGTGTAGAACAAATCTAAGTTCAAACCACAATATAGCTTGACAATACAAAAATACTGTGAGAAGTAAATGGCTCATAAGTTATAGTCCAAACATCAGTGACATACTGGGCTGCAATGAACATGACTTCTTCTGTTTATAGCAAGGATGGAAAATACGGTGAAATATTTATAATATAATTCTACATAAATGATTAGAATGTAAAATTGTATGTGTATTCTATTTTCAACCACTAAAAGTATCTGTACGTGTGCATATACACAAAGGTTCGAACGAAATAAACCCCACTCATAACTATTTTGTTGTGTTTGTTAAATTTGGGGGCAATTAGAAATTATTTTTTCAAAATGTTATTTTTTACATAGAAGTGAAAAAAACCATGAAAATAGAACTTAGTGTTTTAAAAATTGGTCTCGATAAACTTAGTCATTATACATAATGGTGCATTCAATTTCTGAAATTATATTCTTAGTTATATTTATTAACAACTGAATTGCTGACTACACCTCATTTCTTCCAACCACATTGTTCCCTGTCTTCCTGCTACGAAATTCAAGGAGTGAAGTAAGGTGAGTGGAATGGTTTAAAGAAATAAGATAAGCAGAGATCTTATCACGACCCCTTTGGGAATATATAAGGTAGTAAAACTCCAGCATGTTGTTTTTCCTGGCAAATATTCAAATACCAGCTTTTGACTTAGAGCTTCACTGGACAAAAGTTGGCAAGCTTCTGTGCAATGTCTGTGAATAAGAGTCCCTAAGCTGAGTGGGGAAATTGCCAGGCTGTGTTCGAATTTTATTAGGAACACTTTAAAGATCTAGCAACAGAGGTCCAAATTAGGTTCCCTTAATTCTACCCCAGGTAGTTCATAAACACAAAGGCCACGTTCAAAATTCGAGACTTTTGTACATAGAAGGGCTGAGAAATCGATGGTACATGTGCAACTACCCTTCCTTCTTTATCCAAGGCAGGCATGAATAATCAATCTAGCATTCCATGATATTCCCATGCTGAGTTTTAAGTTCTCTTCAAGATGTGCTGTAGGGGATCCATATTATATGAAATGATAAGGCAATTCATATAATCTGAATATGAAATGAAGCTATTCGACATTCCATCCTGAACCCACTGGTTTTTCAGACGAAGGAACTGAGACCCTCTCGAAGGGGGGAGAAAACTAATTCTAAACAATTTCTATGTTCAAAGCACCCTGATAGGTATATGACACGTGGTGCCACGAGAAAGGTTGTTACCATTTCCATTTGACAGATGAGGAAACGGAGTGTCAGAGAGACGAGGCAAATGCACAGGCTTAGAGTCCTCACTGGCTACAGACACACAACAGCGATGTAATTCTCTTGCTCCCCGGATGGCTGAATTGGTATATTTTACTCTATTGCCAAGCCGTAAGGCAATGTTATTCTTTCTCTGAAGAAATTAATGGGCGATGTGAAAAGAATCCTTCTCAGGTCAATGGCAGTCACTCGTCTCCCCGTGAACCAGAAGAAACAGACTCATAAATAATAAACCACTATGCATAGAAGCCACCTGGCACCTAAATATTAATAGCGTGCATGTGAAATACTTTTACATAACCATACTAAAGGCATTAACTAAATGTCAGGATTTGAAAAATTACCACTTTGGGTCACTGCTGGCCACTAAATTCTATGGTCTGGCTATTACAACAGTGATTTTTAGACATTCCGCTGTCCTGGGCTTTTCTTTCCAGGAAAAATAGCATCTTCCTGGACAATAAAGAGAGCAGTTTGGGCCTAAAATTTTCAAACTTCATTACTATTTATGAAGTTCGAGCCATAGTGGCTCTTAGCAATTTCCACTCTCTTCCCTCAATTTAACTTTTGTAATTTCTCAGCATCCTGGGCAACCCAGTCTGGAATATTCTCTGTAGTACAGAGCAGAATCAGGTCCTTAGCTTGGATAGAGGACGAGGCTTTTATCATCAATGATTCAAATATTTGCTCCTTTTTCCAGGTCCTTCTGGGAAAACTAACTTCCCAAGTGGGAAGTTTTTCTGATTAGGAAAGTTTTTAAGCTTCTCTCCTAGATAAATCATACTGCAAATTACTTTTGTTGAATTCCTCTCCATTTGTTTTCTATTTAGTTCTTGTTTCATTCCCTCTAGGTCTCATACATCCCTTTTGTATAGTAAATTCTAATCTGTTTTCAAAATAAATACACGATTGATGAAAGAAATATTAGGAGGAAGGGTGGAATGAAAAAGAATCCAGCTAATCTTGATTGTATATTTAAGGCTTATTTGAGAACTAAATCTTTCTCCACCTCTCTACCCCCACACCAGTATATTATCTGACTTCTGTAGAAACAAAGGTAACAGATACAATTCTCTTTCCTGTTAATTTTAAACAAGATGCAAAAAAATGCTGTCTACACACCCCTGGACCTTGGCCGATTTCCAGAACTCTGGCTGTGTTTCCAGAACCTTGTGCTGCTTTGTTGGGACAATTTCTGCCAGTCTGACTTTATAATCTCCAGCATCATTTTTACTTTTTCTTTCCCAAACAGAGCTATGAGGGTGGGAAGAAAGTTCTCTGGAACATGACAAAGCTAGCATAATGGGAACCTTGTAAGGTTTATGCTGGAAGTAGGGGAGAATTCACACTGGTTATGTGACTTAACTAAACCATTTGTGGTTTGGTGTATACTTAGGGTTCTCAGTAATTGGTGTCCATGGTGTAACCAAAAGCATATGATAATTGGCCTTGTTCTAATAGGAGATGTACTGTTTGCAATATCATTGTGCGTAATAGCCTGACTTCCTAGGCAACTTTTTGAGCTCTTCCATACTTTAGGACGAGAGAAACAATGCCAACTCCTGACAAATATGAACAATCATGTTTACAATTGACTGTAATATATTTTATCCACTTCAAATAGTATTTGTATTTTAATTATTTATTAGGGTACTATATGTTTTCTGTGAAGAAAGAAGAAAATAAAAATCACCTCCACTCTGATTGCCAAGATACAACCACTGCGGGCGTTTTGGTTAGTTCTTCCAGGCCTTTCCCTGAACGTTTCGATACATGCCAATAATGACATAACCAGGAAAATGCTGCACACACTCTTTGTTCCAATCTTTCTCACTTATGCTATAATAAAAGTTTCCCATATCCAATTTGAAGTCAAGATAATGGATATCTTTGAGGTGAAAGGAGAGAATAGTGTTCAAGATGGCCATGAAGTTGTTTCTAAGGCAAATCATTTATTTCTTGACTTGATTGGTGGTAGCAGGTATAATTTTCCTGATGACTCATCAAACTGCACACTTACAATTGGTGTATTTTTCTCTTCTGTATGCTTTATATCAATAAAAAGTTTAATACAAAATCACAAATTAACCAGCAAATGATTCATAATGGCTGCCTAACTTTTCATTATAAGGCTCTGCTATGATTGATTAGGCCATTCTCCCATGGTTAGGTATTTAGTTTATTACTTGTTAATATTAAATAATGATACTGTTATGAAAATATTTATACTTAAATATTCATTTGCATCACATTCGTTTGGGATAGAGTTCTGGAACTTTCCTGAGGAGAAATCACACTGTAATGAGAAGAGGGATTAATGTAAGTACATTTTCTGCAATTGCACTTATTGGTGGTATAAACATAGCAGAACCTTAAATTCTTACAGCTGTCAGCCGGAACAGAAGATGTAACTGTTAAATCTTGGGTTGAATCCCATGTGGAACTTGGGCAACACATGAGGTATTCTTGATTCCAATCAAGGTAAACAACCATCTGTTCCATTCAGTTGAGCAAACCATTTTTTGAGCACGAATGTGTGGCAGGATTCTTGCAGATACTAGGGTACAGAGATTACAAAGGTATGGCCTTGTTCTTGTTTAGAGTTAAGAATTGACCTAGAGGAAACAATCTCAAACCAGTGTGGACATGAATGTTTTCCCCCGTTTCACAGCTCCTTCATCTGTTTGTTGGAATAGTAAGACTTACTTCAATGGCTTGTGGTTAAGGATTAAATTAAATAGCTTTACAAAGTGCTAGCCTGGGGTGCCATTGAGAATACTTAACAATCCATACATCTCAGCATCAACTAATCAGAAAGAACGTTGGTTCAGACAAACTAGAGGCTGGTGATAAAGATCCAAATGTGTTCTGGCTAAATATTTTGTCTCCCAGCCTAGAGTAAGTACTGACAATTATTACGTTTTGGTGCTTAATTCCTTCAGATTTCATCAGATAAACTAAAATTCCCCCAAACTCGTATTTGGTCTTTGAATGAAGTTATGTTGCTTATAAATATTTGGAGACAGCAACTCAAGAGGTGTGATTTGTGCTCATTTATTTTTCCTTTAGTTCTCACTGAAGAGTAGCCATTGGAATGTTTCACCTGTTCTGACCATTACTTATTCTTATTCAACTTATATTTCTATTGCTGGTGGCCAAAGAGGCTTGTTGGGAGAAAAAAATGCAACGTATACTACTTACTCCTAAAAATTGACAATGAATACAGGAACCATGTGGGAGGTAGAGATGGGATGCAGGAACTAGTCATATAAATATATTAAATGAAAAATTAAAAAAAAACAAAAACAAAATGATGTTCAGGGAGCAAGCTTCCACCCTTTGAGTACCATGAAACGGTTTCAAGATTGTACCGAGTTTGCTTAAGTCAAATGCATGGATTATTACAGAAATTGAACAATAACTACAGCTATAAAAAACACTCAGCAATTGCTGTAGATTTCTTTTAGGTGATTATGGTCAAGCAGTTACAGCTCAGGAGGAGCATCTTGGAAATATGTTAATGTTTGCTAATCAAATTGGGAAGAAAAACACATTACAGGTTTAATCCTTTGAATTGTTCAAATCTCATATCATCTTTGAGTTTCAAAAAGAATTTCTGTTTTGATATATAGGAACTGTGGAGTCAGGAATGAGAATATCGGGTGGTATCATTATTGCAATCGGAGATTCAAATTTTCTGTAGGTTCATTTCAAAGAAGGGCATTTAAATGCCCATGACACAATATGGCTTGTACCCTACCCGACACATTGCTTTGCTTCTGTTAAGTGCTTAATACTCATTGTGGGAACGACTTTGGGCAGAATGCATTTTCTTGGGTATCAGAGGTAATGTAAAATCTTTGGAAGGAATATATATTTTGTTATCAGAGGGATATGGGTTGAAGACCTGACTTCATCAATTACTAGTTATGTGACCTTGGGCTAGTCATTCAGACTTAAGAGCCTCAGATTCCTTATCTGTAAAAATGAGAAAAATAGCATATTTGCAGAATTGCTAAAAATTTAGAAGTAATGCGTATATAGTGACTGGCACTGAGTAGAATCATAAGTAATATCATAATATCTTAGTAATACTATATCAGTGATGCTATTTGTTGCTATCATAAGTAGAATCATAAGTAAAAATATCATAAGTAATGCTACATAAGTGATGCTATTTGTTGCTATTAGAAATAATACACAAGTCTGGGAATCATGAAAATGTGGGAAAAACTTAAAAAAAAACCCTCCCTTTGTAGTATCCTCAACATAAATGTCAATGAGGAAATTCAGCAGTTATGATTTAACGGAGGTAATATTAGGAAAATATCCCCAAATAAACATTTTTGTAATGAAGGCTTCACTTTTCCTCCTGAAGCTTTTGTCAAGGAAAGCTGATTTACACAATAACCCAATTTCAAAGTATAAATAGCGACGCTTTGATCTTGGTAGGAGGCATCCTCTGTGAGTTCTTGGACAATAGGCAGGTAAATACCTAAGCAACAGCTGCCCCAGGAATCCAAATATTTTACATTTCATCTACCTTCTCATGAAACTTCACTGGATCAAACACTGTAGGCAAGCTCTTTTTTTTTTTTTTTTTAAACCCTGATCCAGCCAAATCATCTAGGGGCAAAAGAATGCCTTAGTTTGTCAATATAAAGTCTAAGGCTGGAAGTGAGGTGGATAATCACATTCTCTTCAGGAGGGCTTTAGTTTTATCCTTTTTAATCTTTCACGACTGGATTAAAAACTCCTCAAGAATGCCCTCTAAAGTTTCTGTTTTTGTCCTTCAGTTTCCAGGGCCAAAGCTCTCCCTGTGTTGACTCTGCTTTGCTTTACATTCTCCGGCAGTCTTTATACCCAGAGGCACGGGGTGGTGGTGGGTGGGTGGGTGGGGGCATCCTTCTCCTCTTCCCAGGAGCATCGGAGCCCAAGTTGGGACCTTTGTGAGAGGAAGAAAAGAAGCTCTAACTAACCTTAGAATAGGGTAGCTTCAGGGAGGGGGATGATGGGTAGGATTGGGGTAATAGCATAGAAGAATTACAGGAGAATTGCTCATTTACACATATGGGTGGGTACATGTGGGAGCATGTATGTGTACACACACACACACACACACACACACACTATCAAATGCAGCCTCAGATGCCTTCAATTTCTGTAACGTTATATAATTCCTTATTGTGCTCTGGTCAGACTGTTTATATCATACTTTCTTCGGCCACCAACATCAGTAAAATACTACCAATAACAGTCAATTTGCTTACCAAGTGCCTGGATACGTGCTAAGCACTTTACATTCATTATTACAAAAGCTCCTCTCACTCACGCTCTCAGGGAGGTACTATTGTAGCAACATCTTACAGAAAAGAGAAGCTTAAGGAGTTTACATAACTATAGAGTCACAGAAATAAGTGGTAAGCAATAGAGCCCAGATTTCAAGCCAGATAGCCACACCCCAGAGCCTGAGTTCCCAAGCATTCCGTTGTATTCCTCTTTCACCATATCTAACCAGGGCTTAGTATAGGGAATGGGGTATGGTGACCATTGAGATGCATATATCCTGCTGACGGTATGTCTGAGCTGTACTTGAACCCTTGCCCTCAGCAAAATTTCCTTGGCACAAAATTTGTGACACAGCAAGATAATCGGACTTTACTAGCTGCACTTTTTGCTTTCTGTTTTCTGTGTACCGTTCTAGATCATCCTAAACACGGCCACTGACTGATCGTGTTACAACTGCCTTAAAAAAAACGGCAGATGCTGACTACACTCATGGTGAGAACTGAGTAACAGGTATAGAATTGTTAAATCAATAGGATATACGCCTGCAATTAATATACCATTGTATGTTAATTATACTCCAATTAAAGAAGTAAAATGAAAATCTCTTTGGAAAAAATGCAAAACCATAAACTTTTCCATCATTAAATTCTTCCGTAAGATGCCTTTGTGTGTAACAGAAATTGAGTGAGATTATTAAAAATTGAAACAATGAAAGGTATATCAGTAACATGAACTGTTGGTCCTATTGGGTGTTCCTTTTCATCTGAAATCTGTGATATTTGCAAAAATTATCCTTGAATCCTTTATCAGTGTTCCACCATGGGTAGAATAGAAATTAAAAATCTCTGTTATGATTGAAATTATGATTCCTACTTCTCGTTAATATGGCCTTTTAAAAATAGAGCTAAATGTTCTATTCTAATCTTTCAAGATGGCCAACTTTTTTCTTTTTTAAGGTGATGGTTGAGCTGATATAGAGCCCGTATTGTAACCGAGTCTGGTCAACTTAAGGTCAAGGAGACAGGTGGTATACCACCCCAGGTACACTGAGTGTAGAAAGAACCTTGCTATGGTATGGTTGCCAATTCTGGAAAGCTAAGGATGAAACTGAATATTTCATTTTATATAAAAATCAGCAAAGTAGACCACCAATATGTTAAATTTCCTTCTTTGTTCCAGGTGACTAGCGGAGCCAATGGTATCACTCAGATTCAATTCCTTGAATACCGGTTCATATAAATCTACAATTATATGCAATATTAACTGAAGCGGGTGGCTATTGTGAATGTTTCAAATGTGCACATGTTATGTTCCCTAAGAAGATATCATAGATACTGAATTTTTGCAAACTGGCATGAAACTACTACATTTCTTTGCACCATGTGTAAGCTTTTATGGTACAATTTAAGTGTCTCGCATATATTTCCTGAACTACCTATAGGTAATTTCTCATGTTTTTGATGCCTGATGCAGCAGCATTGGAGAGAGGATCTTTTATACATTTCATTTTGCATAGAACAAGGTAAATTAAATTGCCTTGTGTTATCAGGTAAGCATATTTATTTTTTTATGTTTATTTATTTATTTTTGAGAAAGACAGAGACAGCATGAATGGGGGAGGAGCAGAGAGAGAGGGAGAGAGACTCCCAAGCAGGCTCCCAGCTGTCAGCACAGAGCCCGATGCAGGGCCGGAACCCAAGAAACCGTGAGATCATGGCCTGAGCTGAAACCAAGAGTTGGACGCGTAACCAACAGAGCCACCCAGGGTCCCCAACACAGTTATGAAAAAAAACCCAAAACTTTTTTTTTTTAATTTTTTAAATTTTCTTTTTTTTTTTTTTTTTGAACGTTTATTTATTTTTGGGACAGAGAGAGACAGAGCATGAACGGGGGAGGGGCAGAGAGAGAGGGAGACACAGAATCGGAAACAGGCTCCAGGCTCTGAGCCATCAGCCCAGAGCCTGACGCGGGGCTCGAACTCCCGGACCGCGAGATCGTGACCTGGCTGAAGTCGGACGCCCAACCGACTGCGCCACCCAGGCGCCCCATAAAAAACCCAAAACTTTAAAGCAGATACTAAAACTCCTTTTCTTCTTCAACTCTGCCCCTCTGTCCCAAACCTACATCAGTTTAGCAACAAAATTCCATGCCAGCATTTAAGGTTATGGGTAATGAGGCTTCCATCTATCCTTTTGGTTCCTTCCCCCAATACTCTTATTGATAAGTTCTACTCTCCAACCAAACCAGATCCTTTATTTTTCTCCAGAATGGTCATCGCATTCCTTCTCTGTATGCATCTGATGATGGTTTGTCCTTTTCTCTCCCCTGAATGAATCCTTTCCATTCTTCAGAATTCTATTCAAATCCTCTCCTGAAGTGATCAAAGTTTTTTTCTAAAAAGTGTAACTTGTAGTAATAGATAGTAGGAGGGTGGTTATTAGAAGTCAAGACAGGGGTGGGGGTGGGGGATCGATCAATGGGTACAAACTTTCAGTTACAAGATGAGTAAGTTCTGGAGACCTGACGTACAGCGTGGTGGTTACAGTTAAGAATGAGGTACGTACACTTGAAATTTGCTAAGAAAGAGGGCAGGTTCCTCATTCTGGCTGTTCACACACAATGGTGACTACAGGAGGTGATGGATTGATTAGTTTGATTGTGGCGATCATTTTACAACGTATACAAATATGAAAACACCAAGTTCTATACTTTAAATATATACCATTTTTATTTGTCAAAAATAAAAAAAAGTAAAAACTAAAAGAAACACTTTTTTCCATCCTATGTAATGTAGACAATAGCAAATAGTTCAGACTATTTATTGTTTATGTCGTTTACCAGGTAACTAACTATATACAATTGACCCTTGAATAATGTGGGGGGTGGGATCGCAACCCCCCTCACAGTAAAAAATCCATTTATAACTTTTGACTCCCCCTATGTTTAGCAACTAGTAGCCTACTGTTGATCGGAGGTCTGAGACCACAAATAGCTAATTAACACATATTTTGTATATAGTGTTATATACTGTATTTTTATGATAAACTAAGCTAGAGAAAAGGAGATTGTTATTAAGAAAATCACAGGGGTGCCTAGGTGGCTAAGTCAGTTAAGCATCCGAATCTCGATGTCGGCTCAGGTCGTGACCTTGTTCACGGTCATGAGATCAAGCCCTACACAGGGCTCTGCATTCACTGAGCGTGAAGCTTGCTTAGGATTCTCTCTCCCTCTCTGCCCCTTCCTTGCTCATGCTCTCTCTCTCTCTCTCTCTCAAAATAAATAAACATAAAAAAAAAAGAAAATCATAAGGAAGAGAAAATATATTTACAGTACAGCTGACCTTTGAACAACATGGGTTTGAACAGCATGGGTCCATTTACACATGAACTTTTAAAACAAATATATTGGAAATGTGTTTGGACACCTGCAGCTATTTGAAAAAACTCGCAGATGAACCACATAGCCTAGGAAGATCAAAAAAATTTAAGAACAAGTTAGGTATGGGGCACCTGGGTGGCTCACTTGGTTGAATGACTGACTTGGGCTCAGGTCATGATCTCAAGACTTGTGAGTTTGAGCCCCACATCAGGCTCCGTGCTGACAGCTCAGAGCCTGGAGCCTGTTTTGGATTCTGTGTCACCCTCTCTCTCTCTGCCCCTCTCCCACTCACGTTCTGTCTCTCTCACCTTCGAGAATAAATAAACGTTAAAAAATTCTTAATAAAGGACAAGTTAGGTATGTCATGTATACATAAAATATATGTAGATACTAGTCTATTCTACCATTTACTACCAGAAAATACACACAAAACTATGATAAAAAGTTAAAATCAAAACTTACACAAATGGTTACAGAGTATACACAGCACTCCATGCTCAGTCAAGAGAAATGTAAACAACATAAAGATGAGGTATTAAATCATACCGACATAAAATTAAGTGTAGACATACCGTATACTACTTGTGAAAACTTTGTAGCCACCTCCGGTTGCTATTGCGGAGAGCTCGTGGGTTGCAAGGATCACTTAAAATGCCATGAGATGCTAGCCAGCTCCGAGTAAGCATTTTGTCTCTCTAGGAAATTGCACATCACAGTAAAAAGCGATCTCTCGTGGTTCTTGCGAAGTTCTCATTATGTTTAGTGCAGTAACTGTAAACCTTGAGTGACACCATGCAGCCCATAGAAAGTGCCACTAGTGATGCTGAAAGTGCTCCCAAGAAACTGAGAAAAGTCATGACATTACAAGAAAAAGCTGAATTGCTTAATACATACCGCAGCTGTGGTTGTCCACCATTTTAAGATGAATGAGTCCAGCGTAAGGACCATTGTAAAAAAAAGAAAAGGCAATTCATGAAGCCGTTGCCGCAGCTATGCCGGCAGGTGCAAAAACTTTGCACTCTTTGTGAAATACCTTTTATCTCATATTGAAAATGCAGCTTTTCTGCGAGTGCGTATCTACCCACTCTAATAGGATTCGAGAAAAAGCCGAGTCATATGACAACTTAAAGCAAAAGGAAGGTAAAAGATAGAAAGCTGAAGAATTTAAGGCCAGCAAAAGATGGTTTGATAATTGCAGAAAGAGGTTTGGCAGGAGAAGCAGCTTCCGCCAACCAAGAGGCGGCAGATAAGTTCCCACACACCACTAATAAAATCATTGAGGAGAAAGGGTATCTGAAAAGGTTTTCAATGCAGACAAGTACCCTATTCTGGAAAAAAAAATGTCATAAATTTTGTTAGTATGTTAGGATATTTGTTCATAAGGAAGAGAAGGGAGCCCCAGGATTTAAGGCAGGAAGCGATAGGCTAACTCTACTGTTCAGTGCAAATGCAGCCGGGTTTATGACCAGCACTGTTCTTGTCTATCGAGCTGCTAACTCCTGAGCCTTGAAGGGAAAAGACAAACATCAACTTCCACTCTTTTGGTTGTACAACAAGAGGGCCTGGACAAGGAGAACCCTTTGTTCTGGATTGGTTCTACCAATGCTTTGTCCCTAAAGTCAGGAAGTGCCTTTCCAGTAATGCCTGCCTGTTAAAGTTCTTTTGATATTGGACAATGGCCTGGGCCACGCCATGAGTTCAACACCAAAGGTGTTGAGTGGTCTACTTGACCCCAAACATAAGGTCTCTAATTCAGCCTCCAGATCAGGGGGTCATAGGTCTTAAGGGACACTACCTGGGATCCACTATGGCAAGATTGTTAGTGGAAGAGAATCCTGGTAGAGAGAACATAATAAAAGTTTGGGAGGACTACACCATTGAAGATGCCATGATTGTCACCGAAAAAGCCACAGAAGCCATCAAGCCTGAAACAATCAGTTCCTGCTGGAGAAAACCGTGTCCAGATGTTGCGCATGACTTCACAAAGTTAAGACAAAGCCAGTCAAGGAGATCATGAAGGAAATGGTGGATACGGCCTAAACGGTGTGTGTGGGGGGGTGAAGGGTTGCAAGACATAAATCTTGGAGAAATTCAAGAGCTCATAGAGACCACAGCAGAGGAATGAACAGGAGATTAGTGCTTCAGAATCAATGCCAGACAAAGAGGAAGAAGATGTAGAAGAAACAGTGCCAGGAAGCAATGTGACATTAGACAATCTGGCAGAAGGGTTCCGGTCACTCAAGACCGCTTTTTTCTTCTTTTACGACATAGACTCATCTATGATACGTACACTGAAACTAAAGCAAATGGTGGAAGAAGGATTGATACCATATAGTGACACTTTTGAAGAAATGAAAAAGCAATCAGACAGAAATCACAACGTACTTCGGTAAAGTTGCACCAAATGCGCTTTTCTCTCCTTCACCTCGTCCACCTCTTGTGCCTCCGCCACGCCTGAGACAGCAAGACCACACCTTCCTCTTCCTCCTCCTCCTCAACCTACTCAACGTGAAGATGGTGAGGATCAAGGCCCTTATGATGATCCAGTTCCACTTAATGAGGAGTAAATAATTATCATGACATGCACTTGATAGCCTTACCTTTTGGGCATGTGTGTGTCTTCGTGTGAAATCTAATAAGTGCAGGCAAGAATTGTGTGCCCCAGTTAGTGTCCTCATGGCTTCACTGTTGATCACGTGAGCATCGAGTGTGATACCTCTATGCAAATGGATAGCCAATTCTTCACAGGCATGAGGTGAGTAATATTTAATATAAAATCAATAATGTGTTAGTTTTCTTACTGTTTCATAACTTTACTTTCAAAGAATTACATTACCTTAGAGTATGCCTGTCTCTCTCATTATTGGAGAGACTGTGTTCCGGCCTATCATCACAGGTAAGTGGTTTTTAAAAAAAGGTAACAAAAAGGACACCTGTGTGGCTCAGGAGGTTAAGCATCTGACTCCTGGTTTCTGCTCAGGTCATGATCTCACGGTTCGTGAGTTTGAGCCCCATGTCAGGCTCTGTGCTGACAGCCCGGATCCTGCTTGGGATTCTCTCTCTCCTTCTCTCTCTTGCCCTCAAAATAAATAAATAAATAAACTTAAAAAAAAAAAAAAACTTCATAAAATGTAACAATGTTTCCAATACTGTATCATAAATATGACTCTAATATCGTATCCCATAAAAATTTCATCATGGTTCATTCATCACTGTGTGGGCAAGACTACCATTAAGCAATCATATTGATTACGCTAGGCTAAAATAAAGCCATCGTATTGCTGCTTTTTCATGATCAACGCATAAACTGTTACACCTGTAAATAAATATGAATTTCTTTTTCACGTTATCTTTTCATTTCTGATGTCTAGTGTTAGTAATATGTGCAACATTGGCAGTGTTTTGTATCATACAAGACAATATTGATGTAGGTATTGACATGATTTATCTTGTAAACAGACAACATAAGATAAACTTACAGTACAGTACTATAAATGTATTTTCTCTTCCTTTTGATCTTCTTAATAACACTTTTTTGTCTCTAGCTTACTTTATTGTAAAACACGTTGTATAATACATATAACATGCAAAATATGCATTAATCAATTTATTTATGCCACTGGCAAGGCTTCTGGTCAACATTTGGCCATTAGCAGTGAAGTTTTGGGGGAAATCAAAAGTTATATGTGTATTTTTGATTGCATGGGGGTCACTACCCCTAAACCTCATGCTGCTCAAAGGTCAAGTGCACTGCACTGTATTTACTGAAAATAATCCACATATGAGTGGACCTGTGTTCTAACCCATGGTGCTCAAAGATCAACCGTATAGTCTCCTAGAAGGCAGGGAGGAGTAAGCCAAAAAGTCAAATAGCAAAAAATCAGGCTGTTTTGCCCCTCTCTGACCATTAAAGCCATCATTAAGAAACCTCTCTCATACTTCTTGTTGAGCCGGGACATCTCGTGGCCTTCTCGAGACAGGGGCCCATTAACCGAGTTGGGGGAGGGAATGCAGTGGACGACCTGAGTCTGGAAACTGTGGTTTTGTTTCTAGATGCAGCAACTAGATGTGTCAACAGGAGATTCTATTTGAAACGAGATCATGCAGGTAATGAAAATATTCAACTTAGATATTATAAACATTCATACAATACTCTCTCAAACTGCTATTTCAGTCTTCTACTGAGACAGAGCCAGTGGTGTGCTGGCTTAACAACCGATCATCCAGGAAGAAAAAAAAAAAAACAGTGATTCATAGCGTGTGCGGATTTCCTTGGTGCAAACGCTCTAGGAAATTTCTAACTACTAGCGGGACATCGCTAAGCACAGACGTGGGGAGAGATGCACTGAAACATGTTATCCAATATTATCCCCATAGAGGTATAGTAAAACGTGAAAAACCTCAAACAGCATAGATAACAACGTAAGGAAGTAAATTAATTGTATTTATGACTTTTTTGTGTTTTAAACATAAATTTAATTTGATACGTATTATTTAACAGTGGTTGTCTTTAACAATTGGCCCACCTATTCCCGAGACTTTCACAATTGGCTTTCATGAGCTGGTACCAATTGTCTGTAGCACACCACTGGAAGCATCCATATTTCTTCTCCAAATATATCCGTGCAAGAGCTGTGTCTTACTGAGTAGTGTATTCCGGTGTTTGCATGTAATAAAACTTAATTACGGTTTTATTTATGAACTGTGATGCACTTACAAAGGAAAGACCGATTGCTTGAGATACTTAAAATCTATATTTAGCCAAAAACCGTTTGTTGACTCCACACGATTTGCCAGATACTCTGTTAACCTAAGATAGAAGGAAAAACATCATATGGGTTAATATTAGTCATCAAAGCTTCGGAGGCACATGATCAGAAAAGTCTCATCAATGCTTTGGGAGTTCCTTTTAGATCTTCTGCCCACGCTTGTAACAAATCAGACGAATGGCTGGATCCAGAGCCAAAGCTGCTCTTATCTCCAGGTTGTAAGTGGACGACATCAGTTATCTTATTCAGGGTCATTTTGGGAGGAAGGATTAGAGCTGGCAAAATTTTACTTTTTTTCCCCCCCCCCAACAAACCACTTTCCACCTTCCTCTTTCACATAACACATGAATGTCTTGGTAAGATTTCTTAAGTATGGCAGGCTGGAGAATCTGCCACAAAACAGAGAGAAGAGGTAAGTAGTATATTATGTGTGACCCTGTTTTTCAAATAAAAGTTGCCTTCACACTTTTTATTGGACTGCCTCCTCCTTTACACATAATAGAAGGATGAATAGCGATATCTTAATATTTGAGGGCAAGTAACCACAAGATTTGAAATTCTTTTAAAGAGGTGGATGACAACCTGTAGCTGGGCGTGTTAACTTTGAACCAAATGGAAAGTCAACCCTAACAAGATTTTCTTCTTTTTCTTTTTCTTCTTCTTTTATTTTTACTTTTTATTTTATGTAAACATTTACATTACTGAAGTATGCCATAATCACATTTGTTTCTTTTTTTTATTAAAAAATTTTTTTAAAGTTTATTTATTTTTGAGAGAGACAGAGACAGAACGCCAGTGGGTTAGGGGCAGAGAGGGAGGGAGACACAGAATCCGAAGCAGGCTCCAGGCTCTGAGCTGTCAGCACAGAGCCCAACACGGGGCTCGAACTCACGAACCGTGAGATCATGACCTGAGCCGAAGTCGGTCGCTCAACCGACTGAGCCACCCAGGTGTCCCTACATTTGCTTCTTGATGCAGGAGTCATACTACCGCACATAGAACACAAAAGAAAAGAAAAAAAAAATGTTTCCTCTGGGATTTCAAGCTCAGGTTTCTAAATAAAATTGCCAGCCCCTGATCATAGAGGCAGGGCAGAGACTGCTCAGAGCTTTGACTCCAGAAAGCCAGATTCACTTTTCAAGAGCCTGCCAAAAAGGAGGCATGTGATGTTTAAGAACAAAACAGACGGGAAAGAGAGTAGAATCTTTTTTAACCGTCCATCACCCGAAAATACATGCTGGGTGGAACCGTGATATAAACTCCATTGTAATAACACATAGGAGAAAGTTCAGCAAAAAATGCAATAAAGCCCAAAGCACACGATGCTGGCCCAAACCAGCACTGTAATAACACTAAGAGAATTGTCAACTTTTCGAGGGATGTATTCCCAAAGAATCTCTGGGAGAACAACAATAACGTGACAAGGAAATTTTCAGAAAAAAAAGAGAGAACAGAAACTACAGCCAGCATGCCAGTTGCGGTATGATTTTCCGACCCAAGTGTTTTTAAGAGAGGATCCTAGAAACACACACTAATGAGAAGATTTACCCTTCGCCGAATTTTTATGCAATGTGGCTATTTACACGGTAGGTCCCAGAGCAGGTGTCAAGAAAAATGCAGTGACCAAGACGGTGTCTACGGGGTGAGGAGCAGGGTCTCAACCCACCACGTCAAGATAAAAGTCTTCTGCTTTCTGGGCTAGGCAATGAGCTCCAAGCCGCAGAAGAACCTGTATAAGCCACAGCCAGAGAGGGCATCAGGCTTGCATTCAAGGGATTACTTTTATTGTGGCTATTTTTGTTCACTCTGTATTCTAAGGAGCATGAGGCTTTGCATCATAGACCCAAGAAAAGGAAAATTAGGGATGATTAAAAACACAGAAGCAGTTTTAAGTTTGAAATAGAAATCAGTGACCAAAAAAAAAAAAAAAAAAAAAAAAAAAGGAAAAAAAGCAAGCATCTTCAGATCTTCAGGTACGTCTCATTAAAAACAAAGTCAAGGGGCGCCTGGGTGGCGCAGTCGGTTAAGTGTCCGACTTCAGCCAGGTCCCAATCTCGCGGTCTGGGAGTTCGAGCCCTGCGTCGGGCTCTGGGCTGATGGCTCGGAGCCTGGAGCCTGTTTCCGATTCTGTGTCTCCCTCTCTCTCTGCCTCTCCCCCGTTCATGCTCTGTCTCTCTCTGTCCCAAAAGTAAATAAACGTTGAAAAAAAAAAAAAAAACAAAGTCAGTTTCCGTTTTTGACACATTCTTCCCTTCCATGAGGCAACCATGGTCTTAATTTTTTCCCTAGAACAAATGGAGCCCCCGTGAATTTTGTAGGCATTGAAAGGACAGAGCCAATAATTTTCTGTGATTTTTCTTTCTGAATATGTGCATGGTTTTTTAGACCAGTCTAGTTAATAATCATGATAAAATGCAGTTGTGTGCAGAGTTCTGGCATTTCATTCTCAGCCCCACCCCATAATACAGCAGAGAAAATATTGCTGTTATAATTTACAACAAGAGAACCGAGTCTTACCAAGATCAATTTCCTTGCTCAAAACACAGTCACATGGTGCCACGTTGGGACTGATTAGGGTCTCAGACCTTCCGTCTCCAGGCCCAGTGCTCAGCCACACAACATTGTCTTTCTCAGATGGGTGATCAGGCTTGTTGACATGATACAGGAAGCTTCATTCTTGGCTTCTAGGCAGTTGGGTAATGCATTTTGGTACAGTGGGCAACATTAGACTCACTGCATTATCTGTTTTTTCAAACACTATTCAAAAATGGGTGGCATTATGGGACGGGCTGAAGGATGATTATAAAAGCCTTTTCCTGACAAGGTCTGAATCACAAATGGTACATCTGGGAGATTATATAATTATCTCCTTGCTGCGATGAACAATTTGCATATTGAAGATTATAATGTACCTAATCTTAATTTGTGGTAAATTTAATCTGGAGAAAAATTATATGCTAAGGATTGGGAATCATTTGAAAGTCCAACAAGAGAAGAATTGTTCAACGAAGCGGGGGTGGGGGGCGGAATGCATACATAGTCACTACTCAAAGCATGTATCTAAAGAATTTTTATGCCATTAAAATGCCAAAAATGTAATGTTAATTAAAAAAAGCTGTATACACAATCTAATCCCAATTCTGATTTAAGAAATACCACATACTTCTGTGCATATGTGTGTGCATATGTAATTGGAGGGAAATATGATCGAGTCCACAATACATTGATAGACTGGATTTTTTTCTCTATGATGTGACATATGCAGCTGGATTGGATTTCCAAGTCTATCACTTATTGTGTGCCCCTAGGTGCCCTTTGCCTTTGTTGTTTCACAGGTAAAATGGGAATAATATTAGTATCGACCTCCTGGGTTGTTCTCGTGATGAAAAGCAATAACATAAATACACAACAAACAACATAGTCACGACACACAGTATGGCAGCTGCTAATTGCATTGTCTTCTTTTCTGCTTTTCTGAAGTATTCAAATCTTAGGAAAGACTTTATTTTTCCTAGTCAGAAAAGAAGAACAGAAATACAAAAACTTTACAAAACGGGTTGGAATTCATTTAACTAAATCTGTGTGCAGCACCTCAGTGGGAGGAAGGGTGATAAGGTCAACCGTGTCTAGTCGACCAGGTTTTCATCTATTTGAGTTCTAATCATAATTAAGTAAGATAAGGTATCCTCTCCCCCGGTCTTGATCCTGGGCCTCTCCCCCTGGTCTCGATCCTGGGCCAGTCAAGCCAGATCACCTGGACTGTGAGAGTCAAGAAATGGAGGGTCACCTGGGTAGCTCAGTTGGTTAAGCCACCAGCTCTTGATTTTAGCTCGGGTCATGATCTCAGGTTCCAGGGATCAAGCCCCGCATTGGGTTCTGAGCCGACCGTTCGGAGCCTGCTTGGGATTCTCTCTCTGTCCCTCCTCTGCCTGCATGCTCTATCTCAAAATACATAAATAAATAAACTTATAAAAAAAAAAGAGTCAAGAAATGGAGTTCCAGTTGAATCTAGCTGTTCCCAAACCCGCATGTGGTCTCAAACTCTAGTGTCCTTACCAAGCCTTCCTGAAGGGGTATTCCCTAGCCTCCTAGCCTCATTGTCCCTACCTTCCAAGGTGGTTGACAGAGAAAAAGAAACGTCAGAAGCAATTTGGGCAAGAGTAAAGCATACAAAGAGGCATAATGGGAATTCAGTAAAAAAAGGTCAGAGTGTCCTGGGGTAGTCAGAACAGGGAGGAGGTGGAAATTGTGTTAGACCCTGAGGGATCAATATTAATAATACAGGTTAAAGGGATATGCCTGTAAAGGCATCTGACTAAAAAGGCAATAAAGTGGCAGCATTTCCTGCCCTTCAAGTCTCCAAGGGTTATTTTTTTTTAATGAGTGGAAAAAAATTTTAAATGTTTCTCCAGTTTTACCGCTACACTTTCTTTCTTGTGTTGCCACACTTCCAGTGACTTTTATTATAGCATTAAAATATTTCCCAGGCATTATCACCATCTCTACCCAGTGACAGAATTTTAAAGGGGGTGGGTAGTGGTATAAATATACAAATAGAGGACTAAAGAATATCTGAAAATGCAGTTCCGGGACACCGCCCCCCCCCCACCAGCCCCACAAATAGGCACAGCATCTCACTGTATACCAAGGCCTGTGCAGAAATCCCAACAGGATTCTCTGCCCAAAGTAAATAATTTCCAGTTCCATCACTGCATAAAATTCCCCACCGGAGTGCAAGGTTCAGACTTCACCGTCGTCACCGTCATAGCTCTTTGCAGCTGAGAGATTGCTTTAATTGCAAAAGGGAGTCCAATTTAGGTGAACAAAGGGAAATGTGGATGCCATTGGACAATAAGTGAAGGTTTTAATAGGTGTCTGTTGATTAAAAAAAAAAATTGATTCCTTGCTCACTGGTGTTAAGATGGCTTCAAACCACTAGAGACATATTTGAAGGAAAGTAGTTTGGACTAACCTCTAGAGGTCCTCTAAGGTCCCTTCGATACTGAGGTTTTGCAGGAATAAGTACCATTTTTCGAATACCAACTATGTGTTAGGTTTTCATTTATTTGTTCAACAAATAGCTAGTAGCTATTCTTTGCCAACCGTGGGAGATATAATGGTGAACAAAACAGTCACTCACTGCCCTTCGGTGGCTTTTAGTCTAGTCAGGGGGACAGTCAATCAAGTTAAATTAAATAGGGGCTCTTGGGTGGCTCAGTTGGTTAAGCATCTGGATCTTGGTTTCAGCTCAGGTCGTGAGCTCTCGGTTCATGAGATGGAGCCCCTAATGGGCTCTGTGCTGACAATACGGGGCTTGCATGGGATTCTCTCTCTCCCTCTCTCTGACCTTCCCCTGATCTCTCTCTCTCTCTCTTTCTCTCCAAATAAATAAACTAAAACAAAACAAAACAAAACAAAAAAACCCAAATTACCTTAAATATGTGATACACGCCATGACAAAGGAGAACTGTAAGGTAGCTGAAGAATTACATAGAAGAAACTGGGCCTCCCAGCAAGATCAAGGGAGGTTTCTACCAGGAATGATTCTCTAAGATATGATGAAGGAGCAGGCCTTAAACAGATAACACAGTGTGAGGGAACATGGCCAGAATGAAGGTCCCAGGTTTCCCAGAAGGCCAGTTGGGCCGCAGCAGAAGGGTCATGGATGAGGGTTGAAGCAGAAGGGGCCACAGAGGAAGGAAGAAACCAGATCGTACGGGATCTTTGCAATAATCCATGACCACAAATCTGCCCCCCAGCTCTGTGAGTTAGACTATATCCTCACTTTGCAGAATAGGAAAATAAAGGTTAGAGAGAGTGAGCAAGGGGCATCAGGTCACACAGCTAGTTGCTGCGTGAGGTGGGTTGGAACAACGTCTGGCCACTTCTAGAGCCCAGATTCACAGCTGTCGATCTCAGTGATATACAATCCCACTGTGACACATTGTCCAGTGGACATTCACTCCGGGTGACCTGTTGTCTGGCTCTAGGCTCTAACTGGCCACTCCCACTGTCGGGGAGAACCCTGCTGCGCTGTCTCGGGTGAGAAGTATAACTGCTTCACCCATCAAATTCGAATCCTGGTTTCAGATGATTTTTACTTTAGGGCTTCTAGTCAAGGTCATCAGTATTTGGAGCTCCCTCGGATGGCTGTGATGACAGTTTTTTTTTTTTTTTCCAGGAAATTAACAGTTATATTGTTTCCTTCACATAAGACTTTTTTTTTTCTTGTTTGTTAAGCAGTGGCAGTAACATTGGTCATTTGTTACCTAGAGCACGTTAGACACATTCCCTCATGGCTGCCTCAATGGGCCACCCAATAAGGCAAAGACATATTACTGTTGTCCTTTTACAAAAGAAGATATGGAGGCCCATTGAGTTTAAGTTTACAAATGACACAGTTTACAGCTGAATCTAGGAAGACCTGACTCCGAAGCCAAATTTTTAATACAGTTTCAAAAATCCGAGTTCTGAAAGAGAATTAGTGAAATAAGAAATTTTCTAAAGTTGTTGTGCACTAATATGTACGGTAATTCAACAATAATTATATTGTTAAACAAGGAAGAACTTGTCATATAAAGATTCTCAGTGGCTTTGACACCAATTATGGATGCTTTTAGGAAGTCAGTGTGATTTCCTAAATTAAGATATCAAGTTCAAGATGCAGGGTTTTTTTAAAAAACAGAAATGGATCATTTGCTAAAGAGGAAGGATACATATATTTTGAGGCTATGTGTGTGTGTGAGTGAGTGTGTGTGTGTGCGTGAGTGAGTGTGTGTGTGTGTGTGAGTGAGTGTGTGTGTTGGGGTTTGGTGAAAAAAGAAAGATTTTACTCTTCAAAATTTTTTTAGTGTTTATTTATTTTTAAGAGACAGAGAGAAACAGATCACAGGTGGGGGAGGGACAGAGAGAGAAGGAGACACAGAATCCTAAGTAGGCTCCAGGCTCTGAGCTGTCAGCACACAGTCCGACACAGGGCTCGAACTCACAAAGTGCAAGATCATGACCCGAGCAGAAGTCAGATGCTTAACCGACTGAGCCACCCAGGAGCCCCGAAAGATTTTACTCTCTACATTCTACTTTGGTAATCTCTCAAAAATTACATGTTTGTTTTCCAAGTTCATATGATAAGCTGGTGGGGGTAGGGAGACTGCGTTAAGACATATCCACAGAGTGAGATGTTGATGTCTGTCCAGTGCTGTGTTTTGTCCTTTCGAAAGAAGAAAGGTTTTCCTTCACAGTGCATTTACGTCCAAATTCTAAACCGTCTCACATGAGCCTATCATATCAACCTTGTCACGTCTCACTTGTTGAAATGAGTGGGATTTGAAAACTCCTGAGTGTGCTACTACATTTTCCATTTATGTTCAGGGAGTATGTCTGTGTGAAAATGAGGTCAAGAGTTGGAGGGGGGGCAGGTGGTGGTGGGGAATTTGGGGGAGAAATAGCTCCAAATGAATGAAACTAAATAGATCAATTTTTTCAGGTGGTGGAGGACAGTGGTCTCCATGACGGATGGGGCAAGGAGTTTGGGAGGAAAATTTATTTTATTTCTTACATTTTTAAATGTTTTTTGCCCTACTCAAACTACTCATTCCATCAAACGCTAGAGTTGAGCTGAAAGAGGCCAGTATCTTTGCTTTCCAACTATGTACAAGTTAAATGTGACCTATTTATCCTCATTGAAATAACAATAAGATGGTTCTTGGTCTTTTTATTTTTTTAGAACTCAGCAAGAGACAAAGCAGTATTTTGAAAAAAATTGGATATTTTTGTTAAGATTTCTCAACTTCGAGAAAACGAATTCATTGTGTTTTTTTTTTGTCAGATTTGAGAAAACACAATTCTAAACTTAACCCTAATTATATTTTAACCTAAACCTAACTTTGTATAATAGAGGGTGCTGGGCAACAGAATGACCAGATGTGTTTTAGTGGCCGTAGGACTTGTTTCTCCATGGTGAAAACGTCACAGGACCGTCAATTTCCATTTCCATAATCCTTTGGATTTTTCTTCCTAAAACTAACTACAAGTGAACATTCTTCAGGTTTCCCAAGAAACTTAGATTTTTTAAAAGATGTAATTTGGCAAAGATGCTTCTTAAATAAACAGTAAATTTCTTTTTCAATGATAGAGACCAAATGCTTTCCTCTAGGAGCCAGTAGAGGGAGCTGTTGGCATTTGATTTGGCCTTCTAACTCGACCTGGAAGTTCCCTTCTTAATTAATTCAATGTTTGAAATCAAACCACCGTTTAAATGTAATGATATTAATATGCAAGGATAGACATGTAAACGTGGAGATTTTCCATTCCCATTAAACTTTCTACACAACCACATATTTCTGGTTCTTCTGTGGGCCTCTTTTAGAGAGCTTATGTTATAGAAATGTTGGCTGCTATAAATTAAAGCTGCTCAGAACTGAGTTCATGCACCTAGGCAATGATTCAACATTTCTAAGACTGATTGCAAGTCAAGAAAGAAAGCAGCTTCTTTCTCTTACTCAAGAAAGAAAGGAAGAAAGAAAGAAGAAAGAAAGAAAGAAAGAAAGAAAGAAAGAAAGAAAGAAAGAGTAAAACAGATATTTGACCTAGAACAATACTTGAAGTTTTCAAAGAAAAAATAGCATGTGCTAGGTTTATAATAAATTGATCTTTAATCCATGGGGAGGAATTTTCTGTAATTAAAGTTCTGGGTATATTTGATAGTCTTCTTGTGATGAAATATCATATTCCCTCAACCCCAAATTCATTTCTATAGCTGTGGGCTATTAAAGACTTGTTTCACAGCCTAGGATTGAAAAGATACTTTTCCTTTGTTCTAAGTTTTGAGTTAAAATGGGTTACTACATAACAATTTCCAAACACCTCACCAAGCCTGTCAGAGAGCCGGGAAGCGATTATTCTGGTAGTACTTCTCAAACAGTCCCTGAGAGTAGACAAGTCCCATTTGAACCTTGAGGAACATTGGAGAGAGAGTTAGAAATCGTTATTCTGATACATCTGAACTTTTTTCTCTTAAAACTAACATAAAAATAAACTATTAGATATTTAAACCAATGATGTTAAAGACATGAAATCTTACCAAATTTGAAATGGAAAAGTACTTGAAAAGATAAAGAAGGGCAATGTCTTGTCTCGATAGACATTAACAAATGATCATCAAACACCTTGCCGGCACTTTGCCGATAGCTTTAAGATTTCTTCATTAAGGTCCGCTGAAAGCGTTGTAGAGATACAGGGTTCATTGTGTTCCTGAGGACAGAAAGAAGTGCCATTTCTTGGGACAGTGTGAAACATTGCAATTTGCAAATTAAATGCGAAACCAAAGTCATTTCCCTGTTCTCAAAAACGTCAAGTGAAGAAGCTTCATGGAAAGAAAAAAAAAAAGGTGTTTTTTTTGTGTGTGTGTGTTTTTTTTAGGATGTTCTATGCTATTTCCAGGTAGTGTGTATTTCCTCAAATCACTTATGTTCCTCCATGTGTCTGGCTTGGCCTATGTTTTGTGTTGGTTTCTGGGCCTTCCAATCAACATTAATTTTGCTGCTCTTTCTGAGAGAACTTGTGAGAAGGAAAAATGAGCCACTCGTGCAGGTAGAGTTGAAAGACAAGGAACAAAAGTGTTGGATCGTACCCTTGAGTGGCTTAGAAGGCTTGAACAAAAACACCCGGGCGCTATTAAACACGTAATTTTAGGTGACATTGTGTTCCATGTGAAGGATTAATTTTAATAGAGACTTTATATATAAGCTCTCGTTTGAATAATAATGTAAAATTAAATTTAAATTGTAAATAACGTCCAGATACGAGTTGTTTCCTGGCTCAAATTCTTCAGCACATATGGCACTAGCATAAGCTTGTGCCTGTCTGCCTACTCTGGGTAATTTTGCATGCAAATAGTTTTAGTGCCTATGTTGAGGTGCTAAAACGTGTTTAGTACACTTGAAAATATTTGCATTGCAAAAGGAGACTGACTCTCCTGAGGAAAATCAAATTGATATTTTGTATTAAGAGACCACTCCGGGCACGGCGTGGCATTCTTGTGCGGAGAATTCTGTTTGCCGTGCGACTCGCATTTCGAATTGACCTTTAGAAGAGAAGGCCTGGCCACCGTTTGCCAGGTTGATAACCCGCCGGGCCATCTTCCGGCGGCGGGCACCGCATGGACCAGCAGGGCAGGGAAAGCAAGGACGGAACCCACTTACCCTGGCCGGACCGGAGCCTCTCGGGCCCCAGTTGGGTGCGGCGGTGGGACAAGTTTAATTAGCAGGACAAGTTTCGGCGGACGTGTGCCTAACCAATTAGCTAACTAACCAGCTAACTCAGGAAAGGCTTTCGCACAGGGAAGCAGCCGTGGATGCTGGGTGTGAGGCCGCACGCCCGCTCCCGTTTGCCGCAGTCCCATCTGCTGCATTTACGGGAACCAGTTCGTTAAGAGTCTGAATTGCATCCAAATGAAATGCATTTCTGATGCAAGGCCGACGGCTGGTGCCGTTCGACGCTGCATTATGTCAAATCAGAGTTCGTTCGGAAAGAGGTTGCAGACGTCTTACGTGAAGGTCGCACGCGTCCAGCATCCAGGCGGCGTCGTGCGCGGCGTCGGGGCCCGATTCGCACAAACGAATCAACCTCCTTCCTGCTTTGGCCCCTCTGCGCCAAGACCGAGGGGAATAGCGGACCCTCTAATAAACGGATACATACATTTCAAGAGGCGTGCTGGGAAGGGGCTTGTAGAACTTTTCTTGGGACCAGCGCTACGGTGTTCGTAGCGAATTTTATTTTAGTACATTGATCCAGGTGTAGTCATGGCCTTAGAAAATGAAAGTAAGTTTAGTGTCCAGAAAAAACAAAACAAAACCAAACAAAAAAACCAGATGATCCGAGGTCTACAGTAGGAATCCTAATTGTGGGACTTCTGTGTCTGCACCTCCCTCCTCTCTGGAGAAATGATGCCAGATGGAATTCTAATACCTCCCATTGTTGTCGAGTGGTTCTGTGGCTTCCAGCCCAAGCACCATGCAAGAGATTGTCTACTATAGGTGCTTATATTGGCTGAAACTCTGGGGTTTGATATAGATTTTCTCCCCAGATTTTACCCTGCCACGCTTAATATTTTACTCCTCTATCCCTGCCGCTTCCCACGGTGCGCAAGGTGCGGTATTTTGTGTCAGCGAATAGCCACAGACAGGTAGCAGGCAAGAGCCAAAAGGAACTCATTATGAATGCAAACCGGGAAGGAGGGGTTGACTTACTGGCTTAGTGAAACTCCTGTTTACAATCTATTTCCTTTAAAGCAATCTTTAAAAAAAAAAAAAAAAAAAGCCCCTGTTATCTGTGGGATCCTGGCACATCAATCAATCCATTAAGTAAGTAAATAAGGCAATAACTGAACAATAAATCATTTTGAATTTCACGCATGCACAAACCTTTTGATCCATAAATTACAAGAAAGGTTGAGATTTGGAGGCTACCGCCTCTGTTCTAATAATTTTGCGTACAAGATAAAGAACTGTGCTAAGCTGTGACGCGTTGCTCCTTCTGGCCCTCAAATCGTGGGGCTTCTCTGCACCCTTTTGGCGGTTGTGTGTTTGATGCATGACATGGGAGTTGCGTGCATGTGTGTACGTGCGCGTGTGTGTGTGCTGTGGGAGGGCATGCTGTTAGGGGGAAGCCTACCACACATTTCTGCCATCACAGACGGTGGGCAAACAGCTGTCCCCACAGCTGAGGCCACTGGAGCTGCTTGAGCTGCTCCAGTAACTCGAGAGCACACGGCTGGTCCCAGGATGGCACCGAGCACTGCGCCCGCAGCAAAGCGCCAGAGCTTTCCTGGGGCTGAGCAGGCGGAGACTTTGCCACCAGACACAATAAGCATCTGAAATGGGGTCTCATGAATAATTCATCCTTGGTGTCCTACGAAACAAAGAAATGATATGTTTGCTGGTAGATAAGTGTGTTGTGGCATTTGTAAATCTTTTTGAATTTGGAGTTGATCGTGTTTGGTGTTGGTGGAGAAATATGGCGTGTTTCCTGCCCCCCCCCCCCCGCAAAAAAAAAAACACCACAAAAAGTTGGGAGTTCAAGGCAATGGTCTTACAGGGAAGGTCTTCGACGAAATATTGGATGGATTATACTAATTTGGCTCGTGACTTAGGAATTTTAAAAAAATCTCATTCAGTGAAAAGGGATGTTAAAATGGTTTTACTGCAATAAAATACAGCAGGATACCGAGTTCTCAAGGAGATTATTATTTTTTTTTTCCTTAGTAGGCAACCAGCCCACTTTTGCTAATGCAAGTTTCATTACCGAAGACTAGGAAACAGTGGTGCCTCTAGCACGGAGTACAGCATCAGGAGGAACAATTCTTCACTTTCACTGAAATATTAGTAAAAATGATACTTAAGTGAATTGAGCCCTAAATTGTTTTAGTGACAGTTAAATACCCACTCATTTAACACTAGTTAAATTGGCAATAAAATGACCCCCCACCGAGTTGAGCCACCATCGTCTTCCTGCACAATAGTTGCGGACCTCATGCCAGTGATCTATAAGGCCACTGGGTAGAGTTTACACATTTGCATAACAAATGCTTCCAGTGCTGTATAAAGTCGCGCGCTACTCAAACTTATCATCATCAGTATTTATAATTAGTATCTGTGTATTCATTTCATTTATTCTTTAATATCTGTGTACTCATTTCCCCGAGGGGGGAAAAAAAAAGAAATCGATTTAATAGTTCTTCATTGTCTTTGAAATGACAACCTGGCAAAACGAATCACGGTGATGTTCTCTGTCACCTCTCCAATAATTATCTCAAATCTGTCATCTATTTATTATTCACTCGCGCTTTCTCCATGACTCCCCTCCCCGCCCGCCCCCCACCATCTCCTGCAGTCTCCCTGGCTTTCAGGTTGCCCAGGGATTATTGGGCATCCATAAAGCTCACACGATCTGATATGTTTGGCAGGGACAGTCAGAAGGAAGGCACACTGATTTTGTCAAAGCAACAACAACAACAACAACAACAAACCAAGCGAAAACAAAATATGGATCTGTCAATTACATGCTGGAGCGAAAACACAAGTCCTTCTTGCTTTCAGGTGAGGGAGCTGGTGGTTGGAGTTTGGACTCACAGGCATGAGCCCTCTGATGTGAAGAAGAGTGGCGAACACGCCGTGAGCGTGTGCGTGTGTTGTCGTTGCTGCTGTTTGTTGTTTGTTTCCTGAAGCTCCGAAAATCAACCGGACAGTAGACTCCCAATATATCTGCGGGTAATGACTACTTTTCTTTCCCTTGGCTGTGTAGGATGACGATTGTAAATAAAATTATGGTGGCACCAAAATTGCTTTGTACCTTGGAAAAGGTAATTAGATTTCCAGGGGAGATAATAACTAGGGAAGTGGTACGAATGTCCTGGGGCCCATGAGATATCATTAGAAACGGAGGTGACAGCCTTAAGGAGAACAAAACACAAACAAAGCCTGCAAGGTCAAAGGCAGAGACTGATAGAAATGTCCCTCACTTTCCATTTGCTGCTGCGCGGCCCTCGGCCTCGTCCTCCTGCCCTTTCTGTTAGTATGGAAGCAAAAGAAATTGTTCACGCCTCCTCATCCCCAGCTTCCACGCTTCTTCAGGCTCAGTGGGCCACTGAAAGAGTCCGGATTGCTCTGACTTCCCAGAACATCACCCCTGCGCTTTCAATGTTTTGTTTCCAGTATGTAAAAGAATCCTTTATGGGAATCACAAGCAAACCCGTATCCCTAATGTTGTATGTCATTCCGTTTCAATATCGGAGAACAATGAGGGAATTTAAATAGAAGACATTTAGGGATGTGTGCTGTGATCATACAAATAGTAAGCAAAGAGAAGACACACGGGGAAGTCAATCAACAACTTATAACCTTGATAATATACTTGAGGTTAAAAAAAACACAGTGGGATCTCTGAATGAAAGATACTTGGATTTCTGTCTCTGCCACATTCGTGTTATGATAGATGCTTTAACCTCCTTGAGTATATTTCCTCATCTGTAAAATGGGGACAAAAATGCAGACCTCGCAAGACTATTTTGAAAACACCAGAACTAGTGATGCAAGCGTATATAAAACGTGTACAGGAGTTTGTAACAGGCTAAGGACATCTGAGTCACCTGGAGACCTTTGAACAGCTACCGATGTTCTACTTCTGCCCAATTGAATCAGAATCTCTGGGGCACAGGTCTTGGCATTCGAGTTTTTATTTATTTATTTTTAAGGTTTATTTATTTTTTTATTTTGAGAGAGAGACAGAGAGAAAGCAAGTAGGGGAGGAACAGAGAGAGGGAGAGACAGAACCCCAAGTAGGCTCTGCACCATCAGCTCGGAGACCCATGCGGGGCTCAAACTCACAACCCATGGGGTTATGACCTGAGCCGAGATCAAGAGTCAGACGCTTAACCGACTGAGCCACCCAGGCGCCCTAGCATTCGAGTGTTTCAGTGCTCCCCTGGTGATCCCACCGTGCAGCCAAGGATTTGAACATGTGATGGAGAAGCCTGAAACCGAAGGAACACTCAGTGCATTATCACCCGGGTCTTCGTATTGGTGCGATATGAAGAGTAGCTTCGTCAGGACACAGATTTTTATTCCCGAAAGGAATCCTCAAGGCCAGTTAAACCATGTTCGTGCTTTGAAGGTAAAGCGGCCGAATCCAGGAGGAACGGTGATCTGTGTGTGCATGGTCGTATGGTTACTGGTGGAAATGAGATGGGGTCCCGGTATTCGTTCTAGAATACGGAAGTTGCCTTCCCTTTTGAAGAGGGGAAGCGAGGCCTCAGATGAGGCCGGGCTTCACCTCTCCTTTCTCTTCTCAGCAGCATTTTGTGGCAAAGCATTTTGTGACTAATGTCAGAAGTAAAGGATAATGCCCTCTACTCTTGCCCTCAAGAGCCTGGCCTTGGAACATTTATTCATAGAAATTTTGGAGCAGAAAGACCGAATCCCAGCAATGCTTCCCTGTGGAGGGCACACGCATATGTAGTTTGGCTTCTGATAGTGGGTGTCATGACGCCCCTCCGTCTCACCGAGCATTTCCTGCGTGATTGATATGGAAAATCTGAGCAATTTACCACAACGCAGTTATGAGCCATAATACAGGTGCATTTAATTTTTAATTACTCTTAAAAATGTTTTTAATAATTAGTAGCAATAACCACTAATTGGCATGTAAGCTATTCTTGCACCAGCAGGAAAACTGTAGGTTTACTTCTGCACACCCACACCCAATCAACTGAAAATTGCTTCCATGCTTATCTTATAATTACTGTGCTTAATGCTGTTTGCATTGTTTGGAGGCTTTTGTAATTAATTGATTTTTTTTTTTTTTTTTACCTCTGAACCTGTATATGGAACAGCAAAGATTAGTCCTCTGCTCAGTGACATCTTATTTACATTGAATAGTTTAGACACACGTAAGGGGGGAAATAATGGGTTTTGTTTTTACCTGCCAAACATATTTCCCTCGTATTTACAATGGTGAGATAGATCCCGTGTGGAATATGGAACTTCTCGGGCTGCCTCTGTGGCCTTCTGGTTCTCCTCAGTGCTAGTGCACGGTGGCCGAATTGCATTTTTAGGCAGACTTCCAGCTTCTATTTACCTTTATACCATTCACATTATTGATTTTGAAAATATTTCTGGGCAAAGGGCAATCGTTTGTGGATGTCCCTAGTAAAGTAAAGATCATCATAGTTAGAGTTACATAGTTTGTTCCCTGGGTGTCAATAATTGATTTATACTTGTGCCTGTAATTGTGCCTGTGATCGGAAAGTGGCAGTCACAGTTAATCACTAAAGAAATCATGAAATAAACTGAGATTATTGGTATGGGAAGCCATTTTAGAAAAAGGGATGGATCTGCCAATGTTTTCATAGTAGTGAAAGGCAAATAAAATTTTATGATGAGAGAGGAAGAAGATAAAAATTTGACTTTATAATTGTAGACCATTATGTACTGGTTATAAACTGAAGCTGGATGAAGGCATGGTTATGAATACTGCTCATTTTATTCTGTCACTCATTGAATAGTTATAGGGAACATGGTATGCCAAGCAATGTGCTAGAAAATGAAGATACAAAAGGAACACGACATTGTAGAAAGTGTGGTCTTGGGAGTCAGAAAGAAATGCATCCCGAGACTCCTTGATTCCATAGCTAAGTAAATGAGAGACTCTCAGAATATGTTTTCATCTTCCAGAACCTCATTTCTATCATCTGAAAAGTGAGGACAAAGGGACCGACCTTGAGGACTCACTGTGAAGAGTAATGAAAAATGATGTGTGAGGCACTCAGCACTTTCCTGTTACGGGGTATTTACTTAACTCATGCATGCTATAATTTTAGTTAGATCAAAGACCTCACCGTCCAGTGAGTGAGTGAGACCTATCACTTATGGGGTTCTTTGCAGGCAAGAGAAACGAATTCTGGCTGCCTAAACAGGAGAGACGTTTATTGGAAAGCTATTGGGATACTAACAGGGTCAAGTAGAAGGCTGGGAGATCAGGCTTGAAAACAGGAAGAACTAGCATACCTAAGGGTTTAAGTCGTAGGATCTTAACACTCTAAGAGGGCATCATAGGTGAATACATGCATTCCAATTTTTTCCCTTGTTCTTTCATCTTTGTTCTCAAGATTCAAAGTCTTAGCAGAAGAAAAAAGGGAGGGAGACAAAGGACAGGAAGAGGGAGGGAGAGAGAGAGGACCTACTGGAGGGAGCTTGAGTTTGGTCATGTGCCTATCCCTTAGAAGGAAAGGATAGGGTGTCTTGATTTATAGGTGCACTGAGTCGACCTACAGCAGGTGAGAAGTAACCTTACTACAAAAAAAAAAAAAAAAAAAGGTGATGGGTGATCAGCAACCCCAAATCAACAGAAAATACGTAACACAGAATCTGATTCCAGTGTCATAAGTAGGGTTGGCTTTGTGGACATGTGATCTTTGTTGTCACGAAGGGCCCCATGCCTAGTTGTTTAATGCTCTGTGCCACCATTGTAAAATTCATAATACTTTGGGGTGCCTGGCTCACTGAGTTGATACAGCATCCAACTCTTGATCTCAGGGTTGTGAGTTCAAGCCCACGTTGAGCATGAAGCTTACTAAAAAAAAACAAAAAAAAACCCCACAAACTTAATAATTTATAAACAAGGGACACTGCATCTTCATTTTGCCCTGGATTGTGCAAATTTTGTAGCAGGTCCTGATCATGTGTTCTCCGTAGGGATCTATACACAGCTCTGTACAAGCACAGAGGAGGGAAAATACGCAGATAAGGATTCACGGAAATGCCAGGGAAGGGCATCAGAGTTCGCCAAGTGGAGAAAGGGGGTAGGGAATTCAAATAATGAAAACCTGGAAGCAAAACAACCAACACATCTCAAGATCAAGGATATTAAACATGATATTGGCCTGGTTGGAACTGAAAGTCATCCCCGTAAGAGCAAGAAAGCAAATAATGTATTTTTACAGATGGAAGAAAAACAATCTGTATGCTCCCTGTATATCAGCGCAAAGCAGTGGAGAGGATCTGCACCAGCCATGGGAAGAATCCCACCAGAGCCCAATAAAACAGTGTGCTCCCAGGCCACTAGAAATTTGGGACGCAACTCTCATCTGGGTCTCCCTTCCAACTAGCTGCCTTCTGAAGTCACTGGAAGCAAGTGCTGTCCCCAGTGCAGGCTCCTATCTTCTTGGCACAAAGCTCGTATGTTAATGGCCGGGCTTTTGAGTGGGACGGTGGAGAGAATAAGCAGAGCAGTTTAGCTTTGCTTTGCAAGTGTTATTTTAGAACTGATGCAACTCAAGCTTTCCAGTGATTCCTGATACCAAGACTTTCCATTCTTTTATCAAATATTTTTATAGAATTTCAGGCTTCTAGCCCAACACTTTGCCAAGGCATGAATTTCCTGAACATGTCCAACAAGTGCTCCTTCAGCCTTGGCTGGAATACCTCCATCCCATTCGAGTTTTGGGTAGATCTAATTGTCAGAAAATCCTTCCTTCTATTGAGTTGAACTTGGCCTCTGTGTAACATTCACCAAGAGGTGTTTTGGAGTCACTCAGATTAAGCCTGATTTCTCTTCCTCATGCAAAAGCAAAATACATTCTCTAACTACAGTGGAAATTCTCTTCGCTCTTGGGGCCCAATCCAGTGGGAAAATACATAGAAGTTTTCCTCTAAAGAAACTCTTTTTAGCACCTTGAGAATACACTACAGGGTGGGGCCTGAGAGAATCCTATGAGCTGAATAGGATTCTGTTATACTTGAAGGACGGCGCAAGCCTGAAAGTCTTGCCTCCAGATTTATTTTGCCTTCTGAACTTCATACTCTCGATGGGAAACAACTTTTTCCATTCCCTTTATCATTTGTAATGTACCAGGCTCATATCCAGCCGACTCGATTGCATGAGAGACAGAGCAGGTCACAAACACACTTGTGCCAGGAAGGACAGACCAGACATTTGCCATCTGTGGCTCAGCTTTCTCCAGTCCTTTTCTTGGGTTGCTTGTCTAGGGACACACCCATACACACTATTTCCTACTCCCTTGGCAATGGAAAGAATTGGCACATTGCACAACATTAGGTTTTCGAGGGAGGCCTTATTTTACAGGATCTCTTTAAATTTTAGTGAGATTCTTTCCAGTGTGCTAGAGCGGTGTGCATTCAGATTGGGTGTGCTAAAATTCATCTACTCGATTATACGAAGATCGTTGCCATAATGCCATTTTATTTTGTTTTGTGGGGAAATCAAGTCAATGCCTATAGGCTCTTTTCCTAAGTATAAACATTCATTGATTAATTAATTAAATTAATTAAAATAAATAAATTAAATAAATTAATTAAAAGGTAATTAGCATTGTACGTATTTAAATATTTGCCATAGAGTCATATTGAACAAGGGCCTCTTCCACAACCAAGAACTTAGTCCCAAATATCACGTCTCCTTTTCTTTAGTTACGTTACAATATGCTGCTTCTTTGTGCTGAAAATCGAACTGTCACATTATGCTCCCTTCCCCCTCAAATATCAGTTTCAGGAATACAATACAATTGTCTTCCCTCAGTCTTCTCTTTCTCACTCCCTATACCCTAATTTCCTTTGTGGCCAGTTTCCCTGACTTGATTATTTGATTCCTGGCCAAAACAGGGCTGTACAATGTGATGATGATGAGCTTGACTAGAATTTAGATGATATTAGCAACAGATATAGAATATCAGGAAAATGTAAGGTAGAATAATTACAAAAAAAGAGTGGCTAAGCTATTTACAGATCACCTACCTCCTCTCTGAGCCATGCCTTCGGGTCGGAACGATGCATCCATTTTCCTTCATCCTTCCAATGCTGTAGGCAGGAGTTATTATTGTTCACATTTTAAAGATAAGGAAACTGAGGCTTGGAACTTTTAAGTAACCCTCCCCAATTCAGGTTGCTCTTAAATGGCAGAGCCAGGGTTCACCAAACTTTAAAAGTTGATGTTGGAAGTGTAGACGTGAATAGAAAAGCCAAGACCTGAAAATCCTGGGTAAAAGCAATTTAGACTTGCCTGCCTGACTCCCCAGTATACTACTTCATGATGTCAGGAGATGCAGGGTACATGTATAGCTCACATTGTTGCCAGTGTCATCTAGAGCTCCTTAAATATGGAGCTTCTAAGATAATGTAATAGCGATCAAGGTTTTGGTAACAAGTACCTTGTGTTGAGCCATTCCAGATTGGACGACGAAGCCATTGAAACAGAGCTATAATTGATAGCAACAGAGAGCCCCAATTTTTGTTAATTCTGCTCAATGCTGTTGGCACTGTCATTTGTTTTCTTGCAACAAAGATTAAAAAGACATTAAAATGTACATTAAAATATTTACAACTAAAACGTTCATATCTATTTACTTTTCTTATGGAAGGACAACATGGAGCTGTACATATTCAGAGTTAATCCAGCTTTAATTCCATTTACTATCTCGAAATTCCTCCACAGTGTCAATTCACACTGGGCTTCCCCTTCCTTTTTCCTTCTTTCTTTTTAATTGTTTTTTAATGTTTATTTATTTTTGACAGAGAGAGAGAGACAGAGACAGAGACAGGGCATGAGTGGGGGAGGGGCAGAGAGAGAGAGGGAGACACAGAATCTGAAGCAGGCTCCAGGCTCTGAGCTGTCGGCACAGAGCCCGACGTGGGGCTCGAACTCGCAGGCTGCGAGATCACGACCTGGGCCAAAATTGGACGCTCAACCGACTGAGCCACCCAGGTGCCCCTCCCTTTCCTTTTCCTTGAGTGGAGGGGTGTACTCATCTGCCTTGCTTAATAAAACGTCAGTCCCCCAAGGTTGGCAATGCAGAGAATCAAGACCTCAGGCAGGATGGCAAGACCAGCTGGTTGTGACAGGACCAGGGGGCCTGTCCCGTCCATTAAGGGATCACTTGCTGGTTGGCCAACATTGAGGGAGCTAGACTTGGTTTTATGAATTAAACAAGCAGGTTCTAACCCATGTGGTGGCAGTGGTAAAATACTAGAGACATCCCGAATACAGTTTGAGCAGGGGCTCTAAGGCCCATACCAGCCAGACATTCTCCCACTGTTACCAAATTTAATATATCTAAGCTTGGTATCCTGAGAGGAGCTAGCGAGTTTTCTTACCCAGCTGCTAGTGTGTAATTATTGGAGAGTATATTTCCTTAGAAACTATCCGAAGCAGAAATCACGGGCAAGAGAAAAAAATGCTAACTCATATTTTTCAAAAACCTGGGTTTTCCTCACTTCTCAATGTCGCTGGGAAATTCAAATCAGAGCATGATGCAAAAATCACAATTCAAATAGCAAAGCATTATTATTTTTAAAACTAGAGGGTGACAAATAGCTATATCTTAGCATCTGCTTTCATAATCTGAAGTCCGATTACCTGCCTGGGAAGCTTTTTTGACTTCGCTTTTTTTTTTTTTTTTTTTTTTTTTTTTTGGGACAGAGAGACACAGAGCATGAACGGGGGAGGGGCAGAGAGAGAGGGAGACACAGAATCGGAAACAGGCTCCAGGCTCTGAGCCATCAGCCCAGAGCCTGACACGGGGCTCGAACTCACGGACCGCGAGATCGTGACCTGGCTGAAGTCGGACGCCCAACCAACTGCGCCACCCAGGCACCCCTTGACTTCGCTTTTTAAGATTCACTGTTTTGTCTTTATGGCTGGAGTTGGGTCACGAGCATGGCTGCTTGGGGCCTGGGTCCTCTGAGTCAGCGGAAGCTCCGATTCCAGCATGGGCTATCCCACCTGATTGTGGCCTTTGTGGGACAAAAATGTCCTCAGAGGGTTTGGTGAGGAATACACAAGTTAATAATGCGGAAAGCACTTAGAAAGTAGCGTGGCTCGGAGTAAGTACTCAGGACCTGTTAGGTGTTACTCTCATTACACAGATAGAATATCAGACATTTTCAACGCTCGCTCTAAAAAAACCTTTGGTCCTGGTGTCCAGGGAAACTTTGTAGTGCTCGGGTATTTTACTTCCCCCACAGACTACAGCTGAGTAGCACCCTGTTCACAATGGTGCCGTTGACAGTGGTCGGGACGGGAGTGACCCACTGAAACAGAAGATGCACCCTCACCTCCCAAGAGGAAGCTCCGTGCACCTCTGCCTGTTGTTGTTGTTTTTGGATACTCATTTAATTTTATGGAAGGGATTAAAATACTCTCGAGAGCCAAGAAGCCTGACTGTCCAGAGAGAGGAAGCCATATATCCTTGAAGACAAGCCTGTGGTCTGTCACATAGCAGATTTGGAACTGCAGAATTTTAAGTAATGGTTATTCTCCTGAGAGAGTTAGGAGCTGAGACTAAGGACCCTGAACACAGACTTACACCAGAGCGATCGCAGATGTCCGTGGTGGCCCCCATATTTCACACCGTGGCACCCTGTCTGGACATAGGACCTAGTAGCGCTACACGTAGGAGGTAAAATCCTCTCGGGCACGAGGTATTGAGACAGCCTTTCCCAATCCCCTGCCCTAGACTTGAGCTCCTCTAACGTCACTTTTTTGTCTGTGCACCATCACTGGGCTTCCTTGGAGAACTTTTGGATTATTTGAAAAGGTTGACGTCCTAACACGTGACTAGATTCATAAATCATCTTCCAACTTTCCCTCATTTTAAGCTAAAGTAGATAGAAGAGTGGGGCAGGCTAAGCGAAGAACATGAAGCCAGTCAATGTTGGAGCCCGACCTGAGACCCAGGACTTCTAATTCTTGGTTCAGCTGAGAAGCGCAGAGATTTACTAGCAGCATCTCAGATTCATTCATTTAATAGCAGCAGTAATGATGATGATGATGATGATGATGGTGATAGCAAATACGTTTTCAGTACTTACTAGGTGCCAGGTTCTGTCTTCAGCATTTTGCTTTTATTAACTCGTATTGTCGTTATAGCAAGATGATGAGGAAGGTATCGTGATCTCCATTTTTCAGATGGGCAAACTGAAGCATGGTGCAGTTAATTAGCTTGCTCAAGGGCATAGCTAGTACGTGGCAGAGCTAGGATTTGATTCCATGTAACCCAGCTACTGAGTGCATGCTTTTATTTATTTATTTAAAAAAAATTTTTTAATGTTTATTTATTTTTGAGAAAGAGACAGAGAGTGAGCAGGGGAGGGGCAGACAGAGAGGGAGACACAGAATCTGAAGCAGGCTCCGGGGTCCGAGCTGTCAGCACAGAGCCCGACGCGGGGCTCGAACTCACGAACCGCGAGATCATGACCTGGGTGGAAGTTGGACGCACAACCGACTGAGCCACCCAGGCGCCCCTGAGTGCATGCTTTTAAGCACACAGCTACACTGCATCTTATTTAATTGCTTCTGCCCACATGTAATTTAACTCATTATTACGAATCTGCTTTATTTTCTTAAGTTTATTTATTTTTGAGAGAGAGAGAGAGAGAGAGAGAGAGTGTATGTGCAGGGGAGGGGCAGAGAGAGAGAGTGAGAGAAGAGATGCCAAGCAGGCCCCACACTACCAGCGTGGAGCCCAACTCGGGGCTCGAACACACAAACCGTGAGATCATGACCTGAGCCGAATCAAGAGTTGGATGCTTAACTGACTGAGCCATCCGGCTGCCTCTAAATCTGCTTTACTTTAAAAAAAAAATGCTGAAACCTTTAGGCTACTTATTAGAAACAGAATTCATCAAAAGCCACACATGCCCATTTTTTTACCTTTCACATAAGTTCATCTATGTACACAGAAAACTCCTTTGTAAACTCAATATATATAAAGATCTACTACACACAGCATTTATCCAGGATAGCAGCAAGTGATTTTCAGATTGTTAACATATTCTGGCCAATTAAGTTAACAAAACTGTCATGTACACAGTATCCACTTATAAAAAAAAGTAAAAAATTAGAATAAACTTGACACTAACACTGCACTCATCATAATTCAATTTCATTTAAAGTCTGATTTGGAGGGCATGGCAAATTCTGGAGCACCTCCGATCTCGTCTTCCCTATCAACATTTTACATCCCAAAGACGGACGGACATGGGGGCAATTAAGTTGTCTTTAAATGATATTTCAGGAACTTTTCTAAAAGTCACTTCATAGGAATGTATCCCTGGGGTCTACTATTTTTGTTATTTCTTAATGTCAAGATGCAAAAAGTGAAAACAAATTGGAGTTATTTAAGCCCGGTGGTCTGCTGGATCCCCTGAAATGAGGATTTACTTTCATCGTGCATCTAGGCACATACCACAATAGCTTTATCAAAAGAGGGAGAGGGTAAGGGTTATTCGGTCAATAATAAAAACATCCAACTCAGTCAAATGATAGGATTTTTACAAGAGAAATGGTCCTTCTGAATAATAATCATTGATCTCTAATCCACAAATTAGAAAAGTAGATCCACAGTATCTGTGCCCCATACTTGCATACTCAATATTTTATATGTAGAAATTTTGTTTTCCTTTCCCAAATAACAACATTCAGAGGGTATTATGTTTTTACGGTTATTAAAATTTTACTAGTCACATGTTCACGTCCTAAACTGTCTCATTCGGCTCACTGTCAAATAAAAAAAAGTTGCATGCAAAGAACCCATCCAAAGGATTACATCTCAAAATAAGGTACGTACTCCAATTTTGCTGTAGAGTTGTTTTTTTTTTTTTAAATGAAATACTGAATATGGCCCCAAATAATTATTTTCTTTGTAGGGCTAGCAATGCTTAAACCTGGCTGCATTACTGCAGATGACAAACTTTGGTTCTTTATTCTTTATCTGGAATTTACCCTATAGAAGAATAAAAAAGAATAATTGGGAACACACACACACACACACACACACACACAGAAAACCTCTGTTGAGGACCCAGCCATCCATCCCCCGAAGAGATGTAATCTCTGCGTAACAATGCTTAAATCAGCACATTTACAACACATATTAAGTGGTTTGTTATTTATTTCGAGACTTTAATTGGCACAATATATTAACAGCATTGTTGCAACAGTTCCACTTAAGATTTTTTTCCCCTAAAAAGAGGAAGAGAGGGAGAGAGAAAGGGAAGAGAGAGAAACAATCAACCAGAATTACGCTGTAACCACTGTTTTGTTATTTCTTTAGCCTGAATGAACTGCTAAAGATGAAGGGGGGGGGGGAGGAAACTAGCTTCAAGAACCATATTTTAGACTCAATTCAGTTTTATTAAACCCAGACCAGTGTTTTTTCTGCCGTTCTAATATAACCTATTATGAGAATGTTTTTTTTTTTTTTTCCCAGGGACAAAAACAACACCAACTTTCCCTCCCTGAGAGCTTCTTATTGTTCATTTTCGTTGCTATTTGGAGAAAAAGCTCATTAAAATATTATGAAGCGCATAGCGTAATTACGTGCCAGCCTTCGCCAATGAGGAACATCTGCAGCCCAGCGTATGTATATTTATATGACTGCAAACTTGAGTGCAGACTCTCTCTTTCACCCCTTCCCCACTTCGCCTCTGCTCCACAATTCTTTGTCCTGACTACACAGCCGGGCAAACGTGTGAAGCGCACAGGCTACAGGCGCGCGTTGTCAGCCTCTCGGGGCCGCGAGCTCCAAATGTTATTATTCCATCATTAGCCTGTAGCTCACGCCAGGGTAAACTGTGCTCTGCTGAATGCCTGCAAACCTTTTTCCCTCTTTTTATTCCCCTGGTTATTTTTAAAATGTATCTTTTTTCCTCGCTCGCTGTCTGGCACAGAAGGATCTGCAAAGTGCATCCAACCCACACCCAGCTCCCAAATCCGTGCTTCTTTCCCTACTTTACATTATTCCACTTGCTTTAAAACCAAAGAACCTTGGGCATAATAAAAACATTGAGAGCTTGCCTATACCACAAATATTTGTGGAAAGCACATGGTGCCATTTTGCCAGACTACTCTTATTTGTTAAACTGAGTTAAGTGTAACACGATTCCAAAAACTGCCTTTAGAATGAAAGAAAAGGCTTGTAAAGCCAGGGAGATAATTACCGCAATCTGGGTTACAGAAAATGCAAAACAAAGGAGGGCAATCCCATTTTGTGTGTGTGTGTGTGTGTGTGTGTGTGTGTGTGTGTGGTGTGAGGCTTTTTGTTTTGTTTTGTTTTGTTTTTTCCTCTTTGTTGATGTACCCAAACATGTAAATATTCCATGGCATGTGTTGTGTAGGAATAAAAATCAACCCGAATCCTGCACAGGCAGAACAAAACACATGCTCTGTAGTGGACACTGGCATGTTCACGGTGGGGATATCTTTTCAGAAGGGAGGGCTCTCTTTCTCTCCCTTTCTCCCTCCACCAGCTATCACGAGTTGCCAAGACTCTGACACCCACTTACCTACCCTTCATTTGAGGCTGTCAATCTAGTTTGGCCCACATAAATAAAAGTTGATTTGGAAAGAATTTAAGTTCTCAAACTTTTTGTACGAATCCATAAAAACACTAAAGATCCCTCGACTCCCTCCACTCCCTCCACCCCCATGTTATTTTTATGGGGATTCTTATTCTATCGGTCTTCCCATTGTTGGGAACGCTGTCCTGTGGGATGGTTTTGTCGACTGGACCAGTCCCAGGTTTCCTTTTCTTTGTCTGCCAATTGTTTCTCGATTTAAACCACTTTCAGAGACAATTATTTCCATACGGGTACGTGTATGCAAATATTAATAATCATTGCATGTGTGCATTTATGTGTGCGTAAATAAACACCATCCCCACACATATTTCCCGTTTTTAAAGAGCTAGTTCTTACTCCATAAAAAGATTTGTGTTCCCGAAAGCAGGTTGTTAATGCGCTGTGTTAAAGAGAAAGAGCAAACCTTCCACATTTCCTTGTTTTATGTTTAGGAGAAGTGAACCTTGCAGGTCTGAGCTAAGCTTTTTGGTATGTTTCAGCCGAGTCCAGATTAAGGGCTGTAGGTTTCATAGCTCAGCTCTCCCAGTTTTCTCAAAACCGTCCCCACAGTTCCCTCTTTAAATTTCATCTGGACTGTCTCTAACAGCCCCAGCTGACCCCCTCATTTCCTTCTCTTCTTACTAACATGCTTCTCCCCCCGCATGTACAACAGGATGATATTTTCCAGAGGAAAAGGCAAAAATACAGTAGGGGTTTCTTTCCCTCCAGATGTAGACATTTTGTCACCCGAACAGCAGTAAGAGGGCACAGAAAATGAACCTGAGCTCGGAAGAGACGAAATACGGGACGTCACTGAGGTGCATGTAAGGATAAACCCGTGAAGCTCTCGAAACAGGATTTGGCAACAGAACTGTCCCATTGAGCCAAAAAGCCAGCCAGGGTATGGAAGCTTGTTATTATGGCTTGCTCTGTGAGTAGGACCCGCAGGGAGGGTGTGAAGGCTGCCTAGCATGAAGCCTGTGGAGGAGTATGAAATGAGATGGGTATGGAAGGATTCTGAGTCCAGTCGAGCTGGGGCTGTGCCCGTCCTTGGTGAAATTTCAAAAACAAGGCAAAGTAACAATTTTCCAAAATCCCCCCAATGTCACGGATCCCAGTTTGAATTTTGTGACCGTAGAGGCGGGGGGTTTCGAATGTGGGAAAGTTTAATAACTTATTCCTCTTCCCCTTCTTCTTCTTCTTCTTCTTCTTCTTCTTCTTCTTCTTCTAGTTTATTTATTTTGCGCGAGAGAGAGAGGAAGAGTGCCCAGGAGGGGCAGAGAGAGAGAGAGAGAGGGACAAAGAGAACCCCAGGCAGGCTCTGTGCTGTCAGCGCAGAGCCCAGCGCGGCCTTGATCCCCAGAACCCTGAGACCATGACCTGAGCCGGAATCAAGAGTCGGAGGTTCAACTGACTGAGCCACCCAAGGGCCCCCATATGTGGGAGAGTTGAAACTACCTGTTAGAAACCGGGTGAAAAGCAATGGGTTGGAATGAGGGCGCTAAGAAAAGAGCGGTAACATAGTGCTAGAGGGAGCGGGAGCTGAGTGGAGCCGCGCTGACAGCCTTCGTTAAGAAAGCCTAAAATACCAACTCGTCGTATCCGAATTACGTGACACGTTGTTGGCTCTTTTCCTCCCTTTCATTTTTGTTTCCAAACATCTTTGAATTGTTCCCCCCCCTTCACTTAATACTAGATTGAATCGTGTGAAATTTAGATGATTTGACAATTTTGACTTTTACCGAAATGTAATTTGATATACTTCAGCCTAATAATTCCTTCCCTGAAGATAAGGTGTCTATTTTCGTCTGATGGACTCATCTTAAAATCTGGTGTTATTTTTGTGTTGTTTGGTTTCTTTCCCTCTGCTTTCACATTAAAGTCATTTTTCATATTTTAATGCCTGCTAAAATTTTGGAGAAGTGAATATTTGGTTAGATGGGGAGAAACTATTTAAAACCCGTGTTTAATGGGTGGTCTAAATGGCCTTGTTTCTCCTTTAATTCTAGCCAGAGACGCTCTGTATGAAGTTGTTTTCCAGATCATTTGCCCACTGCAAATATTAGGGACAGGATGTCATGTTTGATACCTATAAGGTATCACTTTACTTCACTTCAAGCCTGAAAAAGAGAAATCTGATTTTAAAAATAATCTGTGAAAGAAATAGGGTCAGAGAGAGAAATATGCTTGTAAGCTGTGACAGTGATCGTTTTGGATGCTCAGGCGTCCCTAAGGGTGGGACGGAGTGTTCCCATAGAGTGTTGTCCATATGCTTCCTAATGTTTGGGAAAGGCACAGAGTGGTTCTCTCGACCCCTGTTCCTAGCAAGGATCATGCATTCTGGAAAAGGATGCCGACAGTACATGCTAAAGCCAAGTGGAAAGGAAGCATTTCTGAGATTACCGTAAAGGCCCCCTCATTGTTACAGAAGCTGGATTGAGTAATGAAGATCATCTGGATGAGAGTCCGGGGTAGCCAATGCTTTGAGAATTTATTTTACTCAGAGATTTTCAGCATCTCCTCTAGCTTTTAGGGAAAGACATGACAGGTGAAACTAAAAGCCAGACATATTTAACCCCTCTGTTCTAGTTAGCCAGCAGAGAAAATGCAGCCCAACACACTTTGACAGTTTAAAAATAATACTCAGAGCATGGCTTAAAAAATTAATACCACTCAGCACAAGTAATGCACAAACAAAAATCTCAATTCTATCTTACTTCTTTTGTACAGAAAAGCTTTAATTTGCGTGAGCCTTGACTACGAGTTTTGTTTAAAAATTTTCCATTCATTGGGAAGTAAAAAAAAAATTAATCTTCATATGACTCAAAATAATCACAGTGTCTTTTTATACTATTCTTCGTAATTAGGACAAGTAGAAAAAAATTCAATATTTATTTTGAAACCAATAGGTGGTGCTATAAATTTCTATATTGTGTAATATGCTCTTTTAGCTTCCCATTCCTCAGTGGCATTAGAAATTTCCTTAATTATCACAGTGGGATTTTTCATGGCCAAAGAAAGAAAGAAAGAAGACTGAATTCCCACTCAGTTAGCCACTGTGATATGTCTTTTTTCCATTGGAAAATCAATTATAGCTCAGAGTGTAAACTATAGTGAAGGGGATCTATATAATTTTTGGCAGGAAAGTATATTTATGGAAACAGACCCATATATAATTCTCTATAGTTTTTTTTCCCCTTAGTCCTTCCGCTAATGGGAATGCCATGGAGGCACATAATTTTAATATTTCACTTAATATTTCACTCTAAGAACTACCTTAAGATGTTAGATTTTGGTAAAAAGCAATAACCGCCATGTCATGAAGTCACAATTCTGTTATCATGGGCTCCCAGAATCCTGGAGCACAAGAGAACCTCAGAGATCAGGCAGCCGTAGATGAGGCAATGGACAGAGTACAAATTAAACGTTCTAGAAACAGGCATTCTATGGGTGTCACCATCGAACCAACATGTTGCTGGTATAAGGCAAAAAAAGAAAAAAAAAAGTTTCGGAGGTTCAAAGACACTGAAAAATTAAAATCTAAATTCCATTTCAACTTTCAGGTGTCAGTAGTCATTGATGTCAGAGCTTGAAGATAACAATCTCAATCCGTTTCCTTCCCTTAGAAAAGCTGTGGAAATCCTTCAAATTTTACAGGTATGCAGATGTGTGTGTGTGTGTGTGTGTGTGTGTGTGCGCGCACGTGCATGTGTGTGTGTGTGTGTGTGTGTGTTCTTTTCCTTCCCTTAGAAAAGCTATAGAAGTCCTTCACAATTTTACAGGTATGTAGATGTATGTGTGCGTGTGTGTGTGCGTGTGCGCGTGTGTGTGCGTGTGTAGCTGATATGCTAGAGAAACTTAAGGAGTTGAGTGAAGTCTTGTGGAAGTGCCAGAACACAACTGCTCATCCCTATCATTCCTCAAACATCTGGGTGATTTTTACCTCTCTTCTTCCAGATGTTTTGGTGTCCTGGAGAAAATAGCCTTAAACACTTGTCAGTATTGAACGAGCAGCCTAGTTACTTACTGGAAGATGTGTTCGTAGAAGACCTAATAATTTGCATAAGATTATACTTCACGCAGCAGACGAAGTTTCCTCCTTCCCACCAGGAGCCCTTTCTGGGCTGGCTAGTTATTTCCTGCTTCCCCCAGGCTTGTTCTTTTCTGCCCTTCGGGGGTCAGGCTGCTTCCTTCTCCTTGTGGCTGATCTGGTGAGGGATTGGGCAGGACCAACCAGTAAATGTCATTTTTATATTCACGCTAAGTATTTCATAATATTTATGATATAAGAAAGAGAAAAATACGACTCAAGAGTAGAAGCAACTATCTCTTAGGAGAAAGCAATAAGAACACGGTATCTAGAAAAAGGAATCAAGAGACTTGTTCTACACTGTGCTACACAAAATCTACACGGGGCATTACATGAGAAACTGGGCACCGCATCCTTAAATGAATTTTGGCAAAGTAGGGTACCATTAAAAGGGAATAACAAGAATGGTGAAGGGAGATGATGAAGCGGCATGAGAAGTACTTTAAGGAACTGCAAACTTTTAGGCTGAATAAGAGACTCGTGGTGAGGATACAGTAGGGTTGGATACGGTAACTGTCTTCTCATAATTGATGAGCTGTCATGTGGAAAAGATGCTAAAGTTATTTGATGTGATTTCAGAATGCCTACGAAGAACTGATTGAAAGACATTGTCATTTAGTATCCCATTTTACCGTCAAGATATTAGCATTCGATGTAGATAGTTTTCTTTCACTGTTACGAAGTGAAATGCAACAGAATGAAGCCGGCTATAAGTTGAAGTAAAATCGATTTAAGTAATCATGGTATGTTTTGGCTCAATAGCAAAAAGAACCTTCTTAAAACTCATCTCTGGGGGCGCCTGGGTGGCTCAGTCGGTTAAGCGTCCGACTTCAGCTCAGGTCACGGTCTTACGGTCCGTGAGTTCGAGCCCCGCATCGGGCTCTGGGCTGATGATGGCCCAGAGCCTGGAGCCTGCTTCCGATTCTGTGTCTCCCTCTCTCTCTGACCCTCCCCCGTTCATGCTCTGCCTCTCTCTGTCTCAAAAATAAATAAACATTAAAAAAGAAAAAATTAAAAAAAAAAAAAAAACTCATCTCTGCAGTAAATACTTATTGAAAACCTTATGTGCCAGATACTATCCTAGGCACTGGAAAGAAAGCAGTGGACAAAATAGACTTCTTGCTTTCATGGTTCTTCCATTCTGGGGTGAAGGGAATGGAGTCAGTGAACAGAGAAACAAAACTATGAAACAGGTCAGAAGTGTTGTAAGCGCTGTGAAGGAAAAGGGGTAGAGTGGTGGGGGTTAGTACTGTCTGCACATGGAAGGGAACATGTTGGAGGCAGGGCTTATGAGAGCCTGTCACAGAAAATGTGAGTAGAAACTGGATAACCCCTTTTGGGGGGATGTAAAGTATTAGCACTTATTTGTTTCTGTCTGTGGCTACCCCACCGGTTTCTGCATTCACTTTGCGCACGGGTCATGTCTTACCACTTTGTGACTAACACTACCCGCTACGTGACAGTGTGTCATCAGAGCTTCTGGAGTCAAAGCCGTAAAGAAGTTGGGCATTGGGTAAGATGCCAATCCTGTAAAACTCCCAGTCTGCCCCCAACTTAAATGGTATACGATCCATTTCCTTTGTAAGCATTCACCCTCTTCCTTCTCTTTTTTCCAATTCTATCTTCCCCTCCCTTCTCTAAGCCCTGGGCAAGGGAGTATCAGTGGCAAAGGTGGTAAGACCTTTTAGTGATAGAGTTGGTGGCAGGAATTGTGGGGAAGATAAGGCTGCACAGGAAATCACCTACTCCCTCTGGTGCCAATACTTTCATTGCCATAGTAGTTCAACTTTTTTTGGTGGGTGCGGGGTGGGGGGCGCGCAACCTGCTTCGTTAGAATTAGATTCAGCTGCATGGAAAGAAAATCCAAATTAACTATGGCTTAAACATTAAAGGTTTTATTCTCTTATAAAAATCCCAGAGGTTGGACATTCAGGGCTAGTAAAGCAGTTGCATAAAATCTTCAGAGAATGAACATCCTTTGAAGTTTCCATTACACCTAGAGTGAGGTTCTCTCATCTATCTGGTCTCAGGGGTTATTGGAGGGCTAGTCAACATGGTATGAATTTGAACTTAGAAAAATGAACTCTAATATCTGAATTGCTTTCATCTGTTTTCTGTATCGGATTTGTCCACTAAATTAAATTCGGTGCTCCAGAAATTGGAAAGTTGCTAATCTCTTTTAGAGACAAGGATAGTGATGGCCAGAGAAATTAAGTGCCTTGCTTGGGCCCCCTGAGCTGGCGACTGATAGAGTCAAACCACCTAATGACACCTGCACCATTTCCACTGTTAGGATAGTCAGTATCTTACCCAAATCACATAGAAGAGTTGAGGCATACCACACTGTGGAATGTATCCACTGTACCATACATCTTCAGTGTTGAGTAAATATTACTATCCACTTGAATGGTGACGAGTTTTGAAAAACGAGGATAGATACTGTCTTTATCAACATTGCACTGTCTTGGGCAACAACTTTACCTGCCCGACCACATGGGAAAGTACAGGAGCAAGTGTCCTGGGACACATAAGAATAATACTGATGTTGCTTTAAGAAAGTGAGCTTCAGTTACCACACCAATCTGCTCTGAAGCATCCCTGTTTTCACCCCCCTTTCATTTCACTGTTTCAAAGAACTTTCAAAGACGTTTGGAGTAAATTTTGCCCATGAGCTATACAACCATGAAGAGGTAGGACAGTTGATTTGGTAAGATTGGAGAGGAATTGCTTCCTTTTAATACCAAAACTACGAGAGAAAATCGGTGCTTTGTTTTTATATCTAAGTAATGTTAGCTATTAACATGGAGCCTCCATGAAAATCAAGCAAAATTGTTTCAAATAGGGGTTGGACACGTTTGAAATGGAGCAATCTGCCAGAATCAGTTCCTATTTTGTGTGTAGTCGAACTGATTGAATTACCATTTCTGCCTAGAACCACAGAAGCCCAGGGGACTCTGGGGCCCAAACCACGAACAATGGTTCTTTGTCTACGGGGAGCCCATGGTTGGGTTTTTCCGCGTAAACATGTGCGATTTCAATGTATAGCAGAATGATTAAGAATGCAGCTCTGTTCCAGAGCAGACCATGCATCTGCCTATTGTCTGTAAGCCCAGCCCCTTATTTATGAATAGAACATTCTACTACGCGTGAAGGCATGGAAAACTCTTGCTCATTTTCTCAATTATTTCGAAGTGAAAATTCACCATCTTTGTGATGTGTTCCTTCTCAGTTTCAAAGCATGTGGGGCCCCCGAGTTTCTCCCCTTTACAAGGGAATGGTGTGAAAGTAGATGGAGCTGGCATGATTCACAGCATCGCCACTTTGGGATCTGCTGGAGAAACCAGGCCAGGGAAGGTGAGAACCAGGTGACATCGCCAGGGTGATTCCTTCCAGGGGCTGCGCATCTGGGTTGCATGGCTGCCAAACATAAAGAATGTGCTTCGATTAGCCGCAGCTCAGAAGGAAAACGTGGAGAAGCAGAACGAGTTCTGCAAAATGCCAATAATGTAAAAGTGTTCAGGGTGAGGGGCTGACTCTTGTGCACGTGTGTGTGTGTGTGTGCACGCCCGCATAGTTGGCAATATCATGTGTTTGTGTTTCAGAATAATAGCATATGGCCTTTTAAACACAAGTTATACCATGGGCCCAGGAGGTTTAGGTATGCTTCATGGGAAAAGCCCACTTTATGTGTACCGGGAGAGTAATGAAACAGCAGTTTGTCAGAAGGTCTTTGCTGAGAATTAAGATAGACCCATGGCTGGCTGATTAAATGATATTAAAAGACATTTCTTTTCTCCCTAAACGCATCGGGGCTTGGTGTTTGTAGAAGGCACTGAAGAATATAACGTCTTAATAGATTCAGGTATTCTTTGAACGTGGTAAGCATTTAATATTCATTCGGTTAACGCATACACACCATATGTGCACATTTCAATGTATCATGATTGCACTGCTCAAAAATAATGCCATTTATTTCCCCACCAACTTTCACCCAGCGGGGAGGACTATATAAATCACATAACAGAGCCCACAGTTGATCGGCATAAGCAACTAATGAGACCCGTGAATCTGACTTATTTTGCTCCTTATTAATGCTTTTTAGATAGCTCATATTCGAATTCAGAGACCAGGTTCCTAATGACTAGGCAAAGCATAGGGTCGTTCAATGATGTAGTCAGTCCAGGAGATTAAGTACAAACAGCCTGGATGGCTAGAGCACCTTAAACCTTATTTATTTTTATAATAGATATCTGGCTTAAAGAAGGCAAAAAAAACTTTTCACCTTGTCACTGTATTTTGTCTTGTGACACGATTCTGCCATCATCATCTTTCATAGCTGCAGGGACTCCATGCAGGGACAGAAAAAAGAAAAAAAAAAGGTGGATTCTGCAAGACTTATCTTGACCTATGAGTCAGGCTTGGAAACAGCAGATCTTGTAAATATTCTTAGAGGCTTGGCCCTACCATAAGATTATGGAGTAAAGAAAAATGAGATATAGCACGTGTTTTCTCTCCCTTTATTTGTGGTTCTCATAGAATCCTGGGAGGTGCTTTGAAATGACAGAATTATAAATACTTGGAGTTGCAATTATCAAATCTCAGAGCTAGGAAGAAATTTGGAGGTTTCCACTCAACCTCTTTTATTGTAGAGACACCTCTCGTATTGTAGAGAAACTCCGGATCTAGAAAATTTAGCCTTCGTTATCTCCAGAAACTAGAGTCTGAAATCCAAGCCACAGTTTCCACGACTTTGTTCCCCATGCCTGCACCCATTGACTCATTAAGGCCAATAGTAGTTATTTTAAAAGAAATAAGGTTTAGTGTGTTCTTGCTTTCCAGATCATTTTTCATTACTCCTCCAAATGACTTCCACCTAGCTTCTGCTTCCAAACTCCCTGATGTCACCCAATTTCCCTTGGCTTCCAGGAATTTTACTTTTTATCCATGGTTGAAAAATCTCCAACCTGTAAACACCACAAAAATATTGTTTTCGGCCTGGAAATTCTCTGGGAAGAAGGGGAACCCCAAAGAAAGGTGAAATGCTAAGGTCATTCTCAAGATTTTGATTGGCTTCACGAAGATTCTGTGGCGTCAAGACAAAAGCCGCTTCTCAACTTTATCCTAGATTAATCACTGAAACTGCTCCCCAAGGCTTCTTTATATTAGATGACTACCCGCCCACCAGAGGGTCCCCCCATCGCTACCACTGGGGGCACAGAAGGAAACTGCGCTGAAGTCCTCTGGCCCAGACCCACACTGTCGTGGAATCGGAGGCACCATAAGGGCTCTGTAGTGCGTCACAACAGAGGAGACTCAGGACGTGTTACAGTGCCGAGTAGCTGAGCATAACCGTTTGGCTTGTACACGTGCAAAAGAATCCATCCGCCATTTATGCATCTGATGAGTAAATTGCACACACGTACAGGCACACACGTACACGCCCTTGAATTTTCATTTGTTGTAAACCCGTAAGGAAAAAACATGAGTCTTAGTAGAAGCATTCAATCTGTAATTTGCTTCTTGTTTATTGCAAAAGTGAGCACAAAGCCAGCAACAATGAAATGGTAAAGCCCTGGTATCCTGCTCTGAGAGTTGCTTTTTTGCACGAGAAGCATTTTCTGGAGTTACTTTGAATAGGCCCTTAGATACCACTTCAGTGTTAATGCTGCTGAGATGAGAGGGTTTACAGTGAAGTAGACTCAATGTCCATGCATTTTGCTTAATCCTGAAAAAGATCTTGTGTGTGTTTAACCAAAGAATTGCGTTAGTGTTTGGAGTCCATAGTTTTATTGCCTTCACAGTCCACATGGGATTCTGTAGCTTGTTGGCCATTTCTTCGACCCTGGATCACCTACTAGAGGCTGCCCAGTGAAACTATCCCATCACAGAATTTTGGAAGTACCTCTGGGGATGCTACCTTGATGATCCAAACCCATTTACACAATTTTCAACATGTCTCCCATTTGAAAAAAATGCACTTTAAACTCGAGATCGTCATTTGTGAGTGGTTAACTAAGGAGGTTTGTTCCCTTGTTCCCTGCTTACAAGAACATGAACAGTACATAAGGCACCTGGGTGGCTCAGTCAGTTAAGTGACTTTGGCTCAGGTCATGATCTTGCAGTTTGTGAGTTCAAGCCCCGCATCCAGCTCTGGGCTGACAGCTCAGAGCCTGGAGCCTGCTTCGGATTCTGTGTCTCCCTCTCTCTCGGTCCCTCCCCTGCTTGCACTCTGTCTCTCTCTCTCTCTCAAAAATAAATAAACATTATAAAAAAAATTTTAAGGAAGAACACGAGCAGTGCAATTTCAGGTGTGCAGTGAGCATTTCTTTCTTTTTGTTTTAATGTTTATTTATTTTTGCGAAATAGAGTGTGAGCGAGTGAGGGGCAGAAAGGGGACAGAGCATCCACGGCGGGCTCCATGAGGATAGCAGCGAGCCCAGTGCAGGGCTTGAACTCACGCGAGATCATGACCTGAGCCAAAGTCAGGCACTCAACCTTCCGAGCCACCCAGATGCCCCACAGTGACAGTTTCTGATGGCACATATGCAACTAGAATTGAGGATGGGTCAGAACCCACATATGCAAATTCTATTAAGGTAACTCTCTGATCGCCTGAAATAAAGCAATATTGTTCAGTTTCCCAGGAGAATTTTTTGGCAGGAAATGGAAATGGAGAGGGACACATTTAATGTCTTTATAAGCCTTGTAGAATTGTAGGTTACATTTTCTGAAATTCTGCCATATGATAAAGGCTAAAAAAGAATTCCAGATATTATTTTATTTTATTTTAACTTTTTTTTCAACGTTTATTTATTTTTGGGACAGAGAGAGACAGAGCATGAACGGGGGAGGGGCAGAGAGAGAGGGAGACACAGAATCGGAAACAGGCTCCAGGCTCTGAGCCATCAGCCCAGAGCCCGACACGGGGCTCGAACTCCCAGACCTCGAGATCGTGACCTGACTGAAGTCGGACGCTTAACCGACTGTGCCACCCAGGCACCCCTCCAGATATTATTTTAAAAAGGATCATCACACAATTTTATTTGCTCTTTCCGCTTATTTAAAGATGTAATGATATTTTCAAAACTTTGAGAATGAGATATGATTTCAAAATTTTGCAGAGATTTCGGGTATGACTTGCAAGGACCATTTATAATGGTTCAAATTTGTCTCAAAGGCCATTGGTTGATTATTTCATCTTTATACCAAAAGCATCTTTGTAGAGTATCTATATCTATATCTTATATCCCTCTATATATGTACCTACTACTATAACCACCTTTATACTTAAAAAGGCTTAGTAAAGAACTACAATTTTGAATCCGTAGTATACAAAGTGATGCACAATTTCTCCAGAATTTCAGAGTGCCATAAAGCTCCAAAGATGTTTTTGGAAGTAGGAGAAGCTTTGAAGAAAATTCCCAAGTTTCTCATAACCAATAGGAATAACATTTTCCTTGGCTAGAGAGAGATTCAACTGTCTAGATTAGCTAGTCTGTTAAATTCAGCTAGTAAATTAATTTTATATTCTCTACTAATTAGCTTTGTTAATCTTATGCCATAAGAGAATTTCTATTCATGGGCTCACAAATGGCATTTGTGGAGAAAATACTCACTCCAGTGAAATCTAACCCAGAAAGAGACTCTATATTATAATCTGGCCACGTGTATTTAAGGTGGTGGGAGGGTGGGACAAATCATAGGAGGTTTAATTTTCTGTGTCTCTACCACCTCCTAAATGGCCACCATAAAAAGCAAAGGCAAAGACCCACTATTGGCACCCTGTCTCTCTGTCCCTGCCATCTGATGTGGTCCCCGAGTCAGCCATTGAAATCGGTGCAGCTGACAGCTGGTTTTGATCGAGAACTATGACATTAAAAGCAATAGTAGCAGCCGGCCATTACCAATAGTGAACTACCTTTTCCTGTCTAACGGAGAGCTAATTACCCGTCTTGCGATTTCTTCCCCTCTTCCAAGGAAGTCAGTTTGATTCCTCCAACGTTATCAAGCATCAAAGAACTCTGCTCCCAAATCAGGATTGCCTTTTTGCATTTCCCCCATGATTTTTGAGATTTTCGCTGGTGTTACTCTGGTCTTCATATCCTGTTTTGCTGCTTCCACTTAGACATGCCAATTAAAGAAAGATATGGTTTATTTAAAAAATATGGTCCTAGTGCTGACTGTAAAGAGAGCTCTTAAACAGGCCTGAACTCTTCATCAGGATTAGCCGAATGTAGTAAGTAAATCCCATGTTGAATGGTGACCTTGTAAAGTCTCCAGAAAGCAGGGCTGCGTTGGGCTCTGTAGCAGCTTAAATGAAACAAACCTGCTTCTTCCCTTGGGTCTCACCAATCCTGGGCCAGGCGATGTAATGGGCAAGATGCCCACTTTAAGAGGCTATAAGAACAGTCTAATGTGGTGGTTCCTAAAATGTGGTCCCTGGACCAGCAGTGGCAGCAGTCCTTGTTAGAAATGCACATTCTCGGGTCCCTACCGGCCCTGTGGCATGGGGCGCAGCACTCTGTTTCCATAAGGCATTCAGTTGGTTCTGATGCATGCTGGCATTTGAGAACCACTGATCTAGTGCATCAGTAAGCTTCCTGTTGACGCTTGCGGGCTTAGGCCTGGTTGAACTTTACTTAGGGCAAATGTATAATCCGGATTGCAAGAAAAGTTGTATGGGCAGTTAAGTTAATGGTAAAAAGCACCAACATACCTATTTATGAACAGCTTGATATTTAGACATCTCTCTCTCTCTCTCTCTCTCTCTCTGTGTGTGTGTCTCTCCCTCCCTCTCTCAGATACAGACATGAAGTTTATAGATACTAAACCATTTATTAGTTTAACAGTATTTGCTTTTATATATCAAACAAATTGAGAGTACTGTAGTAAACAGAATACACGAAGCCCCTGACCACATGCTGTTTATAGTCTGGTAAGGTAGAACTTCAAACCGATAAGCAAGTGAATACAAGAGGTGGTAATAAGGAGATGGAGACAGACAGCATAGGGGTTGGGTGCTATTTTGATTAAGGTGATTAGGGGATTATAGATTACCCCCCAGCCCTGTCTCATATCTTCTTAGTTACCTTTCTTGTATCATCGTTTGCTGCAGCAGCCAAGTTCACCTAGGCATCATATAAAAATTAGCACCTCAACTTAGTTGTATGTTGCATCTCTAGTCCCTGTACAGGGGCTTCTCTGCTCCACTGAGTTTATTCCCCTTGATCATCCTGGAACATGCATGAGCTCACTTGCTCAAGGAAAGTAATATTCCATTCAGCAACCCTTGACCAGTTAGAAAGATGTCTGGGAGAAGGGCGCCTGGGTGGCTCAGTTGAGCATCCAACTCCTGATTTGGGCTCAGGTCATGATCCCAGCATCCTGGGATCTAGCCCTGTGTCAGGGCTTTAGATTCTGCTTTAGATTCTCACTCTCTCCCTCTGCCCCTTTCCACTGCTTGTGCTCTAGAAAGAAAGAAAGAAAGAAAGAAAGAAAGAAAGAAAGAAAGAGAAAATACTTGCTTGCTTCTTTCTCTTCTGGGCAGACAATTATGTAGAACAGTATTCATTATCTCCAGAGGGACCTAGCCAGACTGAGCTCTGGTTGCCCACGACATGGACCGGTTTCCAAATGTACCTTTGGTTTAGCTTTCTCTCCTTCCTCCCTGACTCCATTCCGTGGGATCAATTTTTCCCCAAATCTACCCACTTTCAAACCTTTGTCTCAGGTTCAGATGGCAGCCCTCTAAGATAAGGTGGTATTTCAGTAGAGGCATCAGAAACATGAGGAGGGAAGTCACACAGATATCTTGATGAAGGGTGTTCCAGACATGAGCAAATTCTAGGAGACCAGAATGTGTTTGGCATGTTCCAAGATCGACATAAAATCTGCGTAGCTTATGTGGAGTGAGATGGGAGAGAGAGGGAGAATGGAAGGAGATATGGCACAAGAGGAAGCAGGGTGCCTGATCACATAGGGTCTTATAAGCCATCAAAACAACTTTGGCTTTTGTTCTGAGTGAAAAGGGAAGACAAACGAAGGATTTGGGGCAGAGGAAGGACATGGATCTGAAACAATGTTTTGAAAGATTCACTTTGCCTCCTTTTTCCAGAAAAGACTATAGTGGAATCAACAGCACGACCATTTAGGGTGCGTTTACCATAATTCAGGCAACTTGGACTATGGTAGTAGCAAAGAAGGAACTGATGAAACTGACCCTTGGATTGGATATTGAGTGAAAGAGGAATTAAGGGTGTCCACCAAGTTTTTGCCTAAATGATTTGAATGAAAAGTATACAAGTATCTAAGAGATGATACCTGAGCAAAGTGGAGGGAAAATGGTTTGAGGAAAAGGAAACTACAAACAAGGTTATTCATATTCTGGTTCATCAGTAATAACCTAATAGCTATGGTCCTTGGAGAGTCAGACTTTTTTCTTAACCTATAAACTATACATGGACACTGTCCAGAATAATAGGAATTAAACTTATATCTTTTCCTAGGACACAGCAGATGTCAGCACCATAGAGACACAATCTCAAATAATATCGCACCAACTACTCTCCATTAATTATTATATTTAATCCTTAAAACAAGTTGTGAGTTAAATGTATTTATTTTCATGTTGTAGATGACAAAATTAATAAATAGGATGGCTAAACGATTTCTCTAAGGTCTCACTGCCCAACAAATCCAGGTCTTCCTGACTCAACCTATTTTTACTAACCACCGGTATTTCCTCCCCTTCTTCTCATTTCTAGCATAAAGACTTGTCAGACACAACCCCTTCACTCTTGCCAGCTGATACACCATTCTAAGTAGGCTCAGGATTGGGTGCGAGACAGTTTTGCCTTAAATACCCACCACAGGTGGCATCAAATTGGTTTTCTTCGACCATTTTCCTTCATCCCTTCATCACTCGTCTCTACACTTTTCTAAGATAGGTTTCTCTTTTCTCGTTTCAATGCATCTTTTTTTAAAGTTTATATATTTATTTTTGAGAGAGAGAGAGAGAGCGAGAGCAAGTGAGTGCATGTGGGGAGGGGTGGCACAGAGACAGGGAGAGAGAGAATGCCAAGTAAACTCCATGCTCAGCATGGAGCCCAACATGGAGCTCAATCCCACGATGCTGGGATCATGACCTGAGCTGAAATCAAGAGTTGGAGGCTTGGGGCGCCTGGGTGGCGCAGTCGGTTAAGCGTCCGACTTCAGCCAGGTCACGATCTCGCGGTCCGTGAGTTCGAGCCCCGCGTCGGGCTCTGGGCTGATGGCTCAGAGCCTGGAGCCTGTTTCCGATTCTGTGTCTCCCTCTCTCTCTGCCCCTCGCCCGTTCATGCTCTGTCTCTCTCTGTCCCAAAAATAAATAAACGTTGAAAAAAAAAAAAAAAAAAAAAAAAAAAAAAAAAAAAAAAAAAAAAAAAAAAAAAAGAGTTGGAGGCTTAACCAACAGAGCCACCCAGGCACACCACTGCATCTTTTTTTTTTTTTTTTAAAGACTTGAATATTAGGAGCTTAATCTTCCATAGTTGAAATCAAGTGTCTCTATAGTGCAATAATATGTATCAGTTGACATGATGTAGAGATTGGTTTTGACTCCATTTTCTCCCGCTTTTTCCTGATATTTGCAGTAGGGGTCAGTTTCAACTACTGATTTGAGGTCATTCTTTGTATTTCAGTTCCACTCAGAAAATTACGGCTGTGTCCAGCAAGAGCACTAACCAAAAGAGTTCTCGGGGCAGGCTGGATTAAGGGGTACCCATTCATAGGGAACCATGAATGCAGAGAGAATTCAAATTATAGTCAAAGAGAAGAACCCAGGCCATAACCAGAACAGGAATACCAAGTTCAGGACTAAAGAATGTAGTAAGGTTGTAAACAGGAGATTGTGTCAATGAGGTCATAAGCCAGAAGGATCAGAAACACATGGGGTGTAGTGTAAAGAGTAGGTTAGGACAAGTGGCTCAGGACTAAGATTGTGACTGATCGGAGAGTATGGGAAACCTGTTTTTATGTGATGCCAGCTGCTTGGTACAAGGACAGATTTAATGGATTAAAAGCCTGGAAAAAAAAAATCTTGTTCCTAAGTAGGGTATTATAGGAACTATAGGCTAATTGCTTACATGTTCATCATCCAATTAGCCAGGGTCATCTCTGACAGCTATTTCTCTGTAAATATCTTTGCCCTGTTGATTCATTCATGCTTTCACTGTCATGGGCATTTTCAGACATGCATTGGGCACTTGTTCTGCACTGAGTACTCTATTTTGAAGCAAAACTGGAGGTAGAAAGATGAACTGGCATAGTCCTTGTTCTCAAGGAGTGTTTAGTTTTGTTTGGAAATAGATTTAAAGGAAATAGTGAATGGAAATGACATGATATGATAATGCTCTGATGGAGGAAGGTATGAGGCTCAATGGAGGCACAGAGTACGATGCTCCTAAGTCAGAGATGGCCTCCCAGAGAAGGTCATCTTGAGCTGATTTTGAAGCATAGTCAGTTTTGCTGGGCAGACATAGAAGAGAGGAGGAGTGGTATAGGAGCAGGTTTTCCATGCAGTGAGACCCTTGAGTGTTGAAGAATGATCAAAGAAGTTGGTATTGCTATGCAGTCGATGACATGTGATAGTGGTGAGACAGGGAGATTAGTGATGGATGGGGCCAGAAGAGCTGGGAAGGGGAGATCATGAAGGGGGCTGGCATTCCATACTATGGAGTTTGGATTTTATCAGGTAGGTGATGGTGAGTCCCTGGATGACTGTGTGGAAGGGAACCACCGGAACTGAATGTTAAAGTCTTCCGATGGGACTCCTGGACCTTGAGCTATTCTTTTGACTATGTAAACAAGCGGCTACTAGGTGGAACTGTAGGGACCAAAGACCCTTAAAGAGGCATCACAAACAAAAACAGAGGACCATCGTTCCCCAGGAATTTAGAACATTATAGGTCAAAAAGCTCAGAACCACTTCAGGAATAGTGCTTCTTTTCCCAGACTTTCTTTGAGCCAATATGTTTGAAAATACCGTTGATAGATTTTTAAATTCTTCTGTCTTTTTTTTTTCTTTTCTGATAACTTAAATAAGTTCACTTCTTTTTCGTGAAGGCCCTAATATTTTGGAATGGGAAATCTGTCTTAAAGAAAACCCATGTATTTTTTCATACTAATTTTTGACTTGTCAGAAAAAGTACTTCTTTGTCTGAAGGAGGAACTCTCTAAAGAAAGTTTTTTTTTTTTTTTTTTTTTTTTTTTTTTTTTCTGGACATGGGTCACCAAGTCTCTTGCCCCAAGTACCAAGGGTGTACAATAATTCCTGGCTCTGTTAGTTAAGTGTTTTTCTGAAGGCAAAAGTATTAGGTGTGTTTACCCCCATTTTCCTAAGGGGAGTGTAAATATCACTCCCAATTCTTTCTCGGCTGGCTTTAATTGAAGAAGAAAGTAAAGCAACGTTCACTGGGGAGGAGATTGAGTGACTGTGTTTCTATAAATAGTATGTGCTTTAAGAGTTTGGTTCTTTCAATCCTCTAAGGGAAAGTACCGCCTGTGGCCCTTATGCCTTGAATCAAAGATCTTTTAGGCCAGAGACAGCACCTTATCTCTCCTTTTGTTGCTTCATACTGTGCCATATTCATGGTAAGATCTCAATATTGTTAGCCCCTCCTGAGGGTGATAAAAAATTGGGGGAGGTGGGGAACACCTGTGATGGTCAACCCAGGGCTCCCCAACCTTGTTTGATGATGACAATCACGTAGGGCTTTTAAAGCACACACTCTGGAGAGCCATCCCAGGCTCCTAGATGAATTAGGATCTCCAGGGAGAGAGCTCTGAGCATCTGCACAGATAGCAAGTATCCCAAGGGACTCTTAGAACCGGGCAAGTTTGGGGAGTGCAGGCTTAGTATATCTCCACTCTATAGGAGGTATAAGATTTTAGGAGTAAGTAGAAGATACACTAAGCGCCAAATATAGAAACAATATTTTTAGTGGAAATTATGGCCAGAAGGCCGAATCTTGCTTGTTTTTGTAAATAAGGTTTAATTGGAACAAAGTCACGTCCATTTTTTTTTTTTTTTATACATTGTCTGTGCCTGGTTTCATGCTTCAGCAGAAGAGATGAGTAATTACAGGAGAGACCATATGGCCTACAAAGCCTCAAATACTTACTATCTGACCCTTTCAGAATAAGTCTGTTGACCTCTGAGCTAGAGCACATGGCGTGCTTAAGAAAAAGTGTACCAGTAGTAGTATGTAATATACAATAATTGCGATAGCGAGTCACTTCAACCATAACTTTTTTTAAACCCTAAAAATCCTCTTTTCCATCCTGTTCATTGTAAATATGAGATGTGAATGTTCATTAGGATGAGATGTTATTTTATAATATATGACTATGTCAAACCCTTTAATCAATCCTCTACTGCCAGTGAAATCTAATTCATAGCATGGTATTTAGAACTTAATGTATCTGGACCCAACTTCCAAACTCTTCTCCCATTAACCTCTCTGGCAAACTTGCTTCTTGTCGAACCATATTTCTGGCTGTTTCCGGCATCTAAACATTACCATCTTTTTGCTGTTCAAAATCCAGATCGAGGCTTCATGCATAAAGACTTCCCATTTCTCTCCCATGATAGTTAATGTATACCGCTAGTATTAAAATTCCTTATGTAATGGCTATTTTGTACCTACTTTTTCTCCTCCAGTAGTGTAGACGTGTGTTCAGAGCTGGGTTCTCCTTGGATCCATTTTGTAAATATCGAATGGACCAAATACATATAGGTGGTGCGTTGTGGATGTTTATGAATTGAATCAAAGTCTTCATATTTCAAAAGTAGCTGGATTTCAACCAGCCCCGTGTGAGCAGGGTGAAAGCATCAAGGAGGTCAAATAGACACGGGTGGTACCTAAGGAGCTGCGGCAGGAGTTGCTGGTGCTTGTCCATATCCTCACAGACAATTCCGGGTAACCCTGAAGCAAGGTGACAGAAGATGGCAAATAAATACCCCTACTTTCTTACTCCTAGTGGAACAGTTCTGGGTAGTGTTCCACACAGTCTCTCAGAGGGATCCTAGTGGGCTGGAGTCAGTGGCACAGAACTATATAATATACTCATTAAAGACCATTACCTTAATCCATTTGGGCTGTTGTAGGAAAATGCCATAGACTGGGGAACATGTAAACAATAAATAATTATTTTTCACAGTTCTAGAGGCTGGAAGGTCGAAGATCAAGGTGCTGGCAGATTCAGTGTCTGGTGAGGACCTTCTTCCCATTTCACAGACAGCCTTCTTATCACTGCTTCCTCAAATGGCAGAAAGGACAACGGATCTCTCTCATTCTTCTTTTATAAGAACACCAATCCCATTCATGACAACAGAGCCCCCACGACCTAATCAGCTTCCAAAGGCCCCACCTCTAACTCTCGTCACATCAGAGATTAGATTCCAACATATGAATTTGAGGGAGACACAAAAATTCAGTCAATGGCAACCAATTACTGGTTGTCTTCCCTCTCTTGTCTTATTTCCCTGCTTTCTCACAGTGTTTTGCGGGATCAGTTTTCTAATAAGCTGCTTGCACCTAGATCCTTGTCTCAGGATCTGCTTTTAGAAGAACCCAAACTGTGGTAGGCAACCTCTAAGATAGCCCCATCGATCCCTGTTTCCTGGTATTTACGTTCTTCTGTAACCCTTCCCCTTGAGTGCAAACGTGACTTCATAGATCGCTTCTAATGAATAGAATGTGGCAGAAATTTTTTTTTTTAAATGGGACTTCTGAGCTTAGGTTCTGAAAAGACTTTGGGTTTTGTCTTAGAAGCTGCCTTTCATTCTGTCTTGGATTGCTCACAATAGGGGAAACCACCTGCTATGTTGAGAGGTAGCTCCGTGGAAAAGTTTAGGTGAGTGAGTTTGGAAGCAAGTCATCTGAGGCTGCTTGCAGGTGGACCCTTTCCCAGTAGAGCCTTGAGATGATTGTTCCCCACCCCCGCCCTGCAATGAACCTTGATTGCAGCCTCATGAGAAAACTGAGCGAGACCATGCAGCTAAGATGCTTGTGGATTCCTGACCCACACCGTAACTGTGGATCAAAAGTACCTGTATTTTTTAGCTGCTAAGTTTTAGCATAATTTTTTATACAACAATAGGTAACTAACACACAACCTGAGTCAATGGTGTAAATCAGTGTTATCGAGGTTTTACTTGAGAGACTGTTACCCTTATCAGACTAAGTCCTTGTGCTTTGTGCACCCATGGCACCCTGTACACCTTCCTTAGCACTTACTATCCTTGTGTTCTGTTGTTTAAAATCGCCTTCCTAACGAGATTGCAAACTCTATGAGGACCACTACCCTCCTTCTTATGCTCTATTGCCAACGCCTTTAAGAATTATTAATTAAGTAAAGCCTTCAGGTCAGTTGGTTTTGTATGTAGTTAGTAGAAATTCAACCATTTGTGTAGTAAAAAAAAAAAAATCTGGATATATCAGGTCCATCTAGATCTTGGAGCTCAAGTTATATCATAAGAATTCCATATTTCTCTCCATATATATATCTCTATCACTTTGTCTTTATCTTTTTCTCTGTTACTCACCTTTACTTTCTCTTCCCTTTCATCTTATGGATCTGCTGTCCTTTGGCAGCTTCATTTCCAAGCAGACTTTTCCCAGAAAAATAGTTGCTGAAATACTCATACTAAAATCCTCATAGTTAACAAATCTAGAAGAAAAAAAGCATCTCCTCAAATGTTCAGAAAATGGCCTGGAATTGAATCTTTCTGGGCTATCGTGGGCCACAAGCTTAGCCATGACCAGAGGATCACTAGGACCAGGGAAATTTAATACACAAACTAGCTAGGCTAGGTCCAAGATCCACTTCTGGAGAGTAGAGAATGGGCTGGCCTACCTAAATCATATGGAGTGAACAGGTGATTCCCCAAAAGAAAATCAAGGTGGTGTTAACAGAATAAGGCATAATGGATGCTGGGCAGAAAACAAAACCAACCAACCAACCAGTCAATCAAAACAAAAACAAACACAAACACAAAAACAAACCAACCAACCAAAAAAACAAAGACAACTAGATATCTCCATACAGTGGGGAATAAGAAACGTGGTTGAGAATATCCAAGATCACAGTTGGAAGAAAGACAATAGGATGCGTCAAATATGGAAGACAAGATGCTAACAAGCTATTTTGAGAAATTCCAGAGAAAGGGGGTGAACCGAAAGGACTGTAAGTTATGACCACGACTAACATTTTCATGTACAGAGAGAATGTGTCAAGATTCTCTGCCCCCCACCCCTCCCCCTCTTCTACCCCACACGTGAATTCTTGGGCTGTGCTTAATGCAGACCACTAGAGGCTTAAAGGAACTATTCAGGGATAGACCAAGAGGGACATTTGACATAAATTTTGTGTGAGTATACGTATCTTTCCCCAGAAATTACTCATTCGCAAAAGTCACGTGAATAGTCATTGCTATCATCTGTGCGTATTAGCATAGTGTCAGTTTCTCCCTAACTAAACAACTAATATAAACCATAAGTATCATGGAATGATACCAATCCAGACACACCCTAACACTAGATGCAAAACCGACGTTGCAGAGTAGACATTTGGGACTCTATATGTCAGCAACTCTTCCAGGGTCCATGAAAAAGCATTAACTTGAAGAGTTATTCAATTTAGGATTAGCAGATGTTGAGCATCTGCATGCTATTCACACCCTTATTATCCTGGACATAATTAAGTTGCATTACTTCATCTGAGACTCATCACCCTGACAAGGCAGTTACAGAGGGAAGGTAGTGGATACCACTCACAACAGTGTGATGGCCTTTTGGGGATGACTCCCCCCCCACACACACACACAAAAGGGGGGTGGGGAATGATAAGAGTAATTTTCTATTTCCTGCACTTCTGTATAGTTTTCTCAGCATGCGTCTTGACCCCCCTCTTCCTCGGAAACTCTAGTTCTTCTCATCCTTTTCTCAACAAGTTTTTCTTCATTCTCCTCCTGGATCTTCAACTAATAGGGTTTTTCAACAGCTGCATGATTGACATGTTGGAACAGGTAATGCTTTGTTGTGGAGGACTGTTCTGTTCATTGGAGGATGTTCAGCAACACCTCTGGCCTCTGCCCACTAGATGCCAGTAGCATCCCCAGGCATCTAGGGGACAAAATTGCCTCTAGTTGAGCACTACTGGCCTAATGCTGCATACCTTTCTGAGGTGAGAAAAATCATAAGTGTGGCTTTAACAGTTTAATCCTTGCTGATGGCTTCCATATCTCTATCTTTGTTCCAGAACCCCTCCAGTAGGACATCTCCATCCGACTGTTCCTCTCACACCCATAATCGAACATATCTAAAACTGAACTTTCTTCTTTCCCCAAATCTCCTTCTCATCTTTATCTCCATCTCCTCCTTTTTCTCCTCCTGCTTCTCTTCTTCCTTCTTTATTGTTATCTGAGTTATAGGTGACACTCCTTTTCCAAACTAGAAATCTCCGGGTTATCCTTTCACTTTTCCAAACTAGAAATCTCCGGGTTATCCTTTAATTCTCTTGATCATATACATGCAGGAGCAGATCTAGCTTTTGTGGGATCAAAGGCTCATACAGTTTGAGGAAACTTTTTTTTTTTCCAAGACTGCAAATTTACAAATCAGGCGCAGGGACTTGGAAAGGGCTGGTGCAAATGAGGGAACCTAAAGCCTATATTTCATGAGTTTCATTTTTAATCCACTTTGGGTTTGGCTGTCTTAAAACAAAGGCAATTTACTCATGTAAAACGTTCTATTCAATAATAAGATCAACAGCCTCCCATCATTAATTGGAAAAATAATTATCTAATAAAGAACAACTTTTATGCAATGTCTACCATGTGTCAGAGACATTAAGCATTTTTTTCTCATTTAATGTTCTTTGCTACCAATGAAGAAGGCATTACTCTACTATTACGGTTAAGAGCCTTTCCTCAGAAGCCAAACTGTCAGTCTGATATGTGGTTTTGCTAATCTACCATGTGACTGCACAAGTCAATCAGCCAATTGAAATGTCAGTGTCTTCAGCTATGACATGCAGATAAATCTTAGTGCCTACTTCGCTGAGTTGTGAAAGAATAAATTAGTTACTACGTGTAGGACACCCAGAAGAGTGCATAAAATATAAGAAAGACGCTATAAATGTTAACCATTAATATTTTGCTGATAAGCAAACTAAGACCCCCAAATTAAATAACTAACCCATGGTGACACAGTTACAAATGGGAGAAAAATAGGAAATTGAACTTGAAAGCTTAGGCTTTTTCCATCACACCAGTTCCTCACTGCAGCTTTCGTGGGTTTGGGGGAGGGCTACATATGCTACTACTGGTTCATTGTTTTACCTAGTGCTACACCAATATGCAGAGATTAGACTATATGGGAAAAACAAAAACCAACAAGAAAGTGTATATTTAGCGGTTTTATTTTAATAAAAATAGTTTGGAATTAGAAATAAACTTAACGCGAGAATTAGAAACAAATTTGTACTCTGAAAACTAGAAAATCTTCTTTAAATTTTTCAAGAAGACCCAACTAGAAAGGCATCCGATGTTCATGGATTGAAAGACGTAAATCTTTAAGGTGACATACTCTCCAAATTGTTCTGTAAATGTAACGACATCGCTATCAAAATCCTTAGTGTGTTTCTTGCAGAAACTGAAAAACTGATTCTAAAATTCATATTGATATGGAAGGGAACTAGAATAGCCAAACAATATTGGGAAAAAAAAGAGTAAAGTTGGAGTACTTACATTTCCCAATTTCACACAATGGGAGAAAATATTTGAAAATCGTATATTTGGTAAGAGACCTCTATCTGGAATAAATAAAGAACTCTCACCCAATTAAAACAATGGGCAAACAACCTAAATGGGCATTTCTCCAAAGAAAATATACAAATAGCCAATACACACCTGAAAAGCTGTTTAATATTTTTAGTAATTAGGGAAATGCAAATCGAAACAGCAATGAGATTTCATGTTATAAAATTCACTAGATGGCTATAATAAAAAGGACAGATAATAACAAATAATAAGGTATTGAAACCTTACACATAGGTGTTGAAATGTGAAATGGTGCAGCAGCTTTGAAAAAACAGTAGTTCCTCAATAATAAGTTGCTACCCTATGACCAAGTATATACTTAGTATACACATATGTAAACATAGGTTCACACAAGAACTTTACATGAATGTTCATAGCAGCATTATTCACAATAGCCAAAAAGTGGAAACCTCCCAATGCCAACAAGCTGATGGATAAATAAAATGTGGTACATTGATACAATGGAATATTACTCAGCAATAAAGGGAAATGAAGTACTAACATGTCGCACAACATAGATGAAACTTGAAGACATTATACTCAGTAAAATACGCCACTCACCAAAGACCACACATTATAATTCCATTTATATGAAATGTCCAGAACAGGCAAGCCTATACACACAGAAAATAGACTAATGGTTGTCTCACTCTGGGACAGGGGTTGGGGGGATTTCCTGAAATTGGTTATAAATTGCAGATCCTCAACTCAGTCTTGACTGACTCAGCAGAGAGATTGCTGTTCTCATTATCACTGGAAACTTAGGAGAATTTCTGACTGTTAGAATTGAGGACTGCCCCTCCACACTTTCCCTACACTTAGGCCTCTCAGATATCTTCTCTAGCGTAGGAGGAGTTACTCATCTTACTGACAATCATTTTATCTTATTTTAAATTTTTAAAAATTTATTTCATTTATTTTGAGAGAGTGTGTGTGTGTGTGCATGCACACAAGTTGGAGAGGGAGAGAGAGAGAGAGAGAGAGAGAGTGAGAATCCCAAGCAGGCTCCTGATTGTCAGCACAGAGCCTAATGAGGGGCTTGGTCTCAAGATTGTGAGATCATGACCTGAGCTGAAATCAAGATTTGGATGCTTAATTGGCTGAGCCACCCAGATGCCCCAAGAATCATAATATTTTAAATATTAGCTCACCTCACCACTTCTAGACTCAAATGAAGAATCACAACTCCATGGATATGCATGTTGTTGTTATTATTTTTAATTGCATATGGCTTTCTCATAAGCTGTGGAAATAACCAGATGACATAACTGGGGACAAAGTTTGACCAGTGGGCATAGCATATGGGAAAGAAGAGGCAGAAATACTTTCCCTCATCTCATTCTATGTATTCTAAAGCTCAATAGGCTATCCAGAGATTTTCAACTAGCCAACTGACCAACTGGGACTGTTTGTGGGGCACAGTCGTCTTCTATTTACCCCTCATGCTTCTCTGCCTCACTTCTTCTTCCTCACTTCCTCTCCTGCTCCATATATTTTAATTGTCAATTCAGCATTATCTTAGGTCTTCCTTCAACTTCTGTTTTCTAGAGAAACTAGACTAAGACAAAGATGGTCAGTGCTTATCCAGCTATTGAGAAGGGAATATGCTAGTGGTAGTTCTGTTCCAGCCCTTTATAGGTGAGTATTCTTTGAAAGGTGAGAATGACATGATTTAGGAACCAAACCTCATCCAGAACTTCTAACTCATCATATGTGCTCTTTCCTCTGATGATTGGATCATCTTATAAGGATTTCTGCTCAATTTATTTCAGAATGACAGTTATGAATTATGTGATCTTTTTGTATGCATTCTACTTTGGGTGACAGTTATTTTATGTAGTCAAGAAAAGCACTATACTTAATTACACAAACATTTTGTGCAGCTTGTATTCAACCCGATGTCTTAGCCATAAACGTGAGATAAAATATGGGTTTCTGTCTTGTTGGAAATTCCAGGGCAGTGGTGAAGCTGGACAGATATAATTTAATCCAAAGTGACTGAAATTCTGGCCAGTGGTGGCACAAGTGAAGAGGAATGGGAAAGTGGGAGCGAGACTAACCCCAACTGGTCAAAAAGGGTAGTGATTTGTAGAGTAGTTGGTGATCGGTCACGCATTGCAACATGTATATGAATGCAAAAGATAAAAGTGGGAGATATGTGCAATATAGTTATAGAATGAATAAATGTAAGTAGAGAAGAAATTAAAGGGCAGATTCAAGGAAAGGGGACCCCTTGGAGCATAGGGTTCATGTGTGAATGTGTTGTGAGACTGTCAGACTTAACATAGTGAGTAATGATTAGACACATCCAACCTCTAGCTCGTAGAGAGCTGTGACGGCCAAAGTAAGGATTTAAGAAGTAACGTGGGTGATGGGGCACCTGGGTGGCTCAGTGGGTGAAGCGTCCCACTCTTGGTTTCAGCTCAGGTCGTGGTCTCACAGTTCATGAACTGGAGTCCCGCATCAAGCTCTGCTCTGAGAATACAGAGCCTGCTTTTCCTCTCTCTGACCCTCCCTCATTCACGTGTGCATGTTCTCTCTCTCTCAAAAATAAATAAATATTTAAGGAAGTAATGTGCCTGAATCTGGATGACGTTGAGGTGTCTTGGTAAAGAGGTGATATGGTCACGTACGTTCTTTATAAAGATAACCATGTGCATGTGTAGCTGGTGAGGGAAGAGTCTGCAGGCAAAAAGAACCATTAGGAGCTTAAAGCAGCAATTCAGTTGATGCTGATTTACCTTTGTGGCGGGGCAAAGAAAGCATATGAATGGAGAAAATAAAAAAAAATTAAAAATTATTTTGTGAATTTGGGCAGGAGAAATGGAAATTTGATTAGCAAATATTTTTAGCTCAATTAATTAGACAGTGGTCTTAACACAACCTCATTGTGAGGAACTTAAAATGTATTTGGCCCTAATGGCTATCTGGTTAAACTAGTTTATGATCTTTAATATATATATATATATATATATATATATATATATATTTTTTTTTTTTTTTTTTTTTTTTTTTTTTTTTTTTTTACCACAAAAGGGTCCTCACAAGGAGGGTATTCTAGGGAAGCCTGGGTGGCTCTGTCGGTTGAGTATCCAACTTTGGCTCGGGTCGTGCTCTCACCGTTCCGAGTTCGAGCCCTGCATCGGGCTCTGTGCTGACCCCTCAGAGACAGGAGCCTGCTTCTGATTCTGTGTCTCCTTCTCTGACTCTTCCCCTACCCCACGCATACTCTATCTCTCTCTCACACACACAAAAATAAATAAACATTAAAACAAAAATAAAAAAACAAAAACAAAAACAAGGAGGGTATTCTTAAAAAAAAACCCAAGAAAACAAAAACAAACAAAAAAGCCTAAAAATACTGGCCTTAATGATTAAAAAAATATATATTTCTAGAGCTGTGTCCCTCCCCCCCCAGGTCCATGAATATTAGGTACCTACGTATTTTCTTGTTCTTATAATATTCTGTATAGTTCTTTCTCCAAAGAAACCATGTTTCCTAGAAATAGTTCACTTTAGTTTTTTCCTTTTATTATGGAGTTTTTTAATTTGTACAAATATAAGCAGAGGTGTATAAAGATCTCTCGATTGTCCACCACCCAGGTTTTAAAATGATCTGCTAATGGCTAATCTGTGTCATTGTTTCCCTCGTATCCCACTTTGCCCCACTTGTATATTATTTTGAAGCAAACCCTAGACATCATCTTCTTCCATCTTCGACTATTTCTAGATGTATCTCTAAAAGTTAAGAACTCTTTTTTTTAAAGTTTATTTATTCATTTTGAGAGAGAAAGAGCACAAGTGGGGAAGAGACAGAGAGAGAGAAAGAGAGAGAGAGAATACATGTACCATACAGGCTCCAAGTTGTCAGTGCAGAGCCTGACGTGGAGCTCGAACTCCCCAAATATGAGATCGTGACCTGAGCTGAAATCAAGAGTCAGCCACTTAACTGACTGAGCTACCCAGGCACCCCACTAAGAACTCTTTAAAAAAAAAGAATAGAAGTATCTGTACACCTAAATATTAACAATAACTCTTAAAAATTGTAAGTATTCAAATTATTTGTTTGCTTTTTACTATTTTCCTCTATTGTTTTAGTGTTTCAGTCAAAATCAAATAAGGTCTACACACTGCAGTTAGTTGATATAGCTCTTAAATCACTTTTAAATCTATGGATTTTCCTTCCATTTCTATTTTTTTCCATTGCAAGCCACCGGAAAAGCCATTTGTCTGTTACAATTTCTCAGTGTCTGGTTATCTTATGTATTTCCTGTAACTTGGGTTGTCGGATCGAGAATAGTGATTCTCAACAGGGGGTGATTTTGTTCCCCTCTCCAGGGGATATTTGGCAGTGTCTTCAGAGATGTTTGGATTTCATAACCCAGGGATGATCCTGGAGTGTAGTAAGTAGAAACCAGAAATGCTGCTAAACATCTGAGAATGTAGAAGAATGTTGTGGGGAACCTCCCCGCTCCCCCCACCCACACACAACAAAGAATGATCTGACCCAAAATGTCATACTGAGGTTGAGAAACCCTGATCTAGAGGCTTGGTCAGATTCAGGTTCGTATTTTTCAGCAAGACTACTCTAGCAGTGTTGAGTGCTTCCTTCTGGCTGTTAGTGATGCAAGGATCTATTTATAATCAACATCTAGAATCACTAAATCAGAAGCACTTATTCATTATGGGTTGCAAAATGGTAATATTCTAATTGTATCATTTTTTTTCTTCATTTATTAGCTGGAAAAAATGTATAAAGAGACATTTCCCCTCATCTACTATTTGGTTACCCAGAGAGATTATTTAAAATACTAAAGTCTGTTGAGTATCTTGTAAGAGGGTAGAATCAGCCAGCATGCCTGCATATGTTTTCTTTTTGAAGTACTTAGATTCAGTTCCAAAGTAAGTGGAATGATGCAGACAACGTCAAGATTAACTGGCTTAGGATATACACATTTTTCCCTTTTAGTCTTACTAGACAATCTACTAGAATACTTCTACTGAGATTTTTTTTCCCCCTCGATAACATTAGCTGTATTTAAAGTTAATGAGCTTTTACAATTAAAGCTACAGATATTTAGCCTTTGGATAACATTTGGATGAATCAGGGTGTATCTAATTACTCTGGATACATTCTTAAGAGGCTGCGAAGATTCTTTATTCAGAACAAGTACATCTTAAGTTGGAGTCACGTAGTAGACATCATTCCAACCAATATGCAAACTACCTTTGTGAAGGAGCCTCCAGATGTGGCTGAGAGTTTGAGAAATGCATGCAAAGCATAGAAATTATGATTCTTTTGGATGGTAATGTGTCAATTCTACCGCTGGAAGACAAAAGAAGCACAATTTATGGCATGGGTGTTCACAAACCAATTGTGGCATCGTCATCAGGAGAACCCTCTTTCACTGACTTATCATTAGCCTAACTTCAGGCATAGCTAGACTCAGATTTCCAAAGAGAGTCAGGAGTTTGTTCTAGAATGACTTTTTCTTTTTTTTTTTTTTAAATTTTTTTTTCTTTCAACGTTTATTTACTTTTGGGACAGAGAGAGACAGAGCATGAACGGGGGAGGGGCAGAGAGAGAGGGAGACAGAATCGGAAACAGACTCCAGGCTCCGAGCCATCAGCCCAGAGCCTGACGTGGGGCTCGAACTCACGGACCGCGAGATCGTGACCTGGCTGAAGTCGGACGTTTAACCGACTGCGCCACCCAGGCGCCCCTAGAATGACTTTTTCAATAGTCTGGCTAGAGTCAAGTGCACATCCTTGAACCTGTCATATGATTAGGAGGAGTGAATGCTTTGACCAAGCCTGGGGTTTGTGGCCACAAACTTCTAGAGCCACAAGATGGCTTCAACTCTACCAACTCTCAGTCTATATGGACTGAGAGAGGGGGAGGATGGTCCCACCAAGGTGCTTTGGGCGGTCAGATAAAATAGATGGCTACTATACTTCCGTTTGATGGTCTTTCAACTTTTACACTTGACCACTTCTATCTTACCAAGTATATTACTGCTTTTGTATTTGTTTTTAGTGTTTCCTTTATGTAGAGAACCAGGAATAAAAAGGCATCCGACAAAGATATTGGTTGTTTTCTGAAATTTTAGTATTTTAATTTCCAACTTGCCCATTATTTCCTACACATAATTTAGTAAATTAGCCTTCATGCAGGGACAATTGTTGAAATTATAATTTTGCAATTCTTTTCTGAGAATTTCAGTTCATGACTGGATCTCCCTTTTAAGACAGCTGATTTATTTCAATAATTACAGCATATCATTAGGAACACTGGGGGGAAAATCTTTGCATGCATATGTTTGCACACGCACATGTGTTTCATTAAATATTGGAGGAGAAATTTAAACTTCCTCTCTACTTAAAGGTAACCACAGGAAATTCTTGAATTTTATACTGTATTAATGTTATTATTTTAATTGTTTTCATTAGTAGAGATACTAGCGAAAGTATTTCTCGCAGCAAACGTGGAAGTATAAAACAAAGAAGTTTGAAGCGTTGGCTAAAGAGGGGAGAGAAAGCACATTTTAAGATGATAACATATTTTGCAGAATACAGATGGGCATTACTGAACATGTATTAGAGACAGAAATCAGGTTTCATGTGACAGAAGTTTCTAGCTCTGACTTTTCAATGGAACGAGATGCCCAGTGACTTCGGTCATTCGTGGGACCCTTGTAGAAAAATGCAAGTATGAGATGGATGTGGTCATAGCTACTTTCATATTCTACCTGGATTTCTTCGATAAGAACGGAGCCACTGGTTCCCTGAGCTTCGGGGAGTTATGGCTAATGTCTCACAGCTGGGCAATTCCCTAGGCTTTGCTTTATGCTGGGGGGGGGTGGTGGAGGGGGTCTGTTAAATGTTTTGCTGTCTCTCCTGGGGCAGCCCGCATCCAAAGACTGCTCACGTGGGGCTAAAATTGTCTCCATTTGAGACATCTCTGGAGGACCGTTCCCAATTCAACATGCCTTATGGATTCGGCGAAAATCTTAGTGGAAACTGCATCGTGGTTCAACTCGTCCCTGTGCCCGGTGCTGTTTACCCGACTTCCGTACAGTCATTGTTACCAAGAGCATTCCTCAATAAATCTCTTGTATGCGAACCTCCATCATTGATTCTGTCTCCTAGGAGGCCAATGTCTCACAGTTGGTGCCAGGACTGGTTTTCAGAGGCAGATTCTGAATGAGATTTGTAGTTGGGTCTGTGTTTCTCTGGCTAGCAACGAGGATCCCATCGCTATGATAAGAGCAGTATTAACAGCCCCTGGGGTATGGTACAAATTTTAAAAACTTTCTCCAGTGCTGAACTGGGGTGTGTGTGGGGGAGAAAGGAAATGCATGGGCTGGTGCCACAATACTGGCATTTAACACTAGGTATGTGGGGATGGGATGGGGAGAGGTAGTTCTTACAAGAACTATGAAATTAGATGGCAATTTCTTGGGACAGTCAATGCATTGGGGGAAGTATGATAAAAGTCTGTGTGTGACTGATTAATCATCGATTAAGGCTAAATGTGAAAAACAGGGGGCTTTGGCAACATATAAAGAGGCTCTCATCCCCTGTAGCTGGAGGACAGAAGAAGGTAGGGATCAGGCCCAGCTGTTCACTATCTTTTTTCTTGTAAGTTTCCCTGGGAAGAGACACCAACTAAAAGCCTGGAAGGGCTGATCCTAATGGAGTGGATTTATGTTTTTATGTATTTATTTTTCATGTTTATTTATTTATTTATTTAGAGAGAGGCAGAGACGGGGGGGGGGCGGGGAGAAAGAATCCAAGGCAGGCTTCAGGCTGAGTGCATGGAGCCCTACGTGGGGTTTGATCCCACGACAGTGAGATCGTGACCTCAGCTGAACTCGAGAGTCTGAAGTTCAACTGACTAAGCCACCCAGGCATCCCTGGAGTGAATTTATTATAGGAAACAAAGGGACCTTCGTGATGCAAGGGGTAGACTGTAGTATATGCTGTGCGCCACAGCTTCTTTCAGGAATATGATTCCTGTTCTCCAGCCACCAGGGGGCGTTCCTGCTGAGGGTCAGAGTTGAGGCTCCTTTCAGGCTTGCTTCCCCCAAATTTACACCTCTTTCCAAGGGACAGTTTAATTCAATAACTGGGTTATACACGGCTAGGAAGACATGTTTTGTGACTGTCAGACAAGCAAACTAATGAGAACTCACTGCGAGTTAAGTATTGAAGGGTATTGTCTGTAGGGCCACTATTGTTTTCTAATGGATCACATTGGAGTAGTCTGTTCTGTTTTATGATGCAGTAATTTAATACGGGGTATAAACGAGTAGTGAAGACACACAAGCATAAGACAGACAAGGGGTTTCAAAACTATTCTACAGTAATGGAACTGTCTTTTTGTTTCAGACACTTTTGGGGTTTCTTGGTGAGGGCGCAGAATTCCTATAGATAATAAGACTAAATATGGAATTCTTCTAGTTGATGGATTTCCTTTTTCCTTCCTTGGAGTAGCTCATAATGTGGATAGTAGCGGCCCCTTTTTCCTTGCCTCCTATTTCTCCTTTTTTCTCCTCCACTCTTGCTCCCTTGCAGTGGCTTCTGGAGTGAATTGGAGGCACTTAATTCTCCACAGGGCAATCTTTATAAATCACTGTTCAAAATAACTATATGATAAGGGTCCTACAGAATGGGGATGGGGTATTGAAGCTGGTGCTTTCTCTGTCTCTCCAGGCTTTGATTGTGTACCATTTATTATCTCTTCTTGGTCATTTATTCTGTACGTACCAAACTCCCACTTTGCATCTCTTTGAAAATCTTTTTGCTCTTTCTGTATCTTGGGAAAACTAAATTTTTGGTTGTGGTTACATCCCCCCCCCTTTTTTTAAGAGGGGGGTTGCAGATGGAGAGAGAGAGAGAATCTTAAGCAGGTTCTGTGCTCAGCATGGAGCCCAATGCATGGCTGAGTCCCACGACCCTGGGATCATGACCTGAGACGAAATCAAGAGTCAGATGCTCAATTGACCATGCCACCGTGGTGCCCTGGTTACATCTTTATTTCAATAGATCTAGTCATATGCTGACCAAGTTTGCTGCCTATTCTCCTGTTCACTTAAAGTCATAAACAGACATCACCAATATCATAGCAGTCACTGATGAAAATGTTCTAACAATTTCTTTTAGAGATAATCAAATTTGGTAATGAGTTTGGACACAGAAAGATTAAGTGACTTGTCTGCTGCATAATTAAATGGCAGAGTTGGGCTGGAATACAGGTCTTCATTCTCTCAGTCAAAAGTTTCCAGTGTACTATTTTAAGCACTATGGCAAATGAATTTAAATTTATTTCACCAAGCATTGCTTTCCGACCCCATTAGACAAATAATACCAAAGTAAAACAAATATTAACAAGAAAAAATAAGGTCCATCCCAAAGTTCTAACACATCTACCAACTTCCTTTTTCTATATCCTCTCCATATCCTTTTTTCATACCCATAGTACTTTTTTATAGTGATAATTTTTGCAAAAGAGACGTCCTCCTCCCCTTTCTGCCATTTCCTTCTATTTCTTCTCATCTCTCATTTCTTTCTCCTTTTTCCTTTTTCATCTCCTTCCTTTTTTCCATCCTTCTTTTTTTCTCTCCCTCCCCCTACACTCAAGACTCAGTTGATAGCACACCACACAGGCAGGGGTTATTTTGAAGCAACCAAGGCCTATCTTCCGGGTTTCTCTTTTCCTTGAACAAAGGGAGTAAGAGGAACTTTTCAACTAATCCAAATCAAGTCTTTCTTCTGTATGAAAATTTTGAGAAGTGAGAGAAGCAATCTGCCTATGACGATCAGAGATTTGGGAGCGGGATATGACAAACAGATAAATTAACAAGTGTCTCCTGAGCCTGGGAAGAATGAAGTCATGTCAGGTGGGTTAAGTTGGCCCCGGTAAGCCTAAAGGCTGACAATTCCTAATATCTCATTTTCACGAGGGTAAAAACAGAGAGGTGAACCTGAGAGACTACGCCTGGCCTAAGCAAAGATTGAGACCCAAGAGGACACATTGGTTCTATATCAGTGAGGAACTGATTCTGTCCCAACCTTGTTCCACAGGAGGGGACTGTGTGTCCGGGTGAACAAAGAAGTAACTGTACCATGGACTTGTATACTTCGGGCATAGGCTGCTAATGAATGCAGTCTCTTGAGAACATGACATCAGGTCTTTGTCTTCCACTGAAGAACGTGATATGATTAGAACAAGGCTGTAATGTGGCCTTCACAGTCAGGAACAGAGCAGGGGAAATGCAGCTATATCCTGAGAACAGTGTTCACCTCCCTTCCACCTAGATTCCCTGGTCCTTGCAATTTCCAATCATCTCTGCCCAGAAGCAGCTCTGGTTCCCATAGCTTGAATGTCCTACTGGTGACGATTGGGCTACATAGTTTCCAATGGGCATTGCAACAATTCCACTGTAACCCTTTTCTCCACCAACATTGGCTCATGATAGAATTTAGACTATACATTTTTATAACACCACCACTCTAGGCATCATTGTTTCCTGCGGGGATAAGTAAGTGAGGTAATCAACAGAACATAGGGACCCAGGGATTTCTCCATGTTGCTGGGGAATCTCCATTGTCGAGTGTCGCTGGAAAGCAAACATCACCTTGGCCCCTCTGACACCTACTGGAGCAGGAGACGTGCCCTTAGCTACTTTCTTTTGGACATGGCCAGAAAAGACATCATTGTATTCTGGAGCCAGGAACCCCCAGGCCCAGGCAGCACATAGAGAGATAGCAGACTGAAATAGACCAGTCTGCTCCCATCTTTCAGTCACTGGAAAGCGTTTGGGAATCTCGGGTCCTACGATGGGGACGGGTTGAGGACTTGGTAGACCAGCCTGGCCTTTATGACACTACTGGCAGGAAGGAGCTGACAAGGATACGTAAATTGCATCCCAAATCATAAAATGGGACACCTTAACTAGTCTTGCATTCCACTTTTTCACTTACTTGTACATCATAAACATTTCCCATATTGCAACATGGTTTTGTCTATTTGTTTTAGTGAATGGCCTTCATAATTATGATTTGATTGCAGCATAATGTTTCCCTTAAGAGGATGTGCCATAATTTGTGAGGCATTCATTGATGGCTGGACATTTAGGTTTTTTCCAATGTTTCATGATTACAAATAATGTCGCAAAAACATGCCTATTGCTTCTTTTCTTATTTTAAATCATTTCCTTAGTGCACATTCCCAAGAGTGAGATTACTGAGTCAAGAGTGTAAACATTTTAGTTAAACAAGTCCAAAGGGAAAAACACATTCTATATGCTTGAAAAATAAACCATGGATCTGGAAAATGCCAATTGACTGGGTCTGAATCTTTGCCCCATTTGATTTAATTTGAAATAAAGGTAAACTTTCTTTTTCTGTAACTGAATCCTGTGAATTAGCAAGAACCACACAAGCTCTACCAACAGGCTGACCAGAAAGACTCTAACTGCAGGGCTGTGATACAGCATAACAGAAATTATCTCGCCCTTGGGTTCAGTACAACATCCAACTGCATTATCATTTTCCCAGTAAATAGCTCTTGTCATCCCTAACTACAGCTGTGTGAAACCAACGGTGTCCACTTGGCAGTGAATCACATACCAAAGTGTTCCTCAATCATTATCCAGAAATAAAACTTAAATCACTTCTCCTGGCCAACTGAGTGTAAGGTGCTTTTTATTTACCAAAGGCTGAAACCATGCCTCTCAAGCAAGCTTTGGTTTCAAGTGTCGGTTTTCTGATAGGGGAGGGTATGTCGATGGCCTCCAAATGTAAGGTGGCCTCACAAACTCTCTCCCTTCTTCTTCTTCCCATGGTTTTTGGCATCCAGATTGTACTCCTGGAGCTTGACCTCAAGGCAAATTCCACACTTACCTTACCATTTCCCTGAGGGAAACCCATTTCACAATAGTTCTACTACAGTGGTATTTGTTTTCATTTCAACAAAAATTTATTGCATGTAGCAGGGTGTATGGAAAGAATACGGCTTGACAATCATGCTGGCCTGCTGTGTATTCATGAAAATGTGTGTAATTTTGCTAATTCCCAGTGCCCTCATTTATTTATTTTTATTTTTTAATATGAAATTTATTGTCAAATTGGTTTCCATACGACATCCAGTGCTCACCCCAACAGATGCCCTCCTCAGTTCCCATCGTCCACTTTCCCCAATGTCCTCATTTAATAAATGAAAATAATAACATCTCTTTCACAAATTGTGAAGTATAAATAATACTTAAAAAGTGGACGTTTCTTGGTATACAATAGGCACTCGATAAATGCTGGTTCTTTTTCTTGGGACTTATATGGAATACACTATTGCAAGATATGTGATCTCAGAGCCTACAGAATGGCAGATATGATCAGGTAAATACAAGCAGTTAGGATACAAAAGTCTGTGACAAATACCATAAATGAGAAACAAAGTTAGAAGGGAAAGATCAAGGAGAGAGAACAGAGATGGTCTGGAGAGAGTATGTAAAATACTGAAAACGAACACGGATCTGGACTCAGAGGTTCTGGGTTTCACATGTCACCTAACTTCTTTGAGACTGAATTTCTTCATCTAGAAATGAAGACAGCCAGTTAATATTATTAGAGTTTGAAATCAAATGACATCGTGTATATGAAATCTCTCTGAGCTCTGACATCCTTTGCATTGGTTAGTTATTTTAACAATGATAATTCCAAATTCAATCTGGAAACCCCTTACGGAGGTAGTGAGATATGAAATAGCTGTTACAGAATGGATTGGACGTTGCTCACATGTTACAAGAATTGGCTAAGGGAGTAGCTTCGGTAAAGATTCATGGGAAACAAAATGCACCATAGGCTGAGTGAGTTTAAGTGGAAATAATAGTGAAAAGTGAGTTGGGACCATATGGGAAAAACTGGATGGATGGTTTGCTAAGCATGTATTTACATTTATTTTACATCACGGGAAGCTCTTAAAGTTTTTTGAACTGGAAGCAAAACCACTCACATCTCTCTCATCTCAGAACGGAGTTTTAGAAAAGATTTCTCACAGTGGTATAGAGACTGCACACTCCCCCCTCCCCTGTTGAGAAGGAATTTATAGCACACATCCCAGAATCAACGATGGAATTGGAGGTTAACTGAAAACATTCTGTGGTAGTCTGAATAACGGCCCCCACACGACGTGCACATTCTAACCTCCAAAGCTGTGCATATGTTACCTCGTGTGGAAAAGGAGGAGTTTGCAGGTGCTGTTAAAGATCTTGAGATGAGAATAGTGTCCTGGATTACCTGGGTGGCTCAGTGTAATCGCAAGTGTCCATATAAAAAAAGGCAAGAGCATCAAAATCAAGAGAGAAGAGAGGTATGCAGGAGAAATTGGAGCGAAGTACTCTGAAGACGATGGCAGGGGCCACCAGTCAAGGAATGTAGCTTCTGGAAGCTGAAGAAGGGACATGGTTCACCCTAAAGCTTCCGATAGAAATGCAGCCTTGCCAACATGATGATTTTAGTCTTCTGACCTCCAGAACTGTCCGGAAACACATTTGTGTTGTGGTAAGCCACTCAATTTATGGTAATTTGTTATATCAATGATAGGAAACTAACACGTAGGTCCATCTCTGTTGTTTTAATTTCTTTTTTTTAAAGTTTTTATTTATTTTTGAGAGGGAGAGAGAGAGAGCAAGCAGGGGAGGGCCAGAGAGAGAGGGAGACACAGAAACCGAAGCAGACTCCACGGCTCCATCCGAGCTATCAGCACAGAACCTGATGCGGGGCTCGAACCCATGAACCGTGAGATCATGACCTGAGCCGAAGTCAAACACTCAACCGACTGAGCCACCCAGGCTCCCCTGTTCTAGTTTATTTTCAATCTCTGCCCCTAACCACTACTCACACTCATTATAAATTACATTCAAATACCCCCAAATGTCTCCTGGGAATTCTTTGGGACTATAAATGCAGTTCACCAAACTAAACATTTTAGTACCTGTAAAAGAGGTTCAGATTTGACCTTTAAAAAAAAATCCAAGATCCATTTGCAAGTAGTACGTTTTCCTGCTTGACTTTTCTCATCAACTTGACACTGTTTAGAGTCACGGAGTTCTTGAACTGTCCATAGCAATGAGTTTCAGCTTAGGACCAGAGGGGCTCCACAGACACAAAGTTAAGCTGCAAACGTTGCTCTTTCCAAATGATCCCAATCCTTCCCATACACAGCTATTCAGGAGACTTTTTTTTTTTTTTTTTTTTTAGCTATCCAGGGTTCAACTTGGCCCTGGACTTCCTGGAATTCAAAGAAAAAAAAAAAAACACACTAACTTTTAAACATACGGTAACAAGAAAGTGGAAAGGGGGAAACATCACACACTAAGGTGATTTGAGAACTTACCAGGATTCCTTCATGACCATTCTTTTGTATTCCTATCCCCTATGACTTCAGCCAAAAAACATTAAAATGAGTTCCTTATACTGTGCATGGTTTGCAGGTGAGGGTTGTCTGAGCTTTAATTTGCTGGTTGATTCGCCCCAGGATTTTCAGGTGTTGCATGAGGGAGTAAAGTACAGAGTGTACCTTCGTTCTTGGTTGTTAGCCATTGGATGATGGCCATCGTATTATTAAACCATCCAAGTACGCTGGGTCTCAACCACAAAATTTAATTTTCCCTACTGCAGGGACTAATCAACTACTATAGACTTAAAGACCTAGAGAGACTGTTTTTATCTGCAAAAATTTCCTTCTTCAGTGGAGCTAATTTTAGTTTTGTCTATCCTCAGGGTTACAAACATTGATAGAAATTCAGCTTGATGAGAAACAGATAAGAGGTGGAATTTACATGACTACAATCTGTGACATAAATTAAAGAAAGATGAAAGCTCTGAGGTTCCCGGTAACACCTTGGTAAATAATGCCTGAGGACTCCACTACGGGTTAGTTTCCACCATACTTGTTAATATATTTGTACATCCTCTAGCTACCAGGGAACATCTCCCTATTCCTCCCTGCTGTCCCCATGAGGATTTTCCTCTTCTCCAACTCCTTTCCCTTTTCGTGGCACCTCCTTGCCCTCCACTGTCGTCATAGTACCACCTGTAACTGTGAACCAGAGGACACAATTGGTCTTGGGCTCTTGTCAGACCTCTTTTATGACAGAGAACAAGACCCCCTAAGATGTTGGGGCCACTGGTTTTCAGGTGCCTATTATGGGTAGCCAAACCCATCTAACTGATCATCAAGGCATCCCATTATACAATAAGAAATTTTTTAATGATAAAAAGGAACTTGTTGGGGCGCCTGGGTGGCGCAGTCGGTTAAGCGTCCGACTTCAGCCAGGCCACGATCTCGAGGTCCGTGAGTTCAAGCCCCGCGTCAGGCTCTGGGCTGATGGCTCAGAGCCTGGAACCTGTTTCCGATTCTGTGTCTCCCTCTCTCTCTGCCCCTCCCCCGTTCATGCTCTGTCTTTCTCTGTCCCAAAAATAAATAAACGTTGACAAAAAAAAAAATTTTTAAAAAAGGAACTTGTAAATATTCTGAAACCTTGGAACCCTCATCTTTAAAAGTATTTACAATACCTAAGGCCCTCAAAGAGAGAAAAATTCATAATTTTGACCACCTAAAGGCTGCTACTGAAGCAGAGGATGTCACATGGTATCGATTGTTCCTACACTGATGCAATCGGCATGGAATAATAAAATGCAATGGGCTGACTCTTGAGGTGGAAAAACTTTTGATTATGTGGATTACATGATCAGAAGCAGCAAATCCATATGGCTCCAAGCCAAGTGACAATTGCAAGAAGGGCACTGCATCTCTTTCAAATACTTAAGGATGATCTCATTGAGACATCAAAGAAATAAGCTTTAGCTATAGCACAGGATTGACTTGATTGCTGTAGGACGCAAATTGTTGAGCATAATACCAGAGTTTGGGGGTAAATTCCAAGTACTTATACAGGTGACCCAAGACTTACAGCTGCTTAACTTATAACTATTGTTCAGGAAACAATTAAGATGTAAGCACAGGGGGAGAGTCAGCAGTATACTCCGGGGATTTCCTGGGAGGTAGAGGGTTTGGGGGACGGGCTACAATACCAACCACAATTTTTGATAATTTCTATTGAAACATATCATAATCATTCTACACAGCCGACTTCAAAACTCGATTTTCCAAGCAATTGGTGCTTTGCAATGTCAAACTTGTCCAGAGAAAGAAAACTAGTGTCCTAGTTAATGTAAGTATAAGACACACTTTTCTTTTCCCTCTGGGGTGGAAAGTTGATTCTGGTTCAAGATTGAAATACCTGTTAACCAGAATGCATGATCAACTTTTCTCAAACTGACTAAGAGTGTTTGCATTTGCCTGAGAGGGCAGTAGATTTAATGGTAAGAATCCAGTGGCTACTTGGAAGAAGACAGAGCACTTTACCTCTCTTATACCTTAATGGCACAGATGTTATGAGGTGTTTGTCCACCATTCTGTCTTTCTTTCTTATTTAAGAGAACCTCAGTTTTCTTCGGTAGCCGTGTGTTCAGGCCCATGACGTGGCTCCTGCTGTAATAAGTAAGTCATAGATAATCCTTTCCTTTCTGCCAGTTATTGGTTATAAGCGTGGCTATAAAAGCCAGTTCTTGTCAACGGGATGATATAAGAAGTATGAAGAAAGCTTTTTTCTGTCATCATTCCTAATCCCCCTTCTGTTTAGGATGTGGCTCCCAAAAGTTTTGATGATTGGTACATCGGCAGTCATTCTGAGATCATCAGGGGGCACCTGCTCGCACGACTGAAGATATGCAGGACAGAAGCTTAGAAAGAGAGGAGGCCTTCAGTGATCAGTAAGTGCCGAGCACAACTGAGGAATCACCTCCTTTTGATGAGGAAGCGTGGGACAAGCTGAGGGCAAAATACAGGCTGGCACCCACCCCCAGGTAGAATATGTGTGCTATTCCTCAGACACTCCTGGCTACCCAAGAAAAAGGAAAGGGGTTTAAGTGCTTGCCATGGTGATGTGGGAAACTAAGGCAAATGAAAAATTAAATTCCCTTACTGCCTACTGCCCACTGACAAATCCTTGAGACAGAAAGAGTGACCTCCCTCTAGGAGCTCAGCTGCCTCAATGATGACACTTTGCTAGGGGCAAGAGAGAATCTTAGCTTAACATTACCCCAACCTTAAGGATCCTGTAAGTCTATTTCTTTGATCTCAGCTGCCCCAAGATATATGCTGGCAATCATACTCCAAACTTATGGCCCCCTGACATACATCTGAAGGATCTCGTGACCGAGGTTTTATTAAACGGTAATAAGTGGGATTTCCACCACTAGCTGCTAGCAATAGCTGGCCCCTCAGGGTCCTGGAAACCTTGCTTCCAAAATACCTTAGAGACTTACTGTATCCCTGACCCCCTGCCAGCCTGAGGGTATATAATGAGTTACCCGTCCTGCCCCCAGTACAACCTTCCCGACCATGGGTCCTGTCCCCGTGCTTTAATAAAATCACCCTTTTGCACCAAAGATGTCATCGAGAATTCTTCCTCGGCCCCAGACCACCCCACCATCACCCCAAAACTTCATCACTTTGGCCTTCTTGTTCTGGAAACAAATTTTTCTACTTTAAGCAGCTTCTGGTTGAGTATTTTGTTGCATTCAGCAAAAAGCATTCTAAATGACAGTCAATAGACTCTTTCTTTCAGGGGCCTACACAACACTTTATCGTGGAACTCAGAAATTAAAGATTGGAAAGCAGATTTGAGAGCCTTGGACCAAAGAATCACAATGATTACCTAAAGGTGTTTTCCCTCAGGCAATTATGAGAAGAATTTGAACCAGCGCAATCTTCGTCTTAGAAAAAATTAACCCAACTCCCAGGTAAAGGAACAGTTGGGTTCAAGAACTTTCTAAGATAAGAGAATCATATTTCACTCCGATATTTTGAAAGTTAAAAGTAACTGAGAAGTTAGAATTCCTGCAATGTGTAAGATGCACTACATAACATTCTATTTGGTTTTCTAAAAACGGTCTCGCTGGCTATTTTTAGAAATATCTTTGGTAAGTTTCACACCTGTATTGCAGGAAGTTGAGACATCTGAATTTTACTTATTAAAATGAGACATGGTTCCCCATTACCTTCTAAGGAGAGAAAAACATTAGGAAGATCACTGTGAGTCTCCCAGATGTAAAATGAATTCATTTTACCCTTAACCATAGAGGTATTTCTTAGAAAATCTGGGGGAGAAAAGGAGAGGGTGGGAAGGAGGTGGAAGGAGGGAAGAGGAGATCAGAAGGCATTCGAAAGACACAATGGTCCCTTTAAATTCAGCGGTTCTGGTGATAAAGGTTGTACTGTACACTTGTTAAATTTATCAAGAAGAGGCAGGACAGCTCCCCTGACTAAGAAAGAAAGCCATTTTGAAGTCTTCTTTCAAAATGATTGCTGTTGAGGCTTTACGGGAAACATTAGCTCTCAGTGAAAATTGGAAATTGAAGGAAGTTCCTACCAAAGAAAACAATTATAAGTATTCTTAATTGCCTGGAAATAATTTATCATGCAAAATTGGACCATGCGCGACGCATTTGTATAAATGGCTTAGAGGCACCGATGTTGCAATGCGGCATGTTTGGTTTGCACACAGTGTTCCGATAACACATTCGAGGCAAGGAATCTGACTGTTGCTTTTATCTCTCCTCCCCTCCTTCTCCACAACCTCTTCTTGTTGGGGGGGGGGGGGCTGGGGAGGGACAGAGGGGAGGAAGAGCAGGCATAAAATAATTCCAAGAGTCAGTGACTGCTACTCAATGTATTTTATTATTTCAGGAATTCATTCAGAGCTGGGCTGCAATTACATTTAAAACAGGAGAATAATGGGCTATTGACATGTATATGGTTTTAGAAATATAAGGCCTCATTTTCTCAGCTGGAATTTCCCCTACAATGTGCATTTGCATTACATTAGAGATGCTCTTTTGGAAAAAGAGGATCACATGCATTCAGACATTTTGACATTATCTGGGTCAGAGGCAACGTTTAAAAGCAATAGCCCTACTGGTACCAAAGCTCTCTTGCAGGCCAGCGTTGCAGTGCATTAGGGAAAAAAGGAGGCAAGCCCTGAGCGTCTCCCTGCATTGGCCATGCTTTATGACATACCTGCCTCACCCAGACATTAATCTACTGAAGATGAATTGGCCTGGTCATCGTCCTCTGCTAACCTTCAACGGCGTGTACATTACCTAAATTGAAATCTGCACTTTTTCATGCCACGTGCGGTTTGATGTGATGGTCCAAGGAATGTAGGGCGCATTAGAGTTGGTTTTTATGTGAAGAGAATCTCCCCTCCTATTTACCTTTCAGCAGGGCGGCTTCAGGCGCTCCTGCTCACTTGACAATGAAGGCATTATTCTCTACCGCATCACCCAAGGGTAGCTACCCTGGCCGGCTCAAAAATTGCAAGGCCCCGGTCAGGTATGTAAGCAACTCAGAGCCCTTCCTGTTCCCAGAAGTGCCAAAGGCATAATGGAAAAGGAATGCAGAAGTTTTCACCTGTTGTAATTGTCTAAGAAAGCCCCGTACAATGAATTCTTTGTCATCTTCCAAGAAGAGGTCAGTTGTGTCAGCGATTACATGAGCGCTTTAGGTGAATAGAAAGACCTGCATAATTGGTGCGATATTACCAGTAAAATCTCATCGAAGTTGCACAAGCTGTCTATAATTTTCTGATCCCTCACATCCTAGTTCCTCAGACATGACACTCTTTATTTACCCTGCACTTATATTTCTTTCCAGAATGGGCAGGGGAATTAGACTTGCGCTGGCCCCCCTGTAATTACTGTAATGAGTCGGGGAAACCAGGAAACAGTGAATCCTTGTGAAACCGCGCTCCTTGAGTGTTGTGTTCTTCTAGGGTCCCAGTTGAAAGAGTAAATAAATGCACACCACAGGGGTCCTGAGCATAGGCTTTATGGACGGATGACCCGGGTTCAAGGCCTACTCTTCCTCTAACAGATATTAGAGAGGAGTGACCTTTGGGTTTCATTTTCTCATTGGCATATTGATGATAATACGAACCTTGAATGGGAGTCTGTAATCATTTGTTCATTCAACGAGTGCTTTTGAAACACTTCCATGTACCACGCACTGTGTGTGCCTCCAGCTCTTGGGGGTAGAGTGTTGTATGTTGCTGTCATGGGGTCTATAGCAATTGATCCAGGAAAGCATTGAGCATACAGTGCTTGGCACGTAATAAACATACCATAAATTTGTGATTATCATTATAATTACTGTAATAAAAGTATGCAGAGTCACATTCCCATACTTCCTATTGAAGATGTTCCATGCTGTCATCTAGAGGAGCGACAGAAGGATTATTTTAAACAACAGTATGACACTCTCCAGACAAGCAAGTCTAGAAATTTGACGACTCACTCTCTCAGTGCAGATACTTTGTAAAACCATGAAGACTTTGTTCTGGCACAATCAAAGATGATGGTGCACTCTGGGTGTTTTCACTGAGGTTGAGAGCCAACTGCGTGCTAAACACTCTTGCGTTGGGTGGAGGGGGAGTCTGGAAAGACAGTTTCCTGACTTTTTCCCATTATGAAAATCATTTTTGTCTTTGTATTGTTCACAAAACAACTTCAAAGGAATGTTCTTGCTCCTGAGTGTAAAGGCTCCCAGTGCTTTGATCCACGAAGGACCCGTTCGACATTAGCGATCAAAAGTGCCAATGTTGACATTCAAGAAATTGACTTTCAGTACCATTAACCTTCCCCTTATAGGACTGACTTCATTTGTTTACAAAAGTCACCGTAAGTGAGAATGACATTGCCTGGCAGGGTCCCATGGAACGGGATTGCAAACAATTGTAACATAAATAAGGAGTCTCTGGCACACGGGTGCCAAAGAGAAGGGAAATGGGTTGATGTAGCTGGGCAGGACATCTGTACACCTGCCGGAGTTGTACCTGGCATGAGCCAATGACATTTGTTTCCACTTTCTTAGGCAGTAAATTTGCTCGGTGAGTAATGGTGCACACCTACCAATTTAGAAAATTAGAGAGCGAGTTTCCGTTCCAGGGAAATGGCTCCAAAGGGTGTGTGGAGAGCTGGAGGCTCTTTAAATAATCCAAGCTCTCCACAGAGTAACTCCTTAGAATTTGTTCCACTGGCATTGGGAATGATTTACAGAGAGCACAGAACACTTAAATAGAGACGCTGTGTTATACACGCCTTTGATGGCTATATGAAAGAAGTGATCTACAGAGGACAGGGGGAAATACAGTAAGCCTCTACCATCAAATAACCTGAAGAGGTGATTGTACTGTTTTGTCGAATGTGATTCATTTCCTAGACTTTGAGAATAACAGGCCCTAAGGAAGGCCTCAAATCTGATAAATCTGATGACTGAATCACAAAATGTTTTTTAGAAGTACTGACAAAAGCAAGTACTGGTAAAAAACAAGCCCAAGTTCAGACTGAATCTCAAGTTTAAATGCAGTTCCCTGTTGATTTTTTTTTTCCCCTAAAATTCTGAAGGCATGTATCTATTTTTCCTCGACCATGCCTGATTGTTTCTGGGATTTTCCTGGGGATACAATATTTAAAAATATCCAATGATATGAAGCATCTTTGCAGAAGTGCCACCATCAAATGGAGGCAGGAAATCTCGTGCTCTTGCTTCTAATGGAGATTGGAAGACAACCCACTCTTCGGGTCACCAGAGCTCTTAGTTCCCAGTTCCTTAGTTGGTATCTGGAAGCGCTAATAAAGAAGAACAAAAGTTCCTACCAACCCTCCTTGCCTAGAGCGCTTGTTTGCTCACGTATCCTTCCCAGCATCGAGACACAGAAGACAGAGGAGATCAATAATTTTCTAACTAAGTCACAGTACAGAGGCAGCACTATATTTCTTTAACTATACAGACCTCAGTGTACCAGTCAGGATAGTCTGAATTATGCTATGATAACAAAAATTCAAAAATTCCACCAGCTTAAAATGTTACTTTTATTTCTAGCCTACGTTTTATATTCAACTTGGCACAGCAGGGGCTCTGCTCAACTAAATCACTGGAAGATACTTTAACATTTGACACGTGAACTCTACGTGGCAGGAGAAAGGGGAACATGGAAATGTCAACACTGACTTTTAAATGATTCCACTTAGTGGGGACACATACCATGTCTGCTTCTTTGTCATTGGCCAAATAAGGCATATACCCAAGCCTAATTTCAACGGGACAGGAAAGTGCAATTCTCCCATGTACCCAGAATTACCATACCCAGGACTATAATAATCTACATCAGGATTCCTGAAAGTCTTGTTCATCACATAGACCAGTGGCTCTCAACCGGGGGCAAACTTGCCCCCCGACGCCCCCGCCCCCCAGAACACACTTGGCAACATCTGGAGACAGTTTTGCTTGTCACATGGTGGAGAGGGTGACATGGTCATCTAGTGGTTAGAACCCAGGAATGTTACTAGCCACCTTACAATGCACAGGACAGCCCCCACAACAGAGAATTATCTGGGCCATAATGTCACTAGTGCTGGGATTGAGAATCTCCGCATTAGATTGCTGGGTTTCTCAAAACTGGTCTACATAAGAAAGTTCATGCCCAGACAAATTAAGATGTATTTTAAAGCTATAGTAAAGGAAACTGTGTGGTATTGGTGAAGGAACAGATGGATAGATCAATGGACGAAAAAAGGGAACCCCCAAACAGATTCAACTTTGGGACTGTGGTGAATGATAGAAATAATCCCAAACAATGTGGGGTGATGTAGGATGATTATCTACGAGGAAAAAAATAAAGCTGTATCTTTTTCTCGTATCACATGCAGGGATAAATTCTGAATGGTTTAAAAATGTAAAAGTGAAAACATGGCTGTAAATTTACTAGAAGAAAATACGAGCATACTTCTTTGAAAGAGTAAAGCATATCTTCTTGAACAAAACACACACACACACAAAACCTTCAAGAAAAACATGCATAATTATGATGATATCAAAAGTGTGTGACTAACGAGAGACTGGAAGAAACACTTGTGAATGTTTGCACAACACACATGTAAAATACATAAAGAAAAATCGTCTGAAATATATAAAGAAATTTGTCAAATACAAAAGCAAAAGAGGGAAAACACAAAATGAGTCTGGAGCATCTTGTGGTGTCTCAAAATAAGGAAGTGCTCAGAAAACAAATGATGATGGCATGTCAAAGGGACCATGGAACCAACATAAAGAGTTTCCAGTGGCCAAGGTAGAACAGCTTGAGCAATAAAATAAACATAATTTAATAATATGGTATAAATAATAAAATAACATATTACTGGAATATAACCCAAAGTGTAAAGTAAATACAAAGGAATCTGTGCTGATATAAGTGATTGAATAAATAAATAAACAGGAGAGAAGAGATAAATCTTCCTTGCAGAAGAATTGCAAACACTTTATGTAAATAGTCCCCCTCCCCCAAGAGGTGGAACTTACCACTCTCCCTTGCTCAGTCTCCAAGTGGTTTAGACCTTACTGCCTTGCTTCAAAAGAATAGAATATAGAAAGGAGGGGATGATATAACTTTATAGTGAAAGATCTGGCAAATACTCTCTAGGTCATACACATATGGTATGTAGTATAAAAGAAAAATGGTCAGCAAGGATTCATACTAAAGCAAAAATGGTGGTTACCTTGGTTAGCAGACAAGGTAGAAAATGTGACATGTGAATAACTGGAGAGAAGAGGGGGGTGGTACTTCGAAAATACTATGTTTTTATTCTTATATAATTTAAAAGCAATTTAAAATAAATTACCCAGGCACCTGGATGGCTGTGTTGGTTAAGCATCGGACTCTTGATTTGGGCTCAGGTCACGATCTCATGATTGTGAGATAGAGCCCCACATAGGGCCCTGTGCTGTTAGAGCTTGGGATTCTCTCTCTCTCTGGCCCTCCCCTGCTCACATGCTCTCAAAATAAATAAACAAACATAAAACAAAATAAATAACCATCTTGTGTTTGTCGAAGACGATCAATTCCTTGACCTTTACAGTCAGAAATTCAGTAGGTTTGGAGTGGGCCCAGAAATAAGAACTTTTCACAAGTGCTCTGGATTGTTCTAATGTGGTAGGTACATCAGACCTTGTACTCAAGAAACTGAAAGGTAGTAAGTAAGGTTTCAAGTTGTGTTCCATACGCTACTTACTTTTCTGAGGTGGACGGGGTTAGTTTCATATGTCCGTCCCTCAGCCAGTGTTTGGATTCGAAACGGCCCCGAGCTCTGATCCAGATTAGACAGAAGACAAAAGGCTAAGGCAAATGGGAGCTGACAGTATCATCTAAGTGCATATAAATATGGGATGAAGGTGATACTGGATATTTTTTTTTTAATTTTTTTTTTCAACGTTTTTTTATTTTATTTTTGGGACAGAGAGAGACAGAGCATGAACGGGCGAGGGGCAGAGAGAGAGGGAGACACAGAATCGGAAACAGGCTCCAGGCTCCGAGCCATCAGCCCAGAGCCCGACGCGGGGCTCGAACTCACGGACCGCGAGATCGTGACCTGGCTGAAGTCGGACGCTTAACCGACTGCGCCACCCAGGCGCCCCGGTGATACTGGATATTAAGTTACAAAAGTAAACAGACGCACCTACCGGTCACACTGGACAGGACTCTGCTTTTACATCATGGCAAAGAGCATGTGCTATCTTTAACCAGTTTCGTCTCCAGGAGTAAGACGAAAGAGCCACCCAGTATATTCCTTTTGACCACACCAGAGACAGTTTGCTCCTCCTCCCATGAGAAGCAGTAAGTGAGGGTCTGCAGAGATGCCAACAGTGTTATTCTAGAGGAGCTCTTTCTTTCCAGGGAAAGGAATAGCTTGGAATAGGGAAGGATGGAACCTCTAACCATATAGGATGATATGAGAAAACACTATGGCGTTACTCAAAGAAACCTCACCCTTAGAGGCAGCTCCATCATTCCAAGGCATCAGCTCCTGGAATTAGTGCTTCGGTTTTCAATTCTAGGTTCCCCAATATTTTACCAACATTGAATTCACACTTTTTTATATGCGGCAGATTAATAAAATAATGGTCCTCAGTCTTTTCACTTGTTCTTATATCCCTAATTTTGTATGGTCCCACCCACAATTTCTTTGGGCTTACCCACAAATATTTCAGCCAATGGGACTTCAAGTCTATTTTCATACTGGGTTTTGAAACCCCAGCCAGTGTCATCATATGAATAGGCCTGGCCCAGCTTATCCCATGAACAGAATCAGATAGCCAAGATACTTCATTGTCCCAGCTGACACATTGCAACACAACTATCACACTTGTGAGTGAGGTCATCTGACACCAGCCAGCCCCAGACAAACTGACAAATGACCACAGATACATGAGTGAACCCAGAAGAGATTAGGAGTCTGGCCTGAACCAGAAAAAGACCCGCCCACCAGAAAAAGACTACCCACAGTAGTACTGTGACTGGTAAAATGGCCAAGCCACTAAGCTTTGGGATGGGTCTGTAGCAAAAGTTATATGATACTCTACATGGCGTGAAATATATCCAAATAATATTGTATAATTTTTCTTATATATTTTGTATGAGAATTCTAAAACTTTCTAAGAATGCTTAAAATTTAAATACTACTTCAGGAACCTCGTGAAATGAAAGTAAAAACAATGTAAAACTCCATCATTTTTAATCTGTAGGCTTTGTATTGTCCTCCAGACATTCATGCCCAAACTCTATCTGAACATTCTCCAGTTGAATACAAATTTGACATGAGACCTCAGTGTCGCTGGGTTAATGGCTGTGCACTCAACTTGTATGGTAACTACATTTAAATATTAGCATATTCATTACATTAGGCATTTGTGTTTTCAGGACGATGTCATTGGACAATACTGAATAACATGCCAAGTCCCATTATGCTCCTAAGAAGAAACCGAGTATGTAATTCTTCCCTGAGTGACGGTTTCAGGAGTTCATTAGCAGCTTTGATCATTGCAAACATGTTTTTATCAAGTGCCAGTTTGAACTGTGTATTGGTGGGAACTGTTTGAATATTCAAACACAACAAATTTAATTTCTCACATGAGTTTACATTTGAAATAGGTAAACGTGATTTGTTTCCTCTATGGATTTGGAACCACTTTGCCTATCAGTAATAAGATGCTTTTTAATGTCCCAGAATTCCCCATGAAAGGGCCATCAAATTGAACAGTCATTGGAACGAATGGAGTAAGGAGTAAGTTCCGATACCATCTGCCAGGAAGAATCGCCTGCCGTCTTCCAATTCGTAGATGGTGACACAAACACATCCCCTCTTCTATCTTACTGCAAGGTCAGTGACTTTCCAAATACGGTGCTGGGGCACCAAGAATTCAACACCACCACTAGCTGTCCTATCATCTTCCCCTTCTTGCTTCTTCTTCCCAACGGGTCCAAGCTACTTGGGGAATCTTTGGCTGAGCGCCAGTAAGCTTGCCTTAATGCATACCCTTGGTTGCAATCAAAGGTATTTTAAGAAGATTTGGTATGTGCAAAAGCAACCAGAGAATAAGATTGAAGCATTTGAAATCTCTTACTTGGTTTTAAGTTGTAACCTATCCCATAAAAAAAAAAAAAAAAAAAAAAAAAAAAAAAGTCAAAAGCTAGAGGGAAATACCTATGCCAAAATGAGTTGTATGAAATAATACATTTTAGTGCATGCTGGGGAATCACCGACGGGAACCACAACAACAAACCCCTTAAACATCTGCACCTATTTAAAACCATTATTTTTGCGCCGGCATGAGCGTAATTCTCTCCGAAGTTATTCTTATTGCTCAAAATTAAGGGCAGTGGCATCCATTTTGTTTATTTGCGGCAGAGTCATTCTCATTAAAGGAATACATTCAATTCTTTTGCACTTACGTTCCTATGAGCAAAGCAAACTCAAACCAGAAGATGCTTATTATGCACAAATGTAAGCATACATGCTCACGCCAGGAAATGAAACCTGAATCTTTTGTAACCGTTGCAAAATGCTAATGATGAGTATTATGTCACCTGATGCGAAATACTGGCTTGAGGGGTGACAGAGGTTTAATAATGTGTTCATTGGGAAAGTAGTTCTGAATATTGATGATTTGCCTTCCCTCCTTCCCTTCTTGGAGAGGCAGATCATTCGGTTTGTTACTAGAAAAATTAGACGTCCTTAATCAAGTCTGTTTATTGTTGTTGAAATTGTTGCAAGACTTTTAAAATAGGACCACAGTGGTTACCTCTGCCATAGGCCTGGGGGGTGGGTGAGAGGCCACTGCGAAAGTACGTAAGAGAGTTTCTGCCGTGAAGAAACATTTTCTGTCTTCATTAGATTTCTAAATCTGTAAATTGTGTTTTTAAAAGAGAAAATAAATTAAGGGGGGCCGGGGTGGCTCATTCGGGTAAGCATCCAACTCTTAATGGTCAGCTCAGGTCATGATCCCAGGATTAGTGGGATCGAGTCCTGCATCGGGCTCTGCCCCTCCCCACCCAATAAGTGCACACTTGTTCTCTCTCTGTCTCTCTCTCTCTCTCAAAATAAAGAGGTATTAAAAAAATAAATACATGAAAGAAAATAATTACGGATGAGGGGCCAAATCAGGTAGGACCTAATTAGCGATAGCAAAGGATTTGAATTTCACTATATATGAGAAGCAACTTCATTAAAGATTTTCTAGCAATGGAGAAGCACGGACTCTGTCTATGATAGAGCCAATGTGCTGTAGCAGAACAAAGTTTGAAACAGAGAGATGACCCAGAGGACTATTACAATAGTCAAGGAAGGACCCAATCAATGTTGACTTGGTGGAGGGAGTCGCAGTGGAGGTGGTGAGTGGTGGTACTTCAGCCCTGCACCATGTGATGTGCTACTCAGATATACCTGCCCCCCTAGGGAAAGGATTTATACCCCAGTCGCAGGGCAGATTCGGTTCCAACACTCAGCTGTCAGCCATGTTTGGGAATTGTATCTTCTGAAGAAAGCCACTTGCTTCTTTTGTGGTGCCGCTGAAACACAACGATAGGTTGATGTGGGGATAGAAAGTCCTGCTCTCTGGACCCAACACAGGACAGCTCTGAAGGACCATTCCTGTCGTATAGCACCTTGCAAGGTTAGCTAAGGTCTTGTGACTGCCTGGCAACTTCTATCTCTGCGGATCTGCTTCTGTCCCATTCCCCATTCAGGCATCGACCCTAAATGCACTCCCTAATAAATGCTAATTTGTGTGTCAGAATCTGCTTCCTGAAGAACGCAATCTGTAATGCTTTGCAACAGAAGTTGATTTCTTTTTGCATCTGTCTAAAATTGAGAAGTGTATTTCAGGAAAATTTCATTCTCTCATCTAGTGATCTGTTGTGGGGCTAAATAGTCTAGAAGTATCAGGCAACGATGAGTCTCTTCTAGCCCCTGCTTCTTAACTGGCCATGGGATGCAGTCACTTAACTTTTCTGGCATACTCAGTTTCATCTTCTTTGAAATAAGGAGAAATTTAATAAAATGAGATATTCCTGAAGGAAAATTTTACAACTCCACGATAAAATTAATTAGAAATCAAAAGGAACTGAAAACCAGCTTATCTTTTTGTTAATGGTCTCAAGATCTTGTTTTCCCTTGATCTACTTCCTGGGTGTTAGCTGTTTCTTAGTGTTCATGAAGGTCACTAAAAGGTACACAGAAGACATGAAGGAAAATTAGACTAAACCTAGCCAGTTCTCCCAACTGTTTGCAAATCTGATAAGACTTCATTGGAGAGGATTCCCTTTATTATTACCAAACTCAATGTCTTGTGTTTTTGTTATACTTTGGGTTTGGGTATTCAGTCCCTACCCCAGTGATTCCAAGTGGCTCCAAGTCACTGCTTAACTTGATTAGTTCTCCTTGGTCCTTTTTCAAAAAAAAAAAAAAAAAAAAAAAAAATTTTTTTAAGTAGGCTCCACACCCAACATGGGGCTTGAAATCACAACCCTGAAATCGAGTCACATGCTCCACTGACTGAGCCATCCCAGCACCCTTAGCTCTCCTTGGGTTTGATCTTCCTTCAGGCTGTTTAAGATAATCCTGTTTCAGCCTCAAGACCTTTACACCTATTCCCTCTGCCTGAAATACTCTTAACGCAGCACAGTTAACCTCCACTCATCTGTTGGGTCTCAGGTACAAAGTTACATCTTCAAGGAATTCTTTCCTTACCACCCGTAATGCCTGGTGGTTTCTACTGCTTGGAACATTCCCATAGGCTTATCCCGTACTTGAAGAGATTTCTAGGAACTACATGTAACTCCACATGTGAGTGAGAGTGACATTAAACCCAACTCTGGTTTTAAAAATAAGCAAATTATGGGGCACCTGGGTGGCTCAGTCAGTTGAGCGTCTGACTTGTGGTTTTGACTGAGATCATGATCCCAGGGTTCAGGGATTGAACCCTGCTTTGGGCTCCACACCGAGCATAGTATCTGCTTAAGATTCTCTCTCCCTCCCTCTGTTTCTCTCCCCTACTCGCACATGCTCTCTCTAAAGTAAAAAAATAATAATAATTGTGAAAATAAAAATAAGTAAATTATTTGAAAAAACACTTTTAGTTGCTATTAGCAACATAATGCCTATGATATACTACAAAATAAATTAAAGTATACCAATTGGTCACTCTACAGAGCCAAACTTCCTATCTTTACTTTAGAAAACACCATACAGTGTCAGCAAGGCCAGAGAGTGAATCACATGCATCCTAATTCTGTTAGTTTAACTATCCTTTGAAGACTTCTTCACAGTGGGGAGCGGGGGAAAAGGAAGTAATGATCACATGTGCAGCCACCCTTGATGTGCTAGCAAAGAAAGAAATATTTGCATGCATTTCTTCAACATTCTCGGTGGTAGATTTAAGATGTCTGGGTGCAAATTCCTTGACACTCCTCTTGTAGACAAGTGGGATCTGTCCTCTCCACTTGAATCTGGCAGGCTTGTGAGTGCCTTGATCAACAGAGTAGGATAGAAGGGATACTGTGCTGGTTTCCGGTCCCATGCCTTACGAAACAGGCAGTTTCTTCTTTCTGTTTCCTGAAATACTCTCTGGAAGCCCTGAGTGCTACAAGGAAGTTCAAATATCCTGTTGCCACACTGGAGGGGCTATGGTTAGATGCTCCAATTGACACTCAAGTCCAACCTTCCAGTTCCTTCCTCTAAAGAACCCGATTTGAGACTAACGCCATGTTGGACTCATTAGAGCAGCCCATCGTCCAGCTGAATACCACCAAGGAACTACCACTGATCACAGGTGGACCAAGAAGAATCATCTACCTGAGCCCAACCCAAATTCCTGACCCGTACAATCATGAAATATAACTAAATGGTTCTGGTTTTAAGTCACTAAGGTGTTGGCGGTTTATTATACAGCAATTGGTAACCAGAGCATCCTTACTCCATACTTCTTCAGTATTTTGTTTTCCCCTTTTCTCATGGTGTGGATGTATCTTGTTGCAAGCCCCATACCACTAAAGAGAGCAAGTGTCTTTGCTTTGTTCTCAAAGTGCTCTTCCATTCAAAGAGTCAAAGAGAAGCCTACTTGACAATAAGCCCGTCATGTGTTGGTAAGAATAGAGTATTAAAAGGCAAACAACTTGCTTCTAAAGGAAGATGCGACTCAGAGGAGGAAGTACCGTGTGTTAGGGGAGCGTTTTATGGAAGTTAATTGTTTCCACCTCGCTCTTTTGCTCTTGCTAATACTGAACTAAATTTAACCTTCTTAAAGATGCATGGTGTTCATTACAGACAATGATGGCGAGTTTGGGCGCCACATATTTGCAATAGAGGACATGCAGGGTGGGGCGGAATGTTTAGCTGGTCCCGCTCTGATTCACACACCCTTTGTCCCCCTCCGTCTGTCACTCCTTGGCGCTCACCCTCTGCTATCCTCATCAAAGGCTTCTCACAGTGTGCCTCAAAATCTACCTGCATCTAGATCACCTGGAAAGCTCGCCCCAAATGCTCATTCCCTGGCTCCATAAGCCTCATCAATTAGAATTCTGGAGAGAAAGGCTCAGGCATCTACCACTAAAACAAGCTCCCAGGTCACACTCTGCCTGAATTACCATCTTTACATTTTGCCATCCTGTGCTTTTAGCTCCTCCCCATTTCCATGCAATCCCTTCAATATTGTTGAACAGTGTTAATGTGCTGTGGTTTCTATTGTACGTCTCCTCCCCCTCCTCGTGTCCTGGCTTCTCTGTTCTGTCATCGTAGGTTTCCTTTACTTATTGTTTGACTGACGAATCAAAGAGCTCTAAATACAATGCTTAAGCCTACAGGTTTCTTTTTTGTTTATTTGTTTTCGTTCCTGTTAGGTATTTGGAGTGCTTTTTTCTCAAAGGCATTATTACTGGCCTCCGCTTCTGCTCTTCAGGTAACTGATTATAGAAACATTTTTATTATATGTACTTAGATTACCACATTATTCTTGACTTCCGTTTTGCCTCAATTAGCTGGAAGAAGAGCTGCCTGACACTGTCTTGCCCTTCCTCTGAATATTTTGATATTTATATTATCCATCTTTCAGAACACACCTGTGTCCTTTGCACACAATCTGGTAAATATTATAATATTTAAGCGTCATGAGGGCATTGATGCATAACTGAACCCTGGACTGGCCAATCAAGACCCACAAGGAATGTGTTTCAGGAAACCAAGACGATGTGTCCTGGGCCACCTGAAAAAATATGCAGAGGCTCAGGTTACATCTGGAATTCATTCGGTGTTTGCTCCGTCCGTTCCTGATCAGTTTTCTCACCACCCTCCCCGTGAAAATTAGGGGATGTGGGTGAGTTCATTGGCATGCCCTGGTTCAATTTAGCAAGGAGCACATATTGATCACTGCCATAGTTCAAAGCAGGGCCTTGAGTGGTGAGGTGGGAGTGGGGTCTTTCAAAGCAGTAGGGAAAGAAGGGAGGAGCCCACTGGGGCCGCTGGGACCCTTGAACCCCCAGGTAATGCAGAGAATGCAGTGATTTATGAAGTATACAGCACTAAGCTACAGTATAATTGTGTGGTACAATTTAGGGCATACTGTATTTCTCCAAACACAGTGATTTCATTTCGACCTTAACAGTTACTCTGCAGTCTATAAAATATTTACTTTGCCTTTCTAAACATATACATTATTTACTGTATGGCCTATAAAATATTTATGCGATTTTCTCCAAAGATACTATATATGGTACATGATTTTTATTCACGTTGTGCCCCTCCCTCGAAACAGGCGTGCAGTAAACTAGGACATTTTTGGAAATCCAGAAAAAAGTGGCAGTAGAGAAGGAGACACCACGGAACATAGAGAAGAGATGGCATCTTCGGTTTGTTGGTTTGTTTGTTTTTTTGTTTCGTTTTGTTTTTCAGAGAGAGAGGGAGAGATCTTGTGTGAGCATGAGCGGTTGAGAGGGGCAGAGGGAGGGAAAGAGCGAGGAAGAGGGTGAGCAAGAGAGAGAATCTTAAGCAGGCTCCACTCTCAAGGCAGAGCCTGACCCGGGGCTCGATCCCACAACCCTGGATCATGACCTGAGCTGAAATCAAGAGTCAGATGTCTGCTCACCTGACTGAGCCACCCAGGTGCCCCAGCATCTTTGGTTTCTATGGTCTTGCTGTAGGCCTGTGTTGGCTGAGAAACCAAGAGACCAAGGGGAGCAAAGGGCCACCAAGTATTAGGTGCTTTGGTTTAATTAACATAAAGAGCCGAAACAGGAACAATACACATCCAACCAAATTTTGAAGAAAGACATGTACACACACACACACACACACACACACCAAGACATAACAAAACATGAATAATTCATCCAGTTTGATTACCTAGAGTTCAAACTCTCCAACTTGACCCAATGACTGCTACACTCTTACCTCACTTATTCAGGTACAGAGATATTTTCCCTGAGGGGAAGCTGAAAATGTGAATAAGAGAATTGGGGCATTCGTTGAGAAAATTTAGGATGATAAATATTATCACCATTTGCAAATCTTTAATAAAATTTACTTAACACTCCAAGTAAACAGAATTTGCGATGGAATCATCCCGAAGATGACATTTCTCAAATAGTGGTCAAACTCTTTGCAGCGTTTGGACTAAATACTTTGACCAGAGGCTACGTCTATGGGTTGCTAAATGTCTGGCTACAGAGTAAAAGTAATGTAGTCAACCATGAGAATGTTTTGTCTTCAAGACAGTAATTTGGTTTGAAGTTACCCAGTTAAGATCCAGACTTGGTTCACATTCGTTGGAATGCACCGTACCATCAGTCCTCCATATTATAGAGAAAATGGACTTTGTTTGCAGAAAAGCAGGATGGAGGGGGATGGTGGAGAGCTCATTAAAAACCATTTAACACTAAGCTAAATGTCAGCATACTTTGAAAGAGGCCTATTAGTTAGTGTACACAAGAAGTTATCAGTACTTGTGATAAGCCAAAGAAACCAAACAGAGAAAACCATCAGATGGTACTTGGAAGACAGCTGAGCTTTAAGAAATGTTTTAGATAAATTAAATTAGGATTGACAGGAAAAAACAACAACAACAACAACATAATTTTTACAGGGAAATATTTTTACTGGTGTCCTTACCTGGAGCCCCAAACCCTGAGTTTTGACTGACCCTAAATGATTAACATGTCTACAGTAAATCGGTGACCTCACAGGGGACCGAGGGGACATAATTACATTACAATCAGAAGTGCTTTTTTTTCCCCTCTCTGTCTTTTCCTGGATATAATGGATATAATAGACAAGATCCTCACTGATACACAAAGAGTGTTATTGCTTCCAAAGAGTGTAATTCAAAACCTCCCTTCCTCAGAGAGGTCTGCTGGCATTACAGTGGAAAAGCAGTTCTGGTATATTGTTCTGATAATCTAGCTAGATCTAAGAATAACATTTAGAACCTTTAGAGTAATATTATTTCTCTCAAACGGACCTGTAGAAAATACAGGGCTGTAATCTCTGGCAAGAACATTCTATGGTGACAATTGAGAGGAGAAACATATGATGTGACAGTCAACTGGGGAGGGACACGGATAAGGAAAATAACGAGCCTACCCCCAAAACAGGCCAAAGTGGATTATTATCGCTCCACAGCAAAGAAATATCTGTAGGAAGTCCCAACATTTTAATGAAAAGTAGCAATTGAAATTAGTTATAAGCCATATCATTTTAGCACAATACATTTTAGATGCAAAAAATCCAAAATGGAATAATTACTAGCTACCACTAATGGGGACAAAAATCTGTGACACATATGCACGTGTCAAACTTGAATCAATTTAGATATGTGTGGGGCCTCCATGATTAACTAATTGAAAACCATACCTTTGGATAATTGAATGATTTGACCTCATATAAAATTTTTGGATAAAAGCCAATTAGGGTGCTGGAGTGGCTCAGTCGGTTAGACGTCCGACTTCAGCTCAGGTCATGATCTCATGGTTCATGAGCTGGAGCCCCGCATCAGGCTCTGTGCTGATAGCTCAGAGCCTGGAGCCTGCTTTGGATTCTGTGTCTCCCTCTCTCTACCTCTCCCCCGCTCACACTCTGTCTCTGTCTCTGTCTCTCTCTAAAAAATAAATAAAAAAACTGTGTTTACAAAAAAAAAAGCCAATTAAGTGGCAGAGAATATCTTTAAAGCTGATTATTTGGGTTTTAGTATACTTAATTTTAAGTTATTCTTTCTGCTAATAATTAGATAGCAGAACCTATTTTGTCTAGTAAGGCTACACGTAGTGCAGAGCAACAAAAACATGTCCTTGGCATAGGGAGGAATTCTAGTCAGTTTGCTTCTCAGTAGCAGGAAGCTATATTCACTTAGTTCATCCAAAAGTCAAACCAAATTATTGGGGCAAGAGTTAAAGAAAGAGAACTGGGGCGCCTGGGTGGCGCAGTCGGCTAAGCGTCCGACTTCAGCCAGGTCACGATCTCGCGGTCCGTGAGTTCGAGCCCCGCGTCGGGCTCTGGGCTGATGGCTCAGAGCCTGGAGCCTGTTTCCGATTCTGTGTCTCCCTCTCTCTCTGCCCCTCCCCCGTTCATGCTCTGTCTCTCTCTGTCCCAAAAATAAATAAACGTTGAAAAAAAAAAATTAAAAAAAAAAAAAAAAAGAAAGAGAACTGAACAAAGTGATATCCCTTTTGTTTGTTTCAGTGTTAGCTGCTTTTCCATTAAATTCTAGTAGCATAATAATTGCTAAACATTTCATGTATTCCTACTTTTTGCCAAACACTATTCTATATTATTGACAGGTATATATTTATTCACCCTTCATAATAATCTTGTGATGCAGGTATTATTTTGATCCCCATTTCACAGACAGGGAAACCGAGGCTTAAAGTTGATAACCTGCCCAATGTCAAGTCAAATAAATGGTAGGGTCAAGGTTTGAATATAGGCACATTATCTTGCATCTTGCTTTAACCCTACTGTCCTGATAAAGTCGTCCTCAGACAGCCCAATTTCAAAACCTTTGTTTACCGAACTTAAATATCTATTTGGAAAATACTTATTAATTTTTATATTTTAGTAGATATAAAGGGAAACAGTTATTACATGATATGGATATTGAAACATTTAGAAGAAAATGCAGAATCGAAAAAACAAGTGTGTCTATGGCCAGGGTGTAGGATGTTTGACGCCAGAAGTAAGACAGACATAGAAAAATGTATAAAGAAAGAAACTGCCTCCTTCTAGTCAGCTAGAATTATACACCAAGCATATTATCCTCAGAGAAGACCTCAAAGAAAAAGAAGAAGGACAACAGTTAAGGGGAAAGGTGAATTATTCCCTGTTTGTTCTAAATCTTGATGACTGGCTTGGTGACCTCTCTCCCCAGGCCAGGAGCCCAGTGAAACTTCGACAGTGACATTGCTTTGATATCTGTAGATCAACCCTTGGCCTCTTGGCATTGCATACTGGATATCTGTTAGAAGAATTCTTTGTAAGTGGCTATTAAAGATACGTATTATAAAGCAGGCAAGACAACATCTCTGGACCAAGTTTGCCCTGGTTTAAAATAAAGATTGTTTGTGTCCTGTTGGAAATGTTATTAGATTTATTGTAAGGACAGCTGAGTTTAAATTTTGGCCTTTCCACTGATTATATATTTCATTTTCTGAAAGATCCCCAAACATTTCTCTAGGGTTTTTTCTGGAGTATTTAAAAAAATTATAATGAATGACTAAGTTTTCATTATTCCACAGTTTAGTGTTAGAGTGCCAAATCAGTGAAAGTATCATTTGCCTCCGTTTATTAAATGCTGAAAAATTAGATCATAACCTTTTTTCTCTCACTCAAGAACGCTATCATACAATGAGTGCACAGTTCAAGTTCACACACATCTATTAGCACATTATCTGCCTGAAGTACACTAAATGTTTGTAGGGCATCAGAAAAAAGAAAAAAAAAAACAATACCATACAACAAAGCTATCATTCATTAAATATGTCATATCATTTTAAAATCTAATACTTGAAAGTATAGTATTTTGGGGCAATATGCATGGATAATGAAGGTCAGCAAAAACCCAAAATGACTTCATTCAAAAGGCAGTGGATTTCAGCTTTGTTGCTGCAATAATTTGAAGGCCAGATCACCTCTTATTGGCATCTTTTTTTTAAATTTTTTTTAACGCTTATTTATTTTTGAGACAGAGAGAGACAGAGAATGAACGGGGGAGGGTCAGAGAGAGAGGGAGACACAGAATCTGAAACAGGCTCCAGGCTCTGAGCTGTCAGCACAGAGCCCGACGCGGGGCTCGAACTCACAGACCGCGAGATCATGACCTGAGCCGAAGTCGGCCGCTTAACCGACTGAGCCACCCAGGCATCTTATTGGCATCTTAAATTAAACCCAGTTTGACTTTAAGAAACAGAAAACTTTTGGTTCTGTACCCCATACAAAAAGTGCCTATGATAAGGCAAGCTTCCAAATATAGGGATTAAAGCATAACTAGTTGTCTTGTGAACTGGGGCTAGGCGAATGTAAGAAACGGGATCTGTTCTGGGTCTCCGAAGGGTCACAAATGTCATTACTCCATCTTTCAGGGTCTGTGTGCTTTATTTCAGCTCTAATTATCTTGATACTACTGGTTTCATCTTTCACTGGCCTGGCGGCCGTTGCTTAGACACGGTCCAATACCATGGCCCCCGGTTTGTTTCCCATTTGCCAACTTTTACCCCAAATCTCAACTGGGGAAACAGGTCTACTTCCAATGGGGCATGCGCATCTGAACCTGCAGTTCTGGAGAGGAGGAGGTGAGCAGCTCAGCCGTCACATTTTAATATAAACTTTATATTTGGAAAGGTTAAAACGTAGCCATTGTTTCATTATTCAAATCACAGAAACTAAATAAAACTCCACCAAACTTTACTGGGAAACGAAAAGAATAGAATTAAAATGTAGGGACATACTTCACTGAAGTCTCTGTTTCTGTGCCTTTTAGTTCTGATTCAAGAGACAGTGAGAGTCATCCTGACTGATTTTTGCCAGCCAGTGAACCAATGGGTGTTGGGGCAGTGTTTTCCACTGACTGCTGTTTTCCATGTTCTCCAAAGAAGAATCATGTGATACAAACTTGAACTATCCCTTCAACGGGTGATAGAGGTGTGTAGTTCCCAGAGAACATTATAGGTGACTAGTTTCCCTCCCAAAACTGTTAACTAAGCAGGTGCAGTGATCAAATTTCATAAAAAGATACATTTTGAATTTAAATTTGAAGAAAGGGGTATAGCTTTAAATCAAGAATTGAGAAGATCGCATTCTGGGTAGGAGATATTTCAAAAACAAAAGCATCCCAAATGGACTTTATGCAGTGGGGACTTTATGCATTTTGAGGATAATGGGTATGCTAATGGTTTACAGCCCATTAGCTCTTGAGGTAGAGCCTGAAGCAGTTTTGGAACCAAAATCACAGATGAAATGGCTCCCAGGACCACTCTCTCTGCTGCCAAGGAACATTTCTGTTGGGAAAAAATTCTTCCCTGAAAGCTATCAAGTTTACAGTATATACTTACCATTAGGAAGGTATGGTTGGAGCCTGTTGGAAAGGAGGAAGCTACCGGCTTACTCATTCTCTCAGCAGATTTTCTTCCAAACATGTTTTTCCAACTTGAAATGGAACAGATATACACTTATCTCTAATGTCTTTAAAATTTCCAAAAAAGAAAAAAAAACAATGTGCTGAGATAAACCTTTCCTTCCTTCCTTATTTCAAGGAAGTAACTTTTCCTTGGAAGCAAGAAGGCCAAATGGAGCAAAAAAGAAGAGGGGTGTGTGTGTGTGTGTGCGTTTGCGTGTGACTGCCTTAGGGGAGGACAGAGCACAGAAGAAAGAAGGAGGTTAGAGAGGGCAATAAAGGCCAGCTTATCTTTATAATTTTACCTCCTGGGGTCATTCCATGTGACCTCTTCCTAACATATCTTAAAAGATATGGGGGAAGGAAAGATGGTGTGAGGGGTTCCAAGATTCTAGGGAGATACAGAGGAAATTATTAACTTTATTTGGTGAAGCAAAATGCTTCAGAAAACCATCGAGTTCCCAAGTGGAAGGCTGACATCCTTGTGTGATACTTACATGCTATGTTAGAATGAGTGACACAGAGGGATTATGTGCAGCACTTTTATGGCTCTCATTCATTTCTCCTGTTACATAGAGAAATGGAGGGTCTTTATCTCATGTAAATTTGTGACGAGGTCCTCCGCGCAGGCCTGCTGAGACAGCTCCCAATGTGCCCATTCTGACTTCTCTCTGCCCTGTCTTCCAGGCCATCATCGTCAGTTTATTTTGCCTTCAGGCTGAACAGGGCCTCTCCCTTCCTGTCCGTGCTTTGTCACTGCTCAGTCAACAAGTTATCAGCTCTCCTCTCTGCAGATCTCCTCCTTTGGCCTTGCTTTCAAATGCATACATATCCAGGGTTGTCCAGGGGCGTCCCATCTGCCTTGTGGAATCATCTATTGCTTATTCTGCAGGCTCGAGGAAGACTTTTTCACATTCCTTTTGGTTGTGGGCAACCTGGCTTTCAGAGGCCTCTGAGAGGGAGGAGAGCGGTTTCCCAGGGCTCACACAGGCCAGAAGTTATTGGCTTAGTGAAAGCTGTTACTTTGTTTTAAGAACCGGCATGAGTCTGTTATTGTTGGGTACCCCAGAGGCTAATCACTCAGAGGGAGTTTGATCCTGTCCTGTCTGAGAGAGAACACTGCAGAGCCTTTGTCTCCCCGCTGCCTTCCTACCACACAGCCTTGTACCTCCTGCCTGGGACTTCCCAGCATTCCCTGGCCCACCCTCCCTGGGGCCGAGCAAAACCTCACACCGGGAACTCACAGAGGTGGAAGGGGGAGGGGGCTTGAAATTTTAAAGTAAATTCATCAGGTTGTCTCAAAGTACAATAGTGTTATGGGTGTCCCTCAGTTTGTTTTCTGTCGCTCTATATTCATGCGAGTCTTGCTGTGCAGGATTTTAAAGACATTTTTTTCATTCCTCTATTGTGAAATGCAGTGTGCACTTAGAAAAAGTACATAAAGCATATTGGTTCAGGTTAATGAAATAGTGAAAAGCAAACAGCTACATACCTACCACTTTACTATTTAAAATGCTACTATTTTCAGGCCAAAAACACAGTCCCTTTAAAACAGTCCCTTTTGACTTAGGGAAAGCAATTAGGGATACATAAGTAAAAATATTAACTTGGTTTTAATATCTCGATGGTGCCATTGTTATTTTATGTTCCTACATTCTGCTGAGCGATCAACTCAATGACTTGCCTGAGAATCAACCACTCCATGATTACCCAGGACAGAATTTTTCTTCTAGGTTACCTTCCCTTATTAAACGGCTCTATTTCAGGACTTTGTCCTTCTTCTGCAAGACTTAACCTAGGAAAAGCAAACTGATCTGCATAGTAGGATAGGAAAAACACGATTCTTGATATTTTTAAAGTAAACCAACTGCACATGTCCCAGCGAGTCTACTGGATATTCCGTGTGAATTACTTTTGGAGCGTTCAAAGTTACCCGTTACCATGAATACCTCTACAGACTGACTAAAGTGAAATCTTCTCACATTAATAGATATTTAATGTGTGCCCACTATGTGCTAGGCATTGCTCTAGATAACTGAGCTGTGTGAGCAAAGAAACAAAGGTCCTTGCTCTTAGGGAGTTTATGTGATAGCAGTCAAGAAATGGGCTACGGGTGCCTGGGGTGGCTCAGTCCGTTGAGCACCTGACTCATGATTTTGGCTCAGGTCATGATCTCATGGTTCATGGGATCGAGCCCCAAGAGAGGTTCTGCGATATCAGCGTGGAGTCTGCATGGGATTTTCTTTCTCTGCCCCTCCTGTACACGCGCGTTCTTTCTCTCTCTCTCAAAATAAATAAATAAACGTTTAAAAAAAACGTAGGAGGCTATAACAATAAACATAATATATACATAACTTACACAGTATGATAGAAAGTGAGGAGTGTTGTTGAAAAAAAGAAAACACAGAGTGGGGTTATAGAATCGGGAGTGCAGGGTGGGGGGTGGGGGCAGAGTCCTGTATTCAATAGGCTTGTCAGGGTAAGTCTTTTTGAAAAGGTATGATCAAATTCTGGAAGAAGGTGGGGGAGTTAGTCATAGAGGTATCTCAGGGAGGAACATTCCAGAGAGGTAGAGGGAGTAGCTTAATCAGGGCCGTCAGATGATGACATTACAAGGGTGTCGGAGGAAAGGCAAGAAGGCCAGAGCACAATTGCTGGAGTGGAGTGAGGAGTGGCGTAGCTGGAGGTGAGTTCAGAGATCTGGGATCCATTTCACATCGGGCCTTGTGGGTCACTTTAGGAAAATGGTGAGCCCTGCCAGGATTTCCAGTACAGAAAGGCATGATCTGGTTAACTTGTTAAATAGGTGTGCCAGTAATGAAGCTACTGCCTCCCAGTTCCAAACTCAGCCCTCTCACCTTGGCCTCGTGATGCTGGGGTTGAGACTCTGCAAACCAACTATCTGCTTGGCCTAGTTGCTCTGTTAGATTCTGCCCATAGGCTGCTAGAGTGGAGGGGGAAGAAGGGACTTCCTGCTTCCGGTTTGCTTCCTGTTCCCATAGCAGCATAGTCCCTCCCTTGGTAGCCACCTGCGGCTTCCAGTACCCACAGGACTAGCCCAACTCAATCTCAGGAACACAAGCACCTGCTGGTCACCACCCATCCTTAAAGGTCTGAGTTACTATGTGGTAACATTTTCAACCTCCTTCCTCTATTCCCCAGTCATGGCAGCTGCATCCTGCTCTTTCTACCTCCATCATACCTCTTTTTTGCCTTTTCAATGACCCAGTTAACAACTTTATATCCAGTTAGCAAATACTTATATTAAATTCTCCCTGTTAACAGAACGGGTGTGATCCCAGTCCCCCCCCCCCCCCACCCCGGGCAAGGAGGGGAATGGATTTGCCATCAACCAAGATGAAGGGAGCTGTGAATGGAGCAGATTTGAAGGGAAATTTCAAAAATCCAGCACTGGTGGGGCGCCTGGTGGCTTAGTTGGTTACGCGTCGGACTGTTCATTTCGGCTCGGGTTAGGATCTCACGGTTTGTGAGATTGAGCCCCCATCGGGCTCGATACTGACAGCACTGAGTCTGCTTGGGATTCCCTTTCTCTCTCTCCCTCCTCTCTCTGCCCCTCCCCTGCTCTCTCTCTCTCTCTCTCAAAATAAATACACTTAAAAAAAAATCCAGCTTTGGACACGTTGCTTAGATATAAATAGAGATGTCAAGTAGGCAGTTGGATATCACCACAGAGCTAATTTTCATTCCTTTCCATATAGCCTTTGGTCATGATCACACCTTTTGTTACACTAGGAATGTTCACTGAATGATTTACGTTCTTCATGTTAAATTAATTTTAAGGATTTAAATCATTTGGCTAAGAACACAGATGTCAGCATTAGACAGAACTTGGTTTGAATCCTGGCTCTTTGGTTGATCTGTGATATTGAATAAGATATTTGACCTCTTGAAGCCTTAATTTCATGAACTGTAAACACAGGGGTGATAATGCCAAAGTTTAACAGTAATTGAAAAGTACAAATTAAATGATATGCAGTGGGGAGCACACAGTCCTCTTTGAGAGTGAAATGTCCCCCTCAGTTTCCTTATCTGTAACATGGGGATAATATCTATTTTATAGGCTTTTGGGGGGGGGGCGGTTTACATCCGAACAACTCATGTAAATCACGTTACACAGAGTCTTCTCAGCAGGCACCCAATAAATTTGATTTTCATTCTTGGCATACTATTTCATCTAATCCTCATAACCTCTCTCTCTCATTTACAAATTTAACAGCATTTTTCAAAACATGTTCCATAAAGCATTAATTCCAGAGGAAGTTAATAGGGGTAAGCACAATAAAAGAAAGCCACAAACGTTTGTTTAAGGAAGAGTAGCTAGGGTGTTTGGCTGTGCAGATTATGATCAACATGAAACTGTATTTTTATCCCTGACCTACCCCTTACACTGAATTTCATGAGGGTACTCCTTTTCGGGCTGCGGACTGACTACTTTGACAGGCCAATAACTTGTTTGCTCATTCTTAGTAACAGGCGGTATCCCTCATTTTAAGTTGTAAGCGTCACATATTGTAAGTTTCAGGTCCCATATTATGACGTCTGGTCCCAGGCAGTCGGCAACAAAGCACACATCCTGACTGGTCTGTAGTTAGGTATCTCCGCCTTCTAGAGTCCTTTGCCCTTCTTACTCACTACCCCCACCGCCCCACCCCTTTGGCCAGAGGAAGCTCTTCTGGGATCAACCGAAGGGTCCCAAAGAATGACAGCATATTTTCCAATGGACTGTTTTTCCTTCCAAAGTTAAGTCAGAGGAACACATTTGTTAAGTATCTCTGATTAAATCCAATGAATCACTTCCTCGTTATCAGGCCCTAGACACTTGGGACCCAGATATGGTCATTCCCTGCTACCAGGAAGCACCAACTTAGGTTTCAGGGAAGAGAGAAATTGCTTCTAGGTGGTGGTGTTTGTGAGAGAGTACAGCATTCGGATTAAGGTCACACACTCTGTACCCAAGTCCTAGCCCTACTTCTTGCTAGTGGGGAGTGTGAACAAGTGCCCCAGCCTCTCTGAGCCTGACTTGCATCTCTGAAATGGGGAGACAAACAGAACTGTGTGGGGATCAAAGGAGTTGACACATGTAAAAGGCTCAGGCTAGAGGCTGATACAGTTCAGACGCTTGGTGGTAGCTGTTAATATTAGCAAAGTGACCATTTGGGTAGAAGAAACAAAGGAACCTCATAGTTAACTGCTGAGCTGGGTGTTACTGCTAAAGTGTGAAGCGGGGGTTGAGAAAGTGACGGCGTAAGTCACAGAAGTCAAGACAGATACTGCAGAAGAGGGAAGAACGGACCTGGGCCTTAACGGAGAAATTTATGCTACTTCTGCGTTCTTTGTTTTGCTTTTGTTTATTTATTTATTTATTTTGAACGAGGACCAAGAGAGCCACGGGTAACAACCCTGTCGAGAAAGAGGCAGCCATTTCTGTTTCTACTTTTCTGGAGGTCCATGTAACTACCTTCTGAGGGGAAAACTGGCTTTAGTCTGTTGCTGAGTGGGTGGGATGCTATCTTGTCATGGCTGCTCTTTAACTATAGATCTTTTGTTCATTATCCTACCTTAATTTTTTTTTTTTTATTGTTTCACAAAGAACATAGGCATGGTTCTCCTTTCTACATTTGGTATTTATATCACTAGCTTTATTATATAAGGTAGCTTTTGAAATAATTTCAGTTTGAATCAAGTTCTTATTTTCTTTGAGCTGCCAGTTTCCAAAACCATAACGGCAATACCAATTGACATATAATTTTAGAGGCTGCCATAAAGTGCAAAAGAAAGGATCAGATATTGAGTATTCACTACCCAAAAAAGATTACTGTAATTCTTTCTTTCTTTTTTTTTTTTTTTTAAAAGACATGACTAGGAACTTGGAGGAGACACTTATCAGTGCAAATGATCAATGAAATAAACAAAAATCATTCACGGAAAAGGATCATTGCTTATCACTCATACTTTCAGAAGTGAAGAGAAGCATTCCAGTTTTGTGGATTTACTTCTCCTGTAATTCACTGTGCTTTTAAAATGAGAAGCTTGGCAGCACAGAAATTTAGACTCACATTTCTATCTATAAATCACCAGTTTGTCCTCTATGTTGACAGTTTCTGTACCAAATTGAAGGATTTCAAAGTGTTCCAGCAACAAAATGTAAGAAATTGCAGGACACATAAATTTCCAGTGTTTTCTACCTACGTCAGCAACATCGTTTTAGCAAAATACAGACAAGGGTACTGAAGCGCCAAGATGGAAAACTAAACTAAAATAAGGTAAATACCAACACAGAATTCAAATAAGGGGTGTTCGTGGATAATCCAACTAATTATTTGGAGACGCCATTCTGGCTTAAGGAGCTGCCTGCTAGTTAGCTAAATGAAGGCTAGTTAAGCTGGAAACGTAAAAGAAAAGGTGCAGAGTTTAAAATCAAGGATCAGATTCTTAAAAGTCCTATTTTGAGCAAACGTCGTTATCTTCCATCAGTCAACTAGTAAGCTGTCACAATGACACGGGCCAAACACTTTGTGAATCATGAGGGAGAAAGACAAGTTGAATAAACCTTGGGCCTGCCCTCAAGGAGCTTATAACTTGGTAGTTTTGTGATTAGAAACATGAAAACAACTTTTTTAAAGTGTAAGATGCAAATGGAGGTGTACTTATGCAATCAGGAAACTATGGGACCACCAGCCTAACCGTCTCCGGGATCTAAGAAGAAATGTTCTCACCACCATTTTCCTCACAAATTTAACAGGAGTATCTGTGTTGCCTTTGGTGACCCTTAAATGGAGCAAGCCAACTTTTTCATGAATAGCCTATTCACACACAAGGATCTGGACCTTTATATTGACTTTTACCATTTCTAATTATTTTTTACAAGTGATACAAAAGGGGGAGGGTGGTGAGAAAGGAAAAGAATTTTTAAAATCAACTCCTGAAAAATGACATAGTTTCACTTTTCTCTTTCATTTAATTTAAGTGCCTTGGCCATCGCCTTTATATTGTACTTATTTGTAACGATCAGTTAAATTGATGGATAGCAGAAATAGTAAATTTAATAGATTGCGCTTAATATTTTGCTCTTGAGCTAATGTTCTTCCAAATTAGTTAGGTTGAAATGATTATGTCTTCCTTTACAACTGCCTCAAATTCTAAAAAATCCTTGTACCTAGATTAAGGACATTGAAAGGAAATGTAGCAGGAGGAACGGCTGAGTGTTATAGAGAGTAATATCGTAATGCATTGTTATTGCTTTATTGATTGGAGTGGATCTTTTCTCTTGTTCATTTTCATAGGCGCTCCCATCGTGACAGCAATTGTGAAAACTGCAATATCTCTCTTATTCACAGACCTCTGTTTAGCGGAAATCTTAAATCTTGCTATAAAGCGTTTTAGACCAAATATGAATTATTTTTTGGAGAGCTGACAATAATTCCTTTGCCTCCTAGGTATTCTTCGTAGCGTACCAAATTTAAATGCTTTGGAAAAATAAGATAAAAAGAGAGAGAGGCAATCCATAAAAGACTCTTAAACACAGAGAACAAACTGAGGGTTGCTGGAGCGGAGGTGGGGGGGGGATGGGCTAAATGGGTAACGGGTTTCAAGGAGGGCACTTGTTGGGATGAGCACTGGGTGTTATATGTGAGTGATGAATCACTAAATTCTATTCCTCAAACCATTATTACACTATATGTTAACTAACTTGGATTTAAATTTAAAAAATAAAAATAAATAAATGCTTCGGTTGAAAAACGTATATATTTTAGATATATATGTTATATTTAAAATATATCAAATGTATGTTCTGTGGTTCATATGACTAGAGAGTCCTGCTGAGGATAATTGAACAGACTTGTTATTTAAAAGATCACAATAATGAAAATGGACATTAAAAACCATGGAGTGGGCTTCAAGAGGGCATCTGCTACAGAGAGCATTTCTAGGCTTTATATTCACATTAAAACAGACGAGCCACAGAAGGAAGGTGGGAACTCTGGTTTGCGGGCAAAATCAACAATAGCATTTTCACAATCACTGTTCTCCCTTTGAATCCATGCTTTTCTTCAGACTTTCTGAAAACCACCAGGGCTTTCTTTATTCATCTCCTGGCTCTGTTTGTGGTTTGCAGAGGTGTCATTGTTCTTAGCCACATCCTGTTTTCCCTTAGATGGCCTTTTAGGTTCAGTGGGAGTAACTAGAAGGTCAGCTTTGTTGTCTTTTATGATGGACAAAAACACTATAGTTCAGGAAAACCAGACGCCAACCTTGAACGGCTTCTTTGGGTTTGCAGTTTTGCAACTGAACTTTATTTCCCACTGACAGTAATTACTGCAAAAATGCACGGGTGCTGGGTTGGGGGATGGCATTTCTCGTATTTAGAAGGAGGTAGAATTATTTGTGCTCAGTAGTAGTTGGTTTGCTTTTAAGTATAACTCAATTCGCAATTTATCCTTCCTCCCCGCCCCCCCCCCCCAATGGTGACCTGTCTCAGGAAAATATTTGGGGGAAAGGAGTTTGCCTTGTCTCTGCCAGACTGTTAGATGTTATTCCGGGTGTTCTCTCAGCTGAGGGGCACCAGGACAGGCACCGTTGTGGAGCACGGCTGCTGGCTACGACAGACCTCGGGCAAAGTGTGTGAACGTGGGTAGGTCTCTTCACCCTTCCGGCTGCGTCCCTGCCATCTCACCACTCCACGCAATTATTTTAGACGGCGTAACATGAGCGATGGTATTTAAAATGGCACACGACATACGATTTTCCACATGGTTCAAGAACCAGGCACAGCCTTGGCAGTCTGTTGGCCTGCTCACCTGGGCGCACAGCCTTGCAGCCTTTGTGTCTGTGACTCCCTTACTCAGTGTAGGGAAGCTCCCACCTCAACACAGTCTTCCTCTAGGCTTCCATCAGTCTCATTCTTCCCATGGCACGTTTCCCCGAATCTGAGTTAAGCACCAGGTAGGCTTTGCCTCTCCAAGGTCCTAAGGAAGAGACCAAAGTGGTCCTTGACCACCCAACCCACCCACCCCCGAGACCAGACCTCTTAGGTATCTCTTTATCAGTGGAGGTTTGAGAAATCTATTTTATTCTTCTAAATGTCCAGTGGGAACTCTTGGGTCGAACTCCCATTTTTCCCAAAGACCAACACGACTTTTCAGACTTTTTTAATCTTAATACTTAAAGAGAAGTTTTTCGCTCGGCCTCTAACAGGCACATCACCATTATTAGCACAACCCGTTCCTTTCTTTGATGCCTCCCAACTCTCCTGCAAACCCAAAACAAAAACATAAACTAAAAATGCCAAAGACTTCTTAATGGCTCCTCCTCTGGCTGTATAAAGCCTCAGCCAAAGCTCTGAAAATACTTCCTGAGTTTCTGACTGGGTGGGTATGGTTATGCGTTTTCCTTTTCCCAGTTGCATTTGCAAGGAAAGCCATTTGTGAGTTTGCACAGTTTACAACAGATTAATTTCTGTATGCTTGATGGTGTGTGGGCAGAGTATCAAGCTTGAAATGTTCTAGAAGGCCTGGGTGAAAATTGCACCTTAACTATTTACTTGCTGTTTAATTTCAGTTTTCTCAAATCCTTAGTAGATGCAGTTTCCTTTTGTGTAAAATATTAGTAACAGTGCTCATCTCACGGTTCTATTAAGGCTCAATGAGATCATTTACATGAGAACGGGGGCCCCTGTGTGACTCGGTTGGTTAAGTGTCCCACTTCAGCTCAGATCATGATCTCAGGGTCCGTGGGTTCGAGCCCCACATCGGGCTCTGTGCTGACAGCTCAGAGCCTGGAGCCTGCTTCGGATTCTGTGTCTCCCTCTCTCTCTGCCCCTCCTCCATTTGCATTCTGTCTCTGTCTCTCTCTCTCTCTCAAAAATAAATAAATATTTTTAAAAATTAAAAAAAAATAAATGAGAGCAGTTAACATAATGCCTGGGTAAGGGCTCGATAAATATTGAACAGTGAATCTATATTTGGTTTTGCTGTATGATGATAGGTTATTTCTAACCTAATGAACGCAAACTTTAAATCAGATTACTAACAACTTGCAATTCTGACCATGTTTCCATTTTCTCCCTAATCTGACAATGTCATGTGGTATTAGAGCTTTTACTTTCACATGCAATTTTTTTTTTTTAGAACTTCAATAACAATAATAATTGATGGGATCCTAATCAATCATATCGCATAGGCAGATATTGGGTTATGATCATTTCACTTGAATTTTTACGCAGGGACTCTTCTGGGAACACATGATTAATTTTCCTCATTTGCTACTTATAATGACAGGACTAGTCCCCACTTAGCGAGCCAATAAATAACTGTGGTTAGGCGGCTGGAAGATTAAGTGCCTAATATACATTATCTCATTTAATCCCCGCTTCAGCTCTACGATGTTGAGAATTGTAACATTGTTTTACAGAGTGGGACGCTGAACCTCAGAGAAATTGAAGAGCTGGCATGGGTTTTCACAACTGGAAAGTGGGAGGGCTTTATGTGAAGCCATTTCTGACACCTATGCTGAAGCATCTAATAACTACACTAAACAGTGCGCAAATCTCACCACCTCCGTAATTTCCTCTGACGGTATTCTCTTCACATAACAATTTATTCTGCCTTCTCACGACCAAGCCCAGCTGACTCCCTGATCTACTGCGAGAGAAACATGGCATTCCCAGATGGTGACCAGCTTTGCCTCCAGACTTCCCCGTAAGGAGACCGCGTGCTTCCACTCTGGGCACTGAAATCCGGGTTGCAGTAGTCACACAAGACCATGCGTGTCAGGATCCTGCCTTCGGTAATACTGGGACAAGACCTTTCAACCAGAGTTATTGTAAAACAACAGAAAAAAAAAAAAAAAAAAAAGCTTTGAGGGTGAACCCACGCTCTGGTGCCCAAGTGTCAGCTTGAGGGAAATTCTCACCAGCCAGGCTGAAATGTCAACCTGACTGCAACACACGGGGAGATGATAACATTTCTAGTCAAATGCGGCTGAAGAGCTCGGTCTCTTCTTTGGTCTCATAAAAAAAAAAAAAAAAAAAAAATCATCGTCTGCTGTTGGTATCCTCCTTTGTTTTCCGTCCATCTTGCTGTGCGACACCACTCCGATCCAAATGCCATGTTCTTCGGGCAGGACTTCTAAAAGCCAATCCTCTGCCTGTTTAAAAAGGCTTTTTTTTAACGGTTATTTATTTATTTATTTATTTAAATTTGTGTGAAATATGATCATTTATTTTTGAGAGAGAGAAAGCGAGGGAGTGGGGAAGGGGCAGAGAGCCAGAGGAAGGCACGGAACCCAAAGCAGGCTCCAGGCTCCGAGCTGTCAGCAGAGCCGGACGCGGGGCTCGAACCCACGAACCGGGAGATCATGGCCTGAGCCCAAGTCGGACGCTTAACCCACTGAGCCACCCAGGCGCCCCTAATGTTTACTTATTTTTGAAAGAGAAAGAGACGGAGAGAGAGAGAGAGAGAGAGAGAGAGAACG